>NC_071573.1:32721611-33921611 GCF_024509145.1 Vidua macroura | reverse complement strand
ATGGGCGAAATGACTTCTATGATTTTAGAAGGTAAATGAGTGTTTATTTAAAAGTACATCTCTCTTTTATAGAGAACATCGTGAACATTAATTTTATTGGTCTTAAAGTAAAAACATTTTACTTGATTGGTACGCTGGACTTAGGTCAGTGTGGTAGAACATACCTATAAACAATATGAATGGAAAATAAGATAATAGATTGTTTACATTCCTCTTGGACTTTTTCCCAGGCTTAGCCTGGCAGAAATCTTTCTCTTTTTCTCTCTGACTGAACTGAGAATATCCACACTGGACAATGTGGCAAAGAGACACAAAGCCAGCCCAATAATAAGAACAGTTAAAAAGAAAAAGCCAACTCCAGCAGTACAGCATGGCAACCTTAGGCCTGTTATTCACATGAAACATGTTCTTCTTTCAAAGGGTTGAATTGCATTTGATTTTTTCTGCAATCAATAGTACTTTCCACAGTTTCCACCACACCCTGCCAGGATCATGTTCCAGGTGCAGGGTTGTTGGCTGGCCCAGGGACTTAGAGAGGATGGGGCAGAGAGGGATGTGTTAACTGCATGAAGGTCCGGAGGGGCAGCTGTCATCTGGAACCCCTATTACACAAGCTTATAAGATTTTATGCAGTGGACAATTGATTTCTTATAGAATACCTGTACAGAAGAGAAAATTAACATTCAACCAGCCAGGACAAGAAATGAAATATGTGGCTGGGTGCAGTTAATCATGTAAGCCTCAGGACAGAGATCCATCAGATCTGCAAATGGGAGATTAATACGTTACCATAAGTCCACATATGCAGAATGCATTAAAATTTGTTCTAGCCACAGGAAACAGTCTGAGTGTACCTTGTGAGAACAAAAAGATATAAAAAATGTGGAGATTTAAAGTCTCTTCCTGCCTCACGGGTTGAATTCCCAGATAATTTTGACTTCACATGTGATTTTCTGAAAGGCAGGTGGACTTTGCATCTCTGAGATGCCTGATGATTAATCAATGCTTGGATTGAGACAAATCTAAAAAAATCTCTAGACAAAACAGTAAAAAAGTCTTGTGAATGCACATCTCAAGTATCTTGTGCCAGAGATTATCTTTTGGGATTGCTGCCTATGGCTTCAAAGATATCATCAGGCACTGTTCTTGCCAGAACTACCAGAGAGAATCTGTCAGAATCTTTAATTCTGAGCAAAAGAGAAGAGAACTTAGTTTGGCAGAGGAAGAAGGACACCATGTATCAATTTACTCACTCTTTAAATCAGAGATTTCTCCAACAGTGGAACACAGAGGAAGTGTAATTAATAAGTGTAACTAACATTGCCCCACTCCAGCAATGTCAGCCAGGTAATTAGATGGGTCCCATCAGATGATCAGGCAAACAAAGTTTTGATAGAAGTTATTGAGCACTCCGTAATCAGTCACACTGGGAGCAGTAAGGAAAGCTGACAGAAAAAGAAATCACTCTAGTAGTAAAAGGCTGCTGGGTTTTATTTCTGATTATGATTTATGGTGTGATTTTGGATTAACCACTAATCCAAAGGCTGGATCCTGGACAAGAGTACTCACCTAGAGTTTGGACGGTCTAACTTTGTCTTCTTCCTCACCCTGCTGAGTCCCTGCATGACCTACACAGAGATATGTAGACCCAGGGCCAGTAATCAGCCACTGAAAGGAACTGTCCACCCTGTCATGGACAGAGCAGCTCTGAACAGAAATGCAGCCCCCTGGAGAGTTTACTAATTAACATGCCAGTGGCTATAAGCTGAAGGTATGCAGAGGAATAGAAGTTTTAAGAAGTGTCCTCTTAGTCTTGGGCTGTAACTACGGGCTCTGCTGCACATACACACATCAGTCCTCTGTGGGCTGCAAATCTCAAGTGGCAGGAAGTGTCTGCACAGTGATGCTTTGGGGTGTTCCACCTGAAATATGTGCCTTCCAGGGCTACTACCCTTTAATGAAATTTAATTCAAAAAGGCTACTAGCCTTTAATTTCAATTTCTGTAAATGTTAAATTGCAAAGCTAGAAAGAACAAATTATTCCTGCCTCTCTTCAAGATTCTCCAGAAATTTCAAGGTGCATGTCCTAAATTACACCTACTCTGAGAGAAAACATTTTAGATTCGTCCTGAGTGAATACTGTATTTTGTGTAACACCTCATCAAATCCCTGCCTTTCCTTGCAAAACAGATGGTTGGAATATGGTAGGATTTGGTCTGCAATCAGCTAAAATCATCATAAATCATTTCTGCTGAGATGGAGTACATTTATCTCCATGTGATGCTGTCAGATGGAATCGGTGCTCTTAGCTTTTAAGAACAAAGCCTTCCCTTAGAATAGTATTACTGAGAAACTGAAAGAGTTTAGGAAGAAGTAATAAAGGATAAATTAAAAATCATTCTTGCAACTTCTGAGAAAACCAAGTAAGGGAAAAAAAGATTGTACTACTGTTGCTTCCAAAATGAAATTGGTGTGTCCTCATCACTCAAGCAGATACAACAGCTAGGAGCAGATATTGTATGCCAGTGGAAAGAATATATATTGCACACATAAAAGGCTGCAACATAAATTTGAAGAAATATGGGGCTCCTTCATATAGGTAGGTCAAACTTTTCCCTCAAGCAGATAATTACAGGCTTGGGGTGAATAAATCTTATTAGCCTCTCAGCACCTTATCTCCCTGCATAGAGACTGGTAGTAGATATATAGTAGATATATTCTACTGCAGTCACTTTCTGGATTGCACATTAGATATTGCCTTGTGCAGTCCAGTCCTAACTATGGCCGTCGTACTTCACAGTGGGATGGCCATGGATAGGTCATACCAGAGAACAGATGAAAACACACGCTCAGATTTTGGAAGGGATGGATGTTAGAAAAGGAGATGAGAAGCAAAAAGTTCAGTACACAGCTCCTCTCTTTGTAATATTGGAGAATTTCAACATACCACTCAAATATTACAGTCTGGACCCTTGTTTTGGAGGGAGCAGGGCAGGCTGGGGCAGCCCAGGTCACCAGGCACCTCCATAGAGATGGCAATGACCTCAGGCTGGGCTGGGCTGAAATGGGACTCCTGGGCCCTTGGGCAAGGTGGGGGAAGTCTCAGGGGCTGCTGGTAAGGGGCACTGAGGCTTACTAGTGCCCTCAAATGCTGCCAGTATGGATGTTTTACCACAAAACATTTGACTTGTGTTGCTTTACTCCAGTATTACACCAAAACCTTAGCTAGGGAGTTGCAGCCTCTTGAGGATAATATATTCATGCTACTCACTGTGTCGTCCTCTGTGGGAGAAGAAAGGGGATGTATCTCTCATGACCCAGGTCAAGTTCCAAGCAGAGTAGCCAGGAGGAAGAGGAGGGCTCCTTGCTGTGTGATCCGAAGGGCTCAGACCTTTCATTAAAAAAAAACAAAAGCCAAGAAAGAAAAGCCCATTAGGTATCATGTAGCTGTTTGCATGCTACACATCATGTGCAAAGAACTTAAGCAGCTTTATTGACCATATGCAATAAGCACCAATTTTCAACTACTTTTTGGTTGGTTCTTCCTGCCTGATACGTGCATGCAGAGGGACACAGGACAGTCATTTACAGTGCAAAATCATCTAGAAAATTTGTCAAGTTTCATCTCACACTGATTCTAAGTTCTCTTTGACCTTTCAGTCCCCCAATTTGCTTTTTCTTAAATTCTGCTAGCATAAGGAGATCTTATACATGGAACAGGCAAACATGTACCCAACTTGTGTTCAACAACCCAATGCATCTCAAAGAATCTTTTTTGTGATCCAAATACTACAAGCAAGTTCTGTACAAACCTGCACTAACTCTGCAAGACCATGATGACATTAGAGGTGTAAAGAGAAACAGTGTCTGAAATAACACACAAGATCAATGAGCAAAGTGGAATTCTGCAAGCTTTGAAAGTACAAATTTTCCCTGTGACTGTTTAAGTTGGGTTTTCTGAAGATATTAGGATCTTGATGTCATTTTTTGAAATCCCCAGAAGAAAGGTAGGATTTAAATGTGTAGGAATACAGGCAAGAAGAACTTGCATTTGGGAGATTTTCTTGATGGGAAAAAACCCACATACCTCTGGATTTCTGATTTCTCTATAGAAGCCATAAAAAAAGGGCATATTTAAGAGAATAATAGTAAACAAAGTAAATGGCTGGAGTCTTGGGGAAAACACTGCTTTCATTTTGCAAAAAATTTTACTTCCCACTTCCACTGAAGAAAAACTGGAAACTTTCAGAGGGACTTGTCAGAAGCTTAAATACCAGGTGTTAGTTATGCCCTATCTTGTTCTCAGTGCAATCTCATTTTTAGCACACTCTTGTAACCGAGTAACTATAGCACAACCAAAAGTAACCACTCTTATGTAAGAGCTGTAACTCTTACTCCTTGCTTAGAGCAATAATCTTCAAGATAAAAAATGAACTTCATACTGTATTGTAAGACATTCTTGAGTGGCAGAAAATGAATATCCCTAATGGCTCAATTAAACCTGGTCTCCATGCTAGGTTAAAGTGCCATAACTAAACACCCCCTGTTGTTGTCTAGAATGTGGCTATACAGAAGATTGGCCCAGAGATTTGTGAAGGGAGGCAGCAAACCTAGTGTCCTGCCTGCAGCTGTCATTGATGACCTGATAGGTAACCATGGAATAATCTTTATATTGGCTTTTCCTCCCTAACATCAAGACACATCTTCCAGTAGTCCCTGATAAAGCTGGTTGTGGAAAATAATGTCAGGTTTTATTACAGCAGTTATACTAGCTTTTAAAAGCAGATTTTTTTTCCCTACAAAGATGCTTCACTTTGATGCTACTATAAAGTAATAAAGAAGCATATTAATAAAAAATGAGCCCCCGAAATAAGCTGGTTTTCAAAGCCATGTGTGTTTTGCCTCATGTGAGATGTCTGACCAATATCAATATCCCTGTTATATAAAATCTGTACCCAGTGACTCTCCAAAAGAGGGAATAATTTAATATCCTGATCCCAGATCAGAGATCTCCCCCAGACAAGAACTCCGGGGCTCCTTTACCCCAAACAGGCCCAAATGCATGCAGACATCACTCATTTAGGGCTACCAGAGAGCCAAGAGCTTGTGCTGCAATCCTTTAAAAACTTCACAAAAACCTTAAAAACTGACCTGCTCTCATGACAAAATAACCTGAGAGAAAGTCACTGAGGTGCATTTCTCTCCCTGATGCTTCAGTCACAGAATTTAAAATTAAATCTCTTCAACTACCCTGACCAGCTCACTACCACAGGATCAGCACCACAGCAATCAGCTGCAGTACTCCAAATTCCCTGGCACTTCTCACATTCCAAAAAATGCCTCTCCATATTGCATTCTTCAGAAATCCTGCCTACCTTCAGCCTCTGGTAAGTGGAAATGTTCCCTCTGGAACCAATAAATGAAGTGAATTGAGATAAAAAATAAGATTGAACATCTCAGCAGAGAAGACAAGGCAGTCCAGGCACCTGAACCTCCCCTCAGCAGCAAGAGGTCAATAAGAGATAATACAAAAAACTGAAAGTTTTTCCTCTGTTTTTAAAGAGTAGAATGGATTCAGTCCAATTCATTTTAACCTTAGAACTATTTTATCCCATATTCTTTGGGGTTAATTTTGGAACTTCGTCTCAAATGATTTGTTTGGGCTATTGGTCTGAACTTGAAGACAGGAAGATTATATCAGAAGTTATGAATCTTTCCCAATTAAGTTATCTTCCGCAAAAGATGCTGGGTAAAAGGTTTTTGTATAGCCAAGAGGCCACTCTTCACAGTGAGGAATGATTTGATTTAAGCATCAGCATTAGGCTAGGAAAAGGAGAGACCTTTCCTCTTCCACCTTCAGGGCGTTTTACATCGAGAAAGATAATAATAGGAGACCATTTCAGCTAAATAAATGCTTCTTGTGCAGCAAGGGCAGTGCAAACGTAGACCACACTCTAGCCCTTTTACAAAATAAAGGGGTTTTCCCTCTCCAGAATAATTCAATTTAAGCCAAAAGGCACTGAGAAAATGTGTCTCCTTGTTTTTAGATATGCTAACCTCCAATTCCAGTTGTTTGTATCAGGGTAGTCTGTCGCTTATCAAAAGTAACCCTAACCTTTAAAAAAAATTAATGGATTGGCAACTGGAATCTGACAACTCCATTTTTAGTAGCCAGACATGCTACTGAGGTACAAGTGAGGTTTCTTTTATATTCCTGCCTGAAGACATACCCAGGACCAAATCCTGGCCCTAGGTGCTCCATCACAGCAAGAAACATGCACCTGCAGAGAACATTTGACATTTCTGTTTTTTAAAGTTGTGCAAAGGTATCTCCTTAGGGGATGTAAAATTCAATCAGTTCACCAGGAGTTTCAGGGGAAAAAAAATTAGAAAATGGTTCATGTGTGCTGAAGTCAAGCCTTAAGGCTACAAATTCATTAAATACAATATTTATGTATTGTTTTAATGAAAAATACCTCTTTAATAGAGCAACCCTTGCTGCTCACATAGAAATGGAACAACAAGAAAAGCTTTCTACGTGAGTCATTTTTAAACAAACAGGATTTCCTCCCTTTTTTGTCTTCTCTGGAAGAAGGAATATCCCCAGCAAATAACATATGTAATTTTCTAAAGGTTCATGTAGTGCAGAAATGTAAATGAATTTTTACCCAAACACTCAAGCTTTCTTTAACCAAAAAATGTTCTGCCACATAACCAAATATTGCTTATTGCTCCCTTGGGATATTGCTTGATTACTCAGCTCTCTCACTGTGCTGAGCTGTATTATTTGCAATTTCTCAGTGGTAAATCTGAGGTGACAGACCAGCATGTACCTGTCCTCTAGATTTCAGAGTTGCAACAGATGTGTAAGATAGTAACTGAGATCAACATGTACTTTCAGCTACATCTACATCTAAAAAATATCACAAAATGCCTCATGTTTATTTGTGTGGAATTCAAAAGTCAACATTAGTAGTATTTGTGGCTCTAATTTATAACAGCCATCAATAGAGTAGTTCCTAGTAATTATTACAATAATGTATTTAGAAACAGACACCATTATGATCTGGACTTTCCAATCTCTGGGAAAGCCTGACATTTCAGAAAAGGTTATTCCAGTTCTAAGAAAAAGCTAGCGATTTTCCACAGAAAGGATATTACGACATTAAAATCTGGGTTTTCCAGTCTCTGGGAAAGCCTGACATTTCAGAAAAGGTTATTCTGGTTCTAAGTAAAAGGTAGCAATTTTCCACAGAAAGGATAATATGCAGTTATCTTTCCACTATTAAGAAAAAGAAGGACTAATCTACTCAGAACCAAGGAAACTTCATTTGATTATAACAAAAAACCTTAAAGAGAACTGACTGCCCCAGGTAAGGAAACCTCTGCTGACTTCTTCTATGAACCAGAGGCAGGCCAAAGGCATCCTTGGGAAGAGGCAGATCCAACACTTCAGGATCTTGAAGGCTTCTTGAAGCCAAACACCCTGATCTCTGCCTTTAGTAAGACTTGGCTGGCTGTGACCAGCAGGATGTTTGGCCTTGCCTCTGTTCAGCTGGAAGTGTAAACTCCAGAGTCCTTGAGAAAGGATTGTTGAGCTCCTAGCTCCACAGATGTTTTTCGTTTCTTTTTTTTTTTTTTTTTTTTTTGGAGGGTATCCTTCCATCCCTGACTAGAAAAGATCTCCTGAGAATTCCCTCTCAAATTCACAACTGATCCTCACAATCACACTAACAGTACTCACACCACTTAGAAGCTTTCATTTTTCCCCTCTTCCCATCTACAAACATACTCAGTCACCCATGAAAGTGCAAAAAACACATTATATCGAGGTGACCAAGCAACACCAAACCAACAAACAGCCCAAGAAAATGCTTTGTGAATAATCCATACACTCAACCATGCTCATACAAACCATTGCCTAAATGAAATTTAGCAGTAAAATTCAAATTCTTTTTATGGTCCTGATGGAGAACAAGGCAGAGGGCAAGCTCTTTGCATGCAGTTTTTTGCTCTGAGTAGTTGCTGAGCTTTTTTTACATTAATAGGTGGATGTACTCCAGGGTTTTTTTTCACTAACCTTTTCTACAGTATGAAAATGTTCACTGACAGTCTGTCAAGTTTATCTTTTTCAGCTGGAAAATATATTTAATAATGCATTATGTTACAATGATTTTATGTCATATTGAAAGCCTGATGAGTGCAAATAAACTATAGTGTGTGTGTCACAAAAACTGTGCTGGATTGCTACAGAGAGGAAATTTGCATTTAGTGGGCTGTAACAGACCTGTGGATAGTGAATTCAGTCTGTATGAGGCATAGGAGTGATCAACAATGCTGACTGGCAGGTGCTTGATGAGTAAATTTGGGAATAGCATACACTTCCTGTACATAAAGCATGTGTCTCCAACAACACTGTATTAACTCAACCACTGGGTTATCCTTCTGACCCTGACTTTTTTTTTTTCCTTTGTAAGCCTCATTTAAAATTTTCTTTTAAACCCTTTCTGTTAGCCATGTACTTTTTCCCATCTCCTTTTCAACTGGAATATTAAATTTTTATTGAAAAAACCCAAATGCATCATAACTGATTAATCAGCAAGTAGGTAGTTCACAGCTCCATTCTTTTTCTACCGACAAGGCAGTTCCTCTGCCAAACATGACCCATAAACATTTATTGATGAGAGGAGAGAATGTGCTAAGTCTGGGAGATGTGGCCTCATCAGTGGAACCCTTGGATCTGGAGGGAGAGGAACACAAAACACCCAAATTGCAATTTCATCAGGACATTGTAATAGGGAACTATTAACTAGGTATAATGTGCTGCTGCTCATTACAGGAGAAGAAATAATCCACATTTTCCATACAAAGAGCATTAAAATAAACCAATTAAGATGACCAAGCTTATAATAACTAATACAGTTTAAAAATGTACTGCCATCTAGAGCATACTGCTCCATCTCAGGTGCTCTGCAGCTGCCCAGTAAGACACCACAAACCAGCCATGATTCACTGATAAAGAGCTCAGGGCCTCAATTACAGACTGGGCTAGCAATGGCTAACGTTGTTACTCATCTGTGTGTGTGCACAAGAAACCTTTAAAAAATCCAGCTGCAGGCTGAGTTTTGCTGTAATAATCTTGTACAGCACAATTAAGCACCTCTGTGGGCAACGCAGAGAAAACAAAGGATTGAGTGTTAGTGATTGAACTGCTCTTAAGTCTGGTTCAGGGCCTCGAAAGCTGAGGCTGCTGGCAGGACTGCGTCAAGGGATGTGCTTCCCTGGCTTGCCTAGCCTGCAGCTTAGCTAAACTAGGGGGGAAAGCCCTGCAGCAGCAAAGCTCCGTGTACAAACACATCTTCTGAATTTTGGATGTTTGTTCTTTGTATCAGCTTTTAGACATTGTAGGGCCACAACTGGAAAAGGAGTACTGGGGTCATGATTTTGTAGGGCTGTGGTATTTCAACACTGGGCAATACTTGCCTTGTCTTTGAACTGATAACAAATGCATCTGAATTACTGACCAGATATGCAGTGAAAACCAAAAGGTATCATGTTTAGCTGTTTCCTGCAGCACAGACAGACCTCCAGGCACTGCAGACAATAGAAAAATGCCAGGTAGAAATCTGCAGAATTGCTAACCTTTACTCAGGCACACTGAAAGTACTTCAGGTTGCAGATTTTTCTGTACATGTGGAAATAAAGTGACCCTTCCACTGTCATCTGGTGTATTTGTGTGCTGTAGCTTAGAAAAACTTCCAAGAAAACAACTGAGAGACAGAATTAATGTCTGGTATGTGTGTCAACATTAGAGAGTTCCTCCATTCATGGTCATGGTCATGGTCAGCCTGCTGCACTGGTCCCCTCCTTTAAATGTTCTTAATCCAAAGGATTTTTGAGCAGTTGCTCATCAGTATGAGTATTTTATATATATATATGTATATACACACACACATACACACCCACACAGACCATACCAAAATGATCACTATGCTGGTGTGTCTGCTATACCAGTACGGTTCTCATCTTCCAGACCTGGGGTCCTGATCCCAATATTGCCAATGTTCATCTCTCTGCATGTCTTGTTTTACCCCTCTGTACTTTCCCCTGCTCTGTACCCAGCTAAAGTAACCTCTAGAACCACAGTGGCCAGACTTTCAAGCAAAAGAAATAGCAAAAAGCACTGTTTTGACAGTGTTTTAATAATTCATTACACACACTGACTTCAAACCATTTAGTGCCTTCACCCTGAGTTTCTGCATAGGTACACAGACACCCAGTTGGAGTCTCATCAGATCTGCACACTTCTTATATAATTTTAAATAGTGGGATTAAAGAAATAGAAAGGAACAAACTCAGAAACAACCCCCTGCTCTTTATACATGTAAAGCTGCTTTTTTTTTTTTTTTGTGCGACATTGACTGCATTCTAAATCAGAATACACACACAAACTTACACCACAAAACAGTTATCACTTTAACACAACTGCAGATATTTAGATATTCAGTGGCCCACGGTCCCTGTAAATTTTAATACAAGCTCATATTTTTTTCAAGATCTTCATTTTAAATCTGTGTCTCTTGCTTTAAGATGTGGCATTCAGTGCTCACTTATTTTCATCTCTGTATTCCTTGTCAGTGGACAAAAACACATGCAAAAATTCCTCAAACATTTAAATGCTTTTAATTTGAAGGTTTTGCAGATCTGAATCTTTGTTCTGCAGGAAGGCTTTCACCCTCAGAGCAGGCAGCCTGCATCACCTTTTAAAGACTTCTTTGATCAGGATGAAAAAGGTAATTCACTTCTCCTCCTACACTTTCATGCCATGTCAGTACCTCTGGCTCTGGAGACACTCGTAACGAAGTTTAGGGAACATTTATTTTTCCTTTCATAGACAACATCTAAATGCCTCCATTCTCTGTCAAAACCATCCACAGTCACACATGGCCTGAACGTTTACAACCCTCTCTTTGACTGCACTGCAGCACTGAGCTTGGATAGCAGGGAGAGAGGAAACACAGTTCAGTTTCACACACCTATTACATATCAAAGGAAAACCAAACTTTTATTCACTGCAGTTTAAAGGTCCAAGTTCAGCCTGAGTTAATTTGGGAAGTGTCTTTACTTTGGTCCACCTGATTTGTCTGGATTTGCCTGGGGACCCTCATTCCCTGTAGCTCATAATACTGCTACACATACCTCTTCCTTTGTGAAAATAATAAAAAAAAAAAAAAAAAAAAAAAAAAGGCATTTTGAAGGTGTGCACCATCCTTCTTCTTCAAAGAGTGTGAGACTATATCCAGAACAGTCTCTGGCACAAATCCACCTTAGGTGCAAGCTGGCTGTGTTTTGCTGCCTGGAACCATTCAATAATGCCAGAAGCAAATGGCAGACAGTAAATACTGGTTATTTGGAAGAAAGCAACAGCAATGGCATAAGTCAGCCTTATTTTTCCTTGTTATTATCATTATTACTATTATTGCTTCTGTGAAAGGAGGGGAATTCTATGCTTACTGCACAAGTACAAGTGCAAGTTAATGTTGGCAAAAGGCTCAATAATGGCCCTTCATATAGAAATACAAATCCAGGGGCTTTTTTTTTTTTTTTTTTTCAGATATCCCCACCCCTTCACTTTTAAAATAGGCCACAAACAAAGGAAATAAAATACAGCAACTTCAGTTAAAAACTGGAGATTTCTGGTACAATAGAGGCAGAAATATTGAAATGACGTTTCCCACAGACACTTTGCCTCAGCTGTATCATGAAGACAGAGGGAACACCTGTGGAAATGTCACTACAGCTGCAGAGGCCTTGTCCACTTTTAATACATGGAATAGTTCTGAAATCTTTGAATCCAAAGATGGCATTTTAAGAGCAGAAAAATTTAAATTATACCTACCATATCAAAACATAAAATGAATGCTCAGAGGAATCAGGTGAAGCCCTACATGTGTACAACAGACACAAACTGTGAAGAAGTGACAGTTAAGAATTTCCTGCCATTTGCATGGTCAAACCCATTTATTTGCTGCATTAGGCACTTCTGTTAAGCTATAGTGTTGCAGAGTTGCAACAAAAGTGCAGGATGTTTTGGTACCAGAGAAAATACAAGATATTTGTTATTGGTAGGCAAGCTGCATTATTTCTAGAAATAGAAAAAGGGTGTGATGACTATTTCAATCTAAAACACAGCTGTCTTGGCAGGAACAATAAAAACTAGTTCATATTCCCTTTACTGGGAAGGATGCCAATGTGCTTATATTGTCTGTTTTCACTGCAGCATTTAATTTTGCTTAAGGTAAAGGACAGCATCTCTGACTACAACTGTGGGGTATTTAGATGTGAAAGTACTGCTCAAGGAAGTTCTGTAAGTGCTGCCAAAATGAAGGCCATAAAGCATCTGAGTAAGGCATCAGAAACTCCTGTCTTCACTCACACAGACATCTCAAAATTGACTATGAGTAAAGATTGTTAAAGGGAAATTTCTTGTAATTCTGTTTTTCAGGTGCTGAATTAAAATAAGCAATCTCTGAAGATACCCTGAGTTCTGTAGGATGTTTTGGGTTCCTTGGCACAATTTTGTTCTGTGTATCTGCTTTCCAAGGATCTTAACAGTTAACTGAGCCTCAGCATTCCCTAAGGAGAGGTGAGTGATATAAAGCAGCTGATGCCACCAGCCACCTCCATCCCCTACTGGATGGCACCAGAGCAGATCAGTTATGTGACATGAAAGGAGGAGCTCCAGCTCAAGGAACCCTGCCCTGTGTATGGGGCAGGATGGCCGAAATTCTCTCTGCTGATGCCAATTATGCTGCAGTGAAGTTATACTCAGGCCTCTATTTGGCCTCTGCTGTAAAGACAACTGCTCAAATACCCAACAAGACAGAGTCCAAGGTGAGTAAGAGGAGGCAGGTTACCATCATCTGCCTGTCACAGAGAGCAGGAGCTTTCTGCTGTCTCTCTTACATGTTCCTACATGTTGCTACAGCCTTCCTTTTGGGGAAAAACTGGTGAGGTGGGCTGGGCTGAAAAGCTGGCCCATAAGGAGCTGTAAAAAAATTAGAAGACATGAACTGCACATAAAAAAATTGGACATATAAATTACATACCTCTTATGTATAAGGATACTAAGAAACCATGGGACTAAATGACCTGCTCAAATTCACACTGCAAAGCAGTAATGGAGTTTAGAAAAGAAAACAATTTTTACTGTTTCCTTCTTCCCAGAAGTCCCCACTTCTGGTGTTCCAGCCCTGTCTGTGTCAATTGACTTCATCCTGCCTTGTGAAAGGGGAATTCTGAGCATTTGGAACAGAGCTCGTGTGTGGATGGGGCTGTGAGCTACACAAAAATAAAACAAAATAGCTATGCAGAAGTATCTAGAAGGACAGCCAGATACCCTATGTGGATTTTTTCTTTTTCATTTCTCCCCAAGTTTATGTCTGTCTAAATCCTTCCCTGCAACAGGAGAAATAGCTTTGCTCTTCTTCCCCCCAGAACCTGCACTGTTCAAATAAGAATTTCCCAAAGTGATTACCAAAAGGCTGTAAGAGAAATGATTACAAATGGCTGAGTTAACTGCTACAGACGGCCTCATCAGTCATCATAATGTGATCTCAGCACCAGGGTCATCAGAACAGGCAACTTGTCATGACAGATGACACCTCTTCGGGAACACTTCCTCCCATGACTTTTCCCAAAAAAAATCTCTTGGGATGAGGTGCTTGCAAATAGTGATCCTTAAGCAATAATCAATGAGGAATCATCACCAGCTGCCCTCATGAGCTGCTTCCCTGATGGGGTTTGTTGGTTTTGGGTTTTTTTTTTTAGCCTCTGAGTGTGGAATGTTTTATCTGCTTGCATGTCTTGAAATCAGAGTAGTTTTGGCAGTTGCTGTAAAGGTGAATTTAGACATGATGATAAGAGAGACAAATTAGGAGACAGGAGGCCTGAAAAGGCTGAGGCAGCACTGTGAGCCTCCCACCACTTTTCCACTGCCAGCCCCAAATGCTGCAAAGCAATTTGCAATCTATGCCTCATTTTACACATCTAGGAAAGAAAGAGTATATGCTCTATTGTACATCTGCTATGGAAAGTGCTTAGCTGAATTTATTTGAGTTATCCAGTGGTGAACACCTTCTGTGATGAATACCACACTAACACCCATTACAAATAAAGGCAAATTTATCATCTCATATATACTATTTTGGGAACTGGATCTCAAGAGTTAATTCCATTCCCACCTCATCGAATCTACAATGGGATCTAAGATAAATTTTGTAGTTTCTCCTTTTGCCTTTTTATTCTGCTACTAAAATGGAAGTAATGGTGCTCACTGGGTTTGGAAATCTTTGAATAAAAGGCAGTAAATATTTTGATGAAGAAATATTTAAGTGAGGTTTTCAAAATATAATTTCCCTAAAACTCTACTGTCCTGCTCCTCACACATACAGCTTTTACTGTGGCTATGGTTAAAAGTTTGTGTAAGAAGCACAGTTAGCTTCTTAGTAACACACTTCTCTGTCACAGTGAAGAGGCAAACTCTCTGCAGTGAGCAGTTTGCTTGTGAAATCTGGCACTTGTTGGCTGTTTGCAAATAGTTCAAGGGCAGAATACAGTTGATGAATACTTTGAAATTTACTGGGAACAGATTTCAGCCCCTGGGGTTTTCTGTTTGTTTGCTTTGTGTGGTACTCCAGTCCTGCACCAGTTGGTCTTTCAAATGCCTGTGGAACACAATAGGTGTTGGATCTGAACAACATTACAAATTTTTGCTTTGCAGGAAACTCCATGATTTCTTTTTGTTTCCAATCCATGTGTTGGAATGAACAAGAATAAACTGAAGTTTCCTCAAAATAAAATCTTATAGAGGAAAACAGCTGGGAAGCAAATGCTTCTGTGTAAAGGAATTAAAATGAAAGTGTTTCCATGTCAATTTTACAGTAAAATATACCATAGTATAGTTGCAAATGAAGTAAATTATAGCACTGCTTCATCATAATAAGGCCAAAATACTTCATTTTGATTTTCTCTCAGACTGAAAAAGACCTTGGCATTTTGTGTAAATTGACATATTCCCACAGGAAGTCTAGTTTTCAAAATGGTATTTCTTGATGGAAAATCTGCCATTAGAAAACAACTTAAGTAATTCTAATTCTTATGCATCTGACATGATAAGGGTTTGCTATTCTGCTGCCAGAGCATCTCTCTGAGAGTCCCCTGATAGGGACCTTGAAATGGAAAAGCCACTCAGAAAAACACTCATGGAGAGTCAACGAGGTCTTTCAGAAGATTTAATAAAGAGCAAAACAAAATGAGTACAGCAATGGCATAAGAAATTCATAAGAAATTCAAATTTTAGAAAAATCTCAATTGGCAACAAACTTCAGGCAGATATTTATTTTTACTGACAGAAGGAGCTGCATGTCAGAGGCAGCACAAAACACTGGGAATTACAAAAACGAGCTGAATCCCCACCAGAATGATGCACTGCTCCTTATATCCATACCCTGCTCTAATAACACTGTCAGGCAGTTTCAGGATGGAAAACACACTTTCTCCTTTCCTTTGCAAAAAAATATTGGCCTTTCTGTTCACAAGCTACCCACGCCTGCAGTCACAGTCACACCTTTGGCTGCCTTGCAGTGCAAGCAGCTGATCCATCACTGAGGGCATTCAGCTGAACTGGCACTGTGGAGCTGCAGAGAGCCTCTCTGCAAGTTTGAATCCCATCAGGGAGGTATGAACATTCAGACTTTCATAATTATTGGTTTCAAATTAGATGTCTTTTGAAATAGTTTTCCAAACTTCTTCCCAGGCCTGCCTAACATCCCTCTGTCAATGGCAGTAAGAAACCATCAGGTGAGGATTTGGGGTATTATAAAGGTTCTTGTCATGCAGCTTAGCAAGTAGAAATAAAGAAGAGCCAGTATCACCATAGCAGTCAGCCCTCCAGAGCTTGCTCTTGAACTGACTATGCATTAGCCAGGACTACAACCTGAGACATTCTGGGAAACGATAAAATTGCATGATGAATAAAACACTTGTACTAAGTAACTTGTTCTTAAATTCTGTTGTAGAGAGTTATCCTGCCTTAAAAGATGTGCTGTGTGCCACAACACTGTCTCAGAGCATCCTCCCCCTACTAATCTGTGAGCTGTGGAGGTGACTGTGTGGGCTCTCGACACGAACAGACTGCCCTGTGCTGCACATGGCAAAAGGCACCTCAGGCTCAGCCCACTCAGATGATGTGTTAGAGTCACAAAGCTGTATTTATTTCTCTCTAAGCAAATAAGTACTTTGTGAAGATAAGCAGCTTTCTTTCTTTCCCATTTACTAAAAGAAATCCAGGCAAAAAGAAAACCAGGGAGCATGCTTTTCTCCCATGTTAACTTGATCTTAGGAAAGACCCTATTTCGGCAGGATGTCTTAAGTCTGTGAAGACAAATAGGTAATAGAGAAAGACATCACCATCCTCCAGATGCATTGCAATGTGCAGAGTGAGGATATGAATTATTCTTAATAGCTTCTGAATTATACAGAGGTGACCAGAAGACACAAAAGAACAGAGCATGGTAAGGGGATTTTTACCACCAGCTCACTAACTTCACTGCCTGGTCACAACTCTAATTCAGTTGGTGGTCAGGGTCTTGTTGTCTCAAGGACACTTACCCCACATATTTTAATACTGAGGCCCCTCATCCAGGTTCTCCTCAGTGCATATCTGTCACCCCTCCTCCACTTGAAGAAAGTAGGAGGAACAGGCTCTCTCTCTCTGCCCGCTTTCTTTTTTTTTTTTTTTTTTTTCCCTATATCCCTGCTTCTGACCCATGACTGAGCTGAGGAGGCATAAGATTTCTTGTGCCATTGAGAGGTATCTGCTTTCTTGGCTCTGGGAGTGAGTACCAGAGGTAGCACTGGATCTGAGGGGAGGTATTCCCTGGTCTTTTACAGCCAGGAGCCTCTCACCAGGGCAAGTATTGCTCTGGGGCAGCTGAAGGCCACTGAACAGATGGCAGGGTATAGGATCAGCCTGATTCTCACAGTGAGGAGCTGAGTATGCTCTTCTGTGGATGAAACCTGCCTTTGTTCAGTTCCTGCAGAGTTTTCTATTAGTAGTCACCATCTCAGGTGTTTGTGCTCCCTGAGAACCCACAATCTAATATTTATCAGGGATATAGTGCTAACTTGTCCAGTCTGTCCTTATTACATTGCTAAAAATAGTAATTAACCTGGTTTTTTTTTT
Source organism: Vidua macroura (assembly GCF_024509145.1). Lineage (NCBI taxonomy): Eukaryota > Metazoa > Chordata > Aves > Passeriformes > Viduidae > Vidua > Vidua macroura. The sequence continues at coordinate 33,904,366 of NC_071573.1, read as the reverse complement.
TTTTTTTTGCTCCTCACTATCTCTGGAGTACACCTGCTTACACAGGGCTGATCAGAATCCAGCTCACTACTCACAGGAATTAGCATCATTATCTCCTTGTACAGACTGCCTGAGCTGCAAATTCACTTTCGTGGCTCTAGGTTTTAATCTGCTGGTAGTTCTTCTGCTTTCTGACCATCATGTCCTGGGCTGCATGTGGAAACATCAAGAGCTTTCCCTCCTTCCTCTTTGTTCCCTGTTCTGAAAAGCAGCCTGTCCTGCTTTCTCAGGGCACTGGTCTCTGTGTCTACAGTAGCACCCAACCTGCATTTCCATCATTACCAGCTAGAGCTGGAAGTTTCCTACACTGCATCCACTAAAAGTGAATCTAAGCCAAACTCTCCTGGATGTTGAGGTGTGCAGTATCAAAATCCAGCCTGGAATCCTGGCTGCAAGGGATCTGTATCACCTGACACTCAGTAACTGCAGTGTATGATGCCAATCCTGTTGTAGTCTGAAAAGGATTTATAGCAGACCTATCACCACTGACAGGTCAATCACAGTGCTGTAATCAACATTCAAACTGCTACGTTTAAGTCTGTTTTTTTGGAAACTTGACATAGCACAATCAGAACTGATATGGGATGTAAGAGGTGAGATTGCTCAGAATTTCTTTGTAACTTTTTAAGATAATATGGCTTTTTTTTTTCTTTTTTAAATCTCCTTTCTAGGCAATGTTACTTTTCCAGTAATATAGACTCAAGCTGTATTCTTACCAGCCACAGAAACAGATCAGAATGCTGCAGGCACACGGGTTCTTTTTTTCCACCCAGTTTTGCAGGTGTTGGAGGTCAGTATTCAAATGATTGCTTCCTTACCTAAATTGAATGAGATTCCCCCAGTTTTTAATATAATTCTGTCACACAGGAGTCAGCTGTGTATAAATATTATAATGGAGATTTATATTAATGCAGGAACAGTACTCAGATGGACAATGAAAAATACAATCATTTCCTAACCTTCAAACACATCCTGGGGCCAGAATTGAGACATTCTGTCCATGCAACTCCTCTGTAACCTAAAATAATGGTCTCAGTAAAAGTGGTGCAGTCCCAGTGCTTTCAGTGGTCCGGGTAGGTTACTCACCAGAAGCTGGGTTAACAGCACCATTGTTGACAGCACTCAGGTGCTGAGAGCCTCTGTGCTGTGCCAGCTATTATTTTCAGGGGATGTAATATAGGAAAGTGGAGATTCCAGCTTGCTCAAAGAAGAACTGTTTCTGCAATACTGAAGTAAAGAGCAATAAAAGCCATCAATGTTGTCTTTAACAGATTTTATATGTGTCTGAATGTACACGGGGAGTTACTCTATTGATTAAATTAGGATCTTTTTTGAGTAGTCATTCTCTAGAGTAGAATAGCATTTTAAGACTGGTAGAGAATTACATTCATTTGGGGAGTTCATAAGGGTGCTTTGGCATTGACAACTTCAGCATGCTCCCGTCCTGCAGTAAGAGCTAAATATCCTACAACACCTGCCTGCATGGTTGGTTGGAAGTGGAAGCAAAAGTCAGCACAATCCACAGCTACTGTGGGCTCAAAAGCTGAAAACTGTGCTAATATGTAAAGCTCCCCTGCACTGGCTAAACATCAGGGATATCCTTTACTGAAGAAATATGAGAAAATCCTCTGTGTGGTTAAAGAATTACCTCTACCAGTATCTTACCAGTGGCTAAGCTCCAGGCAATACAGAACTAGCAAAAACCCTAAACCCAAGTGGGATACAACCTAATAGCATCCTCTGGCAGAGTCAGAGAAACAAAGTTTCCTCTGTCAATGTATTGATTTTCCCAGACTTGTCTCATTTTTTTACAACAAATATTCTTTGGAACTTAACTTCAAACTGAAACTGCAGTGGGTAGGGAGAAATGTGCTATTTTTCTACTTTTCTGTTGGTATTTGAAGAAAGTTTGGAACTCCAGGAATACATGATCTAATGGAGCTGGAGAAGTTTACTCTGAATGCAAAGACAGGAGAGGTTTGCAGGCCAATCAATTTCCTTAAACAAGGAAAACTCTCCTTGCAAAACATATCTGAAATCTTGTTAAATTCACCAAAATTAGTGGAATTACATGGAAGGATGAATAGAAGTCCCTGGTGCTTAGATTTACTTTTCAATTTAAATTACATTTTGTTTCAAAATCAAGAATGTGGATGACAGTGAACTAAGGAGAGCAGCTGATGTGCCAGAGGGCAGGGCTGCCAGCCAGAGGGACAAGGCCAGGCTAAGGGAATGGGAATTTTGGGAATTTTGGAATTCCAGTGGGAATTTTTGTGGTATTCAGCTGGGCCAAATGTGAAGCTCCACACTAGAGCGATCCAGGCTGGGCACTGCCCAGCAGGGCAGCAGCACTGCCTAAATTCACTGCTGGCCCTGCTTTAAGGAGGAAGCTGGACTAGAGACCTTCCGTGCTCCCTTCCAACCTGAATTGCTCTAAGATTCTATGTGAAAATACTAGTTGTGAGCCACAGCACATTTTCAAGATCTCTTAGAGGACTGATGAGTTTTCATTTAAGAAAATTATGGCTTCTGATGGCTTGGCAGAAATGCTTTCCATCAGTGAAAGCACAGAAGAAAATTCAGCTTGCATAAATCCCAGCAGGTCAGCACCAAACATTTTGCCTACAGATATATTTTCTGGCTTCCCTGGGTAGTTTGATGCACTCAATAGTTTCATTTTGCAGATGGAGCAGTAGATAGTCCATTTAAGTGACCTGCTCATGCTTGCACAGATTCCATATCAGAGCCCAGAGCTAAAAGGCATGATTTGCTCTTATTTTTCACCTGAAACTTACCTTCTAAGCATTTTGGAAACATTCTGAATGCTTTCTATAGTACCTAGTACCTTTGTATAACAACTATAGTGTTTCAAAGACAACTTCTTGGTGCTTCTTTGAAGAAAGCAATGCTGAATAATTCACTACTGAGAACAGCAGAAACTCAAAGCTCGGTACTGAGTTCCAAACCAAAAAAATAAACAGAATTTCCTCTTCTTTAAATTTTTGGTTTTCCTTCTCTTTGTGTTCTAGAAAACTGGCCTAATATTGCTGCGGTAATTCCATAAGTAGAGCTTAATCTTAAACAATAACAACAAATGAGATTCATTTGATCTGTTCAAACACAGAGTGTGTTTGACAAAAGCGCCAAGGGCTGCTGGTTTTAGAGGGATATTGGCAGAAGCCGTTTCCTCAGTTATAGAAAGGAGCAAAGGAGGCCATTTTTAGCATTTGCTGAGGCAGTTGCAGCAGATTAACTTTAGATCAATGAGTTGCTTGATTATTCTGCTTCACTCTCGAGTCTCTTTCAAGGCTTCACTTCACCAACCAGGAAAATAAAGACACAAATTAAACTACTCTCCTAGTCTTTTTTTTTCACTCACAAAGAAGGGATTTTTCAAAAGTGACTCCATGTCATCTGCAGCAAGGCAAAGGTGCCAAAGTGTCCCTGGGTGTCACCAATTGCCTAGTGATGCTGTGGGCACTCAGAAGCATTCTCAGAGGGGCTTTGACAACTTTGGCTCTGCTGGGTTGTGACTGTGTTGTGACGGTTCTGGTTGAGAGACAGGAAAAATAGTAGAAGACTCCTGTTTTTGGTTATACAACTCCCTCTCAATTCTAAGCTCCCCTTGTAACTTGCTTCCCTCTTTCTCCTTTCCCCCTCACACTACGCCATCTCTGGCTCACGAGTCATTTGGAGGAATTGCAAAGCACTACACCTGCATGCATTTTCTGCTGGCCCTGCTTGTGCCCAGCAGAGCTAGGAAAAAGGCAGGCTGAGGAACTCAGACCTTTAGCTGCACTTGTGAGAGCTGCACCCTTGCCATCATGTCAAGGGGCACCAGCTTTTGCTTACAGCAAACTGTCTGCACAAAGATCCCTAAAATTACCTTTCCGGAGTTCCATAGCTCTGCTCCAGCCCTCCTGTCTCTATGTTGCTGACTGATTCTGCTCAGATCCAGCTGCCTTTAGACTCAGTATTACCCTACCTGAAATCTTCCAGGTAGGTGAAAGAGCTGCCTCCTTCACATCCACAGTCCATAGGAGTCACCCTTGGTCATAGCCAGGATTGGGTCAGCCTCTGAAACAGAAGGCTTCTAGGAAAGCCTTTCCTCTAAACACTGAACACAGCTAAGTCTCTGCCATCAGAACACTGTGAGACTGGCAGATCTATGCCCTCTGATTTTAGTCATATTTTAAAACTAATACTACCATAGAAAAATTTCAGGCTCCACTTGACTGTCTTAAAAAAAATTTATAGGAATATTTTGAAAGCTTATCTTCAATAAAACTACCTTTAGAACAACCTCCTGCAGTATATAAGACTTCTCATTCTTCAGTGAGTAGAAGAAGAATAGTCTGAGTTTCGTATCATTATTTTTTGAAGAAGCTATGCCTGTTCCAGAGATGAGGTCTGCTTAGCAGACAATTACTCCTCTACCTTTCTGTGCCAGTCTGCCTATGCCCAGAAGCAGAACTTAAACCCTCCTGAGTTTGATTCTTTTTCAGCTTTAGTTTGTTGAATGTTTAAAACAAGACATACCATGCCTTTCTGGACTGACATCAGGTTCTTAATAAGACTGCTCTGGGATTTCTCCCTGTCTGGCAAAATTCTCTGTCCTTCCAGTTGCACAAAGTAATGGAATTTGTAGCCATATAAATGCATTAGGGCTGGGCAATGTGATGAACAGTATTTGTACTGCAAATGAGCATCATAATGTTTTACTGCCTGCAAGTAAGGAGCCACTGCTACTGAGTCTTTTGCTCATCCCTGTATACGAGATATCCACTACTCCTAAGGGTGTGAAAAATAGTTAATCAAACTGAGAGACACAGTAAAGCAATACTTAACAACCTGATTTTTTAAAAGGTAATAAAAAAACAATGCAACCCCAAATACAACAAATTTGATAGAATCTTACTGTATCTTCCAATGTGAACTTAGGCAGGGTAAACTCATCTCTTCCTAGACAAACTTGATTAAGGACTTAGGAACAATACTCCTGCGCTTATGTATCCCAGATTCTGTCTTTATCTTCTGTTTCTGCCTGTGGTGACCTTCTATAGATCATGTAACCATCTAAAACTTGTTTCTCTTTTGGTATTTTGTGTCATCATTTATGCTTGTGAAAGCTAAAGAGGACATTGTAAAACTACTTTTTTCTTTCGCTACTTGGTATGCATATGCCCATAATGTCTTAATTTAGAAACTAGAATATAGCAAAGCATTAAAAAAATATCTGAACATACAGAGAATAATCAGATATTTTCTATCATCAGATAAGTAATAATTTATAAGTGTCTTAACAGGCAAAAGCCAAAAGGCTATTAAGTAGAGATGGATGAACTGGAGCAGATGCAGCAACACTTAGCAACATGCTACTACTGCTTTAACCAAACTCAAAATATTATATGATTTACAGCATATTCTTGATGTTTCTCCTCCCCCCTTCCTTGACCACTTCTCAGTGCCCATAAAAACTTGACCTCCAGATTACCAGGAATCTTGCATAGACGTGGATTCATATGAGAGCCATGCATTTTATTCCAGCTGAGGTGTGGATTTTCAGAGGAATCCAAACGGAGTTGGCTTTGCACATCCCACAGAGATTCCCTTGAAGCAATACATAGTACAGTGGTTTTGTTTCAGCATGTGACTAACATGGATTTAGTCCTCATATGCTTTACACCCACTGGGCACATTCCCCTTTTCATTGCTATTAATCGGGTGGCACTCACATAGAGAAAGGAATCACAGCCAGCTCCTCACCAGATTCCCAGAAGCAGCTTTATGGGATTCCTCACACAAATAGGGCATAGGGGTAGCACTTGAACATTTTCTCAAGTCTTGTAATTACATTTATGCAGCTAAGCTCTTCTGGAAAACTCCAGGTTTCTTTGGATCTCATTTGTTTGGACTGGAAGCTGAGCAGTAAAGATTTCCTTTAAGGACTGGGCAGCACAAACATTCAGGGGCATGTTAGCACATGAGAGCCAGAAAAAAACCTGTTATATGTTTATCTTCTCAAAGTTGTTTTAGCTTGAACAAATATCATAAAGAAAGAAAAGCAATAAAACTGAAGTGTGTAGGTCAGAATGCTCCAACCAAAGTGTTGGATAGGAAAATAATGAAGACTTACAAAAAAATCAAAGGTTTATAGATTGTTGCCTTTGCTCAGGGATATTAGGGAATTAATTCAATCTTCTAGTTTCCAAGTGTAGTGATTAATTAGAAAAAAAAAAAAAAAAGGATTTTCATGTGTTTTAGCACTTCTTTAAACCACTTAGATGGTGGAAGAGGGCTATAAAGCTGGGAGGCCCTAAACTGACAAGATCCATTCAAGCATCTGGTTTTCTGGTGTTCTGCAGGAGATGTGAACTTGCTCTGCAAGCCCACCCTGCCTTGCATGCCCCACATCAGACAGGAAGGAGCTGGCAGAGAGGCTGAGCACATTAAGACCACCCCTCTCCTGTGCCTGCAAAATATCATGGAGACTTGCCTGAAGGAACCTTGCACTTCCTACCACCAGACACAGTCCCACTCCTCTGTAAGCTGTTCAAAGCTCTGTTGCCAGCTTTGAACAAAGGCAAATGCCAGCTCTGTCCACCAAAGGAACAAGACCTGATTTGTTTTCTTCCTAATAAGCCTGCAATTTTCCTTAGGTTTCTTGAGCATCTCTCTTCCTTCTACAGATCCAGTTTTGGTGACAGCAGGTACAGTAGCATGCAGGCTCAGTGCTCCCCAGTGGCCCAGAAGACTTAAAGCCATTGCCACAGTAACAAAAGGAACTGGAGTCCTTAGAATTGAGCTCATGTGCAGCCAAGGACTGTCTGGGTGGCAGCTCTCCCTGAAAACCACATTAGGTCAACTAAGCCCTCAACAATAACAGACAAAGAGGAAAGAGTTCTTGCAGAACAGGTGGACTGAGACACGTGGGAGCTCCCATCAGTGCGGCTTAACTGTGTGACCTATACACACAAAAATAAAGAGAAACTAAACATGAAGACTGATTTCTCTGTGTGTGTGTTTAAGAGGTTTCCTCTGCTTCCAAAGACTCCCACTAGCAGGAGAAGTAGGGACCTCATCAAGTGTGTGTGTCAAAATTAGTGCTTTCAACATTTTACTGGAAGCAGGACTATGACATTTTTCTAGTGACTTTGAATGGTAGAAAGAATACTTTCTGTAAACATAACAAATGAATCAACCTTGAAATTTTGATGATTTTTATGAGAAATCTTACTGATACTAAGCACTAAGCTTGATTTGAAAACAGAAAGCCAGTATGAACGTCTTATATATGCAGTAGGCAACACTCTGGTTCTTGGTGGACTTATAGCTTTCCTGTTAATTACACATACATGAAGTGGGCAAAAATAACTTTAGGTACAGTGAGCCCTGCTGGGGGGGGGGGGGGGGGATGTGGAGGAGGGGGAAATTAAGGTTTTATTCTGAGCACAGTTGCTCCAGTCTGTTCCACATCCTGACCAGTAGTGTCCTGAGCCTCAGATCTGATGTCTATTCAGGACAGAAGCCTCAGGAATTTGAGTAGTTGAACTTCTTTTCTGCTTACTAACAATTAAGATTTTTTTTCTCACTATTAACCCAGTCATGCTACTTCCCTCAGTCATGTTTCTATGTATTGCCAACAAGTTATTTTCTCAATCCTTGAGAAATTTGAAAAAAAATACATCTATCTATCTATCTATCTATCTATCTATCTATCTATCTATCTATATATATATATATATGTAATGCAGATGCACACACTCACAATTCAGCTGACTTACTGTAGGTAAAGATCAATTATTTTTGCCATGCAATCAAAGCATTGACTTTTGGCATTTTCCATATAATATCTTTTTCCAAATCTTTCACATTCATTGCAATAGAAAACAATTGGTTCTTAGACCAAGAGCCTTCAGATTTCTAGAGGATATTCAAGTTTAACATTTAAAAATTAATTCTCCCTTGACAATGATTAGAACTTCCATTAAAACAAAAATTATTACTAGCATTCAGTAACCCCTTGTAAACTGGTCCATTGTTCAAATAAACTGACCTCTGCAGCAATTGACTTTAACATTGCTCAAAAGCTTGACAGTCAATTATCTTCTGATCTCCCTTCAATGGGCCTTGTGGGTGGAATAACCAATCCATCACCTGGAAGGTGAGTATAATAGTGTCTCACAGGCATTTCTTCCCTACTTATGACATAAACACACTGCTGTAGAATAAGTCAAGGAATTCTGTCTCAGTCCCACTGAAGCACCCCTAAAAAGCAATGATGCATCAAGAAGCTGTTCCCCCTAGTGAATATCTCTGAATACACAGTGTGAACCATGATGAAAAGTAGTGGGTCGAACACAACATCATCCGCTGCTTGGTGAAACCATCAGACTGGTACTGGACTGTGCCTCCACCAAATATCACAACTCTATTTATTCTGTAGGACAGGGGTTTTGGTGTGCTGCAGGAAGATGCAGTTCTCTTTCTCACTCTTCCTTCCAGTCAATCTGATCCCCCTGGGGCCCTGGGACCTGCTGCTGGTAGGAGCTTTCAGCATGTCTGATATTCCCCTTCCCTCTCTCTGGCTTCCAAAGCACAATCTGCCCTTCCCCACACACCACTGTGAGTCCCATGTTTCCCACTCAGCCCATAAGGACATGAGCTCTCCTCCATCACTCTGCCTGGGCAAGACAAGGAGAGCCCTCAGGACAGCACCATCACTTTCCCCCGGGGAAACATGCACATGGCTGGATGAATATTATGGATACTGGAGTATTTTTGGTGCCTGAGATCCTGCCACTGTTTGCTGCCCTGGTCATTTACAATCACCACACTGTGATGACTTTAATACATCACCTTTGCCCAGTGCCAAATCAAAGTTTAAAAAGCTATTTACCATTAAATCTAGAACAGTGAGGTGCTTATTTTCTGCAAACAAAAAAAAAATCTTCTGCAATTGAATCTCTAAACTTAAGGTTTGAAGGGTGGCATTATTTCTAATATCACAGACCGTACAATGTCAAACAGAAGTACTCGTTCATTGCTAACAAAATAAAACTCAGCTGCATCCAGTATTGCTCACCCAAAAGAAACTACTCCTATCCCTGACACACACACTGCTTCAGTAAAAGCTATGCATCTTTACAGCACAGGCTTTCACAAACTCGCCTCTCTAGAAATATAAACCCCAGTGTAGCATTTGTCCAGGCATCTTGTGGAGGAGAATACAGACAGCATCTTGGGAACTGGAGAGCAGCAAGGAAGAATAAAAGCCCAGATTGATTGAAAAGACAGACAAGAAAGCATGGGGAAGGAAGCTGAAGAAGAACAGCAGGCCAAGAAGCAGGAAAGCACATTACACTGGGTGGTAAATCCTGCACTGCAATTCATAACTCCTCAGAGATTCCTTAGCCCCACTGAGGTTTGGGGAAGCTTTACAAGCAGCCCTGTATGAGCCAGCAGAAACTGCTGCAACCTTCACTACACAGCTAACTTTGAGTTATTCCCATATGAGGGTGTTCCTGAGCTAGAGCAGCTCACATGTGCACACACACTCAGTGCTGTGCCCACACAGGGCAGCTCACAAATGATGCCAAGACCTGAAATTTCAAGCCTATAAAAATAATCATTGTTAAGCAAAGGTAATTTCTGATGGGCAGAAAAGTACGATGAAGTGAATAGAAGATTATTACAGTAGAATTTGAAATTAATACAAGAGTTAAGCTATAGATGAACTGCCTTGATGTTTCATGGTGCCTCTTCTTCTGACATTTAAAACATGCTTAAGATTATCCTGAATGTCAAAAGTAAATACATACCGAGGACAACCACCACAGGACACATCAGTCATTTGTCTGCTATTACTGAACTTACTAACCATGTGCAACAGAACTACTATGACTAATGTCTATAAAAGAAACCATCCTCAAAGGACTGGCCACCTCATTTTTCAGGTCTGTCTGGTCTACATAAGGGTCTGAAGCATTTCAGTAAAAGTTGAGGCCTCCTGTCTGTCCCTGGTGTGGGGGTAGCACTCGGTTGGGCTGGGACAGCTGCTCTTTAGCTGGGTTGGTTCAGCAGTGTGACACAGCTTAGGATTGAATCCATAGGACTATGCTCCACATTTACCTGCTTGTTCTTTTATGTGCAAGATTGAGGGTGCTAACCTGCCTTTTGCCCTTTTTTACGTGTCAGGATTGACATCTCTAACTAGTGATTAGATTTCATAATTCTGCGGAATCTCAACTCCAAGAAACTCAGTCCCCTTAGTGTCATTACATTTAGCAAAATAATATTATGCCTCTTGCAAAGCTGAAGAAGTGCCCATCCTGGACCACAAGTCAGCCAATGCCAACAGGGGAACATGCAAATTATGAAAGAGCCCATTAGCTACTCCAGGGAAACATTAATGTCTTTCATCAATTGCACGCAGCAAACCCTAAGCAAAATGGCCACATTAGCATGAATGTGGACAGCAGACTGTAACAGGGACAGAACTCTGAAAGTGTGCTGCACATATTTATTCTAATGAATGATCAGTTGTAGAACATGGGAAAAGTGCATCTTCTTTGAGACAAGCTCTGTTTTCCAGCTGGAGACATAGCAGCATGTTTAGACAAAAACAAGGTCTGAGAAAAACAGTATAAAGTAAGATTACTTGCCTTAATGCTTCAGTAGACTATCACTACCAATTAGCAAGCTCCCACTTCATCTTGGCCATGTCTTCCATTACTAAAAGTTCCCAGAGGAAGTAATTTTGTAAGAGAACACCAGAATGGAGAGTCAGATAGCCAACTCCAGCAAGTGTGCATAATTTATTAGGATCCTAGAAGATGGAGCTGTGCAAAAACTTTGAAGCTTTCTGTGAAGTCCAGCCACAGGGAGAACAATTACATTGGTTGCCACTACAAGCATTCCCTGTTTCTGTCATGACCTGACCTATCACCTCCAGCCAAGATCAGCTCCATTTCTCTATGTGTGGTCTGAAAACAAAGATAAATATATTCCCTGCCCCAAAAAGTGTCCTTGTGCTCCAAACAAAGCCACAGGAGATGTGTGTTGGCAGGGAGAGGACTGGCTCCTGCTGCACAGGTATTTTGAAGACACTTGCCAAGCAAATAGCCAGGCCCAGCATGTATGAGGTATGAGTGTGGCCCTACATGTATCAGCACCGGGGCATGAGAGCAAGGTTTTCATGACTTCTAACCTGTAAAAGCCTCTTGGAAGGTTTTTGAGGAAAGTAGGATGCGAAGAACAGGCTGCCAAGTAAGTCCTGCTTGGGAGAATTGCCTGGGGCTTCATACTCAGGTTTTACCTGTGATTTCATATGCAACATTACACCTTGTCTTGCAATGGCTGGGTATGTGTTCCCTTCTACTAGGAACTAGTTTCTATTTTAGCACCTGGAAGTCATTGTTTCAATGGTAAAAGTGGGAGATGAATTGCTGGAAATGTTCAAGAAAAAAAGGCAAAACCACCTGGTTGACAAAAGAAGGAAAAACTTTTGGTCTAAAAAAGCTCAAAAAGAGAATTTCCTGTAACACTCAGGCGATGTAGATAAAGCTTTTGTCAAAGTGGTGGGCACATTGTGTCACTTGTTCTTCATTGCTTGGTTGTGATCTGAAACTCCCTCGTATCCTACCCTTGGATAAAGGAAGGAAACACACTGCTTAAGTGCTATGTGAGGTAGGTCTGCAGAAAGCAGACCTGGATGAGTTACCATTAAACAGGAAAGAAGTTTCTTTCTCATTCTTTATTCCTTATAAGTATTTAAAACTTGATTTTTCAATGCCTCTATAGAAACTAAATAGGCCTTCAAGGAGGACCATCAGACAACTAAAAGGTGTTTTTATTTGTATGTTTCTAATAGCACAAATAAAGAATCTCTGGCAACCTGTGACAGGGTGACAAATAGGAAACCATTGCAATTGTTATTAGCCCATCTGTGAATACCCACAGTGGAGTGCTCTGAGGAGAAAAAGCATGAGACAGAAGAGAAAAAAAGCACCCTGTCATAATTTAGGTTCATAAACACAGAAAATACGAACACGTTTCATTGTAGTCTGTAGCCTCTAGTGCCAGGGACCTTGGCTCATAATAATTTAAACAGCCAACAATACAAGATTTATGGAAATAATTTAGCACATCTTAAACAAAATGTCTGGCTTACCCATCTCATATGTGTATAGACCTAACACTTGAAAAAAACAAAGCAGATAACAAAAGCCCCTGTTATATTTACAGAATCTTAAAAGGGTTAACAAGTGGCTTAACTTAGGTGCCAGCTACACTGACTTGCCAATCTTAGTATGAATATTTTATAGGTATACAGCAGCATGCCTGTAGATGGTATTTTTCCAGGCCCAAATAGCAAAAATACATGGAAAGATAAATAGACAGAGTTGTGAATAGAATTTTCAGTGACCCCTGAGTTACCACAAACCCAGGGAACACTAAATGCCAACAAATGAGTCAACAGCACAGTATGTAGCTGTATCAGTGCTCAAGCTGATGCACAAGAAAGGAGAAGCTCATAAGGGAACACGAATTTAGAAAATCTTGGAGAAGGAAAGAACTTGGTCTAACTGCTGGGGTAGACCAGAGTTAGTTCTGGATTTGGGTGCTTTTGTTTGTTTGTTTGCTCTTAATGGGAAGAGAAAAGTAAAAATAAATTTCTGAAAACCTTTTTTTGCTCAGGAAAACAGAAGATTTCCAAAATCGCAAATGCACACACTTCTCTGAACATGAAATAACACCTGAAAGCAAATTAGGTTATGAATTTAGTGACATAGCTTTAGATCTAACCTGAGCTTTTCCACAGTACTGGCCTAATTTCACCCAGCTGTCCCTTTTTTAAGGCCCATCTCTTCTGTTTAAAACAAAACTTTATGAGGAGGCATCCAGTTGTTACACTTTGTTTCAACACTTCATTACCCCTTCCCCTCGACAGAAATCTGAGTTTCATGTTGGGACTTGTCATTTTGCACACACAAGTCCTTTTCCTACCTCGCTTTGTTGGATTAACATCCATAACTGGTGCCAGAAGGAGAAAAACGGGACATAAAGTCTCCCAAAGTGACACCTTGGTCTTTTCCAAAAGGGGGGCCAAGCGCTTCAATTCTCTCCCACTAAAGAATTTCCATCACCTATTAAATAACTTTTCAGGCTTTCTTCATTATAGTAAAGGCCAGGTGAAGGGAATGGATGACTAAATGTGACCTTCAGGTGAGAGCATTCAACCAGGAAATGGGTTACTGAGGTTCTGCTTCAAAGAATATTGAATAGTTATACACAGAGCAAAATAGCTTCCAGAGAAGAAGTTGAGAGAGAAAGGGAGAGTGCCTGGCCAGCTGAGATTATCACAAAAATGGATTTAGAGGTCACTTGAACTTCTAATGCCCAACACCGGTATTTTCATCTGCTGCCTCCCCAGTAAAAATTTGTTCATTATTGCATAAACCAAACTTTTTATTTATGTTCTGCATTTGCTTTCAGTCCTTTCACTCTTACACCTCTCTGGAACCTCATTTTTGACTCGCCTGTGTGTATATAAAAAGCTTGAGTCTGGAGATCATTTGGATCCCTGCTATACTGTATGAGCCAAGGCTACACTTTTCAATAATGCATGAAGCTGCAGCACTTGCTCCTGTGTTCAGAAATGCAAAAGGGATGTCTTTTAAATGGCTTGCAATGTGACAGAGACAAGTGAAAAGTGAGTTCAGTAAATATCAGCCTATCTCACAGCAGAAGTTCACCTCTCTATAAGGACTCAGATGCAAATAAAAAGTTACATCCAAGTCTCACTCATGTAAATTTAAGTTAGGTACTGTGCTCTGAATTTCATATAGGACTTTTTAACACAATCAAATGTCCTTATACATACTATAACAGCTCTTACCCAGAATTCACTTAATAAATTTAAGGGTCTGACTAGATGTAGTACGGGAGGATAAACTAGCACGTGGATTTACAATGTAATAGCCACTCCAGAATTCCTGTGCACATCTTATCCAGCAGTACAATAGGTAATAGTCTACTCTTTCTGAGCATGTCTTGCCAGTGGGATACATCGGATTTCTCACACTGCTGCAATAAATTGATGCAAAATAGAGGCAGAGTTAGTTCCAGGATGTCTGTCCTGGTTCCATCTGTGATAGGGTTAATTTTTTGCAGTAGTCAGGAGGGGGCATGGCTAGGACATGGAAGTTATTCTATACCACCTCACCTCCTTGCCAGGGGTGGGGAAAGGGACTTTCTTCCAGGGAGAAGGAGTTCCTTCTGGTTGAGTAAGAGTGGTGCTGGTCCTGAGCCAGAGGGAGCAGCCTTGGAGACCGGTCAGGGTGGTGTGGCTGTGGTCAGGTCGAGCTCTTGGTGAGCATTTTTGCATGTGAATCACTCCCTCTTTTGTACACTTTTGTTATTAATATTGTTGCTGTTACTGTTTGTTTTCTTATCCCATTGCTGTTTCCAGTAAATTGTTCTTACCTCAGCCTGTGATCTTTGCCTTCAACTCTCCTCTCCTGCAGCGGGGCAGGGAGAGGGAAGGGGGAGCATGCAACCAGCAGTGTGGTACTAAACCAGGCATACCATTCCTGAACCACAACAACATCTAAACACATCCACGTGGATATGTCCTAAAAATCAGTTTCAGACACAGGATACAGAACCCAGGGCACATTATTATGCATCTCTAGAAGCTGGTCAGAGGAACTTGAAGAAGCTGCTACTCCTCCATGCAAGAATGGTTTCTGGAGCTAATGGATAGGTCTGGTTCATCAGTCCTGCTGTCCTTGGTTCAAGTCTCTTGAATGAACACTACCTCATGCTATGGCACATGGTACACTAGAAACAAAAACCACTCCTAATAAAATGTATGATGACAACATAATCTTTGTAACACAAAAAGCAGATGGGCTGGGAAACACGTAGCTAAGCTGAACTGTCTTTTATGATCAGGGAGCTTCCTAGGAATTTTGTTCAAGATTATTGTAAACAACAAAAGTTGGGGGGACCTTGGTTTCTTTAGGAGAGTATCAATCCCTTAGGGCTGACCCAGAGTCTTAACACAGGAATTAAATATCTCTGGTTAACTCTAAGATCAGGTCAATATTGTACATAAACAGTATCATTTTTCTGTGAAGAGGACAAATTTGCAAGTAAAATCAGCTGTCCAATTTGTTTTATTCTGAAGTTGCTAATGTTGTGATTATTGAACAGTTGATTTTGTGATAAGGGCAGGGAGATGACAGAGAGATGACAGGACCAACCCAAAAACCATCCATGCCTTTTTTCCAGATGGCAAAAATACTCAGGAAGGAAGAATTTGTGTGGGATTTCAGCAATTCATTTTTACTGGTTTTGTGTAATCCATTGCACAATGGGCACACATTCAACCTCAGCTCTCCTTGTAAGAGGTATTTCTGCAGAAGCTTGAAGTACAGAAACTCATACCTAGCTTTAACTGTCATGTTTTCCTGACACCACAAGGTGTCTGATGGAAACACGGAGATTCTAACAGTAAGAAAGTGCTGGTTGTCCTGTTGCTAAATGAGTTCAGTTCACATCCATCATAATGAAAGTAATTTGATTTACTGCAGCATTACTGCAGACACAAAAGGTACAGGAGAATCTATTGTTTTTAAGTGATTCATTGATTTCCCACCAAGATGTTAGCATTTTAATTTATTTAAATTATTTGTTGCATGTTAAATGAGCAGAGTAAATATGCACATTATGCCTTGCTCAACTCCTACTGCTCACAGGAGCAGTGTCAGCAATATGCCCTGCTTGCATTTGGCTCATCACAGCAACCTCTCTGGAGTAAAAGTCAAACACAGCGCTCAAAGTCAAGGGCTGAAAAGTCAGACGATTCAATTCACACTGAGCTCTTTACAAATGCTTTGGGGCTTAGCTGTGCTGAGCACCCACCAATAAAAAAAAAGCCAAAATGCTCTAAAGGATAGGACCTCAGAGGTGAAATTTCCTTTTCAATGCCATAGCTTTGCAAAATGCTACATCCTCATCCCACATGAGATAATGACACAAAGCCCTGTTTCTTTAGCAGAGTTTACACCTGGCAGTGCTTCAATGCACGTTGCCTACCAGAGCTCACCTTGCTACTGCTTGAATCTACTTCATGCATTGGAGCACTAAGCTTGCTGTTCACCTTATCTTGCTCTTTGTCTCATTTGCAAAATTTGCAATTATCTTACAATTTCTCCAGATCTTCAATGCAAGGTTAGGTACCTAGAAGTCTCTGGAAAATCCTGTGCAATAACATTGCCTTTGTGCAATATCTTTTTACCTCAAAGTGCTAAATGTATGTAATATGGCCAATATTATGTAGTGCTTTGTCATACATAACACTGGATATAGTAAAATACCTCAAACATGTCTTAAGCTGTGCTGGATCAATACAGTAATTTTGTGACATTATAGAATCTATGACTAAGACTTACACAGTGCAATGCCATTTGAGTCTGTTCAATCTGTATTTTCACAGTTTGGCAAGGAAAAGATCAAAGATAGGAGGGCAAAGGGAAAATAAATATCTGTTTGGGGTCAGATAATGGGTATACCATGAGAAAAAGTGCCTGGTAAAGGTGTAATTTATAGGCTGCTGGTGAGGGCTCTCAGATGTGGTGTGAAGAGGGACTGTGACCTTCAGTCTGCCCAGCTCAAAAATGGGAAGGCCCAGGGAACGTCACAGCCCAGCCACTGGGGCAGCTTTACATTTGCTCTTCATCTCAATCAATACACAATTATTTTGTGATAAATTCAGCTGCTTTAGGGGGAGGGAGGGAGTGCTGAAATATGCCCAGCAGTCTGGCAGAAAGAGTGTGTCACTGACAAAAGTGTCCCAAATTGAGCAGAGACCAGAACATGAGTCTACTAGATGAATGTCTCTGCTGATACCAGGGAGAAGCAAAGCTCCTTGGTTTCTACATCTTGTGAATCGCAACAGCAAGATGCAATGGGCCACCATTTTTCATTTTTATTTCATTTTTCATTTTATTAAACTGTTTACCAACATCCCTCCTCCTCCCTGTCAACAACTTCAGTAATTGAAAACCCATTTTTGGCTTAGCAGCTGTTCTCTTCAATCAAAATGAAGCAGAGCACACACACACCTGCAGGAATGGACTTTTTTTTTAAGCCCTGTTCACTTCTTTGTTTGGTCTTCCAAGTAAGTCCCTCAAATAAGTGTGCTGATACAGCTATGGTGAGAGCCAGAAGGACAAAGGCAGGAATAAGTGGGCATGGTGAAAATCAAACTGCCTTTGCCACCAGAGACACCACAGAGTGAAGCCTTCAGAGTTGTCAGGAGATCAGAAGGGGCTTTTTTTAGTGACAAATGATTGTTTCAGGGCTTTTATTTTCTATACTTGCTAAATTGTGTATCTGCACTTAGCACAGAATTTGAGGAATGGTACCAAAGAGGGTGAAGGAAACAGAAGATTAACAAGGCAGATTTGCACTTGTGAAAGAACTTCAGTCAAACAACAATTTTTATTATGATGAATGTTCAGTCTCCTCAGTTCTTTTTTAATAGGACCATGAAACAAATTTACCATGATCTATTACAAAATCACCAGGCAAAGCTTCCACACAACCAGGGCCAATTTCAACATTGCTTTAGCATGCAATTTCACCCAGAGGTGAAAAATTCCTAGAACAGCTTAACCAATATTATGCAAAATGTATATTCTATTTACCAACAGACAATTTTGATTCTATCACCATAGCATCTAAGCAAACAAGATCAGAGCCTTGCAATTATAATAAGGATGAATTGGTTTTGTCTCCCCTTTGCAAGCCCTGGGTTTTACAATGGCCTTCAACAAAATAACATTTTAATTCAATGCCATTTTCATTTTAAATATAGAATAATCCTTTCTTTGCCATAAGAATGAAGGATTAGGACATACACTTTGCTTGTGCATTGACACAACACTAAAGATCATGTAATAGATCTTTCTTTTCAGTCTCTGTAGCCATATTCAGTTTTTCTACTGTGTGGTCAGGATGTACCAAGAAGAAAGACCATCTATTGTTAACAGTAATATTACAATGTAGTGTAGAAGGGAAATAGTTCTAGTGTTAAAGAAGGAACAGACTGTGATTTTGGCTGAGATTCTGGAGACAGGACTCCTTTTATGAAATGATACCTGGTAGGTGTATTCAGGCCTGTGGAGATACTCAGTTGTGTTATGTTTTACTGGAATCTCTGTCCTGGGCAATTCAGTCACACCAGGATTTTTCTCTCATGATCAAGAAGGCAGTGTCTGGTACCTGTGGAGTAGCAGTCACACACAGGCTGCTGAGAGCAGTGGTGAATGACTGCGTGCATGACTGAACAGTGGTGGAACCCTGCCACAGCAGCCACTCAAAGTGTGAGCCATCCATCTTCCTTAATCTCCCTGTGTGCACTTTCCTCTTCTGGATTCTACCATTCATATTTATTCAGCATTTTGGAATTGCTTTATTTTCATCCATCCTATGCAGTTACTTGGAGGAACTTACTGTGCTGCTACCAAATTGAAAATAAAACCAGGATATTGGACCACATCCTGGATGATCCACCAGACATTGCAATACAGAGAAAGCACTGTTGGATCAGATTGAAAGACAAGGCAGAATCTGAACACTAATAAAATGTTTCCAAGATGAGCCAGTTGCATTTGGAGGCATATAACCCCCAACACTGCTTACAACCTTTTCACCTATCTCCATCTGTTGATCAGAGCCAGAGAGCAGTTGCATGAGATGCTACTCAAAATCACTCTCGTGCCATGCTTAGGTGTGCACAGTGCTGTGCAGGTGCATACTGCACATAGAATCAGGTCCACTGCATGCCATTAAGTAAATCTGATGTTTCACTGGCATTATGCAGTGCTCTTGATAGGTTTGACAGATTACATCTACATTTCTGTCTCATTAAAAAAGCAAGAGTGATCTCTCTAGAAATATAAACCTCTGGAATTAAAGGGAACATGTAAGAAATAGCAATACAAGGCTTTTCTCCTGCATACATCCTCTCAATTCTCCTATTTAGCTCCTACATCACCATGAATTACTAAATCTCAACATGAGATAAGCAGCAAGTCATTGTCACCATTGCACATGGATTGAAAACCCAAGGTCTAACTGATAAGAAGTCTCAGAGCAGTAGCAGACAAGAGATTAAATGGAAAGCCCTTGTCAGAGTAACACTTTCTCCTTAGAATTAATGGAATGACATCCTGGAAACATGATAGGCTTGGCCATCTCAGGCTGGCTATTAAAGAAAATCTCTTGGAGAACAAGTCACCAGAATGGGTCGATATTCTCCATGTATCTGGAACTGCAGCTCAGAGATGTTCACAAGTGGGAAAAAATGGGTTCTTCCAGAAGCTCTAAACCAGAAAGTTGCAATTTTTGTTCCAGTCACTATTTAAGACAGTGAGCCCATCAAATACACCCAATGAGGGAACCAAAGCACTGTTTAGCAGTACAAAGTGTTAGTCAACATGAGCAGAGAAGTAATACCTGTAAAATGCAGGGAAGCAGGATTGGCTCACCCACACAAATGCAGCAATAATGCCAGAGAAGTCATGCATTTCTCTGAATTACAGTTGGATAGCTCAGCAGATAATCTGCAATATTGTCAGTTCATAGAAAGATGGAATTTTTGGCCAAATAATTCTCTTTGCTTCAATGAGCTCATTGTTCATGAAAACTTCTCAGTTACTTTAAAAAAAATTAAAGCAGGCACAGGAGCAAGCTACTCAAATCCTGGATAGAGTGAAATATTCAAGTGATTTAGAAGTGAGCAGAGAGCAGAATTTTAAAGAAGCTGATTATTGCTTCAGCAAGTTACATGCAAGTGAAAGTCCATCACAAATGGGACAGGTCAGCCTTTTTGAAGGAAATGGATATTGCTTTTTAAAAGCCTATCAAACACCTCTTGCAGGCAGGAAGTATTTTTCTGGTGCAAGATGTCTGTCTGCAGGCACCCAGATCCTCTACAAGAGATTTTGCAGTTTTGCAGCCACACTGAGGGGAAGAATTCCAGAGTTAAGGAGGGCAGGAATGACTTTCTGGAAAAGAGATATGGGAGATATAAGCTGAGATTTTGCAGGAGAACCAAATCTCAGACCCTCCCTGCTGATTTTCTGGCTGGTTAGAAACAATGCTGGTGGGACAAAATGCCCACTGATTTAAAAGAGCTGCTTGGGAAAGTGCCCACTGACATCTACACATAAGTCAGGGTCTGCAGAACCAGTATCTGAAGAGTATCATCTCCAAGGGCAGTGTTACACTTACAAAAAATAAAAAAAAAAAAGAAAAAAAAAAAAAAAAAAAAAAGAAAAAAAGAAAAAGCTATTTCTTGTTAAGTTGATCCCTCTCCAAGGCCAACCTCCAGGCATTGGTTTACCAGCTGAATTCCTGGTAGGTGATCAGCATCATGCTAAGACCAGCCCTTGTTTCTTACCAGGCAAAGGGGCTGGATGCTGTCTCTGTTTCTTCCCACTTTCTAAGAAATTAAAAAAAAAAAAAAAAAAAAACAACAACAACAAAAAAAAAAAAAAAAAAAAAAAAAAAAAAAAAAAAAAACCCACAAAAACTAAAAAAAAAAAAAACCCACCACACACACACAAAAAAAAAAAACTCCCAAATATAAAAGTGTGGGAAATGTCCTATCCATTCCTATCCTCAGTGTGGAGAAATGATACAGCTCTCTCTCTCCAGAAATGCTTTCTAGCATTGATACATCCAAATCTTGCTTTGAAATAGAAATGTAAGCAATCATATATTTGTTAAAAACTTCCTTCTTTTCCAGTGACAGATGAGGAGCTACACAGAAGAAGAGATACTAAAATTTCACTTTCTTAGCATTTTATCTTTCATTCCTTTCAATGAAAAGGAACAAAGCAATCAAATATTCTCTGCAGTTCTTGTAAACTCAGCATCTAACCAAGATACCAGCATGCAAACCAGGACTGACAGGGAAAAAAAGCAAAACTCACTTGTCTTATTTCACAGGGGAAATAAATGAAGAAGTAATACACAAAATAGATGGTTAAAAGTAATTATACTTACATAGCACAGTGCTTAAAGACACCCATTTCCCCCCTCCATTTTTCCCAGAAACTAGATTTTCAAAACACTTGTACAGCTGATATTTGGCAATGTCGTTCTAGTGAGTATGAAAGAAGGCTTTTCTCATAAATATATTATTTTTATCTTGAGAGAATTCCATGCAAATGAAGTAAACAGGCAAAGACAGGCAGATGAATGGAATGGGACCCTGAGCATCCTGGTCTAGTGGAAGGTGTCCCTGCCTGTTGGGTGGGGTTTGGAACAAGATGATCTTTAATGTCCCTTGCAATGCAGACCATTTTATGATTCTGTGATTCTGTCATGAATAGAAGGTGAAAATATGAACCATTCACTTAAGAGCTGGACTCAGTGATCCTTGTGGGTCCCTTCCAACTCAGAATATTCTGTGATTCTGTGAGAAAAGAAACGAGGGAGGGAGAGAAGGAGAGATAGGGATGAGGTGAAAGAGGAGGAATGAAGGAGGACACAAGGAGGGCTAAGCTAGCCAGCTAGCTTCAGTGAAGTCAAATAACCCTGAATCAAGTACTAAGCAGTAATAGAAAGTGCATATGGGGATCTGGATGTATTAATGTACAGAAATAGAAAGAACAAAATAGATCATATTTCAAGGAAGGAGAGACTGGAGAATGAGGAGAGAAGAGCCAGGAAGTAATATAGTATTTTTTCCCATTACTATAGGACCAGATCTAGAGGCTGTATATCAGCGAAGGAGGCAGTTAGAATATTACAGAATGGATATAAAATCTGTAAAATATATGCAGCATTATTCAAAATGTATTTTCAAGCAGAATAGTAACTGCATATCTCCTGGCTCTGGCTGTAATACCAGGGTTTAGACAAAGCATGCTGGGGAGCTAACCAAAAGGAAATGGAGAAATGCCCAGCATGTTTCAAGGACTAACAGGAATGTCATCTGCAAAGAACAATAATAAAAGCCAACAGATGATGCCACAGTAAGGCTATTTACAACCGTTGTCACAGCCTAGAAATGCCCAAATATGATGCAGTCTCATGGCTTTCCAAATTTTCCAGATCTGCTCCATATAACAACTTTAACCTCCTCTTACGCCTTCTTTCCTCCACACTGTCCCTTCTTCAGCCTTCCCAAAATTTGTGTTCATTAGGAAAAAGCCAAACAGACAAAAACCAACTAAAATGAGAATAAAGAAGGTTTGGCCCAAGCAATCTCCTTATCTTTGTGTTCCAGAGCTCATGCCTCACCTCAGGACTTCATCAAGAGGAGCACTATGTCCTGCCTCCCCTCAGCTGCAGTCTCCAGAGTGGCATTACTAACTCAACTTCAGGACTTATTTAGCACTTCCTTGCAGGAGCAGCCCCAGTTAATAAAGCAGGTCCACAGAAACATGGATACTTAGTCCTGAGCCTAGAGGAGACAATATATTGCAAGTCTTATTTTCTTCCTCAATGAAACCATAGAGTGCAGCCAACTTCTCCTGTGTTGATGAGTGCTTTACTTTGCAAGTAGCTGTTCTGAGATTAGTGTGCAAAGTATTAATTTATCAGCCTTGCAAGAGCTGCCATCTGGCCCTGCAGGTAGCCTCTCAGAAAACAACCTCATAACCACAAACTCCCCAAGAAGAAAACCTCTGTCAGCCAAAAACAATCAATGCATCGGGGTATGAGCTGTACCTTTACCTTGTCCCAGCTATTAGGGTTGTGCAGTGAGGGCTTGTATCATCTGGAAACCACTGTGTCCCTCTGCCAGCCCACCTCAGAATAGCTAAGAAATTACTCATATGGAAATGTTATGGAACCACTCAGAGACAAAGCTGGATTTGATGTTATGATGAGGTTCTCAGGAAACTAGAGATGAACAAGAAAATGATAATTCCACTGTGAAATCAAACAGTTTTACCTTTATACCGAGGCAGTGAAATGAATATACAACCAGAGAGGAAAATGTTCATTCAGCAAGAATAAAAGTAGTTTTTTGAAAACTGCAGACCCACTTGCTCAAGCCATAAATTGTGATTTTCAACCTACAAAACTGTGCTTGGAGAAATGGTATCACCATGTTCCCCAATCTCAACAGTTCACCAATTTCAAATCTACATCTGATTCTTGGATAAACTGCTGCTTTTCCCTCACTAACCCATGGACAAGTCCTGGGCTCTTTCCAATCTTCTGTCAGCAGCAGCAGCACTCAATAGCTTGTGCTATCTTCCTGGGGTAAAGAACTCAACAGAGGGCTCCTCACAGGACAAACAGAGCTTCCTGGCAGCAGGTCCAATGCAACCATCTCCGGATGACAACTTCTGCACGGAATCTATGAACAAGTGCCTGGCATTGCCCTCCCTACTCCTCCACATGAGGGAAATGGGTATAAATCAGCTCTTGGAGAGACCAGCAGACACCTCCAGCACTGGTACCAAGCCTTGCAGAGAAAAGCAAACCAATTGCAACCAACCTGAGAAATGGCAGAGCTGGCCAACAGCTTATCAATGAGAAGAGGAGCTATGACAAAGATCAGTGAAATGCAATGTGCAGGGAAAACTGCAGCACTACTTATGCAGCAGAGCTGTGTTCTCAGTGACTTTGGATAAGGCACGTTTGCACGTGGTGCAAACAGACAATAAGTTTGCAATGCATTTACTTAAAGCCTGGTGATTTGAGGGACTGCTGCTGTGGGTATTAATTTGGCAGTCACTCTACTGATGTGCTGAGAGCAAACAATCCCATTTCTCATGAAGCAAAAGAGGACCTGCAGGAAAGACCTACAGCGCCTGTTCAGAGAAAAGTGCCTTTGAATTCCATGCCTCATCATGCTGTTGATCCAAAATAAAAACAGTAGGCTGAAGGAAGGTCTGGTTGTGTGTTGCCTTTTGCCATTTACACACGGTATACCTGGAACACAGTGAGAGCTGCTCTTACACCTGGCTCAGCTTCAAGTAGAAAGGAAGAAGCCAACTACTTTGGCAATTTTAGCCCAGACTGGCATTAACAATCAACCTTAATGAGCTCTGGGTAAATATTTCATCACTTCAGCATTCATTAGTGAACTCCCAGTCCCAGTGTGTGGAATCTGCAGGTACCACAACAGCTACAGGCTAAGGCACGCACAAACTGTGACTGTGATGGCTTCAAAGCAGCTCTCGGTACCCAACCGCCCACCACATGCTACAAAGCTCACCTGAAGGGCAAGGTACAAGGTACTAACAGGGGACTAATTTTACCAAAGCAGCAATGTGAGAGGAACACTCTGACAACTCAAAGAACTCTACCATTTGCAATCAGAAGTCTGTCCCATCACCCCTGGAAGATGGAATATGGCAAGTGACAAGAATATGACAGTTGCTTCTGTTCAATCTACATGAGTTTCAAATTATGGCTGTCAACTGGATTCACTGCAGAGCTTATGTGCAAACATAAGCTGGATGCACTGGCATAATAAGCAGCCAATCAATAACAGTGAAAAGACAGATTAATAAAAGTTGCTTCTGTCAGAGGACAAATTGAGGACATCAGAAAAGATGAAATTCTGTGAATACAATTGCTTCCTGAGAATAGTAACATTCAGCTCTTGTTCTGATTAGATGGAATTGGTTCAGATGAGCATCAAAAACTTCTGAATGCTTTTCTAAAACTGCTGAGGCTTGTCAAAAATACACTGCACCAGTGCCAGAAAAAGACAACAAAGCAAAACACCAAAAACTCTCAAACCAATTTTGAAAGGATCCATGGAATTTTGCAGTCGTCCTTATCTGCCCCATTTGTGCCTTCCAAGTTTTCTTATCTGCTCAGTAAATTTGTATCACAGGGTACCTTCAAACTCTGAATAGGTTTGGATGAGTAAGCTGTACACTGCTTTGCCTCATGTGACTCTGAGAAAAATAGCCAGTCAGTCAAGCCCTGATTCTAAATTCTTTACTGTGGACAGAGATGATGATATATAGGATGGAAAAAACCCACAACTTGATTTTTCTAAAAGCTGCATGAGCTAGCCACATCAGCAGCTAGAAAAAAAAATCGTGTTCTGACTTGTAGTGCTGAACAAATTTGATGGATTAGTCACTCACTGAGAACTGATACAGAGTACCAAATTACTGTATTGGACATTTCTCTGACCACAACAAATTATATTAAAATATATAAATGTCATCATTCAGAAGGTAGCTCTCTGGTGATATTCTTAAAGAAACAAGACTCTGATGTGCCCAGCTGCCTCAGTATTTAGGTATGTGTGCATGTGAATAAAAATACCATCTCAGTCTTACCTGAGACATTTCTTTATCCTATTGCCCTAGCAATCCATGTACTCCTCATGAAAGCAAATAATATGTCAGCAGTTACCCTTCATCTGCTCAACACACAAAATGTCCCCAAGCAGAATTTGAAAAGCAAGAGCAGAAGAACTATGTTTTGCCTTTAGAGACAGAAGTTATACCCATGGAGAGCTGGACATTAATAAGGGAATATTGCCTAAACAGTCATGCTATTCCAAATGTCAATGCCCTTCAACCAGGAGTCACTGAAATGATCAACTACTCATCACCTTATTCTCTCTATCTTCCATCCACATGCAACAGAACTGGTGTGCTCTAAACAGCTGCTAACAGGAGCACAGTACCTGGGGAAACAGTCAAAATAGTTTCTGACACTTCCAGCCTCAGAATGTGAGAATTTGCTGGTGGCCCAAACACCGAATCTCCTTCACACCTTCCAGAAAGAAAGAAAATATTTTCTTCTGAGAGTGAAACCTCTTTGAATTTACACCCAGCAGCAATAGATGGAATGCAAAACGTATTATATGCAGCATGTGGATGCTATGGTGAAAGCCATAACTTTACACATCTTCTGAGGTCCAAGAGAGCTTCCACGCCCAGGATTTGAAGGCACCATAGCATGTCACATACAGCTGCAGGATGAAGGCCACAACAAGAAAATAGCCCAGAAACAGCCAGGAATACACTCCTGCCCTTTCCAGCCCTGAGCTCATGAAACTTTCTGCACTTCCCACTGCACCTTCAAGAGCCAGGCACAGGAAATACATAATCCATAGAGTGAGAACGGTCACCAAACTGGAACTGAAGTCGTAAGTATTTTTAATATTGACTACTTTTCATTAAAGGATTTCAAATCACCTTAGTTAAAAAGGTAGCTTTTACCAGCAGTCCCAGGTTACGGGCAGAGGGGTTAGGCAAACTGGTCCACGTCTATCAGCCTCCAAACTACAGATTTGGTGACAGAGTGCATAGCCCTCATGCCATTTAGGATCATCTTGAATGACATTTTTCTCTCCTAATTTGCTTTGTTTCTTCAGTATAATCTAGCTTCCCCCAAAACCCAAGATTACTGCTATTGCCTGCTTCATGAATTAAGCAGCACAAACAAAGAAAAGCCACAAAGTTTTTAAAATGAAAATCAGAAGCACCAAGGTGTAGAATTGTGGTCCTGTCTTTCTACCATTCCTTCCTGAGTCTTTCCTCTCTAAGCCTACGCCATCATTTATTGCAAGTTTCTGGTTAGAATAATGAAAGTATTGTTTTTCTTCTGAGAAAATAAGATTTTCACAGAGTGAAAATTTTCAGTACTATTTTCCTAATGAAAGTGAATTACTTTTTTTCACTAAGATTTCATGTGAAAAGCAGAAAAATATTTCCTGATACGTCTAAATTATGCCATTAGATACTACAGAGGCTGTTTCCGTCTTGAACTGAAACAAAACACAGAATTTTGTTTCTGTCCAGCAATCTCTTTGCTTAGAGTCTGCTCTATATTCATTACAGCCTTCTCCTGGCCTGCTCTCTGCCACAAGGCACAAGTAACTGCAACTCAGCAGCAAAGATTTTTTAAATAAATCCATTAAGTCAGTGATGGTACCATATGACCAGAGATACATCACCTATATTTAGTAAAGAGGTGGGTGATCCAGACATACAGACCTGTTAGAATTACCTTACCCTGACAGAATTCAAGGCTGAACATGTTCTGAAGTGTAAAACATTTTGGATGGAGGTAGAGGGGAGGAACAGAAAAAGGGCTGGAAAAGTTTAGCAAAAGCTGGTGGATCCTACACAGATATTTGCTAAGGTAACTGGTTTTCTAAACAAGAGCAGTGCATTTTATTGCCCCTGCACAGCCAAAATATTTGAGGCAGCACCACGAAGAGAATCCTTGAGACTGGAAAAGCTGAAGGTCAGTGAGGAAGCTGAGAGAAAAACAAGAGAGTAGCTAAAAGCAAAGCAATGACAACCAGCTGTCCTGAAAGGGGAACACACCACAAGAGGTCTTCAGACCATTCCTGCAAATATTGCTGCCTACAAATTCTGTAGCTGCTTTCCAGACTACACTGAAACCACCTTTTATTAGAGAGCTGTAAGCAGTGTTGGGGAAGATACCTGCACACAGAAAGGGCCTATTGCTGTGTTATTCACAATGACAGCAGCTCACCCTTCTGGGAAGAGGAGGAGGAACATAGAGCCTCAAATGAAAAACTGGATACCTGGATAGATGTACCAGACTATGGACAGAATGCCTATACTGACATACATTTAGTGACTAACAGTAATGATCAGCCAATAATGATCAGCCAAAATGAAACATAAGACACATCTGAGCTGTCAGTCTGAGTACAGGTCTGCCCTAGTGCATTCCAGCAGGATGAGTTGGGCTTGGATCACATGCATGGCTATTAGTGTGGACAGAAAATTGGAAAAGGATCAAATATCAAATAGAAGTACAGGGTGAAAAGGAAGAGGAGTGGTGTCTTTAATATGTCTGGAGATGAATAGCAGGGGAAAACAGTCATTAAAGCAGAGCAGTGTTATTGGCATGTGAGCAAACAAATACAAATCGATGCACAGAAAGTACACCTGGAAACAAAAACAAAACTTCTGAGCAGCAGAGGAACAAGGTCCAGCAGCAACCTTTTTGCCGTAGTAATTGGAAGCAGGAAGGGAATCTTGGCTACTTTTAAAAGTGTTTTTTAAATCTTAACTCTTTACAACTGAAACTGTAGGGGAGCAAACACAATAATCCAGTATATACCATTCCTCCTACATTAGTTTTGTCATAATACTGCAAACTTGAGATCCTCCCTTGTCTTTTTACAGAACATCTTCTCATTGTCATGAAGGACAAGAGAATGGTTAGAGTCCTGTGTTAGCAATGCTCCCTTTGGCCACTGAAATTGTTAATTGTAATCCTATCATTTCCAATCTGTTCTTGGAAGGTTCTGAAGCCTTTCAGTTCACATGAAGATCAATAGCATCCAGAGTAATTGATGCAAGGTTCTTCTACTAAGTGGCTTCTGTTGATTACATCTCCCAGAGAAACACCATGTATTTAGCACACATCTGAAAACCACTGAACTCTGTAACAGACACTGTACATCTTTTCCTCATTTTTGGTCTTTTACAATGCATCTAGTATTGCAATAAATGTACTTGGGCCTGCACAGAACAGCACACACAAGCAACCAAATAGCAAACCAAGCAAAAGGAAGACAGTAGAGTTCAAGTGCTGTCATTCCTGTCCATTATGATCTAGGTGGCAGTGTATTTTGAGTTTTCTTCCAGGTTGTGAAAGGGGAGAAGGAAAAGCTGAGGAAAATGCAGTCAAACATGTTAATGTCAGTATTACATGAGGTTAACCCTGGGCATGTGTTGTGACTTAACCCCAGCCAGCAGCCAAGCCCCACACAGCTGCTCACTCACTCCCCCAGCAGGACTGGAGAGAGTTGGAAGGGTAAAAGATGGAAGACTCGTGGGTTGAGATAAAGACAGTTCAAAACAGAAAGCAAAAGCCACACACACAAGTGAAGCAAAACAAAGGATTAGTTCACTGCTTCCCCTGGGCAGGCAGGTGTTCAGCCATCTCCAGGAGAGCAGAGCCCTCTCACATGTAATGGTGACTTGGGAAGACAAATGCCATCACTCAAAATGCCCTCCCTTTCCTTCGTCTCCCAGCTTTATATACTGACATGATGCTATATGGCTTGGAATATCCTCGTGGTTAGTTGGGGTCAGCGGTCCCAGATGTCTCTCCTCTAGTGAACCCCAGTCTCCTCACCAGTGTGACAGTACAAACAGGAGAAAAGGCCTTGGATCTGTGTAAGCCTTGCTCAGCAATAACAAAAACATCTCTACCATCATCACTGTGTTCAGCACAAATCCAAGACACAGCCACTGTGAAGAAAATTAACTTTAGCCCAGCCAAACTCAGCACAGCCTGTATTGAAAATGTCATAAAGCACCAATGGTCAATTATTGGGTTCTTAACCCAGCATAAACTGGGAGAAACTACTCGAAGATGGCACAGAGATGAATGTCCCAGCAAGCAAAGGCTACAGAAAATTGTCTGCACAATTTTCTTACATTCTGTTGTTTTACATTCTTCTTCAGAAAGCCCCTAGCTCTTAGCAGCTCAGTAGTTCCTTGGTAAGGGAACTGCAAACCAGAAACTGAGTGCTACTGCTGCTGTAAAGGTCAGTCTTGCCTGCACTGAGGGTCACAGCAGCACTGAAAACTGCTGCCACTCCAGATCTGTTCAAGCACCCAGTGAAGGAAGGTGTCCTGGACAAGTTGCTGCAAAGAGGCAGATTCAGGGTATGTATTAGAGAATACCAAGTGGGAGGAAACAATACCTGTGTCTACCTGGGCCACAGTTCAATGGACAGGTTGGCACAAGGACAAACAGACTACCCAGGAGGATTCCAGCACTGCCACTGTTCCTGCTGTCACCAGAAGCCCATGAGACACTCTGACAAAGCTGGTGCACAGCTCTGTAGAAAGCAGTAGCTCTGGAGTGCCAGAAAAACATGGGGTTTTGTCACCCTGATCTTTTAAAAGTTTTCTATGCCTTCTGATGTCACATATTTCTACTGGAGTTTCTCACGCATGTTCATGTAAATAATGACTGTTTTACATTCTTCTTTGTAAGAGGAGAGAATTGATAGACTGTTAGTTTGACCAGTGTGGTTAGAGAAGCAGCAATTTCATCTTCCAATCCACTGCCACTTTTAGAATTCTATATATTGCGAGGTCAGAAATAAAACTTTCTCTTTTCCCTCTTTTACATTTAGCGTGTGTGAGCTATTTCATGTCATAGTGCAACAGGGTTTGTGCTGTGGTTTAAAAATTAGCCAGAGAAAGCATGTGCTGTTTGCTGAGAAAAGGGAAAATACTATATTAACTTTGTGAACGAAGGTTCAGTTCTCTGCCACAGGACTTGTTAGGGATCTGATGTGCCCCTGGACTCTGTGAGTCCAGACAGCCACATGGTACAGGCTGGAGTCTTCTAATCTTTATTTAAGGTTTTGAAGATGGGAATACCAACCATTAATTCCATGTGGTTACTGCAAAGGTAAGCACCTGAAAAGATTGTGAAGTACCCAGATGTTACAATATTAATAACTTAGAGTGAGAGAAGCTGGCCTTCCTTTTGAACATTTCCTTGATAATTGCTAGATAACAGAAGGATCTACCTGAGGCCCACTTCATTTCTGAGAAAAGCAAGGTGAAAAAGGCAGATCTTTGAGATAATTGAAGCACACTAAACTACCCTAATTATCCATATTTCTCTTGAGTACCTTCCATCCTCCCACAGCCAACTCCTGCTTGCTCAGGCAGTTATCATTGCAGGAAATAAACAAGACCTCAACCATGTAGTCCCTACTTGTATTCCCTCACAGCTGCAATGAAACACAGGCTGAGGAATGAGGAGAAATATTGAGATGAAGCAGAAGGTATCAATTAACCTCTTCAACAAAGAACATCAAACACTAGGTTTTATTAGGCTGAGTAGGACAGCTTAAGAATTAGTACTCCTTCATGAAAAATTTAATTAGACTGTGATCAACAGCCCTAATGTATTTATTCCACAATGACTAAATTAGCCAGTGCTTCTCTAAAGAAAGATTCTGGACTTCTTGTTCATAGTTCCTTTAAAATACCATCTCAGCATTCAACAGAAGTCAAAAAGGCAACTTCAGAAAATATTTTTGTAAAAATGCAGGAAATGTCATGATTTTACAATTCTGGTGCCATTCTCCCCTCTTCCTCTTCCCCTCATTATCAAGACAGACATGAAAGAACTAGAATCACAGAATATGCTGAGTTAGAAGGGATCCACAAGGACCACTGAGTCCAATTCCTATCCCTGCAGACAACACCCCACAAGTCACACCATGTACCTGAGAGTGTTGTCCAAATGCTTCTTGAACTCAGGCAGGCTTGGAGCTGTGACCACTGCCCTGGGGACCTGTTCCAGTGAAACTAGGAAAGTTTCAGGCAACAATAGCCAAGGAAAATGATCAGCCAAATTACATACCTGGAGAACTTCAACAGACTAGAATTCATTTTCTTGGAAAAGAAATGACTGAAGTGGTTTTTAATAAGGGAATATGAAATTATGACTTGCAGAGAATATATAATAATTATTTTTTGTAAGTCAAAACCTAGAAGTTTATAGTAATGTCATCCAAAAACTTTTAAACCACAATTCTTTCTCAAATTATGCAGTTATTAAAGAGTACCACTCTGGTCCAAAAATTCTATGGAAGTACAAAGAAAAGTCCCAAAAGAAATAAAGAAAAAAAACCTTAGAAGAAAAGTCCATTAAGAGCTATTCAACAAGATGGTGCTGGTGGGACGTCCACCTCATGAAGTTCCTATGCTACAAATTGCTGGAAATTTCGGCATAATAATACCAAGGAATGTACCCCTTTAAATATGCTCTGTTCTTACACTCTTTTTAATTTTTTTTTTTTTTTTTTATTTTTTTTTTTTTTTTTTTTTTTTTTAGATATGATTGTTGGCAGAGTCACAGGTTCCTGGTCTGATCTGGTATAAACATTCAGCATTTGGCTGGTGCCATCTATTTTTGGAAGCTAGCAGGGATGATCGCTTATTCCACAAAACCAATGAATGTGACAGAGCTACACTATCAAACTTCTGCCTCACTGTCAGATTTGCGGTACAGCTACTACGTGGAGGATGTTGTTACAAGGCCGCAAATGATACGAGTCACCAACAACTTTGTGGATTGCTGCTGTAGCTGGTCACCATTCCAAGTCTTTGCCTCATTTACAAATTGGTATTACGCAGATATTCAGCTATTTTACTCCAGCCACACAACTTGTATCAGCAAGAACAACTGAAGAAATCTCCAGCATTGCTTGTGCAATTAATAAGATCAGAAAGTGCAATGACATTTATCCAAATGAAAGACCCTGTTCGCACATGATCCTTTTTTTCAGAGTCACAGTATGCAGCTGTTTAACTGATATTCTACCAGGTGAATTTAAATATTAAGGGAATGCTGAAAATAAGAGTGATGAGAGGCAGAGTATTTTTAAGGCTTGTGGCTGAATTATCCCAGGAGGGAAAACAAAACATGACAAGACACCACAGTGTGTTGCTTTATCTATCAGTTCATCCGGACAATACTACACAATTTTTGCTGCTTGCTTTCATTTGTGCTTGTATGTCATGGTTTTAGCATTCATAAGATCATTCAGGCTTACAGAAACCTCATGCAATATTAAAATGTTTATGCAACCCCTCTCTGTGCTTTAAGCAGCAACAACAAGTTCTGAGTGTGCAGAGAACAAGAAAAAATAGGTTCCACATCTCAGAAGAAAACCCTACTCCAATCAAACAATGATCTCTGAGCCACATTACGATTAACCAGACCTGTAATTTTTACCTCAATTAGTACCATTTGCATTCCACCACTTCCTCTATTGACACATATTTTGGAATTTCTTTGTGGACTCAGATGCATCAATAAGCTAAAGACCATGCTGTAATTAAAAAAAAAAAAATTGTCTCTTCAAAATAATTTAGTTTCTACAAGTAAAGCAGTCAAGTTGTATATCACAAAACAAAGATTAGGATACCTTAAAAAAGCATGACACTTTGATCTATGTGACAATTTAGAGAACCACTTGCTGTTTAATGAGATCTAAGTGCTGTAAGCAGCAAGTTTTAGAGGATGTGGGGAAGATCTCCCCTTCATTGTACCTTGGCTTAGCAGCATGAATTGCTTCATGGCAAACTATCATGGGCAGACTAAAAAACAGAAATAAAAACTAAGAAGAAAAAGACAGGAAACGGTCCTGTTTTGTGTGAAGGGACTCTGATAATGAATACCAGTTTGCTCGGATGGACAGCTGAAATGGGATAATTTCAGACTCACAGAGGGCTGAAAAAGAGAACATGGGATAAGCAGAGCTCTTGTACCCTCTGGAGGTTTCATGCCAATGTCTGTACTCCTCACATACCCCCTTGGAGCCTTGAACCACAATTCAGATGGAAGCAGCACACCTTCATCCCATGCAGTTTTCATCATTTCAGCACATTACTGTTCTGGTCCTCTCTGCTACAGAAATGCTCCATTTACACTGTGTGTAAAGCTCAAGCCTTGGTTCCCAGCTCACATCTGGCTCTCACAGTTAGTTACAGTTTTGAAATAAAAAAGCCAAGCTAAGTCATAGGTTTGGGTTATGTGCACAAGGGTCTGCATGACCCCATCTGCTCACCACTGATACCACTGAGCAGCATGCTTTATCTACATGGTGAAGCTGGATCCTGATACCATTCTGGATGATAACCAAAAAATTCTTTACCTTCATTTCCATCAGCTCTTTTTATGATGTTTCCTCATTAACTGTAAAATTAAACATCTTACTGTGTGCTGTCTGTTAAAGATTTAGAACTCAGGTAAAGCCTAGCTGAAAAATTAATGATCTGCCCTTTGTTTGACCATCCCTCACACAGCTTCTGTCATGCTTGACTGGGAGCCCCCTGATGAGCATGGTGAGCTGTATATGCACTAGCAAAGGCCCTGCAGGATCCCCTGGGTTGAACAGCAATTCTCAAAATAGCACTTTAACAAGGCATCAGAAGATTGTTTAATCCCCTGCTACCACCTTCAGAGATAATCACAAGGAGACTTCAATTGCTTTATTTTTTTATACCATTTTTAAATTACATTAAAAAGGTTTTATTATTTAGAACAGCAGGGTTTGCATCCTTCACTAACAGTGTGGAAAGCATATGTTTGCAAACCCCCTAACTGATGTTCCTATTACAAATAATACATTCAAACATGGTTTCTGAAGACCACCCAGTGCCATCTGAGCAGCCTTGTACCCAGTACCATGCTGCCTGCTCTGAGCCAGCCCATAACCTCAAGAACAACCTGAGGTTTCCACACTACACAGGTAAGCACTGCCTCCACTTCCTCATTTTAACCCGGTCAGATACTTCCCAGCAATACACAGCCCAACGTGCATTGGTTGTTTGATCCAGTGCTGAATTCCACATATCAACCAGCCAGGATCCTTTTAAACTTGTTTACGTTCAGAGATTCTCAAAAGTGATTCTTTTCTGAAAGAGTTTGAAGGCACTAGGTGTCACAAAAGGGGAGAAAATGAAAGGCTTGACAAGATTCTATGCAGCATTCATTCAGCCTAACAAAAGAGCCACAGAAAACCAACACCTATAAATATCTAGCAGTGTTTCCCCCTTGTTTCTAGGCAGAGTATTGGCTCATTAATATCACAGACAGTTGAAAATCAGTCTAAATACACTTTTCTATTACCACCTCATCTGCTTGCTCTAAACCCACAACAAAAACCACTGAACTGCTCTCTCCAGAAAGATTTGCTGTTTTCTTATTCTTTTTTTTTTTTCTGCTTTTCCCTGTCCTAACTTGCTCATATCTTCTCTCTTCAGATCAATGTTATGTGAAGAACTGAATTCTTAGTTCTGCTGCAGAACTGGGAGAGTATGTGTATGGCAGGGAGGGGAAGTCACTGTGGGAAAGAGGGCACAATGTTTTTGCATCTGATATCCCTTGATCTGGTCCGAGACTTGAAACCTGCTTCCTAGGAAAGTGTCCTATACCCACGGAATTGCAAGGGCTTATCAGGGGGACTGCCTTGTGTTCCTCCTGCTGGAGTTGTCCCTTTTTGTATGAAAGGTCTAAAGGTCTGTGGCTTGTTCAACGGAGAGAAGATGATGCAGTGACCTCCTGGAGATACATCTCACCTGGCACTGGAGTGCCAGCTCTTGCTGAAACCAATATTCAAGACCTCTGCACAGATTGGAGCAGCATCTGACAGATATGCAGACAGTCCTGCCTCCCCCACTGTATGCAGCACTACTTGATGGCTTAGTTCTCTTCTGTGATGAGGGAGTTGCATGTCCAAACTCCTTCAGGCAGGGAAAGAAATTAACACCCAAATTCCTACACCCTGGGTGACCCCTTTAACCAGTTTTTTAAATACACAGAAGAAAACCACTGGCCATTTTAATAAACCTAACTTCTGATACATTTTTACTACTGCAACTAATAATATATCCAGAATGTGCAAGTAGTTCCAAGGTAAAATAGATTTCTTTCTTCATCAGAGAAATGATTCTGCAGATGTGCAGCCAAGAACAGTGAGGTATCATTTGACAGTGACTTCTCCAGGGCAAGGATGAATGAACGGCTCTCTCTACCCAATGCTGAACAGCAGCTGAGCTGGGACCTTGTATGGTCCTCAGGCAAAACGTTCAAGAAAAGAATTAACAATATTTATTTCATCAGTTTACACCCAAACAATTAGAACATTAGCAGATAAAATTCCCAATCAATGCACAGGGCACTAGGAAGTGTTTTTAACAGGAGCTCCCAGCCCCTGTGAAGTGCTGTGACCACAGTTCACATGTGTGAACTGCCCCAGTGGCTGGGACCTCTGTGAGCATCTCACTTGGAGATGCCTCAAATAACTTGAGAGGATGTGGCAGTGCTGCACAAATGGTCCCCAGTCTACCAGAGAGCAGCTTTGGGGGTCTCAGTCTTCAAACAAATTGCTTCAGCGGGATTTATATGGAGTATGTAGGTGCCCGGGAACCTTTGTGGGACCAAGCCCAGAAAATTCTAAATTGCATTAGCACAAATTAATAATAATGTATGAGAGTTTATATTTCTAGGTGGAAGGCTCATTCAGATCTTCCTTCCTTCCTGTGTCATTAGAGCTGTCCAAAGGATAACAAAGCAGCATTTCAATCAAGGTCTTCAAAATACAGCCTTCCAAATTCAAACTCATCTTGAAAATCAGAGAGAAAGAAAAATAAGAAGGCCCACAAGAACAGTTTTCTCAATCAAAGAAATTCAGCTCTATTTTAGTCTTTTTACATTTAAAACAAAATACATCAGAATGGTAAATATCTTGTCTGCTTTTTAAATGCTAGAAAATCAAATATCTTCCACTGGTGAATTTGTCATGTTTGATTTGAAAAGCACTGATTTTTCTCTTGTGCGTTTCATTTCCAAATGAATATATACAATGTAAATGAATTTATATAATATATACAGCCTCCTTTCAAAGGGGGCCATTTGTCAATGGTACATTAGCTGAGCTCTAAGCTGCTAGCACAACTGACACAAAAATAGAGCAACTGCAAGATAAAACTATAGACAGTTCATTGCGGATGCTGAAACCTGTTAATGGCATATTAGGAATTTACAGAGGATATAGCAACATTTTCGGGCACCATGGGACCACAATATACACATTTGTATGCAGCTAAAGCCTCTTCTTAAAAATGCTATTCACTTCTTTGAATGCTTAAGAAAAATTTTTTTAGTAAGGGCCAACTCCTCCCCTTAATTTTTCCCTGTCCTTTTACAAGGAAGAGCAGGCTGGAAGAAAAAAAAAATAGGAAGAGTTAAGAACATTTTCCACTACCTCACATAAAACTGTAAATCAAAATTCTATTTAAAAGACCTGGCTAAACCAGGTGTGATTCCAAACTGAAAACGCTGCTACAGGAGCTCACAGCCACAACAGCTGAAGCAGGTCAATCTGCTGCTCGTTGCTGCAGCCCCAGCCCCTGCAGTGCACTAAACCCTCTGGGTCAGGCAAACCCACGTTTTGTTGATATGCCTGGCTGAGAAGCACCATGGACAGTACAGCTGAGCTGATTGATGCCAACCCCACAGGGGAGTTCACCTCTCCAAATATTCATAGGCAAGCATTCAAGTTCATGTGTTTTTTGAAAGCTTGTGATTTTAAACCCGAGTGTTGGAGGCTGGGTTTGCTCTGCTTAACTTGCTCCTTTCCTCCCACCTCACCACATAAAGAAGAGATGGCTTTTCCAGAAAAACTGAACAGTCCTGCTGATTCGATGAGCAGAGGGTTGTTCTCTGGTTTTGGTTTAATTTTTTTCAAGAAAAGACAGCAAATACTGTAAGGCTTACTGTAAAATTGCAGGAGTTGGCAAAAGTGCAGCTGTAATTATAAAGGGCTGTTATTCTCTTCTGTGTGAAGTTGCAGAAAATTTATAAATGGGTGGCATCCATCAGCTAGAAGC
This sequence comes from Vidua macroura, assembly GCF_024509145.1. Taxonomy (NCBI): domain Eukaryota; kingdom Metazoa; phylum Chordata; class Aves; order Passeriformes; family Viduidae; genus Vidua; species Vidua macroura. The sequence goes on along the minus strand of NC_071573.1, from coordinate 33,866,894 downwards.
CAGCAGTGCAGTCACTCCAGCACCCATCTGTGGGACAGAGCAGGGCCAGGTAGTGCAGGCAGCCCACCAGCCTCACTGGCAGTGATGCCAAAATTATTTTTGATCTTATATATATTCATAGCTCTGTATACCATTATTCTATAGTTATATAGTTGCCTAACTTCAGTACTTTTCCTATTAAGACAAACAAATTCCTGAAGGCCTATTCTAATCTTGCTGCTTATGGGAACTAAGGACAAGACACCTTCCCCAAGACACTTTCCCATGTAATTGACATAAACAATTAGCAAGGAGGGGGACTTCAGAAAGGGTTGAACCAAGAGGGAGAATTACTTCATTACCTGTGTTTCTAACTGGTGATTCTTGTCAACTTTGCTAATTTGCTAAACCTAAAAAACTGTACTTGTCCTGTGTCATGTGAGCATCTCTGATGTGTGTTTCAGCATGTTATGCACCTGCAGGGATCCTTCATTAAATGGTAACCACACTTTATCACCTAACCTTGTTTGGCTCTTGATTTTAGGGCTCAAAAGGCAACAGCAGCACCCATGCCTGACAATTTGCAAAGCTCATCCCAAGGCACCATCTCCAGCACTGACATGGTGATGGCCCAGCTTTGCTTGTGAACGCTGGTGCTGCAACACAGCCCAAAACACAGCAGGTTTTAGCTGTATGGATCACAAGAGTGAGTGGGGAAGACACAGCATTCACATAAATTATATTTGTGATTTGACACTGTAAGATTCTTTTGGGTTTTTAATTTTTTACATACCATCTATGCAAATTTTCAAGCGTGCAATGCTTTCTTATCAAATAAAGGCAGTAATATCATGATTAAGCTGTTTCTCTATGTGGTAAAAGAAAGACAGTTCGAAGTTGAGATCTGTTTTAGCCAGTATTAGCTTTGGAGAGACTGTACTATGGTTTAGCCATATATTTAGATGTGTAGTTGGTTGACACCTAGGATTTCATGGCTTAAATACAGGGAACTCTGATTTTCTTTGAGCACACAAGAAGAGAAGGTACTATAGCACATTCACATTCCTAGAAAGTAGGATCTGAATTACAAGGAGATATATCTATCTAATCAAGAGCACATCTTAATATCCTAATTATAGAGTCTTGGCAGTTGGATGAAATATGAGATATTGAGAACCACTGACCAAGCAATTTTAAAGGTTGGTCTAACATTTTTTGTATTCCTCAAGGGGGGAAAGTACAAGTACTTTACCTTTCTGAAGAATAATGAAGTAGGGATGAAAGTAGTGATCATGACTGACTAATACCTAATTGCCAAATAAATCTGTGTAGCTGTCTGATACCTGTATAAACAAATGCTCACTTCACTCCTATAAAGACTTTCAGTACACTGGAGAGTTCCTCTAACCTGGTTCTGATTACCTTTGGATGACAAATACAATCCTATGGAAACAGATCTCTAGCCTGATCTTGGTTTTGATTCCTTGGAGGAAATCTGCCACATTAATGTACTAACCTGTGTTATATGTTCTGAGACTGTACCTTCTGGGCATTTCTGGTCAGCAGAAAATGGGACTGGTTTAGTGATAGCAATCCTCAGGGCTGAACTTCTGCTTAAAGATAATATTAGATGCCTCCTCTAACTATTTTGTTTTAAATTTCAATAATTTACATACTAGTGTGTATAACTGAGACAAGCCCATTAGTACTCTGTACCTAGACAAAAATAGACACATAAACAGAAAATCTTCTGAGCTGGATTCCAACCACTCAGACTTGAGACTGAACAGTTCAATTGTCAAGTGAGACATCAGGAGAATCACGAGACAGAGCTGAAAAAAACCTTATGTTCAAGGTGAGGAGCAGCTCATGGGAGAGAAGAGGGGACAGTTTGCCCCCTCACATTCCATCTGTGATCCTTTGCAAATTTCTATCCATTCATTTCCTGTGCCAGAAAGAAAATCAGAAGAAAGAGGGAAAAAAATGAGTATTATACCACTAGGAAAATACAATCCTCAGAGGAGACAGCACTAAATAATACCTGAAATAACTGCTTTTATTTTATTAAAAAACAACTGTGACTGAGGGAACAAGAAATTCAGCTATGCTGTTATTTAAACTCAGTACCTATACTTAAAGGAAGGGAGGGGGGAAATACACAGATGAGGAAAATAAATACACATCTTCTGTCCAAACTATTTCATGTAGGTGAGTCCAGGCCTTGATGGAATAAAAAGTCACAGGAATAAAAGCTGTTGTTGCTTGTTACCCCCAGCAGTCTCCCAAAGCTGTGCTGTTTGACTGTGTGAACATTCATGCAAAGCAAAACAGTGTCCAGGTGTGGGCCATGTGACAAAGCTTTGCTTTACACACTGATCAGCAGTTTTGTACACATTTGTATTAGATTTTACCCATTGGATCACGGAGATCCAATCATGGAGATCCATTTTAATGTGCTAATAGTTTCATTACCTGCCCATTTCAACCAGGAACATTATACACTTACTGAGGCTCAGAATTCCAGAACAAATCCTTGATTAAGAGCCAACTCATAACCTTTAATTAATTTGCAGACATCCAAGCACAACATCCTTGAACTTTCAGGAGAATTAGCGTAAGAGATCCAAACAATTAGTTAGTGCATTTCAGAATTAGACAAGACAAGAGTGCATGAACAGAAAAAAAACAGTTTTCCAAAGAGATAACAAGGTTTAATCCCTTTTCCGTGAAAAAAAAACCTAATATAAAGAAAAAAGTTGTAAATGTACTCGTTCTAATTTCATTAACATTTCCTTCTTAACATCCAAGGTGTTCCGTGCCTTTTGAATTTTTACTAAATAATCAAAACACTATTTTCAGAACTGCAGTGGACTTGCCAGTTCATGCCAACTCCAAGAGACTCTCATCCCGATTTGCCCACAGTCACCTCTCAGCAGAGGGTGCAGTAGAACCTCGCTGAATTTCATCACCCCACCTCCCCCACCAAATTTTGGCAGAGCCCATGAGATCAAATGACAACGTGGTGGTGCAATTAAGAGCAGTGACAGGAAAGTCATCTTTACAAAGCCTCACTAAGTAATCTGAGGTAAATCATCTAGCCATAGTCTACACATTTATATAATCCACCTACCTAATAGAACTGTAATAAGGATTAATTAATTTTTCAAGTGTTTAAAGATCCTTGAATTAAAACAGTAGCTTTTTCTTGCAGTACTTTAACCCTGCTAATTCCAGACTGGCTCAAAAGCGACCAATCATAGGACATGAACAAATTAAAAACTCCAAGAAGTATTCAAATCTCAGAAGGAAAATTAACCAATTCAGCCTGGGAAGAGCTGGATTTCAGCCATATTTTATACAATATGAAATGAGAGAGAAAAATGACAGGTTCCATCCCCATTCTAGTCTACTTCTAGTGAAATTTTATAACATCTGTTGATGCTAAACACTTCAGACTAGAAGAATCCATTTAAGGCTATTTTCTGCAAGCCCATACTATTCTCCAGGGTTACCACTTGGATGTATTTAACCAAGCACCTGTCAGAACACTATTTCATGTCCAGAATGGAAAGGAGGGTGAAGACCAAGATCTCACTGCTATTTGAAATGCATAATGTCACTGAACTGCCAGATTATGACATATTAAAATCCTGTTTGCTATCCATGGCCTGGCATTAGTTCAACAGAAAACAGCAAATATGTTTGAACTTGGATTTGATTGATGAAAATTTCTACACAGTTTATTATCTGGCATGTTTTTGTGACACAGACCTGACTTTTAATTCTTTTCCTGCATGGTTTTTGTTAGCCCTAGTAATATGCTTCCACCAAAATCTTCTGGGCATGGAAAAAGACCTCTTTCCCACCTTCCTCAAATTTTGGTTTTATGTATTGTTTTTCAGAAGCAGCTTTTAATGTAAAATTGTAGAAGTATTTAAGAAACTTATTTGTTTAATTCGCCCTAAATATCTAACAGAATATCAGCTCACCCCTTTTTCTGATGAAGTGCTAACCTAAATTTTTAATCATATGCAAATGAAAAGAAACTTATCTGTTGAGAAAAATGCCTAAGTTCCTCACATGACAGGTAAGCTTCCCAAAATAGTAGATTGGTGCTCTGGCTTTCACAACAGTTTCAAATTAAACTCCAAATAAGCCACTCCCTTTCCCTCTCCCTGTCCGATAAGGAAGGGACTAAAAGGGAAATTATGGGTTGAGCTAAGGATTTACTAAAATCCCAGAGCAATGGAATAAGATACGCACAAGAGTGATATTAATAGCAGAAGTATACAATAAAAGAGAAGGTGTTTTAGCACAAAAAGGTATTCACCACTGGGAACAAAAATAAGGTGGTGAATGTTCCCTGCAGGACATGTCCATGGGGTTATCCCAGACAAAGGTGATATAGACACCATTCCTGCATGCAGAGGGATATGAGAACAAAGGCAATATGGCCAAATTCCAAAAGGGAGCCCTAGCTTTTCCTGCTGAAACCTTGTGCCCAGCAATGGTGTGGATGGCATAGAATAACAACCTGGTCACACCCACTCAGTGCTGAACTCCACCCCTGTCTGCAACCAGGACGGTGGGAAGAAAATAATGCCTTTGGAGGATCGTGCAGAAAGCAGAGCTGAAACCCTCACACAGGCGCACACATTCAAGCACCTGCATATGCTGCTTATCTTTGCATGCACAGGGAGCCTGGGCCCCTGCCTTTATGTCTTTTGTTGGCACAACTTAATTTGTCATTTTTGTAATAAATCATGCTGAACCAAATTCTTCATGTCTCCTTAATCCCAGTTTAGGCTGGGATCGCAGTGTAGCTGTGCAAGCACAAAGAAGGATATATGATCTGTATATATCATATATCATATATCTGTATAGCAGAGTGGGAGAAGCCAGTTTTCATGTCAACTATTTAGGGCATTTTTTCTTCATATTGAAATGTTACTTAGATATCTCTATGGACTTTTCCTTCATCTGGGGGAATTTTCTCAGCCATCCTCTGACTAGCCATACGTATCTGTACTGCATGGAGTCAAATTTTTCCATAATTCTGTTTACTTTGACAAAAATCTCACAACACTTCAAAAAACTACCATTTTATAGCCACCAGGAACAGCCGGACACAGGGCCTTTTGATGGATTACTTACAAGCATACCACATGGCAGTTGCAGACTTGAAGGCCTTTCTTTCAGAAAATTACAAAAGACCTGATCAGACTTTTTTTTTTCTTTCAGAAAATTACAAAAGATCTGATCAGACTTTTTTTTTCCCTTGGCCTGACCTTCAAAAATGATCACCAAATTGCCACAAGATCAAGAAGACCTCAGTAGACGATTAAAGAATGCAATTACCTACCAGAGACCACATTAGGTCTCTTCCACATGTAGAATGAGGGGCCTCATTCAGAAGCCTGTTTGAGTAATAAAGAGGGCAATGTACCCATTCCAGAGGCTGCATTTGTTCATCTTTTTCCAGAGGCAGAGGTAGTATTTGAAAAAAAGCTATTTCACCAAAGAAGGAGAAAAATAAATTATACAGAAACATTAATCGTCATGTGGAATGTCACCGAACTATCAGGATGTCCAAATAGATATCAAATGAGAAAGATGTATCCCTTGTTCATGAATAAAGAATATTTCAGAGAGTTAAAAAAAAAAAAAAAAAAAAAACAAAACCAAAACATGGCCATAGTTTTGCAAGCCAGGCTAAATAAATAAACAAACCAAAACAAGGACACCCAAACAGAAGAGTCTCCTATTGGGAGACAGACTTAGCCTTGACTTCAAGAAGATCTGTAAAAGTTTATCTTAAATGGCTGTTAATTCCAGCCTCTAGAGCTTCAACCTATTTTAGGCCATGTATATGTGCTTCAATTAAAAAAAATAAAGCCAACAGAGAGCAGAGGCAAATGTTTGGTTGCATTCTGTGTAGTATTTGTATCAAACACAAGCCACAATAGGATATTAGGATGATAATTTTATACATTATAATATCCGTATGCATATAAATACACATCCCTTAAGAATTTCTTTACTTCTGTTGATACTTCGGAAATTATTCATCTGATTAATGAATTATACACTGAATTTATACATTAATGCCTAATACTTATGCCCAAATAATTTCTGGACTAATATATTATTTAAAACCACGTAGGAAGATTAGAAACTGGGTTAATTTACTAGTATCTAGCTTAGGGCTCCAATTTTCTTAAAGATAAATTCAGTACATGAACAGGCAATAGGACTGTGAGGACAGAAACTTTCAGATGTTCCAGTTATTAGGGCTGTTTAATTGGTTATCTATACAAAATGGAGATTACAGCATAAGTCAGACTTCAAATGGTAAACTAAGAAGTGGAAACTAAAAGCTCATGATAAGCAATTCATGAAGCTTTGACTTTCCCAAATGGATTAATGTTACGTGAAATAAAAAGAAGCAACATCCATGGCTGAAATGACCTTTCAGATCTCTGCTCTTAGACACAACAGAAGCCGTCCATAGTCTCCTGGCAAATGCAGTGTCAGATCTAACTCCACAAAAATGGAGGGGAAAAAGCAGCATTTTGTGTAAGTTACATGCAGTTCACCCCGGCATGTGGGCAAACATATAAAAACCACTTCTAAGGTAACTGGTTATGTCACTGCAGTTCAAAGCTGCAATTCTCAGAAAACTCTATCAGATGGAAGCCCAACTACTTTTTCTAAACCAGACTGTGATTGATTTTAATCTCATTATTTGCAGATGTCCTTAAAAGAGATGGGGTTTTGCACTTTCACTTCATTCATTTAAAACACACACACAAAAACAAAGCAAGTATTAGGGATTGATTAAATTGACACTGTCAAATTAATTGGCTTCAATTCAATTATATTTTCCTAAAATAAATACAGATCAACTACTTTTGAAGATCTAACACTTGACGTGTGATGGGGAAATCTGGCATATAGTTTATATGAGTTTTTCAGATTTTACTTATTGTTGAGCAAGCAATTCCTTTTAGTCAATACATTGTTTTAAAATTGCTGCCAACCTTTTGGAAGACTGAAGGTGGCAAAATTGTTCCTAGTGTTTCATTTATATCTTGCAGATAGTGAGATTTTGCTATTGCTGACATTGTCCAGCAGTCCTTCTATTGCAACAGTAGCTCCATCTTTCCCAACTCAAAGAGAGTTCAGGGACTTGGTTACCTATTTCTTTAGCATTTAAGTTTTCCCATAATAAAATACCTTAATAGGCTTTTTTTTTTTTTTTTTTTTTGAGAGAGAGAGAGGGAGGATAAGATGTCCTAGCTGAAGCACTACTTGAAAAGAGTTTTTGGCAGATGATCAGCATGGAGAAATCTCTTTTCTTGTGCTTTAAAGGCTGAAAATTATAAGCAATCAAAGGATATTAAAAATGGAAAGTTTCGGGCAACATTTTCTGTAAGCACTGTGGTCTGGGCTCCAATAATGTTAGAGTGCTGCAAGATACCTCTTCAAAACACTGCATCTAAATTAATCCTTTCAGTAGCTTTTACACCATGCATTTTTGGTACATGATACATTTTACACCATCCCAGGTAGTAAAACATGCTATCAGCAGTTCCATGCTTGGTATTAACTCAGGACTTACTACTGCACATCCACAATATGGATATGGCATTGGGCGCTTACAGAGAGCCTCAATTATTTCAGCATATTGCCAGCTTTCAAGGGAAAATGTCTTCCCTTGGACTCACTATTCAAAACCAGCTGCACCACTACCACCGTCTCCAAGGGAAGATAATCAACTTTAAAGTGAGGTCGATCAACCACTGAATAAATTTACTGATGATTGCTGCATGAGAGGAACTCTTCCAACCTCAGAGTTTCACATGATTGCACCACATCTTATGACTTTTTCAAATACATTCTGAAGTTTCACAAGCTCTGCATGTTAGCACACTGCAACACAAAAGGAGCAGGGAAAGGCTTATTCTAGCATTTGCTGTACAGCCAACCATAAATATTTTGAATTCAGCTGTCTCTAAGTGCCAAAAAGGTAGAGACTATGAAATAGAAATCAATGGTCATGCTTCATATGCTACTTGATGTTTTACTTTTTCAAGGCTTTGATTATAGAATGTAGCACAGAATGAATGAGCAGATGTGCATTTGCTTTATGCTACTTTTTCTGCTTTGCTGCCTTCCCTGTTTCTTGACTTCCTGCTTTTTTCATCCTAGGGGAAAGCAGATGAATTTCTGGGGGGAGGTGGTGCGGTCACTGTGTTTCTTTTTTGCTGCATGCTTATTGTGTTCCAGAAGAATAATTAAAGTCAGGAAAAAACCTTCATGGTATGAGCTTAAGTCCAGACCAGATACAGGATAATTACAAACAATCAACCTCTGATAGTGGCCAAGTGGAGTACTCAGTATTTAACACAGGTTGAGTGAAAAGTATAACAAGCAATTGTTCCCCCCAAGACCATCCCACCATGGCTTGCACTCTCCAGAGCAGTCTCAGCACAGTTCGGCAACTGTGTGAGCTAAGGGTGACTCAATTCCTTGCTGCTCCTAAAAATAGTCCTATAAAAGCAAGAATGTGGTCTCAGACACAGGAGCTGGTCATGCCACCACTTGTGTTACAGCTCTGCAAATCAAGTGCAGGATTGAGGAACTTAGAGTGCATCAGAGCTTTTGAAAGTTATCTTCTGTGCTATGTGATCAATGATGTACTGAGAAAACTGAATGGCAAACATGAGCATTTTACAAACTTCCCAAGCAATGAGATATATCCCCTACTTTCTGGACCACTGTTTTTGAATCTGATGCACGCAGTCACCAGTGATCTGGAAATACAGTAATTTGTTAGAACTATATGCAGAGTTTTATTCAATTTAGAAAGAAAGGAAATATGAGCAAAGGGGAGTGAAAGAATATTTTATTGAAAACAATGCTCCAGATGCATCCAGAACAGTCATCTGGGAGATATATAAAACCATTACATATGGAATAGAGTTTTTGTGTTTCTCCCAAAGAAAGTAAAAATACAATATAACTTATAATTAGTACAAACAAAAACGAGGTTAAATTCACAGTCATATATTGCCAGAATGATTCTAACAGGCTGAATAGAAAAGCTTATGTAGGCAGAATTTCAGCTAGCAGGAAATATAAGATATTTATCTGAGTTACAAGACAGCAAGAATGACAGAACTACTAAATTCACATGCAGGTTTCTAAAATTAATTTTTGTTTGTAGAACAAACTGCCAGATTACCAGGATCGACTCTTACATACTTTGGAGCCACATACTATGCTGTTCTTATTCTCTTACAGAAAACAACTAATTTTTTGTTGCTCCAAATATAATATTTTAGTGTTTTGTACTGATTAGGCGAATCTTTGACTGTGGGACCTTCCTGATGGAAACACTGAGCAGGGTGTGAGGGTGAGAGAGATGAACACAAGATAATTTACATAAGTGCATTGCAATTATTTCTCCTTAATTATGCATGCAGCTGGCTCTATTTTAAGCCATGCCAGTGCGCTGCGCACACGAGCACTAAGGGTATCTGTCACTCCGTGTGTCAGGCCTTTAACATTCTCACCCACCTGCCTGCGAATCACCAGCAGCAGCCAAAGAGAAGCAGTCAGGCTTGTGGCCATCTGCCATTCATCAGGACACGGCTGCTGCCTCCTCATATTTCTCTCATGTCGACGCTTTCTTTGCACTGTGTTCAAAACACCAGGTCCATTTGCTCTTTTCTACCAAGTTACACTATGAACTTCTAATTCACCAGCAAACTAAGCTGCTTCATTTTTGAAAACACAGATACACAAATGTAAGCTGGCAGTTAAAAACAAGCTGAATTAGTGAAAAAAAAATAATCACAGTTGTGTTTATATTAATTAAATTAAATAATTATATACTAAAACTCAGTTTGAATTTCCTCTCAAATGACACTGCTGCACTTTTTTTTTTTTTTTTCACTTCCTGGCAAAGATTCTATTTTTTGTACTAATGCTTTGTCTGGACACATATTGAGGAAATGCTATGTTTATCCAGACTTTCATAGCATGGGGGAACCTTATCATTGGTAGAAAATAATAATTCTGTTCTGCCAGTGCTACGTGGAATGCTCAGGAAAATCAGGATCATTCCTCAAATACAAGACACCACCTAAAAAACTCTGCCAACTACAGCAGAAGGACATACCACAACCTTAAATATAAGCATGGTAAATCTGTTCTAATAAGCCCTGGCTCTATCATCTCCACCAAACAGGAAAGAAACAAAAACTCACACAGACACTCTCATTCCCACCTGGCAGCCCACCAAGTCACCCCTGTGCTACCACACACACATGTTCCCAGTGTCTTTACATAGATACTTGCATTATTCAATAAGTCCTGCCCACCTCCTGCAGCTTCTTTGGGACAAAATATCTCATGGAGGCTCTGCTTTCCTGGCCTCAGTATGAAGAGTGGTCACAATGACTCAACATGAAACTGTGGAAAACGCTTAATAGTCTACAAGAGTTAGGTATGCATAAGATAATTTAAAAAAATGGTCTGTTCTTAATAGGAAACCCTAGAAGCCATTTAGCCAGAAATCAGGGTCTTTTCATGTGGACTTGGGGGTTTTGGCATTTGCAGCACTGCCCATGATATTTTGCCAGAAATACCCTGTATTTGGGAGATGACCTTGCATGACCTAAGTCTGATTCTTACTAACAGCAAGGCAGCACTGCTACCTTCTCTCCTTTCCACTCTTCCTCTTCTCTTCTGCCCTCTCCCCAAAAAAGAAATGGCAACACAAATGGCAAAATAGGAATTTTGTATCTTCTTATCATGGAAGCTTATTTTAATTTCAAATACCATTGTTATTTGCATTTAAACTATGGAAGGTGAAGCTATGAACTCAACTTCTAGTTTCTACTGAAACTGACACATAGTCAAGACAATGCAAAAAAATTAACAGGTCTTCAGACTGCACTAAATTATCTGTATAGGCCCCAGCCATGTAGTAAACATTAGATAGGATACTAAAACCAGCATTTTATTTGGTATCACATATAACAAAAGTGATTTCACCTAGTTTTGAATTTTTTCTTGGCATGCTGCTGTGAAAGGTGTTCCACCTGCCTTTGGTATTCTACTCTATGGAAAAACATGGGGAAGAGCAAAAGATTCAGTTTTATCACACAATAAATAGTTAAAATCATCCATGCACCACATAGGCCAATAATTCCTATGGTATTCACCACTGAAAGTCATTCATTGACATAAACAAATCTAAGGGTTGCAGGAAAACAGTACACAGACTCATCAAACACCTTGCTGTACCAGCTATTTTTGAAGCAAAGAATATAGGCTATTAGAGTTTAGTAGATTATGAAACCACGCAAAATCCACTCATTCATGGAGATAAGATTTATCGAATCACTATTCCCCCTGTTCTTTTAAGATATTTCATAATGACACTGACAGATGAAAGGCTTGCATGCCTGGCTCCGTAACCCAGAACACTGCCAATACTCCAAAATTTATCAAAATGACAATTCAAAGCTATTTTCCCCTAGTTATTATAGAAGGGTCAGTTGGATTTTACACAACTCATCTTAAATGATTGATTAAAGACACTGGAAAGACAGTCACTGTTGCCTTCCAGGTATGCAACGCTGGAATGCTAGACGCATCTCAGGATGCAAAACACACCTTATAAAAGTTATTGATAAAGCACAGGCGTCATGGAAGCACCATTATTTTTTGCTAATAACAACACACATATTCTATTCCTGTGAAATGTATGTGTATCTGAAAGGATGTTTGAGGAGGAAACATGAGGGGGGTTGGTCATGGATGGAGGTTACACAAGTTGGAGCAGCATTCAATGTGACAGTGTTACAAAGAATTTGTGCTGTCAAAACACAATGATATACATATTACTAGATTAATTTTTCTCTAAAGATGAGAAAAGAATAGACTGGTTTGCCTGGAAGACCAGCTAGTTCCAATCTCACTGTCATGGGTGGGGATGTATTTCACTAGACCAGGTTGCTCAGAGCTTCATCCAACCTGCCCTTGAACACTTCTAGGGATGGGGCATCCACAGCTTCTCTGGGCAACCTCTGCCAGTGCCTCACCACTCCTTCCTAATACCTAACCTAAACTTCCCCTTTTTCAGCTTGAAGCTATTCCTCCTTGTCTTGTATATGCTCTTGTAAATAGTTCCTCTCCACCTGAACTGGAAATATATTTATAATGTATTTTTGTTTGCTGGTTCATTTTTAGTATACAGACAAGAGTAAATTTCGCAAAGAAATAAGCTATCTTCCTCAATTTCTTGAAATTAACCCAAGCACGACATTTCTTGTCTCTGAGAGTCTTTGTCACCTATAGTCTTAGCAGATATCTATTCAAAAAACCCACAAACTATTTTAGAAACAGCAGAAAACCCTGAGGTCACTTCTACCTACTTTCCTGCAATACATAGTCTTCAAAATTAATTTCATTTTTTCATGATGATTTTGTGATCTCTTTTAATGCCGAAAATGTTATTTTCTTTTCTTTCCTGGGAGGAACTGCATTTTTAATCAGGCTTCCCAGAAAGAGCTTTTGCTGATCTTAATGTGAAAAGAAATCTATGAAAAAAAAATATGCCTGGGAAATATTACTTCAGATGACAGAGTTTATTTGACAGCACAGAAGATGAAAAGGCTTGGGTCCTTAAATTCTCTCTTCTCTACAGACCACAGAAGAGTGTTTGGAAAGCTGAACAGTGAAATACAGTTATGCCTAGAGACTGTTTGGCATCTCCTGCATATCACAGGAACATCTGGAGAGATTCAATTAGAGCACAAGCAGCTGCAATGCCCCCACTTGCTAATCTGAATTGTTTCATTGTCACCTTGTGCTCCCTCACTGACTGCTGCATCTACTGAGTGACCTGCATTTTATAAATCAATTCTCAACTGTGCTGCATTACAAAAACCGTAGACAGCAGTAGGTTCACTGATCTGTTAACAGAGTGAGCAGGTGTCAATGGGATGACCTGCTGTCTTTTGAGTGAGCCAAATACTCGTCCTGTGTAACAAGCAGACACCCAGGCCGTGCCCAAAAGCAGTTAGGGAACTCATGCATGACTTGGGATTCGACAATCTTGTCAAAAATCTGTCAGCTCCCTAATGAGAGGCACTGCTTTACTCTGCTGATGTGCATGGTACGTGGTGAACAATCACGTATGCAGAGTAACATAAATCTGAGCCTAGTATTCCAAGCAGATATACTCAATTTGCTGGCATTCACAAAAAAAATAATACAGCTAAGAAGATGTATCACAGGGTAACACAGCACAGCCCAAGCTGCCCTAAAAAAGCCCAGCCAAATTCTATTTGATGATATCCACAGTCACAGAATCACATAATTGTTGAGGGTGGAGAGGAGTTCTCAACCTGCTTAGGAATTGCAAAGACAAAAGTTTTTAAAGTTTTTGGTGTGCCAAGAAGCTTCTCTGCAGCTCCTAATCAAACTGCAATGGTACAGATGTTTGCATTTCACATCTTTCAGGCTGGGAGGAAAGCCATGATGTTCAGGTCCTGCTCAGCTGACACTCTGTTCCAAACACAGAGTTTTGACTGGGGCATGAGGGCTGCAGTGACCTGGGGGAGCTCACTGCCACCCTTTGTCACCCATGGCCAAGCACTGACCAGTGGATTTCACTGGGGTAGCAGCACGCATTCATCAGCACTAACAAGTAAATCAGATCAGACACCAAAAGGGAGAAGAAAAGAACAAACTGAACGCCATGAAGTGTTCCAACATCAAAGGAGGTCAGAATCCTTCATCTTCCCTGCAGTATCAGAGATGGTTCCCAATGTCTCAGACTACAGCACAACACATTCAGCACAAGGCCTTGGGGAGAAAACCAAATTCACTTCTATTCCTTTTTCCTTCAGCAACATCTCAAGGTTCATCAATGTCATTATTCTATTGAAAAAAGAGAATCATGAAGGACCATGGAACTGCCACAAAACTTCAAGTTCCACATCTCTCAACTCTAGCAATTTGTCGTTTTCCTTGGATGTCAGTCTTACTTGTGTTGACCTCCTCAGCAGCTCCAAATATAAACACTTTTAAAAATTGTATTTCAAGGAAGATGGTTAACAGGTGAAATCTTATTTGTTTAATTCATTAGTGAATATCTTCAGTCATTGAATAGCACAGGATGAATAGCATGAATACTAGTGAAAAATGGAGTCCTTCACTACTGAGACATCAGTTTAAAAAACAAAGTAACTCTTCATTTTAGGGATGACTGTGGCTGACTGTGAAACGGTGAAACTGCCCTTATCTCTCTCCACTTTAAAGGGTAAAAGCTGCCAGCCGCATTTCCCATTTAGCCAGAAAAATAGTTGACAGGTCAGTATTTTATCACCTTTCTGTGGAACCTCCCTTAGGTTTGTCACAGATTTAGTGCTACTCAGAGGAGCTGCACACATTGCTTTTATGAAGTGCCTTTATGAGAAGAGCTACTTGTTCAGAATGCAATATTAAAAAAAAAGAACTTGGGAAGGAACCTGCAGAGGAGGTCACACCAAGGCACATCTGTATACAATCAAGTCATGTCACTGTCAGTCACAGCAAGGCACAACTTCCACCATAATCAACCTTTTTGGAGGAAGAGGCTGGGAAAGGATTTTGGGAAAGGATTCCTGTTTGCTGTAGTACAGAATCCTAACACAGAACCTAGCTTGATCAGATAGGGGAAAAAAGGCATTAACAGAGAAGTCTATGGTCAAAAGAAATGAATTTTCCTGGAAAATAAAGCTTATCTTGTCTCTGCATTTAAGGCATCTGAGATGCAGGTTGTTAGAGCTGAACTCACCTCCTGCTGCACCTGCTCCAGCTTTGGCTCTGATTCAGAAGGCTTTTACCTGCAACATTTTACAAGAGGTGAATTGCAAAATAGAGCCTTCATGGAACTGCAGCTCCAGAAGTCAAGCACCTTCCCTGTCCTTGGGTGTGGAACTGAAAGGAACAGCTGAAACCCCCTGTGTGTGACCCCAGCAATCTGTACCAAAAATAAATGCTACAGAGAGGCAAGAGATACCTGTGTTTTACCCAAAGAAAAGAGAATTGCCTCCAGACCTTGCAGGACTCTGTTCTGAAGAGACGCTATGATCATTCCTGGATAATGGAAGTGTCCATGAGGCTCTGGAGAGAGGCTTTAGAAAAGCAGTGACGAAGGTTGGGAGGTCAGTGATAAGGCTTTAGACAGTACCATGCTCTCAAAGCCACCTGAAAGTCAGGCTTTCATTGCTAGGCTAGAGATATGCATGGAGCAGCTCAAAAATTGCCACATAAAACTTATCTTCTTGCGGCAATCCTGAGAGAGAATCCAAGTTTATACTAAGATGGTTCACAGTGTACCCATAAGAAAGAAGTCTTGGTCTTGCCATGAAACCAAAATTATTAATAAAACAGATGTGTCCCAGGGTATTACTCCACAGAAACAATCTATGGACCAGTTTAGAGACTTTGAAGGAAAAGATCTAAATTATTCTAGCTTGAACTAACACAGGAGATTAAAGACACTTCCATGTTAGTTGTAAACTAGTTTGGATAAGAGTTTTCATTTAGGTACTTTGCCTGTTCTTCCTTCTGGTAATTCTGCTGATGTGACTTCAATACAATCTTTAATACAAGCCTGACCTTCCTATTATTTTTCCTTCCCTTGAGCATTTTAATCTGAACCCCATTCCACCATCCTCAAGTACTTCTGGAGAAAGAGACTAATGTGATGATAAAAGACGTGTTAAGATACAAGATCGTACTTCAGCTCTTTATCTTTTATCTTATCCTAGATGGATTTGACTATCACAGCTACATTGGAATGGATTTTAGAGGTAGGAACAAGACATTTTCTATCCCTTCTGGAGTAAAAATCACATTCTCCTTTCAGATGGACATCTCAATTTAGTTGTCATTTTATTTTCAAAAAGGATATTGGGAAGGACTAATTTCCCCCTTCCCAATCCCTATTTTAAAAAATAACTTATTTTCAAACTTTTAAGTGAAAGAAGTGTGCTTGAAATAATTTTAGAATCATATACTGAGAACTTTTTCATGGGGCAGAAAGGGCAAATTTGTTAACCTTTACAATTTCAAGTCTGGGATACTATGCAAAAGTGCCTTACCTTGAAGGCATGCCCACAGTAGCATAGGCAGAGTGAAAAAGGTAAAAAGGTGCTTACCCTCAGTTTGGAGATGTGCCTGGTCTGTTTGTTCTGTACAGTACCTTGGCGTAAATCAAACAGAATTTCATTTTAATAAAGGTAAAGAACTTGAAACTGGGTCTTCGAGGATGCAATGTTTAATGAACAGTGGATGTAAACATTTTAAGAGGTGACTATCATTTCTTTAGGCATATTCTGGTAAGCCTGACAAGCACCTTCCTCCTGTCACTGAACTCTGGAGAGCTGTTTTCCCCTTTGCTTACACTAGGATGCTGTCACACCATCATTCCCCTTATTGGGTTGATGCTTCCCTGTTTTAATTCAACTCAAAACCCAGATATATGATGCCAAAGGTCTAAGAGTGGGCTACAGCAGGAAGTTTGAGTTTAATGGCTAACACACATGCTACAGTGCAATGGTTGTGCCCAAAAGCCCCTTCCACAAAACCATAAGAATTCAAGAACCAGAGTTCTTAGTATCTCCCATGCTCATTTGATCTGTGTAAAGACAGATGGATACTACTGTTCCAACCACTAAACGTAGCACCCAGGCCTTCTTTTGCATTTCCATCTAGATGAAGTGCTGACAAAAAATGCCAGGTTGAAAATAAGTTCTATTTTTTATCTTCTGACACAGAACATGAGGTGTGCTGTCTCCCTGTGCACTCACAGCAGATGGCCCAATAGCAAAGAGCAGAAAAGGTGGTTCTTTCCCAGTCTGCCTGTACCTGAGAGCAGGAGAGGGGAGCAGATGTACAATGGGGAGATGTCATTGGCTTCAGTAGGCTCAGGATCAGCCCCTTACACCTCCCATCAAACTCTAGTCCAAAGCCTTCAAGAAAACCTGAAAATTATGAGTGCTTGGAAGAGAAACCCCTGGTTATGCTGCAGCCTAAATCTGGGACATGTCTCCACTCAGTTTGATCACTCTTATGGGATGACAGTCATTGCTTTCTCCACAGGACACTATACTTCAAAGCAAAGTAATGCACTGCCTTCAGTTACACTAATGCAATCCCCTCTGATTTATTCCTTCTACCATTTCAGTCAACGTCCCAGCGAGTCATCTACTTACCAGCTGCACATCTGCTTGACAGCTTTAGGGATCTTTCTCAAGCAATAAGTCCTGAATGTCTTTCCAGGGTCTTATGCTTCAGCTCTTTACTGTTTAGAGGATATTGCTCTATTTATCCTCAGCTTCATAGTCCTCCTAATGTTTATCTACCAGCACTGCCATCTTTCAAGCCACTGTACTAACAGATAAGGCCTTCAGCATCTGATTACTGGTCCAGTTATTATTTGCTGTTTGTCCTCTGTATTTAGATGTATTTTACAATGTTTGCTGGCTTCATTTCCATACACTATTATCCTTGTCAGAGACAGAGAATAACAGTTGCAGTCATAACAATGATGCTGCAGCCAGCTCCACTAACATTTTGCTAATTCTGCTCCCTGTTCATGCTCCTTTAGTCATGATATTCAGAGTTAATAGCAGTTTTCAACTTAGAAGGGAAGGGATGGATGAGCTACACTTTCACCTGTTGGGATTTTTTTTTTGTTTGAGTACAGAGATATTTGTTTTCTTTTAAATTTGATATTTCTTCTAATAATAAGATAATTGCTATCTAACTGAAAGCAGACACAAGTTGTTTTTTTTTTTTTTTTCCCATTAGGTTTCACTTGCATGGTTTGTCTAAGGTCATTTCTCCACAGGAAAATGGTTGTAAAATAAACCCTGCAGTGCTCAGACCCAGCTACATTCTACTGCAGTCTTATCCTGCTTTTCTTATCAGCTTGCACTTATTAGAACAAAAAGAAATTCCTAATTTTCCTTTAACAGCCCTATCCCCTGCTTGACAGACATCCTTTGGACAATCTGCTCCCTTGGTGCACCAGTGTACTCACTTGCAGGTGAAGTGGGAACTTAGGGTGAACATTTCTTGCAGCTCTTCAGTGTTCCCTGCCTAGGAAGGGGCTCTACAAAGGCACAGAGGGAACCTGACTGTCCAAATCCTCAAGACTCGATCTAGTGTGGCATTGTCTGTTTTCAAGCTGGAACTGTCTTTCATTACACTAAATGTCTCCTTTCCCATTAATCTTGTTGAGCAGCTCTCCTTTCCAAGCTCTGCTGCTCACAATTTGTGATTCCTTATTGTTGAGCATCCATCACACGTAAAATCAGTTCTAAGCACCCCATTACTCACATATTTAGAGATGTCAAAGCAAGGCCTCCATGTAGCTCCCAGAGCACTTTAGAATTCCCTTCTACTTTCCCATCAAAAAGGCAAGAAGGACATAAGCAGACAGCATCTTATTTGAACTTACTGGGGAGGTTGATTTCCTTATACAGAAAGTTATGTGGAGAAGCAAGGCAAAAAAGGCAGCTACATAACACTGCTACAGTTAATGATGCATGAACAAAGGTCAGCTGAGAAAGGACCCAGTCCTGGGTCCTTCAGGTGACTTTTTCAGTGCCAATACAACAGGAGAACTTTCCTTGAAGACACCATATGGAAACTAAGGTGAATTTCCTTTTTCATATTGTAATTTATATTTAGACCACTGTGCACAGCATTTAAAGACCCAGAAACCAGAGGTTTCTTTAGCTCAGCCTGGTCTTCAGTTTGGTTTATGGATGGGACCATAAACCATGGGCCCATGTCCATTCATTGTTATGATGTGTACATACAACTATATCCTGATGAGATCAAGGAAACTGGGAAACTTCTGGGGAAAAAAATCACTAATATGGGGTGTCTAAAGAAGTTTTATATATTTAAAAGCTTCTATTACTGGGATAAGCCTTAGAGAAAGCTGTTGATCTCATGTCTAAAAACTATGCATTCTCACATTTGTTATTAAAAGGGGAAGTACGATCAATTGCCCTCCAGGGTGTATCCAGTAATAGATTCCTTTCCCCAGCATAGAATTGCTGCAGCCCATTCACACACTCATCCATTCATTCATTCTGCAATTGCGCAAACAGACTCTGTAAACAAAAACTCCTCACCAGCAAACTCCCACCGTGCCAGCAATATTAAGTGGCAACAATATGAACACCCTGCAGAGAAGCAAAGGCAAACAGTTCATTGATGCTTCTCTTTCCTCTTATCAGTATAGTTGATCCTGCTTTACAACCAATGTAAAAAGATAGGTTACAGTGGTAATAAACCTCAATACATTAAGTCTCTGTACAGACTGGTTGCTGAAGGCTTAATATCAGTCATAATTATTATCCATAAAATGTTATTGAATCAGATCTTAAAAGTTAATGCTGCTTTGTTTCAAGAGATAAAGGACAGCAGGCTGGTAAGGGAAAGAAGGAAACACTGAGCTTTTGATCAATCCTTGTGTGATTTAAAACCTTAATCGCAAAAGGGACTCAGCACTTCAAATATTATCCCAAATTCTATGAGCTGGCCTAAGCAGAGCCCAGTGGCAAGAGTGATTACACAGAGGGTGTTTTATCTTTGAACTCGATACCAGCACTCAGATGGAGGATGTAACTCTTTTCTTGAACTCAGGCCTGGTGAATGCTGCCCTTTTAAGATAGATGGAAATGTGAAGCTAGTAGGTAAGGGCTTTCCTAAAGCCACAGCATCCCACGTTCCATTTGGGGTCTTGCTGCTCGCAGCACCGCCTTCATCCACAGGTGTTTGCCTTCACAGCCCTCACACTAATACAAGATGCAAAGCAGGTGCCCTGACAGAAGGCATCAAGCCACATAAGCTGCCCTATCGTTTACAGCTAATAAAGATTGCTTGCCTTCCTGTCCATGAAAACAGAGGATCTGGATAGGCTGGATCGATGGGCCCAGACCAGGTGTATGAGGGTCAGCAAGGTGAAGTGCCAGGTCACAACTCTTGAGTCACAACTGCAGTGCTGCATTACAGAAGTGCAGCTGAAAAGCTGTCTAGAGGAAAAGGAGCTGTTCCACAGGTGGCCAAGAAGGCAAATGGCATCCTGGCCTGTATCAGCAAGACTGTGGCCAGCAGGACTGGGGCAGGGATTGTCCCCTGTACTTGGCACTGGTGAGGCCACACCTCAAGTGCTGTGTCCAGTTCTGGGCCCCTCACTATGGGAAAAAAAATTGAGGTGCTGGAGAGATTCCAGAGAAGGACAATGGAGCTGGGGAATGGTCTGGAGCACAAGTCTGATGATGAGCAGCTGAGGGAGCTGGGGGGCCTCAGCCTGGAGAAGAGGAAGCTCAGGGGTGACCTTATCACTTTCTACAACCACCTGAAAGGAGAGTGTAGCCAGGCAAGGGTCAGTCTCTTTTCCAAGGTAACAAAAGACAGATCAAGAGTAAATGGCCTTAAGTTGTGCCAGGGGAGGTTTAGATTGGATATTAGGAAAAATTTTTCAGTGATAGAATTATCAAGCATTAGAACTGGCTGCCCAGGGAATGGTGGAATCACCATCCCTGAAAGTGTTCAAAAATTGTGTAGATGTGGCACTTAGGGACACGGTGTAGTGGTAGACTTGGCAGTCCTGGGTTAACAGTTGGATTTGGTAATCTTAGAGGTCTTTTCCAACTTAGATAATTCTATGATTTTATTCAGCTTTCAGCACTCACAATAGCACTAACACAGCTTTGTCTTACACTTTTTGTAGCACAATATTGCAACAATCTGAAGCCATCCCTCATCTCTACAAAGAGCCAGGAGGAAGAAAGGTTCAGTATAACAGCTGGGAAGGAGCAAAGTGGACCAGCATGTGTCCTCCCCTTCAAAAGCCACAGTGCTTCCCACCCAGAAAGAAACCTTGGCTCCCATATAAAACAAGTCTCATTTCCTCCTTTGGTTACTTAGCAAATACTAATCATGTTAGGGACACTCCAGTGTGCTGCAAAGTGAGGACAGATTTTTAAGGTTCACCACAGGCTGTAGATCTTTGAGAACAAAGTGTGTTCTGACTTATGTGCCAATTCCCAGCCAGCCCCAAATAGATTCACTCTCTGACTCTGTAATGCATCTGTTTTGCAAAGCAACCATTAAATTTGGAAGTTTTATGGAATGCAAAATTTTTCACATCTAAAACGTATGCCAAAGAAATCATACAGAAGGGTAATAGGAAAAATTTGCAGGGAGACCTATTCTAAATCGTTTATACATAGATAAGGTACCAAATTCCTTTCCTTAAAGATTTTATTAACCTTTTGCTGATGGAAGGAGATTACTGATTGAGAGCTAGATGAGGTCAGTGCAGCAATTATATTTTGAAACCTCTTCAAACAAGGCTCTTGTACAATGTAAGAAAAAAAGTTGGCAAAATGAATTGTTACTTAAAACGAGTCTTTTAGAAGAATAATTAACCTATAATAACTATTCTGGCCTCCTCTCCAGCCCTGAAAAGTAATTCTTTCTCATTAGTTTCAAGTTTAATTAGCATCAATAATGAAACAGCCCTTGGAAATAACCAGTGCATCATGGTCTATAATGCTGACATACACTGCCCGACAGTGGGTAAGGCCACAGGGTGATGTCTGAAGATAGGGAGAAGCTCAGCAGATCACAGATGATCCCAAAACTAAGAAGAAAACAGTATTGCAAAAGGTGTGGAATGTGACAAGACCAGATTTATTTAAAGAGGAGTGTCACAAACACAGTGTGGAGCAGAGGAGACTCAGATAGTTTTGCCAATAACTACTGCAGTATTTCCAGCAAGCTAGTGAGCCTCTCAACTCCAATTTCTTGTTCTTCCTTGGCCTTCTGGCTGAAGCAAAGAGAGCGACTTCCCTGTATAGTATATTCTATATGAGAAAATTCTATTTAGCACTTGCAGTCTAACATAATCAAATAATGCTTTTTCCATCCCTGGCTTCTGTGATCTCTCTGTAAAACAGATATAATAATGCTTAGCATTGTCACTAGGGTGATAAGGCTTAAAGTAGTTTGAGAATCGAACACGAAAGAGGCTATAAAAAGCCCAGACACTATGATGCATCCGAGATAACTCATTACTCAATGGGCCAGCAGAAACAGCAGGAGAATGCCAATGTACAAGTTGCAATTAGAGGTCTGCTGCAACTTGTAGAGCTCTCAAGCATCACCACAGATTTCTAGTAAGTGAAGTCACAGATAATTCAGCTGCATGTCACAAGCACTACAACGACCGCTTTCCAAAGAACCTCACCAACTTTCTAAAATGAGCTGGAAAGAAAACGTCAGTAACATAAAATTCTTAGAAGGAGTATGACATATGAAAATCACCATTTCCAGGTTGTCTACCAAGACTAGTATTTTTTCTTCCTAACAGACATCAAGAAAT
Organism: Vidua macroura; assembly: GCF_024509145.1. Classification (NCBI taxonomy): domain Eukaryota; kingdom Metazoa; phylum Chordata; class Aves; order Passeriformes; family Viduidae; genus Vidua; species Vidua macroura. Next base: position 33,844,438 of record NC_071573.1, on the reverse strand, counting down.
ATATAGCACAAGAATCCACACATGGACATCTCCCTGTGTACTCCCACCCTCACACAGCAGGATCCTGCTTTGTCCCCCTGCACTCACCACCCAGATATTCTCTGCTCTTCGCCTTACAGCCTTCTCTCTCTTTGCCCAGCTTGTAACTTGAAGATAGAGTCAAGGTTTTCTTTCATCACGAGGTTTTGTAAGACATGAGACCAGCAAGAGTTGCTTGTCAGTAAGGAAATGTGGAGAAGCTTGCAGAAAGAGCCTCCACCTCTTTCTTCACAGTACATTACTGCAGGGAAATCCCAGTCCAAAATGGATTCAGCATACACCCTTGTTTGAGCAGGAAAGGTAGTTCTTCTGCCTTGGTGCAAACATTGGAATACCAGTGGAAATTCTTGAGATTTGCAAACTGAGCTGAAGAGTGCTAAAGGTGATAAGTTGCAAAGGGGATGCCCCATATTTCTAGAACCATTTAGTTGAAAGGTTTCAGCCTAGTATCTCCGATTTGCCATCTGTAATCTAGGAAGGATCAGGTAATCCACTAAAGTTTTAAACTATCTCAAATGCCCATTCTGTGCAAATGTCTGATATCTTAAGTAAGAAACCATAAAGGATAAACCTTCTCTCACTGCCTCCACACCATCCTCCCTTCCCAGCCAGGAATAACAGTGCTCGGTTTGCTCAGCAGTCCCCATTAGCCAGCAGCAGCCAACACCTGCAGCTCCTCACTGCAAATAGAGATGGTGCCCAGCTGCAGCTGCCAAAAGCACAGGGACAGCCTATCTTGTTCTCACTTTTCGTGAGGGTACAAATAGTCTTGGTCAAAGACTCACAAAGTATTCAAATTTCAAATCTAAATTTGACTATTTGGCTTCAAGACAGGTGGTGTTTTAACAGTCAAAGGCAGGGCTCAACATTTTTCAAAATAAAAGAGAAACTGATTTTCTTGTAGCATCAACCAAAATTCTAAGTTTGCTATCACTGAAATGAAGGATATAGCAGTCCTTTGACTATTAGCAGTGCAGAGATGGGAATAAATCAATATGGTATACTGGCTCTTTTAGCTTTTCCCTTAAAAAGCTGAGAGTTCAGACTGCACCTTACTGCCTTTATTCAGGTTCTTGGAAAGTAAAAGCATTATTAATCCACCAAAAAAAGCACCATCTACCAACAGAGTTCAAAAGCAGTCAAAACTACCCTTGCTTTGCAAAGGAAGTAACCACCACAAAGGGAAGTATTTAATCTCACACAAAATGTCAGTGGCAGAGCGGTGTACTGGAGGATAATTAAGTTGGAAGTCAAACTAGAACTCAGTTCTTGCAGCTGCCTACTGAAGTTCTTTGGCCAACGAAATGTCCGTTGCTAGAAACTTGTCTGAAGTCAGTTTGAAGCCAGCCACCAGCTCTGTCTACTGGGTACATTTAGAACACTTCAACCACTTCACAGATCCTGCTTGACTAATGAGGGAAGGTGGTTCTCCTTCACTACAACTGGCAGAGTTCACAGCTTCTGCAAGTAGAGATATCTGAGTCCTACCTACACTGTCACAGGGAATTTCTGAGTAGCCATGCTAAGCAGGATAGTGACAACCATGAAGCTACTAGGCCATCTCAGTCATAAATCAAAATACTCATGTAAATTAGACTTTAGTCTCAAAATGTGTTTCTTGCCTAAATATTTAAACACATAAATAACCTCCAGCCATTCCAGCTTGTCATTTTAAGCTTTCTGACATTTATTGTTCGCAAGAAAAGAAAGGTCAGACTTATCAAATCTGCATTTATGCTTCCATGACATTTTTCTCCAACCAAATCTTTCTGAATTAAAGAAGCAAGACAAATGTGGCACATTTCATAAAGGACTTTTCTCAGCCCACCACTGCAGTCTCAGCAACAATGTTGAGCTCAGAAGTGGCTTCCCAGGAAACAGATGCTGTTGCTCAGTGGATAAAAGAGATCTGGAAAGCAGGCAACCTGAACTGGTGTTTGCTATTAGGTAAATCACTTGTGCCAAAACCATAGATCTCCTAGTTTCAGTACTCTAGTTCTGAGTAGCCCAAGAGGATGCTTTGGTGTGAGAATTAGACAGGAAATGTCCAGGCACAGTGTGGAATTTGCTGCTGTTTGGAGAGCAACTTGGATTCTCAAAACATCAGCACTCCAAGGGAGTTTAGCACTGATGTATCCAAAAGGTGGGATCTTCTTTGTAAAGACAAGGCTCACTTAGTTGGGAACATTGTAAGTGCTAAATCCTGCCACTCTCCCTTCAACTCTTCTACTTCTTTTGGCTAATTCACAACCATTGTCACAAACACATATTTTATTTTCTATCATGTAATGTTTGGGTGAGATGTGAAGTGAACCAAATGACCAGATTACTTCAGGATCCAATTCACTCAGACACTGCAAAACCGCTTTTGATTTTGAAGAATGTCTCTGCTTTTGTATAATAAAGCACTTAAGTTTCCCTGTGCACTTCTTTACTGTAGATATTTATTCCTTGGTTTTAAGGATGTGGAAATAAAAGCACAGCAAGTTTAGAGAAAAGATATTTTTTCAATGTGCTATAAATGTTCATTCAAACATAATAAATTGTTACTTGTGCCCCTTTCAGTGTTTGTTTATGGCTATTTTACTGAACATGCTTATGAATAAGAACGTTCATAAGAACAATGAGCCTAAAAGTAAACAAAATTTGCAGAAAACAGACCTAGAAATCATAAACACATTGTGCATAATCCTGGCTCCCAGTGAGGATAAGCAACACTACATAACTCTGGGAAAACAAAATCATGTGATCACATCACACTTTCCGTGAACCACTCAAAGACTGAGCATAATTTCTAACATTATCTGTCAATCTGCAACAAATTTGCAAATCCCAGTTGCTTTACTGTGAAAGCCTCATGGCTTTGCAAGCCAAATATTCTTGGTCAACATGGAAACAGTGGACAAGGCATCATGAGTCTAAAGAGTGATAATCCATGAGTTTTGTCAGTGCTGACAGAGTGGGAAAATGACTTGGACAGGAACAGGCAGTACAGCAGTAGGATCAAGGATCATACTGCCCACAAAGCCAGGCAAACCCCATCACTAGACAGTTAGTTTCCTCTTCAAGTAGCATTTTCACTTCAAGAAGAGGCACTGTGAACTGACTATATATCCACATTTCTGGAGAGCACCAATGACTGGAGGTCTAGAAGGAAGTGCTACATAGCTAATAGGGCAGGAAAGTCTGAGAAAGATGCTTTGAAGCACACACATGATTCACTGATTTAGTAACTGGTAATCCACAGGCAGCCCACTGTGACACACACATTGACAACCCAAGGGTAGAAGAGGAAAGCCTTGATTTGCCCTAGTTCATGTCTAGAGTGAACTCAAGTGCAATTCACGCTATCCTTAAGCTTTGGACTGGCAAAGCTGGCCTGATAGATGAGGCAAAGCGCAAAACCCCAGCAAAGAGCAAAGCCTCTTGCACTACAGCAAAAACCTTTCAGAAGCCTGATGGCAGTACCTGAGTCTTATACAGCAAGTTCTGCCACTGCTTTATCAGAAGAGCACGATCAGCTCTCAGGTGTGGCACACAGCTGAGGGTGAGAGAAAACCAGATAGCAACTGCAAAATGACCAATATCTTTTACCAGTTTTCTGCTCAGTATTACACAACTCCAAACACTATCCTTTGAAGGTACAAAACAAAACCAATATATAATGAAAAATATAACTAAGAGACCTTGATTAAATGCTGGTAACTCTAAAATATGCAGAAATAATTCTATAGACTTCACCGCAGTCAGATTTCAGCTTGGAGCTCTGATTTTCATTTACAAAATGTCCACTTTCAAAACCACGTTTTTATCTAGTCTGTAGTTCTTCCTAATCATTAAGCAAAGGGTTCCTCCTGCAAATGAGTTCAGGTGTATAGTAGCAGTCCCCTAAAGATGTAAAGCCTAATTGCCTCAGCATTATAATAGCATTGGTATGTAGTGAATACAGACAGTTTCAGGGAGAATACATGTGGCAAGTTAATAAAATTTTAGATGAAGGCCACAGTGCAGGAGTAATATTTCGCCTAGCCAGAGGATGAAAAGTTATGCATTGCTATTTAAAAAATATAATTGGAATGTTAAATCTATTTCATGAATGAAAGTACATTGACCTTTAGAGGGAAGAATGACTCATTTTCAACCCTGTATGCCCCTTCTTAACATACGCTTCCCACCTCTGCATATGTAAGTAGCAATTAATTTTCATGGGAAGTTATTTTATGGCCATTTCAGCTTATTAAATTTCCTGTGTAAACTCACAAGAAGCCTATTTAGCAACATTTGTGGCTCAGGTGCCCTATAGTGATAGAAGTGGTTACCTGTGAGGTTAACATGAAAAAAATCGAAATACAAGTGCAGGATTAGGGTGGAAGGACTCTTGGATTATTTTCCAAGAAAACTCAATAACCCATCCAGAATACACTGCTACAGAGACCCACTGTGGTTGAACACTATACAGCAAATCCTGTAAGACCAGAATTAAAGCCAGCCTGAAAATCTCCTGACAGTAATGTTCACACTGGCTGTTCAGTTCCCCATGGCAATGTACTGGTTTTCATTAGATTCTTTTGGGAAAGGTTTCCTTGGAGGCACAGCAGAGTTTCTAGTCAAAACCACAGACAATGAGAGCAAAATCAACAGCAACCTTGTAGTTGAGAGGTTCGCCTCAAATACAGGAGATCTGCAGCGCTGCACTCCTGTCCAAGCTTCTTTCTCCCTTCCTCTGCATTTCTTGTGTGTCTTTCATACAGAAAAGATTCAAATTAATTGTTGAGGTATTTTTGGGGGTTTTTTGGGTTTTTTTTTGTTTGTTTGTTTGTTTGTTTTTGTTTTTGTTTTTGTTTTTTTGTCCCAGAGAAGTGCTGGGAGAAGGCTAAGAAGGCAGTACTAAGTCCGAAAGCATTTCCAAGAGAGGAAAACTTTCTTGTACCCAATTTTGAAAAGGCCAAGGTGACACAGAAATGGTAGATGGGCTGAGGTTTGATCCTATTCCAACTGAATGAAACTTCCATGCAGTTTCTTTAAATGGAAGCTCCTTGCAGGATGCTCTGTTCCCACAAGGAAGAGTGTGAGAGAAATCTGGCATCAAGAATATTTGCAGAAGAGCCCTGTAGAAATTCAACTTTATGCCTTTTCTGCAGAACAACAACTGCCCATAAGCACATCCTTTACTAATTGTTCAGTAACAGACTGAGACAAAGTGCTTTACGCTTTGTACAAGCATGCTGTTAAAAAAGGAAAGGATTCACTCCAGTTAAGTTTATCTTTGAGCCAGCAAATGAAAGTGTAAGTTAAAGAGAATAAAGCATTATTTACAGGACTCTGTTGTCACCTCTAAGGTCAGTGGGACTTCATCCCCTTGCCATTTTTCCTCACCCTAAAATATAATTCATTCTCCATTCACATGGAGGATAATGTGGTGAAAATAATTTAGCAAGGTATTATACATTTTTCTGGGAAGTACTGCAACCCTGGACAACTCCAGCAGACAAGAGGAAAAACAAAAGCCCAGTATGCCAACATAAGTGAAGCAGCTTTCCATTGTTGATGGGAGGATTGTGTTGTTTGAAATCCATTTCCAATTAGCTTAAGCAATGAAGGAAAGGCTCAGTTGCCTTAGGAAGGGCTTTAGTTAAGCCCCATACACATTAGCTGCAGTGGTGTCAATGACTGCTGGAATCTGACAGGCTGGGGGATGCTGTGCATGCTGTTATCACTGTGTCAGCACATCCTGCTGTCGGCAGGGCTACACAGCACAAATTTAAGGCTGGCAGTGACACATGGTGTTCACATAGGCAGCACCTTAGCAAAGCAGGAGGAATGGATTTCCTAATGTTGTTAAACAAACCCACGTTACAAAAGCAGGGCAAAGACACAGTGTAACTATGCTAAGGAGTCACTGCTGAAAAAGCAGAGGTGCAATTCGGAAAGAGACCAGGATTTTTACAGGAGATTGTGAGCAGCTGCAAGGAGATGTTACCACGTCGATACAGGTAAAGGAGGTCCATATTCCTTCCCTCTGCTCCTCCTTTTCCTGCCTCCTACGTGATTGACTTTGCATGACTGTGTTGCAGTAAGAACAGCAGAGCTTTCTCTCCAACATGATTTTACAGGGGCATAGCCCTACTGATCTGGAAAAACATCTATTTCTCCTCAACAGTAAGACAACTGACAAAATTAAGCCTGTGAGTTTTAACAGCTTTGGTTAAAGCTCCATCTGCATTGTATTCACATCAGAGAACCTGTTCTTATGTATGCCCTTTCCTCAGGTTAAAATACACCTTCATCCTCTAAGACAAATGCATGTCCTCAAGCTCCATCATCAGGTGCTGTAAGTACCTGATTAAAAATGGCATTCAAAACTAAGGCTTCACTGCCTGAGGAGATCTGTAAATCGAAACAAGTGCTAATCACAACAAATTCTCCAAACAGAAAGAAAAGGAGACAGTAGGGTTTGGTGTCTTTAATTTTTAATTATTTTTTATTTACAGCAATGTAGCAAGGCAAGACCTGCTGGAAAGTGGGGGGTGTTGGCCTCACCTAGCCACCTTGTGGTGGACAGCACCTCTGTGTTATCCGTGCCAAATCCAGCACAGGAAGAGCTAAACCTGGGTACCTCATTTTAGCCACAGCTGCAGGACTTAACAGCCTACCCCGACAATCAGCTTTGGTTTTCATTTCAGGCAACAAGGAAGGAGATGGGTTCCATTTGTAGTTCTTCAGATGGCTATCCCATCTTTTCAGATGAGCATCAAGTCAGTTGCTCCAACTTTGTATTCAAAGCCCAGCAGTGACTTCTCCCTCCTCTTGTGAATTTACTGAAGTGTATTCTGTGGTCCATTAAGTAGGTGGCTACTCAGGGACACACCATTGACTTCTACAAAGCTTCATAAAAGGTACCTGACTTAACTCACTGTGACAAATTATTTGGACCTGCAGTCCTCTAGGTATTATATTCTTCTAGTAGGAAAGGCTGAATCACAGCTTCTGTTAAAGATACAAAGCACACACAGAATAGAAATTTCTCTTGATCACTGGCCCACAACAGAGTCCTGATTTGAGATAAAGGAGCTGCCCCAAACCGTGACTGCCAATCACCGCCCACCAGAACCGAAATTGTGAGCCAGGTTCTCTCTTCACACAAATACCAGTGCTGCGTGAGCCTTCTCAGATGTACAACTTCTTGTACTGTAGCTGATAGAATGCAATTCGCTAAGGATCCTTTGGGGTTTTAAAACGTCAATCAGCCCTTATATTTTATGTTTAAAGAAGAGTATAATACTAATATCAATATCCAGTAATAGAGATAGTAGCATTAATGTACAAAATCGGGAGCAAGACCCAGCTTTGGAGATGTTTGTGCTGTTCCCTGGTTTGCTAGCACATAACCTTGAAAACACTCGCAGCACTTTGAGGAAGCATCCCTTTTTAGGATGATATTTTTTAAGTTTCAAAGAACCTGATCTTGCTGTCCTTCGACTAATGGCACTTCAACCTTTTAGGACTTGCTTGCGGCTTTCTAGCACATAGAAACTCTTGGCGTTTCGCAAAAATCCCCCATCACTTTCAAAACAGTCCTCCTGGCCCCACCAAAGCGCTTCGATACATTTTGCACGGGTAAAGCGCAGCCCTTAGGGACAAGCCGTGAAGGGAAGGCGCGACTGCTGGGGGGAGCTGCGCTTCCCGCATCGGCGGGGCTGTCAGTGACCGCGACGGTGCGGGGCGCTGGACGCGTGTCCCGGCGGGGAGGGCGCACCGCACCGCACCGCACCGCGGGGGCACGGCGGGAGCTGCGTGGGAGCGGGCGAGGGGCGCTGCCCGGCGCGCTGCGCGGCATGCAACGCACGGCTCACCTGCCGCGGAGACGTAGAAGAGGAGGCGGGGGCGGGCGGCGCGGATGGCCGCCGACAGCCCTCGCTCGCTGCCCGGGAGGGCGCCGCGGCGCTCGGGCATCAGCCGCACCCGCAGCCGCCCGTCGCCGGCGCGTAGCCACCAGGCGAAGAGCTCGGTGAGGTTGAACTCCAGGTGCGCCCCGCCGGAGCCCGGCGGCGGCTCGCCGGCGCAGCCGTCCCGCACGGTGCCCTCGCCCACCTCCAGCACCAGCTGCTTGGCGCGCCGCAGCCGCCGCCCGGCCGCCGAGGGCCCGGCGGGGACGGCGGGCTGTTCGGCCCGCGGCAGCGCTCCGCGGGCGGCGCGGAGCAGGGGCGCGCAGTCCAGGCGCAGGCGGCACCGCGCCGCGGCGCGCCCCGGCGGCCCCAGCACCAGCTCCCGCACGTAGGTGCGAAACAGCGAGGGCACGACGAAGTCCATCGCCAGGCTCCTCCTCTGCAGCCGCGAGAGGCCGGGGGTGTCCCGCGGTCCCGCCGCCCCCGGGGCCAAGCTCAAGGCGAGGCAGGCGGCGGCCAGGAGGCGGGCGGGCAGCCTGTCCCCAGCCATGACCCGCAGGAGGCCGGCAGCGCCCCGTCCTGCGCCGGCGGAGCGGCGCCGGGGAGCGCGATGCCGGCGCGGCGCTCTGCGGAGGGAGCTCGGGGCCGCCGCCGGCCGCTCCGCCCGGGGCCGCCGCTGCGCGGGCTTTGCCGGCTCCAACTACCCGCCACAACGCAGGCATTACCCAGCGAGCGCTGACGTCACGCCCGAGCGCGCCCCCCAGCAGCCAATGGCGTCCCCGGTAGCCCTCATTATGCAAATACACGGGGGCGGGGCGGGCGGAGCGTTCATTGAAGGAAAAAATGGCCCGGCGGGCGCGGGAGGCGGCCCGGGGGTGCGCGGTCCCCCGGGACAGGCTGGGGCGCGCTCGGGCCCCGGGAACGGGGGCGGGCAGCGGCCGCTTGCTGCCCGCAGGGGGGACCCGGCGCTCCGGCAAGAGCAGGGCTGGAGCCGCACCTCCACATGGCCCGGAGGGGCTGGGGGCGGGCACCGGGCGCCGAGCCCGGCTGCCACCCCTGTGTGGTGGGGGGCTCTGGGGTCCCGTTCCCCGCCTCTTCTCTCTGTGCAGGCAACGACGGACATACCTGTCCGCTTTTCTTCCTTGCTTTCCTTTTCATCCCTTCCCTTTTCTTCTCTTTCTGTCTTTCCCTTTCCTTTCCTCTGTGCTCCCTCCCCATTCTTCCTTTTCCTCTCTTCCTTTCCTTTCTTCCCTTCCTTTTCTTCCTGGCTTCCTTCCGTACCGCCTTAAAGGCTAACGTCCATAAAACAAACCTGCATGTCTTTCCCCTGTAGAGAAAGGGAAAAAAAAAAAAAAAAAGATGAGAAGTGAGTATAAGTCATTCTAAAAATTCTTCCATTTCTGCATGAAAACAACAGCCTTAAGAAAGGTTCATGCAACAATTTCCCCTTTTTTTTACCCTTCATAAATACAATTTAATTACTGTAATTACATTAGTGCTGTGCCTTAGGATAGCTAATCATAACTCATTCATATTTCTGGAAGTTGCCTATATGAATTAATGACTTATTATTATCTCTTTAGTTTGATACTTAATGCATGTATATTTTTATAATCCAGGTACTTTAACTATATAATCATTAGAGTGCAATTATTCTGTCGTGCAGTTATTCTTGTGCTTATATCAAATTAATGTTAATATACAGATATTGTGGAGCAGAACCACAGTGTAATGCCTCCATAATTGTAATGCCACAGAGTGTAATTGCAGGCACAATGCTAGAAAAGGGAACCATGATCTTTTCTCTGCAGAAGCATTGAGGAAGGAACTTCAGGGCAATTGCTGAAGGATTAGTTAAATAATAGAGTTAATACAAAAAAAAGCCACTTCTGTGCTGTGTTTAGCGTCATACAGGTGAGCTGATTCAAAGCCCATCCAAGAAACTGGCATTTCTCTGGCTGCAAATGCTTTGGACAGCTTTCCCCCAGCTCTTCTTATTTCAGAGGCCACTAGATCAACTTGCTCAACATGTGAACCCTAATCCCTTACTTTTCACTTTTAATGACTTTGGGTCTCAGTCTCATCATAAGCCACCAGCAGGGTGCCATCCCTTGCTCTGGGACAGGGCACAGATGCCCTGGCGTAAGTCCCAGCACCTTAGTGCTGGATGCAACAGTGTCCATCCCAACACTGGCACCAGGGCTGTGCCCAGCTGCAGGTGGCCACCAGGGAGGCCACCTGCAGCTCACTGCTTGCCTCTCCTCTCTGCAGCCCAGCACCTCCCTGCACCCACAGCTCTGCTTGGCCTTGGGCCAGCTGTGGGTCCTGAGCAGCAGGAAGGAGGCAGTGGCAGAGAAAGAAGAGGAGGACCAAGAGGAAGGCAGTGATGAGGATGGGACCTCCATCATCCTCATCTGGCCCACCAGCTCCTGCAGTGCCACTTCTGGGTTAGTTGTGTTGCTACACCCCATGGTAGGGCAGGAGAGGTTCCCAGCCATGCACACACCACTCTGGGAATGATCTCTGCCTCCCCTGGCTTGGAGTTGATGGGGGCATTTCTGTGTCCTACATCCCCTGGTCAGCTTTTGTCCCCCAGCCAGGAAGGGTAAAAGCTGCTGTTCTGGCAGCTCAGAGGAAGCCATGGCTCAGGCAGCACCTCTGTCCCACCCCTACCATGGGCCTCTGTGTCCTTTCCCATGGGGCAGGGCTGTGCAGGCACATCTGCCCTTGGGCTGGGGGAGCAGCAGGGCCTGGCAGTGGTTCTCCTCTCTGCAGCTCCCAGGCACTGAAGGAGCTGTGGGTGGGAACATTACAGGGGTAAGCTGGGAAATGATCCAGGAGCAGCCAGACAGGGGAACACAGCTCCCCAGCTGGGCAGAGGTGACCCTATGTTTGGGGGTGGTGTTGAGCACAGCTGTCTAAGAAGAGAGGATAGGCAATTAGGGGCTTATCCAGCTCTCTCCCTGACCCTTCACACTGCACAGGACAAAAGGAGCCCAAGTGACCTAACGGCCAAGCATCTAATCCCTGGAGAAGGAGGTGAGCCATGCAGTGTCTCTGCTCTGGGCTATGTCCCTGAACTCTGCTCCCCCAGCCGAGCAGCAGAGGCATCACTGCTCCCCTTCTTCCACTCCTTGTCTTTTACCCAGTGGCGGACATTTAGTGCCAGGAGTCTGGAGAGGCTGGCAGAGGTGAAGATCGCTGCCCTGTGGCTGGGCTGGGATGCCAGGGATGTGTCGCCAGTGGAGTGAACTGGTGTGGGAGGGAGGAAGGGTCTGTGGTGCCTTTTAGCAAGCAGAGGGATTGGAGAGCCACCAGGAACACCAGCATGTCCTTGCCAGGGGCACTGGGAGAAATGCTGTGGTGCAGGGCAGAGAGCCCAGGAGGGCAGAGGGTCCTTGCTCTGCCACCCTCAGGCTGCTGGGGCTGGGTGGCAGCTCCTCAGTGCCCCTTCTATTGCGGGGCTGCTCTGTGAGCAGAGCAGGCTGATCCCAAACAAGAGCTTCCAATGGCCCTGTCTGGCAATGGAGGACAAGTTTGCTGCTCACCAGGTGAGTTTTGGAAGGAAAGGCAAGCTTGTGCTCTGGCTGAATTGTGCTCACTTGTCCTGTGTCACCATGCAGGTGTGGGACCCCAAGGGAGGACATCACCTGGACGAGCAAAGACACCTGTTGTGTGATAGTCACTGGGTACAGTTCTGGGGGGACAGAGAGCCTCCACAGCTGCCCAGGGCTTGGAGGAGGGCAGGGCAAGGGCTGGGACAGGGTGTCCCAGTGACACATCAGCTTTCAGGAGCCTCCGAGCCAAAGCCACAGCTCCAGCTGCCAGCTCCCTGTCTGTTCTGTCGCATCGCTCAGCATGACGATGTCCACTGATGGGCTTTTGGGATCTGTGGAGGTTCTCTGGTCCAACTCCCCTCCTTGAGCAGGCTCATCCAGAACAAGCTGCCCAGGACAGTTTATCCACTGGTAGCTATAGGAGTCCAAAAAGGGATTTCTTTCAAAGCAGGACATTTATGTTCCTCCATCCTTCATATTTACCAGTGAGGTGAAGTTGAGTGGTTGCTTTAGTGCCACATCAGTGCAGTAACAGCTGAAGTGTAAAAGAGCCAAAGAGACTTTTGCAAAAGTCTCTGAGTTCCTGCATTTTTTGTGAAAAGGGCAGGATTTTAACTATCACTTCTCCTTTAGTCATGGCATTGCCCAGAATCTGCAATTAAGGCAGTCACTCAAAATCGTAAGCTGTTCTTTCTCTTGGACCTGCCTTAATTCCAGCACCTTGGGGATTGAATGCTGGCACAGCAGGCCTGCCAGAGACATTCCCACAGCTTGGCTGGTGTGCACCAAGGAGATTCTGTCTTCAGCCACCATAGTCATGTCCAGCGAAAACAGCTTGTGTTCCTGACCAGGCCCTTGAAGGGAGGACAGAGCAGCAATGCAGACACAGCATTTGTCCCCAGCCCAGGGCAGCAGCTGCTCAAACCAGCCCACCATGACTGTCTGTGCTGCTGGGCCTGTGGGGGTTGTCAGGGCACACAGGATTCAACCTGAATTACCCCCATGAAACACAGCTGTCACGAGCCTCAGTGCACAAGGACCCAGGAGCTGGTGCTGGAAATCACTGATCCAGGACATGGAAAGCTTTCAGCAACTGTGCCTATCCTGGAATAGACTGTGTCATGTGCATCCATTTCTCTTAAAAATTGTTCTCCTAGAAAAAGAGGGTTTCTCCTGAAAAATACTTTTCCTGGGGAAGAGGCACCAGGGAGGGTTTGAGAGGAAGGAGAACACATAGCACAGGGAACCAGATGTACAACAAGTTTTTTTCTTATTTGTTTGTTTGTTTGTTTGTTTTGGTGGTGATGTTGTTGTTGTTTAATTAAAGAAGAGAGTGCAGGAAGGGCCATGAGGTGTGTTATAAATTCTCACCAGGCTGAACAAAGACACCAGGTCATGGGTCAGGGAACTCTTGTTCTTTGCTGTGTAGTCATTCAACTCCCGTGGCCAGCCCACTATTGAGACTCAAAAGGTGTTGACTAGCGAGCCTTAAATTTGTACAATAGGCTTCCACATGTGGTGGCTAACAAGCCTTTAATTTTGTACTGTACACTGCCATAAACTTACAAGTCCTCAAAAGAAACTTCTCAAAGGTGCTGGCTCACAAGTCACAAAACACTTCCACAAGCTCCCCACTCCCACAGAAAAGAGTCTGGAGTATGGAATAGAAAATGACAGCCGTGCTTTACCCAAGCAAAGCAAGGGAGAAGAGAAATAAAGGTGGAGAAGAGAGAACAAAGAATATCATCAGTTCATGTAGATGGTCCGGAGCTGGGACAAACAGTGAAAGAGAGGGGAAAAAAAGAGAGCGAGGTGCTCTGACCTGGTGCAGGCCTCTCATCTAAACCAGATTTTTCTCACCCTTTTGTTCACACGTGGCACAGTCAGCCCTTGAAACTGTCCTCCAGGGAGTGAGTCCAGGGTGAGACCTGAGCACAAGTGTCCAGGCAGAGCAGGAAGTTGGCTCACTTCAGCACTGCCCCACCTCCACAGGACCCTCTCTTCTAATCACAGCCTTCCTGCCACAACAGTCAGAACGTTGTATTATGCCTGGTGCTTCGCTAGTCCACAACTGGAAACAAACTGAAGTGCATAAAAGTGCTGTAACATACAATCCAGTGCAGAAGGACTTCAAATAGATCTGTATGGTTCTATTCCTTTGAGCTCAGATTACTTATTCAAAATAAATGCTAAGTGGACTAAATTAATCCTGTGCTCCTGTCTTTTCGTTCCACCTCTTCTTCTACTCTAGTGGATAGCCTTATAAACATGCACAAATGTGCAAAACATCCCTGGACTGGGAGCTACATTCTCAAACCTGCCCTCTTCACCATGTTCTTTTGGACTGTCATACTCTGCCATAGTTTCATGTGCTACTGAAAATGCCTGTTATTGCAGATTATTGCATGCTGGCCACAGGAAATGTTCTAAAAATCTCAGCGATCATTTTCTATGGGCTTTTTTCCTGCTTGCGCAGATCAATCAGATTTCCATCAAATGAATCTGCTGCCGTGGGACTTCTACAGGTTTCAGTTCTCAGTATTTTCCTCTGGGATTCAATCAATTTGACCCTAATGCTTAGGCTCATTTCAGTGATTAGTAAGTCTCCTATTGAGTGTAACTGGGTAGACCCTGGGCACAGTTCAGATTTTCAACTAATGTACAGAATAATTTGTTACAGATAATGTTGCAGAACAATTTAATTGATTTCTTTGTGCTCACCATCTTGCTGAGATAGACCATGTCTTCTCAAATTTACTTTTTATTTTGGAAATTATATGGGCACCTCATTGACCTCTGTCTTAACTTGGAAGTTAAAGCTGGCCCCAGTGATAAGTCAGGCTGGCGTGAGTGGAGCCTTTGCTCTCTGATCTTTTCTGAGAATTAGATAAAAAATGTATGGTGGCACACCACAGCCTTCTTGTCCCCTTTCATATTTCTAGGTGATATTGCCTGGAGTGGAATCAGCTACTCTAATCTTTTCAGGCTCTTCCTTCTCTACTATATTTGCCCCCAAAAAAGTTGTTGATCAGGAGAAGGTATTATGATGTGCCTGACTTCAGCATACGGGAATTTGGTTTTGGTCAGTGTCACCGGTGTAGGTGCTGGACGGACCCCAGCGGCTCTGCCACCTGTAGAGGGGATGTTCCCTGGGGACAATATGGAAAAAAAACAGGTGCCTGGAGACAAGACAATGGGGAAGGGGATCTTTGCCTGCATTTGGGTGGTGATGCAGCCTTGAATGCCTAAGGCACACATGGCACTCAATGAAATAATCTGCATGTGCTTGATGAGCAAAAATAAAATAAGTAGGGTTCTGAGACAAGTGGCAGCTAGCAGACTTATTTACCTCTCCCAAGGAAATTAGGTAGTGCATCAAAGCGTGTAGACGTGTACTTTTCCCACTGTATTGCTTTGTTTCATTCCCACAAACCACAAGAAAGTTAGAGCTGAAAACTGAAATGAAGAGGTGTCTTTATTAATAGTCTTTTAATGGCGCAGGAACAGCTGTTAATACTTTGAAAAAGTGAAAATGTGAAAATGGACCCATTAATGCATGAAGAGAGGCAAAGAAATCAATGAGGGATCTCCAGTGGTTGAGTTCTGGCCTGCTTTTTCATCTCCTTTTTTTAATTGGTCTTTAACAGGTAGAGTGGTATGGACAATTGGAAAGGAATAGAAGCTTGGCCAATACAGCTGCTAATGAAGGCCAGGTAAGGAAATACTTTGTTCAACTCTGTGATAGGCTGGGATCAGCAGATCTGAACAATATGCTTCCCAGGTTTTTAATTTAGCTAATGAATTAACTCTGTTGCTGGCAATTAATTTTGAAAAGTGGAGGAAAACCAAGGTAGTCTCAAAGGATGGGGAGGGGGGGGTTTAAATACAGTGCTAACCTTTACTGTGGAGGGGAAAAGTCACATTGGTAGGTCTGCATTTCAGCATCAGCAAAAAAGTGAAAGAACAAATCAGGGGACTTCAGTGGAAGCACGGTGAGGTGTGAGAGGTGAGGGTGTGACACCCATGGACGGCACATTCTGCTGATAAAAGACTCACAAACCTCAAGCATTAAGATATCCATGCCAGGAAAAATGTATTACCTGTTTGGAATATAATTTCTACTGTTTAGATGTTGAGAAAGACCAGTAAATTTCACATATACACATTCTAGCAAACCTCTGCCAGAACTTCCTAGGAAATATTACTGGGGTAATAGACCTAAGCAATACCATGCACCTCAAAATCAGTCAGAAGACTCTTGGAAATGGAGTACTGTGTGTGAAAGATGGGTTTATAATAGACTGACCAAGCATCAGAAATTGCTTTGCTCTAGCACTTCTGCTTGTACTTAGCTGAGAATATAAACAGTCAGCTCCTTAGGCAACACTGCTTTGGGAAGGCTTCACCACAGCCAAATGCGGACATCTGGATTTGGACAGACATATTAGAGTGTCACCAAAGCAAAAGGAGAAAAATATGTTGAGGGATAAAGCCAGGCTATCTACAAGGAGATCATGTGTAGGAGCAATATTTTTCAGCTAGATTTTGGAAAGAAATAGTGACTACTGATTATTAGTACTCCTAGTGGTGTGTACAGGGACATGTCATTTATGTTTTCCCTCTTCCACTGAATTCCCACTACAAGTCATCTGTTATCCGTGCTCTGGGTGGGATGTTAGATCCAAGGTGCAGTGGCAAGGCCTCAAGACAAAGTGTCTGTACACAATTATTTCAAAGAGACAGTTGAGGATGGGGACTATTTCTAGACAAAACTTTTGGTGTCTAGACACGTCAGCTTGGAAGGAAGAATACAGAGGGAGCTGGCAATGGGCTGGTGATGCACATTTTGTTTGGGACTGTGTAGGAAGAGAGCAAACTTCAAGGAGAAGCAGCTTTAGCCCCTCCATGTAGTGCAGTCTTGCTTCCTAAGCCTGCTGAGCTAAACTGCCTGACAGACACCAGGATCCAGCTGCCAGCCCAGCCTGTGCTTTGGTAGATCTTCCCTCACTGAGGTTAGGCTGAACAACTGCTGATCAATGAGCATCCAATGCATGAAAGGCATGGGCTGAATTCCTTATTTACTGCCTTGCTGCTCACAGTCCAGAGCTTGTAACTGAGGGGCCAGAGCTGAAAGCCTGTAAATATCCACTGTACTGACTTCAATGAAGCTACTTTGGATTTACACTAATGAGGCAGAAAGTAGATTGTGGCTCTTGCTCATCACTTTGTAATCACTCTGGCTCCCTGAGACAAAGGCAGTGAATCAACAATGCTCATTATTTCATTTACTGCTTTGCTTAAGCCACCTGCCCTTTCTTTAGCTATTGAGTGTTTCTAAAGTAGTCTTCCATTTGCCAAGATAAAGCATAATAGCCTCTTTTATTACCTTGGATTTTTGTCTTCCTCATCATGTCAATTAGTGTTTGCATTTTAACAGAGATCCTGCCTGAAAGCATTCTATCCTCTAATGTCACAATTAGTGTTTCTTTCTGTTGGACCAATTATAGGTGATAATGTTACTATTTGACAGTGTTTGTGTTCTAATTAAGTGCCTGATTGTAAATTTGGTTCTCAATTCCAGCCAAGCTGCTTCTTTTTCATAGGTTATTCCCTAGCCACAGTTATATACAGATCCCTGGAATTAAGCATGGAAAATAAAAATAGATGAGTCACCACTTGTATGAAATATTTTCTCACTTTCATTCAGATTCATTTTTCCTCTTTTGTTATTGAGCACCCTGAGCATTTTTTCTTATTTGGTGAGAATCTTTATCAAGGACAGAGCATGCCACAGATAAAAGCAGAATGGAGCTTCTGAATGACAAGTTTAATCCATCACTTAAAGCTCCTGCTTTCAAGTGTCAGCCATGAACCACTGATTGTTAATATCACCCAGCACCAGGGTGCATCAGTACAACTGTTTTGCCCATTAAGAAAAACAAACAAATCAAGGCTGAGTGTCAGGTTATAAAATGGGAAGCCTCATCCTATAAAGCAGGATTGGGGACAAAAATGAAGATGAATTACTGTGTTTATAATGGGGGAAATACCATTCTCATACATATATATATATATATATATATATATATATATATATATATATGATTCCATCTTGGCACTATGTAGAACTACTTATTTGGCATTATGTAGAACAGCATGGGGACATTTGAGAGCATCACTTGTCCTGTAATTCTGCTTGCCCCACCTTGCATAAATGAAGGGATCTACTCCTAAATCTGCACCAGTTTGCAAGTCTTTGGATACTGGTGTGCACAAGAGAGCTTATAAAGTTCATGTGTAAGAAGCATGCTGGAAGCAACACACGTTTGTGCAGAGTGTGTTGTGATTTTCATACCTTGCAGGATCCAACACATCACCAACAGAGTGTGATATTTTTCCCTGATCACCTGAATGAGCAATACACAGGCACAAATACAATCTTGCCTTGCTTCAGTGCCCTCAAGTGAATTGTGCTCACACGAGGGAACAGGCCAATTTTATGGCATTTGGAGTGATGGTTGAAATTTTAAAAGCAGTCAAGCTAGCTAAAACATTCCTGTTTCACAGATACCAAAGGACTTTGCAGTGGAATTCTGTATCTGGGAAGGAGTATCTCCAAGAGGACTCAGCTGATCATGTTAATTCAAAAGAGCTATATTGTGAAATGGAAAATGTTCCAGCATCATGTAATGTCCCAGTGTGGAGCCTGGTCCTGTACTGACTGACACAAACTGCAGTTCATGGAAACAGAGCCTCACTGGAAAGCTCTTGGTTGGGCTTTGCTTTTGCACTGCCAAGAGCTCTTGCTGCCCAGGTACTCATGAGGCAGCTCCCAACTGGGTCTTGCCTTCTCCCAAAGACATTTATCTGAACAGACTCCAGAACCAATGAAGTTTTGGACACAGGATCCCTGTCTCTGGATCCTGCAGAGGAAAAGCAACCTGTAGCTCAGCTTCCATGAGTTATCAGATCTGGTACTAAATTGTCTCATTGCTTAGGGGATTTTCCCTGTAGGTGCTCTGGATTTATAATACACTTCTTTAGGGTTTTAGTTGAACATCTGGCTAAAACATACAGACATGCTTATGGAAAGATTTGGAAGCACTATCTCCTTTTACTTTCAGTGCAAGAAAATAATAAAATACTGTGCACATTTCTCTGTCTCCTTTCCCTTACTGTTCTCATAGGTTCTCAGGCGTTTGATATGCTCAGGAGTCGTCTTGAGGTCATGGCTTTTCCTCTGAAACACCAAAACTGCCTTCCTTGTGTAGCTATATCCCTTCTCTGTTAGCTAGTCCTCCTGTCAAGAAGGATATGCTGCCTTCCTCCTTCCTGTCCAGATTTCATATGCCTGAAATTCTTCTGCATTTTGTACAGGTTGTTGTGCTTTGTGGCTTTCAAGGCTTCTACCGACTTTGAACCACCTGTCTGGGATTGTGAACAGCCCGCTCTGTGCCCATGCTACATTGGAATGCATTTCACATAAGTCCCAGGTATTTGTGCTTTTGCTGTTTCAGAGCATCAGCCAGACCACCTTCTTAGTACACAGACATGCTCACCCCAAAATTGCTGTGAATAAAGGCTTTCTGCTTTCTAGGCTCATGGCATGACACCTCAGTGGGGTTTGAAACAATTTTTGAATTCCTTATAGGCAGTAGGGCTCCTGTATCTCATTCTCTGGAAATGGAATAAGTTCACTGGAGGTCTTTGGATTATTATGTTAGGAACACAGGTCACATCTTCACTTATTGCAAATTGAGTGAAAAAGACCTTTTCTGAGAGGTGACCTTAAATTCAGCTGGTGTATACAACTGACCATTTCATTTGAAGTTTGTTGTGTTATCACAGAAACATGATTTTTCCCATTTCAAAGCAATAAATACTCACAGTTATTTACCTTCTCTCTGTGAGGCTAATTTAATGCTGAGTCAAGCACTGTGAGAGAAATAATGAACAGTAAGTGTATATGCAAGAAACTTTAGGGAGTGGACTTCTCAGTCTGCTGATAAGGTTGCATTTAGGGCTGACACAGAATCAGCAAAGTGCTTAAAAAATGAAGATGAACCCACTGCACTTAGGAGTTGCTTTTCCTCATTAATTTTCAAATGTACTCCTTCCCCAAAACTCAGTAACTGCCCAAGAGGGGGTGACTGTAGGGTCTCCCTCAGCTATTGGCAGGGGGCAAGGCATGGTAGTGTAAGTGGAGAATAAGGAGTGATATTGCCTTTCTGTGTGACAGATCTGTCAAATTTCCATTTGCCTTTGCTCTAAACTTTTTAGATTGTATAAAAAGGGCAGTAATACTCAACTGCAGAAGATTTTCTTTCATTTCTGAAAAATGCAATGCTGTTGCAGGCACATTTGGAACATGTTTGTGGTACTCAATAGTGACTGCAGTGCCTAACTTCAAATGGGAAAATGTTGGCTGGGGACCTAATTTTTCTATGCAATGAACAAATGTCTTTGCCATTAGCTTAAGTGAGATTGTTGCTCAGCATCTGTGAGGTGCTACTCTGCGCTCCCAGATGTTGCTGATGTCAGCTTTAGACACCCTGCCAAACACAGGAGGGTTTTTTATTAAAAACCTCCAAAATTATGGAATGACCTCATAGTAAATATAGTATTTAATTTCATTGTAAATTCAGAAAAAAATCAAAGTTCTGTATATTGCAGAGTGTAATGGAAACTGTCCTCAGGAGTCTTTGTCATATGCCTGCCAATTTTAATGAAGCAGTTGGTATCAGATAAATTAGAGATATATTATCTCCCAGGGGAGATAATAGGTTGAAGAAGGCAGAGATCTGTTTCACTGTTTCTCTTGGTGCAGCATGGCTATGAAGCCCCACCATGCTGATTTGGTATTGTTTCACAGGTGCTTTGACACATGTACAGGAGGAGCTGTGCTAGCAAGGCCACAGATCTCCGAGACAAAGCTGAGGAAGTTCAGCAGCTCTTGTGCTTGAAGCACTGGTGATTCTGAGAACTGCAGGAAGACCATGTGGTTCTGGAATAATATATGATAAAGGAACCCTGCCCTTATCCTTAGATCACTAATCCTTTCTTCTTGGCTAAAATTTCTTCTGCTTGAGTGTCTACAAAAATGAAACTCATTGCCTGTGTACGACATGAACCGAGGTTTACTGAAGTTTGAGAGGTGCTGAGATACATCTGCCAGGCACTAGTATTTACTTGAAGCAGCATTTTGTTAATATCTTGAAGGTCTTGGCTTACAAAAGTCTCTGGAATCATTCATTGAGACATGTAGACATATTTGCAATTGCTTCTGGTATTTAAATAGACATAGATGCTAGAAGTTGAAAAACTGTGCATCCATCCTCTGCAGTAACTCCTAGGAATTCAGTGATGCCCTCTGGTTCTCTTTTCCTATGGCAAACAAAATGATAGGGCATAAAACAAATGCCAAATATACAGATCTTTCAGGTGATGCAAAAAAAAAGCCCATTTAATAGAGAACTGAGTCTTTTCAAGAAAGTACTGCAGCTTTGTATGATGATATTCTTAGTGATTAAAGAGGGTGTTTTATAAAAGCTGCATAATCAGGCTGGTATTCTGTCTGAAATGACCCTTTTAGTCATCTTTCTATTCCATGGGAAGCTTTAATGCTAACAAGCATAAACAAGCTAGGGTAAACCTTGAATTTACTGTTATTAATAGGTTTCAATCTGCTGCAATATCATCCCATGTCTCTCCAGGCAATTAAAGTTGTTTCTTGCTTTTAAAGGAGCTTTAATGGGTGCAGCCAATGGACCATCTATTATCATGAATGAACTCAGTTACTGTCTTAGTCACAATCAATATTTGCTTACACCAACTTAGGAAAAATACTGGAAGCTTGGAGAGTGGTTAAATGGCTGCTGATGTTAAGACAGCAGGAAAGCTTGAGAGCACTAAGAAATGTACCCTTAAATAAGTGCAGTTTGTCTTGATATTTCTGTAGTCATCTAGGAAATAAGTGCTGATGATCATCTTTTCTGACACTGGTACTACAAATTTGCATCAAGGAGATAAAGAATTACTAAATCTCTCAGTGGGGAAAGGTTAAAAATTAACTCATTGTTTCCCTGATATGATAAAGAATGTGTTCTAAGAAGCAAATTCACTACAAAATGCTCTGCAAATAAGCCAAGCAGACAAACATTCATGTTCTTACATGTGACTGGCCTAAGTGGGAAAGCCACTGGTAGACAGTGTCTCTGGGCTGAGGCCAACCAGCTCTGTAAGAACTTAGCAGGGGAATATTGTGCCCCATTGGGGTGGCTTTGCTTCCCCTGCAGAGTACGGGCAGCATGCTGGGGCCAGAATGATCAATAGTCTCAGAAGAGGCTGAGGAGCAAATTTCATCAGAACCACGTCAACAGCCTCCCACAGGAGTCTGCTTCATCATCCCATCTGATGACTTAATCACTCCAGAGGGGAGCTATTTGGTGATTCCATTGTTGAAAGGTGAGCCCAGACTTTCTGAGCTCCATGTTACTTTTTCTCTGATTGAGTCACTTAACATTTCTGTTTCAGTTTCCAGTTTTAAAAACTGGCTTCATGCTCTGGGAATTGAAAGGTGGCTTGGAAGGAAGAAACTGAAAGAGTAGAAGAAACTGTCAAAAGAAGTTTCAGGCTTTAGGACATCCTTTCCTTTCCTTTCCTTTCCTTTCCTTTCCTTTCCTTTCCTTTCCTTTCCTTTCCTTTCCTTTCCTTTCCCTTTCCCTTTCCCTTTCCCTTTCCCTTTCCCTTTCCCTTTCCCTTTCCCTTTCCCTTTCCCTTTCCCTTTCCCTTTCTCTTTCCCTTTCCTTTTTACTGTAAGGCTATCTTCAGGGCAGTCAGAATGTTTGTTTGTCCTGGAAGATCCTCAATGGGAGAGTCTGAAAACCTCCACCTTTTCCAGGTTTTACTGTCTTCGATGATTAAGGTTGCCTTTGCTTTAGCAAAGCCATGAAAGGCTGACCTATATTTCAAAACAGGTTAGGATACAATTAATTTCTTTGGGCCCTGCTTGGAAGACATCCCAGAGTATCCACAGAGCCTGCCAAGCAAGCCTTCAACAAAAGATTACAGATTTCTGGTGGAGAGGTTTGTTTATGGTCTATTCCCTACATTGTGATAGAATCATTCTGGCTGGGTGAAAGGAAGACAAGAGGTTCCAATTAATCATTTCCACTTCACAAATGAATTGTTAAAGTAACAATGGGTCAGTCATTTATTCTTACTGAATCTTAATTATTTGCCTTGAAAATGAGCTGAGATCGCTGTTGTATATCTGGCATACAGTTGAGATACTGTTGCAAGTACTAACTTGTATCATACTTCGCAAAGATGTGAAAGGCTTAGCTGGATTCAAAGGGTGAAAAAACTGATGTCAGAAAAATGCATCCAGGTCGATTAAAAAGAAAGTTGTGGCTTCCCCA
The DNA here is from genome assembly GCF_024509145.1 of Vidua macroura. Classification (NCBI taxonomy): domain Eukaryota; kingdom Metazoa; phylum Chordata; class Aves; order Passeriformes; family Viduidae; genus Vidua; species Vidua macroura. The sequence continues at coordinate 33,821,536 of NC_071573.1, read as the reverse complement.
GAATCCCTCAGATTCCAGCTTTGGGCACAGATAAGTGTGATCCCAGGATATTGTTCTGCAGGTCCTCTGAGACTGACTGACAGCCCTGAGGATAAAGAGCACTGGCCAAACCAAAACATCAAAAAGTGTTTTGATTTATTCAGACCTGAAACAAACAGGTAAACCAACAAGAACAGTTTTCCAGTATGAAGTACTCCCTTATTCCCTCTTCCATCTCCTCTATTTCAACCAAATAAAATGTCACATTGTTTTTAGGTTGGTTTTCTTTGTCCTTCTATATCAAAACATAAGTGTAAATATTTTAGTGAAACATCCTCTTCGGGGAAACAGCAAACAAATAATTTTAACCTTCAGTCAGAAGTGTTTGTTGCTAACAAATCACTTATTAACATCGGTTCATAATCAGATTTTGACTGACCTAAATCTGCATTTTTCAAGAAGTGTAATATTCAAACAGAAAAGTGTCCAACCCTGAACTGACAGCTGCTCTCCAGCCTCTTGAAGAACAAGATCTGCTCCCTCTTTTCCAAACATTTAGCATGAAGAAGAGGTCCAATTCTATGTCATCTATGCATCAAACTTGAGTACAACCAGTGTGAAAAAGTTTATTTTCACAGGTCAGTGCAAAGTCTGGCCATGCAGAATGCTCACACAGTTTATTAGAAGTGCTGGGAACTTCTTGGACATTTCTTAACCACATTCAGTATTCAGCCAAACTCTACTGAATGCTTGGGTAGGCATCCAAGCAAGAAAACAAGAAAATCCAGTTGAAACAAGAAATAACTCTATTTTAATTACATGTTGAATTGCACCATTTCAGTGCATCCCTTCCTGATTGCTTTATCATATTAACAACAAAAACCAACCGAAAACCCCCAAACAACAGCAACAGAAGGAAACCTGCTTCCCTACAGTTATTTCTCTTACTATCCCCAAGAAATCATCACACACTTTGCTATCACATTTGCTTGTTTTAAAGCAATTTAAGCTTCTGTTGCATTCTGCACTTGCTTTTCTCAGTCTCTAATCCAGAGAGGTGCAGAGCAAGCTCAGCTGCCTCCTGAAGCTGAGACAAGACTCTTGGAGATTAGGGCTTCTGAGACTGTTTTATTTCCATTCACTTCAGACTTACAAGTCTTTGTTTTTCATCTTTCTCTAAAGTTACTTTAATTAAAATGAAACAAGTCAGAAAATCCCACATTTCTCCAAAGCAAGGTCCAAAATAGCCTTGTCTCTTTGTGCTTGCTTACTAGGTCCTCCTAGGAGTTAGGCTTCCAATTTAAGAGCACGTTGTATTCATCTAAAGGGAGAATGGAAATTTCCACTCTAAGAATTTTCCTTAGAATGTTTCAGTTGGGAACAGTTCTGCATAAAAGAACAAATTTGCCATGGAAGAAAGTGCAACTTTCATCTTCCTAATACACATATCCTTTGACATCCAAGCAAATTGCACAGAAATAGCACGTTGCCAATGTTGAAAAGCTGTGCTTCTATCCCAGTGCCAGATGACAGGGCGCTGGGAGTGAGGCACAGTGGTGGTGAAAAGCCAGTCTGAATCTCAGGTGCATCAGGCCGGGCTTTGTTGGTGGACACAGGGAAACACCACCCACAGCGCTGGTAAGGCCTCGTTTCTGATACCACAGTTCCTGCCACCTCTGTTGCAAGCAGAGAATCTAAGGTAGCAGGGGTGAAGAAAAAGAGTTCTTTCCTCAACAACAGAAGATCTATCTTACAAAAAGAGAAAAAAATAACTTGGCTTGCTTGGCCTAGTGAAACAAGACCGGAGATGGAAGAAAAGGACTCTGTATAGATATATCGAGGAGTAAATACTGGGGAGGGAGGAGGATTATTTAACCTAAAGGATAATGCTGGAACATGATCAAATGGATATAAATTGGTCATGAATAAATTTAGACTGGAAACTGGGGAAGGTTTCCAACCATCAGAAGAATGACATACTGGAATAGCCTTTCAAATAGAGTAGTGATGGGCAGAAACTTCAATTTAAACTTGTGATATGAGTCCTTGAAACACCAAGTGGGTTTGAAAAAAAAAGGCGTTGCTACATTATATGTTTACATAAAATTTATTCCATGCTCTGGAGCTTCTACTGATTACCTGCCAGGGACAGAAAGAATTTTTTCCACTTCATACATAATTTTGATTCTAAGGCTGTACTGATTTTGGCTGGGATAGAGTTAATTTTCTGCTTCGTAGCTTATGAGTGCTGTTTTGGATTTAGGATGAGGGCAATGTTGATAACACCAATGTTTTAGTTGTTGCTAGGAAGGCTAACTCTAAAAATCAAGGAGTTTACAGTTTCCTGTGCTCTGCCAGTGAGGAGAACAAGAAGCTGGGAGGGAGAAGAGCCGGGACAGCTGACAAAAACTGGCCACAGGGATATTCCATAACACTGAATGTCATGCTCAGTGTATAAACTGGGGGAAGTTGACCAGGAGGGACTAATTGCTGCCAGGGGATGAGCTGGGCATAGGTCAGGGGGTGGTGAGCAATTTTGTTGGGCATCACTTGTTTCTCCTGGGTTTTATCTCTCTCTGCTTCTCCTTTCCATTATTATTATTATTGTTATTGTTGTTATTGTTGGTGGCAATTTTACAATTATTATTACTATTTGTTATTATTATGGTTTTTAGTATGTTTGATTATTATGGAGATTTTTGTTTCAATTATTAAACTGCTCCTAACTTACAAGGTTTACATATTTTTTTCCAATTCCCCACCCTGTGGGGGACAGGTGGAGTGAGTGAGCAGCTGTGTGGTGCTCAGCTGCCTGCTGGGGTTAAACCATGACATGAGCTTTTTCCCCTTCTTTGCCCCGAAGTATCAGGAGGAAGCAGAGGTAGATGCACACTCATTTTTCAAGGTATTAAAAGCTTCCAGGTGGCTTTGATGATATAATTGTCCACATGCCTGAGTTTCTACTGATCTAATGTCAATGGGTAATTTTCTCTAGTTTAGTTTTTACTCAGGAGCTGTGCACCACCAAAGACCACCTGAGAATTTAATCTAACGTATCCTGAATATTATTATATGCAAAATATTATTGATAAAGTCAATCTATTGCTTTCTGCTTATCCTAGATGATGGCTGCAGCTGAAAAACTTTGATGACAGTCTAAGACTCCTGATAGGGCATGAAAAGTGTTCTGTGTCAGGCTGGTGGAGTAAGACCAAGCAGTCATTTCACAGTGCTCAGGCTGAGTAATCAGGATACAGGTCCTCCTGTGAATCTTGACACTTTGAAACACAAAGGATGATAAAGTGATGTTGCTGTTGCTACAAAAATGCTTCTTGCCCAGCATTCATTTTACCCTCTTTGCCTTATGGCCAAAGAGCAGCATGTCACATTGTGTGGTGCTGTTTCCTGTTCCTTGCATCCAAACCTGAACCAAAATCCTGAAGGTTTTCAGCATGGTGAGACATGGAAAGAATCAGCATTTTTTCAAGGCAGTAACCACTCTGCGTCATCAATAGTCAACCAGGCATTTCCCCTCCAAGATCACCTGTGAAGTCTGAAGTGCAAAGGAAGCCCACATCCACACTTCAAGGTCAGTTTTCCATAGCATTTTCCTTTCCTTACTTGCCAGCATTTTTGTAAGGCTGCCAGCCTCATTTTCCAGCCCAATACCATCATGCTGAAGTTTTTTGCAAGGCAGAGTTTTAAAATCAGCCTAGACAGAACTCAGTCCTGCCTCTCCCTCTGAAAAAACTCTTGACCATTCAGCCTATTCTGGGTACTACTGCCAGCCTCTCCTTCCGTCTAACCTGACCTGTGTCAGGATCTGGCATGAAAGACCATTTCCATCCTACAACCTGTCTGTGGCCTCCTACAGCTCATCACTGGTCATTTATCTTCCTGACCTGCTAATTATACAGGGCCAGCTGGCTCCCAGATCATGCTGGGGTAGCATACTCTGGTGCAGTATCCCTGTAGCCCATGAGGCCTACGAGAGTTGGAGTTGGTGTTAGCAATTATATTTGGGAATGCTCTAAATAAAATCTTTACTCTTTCCTCTATGTATCCAAGGAGAAAGTCCACTTGGTCTGCAGATAACCTTGATCCTGAAGATTCTTCTAACCCCATTGTCTCAACTACAGGCACATGTCTTAGTAAGTAAAGGTTAAAGGATTAAGTCTTTGAATTCTGTCCATCATGCAAAGTCCATCTCTCAACCACTTCACAGAAAGCACTAATGTGGCTTCTGAGATAAATAAGAGCAGGAAGATAGAAGTAAGGGAGATGGGAGGAGTTTTCAGCTGAGACTTGGAATGAGATGGCAAGCCACCAAAGCAGAAAAATAGTGACAAGCCTATTCTGGATGACAGGAGGCATAGAGGAGAAGTTGCTCATCCCATCTTTGGTTAGATAGCATGAAGGGGCAGAGAAAAGAAAAACTTGATAAAACTACATGGCATTACATATAGGGGAAAAAAAAAAGGCTTCTCTGCACTGGATGCAGTGAATCTGTAGAATATGCTACAGAGAAAGTCAAAGAGCTAAATAATAAGGCTGGATTTTTATAAGAGTTTGGTCAATGTGGGATTATTAATAACATGTAGAGCAGTGTCAAGTAACTTGGAGGTAATCAGATTTCAAAGCTTCCTAGGGTAAGCCACCAAGACATGCTAACCTTGGGATGTAAATGCTCAAACAAAATCCCACCACTAACTGGGAGTATTACAGGGGTGTGTTCCCATCTGCAAGAACCAAATAGTGATCCCTGCTGGAGAACGGACACTTGCCACACCAACCACTGCTTATGCTGTTTCTCTGTGACCTTGGTGCTGTTTATACTTGTCAGTTATGCCGTTCCTCTTCATCTGGGTATTCAAATCTGAATATTTCTTCCTTTACATAGTCAGGGAGACAGCAAAGTGTTGTGCCTCCCTATCCACACTCCTGCAGGATTACTGAAGGTCAAAGCTGGGATAACCAGCATTTACTTCATGCAGGTTTACTATTATCTGAGCAGTTCAATTAAGATGAGGCTGAAAGGAAAGCAGCTGGGGCTTTAAAAGCTCTCATCTCGCAACAAGCCCATCTTTGTGCCCCATATGTTTTATCTGCTTCCCTCCTACTCTCAGAGAGCCCTGGGATTGCCCAGAATGTATTTAATATATTGAGACTTCCAGTAATGCACAGACAGACAGACACACACACACACACACACACACACACACACAAACACATTGCCTTTCCTCACAGGAATCATTGCAATGTTTCAGGTATTTAGCAGGTTGAAATAACCAGGGACAGCAAAAATTACAGTAATTTCATTTGGAAATAAATAAGCATAATTTTTAGTGTAGGATAGGGAAATTCCCTCTCTCCCTTTTTAACCTGGTCATCCAAACCATTCTGTGGTATGATATGACATGATATGATATAATTCATTAGTTACAAGGTTGTTCTCTGCTCTCACATTCTCTGCTCACACTTTTTCAACTGCATTTGGCTACCCCCAAGACCTGATGCAAGGCAGTGCTGCCTCATTTCTGCAGGATTCCTGGCTGAACACTCCTGACATGCACAGGCAGCACTGGGCTCAGCGGGGATGGCAGCAGAACAGCCACATGCCAGCTGGTGAGGGCACTGCAGCATTGGTGACCAGCTTGGAATAAAAGCACAGTAGTTACAGTATTTATTCAAGAACTTAGGGAAGAGGGCTCATTAGGAATGTACCTAGAAAGAAATTTGAGTTTGTGTAGTGGGCAAGGACAAATTACTCCTGCCTCTGCTGAAGCCATCTTCGGTGCCACAAAAAATGCAAAATTCACATGCCCTGAAAACAGAAAGAGAGAAACACCAGGAGGATGAGTGGAAGGGTACTGGGTGAGTCAGAGGCCAATGGAGCAGGGAAATAGGAGCATACTCTGCTGGTGTGGAGTGGGTGTGAGGGCTGAGGGACACCAGTATTCTGCAAGCATCCTTCATTACCAGTTGGAAGCACAGATGAGAAACAGGAGAGGTGTCCCATTATGTGCTTATTTCAATTGCTACCTCTTTGCATCCAGGACTGGCAGGGCTAAAAGCTACAAATCATATTCTGGCTCACTCTAACTGGGCTAAACTCTAAGAAGTCTAACTCTTCACTTAAAAAGACAAAACCAATTACCAACAACCTTCTTCTGAGGACAAAAAGACCAGCTTGCTAATGAGGGTCTAAGAGGTGGCCATTCCACTCTAAGAGACACACCATCCCACTGTCCATTAAAGTGTCTCCTTTAATAGCCATATTTTTATCTATCAAGACTCAGACTACAATATTTATTCCTACTGTCCAAAGTGTTGCCCCAAGGATTTTAATGGTTACACTAATTTTATTTCATGTAATGGAGATGCCTTTTAAATGGGAAATGAGGAACTATACAGTCTGGATAATATGCTCTACTGTAGTCTTCCCATTTGGCTTGGGAGCAAATATAGAACCATTCCAGAACTTAGATTTTGGAAGAGAGGGAAACTTTTATCTATTTGCCACTCTAGTTAGGTTCCCTTTACTAATTTGGCTTCCTTGCCCAGAAACAGGACCAAAATTCATCCATGGGAGAAAATTCCTCAATGTAAACTAACAAAACAACCATAAAAAGGGGTCTTGTTTTATGACATGCTCCATTGGAATTGCAGCATTCTGCCTATGTGGGCATATTTTCTAACACATTATGCAGAAACAAGTCAGGGAAGATGCTGAGGATTGTAATTTTCTAATTTAATTCTGCCATTTCCAGTAATGGAAAGCCATACTATGGCTATTTATCTTCATAAGTGACAGATGCATTTCATTAAAACTTCCTTAAATAATTTCTCATGGCACTTGAAGGAGGAAAATAAGGAGTGAAAAGATATCTGTTTTGTAAGCACACATGCATCGAGGTTTTGAGAGATGTTAAACACGCAAATGATCTATGACTGCATGAAAGAGGTCAAGTAAAAAGACATTTGTCTGGTGTTTTTTTGCAATGTTGATGCCTGTTGAACTCATCATGAAGCAATCTGACATTGACTGTTGCTGGATGAAAATACACTAATAATATCCCTGTACACGGATATAATGAGTGCCACTTGGGAGAATCCCAAAGCTTGGCGTAATGCTGTGACAGGCAGATGCTTCCCTTCCAAATACTGCTGAAATGCTGCCATGTAAGAGCAGGAGGATGCAGCAGCTGCAGAGCAAGTGACTCTGCAGAATAATTTGGCCAAGAAGTGAAGAACTTTCTATTCAGTTGAAACTGTGTTTAAATAAGCAGTGTTCCAGGGCAGGTGAATATTTACCTAATTTTCTTACTGTGCCAGGCAACTGATAGTGGTGCAATAAAATATCTTTTGAAGAAATCTGCATCATATACTGATGCATGTACTGATCTGATCATGTACTGTACCTCTAAAGGGTGTTCTGTGTAAAGTTCTAGCCCAGGTCTTGGCATACAGGTTTTGCATGGAGGTAATGAAAGCGTCGCAGAGGGAGAGCTGTGGGTGAGATCTTGTACCATTTTTCTGTTGTCCTCATACTCCAAACAGCTCAGGGAAGCCTGAAGGCTTGCAGCAGTTCCTAGAGCATCATTAGGTCAAGGAAAATCACCAGTGCATCTGCATTTTCCTCACCCATTCAGTAAACCCATACAGAAGGGAATGGGATGGGGAGGTTTAGAGGTAGCACTGTCATTATCTGCTCCTCAGTTTCTCATTTAGAGAAACTTTTTAACTTAGGGGGTTGGCAAAGGGGACAGAGTGGCAAAGAGATCCTTGACCAAATTCCTGCCTCACAAGCCTATCATCCAGTCAAGCAACTGCTGCCCAACAGTGCCAGCAAAAAGGTCAGTGGCTACGTGAGCTGTTAAGAAAGGATTCACCTCTAGATCAAGGAGGAGAGAATTTCCATACGCTGGTGGTATGGATGGGTAAGTTTTCATGATCTGTAACAATGCTGTTTTTACTCCCGGGTCCCCCTGTTAGGGCCCCAGAGCTGTCAAGCAAGCTGGAAGAGTGCCTGCAGCACCTGTTGTCATCCCCCTGGCACTCAGTAGACCCCTGTCTATTTGGCCTCATCACCTTTCCCTCACTTTACATTTGCTTGCAGTAAATAAACCCAAGGGAATAAACTATTCAGGAAACACTGCCCTCTCTTTGGTTTGTGAGTCTTGCGGTCGTTTCTCACTCTTATTCCAAACTACTGACTGAACATGCTCCATTTGCTATTCTTTCCCAGTGGAGTTTGTTGACAAAGATGTCATGTAGAGCAGTGTAAATCAGTATGGACTAGGTAGGTGCTCTTCTTTCTACACTGACTGAAGAAATGCTAACTCTCTGATGAAAAACAGTCACCTTCTTAACAGGAACATTAGCAAATGAGCCAAGGATTCCCTCTGCCAGCATGCTTTGAAGATGTGGTTTCCATAAGTAGAGTGGACTGGGTGCTTTTCATCTGAATGGGAGATCCACCTGGTGCAGAGCAGCAGCACTCAGGGCTTGATAGGAAAGCCACACTTTGGGCCAACCTGCAACATGCTGTGAGTGTCAGGATACCCACTGCCCAATATCCCAGGTACTTCATCAGAAATCCACCTCCTTTGAAAACCTTCTAAAGATATTTTATGTCATGGTCATTCTCAAGTTACCTGAACCAGTTTACCAGTCAGCACCAGGCCTCTCAGATAAAGGCCCTCAACCAACAGTACGAGTTCAGCATGAAAACTGGAAACAGCTCACATGAAACCTTCCTTTCCGCTTCCTCCACTGCTCCTGAAGTCAGTCTTTATTTCCATATTATGGCAATGCTGTATGAGATGGTGAAGCAGAACTCCTGCATGCCCCTTTCTCTGGTCTGTTGAGTCACTGTGGCTCTGGCTGGCCCTGGCTGAAGGTGGGTGAGAATACCTATTTTGGCAGAGAGGGCCAGTGTAAAGGAAGTCACAGAGACTCAGCTCAGGGGAGCTTGGCTGGCAACAGGAACTGATGTCAGCCAATCAATAAAACCAAGCTTCAGAGGGGGCTGAGCTGTCTTACTCATGCTCTGGTGTTCAGAGCATGACTCAACTCGTTCCCAACACACAACACTCAAGGGCCACATGGGAAGTCTTTCATCTGCAGTGTTTTGGCTGGGCTGTTCCTGCCACCACCTCTTTCTTTCCCCTGTGTTTCCATCCAGGTGATTAGTTAGGTCTGACATTCAGTGCTGCTGTGGAATGGCTCAGTGGTTACCAAAAAAGCAGAAGTTCAAGGGGCAAAGTGAAAATTTCTCTTGCAGTTAATCACTGGCCCCACTGTGGAATTCATCAAACTTTGAGGAAGTAACTGAAGCTATTTGCCCTTGTGGAAAATGAGAAAGACAAAAGTACAGGAAATTGCTTGTTGTTTTGCTCTCAGTGTCACAGCTATGATTATTCTCTTTTGGATGAGATTCCCTTAAAAGAAGTGGCTTCCAGATAAAGGATAAAGAGACCAGTCAGAATTTGTTTCGTTTGTTTGCTTTGAAAAATACTTTTTGTGCTTCCTCTGATCCTTAAAAACAATCTTGGTGCATGCAAGTAGCATCCCCCTGGAAAATGAGGGGCTGTAAGGAGGGCCCAGTTGAGCTCTCTATTCTGCCAATTTCACCTGTCAGATACTTAAGAGTGAGGAGGGTTAACTGGATTTCTTAATGGACCCAAGCCACACACATTTTTGGTCAGAAATTGTTCTTACAAGTAAAAAGGTAACTCTGTAATAGAATTGACAGCTGTGCACTCTGGCTGAGTGTTTGGAACAGAGACTTCAGTAAGGCTGACCATCAGCTGAGGCACATGAAGAAAATAAAATAAATAGACTGTCATGAGAATCAGGTCTCTGGCTCTGAGAGGACAGACTGGTCCACCCTCCCAGGTGATGAATCCCCAAGGTGGCCTGTGATCCCTCTGAACACATCCGCAGCCCATATTTCCTGGAACCCTCCTTAGAAATCACTGTAGCAACAGTCTCTTCCAAGATCAAATTCCCTACCACAACAATGGAGCTGTGAAGGGAATAGGGCTTTCTGAGAACTACTTCCATTTGATCAAGGCATGCCAAGAATTTAGCTTGACGTCTCTACCTTGATTTCCATGTAATTGCTGCCGATTGTCTCCCTCCTGAGATACAAGTTTATGCAGCAGCACTTAAAACTGTGACCTGAGGAAACTCAGAGTACTTCAGAAAACTCCATGCCCATGAAAACACCTCCTGCCAGTCCTTCTGAGCCCATGGCAGGGTCTGGCAACAATGAAATGCCTGGTAATACACTAGACCAGATCTTCATCTGACATAAACCAATGTGGTAACCTCGTTTTCAGGCCATTTGTAACTGGAAATCAACATGTTTAGGAGTGTCATTCACAAGGAGAGAGTGTCAAAGTTGTATTTCTCTTTTTCTTGCCTATTCCTTGGTTATGGTATTATCACTGTTATGGACCCACAGCATTCCTTTGTCTCATTGCAAGGATACAGAACTCAAGTCAATTTGGAGTACACAACACACAGACTTGTGACTGTATATTATAACAGCTGTTGTTGTATCAGGTTAATGCTGTTGGATAGTTTTTCTTTTTCAAATTTGAGTTTTTACATCTGCAGAAAAGCAAGGGAACAACCAACAAAGAAAATAAATTATCCTTTTTTGGTTTTTTGGTTGCATAATTTTAATGAGATTTAAATTCTTAATTCCAGTGGAGTTGGCCCTAAACAAGTGATGTACTCATCCAAGGACTATGGGGATAAGAGCTATGTGCCAACTGAAATATTTAATCAGAAACTGAAATAAACCTTATAAGCATGTCCAAGCCATTGTACATTAATGTGAATGACAGCACCTCAAACCAGTGATAGAAGCACAAAAGTGATCACTAGAAAATTAATCATAGAGTCATATAATGGCCTGCGTTGGAAGAGACCTTAAAGATCACCCAGTTCCTACTTCCCTGCCATAAGCAGGGATACAAACCACTAGACCATGTTGCTAAAAGCCCCATTCAACCTGGCCTTGAACACTTCTAGGGATGGGGCATCCACAGCTTCTCTGAGAAACCTGGACCAGTATCTCACCATGCTCACAGTAAACAATTTCTTCCTAACATCTAATCTAAATCTCTCCTCCTTTAGTTTAAAACTGTTCCCCCATGTCCTATCAGTATCTGCCCATATAAAAAGTTTCTCACTCACTTTTTTATAAGGCCCCTTTAAGCAGGGGAAGGCCACAGTGAGGCTTCCCTGGAGCCTGTTTTTTTCCAGACTGAACAATGTCAACTCTCTCAGCTTGTCCTCATAGAAGAAGTGATCCAGCTCTCCAACCATCTTCCTGGCCCTCCTCTGGACCCATTCCTGCAGGTTCACATCTTGTGTTGAGGACTCCAGGCCTTGATGCAGCACTCCCAGTGGGGTCACATGAGCAGAATCACCTTCCAGGATGAGTCTGGCTTTCTGGATTGGGAGTACACACTGCTGACTCATGTCCAGCTTTTCATCTACAAGAGCCCCCAAGTCCTTCTCTGCAGGCTGCTCTCAAAGAGTTCTTCTCACTGTCTGTCCTCATGTCTGGGATTGCCCCTAACCTGAAGTGCAGCATCTTGCACTTGGACTTGTTGAATCTCATTAGTTTCTCATGGGCCCATGTGATTAAGCTGATGATTTTTTTTTTTAAGTTATGATACTATTTTTAATATGTGGGAAATAAAGAAATCCCTGTAATAATGCACTAGGTTCTGACATTTTCTGATTGTCAGGAGAATTGAGATTCACATGGATTTGTCAGATGGCACATGAGAAAATGCAAAGTACGGTGGCAAACATGACACAAATGTAGGAGTTAAGTTTTGCTTTCATTTGTGCCACGCAGACTTGGTAGAAAGCACTTTTGGACATTCACTAGGGTATATAAGATCACAATATTATACTGTGACTTGCCTTTTAAGGCATACCATTGCCTATGATGTTTTAAGAGCATCCATGAGGACATCCACATAATGAATACAATGATGATGATGATGATTATGTATGTGGAAACAGCTCCTCTGAAATCTGCATGCACATCATTTAAATGGCCAGCTCTATTCCTGGGTTTTGTGTCTTTCTTCCTTTATCTATAATCTTTCCTTTCAAGATATTCATTGTCTTGAAAGACACATAACTGATGGAGTTAATGCTTTTGTTTTCACCTCTGCAGGGCCCATTTTTAGAAGTCATCTTATCACTCTCTCATTCACTGCCCTTGCCCTCCCTCTTCCTTCTTCCTCTGTTAAATCAGACTCCATTCTTCCTCCAATTGCTCTGCACAACCTTGCATTCTGCACATTGACCTTTCATATGCTGCCGTTTGGATCACCAGCTCTAGCCATTACATTAGCAACACACAATTACACCCTCAAGGTAGACTCAAGTGCAGATCCTACCCCTACATAAATACCTTAATGAATGGAAAGGTGCTGATGTATGTTTGAAGTATGTTTTCAGCTCACGTACGACAGAAGGGTTCTGCAGAGACATGAAACCATGGGTAGTGATGGGAGCATTTCCCAAATGTTTCTGTTCTGCCACAGTGCCTTCTGTCTGCTGCTGCTCCCTGAAGTGCCCAAGCATTGTATCATTTCTAGAGGTTATTGCCAAAGCCACACCCAGATGTCACAGGGGACTGTCACAAATAGTGAGTTCAGATGGGCAGTTCTTGCTTGGTCTGAGCACTTTCAAAAAAATGTTCTTGGTTGCTTAATTGGTCAATTTTGCTTTTGATAAGAACGTCCATCTTGATATGCTGTAGTTCTATGATATCTGTTGCTGTTTGGGACTGTGATGCAGGCATTAAAATACCTATGCTTTTTTCCTATTATTTTTTTTTTAATTTAGAATTCAACATACATTTTTCTGTGAACATACAACATCAGAACTAAAGCAATCCTGGCCTCTCTCCCAACAAAAGAACAATCTGACAATGAAAGATGCCAGATCTGGCAGATGAAAGAATCTGCCCCATGGCTATGTGGGTAATGAACATAGAACTACATGGGTCATGATGTAATGTCTTTGTTATAGTCTTAGAGTTGTGATAAATTGAGCAATATGTGAAGTGGTGGTTTTCAATCCATTCAAGGTATTGTTTGTCCAGAATATCACTAACAAAATTTGCTCTCACTCTACAGACCACTAAGAATGAACTTTACCCCTCCAATGAGGAATTTTGCTGTGAACTGGACAAAAGGAACAGTGTGAGGCTATCCCATACCATCTCTGTGGAGAAAGAGGTTTCAGTCTGCAGTGTCTCTCAAAGGCCCTGCTGGGCATGTGATACTGACTGTACATTTGGCCTAGAGGAGAATCTCACCACAGATTACAATTATCAATTCAAATAGCCATAGTTCACCAAAATAACCATCAGGTATTATTTTTACATAAAAGCATTTCATATTGGTCTTATATTCTTCACTAATTTGACTTTGCAAATGAGACTTCCTCCAATTCACAGAAATTTTGCTTTAGCTTTGTTTACAAAAAAATTCCTTCTAAGATGGGTAAGGATAAAAAAAATCTGTGTCATGAGTGGTCAGTGTGTTTAATTGGCCAGTTCAAAAGAAGTGGGGAAAAGAGACCACTTCTGAAAGATCCCAGATGGAAATCAACTTGTTTCCAACAAAGCTGCTTCCTTCCAGCATATTCTAGGTTATGCCTGTTTTTAATTTGATAACTTCAGTACAATCCAAAAATAAATAAGTGTGTGATGAAAAGAGAGGAAATTTAGCCTCCTTTTGCACTCCTTATTGCAAGGCTTATTCAAACCTTGTCCCTCACAGAAAAGTTTCTTCATTGAGAGTATCCTGAGAGGAGATGCTGGCTCGATCAATGGCTGCCTCGGCGGATCTTCGATCAGCTGGCAAACACACGCAGCCTCTGGCTGAGGCAGCTTTCAGAGAGATAGACTTCAAATATGCAGTGCCTTTTTGCTGGGCTAGAAAGGATTAGTGGCAGCAATACCTAAGCATGCTGACAGCATGGGCTGTCGGGATAAACACAACTGGAACACTGCAAGGATTTTGGAATTGGGAGAATATGGCATTTCTTTGTCTATCATGCACAGAAGGAGAGCTGTTGCACAAGCATTTGGAAGTTTAGGTCAATTTCATCATCCAAGAATTTAAGTCCAATTAATTCACCTTTTTTTTCCTATTTAATTAGACAAACCTGCTTGCTGGACCAGCAGGTCAAAAAGACAGTCCATAGCTGAGGGTTTCTAAGCAGTTTTATCCCACTGCTACCAGGCTTATTCCTCTCCCTCCAGCCCATGCTGTACTGCTCTAGGGCCATCCTCAATAGCCAAGCCACAAACCTGGGATGAGGAGCTGATTTACAGAAGAATGCAATGCCATAGCATAACCCAGGCCATCAGGGAAGCCTGAATGCATTTGGGACAATCATTTATGACTGGCAAAAAGGGAAAAAAAAAAAAAAAGAGAAAAGAGTAAGGAGGAAATTGCTAGTTTTGATTTTGACATTTTCCAATATAAATCCTTTTATTTTTCATCGCAGTGGGATCTTTCAAGGCTAAATTCAGTCACACTTACTTTTCAGAAGCTAAAACAAACGAGGTCTCCCTGCAACACACAACTGAATTCAGTTCAAAGCTGAAGCCTCTTGGTCAGATTTCCCTCTGGGTCAACTCAGACAGATACAAATTTTCCTGCTTTACCCAGGCTGCTGCAGAACAGAGAATAAACTGTCTGCACAGCTCAGCTATTACAATATGTTTCCACATTTAGCCTGCTCAAGAAGCAGGTGCTGGTGGGAAGTACAGCATTCACAACCAGCACATGTCCCCAGTGACACACTTTTAATGCAGAATATAAAAATATACAATAAAAATATTTATGCAAAAGTTGAAGAATGGGCTATGAGATCTCAGCTGTTTTCAATGGAACAAGCAATTTTTCATATGTTTTGGCAAATTTTAGCCTAATTAAAAGAACAAGTAGGTAACTACTGATAGTATATGTGGATAAATTAGAGCAATAATCTAGTCATCTATCCCAAACCTATCCAGAAATTTATGAGGACTTTGATGAGGTGCAGATGGGGCCCTTACAACAGAGACAATAATGAGGCCAGAGGACTCAGGATTAGAATTTTCCACATCCTATGAAATATTGTAACTCAGGGCCAGTGTTGTTCAGTTGCAGTAAGAGGCATGCAGAATGGTAGAAAAACCCATCACCCCTTGCACATCACTCTTACATACTCTTAATGACTTGTTTAATCTTCTGTGCTCTGCTGTCACATTTTTTTATTTCACCTCCTGCAAACTGACGTCTCTTTGTCTGGCTCCACTTGTCATACTTCAGTATTTCAGTCACAACAACCCTGTTCAGTGCAACAGGCTGGGGGCAGAGTGGCTGAAAAACTGCCTAGCAGAAAAGGGCTTGGGGGTGCTGGTTGACAGCACTGAACATAAGCCAGCGTGTGCCCAGGTGGTCAAGAAGGCCAATGGCATCCTGGCCGGTATCAGCAAGAATGTGGCCATCAGGACCAGGGCAGTGGTTGTCCCTCTCTACTTGGCACTGATGAGGCCACACTTCAAATCCTGTGTTAAGGTCTGGGCCCTTCACAACAAGAAAGACATTGAGGTTCTGGAGAGATTCCAGAGAAGGGCAAGTGGAGCTGGGGAAGGGTCTGGAGCACAAGTCTAAAGAGGAGCAGCTGAGGGAGCTGGGAGTGTTTAGCCTGGAATAAAGGAGACTCCGGGATGACCTTATCACTCTTTACAACCACCTGAAAGGAGGTTGTAGCCAGGTGGGTGTCAGTTTCTTCTCCCATGCAAATGGTGGAAATGGCCTCAAGTTGTACTAGGAGAGGTTCCCTGTGGATACCAGGAAGAATTCTTCCACTGAAAGGGGGATTAAGCATTGGACGTGCTGCCCACGGAGGTTGTGGAGTCACCCATCGCACTGTCTTGTTAAAACCTGCTTACACCACTTCCACAGGTGATCACTTTCTGCTATCCTTGATGGTCAAAGCCTGGTTGGTTCCCTGTGATTATATAAAATAGGATGCAGAGCAGTTAAATAAAACAACAAAACTAACTGAAAAGGCCATCCTTTTCTAAGTACAGTGTTGTACCTTTCTGACTCACATTCTGGCTTCCTCCCATTGCTATTGCTCCCCTCAAGAGGAAAAATCCAGGCTGGATCCCAAAACCTGGGCATTGTCTGACATCTTCACATCAGGAAACTTTAGCAGTAACTGCCCCTGCTCCCTGATGTTTGATCCCAGGCCTCCCACACTCATCAAGATACAGGAGGCTCAGTACCTTGGAGGCCAGAATGGTAACAAACACAAATCCCTGCTGAGAACGCAGGAGATGTGAGTCAGCATGAGCAAGACCCAGATTACTGTGAACAACACTTCAACTGAGCAATAGCAACTTAATCATAGTCAGAGAGTCAGTATTGTGCTCTTACTGAAATAATCAACATCTCAATTTTCAGGATCCATAGGAATACTGTGCCATTTAATAGTTTGCATTCTGGCTGCTAAAAATCACCATTCTTTTTGCTGTCTGTAGCCACAGAAATTTGAATATTTTGTCAAAAGGAAAAGATAATCTTTTAACTTGTGATTTCAGTCAGCAAATATCCTATCACCTGCTTAACATGTCACTTTTCACTTTGGAATCTCATAGTTATCAATCATAGGCTGTATCTTGCTGATAAATAGGAGAATTGAGGCAGCATCAGTGTTTTTCACACCCTGAGCTTTTGATCAAAACAGTGTCAGGAGGAGATCTACACACAACCTCTGCTTCAGCCACTGCTTGCTTGCCTGTGCACATTACAGATGCAGAGGTCTTTGCACAGATCGAATTTAGATGTTTAGAACAGCTGTTCACTTCTCTAGCAAGAGTCATAGGTGCCTTTACATGTGGCAGGAAGATGCACAGAGTTCCTTGTTTATAATAAAAAGAGTTGCCTTTGCTCTTCCTGTAACTCCATTTGAGATGTTATTAGACTTCATCTTATGTCAAAAAGAAAGTCTGAAATGAAATGAAATCACCATAGAACCATATGCCATGCTGCTGAGGCACAGCAAAAGTAAGCTAAATTCACTATTGCAGCTGCCAGAGTGAATTTGTGTGTTTTTATTGGTATATGACTCAGCTTTAATATTTTTCTAAGACAGTTCTTGATAGTCTTATCAACAAATAAATAATATTAATAAGACAGAAGAGTTGGTCACTTCCTTCCAACCACCCTAGTAAACATATTCTGGCATAAAGGGAGGCAAAACAAACCAGAGCATCCAAGTGTTCTTCTTTGGGATAGAATACTCCTAACCTTTTTGCCCTGGACAGATTTTCTCATTTGTGAGAAATCATTATCTAGGGAGAAGAGTACAAAAGGTAGAAGTACTGAGTTCCTATCCTAGGTTGGACTATTGCCTATGGGGATCTTCAGTAGCGCTTCCCACAGCCTCACTTTCTTGTTGGAGCACAAAATACAAACAATTTTTTCCTACAACACATACACAGTAAGGCCTTATCAAACTTTCAGTGAAGTATCTGGTGATTCTGGGATGAGAAAATAAATGATTGCTCCCACTCCCAAAATAGTTTTTTTGGCACCAGAGGAAGAAGTCTCCTGAAGCTTCTGGAATGAAATCGGAAAGAAAAAAACAGGAAAGGAGAAGAATTGATCTGCCCTTAGATAACAGTTGCACAAATGTTCTCACATCTCCTAACTTCACATTTACGTGATGTTGCACATCGGCAATATGAGTTTTTTCTTGTGAGCAGCACCTTTATTTATCGCTGCTGAATTAATTTTCCTTTAAGAAATAAAGTTCTTTAACTTCTGGTATTGTTGTTCTGCTCTCTCCATTTTCTTACAGCTTTGAACTAAATCCTGTCACTGCTTCTTTCTCCTGAAGTGATTCAGGGCACTGTGCTTTGGATCACAGGGCTGCAAAGTGTCATTTGGTGTCTTTTAACTGTAACCGCAGACAATAAAGGCAGCTGGTTTTGCCATGATTACTGAATTTTGTAGATGCCTGAAAACAAACCCTAAGTGAAATATCCGTGATATTATGCATTTGTGATACCATTCCAAGTGGGAGCATTTCCATTTCTGTAGGCTAAACCTTACTCCCTCCTCCAAGAGTTTGCCATCAGTCCCAGTTTGCTCCCATCCCTGAGAGTCTGTGTGCAAGGCAGGGATGTTTATTAGACAGAGTTAATTCCTTTCAGACTCCTTCTGAGTGTGGCTGTGACTGACAGAGGCGGGTGCTGTTTGCAAGTGTCAATGGAGCATGACCTTGAGTTAATACACTGAATGATGAGAGAAAAGAAGATTCATTCAGCATCTGAACTCTGTGCTGAGATTAGCCAGAAGTACAGAGCACATACAAATCGCTGTTTTGTCAGCACAGCGCTTGGCAGAGTTTTTAAATATTTCAGCTATTCTAAGGCATCATCCTCAAGGCCAGAGCAACTAAAAAAAGAGGATGATCAAAACAGCATTTCTGATCCAAACATCATTGTTTTAGATGTGAAATTTGGACGTGGATGCTTAAAGCAATGCACAGCAGCCACAGCCCCAGGTTTGATGTGAAAGGGCTTGCAGTAACATGCACAGAGCTGTTTACAATACTCAGAGAAGGAACCACAGGATATTTAGCTTTTCAGTAGCAGATGCCTGTTCAACTCCAGCCTGGTGAGGAGAAATTGGAAGTTACAAGGATCACCACATTCTGTCTGTCTACTGGTGCTAATTGCTCTCATTTCAGTTGCCTGTGGCCGTAAGTTGGTCTTCCAGAGGCCATCTCTTCATCTGGTATTAGCAGGGGCCACATAGGCCATGGTAGGTGACCTCTTCTCTTATTGAAGCAGTTCTGTCCAGATCTGAGTCTGTCTGTCTGGGGACACTGTCTGCATTAGTGTTCAGGGCATAGATCTTATCTGTACTTGGCTAAAACAGTTAGAAGGTCAGGGGAAACCCCTGGAGAATAGCAGTACTGGGGGTTTTTGTGTGATTTCTTCCCAGCTATATAGTTGGTCCTTTCTTAGAATTTAAAAAACAACAGAGCTGTTAGCAGAGGCATTGGAAGAAATACAGTTTCCCTCCCTCCTCTGAGGGAGTTCTGAGTTCTATTACCAGAGGCAGGATTGTAGAGAAGATATCAAATCTCCTTCTATCTCTGCTTCCTATTGTTGATTCTGACAACTACATCCATTTAGGGTCAGATTCTATCGTATATTGCTGCTTTGAAGCCAGCATTGAATGCAGACTTTAGAGCATAGTAATTCCAGTACTTTCAGTGCAAAGAATCCGCTGTTCACCTCTCCTCACTGCCTGTTTCTCTCATGCATGGTTCTATTGACTTTGTATCCAATCCTGTGCACGAAAACCTCTGCATCATCAATTTCTCTTGCAGTCCTAACTGAAGGAGCTTCTTCTCTCTATCTCCATTGCCACCCATCAGGCTTTTGAGTCCCTTAAAACAGCAAGACCAAAACTGGTCCTATGTTTTCTCAGAGGTGATCAAACCTAAGAAAATTTTTACTATCTTTTCTTCTTGTCCTTCCTTCTATCTCTCCTCTCACAGCTGCCCCAGAGACACAGACATACAAAAAATCTGCACGAGAGGCAGAAGACAATAAATGCCTTCTTTTGTGAAGGTACCAGTATTTATCCTGGGGCTGCTGCAGCCCATTAAACCTAACACACAGAGATTTTGGGCTTGCTTTCTGTTAATAAACCTTGGGGGTTTTTACTACCCAGCACCAGTAGCTCTTAAGAAAAAGGCAGGTTTTGCTGAAGCCTATTTCTTTTTTAATAGAGTAATTTACAATCAGATACAGTTTAGATTACCAAATTATTGGCAGCACTTTGGTGCAATGTCTGGTTTTTTTCCCTCAGTAACCCCCATCATCTGCTGACCCAACCCAGAGCTGACTGCAGCTGAAATTGATAGAAAAAGTACTGAAATTGATAGAAAAAGTACCCCAGCTGATATTGGCCAGTTTGTCACTCTCTATTAGCTTTTTCTCCTGTTCATCTGCTCTGCCGTCTCAAACGGTTTCTCTCTGCTTATCATGTGGGTCACTTACCATGTGAAGGAGTAACAAGAAGAGAAAGGAGAGGCAGCTGTATTAACAATTGTGCAGAATTACGTATTATATATTTCTGTGTCATTACTTGTCAGGCCCTTGCTTGAATGATGTGCTTTTGTCACTCTGTGCTGTTGTGGGCAAGGTCAGTGTCATTTGCTTGCAAGGATGTGTGCACAAGGAAGACTCATTCTTGACTCTGAAAGGATGTGTTGACCAAACTGCCAGTAAACAACAGAGTTGAGTCAGCAGTGCAAAATTATAATTAAAAAAGAGAAAAAAAAAAAAAAAAAAAAAAAAAAAAAAAAAAAAAAAAAAAAAGGAAAAACAATACCAGCCATCATTTCCTAGAGAGCCCTGCAAGCTTGCTGGAAGCCTCTTTATAGCCTTGCAAATGCTGTGAATGGTGTGCAGGCAGTTGCCACTAAACGGTGCAAATGGGAGAACTGCAGGAACTCACCATGTTTCCACAGCGTCAAGATTGGAAAATACCCAGAGTCTGCCACTCAGATGTGGTAAATCAGACTTGCCCTGCCACCTCCTGGCCGTACTAGACACCGAATAGAATTTAATGTGCTAAACAGCCTGCTTCGTATCTTACTCTCTTCCTGATCAGGGGCCTGACCTGAGGTTCGCTGAGGTGACCAAGCTGTGACCTCAACCTGAAAAGCATATGCAGAATGAATGGATAAAGCCTTTGGGACCATAAATATGAAACAAAAGCTTTGCTGTGACCTTCACACATACATTTTAATACACAATGAAAACATTAGAATTCTTTCTATGCCTGCTTCCCATACAAATGTGTAGCTGTAGAGATTCTCACCTTACAGTGGAGGGGAGATCACTGCCTCTCCAGGTATCCCTGATGTTGCAATTGTCAGGCCTCATCCAACCAAACATTCAGGAATCTCTGCCTCTTTATTGCTCTGTAGAGAAGAAGTTCTGTAAGTATACAAAGAAGGACTACATACTTGCTTGGTTTTTAATATGGGACTATAATATGGAAAAAAGGCTCTTGTTAATATTCTTCTTATTTCTTTCCTAGCTTGCAATGTCTGGTAATATTTCCTACTAATGTTGGTATAGGGATAGAGATAGATATTGACTTTCATCTCTGTACAGCATTCTAGCTTTACTGCTCCATAAACTGCTCCAAGAGAATAATAATAATATGATGTCATGATTTATAAGCCCAATATATTTTTTTATATTTTTATGCAGTTTCAAATAGTATTTGCTTTCACAGTTTCATTTTATCTGAATTTCTATTCAATGGAAAGTTATAGAAAATCTTGAGGAAGTTGTAGCCTGAGGACATATAACCTTTGGCAATATGAGTCCACTAGTAAAGAGGGAATGAGGGTTTCAAGCTCTTCTTACTCTTCATTCCATGTTCATTAAGGACTCTGATAGACCACTGAGGGAAATAGGAAGATCTTTCAGAAAACGTAAACCCAGACAAAAGCAAGAGTGTCTGCATTTTGAAACCCATATCACCCTTCACTCTGCAGATGAGTAACATCAATTTCATCTGGTAGGAGCACACTCTTTCCTTGGTTTCTATGTCTGTGAACAAGTGATGTATTTTTAATGAGATTTATCTTCATGACAGGAGCCTCATTGACAATTTGCATTTAAGACAAGCTAAATGAGCTGTTCAAGAGTAGAACAAGCTTTCTCACATTTGTTTCCTTTAATTAATCCATACAGCATGTTAATTTTGGATTAAGTCCTGCCTTATACAACCTATGAGATCAAAGTCATCCTTCCATGAAATCTTTGATCACCCTATTTTCTTCATGTTAACTCTTTGAGGCCATAACTCACTGAGAAAAATTAGAAGGACATTTGTTTTAATGTTCTACCACAAAAATGCAGTAACTTTTTTTCTGTTTTGTCTCAAGTAAAATGTCAGTTGTTAAAATTTCCAGCTGGACAGCTTACTTACTTTAAGTAGCTAGTCATTTACCAGAATTACCAAGTCACTTCCCATGTTAGTCGAAATGAAATTATATTATATGAAACCCTAGTGACCTCCAAATGGAACTGAAACCTATTAGGTCTGAAATACAGATCTCTACCTCATGTGCTAATAAGTAATTGGTAGCAGTAGATGTCTGTTATCATCCGTAGGGATCAGTTGCATGAGGTAAAAACTCAATCAACAAATTTGAGGGATGTAGCATACATCCTTCATCACCAGATAATACAGATACTTGCCAACAAATAAACATGGAGGTTCAAGAAAGGCTTGGATTGTTTCAGTATTGGATGAGAAAGAACAGACATAAAAATCTGTATGGATGCTGGTTCTGCTTTCTCTCTGCTTACTCACCTTCCACACAGCTCCTTCCTCCCTATAATATTAAGTCCAAGTGTCCAGCTTTCACTCCTGCTGGCCCTGCTCCCCACTCCATACCCTGTAGTGCTCCATGCTCCAGAAGAGCAGGTGCCAGCCCTGGGTTTCAGCATGGAGCTGCACAGAGGCAGATGAACTGGCAGGGAGAAGCCGGAGGGATGACACTGCAGATGTCACAGCCAGGAATTCAGCTGCCAAGAGAACAAGCTTCTACTGAGGGTGTTCAAATTAAAATTAGTCAGAGTTTATGATTTGGCCAAGATATGATTTCCTGGAGACAGTGAAAGGGGCTTACTTGATACCAAAAATGCCTTTTCTATGAAGCCTGGAAAAAGGAAGCATTCCAAGCCACAGTATTGTAAGATTTTTTAAACCAGGCCAATATAATTGCCATACTCTAATTTTTATGTGTGATTGAAAAACTTCAGATAAAATTTTAAAAAGTATGGCTGACATAAGCTGCAGGAAAGGGTGACTAGAAAAACAGTGTTATAAAACATTTTAGATACCACTGCCATGTCAGCCTTCTATCACAGTACCAAAAAGCCCAATCACATCTCATGGCAGTAATGGAAAATGGAAACACCCCTTACCATCATTCCCAGAGCAGAAAGCTTGGGAGAGGCATCTTGAACCTCCTTCTTGACTCCAAGAGTCACACTGAACAAAAGTTAAGGAACAAAGCACAATTTACACCTTACCCAAATGATACAAAGCCTAGGCCTGGACACAGATTTGGAACAGGGAGTCTCTGTGCTATGAAGCTGCCAGCACAGCCCTTGTTCTGGTTGTCAGACGTTCTTCCAGACAATGCCTGTGCATGGTTTGGGGGTTGACAAAGGCTGCAGATTATTCCCAATTGGCAGTTTGGATGCAGATACCTTGTTTTGGAGGCTACATGAGTTTAGCTGTGTCTTGCCAGGAGTTTACCAGGTGTTTACTAACTTGTTTACTAGCAGTTTGTTTACTACCTCACCAGTTTGTTTACAAGCAGAGAGAGGTTCAAACAGGCTCATAACCCCAAAGAATGACTGTGGTCACCCAAGGAGATCGTGCACCTGTAGCTTATTCCACACTTACTTCCCTTTTCATTTATCATCAAAGAAATAGGCCAGTGGTGCTCAGCTTGTTAAACTTGTCAAGCCAGGCCATCAAACTTCCTGTTGGGAACAACAGCATTTAAAATTGCATCAAAAGAATAAGGAGGAAGGTAATTTTTGTACCTGTATCAGAAGATCAAAAAGACACCATATCAAGCACATTTTGTCAGGAGAGGAAGCCAAGGATCATTACTTGGAGGATTCAATGAATGTTGTTAGAAACTGCACTTTCCCCCACTTCATTCTTATCATGACATCTTGGCAAAGTGCTAAGAACTATTTCTAAGGAAGAGGTTATGGATGCTGGCAGACAGGAGCAGATACAATCACAAGTTTGAACTTGAAGAACATTTTATGCCAGATAAAAAAAAAAAATAACTCCTGGAGCAAGAAAGAAAAGATCAAAAAGAATTAGCATGGCAAAGTAACAACTGCAAAGGCAAAAATGACAGAAGATGTTTTTAAATTGCATGCAAGAGTCCAAGCATCACAAAGGGAGCGCCAGTTAGAAATGGGAGAATTTTAAAATGACCCAGAGCAAAGTGAAGACAGAATATTAAGGAACGTTTACAAATGGGTAGAGAATAATTTCTCTGAGGAGAGTAGTGAAAAGATTACTTATATCAGTGCCATCCAGAAATGAATTAAAATCAGTGAGTTCCAGTCCAGAGGGAAACTTTAAAGCTAGATTTTGGAAAGTAAATACAGTTCAGTCTGTCTTCATTCCCTTTGAATCCAGTGATATAACTGGTGCTGAAACTCTGTAAACCTGTAAGAAGGAACATAAACCCATCACTGATGATAATTTAAGGCATATGATTAACAAGGAAGGAAAAAGAGGACTACCTCTTTGATGCCATCAGTCATAAATCAGCCAGGCCTATCTCAAGGTTGCAAAACTTGAGAATCTGACAAGCTGGCAAAAATGCACCAAAAGATTCTTCTGGCAGATATTGCAGCCCCCTTCAGTTAGGAAGGTTTTAAGGCCTATTGCAGAAGCAATTGAATTGGGAATAGTTAAAAAAGAAATGAAGTGGCCAAGAAAGAACAGTGCTGTTCTGAGAATAGAAGCAAAAAGCAATGCATATTCCAGTGTTTAGATCATTCAATCAAGAGGTGTGTGGATTAACCTAGTGGGAGGTAACATAACCCTGCAGCCAGCTCCAAGAGCTAATACTGTGTTGAAATTTTGAAATGCAAATCTTGAGGAGCAATTATGCAAAAACTCTTACTAGGCAAGATTTTGGAGAAACCTTAAACATAAATTGCGAAGAACCACATGGAGCAGCACTGTGTAGAAGAGTAATTGCTATGCCAGGGGAAAGAAATGAAAGGAATGTGTTAAGAATGTCATCTCTGACTCTGCTGTGAAACACTGAAGCTCCCCAGAGCATGAAGTGAGAGCTAACAGAGCACTGTAACTACCAGTACAGGCACCCATCCCTTCCTATAGCAAAAGAGCTGGGCATTACAGGCACAAGCTCCAGGCCTGGGAGAACACCCTGACCTACAGGAGAGAGCAGGATCAGTTCCAGAGTGTCTGGAGGTTTGAACTCTCACAGCTACACAACATTCCATCAAAAACAAATGGGACATGCTGCATACCTGATTTTGCTTAGGAATAATGATCAAGTCCTCTCTTCAGATATTGTCAGCAGGTCTGGATTAAGTGAAATGGATTCCCAGTAAAGACCTGCAAGTAGTGACCAATCAACATCCTGAGATTTGTTTGCTCAAAAGAAGCATTCTGCATCTTTAATTCCTATAGCAATGTGGCTTCTCATAATGAGCAACTTCAGGTTCTTTTCTGCACCTTGATCCACTCAGAGGAGATTTACAATTTATCTTTACAGTTACAATTAAAATTTACCTTTGCAATTGGAGTAGGTTACTGTGCTCAACAGGCTGCTGAAATGTCTGCCATTTGGCCATTACCAAAAAAGCCTCCCAGGAACAGAGTCCAGTGAACCCCTTCTTTCTGCCTACACCCAATATTCCCTATGTGCTGCCTGTCCCAAGCTTGAAGAAGTGTAGCCTGGTTTGCTCCCAGCAACAGTATGAAGAGCAGCCAGGACAGCAAATCAGCCTAGGTGCCATTATGGACAGGAGAATCACAGAAACAAAAGAGCAACAACCTCGTCTTTGATCAATTGCTGCTGTGTGGTTTTGAAGATGGTCCCCTCTGGTGGGTGATGCGACAATTCTGGCAGGCTGCCTGTGATCCCAGACTGTGCTCTGTCTGTATTAGAGAGGCACTATCCAAACTTGTCTCCAGAATTTCAGCCAAGCAGCCTCCCTGCAGTAGGGCACGAGTAAGGGACAGTGGGAGCACATACTGCACACAGAAGCAGAGAGCAGGAAACTTGGTTCCTTGGTACTGCATGTGCCATTGATCTCAGGGACTAAAGGACCTGCTGTTTCTCCTGCACCTTAGGTTCACATATGGGAACCAGGGGAAATAGTGCTCACATTCCTTTGAAGAGCACTTTGACTGTGATGGGAACCAAGAGGACACTGCTGTGGTTAAATGGATGCAAATCTCCTTTTCAGGGCTGGATTGATGCAGCATAAAATATACAGTTGTAAACTCTGTAACCTCCTGAACTAGCACAAGATGAGAGGCACCACCTTAACTCTGCTCCCTCGCATATGTGCATCACAGCACATCTCTGATGACATGATTATATATGGCTTCTAAAATAATATAATATTAGGCAGTTTTGTTCTACAGCCTTATTTATTACTTCTGAGTCTGTTGTCTCTACTTAATCTTTTCTTGCCTGGAAGAACATCACTCCATCAGTGAATCAGCATCTCCAGAGAGGAAATGAAATGGAGACACGTTCATAATATACAGCAAATCGCTGTCTTAACACTCAGTTAATGTTCCACAGTGGATTAAGAATTATTGTCCTAGTATTTCAGCTTAGTCCAGATTTAGTGCCCCAGTGGAAGAATTAAGGACTAGATGGAACAGTGCATGTAAAGCTACTTTCTAGAGCAATACAGGAGCATGGTGCTATCACAGTCACTAAGGCAGGTACATAAAACTCAAGGAGCTGTTGCAAAGTGGTTCCCTTTTCACAAAGGGGAGGAAAATGCATTTGGATACCAAAAGAAATTACAGTGGCATTGGTGGAAAGCAAACAAAAAGAAGCTGGTTAAACAAAATTATTTTACTGTGGGCAGTCATAGACAGAAATATGACTCATGCCACCACAGTCCATGGGTTGTTATGGATCATCCGGTTGGTACTGCCTGGAATGGCCTCAGAAGAGATTTTACAGCAGCTGACAGACAAGTCCTAAACCTTTACTCACAAAAGATTCCCCTGAGGGCTGAGGTCTTCAGTGAGGATCTAAATTTGAGAGTTATTTTCTCTAAAATTCCTACCTCTATCCAAGGAATATTCCTGCAGCTCCATATCTGCCCGCTGCTCTCCCTTTCCCTTCTCTGACATGCTCTTGCAGGTTTGTAGTGACTAAGAGTTGTTGAACTGTGTGTATTTTGATGGGATCTGAACTGTAAAACCCAGGAAGAAAAGTCCCTGTGAAGGTTCCTATGATCCTCACTCTTCCTGCAATTTCAAATATCAGCTGTGCCACCATGAGCTCACACATCTGACTCACTGCTTCTAATCTATTTTCCTCAACTCAGTTTTGCTTTGGCAATATTGCCACCCCCACGTCTCTTGGTGACTGAACACTGAGCAAATTAAATCCTGATCTTTCTCTTTGACTGCCTCCTCTTGTTCTCTCAGTTTTTATAACTGAGATGCTGCCATATCCTTTTTGCTTCAGGTGAAGTAGCCAGACAGCTCTGATTGCTCACAATACTCTTTTGTACATTAGGCTATGCCTAAACACAAATGATTTTTCTTTTGTGGCATTTCTAAGACCCAGGCCAAGTGCCCTTGGCCACTTTATCTTGTGTCGGATGTTATCTTCTCTGTTTCTGACTCCCTGAGATTTGCAGCCAACCCCAAACACAGCTTCCAGATTGATCTCATGCCCTGCATAATGATGGTATCATTAATACTTATTTTTCCCTCCTCATCCTCCATTTCCCCCTACAGCATTATTTTCTGCACATTTCTGCTTCCTGCAGTGCCTTTCTCAACCTGCTTGTCTGTTTGTGATATTTCTTATACTGTTCTTCCCTCCATTCTGACAGCAGTGCTGACTCTGAGCACCAAGTACGACTTGTTTGTCACTCTGTCCTCTTTCTTTCTCTCATGCTGCCATGACATAAGTGACTTCGTTTTGACCTGGCAGATCAATGACTCTCCATGTGCCAGTAGAGCTGTCTCTATCCCAGGAGCCAATGCACAGTGTCACATATTACCCCATCTTTTTTCAAATGCTTCTTCAAAACTATTTCCCTTTAAGACAGAGTGACATCACAAAACCAGCATAACCAAAAACCACAGTGCCATTGGGCCTGCTGAGGGAACTATAGCCAGGCATTTCTTCCTTGTGTTGCTAAATAAAATCCATTCCATAACACAAAGGGAGATGATAAATGGTATTACTGAGCATTGCATGAAATGCAGAGACTGAGAAGGAAACCTCAAGGTTTTAAGATCATTCCAAACTCATAATTTCTTCACTGAATGATACAATGTCTACATTGAACTGTATAGTTGAATTCACCACTTCTAGCTTCATTCATCCGCCATTTTATGCACCCATTCCTGGGAAAAATACATGGGGCTGCTGGTGCTGCTGGAATACACGTTACATTTCCCACTGACCCTGTGCAAGTCAAGCATCGGCACAGGCTTATATGCTGCAGCATCTCGATCTCAAACCTATTTCTATAGATTAGCTCTTTACTAATGTAGTAATTCCATTTGTTGTCAGTTCCTCCATTTCTCTACATTTGTTACTGTAAACAGATACAAGATATTAACCTTAAACATTCAGGAGCTACCCCATTATTAGGCTGTCTCCTTCTAGTCGGGCTTGTAGGAAAATGAAGGGAATGCAGTTTACTTACAGCACTTAGGTGGGGTTTCTTTCCAGAGTTCCAGTGTTTCTTTCCAGGAACACTCAAGGCTCAAAATATCTTCTCTGACCACATCAGAAGCTTTCTGGTAAGTTCATTCCTGATATTAGCAAGTGTGCCCTCCTTTTGAAGGTCCCTCATGTTGCAACTCATGCTATTTGGTCATGGGGCTGCCCTTGACCAGAACACAGGCTTGTGAGTGCCTTTATAGAAAAGTGTAAATGGCTAGGCCTGGGGACAAAAAATAGGAATAGGATGCTTGTGCTACTATACCAGCTAAACTCAACCATCCATCCTTTCTGCTCTTCGTTTTCCATGTTTGCCCATGCCTCATGACAGCCCAGGAAAATGGAGGGTCATTCTTCCCTGTCGGGGAGGTAGATAATGCTGCCAGTGTGAAAGAATGAAGTAGACTCTTATGAGCTGTCTGGCTTGCGTTTTCCACCCTCAGTGTTCTGTGATTCATCTAATTAAGGTACACAGCCTGCAAAACAAGAGGAAATTTGGAACTTCTACTCATTAGCTGGGCATGAATGGGATTTTTTTTTCCCTCTTGACTGTCTTCATTTTATCTGCCACAGTTCTTCATGACTCAGACTCCAGAAGGGCTCATGATTGTGTGGGTTGCCTCTGGCAAAGGCAAGGAGCTTGAAAGCAAGTGTCTGTCTGTCTGACTTTTACTTCTCGCTGAAAACAAACACTGAAGAGCCTATTCCCTGAGCGCCTGACCCAGCTGCTGTGTCTTCCCTGCTTGTTGGGGTACAAAATGATTAATCTCCTTCTACATAGTTCAGTACTTAAAACGTACGCGAAGGGGACACAAGGGCTTTCGTATTAAGCAGGGATAAAAAAAGACTTGTTTTACTCTTAATGAAGAAAATTTCCTTAAGAACAAAAAAGGTCCTCACAGCCAGTGCTTATAAATTGCTTAATTGGAAATACACATAAGAGTCCTGTGAGGATTATCAGAGTGCTTCTAGCTGGAATTAGAGTCGGGGAAAAAAAGTTATTTTAGAGATACTAATAAAACAGGAGGTTGTGAAGGCTTCTGGGATATATACAGATGTTTTAATTTAGGCTTTGCATATAAAGATGATTTCTAACCAATTTGTTATTGATTTGCAAGCTCTTCTGATTAGCCTTGAAGCAGAGAGGAGTGAAAAAAAAGGAACAGACCCCCAGAATGATAGCTTCAAAAAGACAAACGGGTTTTTTAGCTGAGACTTCAGGCTATTGGGCCATCTACCACTGTCTAGGTATTTGATGTTTCATAAATGTGCCAGAAACAGAGCTAACAACATCTTAGGCAGTACCTCTCCTTGTTTCCTGATAGGTATCAAGCCCCTCAGCAATTCTCTGCTTTCTGCAAGAGATGCCCAGTGCACAAGCAGGCTCCTTGCCAGGCTGCAGTGGATGTGCTTCCTGCCCCAGCCACCCTTCTCCTGGGAAAGTGGTGGCTCTCACAGCTCCACCACTGCTGACTCCTCTGTCTGATGAGCTTTTCTGTGCAGGAGCAGTGATCCAAGGGGGTTGCATCACATCCTTGGATTTTACGTACTTTTCTAAATACAGATATGGAGCCTCTCAGCCACTCACAGCCAACCAAGTCACCACAGCTTCTCCTTTCCCTTGGAGGCAGCAGAGAGGATGAAAAATGTCTGCCTGCTCACCTCTGCCCAGCGACCCCACATGCCCTGTTTGAAAAAATTTGTCTCTGTTTGTAGCTCTTCATCTAGAGCCCAGCTCCAAGGTGAACTTCCATGGCACCTGAGGCCTTTCCATTGTTGAATAAACCTCAAACCTTTCTTTGGTGGCCGACAACAAAGGCACCTGCACCACCTTCCTGCAAATGTGTTTGCACATTTGGGTTTGGTTTGGACACTGCGTCCAAAAGATGTGCTGTAGGATCACCAGACAGGCATGGGCAGGGGACATCCAACAGCACTGGGTTCACCACACAATCCCGGGGTCCCCTCACATTGGCAGGGTCTTCTCACAGCCCTGAAATCACTTTTCATCCACAAAAATGGGATTCGTGGTCAACAAGCCTATAATTACACATTTGAGAGAGACATTGATTATCTCAGAGTTGCACAAGCCTGGATACTCAGTGGTATTCCACAAATCAAGCACACCAACTATCAAAACCTTTTGCTATTTATACATTTTAGCAAACAAAGGGATTTGTGTTCATTGGCTACAAGTTACATAGTTCTCTTGTTAATTGGTATTCTAATAACTATTCCTCTGCTTATTAATGATTCTCTCACTTCTCCTCTTAACTAGTCCCATGCTCAGTCTTTCCCTTCTTTTGGGTCAGTGGGTTTCTTGGGTCCGTGACTTGGTGAGATGGTGGTCACCACCTCCCCCTGCCAGAATTACATTTTACCCAATTGGAGCTAGTTCAGCACAGTTGCTGAGTTGTCTTTATTAGTTTCTTCCTTATCTTTGGGGTCCTGCCAAATGTCCTTGTGGCCCATAAATTCTTCATTCTTTGCACCCACTATCAGCTGCACATCCTTTGTTAACCTCCCCCAAGGTCGGAGATCACTGAAACACCTGGAGCCCTAAACCTTAACAAGGCAACTCCACCAACAAGTAATTTGTCTTTCTAACACCTGGACATCACTCAGGAATTGCTCGTTAGCTGCTATTTCTAAAATCTCCTTTCCTGCTGATTAGGCTGAAAAGCACACAAAGATCAAGCAACAAAGAACATCCTTTGTCAAGGAAAATTTTACATATCCCACGTTTTGCAGCACCCTCACTGCCCAGGGGTCCCTCAGGGCCTCGGAGGTCCCTCACAGCCCCGGGGGGGGGGGGGGGGGGGCTCAAGGAGGCAGCCGAAGGGAGCTGGCGCCACCTGGCGGCCGATGGCGGCGCGGCGGCCCAGGCCCAGCCGGTGCCCGCGCAGGAGCCGCCGTGGTGGAACGTAAGAATAAGTAATTAAAAAAAAAATAAATAAATAAATAAATAAAATTTTAAAAAAAGCACCAAAGCAAGACAACGGGGATGTGCGGAAATGATCACCGGTAGCGCCTGCACAGGTGTAAGGAGCTGGTTTTACTTCTCCGCAGCTCAGGCAGCGAACAAGCCAGGACACCCCTGGGAGAAGGGAAGGCTGCTGATAACTCCTTTTTTTACCTATCCTGCCCTGCCCAGCTGAGTTTCCTTATTTTATGAGTTCCCATCTCTATTTTCTCTTCTAATAAACGCGGTAATTTGAGTTCAAAAGCCCCACAGGGCTCATGTGCTACCGATGCTGAGGAGAAGAGGAAGGAAAGGTGTCCCTTTGGAAGATGGATCCACTTCGAAGTTGTGGCGATTTGAGGACTGACTGTGAAAACACAGCCATGCAGTGAAGCTGACAATAGTGGAGCAAAACTGCAGGAATAAAAGAAAAACAGGCAACACAGCAGGAATAAAATAAGAAAAAAACACACTTAAAGCATTTGAAATGTAAAACTTAAACACAGGGCTTTCATTTTAAAATACTTCATTTAAAAATTTTTTTTTTTTTTTTTTTTTTTTTTTTTTTTTTTTTTTTTTTTTTTTTTTTTTGCTTCCTTTCAGCTGGCGAGTGCATATTCATTAGCAGCTCTGCCAGGTTAAACAGTTTCTAGATTTGATTGAGGATGGTATAAAGGTCCATATCAAGTAAAAGCAGTAGCTACTAAAAGTAAAAAGGAAAGCTGAAGTTGCCTGTTCAAAGGCTGACCTGATCCTAAAGGCAGAGCTGCCTGCCTGAATCATAGAGGAGTTGCACTGACAGGCAGCTCTGCAAAACCTGTCAGACTGGCACCAGTAAGGAACTGGGATGTTAGTCATGGACTCCTGCCTGGCTGAGGCAGGGGCTTTTCACTCTAAAAATAAGTAAGACTCGTGAAGGGCCTCTTCTTTCACATCATCTGCGGTGCTTGCATGTGCATTCATGCTGTATGCTGTGTATTGTGTGCAGTCATTTTACAGCTTGAAATTTGAGTGTTCATCCCCTCCAAGGCAGTGGGGGCAAAAGTCTAGGCCCAGCCCAGCCCATGGGCTCCATAGGTCTAAATATCTGCAAAAGGGGAATAAGAAAGGACATGGACAGGTCTAGGTTTGCACTTAGTCATTTTAAGTGATTTTTTTAATTGAGGGGATGATAATCATGTGTGTCAGGGCAGAACTGAGACGTTTTGAAACCCAGTTCATGTTTTCCAGAGACCACAAAGCACCAATCTGCTGCTAGAATCTGTTAATTCTGCAAAAGAAGAGCTGGGTAATTTTATAGGAAAGCTACTTTCAGCCTCCCTGATCCCAAATTTGGGTTACTTGCCATACCTTACACTTCCCTGAAGCTCACCAGATCTGAGTGAGCCTAAGTAAGCATGGGAATTTTTGAGTGTTTTGGGAACACACCTCTAAGCAGAAACCTAATTTAGGAAGAGGTCTTTCTTCCTATCATTTTGGCTCTCCTTTCACAAAATCCCAAATTATACATGGAATGTAAATTTATCTCTGTCTGTCACCATGCTGGGCCCTGCAGGCTGGTAGAGAAGTAAGCCAAAGCCTGTAGCTATCAGTGAAGCTCAGTTCTACCCACAGGAGGAGTCCCATAAAAAACCCCATTTGATCAAGCAATCACCTCTATCAGTGAGAAGTTTAGTGTCTGCAAATATATGCATCACAGCTGAAAATAGTATCTCGCTAGGATCTGTAAACTCAGAAGCAGAGTCTGCTTACAGTGTCACTCCCTAACACCTTCCAGGCAGAAGAACAGAGATTTTTGTCCTATCGTTGCTCATTTTCAGCTTCAGTCAAAGCCTCAAAATTATAAGACACTCTTAAAGAAATACCATCTGGAATTCCCCTGCAATCTCAAGGCAAAGTGTTTTACAGAATCACAGAACCAAAGAATATTCTGAGCTGGAAGGGACCCACAAGAATCATCGAGTCCAACTCCTGGTCCTGCACAGGACAGTTCCAAGATCACACCATGGATTGTACTTCTGTAAGCAGACTTTGAACAATCCATAAAAATCTTTAGGTCCTTCTAACGAACGAAGGTTTTTAATTCTGCCATCTCCTGTCAGAACAGATTTTACTGAAAAGATTACCTTCATACAAATTGAATTGTTTGTCAATTACTTACCTCATTTAAAAGGACAGAGGATAAAGGAGAGATCTGGTGAACCTAAGGTACTTGGATTCACAAAATCCTGTGGGCAAGGTTCCACACCAAAGATTATTTTTAAAAATGAAGCTGTTGTGGAATCACAGGAGTTATTTCATGTGGTGAAAGCTGTTTACAGAATGGCAAAGGGTGAGGAAGAATCAGCAGTGGGCTGTCCTGGAGATTGGTGTGGGAACCAGTTTTATTTAGTATATAACCTGTGGCTAGAGAAAGGAGTGAGCAGTGTTCACAGTGCTGCTGGAGTTTTCCAGGTATCCAAACACCGCACAGAGGCACCTGAAGGACCTCACTAAACTGAGTAGGAAAAAGAAGTGGCGGGTGAGCTTGGGTGCAGATAAATGTAAACTGCTGCTGTAGGAAGTCATAGAAATGACTGTTGATACAGGCTTGGAAAAGACCTAGATGAATTTGGGACACTAGGTCAGAAGATGAATATTCTGAAGGACTAGGCAAGGGTATAGCCTCCAATATCCCCAATCCAACAGCTGTGGGAACTGAGGGAATTAAGTAGGGAATGTATTGCTGAAAGTAGCCAGGCAAAGGTGCTCTACTCACCTGACTTCTCCCATTGCCAGTGCTGGAGACACAGCATGATGCTGAGAGCACCAAGCACCATGGGCTTTGTGTTCCTCTTTTGACAAAAAATCTGGTACAAGAAAATCTTAACACAGACTTCCAGCTATCAAAACAAGTGGGGTTTTTTTATAATATTTTGATTCTTTTTTAGTGCTTTAACACTGTTAAAAATAAAAAGCCAGGTATTACATTATCAAAATTTTACTATTCTTTAAGAATTATCTTGATAGATCTGGATCCATTTTTTTCCCTGTAAACTGCTTTTGATATTTTGAATTTTCATTTTGAATTAGAACAGAAGTGTATTTTCCAACATTGTTGGTTTTCGTGGAATGGAAACAGTCAGCTCTAGTGATTATTTCCTTTTCTAATGCTTGTCAGCTTCTTCTTTATCATCCTGCTATTCTCTGTGACCCTGAAGCCAAGCTCCATGAGAAAGTGGCAGGGGGTGGTTTCTGAGTTTCTCATAGCTTGTACTGTGGTTTGGGATTCTCCAGACTATTTTCCCTATTTCTGTTCAGCTGTGGGATCCGCTTCCCAGAAGGCATCTTGCCATACTGCCTCTCCCAACCCTTTTCTTCCCTTCCTTCCTCGCAGGTTTTCTTGCATGAGTCTGACAATTCTGTGATAATCATTCCTCCTCCTCACCGTTCTCCATGGGGATCTGTGTGGGTGGGCAGAGCTGGTGTACAGAGCATAGCTCTCTTATCTCTACGAACTCATTAAATTCTCCAGAAGCCTTCCCACCAGCAATAAACTTCTCCTTCACATAGCAAATCCATAGCAAAATGCACACACATTTTACTAGAAAAAAATTAAGACTGATTTTCCAGACCAAGCACTGCTTAGGAGTCACCCCCGGAGAAATCTGGCTTGGCTTCAGAAGCTCCCAAAGTGCTGGAGACAAAGGCAGGCATCTTGGGAGCTGAAGCCTAGTGGCCATCCATGTCACCAGCTGAGAGTGGTGGTGCAGCAGAAGGCAGAGCATGCTCCATCAAGGCATTGCTGCTGTGCTGGCCAGGGAGACACGGGACAGTGTGGGACATGCCAAACCTGTCAGCTGCTTTTGGGGTGACTCACTCGGGGAGGTGCACCCAAGCAACTGAGGCGTGGGCAGGATTTCGCTCAATGCATCATCTGCTTGTGACAGTGCTTCTCCCCACACAAGGGAATATACCCTTTAAATTTCTTTATTTAAATCCCTGTCTTGCTGTCTGCTGGTGTGTGGGCTCCAACTAACTACAGTTGTCAAAAAACCAATACCTACATGAGACTGGCTCTGAGAGATGTGTTAGCCTGGAGCTCCCTAATGGTCAGCCCCAGTAGAGCTGCCAGGGCACAAGAGAAACTAAATCAGATTCCCTTTCTCAAACACAGGAAACATGGAAGCCAATGAGCCAGAAAACTACATCTTTGGGGACCACATTCTTGTGGTGAAATAGTTAGGGATAAATCTCCTGCTATGAAGGCAAGGACATTGTCTTGATCTTCTTTAAATGAGATCAGTGAAACTTCCCTCTCTTCATTCTTCCACGAAACCAGTAACGTACTATGCAAGTGCAGGCTCAAAGGAGTCATCCCTTGATTATAGCTTGCATGTACTAGCGTGCCTTGAGGAGATCTGTGGGTACAGTTGGCACTGGAGTCTACACCCCATGATTATCATCATCATCCTCATCATCCAAACCAGCTACCCATCACCTGGAACACTTTGAGTAGCTGTTTTCATCAGAGCAGAGGAGGATCTGGATGGTTCAGGCTTTGGCACAGAATCTGGTGGATCCTTACCCCATGGAGAGCACAGAGGGTGAGAGGTGCACATCTGCCTGAAGACCTTCAGCTGAGCCTACAGGAGAGGTTGGTGCTGGAAGCCTTTCCAGGGCATCTTCCTGTACACAGAAAAACCTGAGGAAGGAAAGGAGCTGGTCGATGGTGCACCAATCAGAGAAGGAAAGCAGGCTACCAGCACTCTTACATTAATGGGAAACAGCTGCATAAGCTGAACTCAAACCTAAAAAATGAACATTTCTGAAACCAATTACCATTCAACCCCTGTTGAGCCCCTCCTTCCGATTTATCACCACCTTTCAGCAGATCTGTGAAGTGTGGGTTCACCTCATCACTTGGGGTCATCCTCTGACAGCACAGTCAGCTACTGTAAGCCTGTGAAGGGAAATATTATTTTCCTCAGATCACATTTTTTGAGACAATGCCTCAGCAGTCAGAATGAAATCACCAAACAACAAGATAAACCAAACAAAAGCAACAGATACTCATGGGTGGTTTTGGCCAGTTGGCTAATAAAAGACACATCAATTCTATATTGCAAGTTTATTATATTAATATAATCAAGATTAAATTATTTTCACAACTAGTGTACCTAATTATATCAGGCTATCAGGCTATAACTTATTCCAGCATGTTACAATTGTTTTATCTTTAATCATGCAGCAAGTAATGTGCAAACACAATTATAGGGAAGATCCCCCCCCCCCTAAAAAAGAGAAACCAAAATTACAAAAGTATGGCTTTATAAGAAAATTGTATCATACAATGAACATTCATTTCTACTTGGAGTGGCAACATTCAGTCTTAATAAGTGAACAACAGCATCTGTCACTGCCATGATGATTCCAGAAACAGGGAACAGGGAAATGCCATTGATGTTAGAGATGGAAAATGTGTATCTATATACATTCAGAGTACAAAAAAATGTAAAACATGCTTTCAGGGATTAAATGTCACATTTTTTTGTATGCTGAAGTCAGAGTTATGGAGCCTTGAAGAACACAAATGCACAAACAGTTTGTTTTCCTTTAGACCAACAAACATCAGTAGTGATGGAACCGACTTAAAAAGCACTATTTCAGGTGTAGGGAGGTGTAATTGAGGTCAGAATCTGACCTGTCCTTCCTGCTAATAACGCTGCAGAAATACACAGAAGCATAGGGTTAGGAAGTTATAGGTAGCTGAATTTTGCTGGCAGCCCAGAAAAAAAGAAAGACAAAGATATATGTTTATGAGATTTTTTTTTTTTTAATGTGTTCTAGAATAAAGTGTGGCCAGCATCACAAACCCTTTACTGGGTGATTGTAGTTACTGGCAAGCAGAAGCCCTTGTGCTTGGTGTTCGGGGATAAAACACCCATTTCAAGAGCAAAACTGCTGCCTCTTTCCACGAGAAGAAATGTCCTTACCTGTCAGCAGCACAGGGCCTGGGACACACACACTGACCTCGTGAAAAGGCTGCTTCCGTAGGCCATCGCTCCCCGCTGGTCCGAGGAGTGCAGTGGGTGGGAGCTGCCGGTCGGTTACGGATTTGCCAGGAGAGGGCAGGCAGACACTCACACACCTGCACACACACCTGGGTGTTTTCACTCCTCACTCACTCACTCACTCACTCACTCACTCACTCACTCACTCACTCTCTCTCTCTCTCTCTCTCTCTCTCTCTCTCTCACTCTCACTCTCACTCTCACGTCACCCCACCGCAGTCACTGAAGCACTTCTCACCAGAACCAAAGGCTCACACATACAGATAATTCAGATCCTTACAATGCTACTCCTCAAAATTGAAATTAAAGAGATGCAACCTGCAGAACCAACCTAAATCCAAAGATCAGAAAGACTTTAACCTCTCCCCATTTCTCTCTTGTGTTTATTCTTTTTCCCAAGTTCAGAAATACAGAGCTGAGCAACACTTACTCAGTATGCAGATATGAAGAATGTAAACATCACCGCACAGCACCCAGCACCCTTTTTGATTAACAAAGTCACCAACATATTTGCCATGCAAGCATAGGGATTTTTCAAGACGATCAGATTGCAGGAAAATATTGCAAAATATTTTGAGTTTACTTTTGCTAATGACCTGGCTTGGAAAGAACAGAGAGAAAAAGCCAACACAGACAGGGCTGAGGTAGATTTGGCCATATCTGATGTAATGTCACTATATTGACCAAGAAGACGAATAGAATCTCAAATTAACAGGCAGATCACCACAATATAAGCAAACAGGGTCTAGGGAGAAGATTCCCCTATTCCAGCAGGAGTGCCCATCCTGCAGTCATATTGCTACAGGCAATGGAAAGAGTTGTCACCACAGTGCTAAAGACCCTAAACTTTGGCCCACTGGGACTGGTCATGGGAGGTATGTGATGTGATTGAGGGCCAGCTGGTGCTCAATCTCTTGCTAAAATTGTCAGGCAAAGGAGAAATGAGGGGACTGTGCAGCGATCTTTCCTGTGTGGGTACTTGCCTGTTAAACTCTGGGCTGGACACACTGGAATTTTTACATGTTGGCCAACAGTGGACCAGCAGCTTTCTTCTAGGCTGGGGCACCAGTCACAGGAAAGAAACTATTCCAAGACAATTCATCTTAAATTCTCTCTCTTGGCAGGTAGATTGAGGGGAGCTTCCCACATGGACAAATGCATGCACACAAGCATCCTGCTGTCTGCTACAAACCCTCCCATAAAGCACCTGATTCCTGACCTCTGCATTGATCCACAACTATTGCAGCCAACAAGAGACCCCTGCACCATTTTACACTCACTTGCTCCCAGTGGGCTGCTCTGGCTCTCTGAGCGTGGCCTCCTGCCTTAATAGAAAGTGCTCTCCATTAATGCCAACAGTCCCTACCTGCCTCCTTGGATTTGTAAGATGAACAGCCCTCCCCTCCCTC
This sequence comes from Vidua macroura, assembly GCF_024509145.1. Classification (NCBI taxonomy): domain Eukaryota; kingdom Metazoa; phylum Chordata; class Aves; order Passeriformes; family Viduidae; genus Vidua; species Vidua macroura. The sequence continues at coordinate 33,782,525 of NC_071573.1, read as the reverse complement.
CTGTCTTTTCTGAAACTCTTCACAGCACTGAAACTCACATGGTTTCGAGCCAGTGCAATAGCACTGGATGATTTCCATTTCCTCCTTTCCTGGGATCTCTGCTGCCAGGACCTAATTACTATTCTAATAATATCCTTCAGCAGCCTCCTCCACCTCTCACCCACCAACATCCGGATGAGATACCGCAGTGCTGCTGGGGACAAACCCAATCCTGCTCCTTGGGACTCCCGGGGTGCCACAGGGGCCGTGCTCTGCACAGTCTCTCCGAGTTTTTGGGAGAGTATGTGCCAGTGCTGGGGAGCCTGAGGGCTTGGCAGAAGCAGCTGAGCCACCACTTATAATGCAAATCTGCCTTGGGCTCTGCTTTGCTTCCCAAGCTGTGACAGCCTCTGTCTGCAGCACAGGCTGTCAAGCGCAGGCTTCCCCCAAAACCGTCGCTCAGTGCTGACCCTGGATTTCCCCGTTCTTCCACAGCCTTCCCCATCGAACAAGGAGCAATAGACACAGATGGAGAAGGACATTCAAGTCCCCAGCGCAGAGGTGGAGGGACACTATAGCACCAGAGATGTGGGAATTCAGGAGAAGGGTTAACCCTTTCATGGCCTGCTTACCACTTTTAGGGCTGGGCTGACATTTTCTCCAACTCACAAGCAAGCCTGTTCATTCACCTGGCCTAGCACAGGTGGCACTGGAACTGAGGTCCTCCCACAGCATGCAGGAAGAGATGGCTGAGAGGAGCATCCCAGTGTCCCAGAAAGGATGGTCCAGGTGGCTGTGAGCAGCATGTTCTGCAGCCTCACAGTAAATCTCCACCTGGCCATAGCCGGCATTGCCAGTGTCCTGGCACACAGGAGATAGCCCATGCAGAGGGAAACTAAATGGAAGTTCTTCCTCTGCTGACAGAAAGATGGGCACAGGTCCAGCATGGCCTCCTTGGCACAGGCAAGGAATAAGCTGGATGAGACATGAGCCATTTTTGCACAAAGCAGTTGAGACTTGACTGCACATCTTTCTTAGCTACTGCCTGTAGAAAGTAGTTTGTGCCCCACAGCCTTGAGCTCCAAATCCAGCTGAAGAGGAGAGTCAGTTCTCCACTGCTGCCCAGTGCAGACGGGGGAAGTGAGTTGTGCTACTTCAGCAGAGCAGAGGGTTGTGCTTACAAGGAGTGGGGAATGCTGCTGTCCAAAATAAGGGATGTCCCCCAAAGGGAGCTGGGATTCTGCCACTGCCCTGTTAATGCTGAGAACAGCAAGGAGAGCAGGACCAGTGCCTTGAGCAGAGAGGGCAGCGTGATTCAGAGCTACCCAGAAGGCTGCCCAGACCCAGCCCCGCTTTCTGCAAATTCACCCTACCTGCAGTGCTGTCAATGGGAACATTTTGTAACTTCCAGGCTAAGGATTTCTGTCTAGACCTGGGTGGTAAAAATACTCTGACAGCAAGTAACAACTTTTAACAGCAGAACATCATATCACAGCTTAGATAAGTAACAAATGCCTGTGGCTCTGAGACCCACAGGGAAATCAAGTTAGCAAGCTACATCTCCTGTAGAGATGTGTTCCAAAACACAAGTCAAGGAGAAATAATGTCACATATGAAAGACAGGGCTCCCAATGTTCCTGCTCCGATTGCCATTTGTTTACTGGACAGCAAGGAAAATGGTTCCTTCCCCATTGCACAAGTCTGTAGAGGCATCAGGGCTGGGATTGCCTTTAACCCCCTCACTCCCAGGTAAGACTGGATGCTTTCCATTAGCTATTCCGTGGATCTTTATCCCCCATCCCCCAGGAATGTACACACACTGCCCCTCTCTGAACTCACGCCCTCCACACCATGGCCTGCCGTAAAGTAACTTGGTAGGATCAGTTATCCTGCAGGAATACTGGTAACTCTGCATCCCTGCAATATCAGCTATGCACTTTGTGGTTATTACTAATGATGCTTGAGCATTGTTAGAAAGGAAACTTGATGTTTGAACCTTGTTGGTAGGAGATGGTATTTCTCCCAGCTCTAGCAGTGACACCATTTAAAAATCCCACTGGGTACGTAGTTCCTTTTAACCCAGGTGCATTACACAGGATGCAGTTATCATATTGGGAATTCAGATACACTGATACCAGCTGACAACTAAGAAACCAAACATAACACAGTCTCAACTACAGTTAACCCTTCACATGCACAACAAAACAAAAAACAAGGAAGGCTTTTGCCTTTAAAAGTGCCGTGCCTGCAATCAGTTAGAAAAGACATTTAAAATCTTGTCACAAAATATTGGATTTTCCAGCATAGCCTAATAGGTTAAGTACTAAAATCACACTAAAATGCAGAGGGTAGTGGATAACCAGCTCCTCTAAGTCACCTTGGAAAATCCAAGACCCATTGAATAAAGTCAAGGAAACACATTTACCACATTTTTTGCTGGTAGCTTTTTGCCATAGGATGGTAAGGGCTTTAGTGCCTGAGGTATAGGTAGTTCCTGGATGCTTTTAGGGAAGTGGGAAGGGGGAAGAGACTGGAGAATAGTTTGCATAGCTTGCAGATATAAAGAAGCAGGTGTGTTCCCCACGAGGCTGTTGAATTTGTCTTCTCCCAGCAAAGCTGTCCAGTGGTCTGGATGCTCCTGCAGAACTTTCCGCATCTTAAACTGTGGGTTGGGCATGAAGAGCAAGAGGTAGTCGAGGCAGAGCTTCTTAGATGCGACATTGACTTTGGAGTCCCACATCTGCTCCAGGATGACGTCCAGCGGGGTAAGCCCTTTACTGTCCTCTATCCTGGGAGATGCTCCATTCCCAAGGAGGATGAGGACCGTCTCTGACCTCAGCAGTTCACAGGCAAGGTGCAGGGGTGTTTTCCCATCTTCCAGATGAAAGCAGCCAGCCCTATTGATATAGGAGTTCAAGCTGGGAAGCTTGTGTGCAATTTTGATGATCAGTCCCAAGATATCTCTCCTGTCATATGTGACCGCCATAGCCAGGTGAGGAGCAGAGGATGGGCAATAGCAGAAGTGTTCCCCAGGCACCTTGAGAGCCTCCTCTGGAAAATGAGACAGCAGATACTGAGCATAAGGCAGGTGATTATGCACCACTGCATAGAGAAGGGCTTCTGAAGGTGAGTAGGTTCGTAGGCTGGCATTTTCCTCCCAGTAAAAATACTCCATAGTTCTCATGTCTTCCAGCATCCACACAGGCTTGTGATCTCTCACAGCCTGGTAGAACATATAGGATAAGAACTTGCAGTGCCTGCTCTGATCATCCTGCAGGCTGGCCTGGTTACTGGCCATGGCTCAGCAAATAAAGAACAGCTCCACGTAAAATCACTCCAGACTGTAAGATTGGTGCACTTGGAATGCTGATCCCGATGCTGCTGCAACCTTCAGGCTGTCATTGCTGCCTGGACTGCATTAGCTGGAATGCATGGGCTGATCATCTCCACCCATTCATTGTTTTTCCCCTCACTGCAGTGGTTTTGTTTAGGTAAGCACAATCCCACAGGCTCAGTTAACCCGTGCCATGCAAGCAGATGGCTGGTGAGTACATCCCGCTCTGCGCGTGGCACAGGTTACTGAAACGCTGTCAGACTGCCAGTGATTTTATACACACACAGAGCCACAGAGAACAGAGGGAGAGACTAAAATTAGCTTGAGAGGTGAGGCGGATTTCTGTCTGCATTTCGTGTCTAACCAGATCAGCTCATACACTGCAGCAAGTGGAATAGCAATATTCTGCTTTTTTATGGGATTTTTTTTTCATGTCACTCACATACACGCAGCTCATTATATAGTAAAAAATATATAGCAGTGTAAAATATTCCAGTGCTGATAATAGGCATGATTCCATGCTCGGGAAATCAAGGGATTGGTAGTGCTAGCACTAGAAAAGGATCCCTATTTTATAAATAATGGTATGGCTGGCCACTTAGGAGACACTGATGTTAATGGACTGTCTATAAGGCATTAGTAATGTTTAAGATGCCAGCATTAATCTCTGCAGAGAAAAGAGTCAAACGGTGTGTGCAGTAATGGTGCCCAGAGTCATAAAGAAGATTGCTGGGTATAAACGCCTTCCTTTGTTTGGCAAGGAAATACCTGGAGTGCCCCTGCTGCACAGCAAGGGCATAAACAAAAGGTTAATGGCCAAACCTCACTGGTGGGTGGGGAGCTTTGATCAAAGCATTTCTCAGATGTCCTGCTTTGGGACTCCTGTCAGAGCCAGCAACAATGGGGGGAAGTGGGATTAGGCAGTCAGACTTGTGCAACACCCTGGTAAAACACAGAGGACCAAGGCCTACAGGTTTGAGGGGGAAGGTCCTATTGGATGAGGCAGAACGACCTGGCCAAAATTAAATTCACAGAAAAGAAATTAACTAAGAGTCCTTTATGGCAAGCTCTGTTTAAGGAAGGAGGGTTTCCATGCATTCTATAAATCAACAGATTGAAATAAAATGGTATCTCACCATTTTGGTAGGAAAACAGGGTTTCCCTTTAAGGGAAAATACAGCAAATCAAGAAATCCTTATTTTCATTTCACAAGAAGACAAACATATAGTAAGTATATTCAAACTAGGGAGAATTCAAGTATCAGATCTCCAAATGTTGTTTGGAGTCCAAAGAGAAAACCAAAGCCACTCACAAAACTGCTTCTAGATCTTGCACATCTTTCAAAGCTTTATAGCCATTAAGCAACCCTCACCTGCTGCAGATATTAAGCTAAAGCTCCCCTGGGAAGTTCTCACAGCACCCAGCCTGTCAGAGCTCAAGGAGCATCTGGACCATGCTCTTAGTCATACAGATTGATTTCAGGTAGTCCTGTGAGTTGGCTTGGTGCAGAGACATATAGAAGTCAAGAGAAAAATGTTCTGCAAGTATCTCCGATGAAGAGGGAAGACAAAACCCCAGAATCAGGAATGGCCATGAGGCTTCTGGCCAATCAGCTCTACACCACAGCTCCAGGATGTCCAGTATGTGATCTTTAATTATACCATATCTTGTTACATTGTACACGTACAGGTTACACTGTAATTCTGCCTAGGAAGCCCAGCCCAAAACTAAGAGTCCCTCAGGTGGTTTGCTCACTTCTTTATGGTTCCAAATGGCACAGGTCTATCTGTCCTGGTGGCTCTTGGCCTTGGCCTCTTCTTTTTTTTTTTTTTTTTTCTCCAGGAGTTTAGAAAAGCTGGTGCTAAGGGCACCTTTTTGATGGCAATGCATTAATACTGGATTTTATTCAAAGCATAATACATCTGTAAAATATTACAGGACCGTTAGAAATGGAAGGCATTGATATGGAAAGCTTCAATGAGGAACTAGAATAAGACTAGGAGTTTGGAAGTTTCTATTTATTTCTTTAAATTTTGATCCGTGGCTAAAAATAATGACTCCTCATTCATAAGGTGTTTGTTGTGGCTTTCCTCTTTGACAAAATGCAGTCTAGAAGAGGAATAGAATCAGTTTTGACTCATAGAGAGAGCATCCAAGACAGCAGGAACAGGTTTGAAAGGAAAAACTGAAAAACAAAAGCAGATTTTTCCCAAAACACCATTTACTATTTACATTTCATCTGAGGCTGAAAAGCTCTTTAGATCTCACCTGGGCAGATGCATTTTTCACATTTGATGGTGATTTAATCTTATAAATATTTGGTTATTTCGAACCTGTGAGAAATACATAATGCTTCTGAGCTATTCAGAAACCTTCTTACAGTGTTATGCTCAAAATATTGTTTCTGGGCAAAAGGGAAATGTACCTTACATATAAAGACAAGAATTGAATGTTAGTAGAACTGAAATCTTAGCATGCTAATAAAAAATTATTATTAGTCCAGGTCAAATTATTACAGAAAAATAAATAATACTCCTATCAGAAAATATTTCAATAGCAATAATAATAATTAAAAAATAATTTGAAGCCTTTTGCACACTTCTTATCCTCTATCCCTATTCCTGATGCTATGTTCCCCCTGTTCATGCTCATCTAAATACTAAGGTTTTAGTTTCAGTCTGATAGTGATGTTACAGGAAATCATCAGTGTCTGGAGTTGTTCTGTGGGAGGAATGTGAGGTTGATGGTGATGTTTTTTTCTTCCTCACTCCAGTTTCTCCTGGGGGTCAGTTTTATGATTTGTTACATACTTTTACATCTGCTTTTTCTTCACTGGATTGCAACTCCATTTCACATCCACATTCTCAATAGATGCTGGTTCTATACATGTAAGATATTACTTATCTGTTCTCTTTTCTACCCCGAAACCATTCTTATCCAGCTCTGTATCTGCATTTCTTTAGCTGTCCGTAGGTGGGTGGTTTGTAGCTGTGAGTGCTCCAGAGTCAGAGGCCTGTGCCCCATCTCTTCCATCCCATTGGGCCTGCAGCCCCTCTCAGTGCATCCTGTGCTTCCGCTTCGCAGGACCTCTGCTGTCACACCAAGCCCACAATGACCTCTGTTAGCTCCAGCGCGTGAAATTGGAGTTGTGAACCCCTCAGTGCACAGAAGAGCTGGTGTAAACCTATGGTTCTGCCATGTAGTGCCAGTGAATGTAAACCCCATCAGCCATAGGCACCTGGCTGGAAGGGGGAAAGTGATCCTACAGCTAAACCAAACTGGAACAAAGCAGCAGGTACTCTGTAGTAGTGCAGGCAAAGCAAGTTTGGCAGGCCTTGGTTGTGAGCCTTTGGAAACTCAGTACAGAACCTGCAGCCTGTTGCCAGCAATGGCCAAACTGTGCTGCAGGGACAGAGGGTTCCTCTGGGTCCTTTTTCTGGAATAAGCCAAAGCAGAAAGGTTTTGTGTACTGCATGCTGAGAATGGGGCTTAGGCTTAGCAACCTTTCCCTGTCATTTCTTCCTCCTGCCCCTCTGTACAAAGTTACAGGTAGCAATGAGAAGAACTGTGGGGAGAAAAGTGAATTAAGACACCTTCTGGAAAAAGAAAAAGCTAACAGCAGATTTTGGTCACTGGGACTAAACCAGAAGTGAGGTTTTCGCATTTGTCATTTCACTGTCTGGTGGGAGCAAGACATTTCTCTCCTTTAAGGGAAGACCAGCCTTGCCACAAGCTCCAGTGACCCATGTGAGCTCAGCTCAGCTCTTTCCACCATGTTTTTGCCTGCACACACAGAGGAAAAACTTCAAGGAAGAAGCTGCTTGGGAAACAGAAGAACAAAAGGCTTTGGGAAAGATTGGGACCATCTCCAGCATTCTACCTGTGTCAACAACTCCGGTGAGATGTTTCTTGTTCCCTTTCTGCCCTTCTCCAGGGATGTTAATTGGTATCTGTTTCCAGGCAAAACTGATTTCAATTTTTTTGTGCCCTTTGTGCAGGAGGACTCAGAATGATCCAGCCAGGATATACAAAGAAGCAAATCAATTGCAAGATATCAAATGCCTGAGCACAAAGCAAGAGGATGTCTTTCTTCAGAGGCACACTGTGTTTCAGGATTGTGTCTGCTGGTCTTCTTCCTTTCCTTGGGAAAGAAAAACTTACCTGTTGGGGATGGATGATAACCCTTCAGCCACAGTGAGGCTCTAGGAAATGCTTGCTGTGTCCTGCTTTCCACGTCCAGCCCGGGCTGTGCAGTACAGCTTGGGGACACACTGTGTGACAAATTAGTGCCCTTGTGCAGAGTCCTACTGCATCTCAAAGCTGCTTTTACAGAGCATGAAGGGTTTCTTTTATGCCCTGCTACATACTTACCAGCTCTAATTCATCCAGTTGACTAAACTAGGCTTTGGGACAGTGGAAAAAATCTACATTCTGACCTGTCCTGGACCCCAGAATATTTCACTTCTGCTTGCAGGTTTCAAACAGCAAAAGAGACAAATTTTTACTATATTGCTAGAGGCAGGAAATGAAAATAAGCAGAGATTTACCACTCTGGAAAGCCTTTGAATTACTTGTAACAGAACTATCTGATGTGCTGGATGCAGAAAAAATCAAACACCAAATGGTTATTTACCTGTAGATCTTTGGAAATAAAGATGACTACCTCACATGCAACAGATATGTGCAATATATCAGGTATATATATATATATATATATGTATATATATATACAATATATGTAATATATATTTTTATACAAATATATATATATATAAAATATATGTAAGAGGGACTCATCTGGAGACAAATGGAGGATTTTCAGGTGATATCTGTGCTGCTGGTTGACCACTGCTGTAATCCACACATGTGTCCTGTTTATACTGCTGCACCCGGATGCTCAGGTGGACATTGCATCAAGACCTGGAGCACTTAAAAACAGTGGGGAAGCCAGGGCCATACAGTGTTTTCCTGCAGGTTCTTGTTTATCCCACCTGTGAAGGGCTTGGCCTGTTGTGTCCCAGTTCCCCCCAGAGCCTCACTTCCCAAGTGCAGTTAGTCTGGAGCTCTGTGGCAACAAGCCCCAAACAACTTGCACAGATCTGAGTGTGCCTCCTCCTCTTCCTTTGTCCACTTTTAAACTCAGGGTATAGATAGAGCCCTTGATATAGAAAACATTTCCAGCATGTCTGGGTGTTGACAGGGAGCAAACCTTTTAGAAGCAGCATGATGGTGTGTTGGCCACTGAGAGCAGTCAGTGCAGCAGGGGCATGGTGACAGCAATGCCAGACAATGAGCTACCCTGCTTACGGCAAAACAGAGCCTGCTGCAAATGTGAGAGCTTCTCCACAGCTGTGAAAGCAGGGAAGTGCAAGACTGAATATGGATCTTCAAACTGAATCTTCTGTGTCTCCAGTGTCACAGGATATTTTATAAAGACAGCTTAATTTATAGAATACCTGGCAGGTGCCTATCTCCACCCCAGGTGAGAGCTGATTGCTTTTTTTTGGAGCCACTCTCATCTCTCTGGGCACATGTAACCCCAGTGTGTGTCACTGCATGGCACTGGCCAGCTGCAAAGGCATGCCACAGCTCTCTGGTTGTCACCATGTGACCTGAGTGGTAGAGACCTGAGGCACAATACCAGCTGTGGCCCCTGACTCTGAGGTACAGCGTCCCTTACCTTCAGATGAGGGATGTGGGGATATTGAGTCTTTCCAAAAGCCATCTTCCTCCTAAGCCTCAGCAACCCCTCATTTTGGGGCCTGAACAAGTGAAAGGAATGGGTGCTGAGGCCTCAAGTTGGACTGGGCTTAGGACAAAGAGTGAGCTGGGCCAGGAGATGGACCCAGAGGAGGTGGCAGAATTGAGGAGTGAACTTCATCAGAGCACTGGATAAAACATGGAGCAATGAGGTGCAACCAGTGCCATCCTCTGTTCTGAACCGGGCTCTCATGGATATGAGATCCAGTGCCCAAATAAACAGTTTGGCTTATTGAGCTCTCCATTTTCAGGGAAACTCATGTGAGAGCCAGTGGGATTGCCAGAGCCTGAAGACTGTTAAGTGCTGCAAGCTGGTCGGGGCAGAATCCTGACCACCACAAATCAAATGTTTTCCTCTGTCAGCTCCCAGGGAGTGATTGCCCATTTCCAAAGGCAGGCACTCAGTAAACACTGAGCTAACTCCAAAGGAAGGATAGTGATGTTTCCAGCTCTCACTGAACATCATACACATCTTCAAATGTGGGTTAGATCAAGCAGTGTGCCCATGTCTGGAGGATGAGATGTCAGCTCAGTTTAATCAGCTATAAAAACAACAAAGCTCTTATTATTCTATTTTTAAAAAATGTTTCTGAGACCTGATTGCACAGAGCCTACACACCAAGAATCCCAGTGTCTCCCATTTTTGTAAACTCTTTTGTTTCAGTTCCCAATTCCTATCCTAATTTGAGGCTACATCTCTCAAAGGCAGTACATAAATAGACAGATTACCATGCCTCTTCCAGAAAGTAACCTGTCAGCTGAGTTCTGTTTAAAGAACAAAAAAAAGCTCTTGCAGACAGTCTGTGCCTACATTGAGCCAGATGCTGTTTTCCAGGGAAAGGCAGAGACTGTGAAACAGTTTATATTATTGGATGCTTTCCTTCCTCGTGATGATTATGGGTGTCGGTGCCCTGTTTCACCACACCCCTATGTAAATGTCAAGGCTGTCAACTGCTGAGAAAGCATTCAAGATGGCATGAATACATTTCATTTCCAATACTGACAAAAAGCAATGCTTTTTTACACCACCCATAATTAACCTGCGGAATTCAGTGCTACGTGATATCAGCGAGGCTAAATGTTTGGCAGTCTCCCAAGTAGGTTTTCATTTTTTCTGTAAATTAAGGTCTTTGTTCTGTGCATATGCAGGAGCTGACACTACACCAAAACTGCAAATCCAAGGTCCTACCACCATGTAGATGGAAAAATAAATAAAAAACTACAGCTGTGCCACTCCTAACAAAATGATGACAAATTTGTCTGAACCTTTGTAGTTGCTTTTGCGCTGTATAGCTATTGCAAACAAGAGCTGCTCAGAAAGTTAACTTCCAGGTAGTTTTGTGGGGGAAATGCCAGTGCCACGAGACTGAGCTGTTCTGCAGGATGTATCAGTTTCATTGCATCTGTCGAGAAAATTCATGGTCCAAAAAGGCATTAACATATTTGTCAAAATTATTTTTATTGAATCCACTACAAAAGAAAAATCCAAGCTATGTGCAGCTCTGTAAAACCCCATAATCTGCAATTTATGAGCCCATAATTAACTGCTGGAGGTCACTGAAAAGAATCTTCACTCCAGTGTAATTACAAAATTATTTGTCAGGAAAGTCTTTTCAGTGTCTTCTGAGGTCTCAGAGACTGAGACAGATTTCAAAGTTAATTCAGTCATCAAGAGTGCCAGCTCCTATGCCCTGCATTTTATTGTCTCACAGACAAAATACTTCATCCACAGCCAAAGATAACCACTCACCACTGTTCTCCACACTTTCCAGTGGTTTTATCTGCAAGGGATTTTTAATCTGGGAGAAGCTTATTCTGTTCTGAATAAGCTTTTCAGAATTACCTGAAATTTGTATTTGTCCAAGTAAGTTTCCTCTGGACTTTATTATCTCTAATGCTTTGTTCAAAGAATTGTATTGGAAGAGTGGATTCCCTGAAGAGGGCACTTGTGAGGACTCAGACAGTGACAAATTGCTTCTACTATCACATATAATGAGTTCAGATCCTTGCTAACCTGCAGCTGGTCACTATTTTCCTCCATCTTCATGGTTTAATGTATATTTGAAGTCGGCCACTGAGAATTCACTCAAGAGCAGATGCATTGCAAAATGAAAGCAGGAAAATCCGTTAAGGCTGCTTAACGGAGGAGCATTTTGGTGCCTCACAAATGCTTTGAGCACTTTTAAATTCCCATTAAGTCCATTGAGGTACAGTGTTTGCTTGGAGTGTGAGCTTCCTGTGGGAGAGCTGCCTCAGTGCTCCTTCATCAGTACCCAGGGAAATACCCTCCTGGACACCTCTGAGCTGTGTGACCATACAAATACTATCAATACCAGAAACCCTGGAACAGTTGCTAGTGCCTAACAGCCCTTAATGACATTCCAGCCAACAGCCACTGAATTGAACAGGAAATTTAACGATCTTCACTAAGTCACCCTTTTGCTGAATGAAGCCTTTGGCTCATATACTTGGTTAATTCAGTACAGAAAAATAAATTCTATTTGTGACTAATTAAAGAGAATGAAATATTCATCAGTAATGCTCCAAAGGATGTTGGACTGCCTCAGCATAATGTAGGATTTAAGTTAACTACTCCTATATTTTGTTTAAAAAGAGTCTTCTGCCCATCATGAGCAAAACCTTTTGATAAAGTTTATAACTGGTGATGAAGAAAGAACTTTTACTGCAAAGTAACCTAAAGTGAAAGGCAGAAAGAAATCAGCTGAACTTTCAGATCATTGATGTTTAGAAGGATGGCTTAAATTTTTGATATAGGTGTCAATAAGTTTTGAATGCTGTTTTTCTTTTGGGTGGCTTTGGTTTTATTTTATTGTTTTTGTTTTCTTTAGGTGAAAACTTAAGAAGTAGAAGCTCTTTCCCTCCATAACATGAAGTCTGCACAAACTCATGTTTACAGGCAGCTTTCTGGGTGACACATGTCAGACTGTCTTTGCAAACACTCCTTCAAGATGCCAATTGCAAGGTACTGAAATCAAGCAAAAAAATCAGTCTGGCCCTCTTCTTAATGGCATATGAGATAATTTGAAGAAGAATTACACCACTAGCAGCAAAATTCCTCTAGGTGTCACCCTAATAATAATGCAGGCTAATGGAGGGCCATGGCCTACATCCATGTTCTGGGACTGCAAGCTCCCCTCTGCTCAGCAGCACATGCCCCAGTTGTCTTGTGTGTAGCACACTGAGTGTGGTTCCTCCCTTCTTCCTCTTGTTCTCAGGCTTTGCCTTTCTGCGCCAAGCTGTGGTCAGTGAATAAAGATCCAGGCTCTGGGGGCCAGGAGTTAGACTGGAGGGATGCTGCTTTCCCTGGCAAGGATCATGGTGACATTCACCAGATACAGGACGTGCCCTCCCTTTGCTTTGCCTGGCAGTGATGTTGACAATGACAGACAATTGCCAGGGGGCTGTTGCCCTGAAATGTAACACCTTGTGTCATTTGAGATGGGATAAGGACACAAGACACCTGCACAGAGCTGATAGAAGGAGCTAATGAAGCTCCCTACCTTTCCACAAAAGTAGCTGGAGGCCAGGGAAAATAACCTGGAGCTCCTTAGTACCAATGTCAGACACCTCGCGTGATTTCACACGCCTCAGCAGCCACCCTGTGTGACAAGAGTGGGGACTCCTCCCCCACATCAGAGCTGTTGCTTCAGGAGGGGAGGGTGGCACTGTGCTGTGCCCACACCTCGTCTCCTGAAGGCTGGATCAGCAGCAGGCACTGCTTGTTCAATGCAACTGGAGTCTTCAGTGGAAGGACTAGAACATTTTTATGGAAATGCTTCTCCTCTGAGTTGCTCCAGAAAAAACCTCTGATGAGATCCAATCCTGTCAGGGCTAAAGAACAATCAGGGTTTCTATGACAACCTTTCTCTGGTCCTTTTACCTCCAGGGCTGCTGTGCGGCCCCGAGACCCCCTACCACAATCCTGCTGTGCCAAGTCAGAAAGGGACAGCCCATGGGCTCAGGCTTGTTCCCTCTACACCAGAGCACTTGGGAAGCACACAAACCCCTCAGAAAGGTTCCCAGTCAGCCTTCACTCCTGACAGCTCTGTCAGGCAGGTGACAACAGAGCCAGGACTCCTCATTCTTCCAGCAGCCTGGCTAAACACTGGCAGCAGCCAGGGATCAGCAGGAGCCTTGATGCTGGCAAGATGAAATGTTGTTCATCCCTAAACGATATTTGAATTTGGAGATTTAAATCTTGATCTGGGATCTGAAAATACCCTGAAAATAGAATCATCTTTATGGAACAGAAATTCACTCTCCCAGCCAGCCCCAGTTGTCAAGACTCACTCCTTCTCAAAATGAGACCATCTGTCATGGAAACAGGCATCTAACTTTAACCCAGATTTGAAACTGCTGGCTTGGAGGTTTGTAAATAAATCCCAGCAACACCCCAACTGTTTTTAGGCTAACACTGAGGGGCCACATCTGCTCAAAGTAAAAAAAAATCTGAATTTACATGAGTCACAAATCAACTCATTCTATGTAAAGACTCTGTAAAAGCAATGCCAAAAAAAAAAGCTGTCGGTGTGCCAGCAATACCATGTTTACATTAAAGCCTGTCAAATACAGCCCTAAGCCACTACATAAATAGGTGGAAATATTGAATGTGTTGCTGCAGGATAAAATCCAAGTTTTAAACTATTACAGGTGTTTAATGGATGCTATCTTCATCATCCTCTTCATCAGGCAGAGGCATTGTCCTCCTGACAGCCACAGCTCCTGGAGCAGAAGGTGGCTGTCATAAGCAAGCCTGCTCTGCAGCTGGAGCTGTCCTCTCCCAACACAGCCCTGCTGGTCTGCTGTCCTGTTTGGCAGCTCAGTGCTAAAACAGAATCTGCAAGCTGTTAAAGTTGGTGCCACTATACATCAACACTAAGCTGGTTCCCTCTCCTAAATATGTTGGCATTTCAGCGCCTTCATGATTTTTGACATGTGCCTTTTAATAAGAGTGAAGAACTGCTCTTCACCCTACTTTACAAATTGGAAACTGAGGTGGACACAGAATTAGTGATTTCCCCCAATAAAAGAGGCAGACAGTGCTTTTTCCTTTCCCATTGTATTATGTTTTTTGACATGCTGCAAGTCTTTCTGGCTTCCTCAGATTCACACAAGAGGTGGGACCAATATTTAATTTGAGCATTTGTGTCTCTGTGACCTTCCCTAGCACCTGGTGAATGATCAGGGAGTTCTGGAGTCCAGGCTAAAAGACTATGAAATATGCTACTGTTTCTACATGATTTAAAATTTGTGTGCATCACAGGAGTGTTCTGTTCACATGCTTAGGCTTGGCTCCTTCACCAGATATCAAGTCAGGAAAAGCTTTTCTTGTGATCAGCTGGGTAGAAACTGTTGGATGTTTTCTTCAGTTTCGAGGGGATTTTACCTTACATAATATAAATTATGCCACACTGTTCATTTTGGGACAATCTTGATTCACATTTGCGACCATCCTGGATGCTGCATTAGAATCATTTTGCCAGCTAATGGCTGAGATTGCCTTTCTTGGATTCTCCCACTAGAGGGGCTCCCTCACTTCCTTTAATCCCTTTTGCAAACATTCTCTGCTAATCTCATCAGCCTGTAAATTCCCTTCCTTCTTACCATTGCTCTTCAACAACTGGATATTGACAGCAGTCTCTGATTTATCCCAGAGGTCACTGCTGTCAGCAGTTTTCTGAATTTCCAAGGAAGCATCTTCATTTTTTCTCCCACACAGGCAGTGTGTTCAGAGCAGTGAAGAGGAAATCCCCATCACTGTCTCTAAGACTGGCTCACTTTCCTCTTCCAGACCCCTGCTTTAAACTGTGCTTCACTGTCATGGCTGGGAAAAGCACCCACAGAGCACTGGCTGCTGATGTGCCAGCACTGCTGCCTCTCACACCACCCACCTGCTCTCCCCTCAGCACATCTCGGGCTATTGTCAGGCTGTAGGTGCTCTGGGGACAGGACTGTCATTCACTCTGTGCTCATGCAACACCTAAGATGGGGTTATCCTGGTGGATGCCTAGGGTTATTTGGAACACACAGCAAACTGCCCCTTGCAGAGCCTTGCTTTGACTGGCCTGGTACCCTCCCATTCCTATCCTAATGCCTGCTCTCAGAAACCTCTCTAATCCCCTGGCAAGCTTTCCTCATCCCTTTTCTTGGCACTCTCCTCACTTTGTGGACCACATTGCTTTGACCATATTGTTCTGCCCATGGTGTCTCAGCACATCTCTGGCACAACCTTGCATCCAGCCCTTGTAACTTTGCTAGAAAAAAAAACTGGGTGGCCACATGGCTGAGGGGCAACACTGTAAAAGGAAAATGCTCTTTCCAAAATTGAAACCAAGTTTGAGAAGCAGGCTTGAAAATTTTAATTGGCAGTTTAACCATTTGCATTTATTTATGTTTTTATTGAGTTTCTCCCCATGGACAATGGAATTTTATGAATGTGTCTGTTTACCTGTCTGTATTCTGCTTAAGATTCTGTTCCATTTTCTTGATGTAGTTTAGGCTACAATATATCTGGTTTTTTAGGACGTCATCCTATGCAGTCCACAAAATCTTGTCTGGGTAGATTTCATGGAGCTTCTTGGATGTATACATGATAATCCCACTTGACCAAAAAACCTGGAACTCCATACATGCACACTCATACTGTCCCATAGCTCTTGTTTAGCATCCTGGCTTCCTGCATACCCATGATAACGTGAATCCTAATGCTGTATAAAATACACAACATGCAGTCAGTGCTTTCTGGAAAGTCTTGGAGTCAATGTACACAGACTGTTCTATTCACAAACATACGTCTGATGCTTCTCAGAAACTGCAGTTTAGGACATGTGCTGTCTGTCATAGCCAGGGTAATCCCTAAAGGCAAACTCAAGAGTACAATATGGTAAATTCTCCTACTACACCTTACTTTCAGGAGTTTAGGGAATGGTGTGATGCATGGACAAGGTGACACATAGATTTCACACCTTGGAAAAAGGTAAGAAGTGGCATCCTGGGCAGATGATCTTTAACGTGTATTTCAGTGGTTTTCCTCTGCACTTTCTCTATAATTGGAAAGTGTCAATTATTTTGTCTGTTTACAGTTTTCCAATACAACCTCTAGCAAAGGCAAAATCAGTTAAGCTCTGAAAATCAACCCCTAAGCACTAAAATCTGTTTCTGTCAGCTGGCAGCAAACAAGCAGAAAAGCACTTCTTGATGGGTGCCCGGTCTTTGAGAAGCATCGTGAGAATGAATCACCCTTTGCATGCCTCGCTATTCCAACGTACCCCTGCAGGGTCCGCACATGGAATAGATGGAAAAGTCTCTGCACCTCCAAGCACCCACAAGGTGGTGCCATTCAATAATTTTAGAAGAGCCACCACCGAGGCATTGGGGAGGAAAAACCAAGATCCAGCTCCCCTTAGGAATTACGATCTATTGCACAAGAAATTCTGTTTTCTAAACCGTAGGCCAAGCACCACCCGAACAGCAACTTGCACTCAGTCAATCCAAAGGATCATATCAAGCATTTTGGCTGCTGCCTTGTGTCTCCTTCAGCCTCTTCCCTGTTGCAGGGTCATGACCACCTCTGCATGCAGTCCTAGGAAATTTCCTCTATATGGGGTGGCTCTGCAGCATAAAAAATCTCACAGTCCAGGCTGCCTCCCTGTCAGCACACCTGCTGACAGAGACCACCTTTAACCTCATGGCCCAGGAATAATCAGCTCAGTTTGCTTTGGATGGTTAATAAGCACGGGGAAAGTCCCTGGCAAGGGTTACTGTCAGCCCTCCTGATAATTCCCATTCCCATACAGACGCTGTTTGTTCTTCCTACATCATAATCTCCCGCTCACAGGACTCACACTGTACTCCCTTGGTGACAGACTCAGGATAACTGAGTCAACAGGGTGAAGAATGGGAGCCCCTTGTTTTGGTATTAGCAGGACACCACCAGCTGTACTCTACATCAGTTTTCCTACTCCGTGGAGATGGCCAGCTTATTTTCCAGCAAGCCTTGGATGAGCAGAACATTTTGAGGACTTGAAGGCTTCTTGCCTGTGTCAGATTCAGAGGAGAGGCTTAGAAGTGTACCCCTGCCTGAACCCTTTGCTCTAGCAAAGCTCTTCTGGAGGCTGGGGTTAGTTTCTGTAGGGTTCAGCTGGTTGTTCCTAACCTGCAGGCTATCTCCTTCCCTTCAGGCCTTGTTCTTTGCTGAATGTCAGACTGCCTGCAAGATCAGTGACTTCGAAATCATGTAAACAGCATATGTTGAGCAGACATTAAAACTGTTGCTGGAGGATGCATACCTCCATAAACCCCCATAAACCCAATCAGATTAGCAGAGCAAGAAGCTAAAACAATCTTTCAGAAAGAATTGCAGCTCTTTTTTGCAGCTCTTTAACAGATTAAGTTGCCTTTTTTCCCCAGTCAACTTCATCAGCGGCACTATTCAGAATCCTAATGAAATTCAGATGATAATGCAGCTGGGGGTCTTGAGAGCATCTCTGCCTGTGGCTATTCTTGACTCTATGGCCTGGAGGAATGCAGAGGAAAATTGTATTAGCCTGTCCTTCAAAGGCAAGGAATTAAACTTGTTAGCATTGTGGTCTAAATTGTGTCAGTAAGTCATATATTTACCATTAAGCAATTGCCAGAACAACACAGGTAAATGAGCAGGAAAATAGTTGTTTATGGCCTCAGTTACTCCTAGTTGCTGTTCACTGGTGGAGTGCAATAAAGACAAAGGAGAAGGAAACAATGGGAGACAACCTCCACAGGTGATGCTCAAATGAAGTGTGAGGAGTCACATGTTTCAGGAAATAAAAGGAGAGAAAAGCAGAATAAAGCATTTGTCTTCCTCATGCATTTTTGTCGTCTTTTTTATCACTTCTATAGAGCTCTGTAAAATCAGGAAAGGTAGGGGGATGATAAATGGTTCATTGTGCTTTCTTGTATGAGAACAAGAAATGAAACCAGCAATTAGCAAGCTCTCCACAAGCAGGAGGAAGTGGTCCTTCACACACTGTGCAAGAAATCCCTAAAACTCCTTGCTGGAGGAGATTTTAGATTCAAACATTTACAAAGGTTCAAAAAGCAACTGGACAACTTCCTGGGTAAAAAGAACCCATGAGTGCCTTTGACAGTACCTCCTCCCTCAGAAAGCCTGTGTGTGTGTTCCTGGGGAGGAGGACAGCCAGTTCTGAGAGAAGTTATTTATTCCAGACTGCTTGGTAGTAGCGAGGCTATACCTGGGTTGTGTCCACCCTTGGTTTCCCTTCCCAGGTCAACGGGGATGTGGGGAAACTGGCAGGGCCCAGTGGGGCTGCCATGTGTTCAGGGCCTGCAGGATGTACCCTCAGAGAGCTGGAGGGAGCTGGGCTTGCTCAGGCTGGAGAGAGGCAAGCTGGAGCTGGCTACAACCACCCAGCAGAGAAACACAAACAGCAGATACTTTTCAGGAGCAGTGGACAACACAAGGGCTGGTATCCTAGGTTTGCAGTTTGAGAGAGCCAGGTTGGATTTTAGGGAAGACATTTGCAGTAGGAGACCTGCAGAGGGGACTTTCAGCCAACATTTCTATGACTTGATGAGCATCAGTTTCAAAACTGAACACTTGCATTTTGCAGGACCCCCCAAAAAAGTGGTGGGAGCTTTCTGAGACAAAACCTAGAGAGAGACAATATCTCTGATATGGTAGCTGGGAGCACCTCTTTCTTGTTATCCCCTGTTTTGTACTGACACCATCACAGGTTTCCAGTGACAGAGTCTTATTTATTCACCTCACTGAAAGGCTCATTCTCAGTGTCACTGGGATGACTCTGTTCTTTGTACTGTAACAGAAGTGATGCAGTCACATCATGTTCCAATAAAGAGGCCCTGACCTCCAGCAGTAGCTCCATGTGAAAGAAATGAGCACCTGCTAGGAAGCTGGGTGCCTGTCATCCCAGCCTCCCTGGTGAGGCAGTCACAGGCTATTTTGGGCCTCAACTGCAAGTCCACTTTCAGTTCTGCATGGCTGAACCTGCCAAGCTGTGGTCCTAAAGCAGCTCACTGTTCACAATATTAACATTTTGTTCACAAAACACAGGGGTGCAATCAGAGTATCCAATCCTCTCAGCTGCCCAAGACACACACCCAGAGCAAAATGGCCAAGATGCTCCCAAACAGTTTTCAAGGCAGAGAAAAAACCTGAGCACAGCATGGCTGGGGGCTAAAAGTGAACATGAGAGCAGCAGGTCAACCTTCATGCTGCCAGCTTTTGTTCAGGCATTTGGGCTTCCTGAGTAGGATTTTAACAGAGAACAGCAAGTAAGATCTGGGGTTGTGCTGAGGGAGTTCCTCCCAGCCACAGAGAGCATCATGAGACTCTGTTTGCTAAGGAAATTATAACAAGGGAGGAGTAAAGAGCAAAACAGAATGATATGAAGAGCTTGGGAATGAACATATGTAAGGTCAAGGATACACTGTGGAAAGAGATCATTGTTGCTTGATAAAAAAAAGCATCAAAGGAGATATGTACTGAAGGAATAACACCACCCTCTTCTAGACCTCTTGCTGAGGCAAATAAGCCCTGCTGAGTGTATAGGGAATTGCCCCTCACCTTATGCAGAGCCCTTCTGTGTTTTATGCATCCTTCAGCCTCACTGCTAGGGCTAAAAAAACTAAAAAAAAAAAAAAAAAAAACCAAAAAAAAAAAACCCAAAAAACACTTGTCTGTAATGCCTTGGTGGTGATTTTGTGGAATCCTTTCAATTATCCACTCAAAAATATCCTCTGTTCCCTTTACTCTCTGTTAGTATGGGAACTATTTCTGTCTGAATTGTCTCAACCAACTTCAGATAAGGGTGTCCTGGGGATTAAATATTTTATAACCCTGGAATGTCCCAGAGCTTTCCCTCTGTGCCTTCCTCAGCCTGACTGAGATGTTAGAATGTGGGAAAGGCAGGGAGATTTTCAGAGGAAAATATTAATGAAAAATATAGGGAAAATATAGGGAAAAATCTGCCCCAACTTCTATCCCCACTGGTGGAGGATAACTTTTGTTATATTTAATAGACACTGTTTTATCCAGCCAGGTTTTACATTACCTAGTATTTATATTGTTTGAGATGACTCTCTGTTGCTCTGGGATCCTGTTGTCAGGAAGTTACCTTGGTATTATTCTTTATTTGGATTAATCTCATGAGGACAGATAAGCCCAAGTCTGCACACAGAATTCTAAGATGTGATGACTTTGGACCTGAGGCTCCCCAGGCCAAGTATCCCTGCTCTAGATCAAATGTTAAACTTCCTTAATGTCCCATGATGCTCAGATCTGAGGGCTTTGAACTTACTTCCACATTAATATGTCATTTCTCTTTATTACACTCTCCCATGCTAGTGCAGAAACTTTAATGGAGGAGCCACAGGCTACCACTTGCAGCTGCGTTCCTGCTGTTTGAGGACCAATCCATCAGACAGCAGTGGAACATCACCTCTCATATTCTAGACAGGCAGGCTCTTCAAAATGTTTTCCAAGAAAATTATCTGCACAGAGTTCTGTAAAAATCTAATTCTACCCCATTAACCAATAGCTTATAACTAGCCCAGAAAAAAAAATCAGGTATAATAGCCCTATGGCAAATGGGGTAGCACTTAGTCAATTCATTTGTCTATCTACTAAATGGATGCTTTAAACCCAAGAGCCTCACCTCTTAACTCCATGGTTAATGTTTCCGGATGACATGCCAAATGTATCTGTTTTATAAAACCACATTAAAATTAGAGAGGGGAAAAGTCTGGTCATCTTGGTTAAACAGGATTGTTTCATGAAGAATAATACTGAAATTGTATTAACAAAGCTTCAAGACTGTTCTGACATTAAAAGGACTGATACTCATTCTCCATTTTGCTGTGATGTCATGGTTTGCTTATTCACTGTGTCTCAGCTCAGGGCTCCAGCTTTGTACTGAGGTGCCCATTGTGCAAAGATAAAAGAGAAAGGTAGTCCATGTGCCAGCAACCCAGCCCAATGTGAGATATAGCACAACAGAGATGCTCCCATGCTCAAAGTCGAGAGTCAGAGCAGAGGTCTGTGCTTGGCAGTGTATTTCAGGCATGCCTTCAGTCTCATTCTCACTGCGTTTTCCACAGAGCTTGTGACAAATAATTTTAGGAAGGAATTTATAGGATGACTTTGAAGGTGATATCATGGTGTTTAGAGAGAGGGTCTCCTTTTCTATGTGATGCAGTGTGGAAAAAAACACCTTATCAATGAGTGTTGTGCTTTGCTAAATGGAGACACTTGAACTGCATGAAAAGAGGCCACAAAAGGCCTTTAAGGGGCAAAGGTAAGAAATTTGGGGTTGGTGATGCTGACAGAGGAGTTTGGCAAAACAGTGGCAGGGGGTGATGATGGTGCTGGGGTAGTGTGGTGACCCTTTTTTCCCTCCTCTGTTCTCTGCCCTCTCTGCTTTTGCAGTGTCTCACCCAAGTGGCCCTCACTCTCTGTCGAATGTGCCCCAACAGACTGTTCTCCTGAGTGGCCTCTTCCATGGGCTCTGATGTTTCTACCCCAGCTGGGGCTCTGCACACTCTCTGCACTGGTTTTCATCACCATACACAGGAGCACAAAGGAGCAGAGACATGTAGGGATGAAGAGTAGATCAGTCAATCTGCTGTGGCTACACAAAACTCTAGGGGTGTTGCAAGGAGTCGGGAGGGACAGTTCTTTCAAACTGTCCTGCACTCTCTGCTCCATAGCTTTTCATTAGCATGCCAGAAATCAGCTTTTTACAAAGCTGGAATCAGGAGTGATCCCCATCCTGAATGTATTGGGAAAGTAGGATATTCAAAATTATTGCTGCTGTCAAATTTACAACCCAGGAAAGTCACTGGGACATAGGAAAGCAGCTTCTGAAAACTTGGACAGTTGTAATCAAAGTCAGAGGCTGGATACACTTCAGGGAGGATGAAGCTCAGAGAATGAGAATGGAATACCCATTAGAAAGAAAATATGTCACAAATGTTATGTTTGATAGGAAGACTGTAGAATCTTTGCCATTTGAGATATTTAAAATATGCTTAGGTTGATCCTGAAGTACTTGCTCCTGCCTTAGCCTAAGAGGTAGACATTGGTGATCACCTGAGCTGGCTTCTGACTCTTCATTATTTCAGTCTCTGGTATCAAATACTGCTTTTCTGTGTCAACAACCTGTCACTGAGATAATGAACTGAACTATTATTTTTTTTTCCTGGGAGTCTTAATACCTTGTGGCATCAGATGCCACCAAATCATTTTTATTGCAGTCTCCTGTGGGGATTTGTGGTCAGCCATTCTGAGAGCAAGCTGCCCTCACCGAGCTTTCATGGACAAATATTTACCTGCAGCAGAGTACAGGCAGCTGTAGCTGCAGGCTCCTCTTTATTTATAGCTCACTAGCACAGGCAAGCTGCAGTCCGCCTGCCTTTGGTCACCTGCTCAGAGCTGAGGTTAACACATGAGTAAGCAATGACTTCCTAAAGGCTAAACTGTATTTGCAGAAAATATCACTTTATCCCAGTCACCGCTATGGACAGATACAAAGTAATCCCTACAGACATGTGAAGGCTAAGCCTGCTTATCTGATGGTGCAAGGTCAGACAGAGGGACTGACAGGGGCATGTGTTTATAGTAACAATTGTGATTACTCTACAAAAAGACATCCCTCAAAGGGTTTCCTCAAAATATTGTCAGGTCAAAATACAAATTCTTGAGAAAATTAGGAGTTTAATAATATATCATCTCCTATCAGGGTACTTTGACTCACACAAACACAAAATAATTACGAGATACTTTCTTAGAGAGCTCAAGTTTATCAGATGTCATCTTGCAGGGTTAAGCTGATTAGCACAATGGACAGGGAGGAAACTCTCCCCAGCAGGCACAGTTACTAGCCAAGGTAGCCAAGGTCTTACCCAGCCTGCGTGGTTGGGCACAAGCTGTGGTGGACCCAGAGCCAAGCATGGGCTGACAGGCCAAGCCAGCACTCCGGTCCAGTTGGCTCTGGTCTTTCCCAATGAAAGAGCTGGGCTATCCCTGCCTTCTCCTGCATCAAGCCACCCGTCTCCCCGCAGCGGGAAGTGCTGCACACTGTTCCATGGTCAAAATTGGCTGACACTGGCCAATGGGCTCCAGATTTGCTGAGGAACAATCAGAGGGGAAACAGATGGAAAAGCAGCAGGAGAGGATAAGCTTTGTTTCTTTAGAAAGCCAGGCTAAAATGTCCTTCTTGGTTTAGAATAGCAAATACAGTCTCACATGTGCACAGCAACTGCTTTTGCTACAGCCTCTTGTCTCTCCTGGTTACAAAGCCATGGAAGCCCTATGAAATATTGCCATACCCACCACTCTTTGCTATGGCAGCAAAATATCTTAAAGAGCAGAATCTAAATTAATATCTCATTGATCCAAAGCAGCTTGGGCTTCCCTCAGTGTGCTGGCTCCTGTCAATGCCATGGAGATTCACCAACAGAATCCAGCCTTTGGAGCAGAGTTTGTTGGTCAGTAAGACAAGGACTGTATGGAGAGAGAGTCCCCAGTTCACAGCATCTTGTAAGGTGAAGTGGGCTCCGTGGGAGAAGAAAGGGGTGAGGGGTGGTAGATGCTGGAAGAGAGAGGCAGTCAAGGCAAGCAGGGAGCACATTTTGGAGCCAGTTGATGGGCCTCCCCTTAAAAAAAAAAAAAAAAAAAAAAAAAAAAAACCCAACCAAAAAAAACCAAAAAAACCCCAACAAAACAAAAAAAACACAACTAGGCTTAAGAGCCGTGCATTTCTGCACAACTTGTGTTACACAACCACAGAATTCAGGTCTTAAGAGGGTCCTTCAAAACAGCTGCTTTTCTGGTTCACTGTAAGCACTATCCTGGCTGCCTCATCCCTGCAGTGACTTGCACAGGTACTTGTCCTGGAATGTTTGTAGTCCTCCCTGTCCCCAGCACAGCTGCCTTGCAATCTGGGACAGAGCAAATTTCATGGGCCCAGAGGGGGTGAGGGACCCGTGTGGAGCAGTGAGAGGTTCATCAGAACAGGAGCAGTCCTGTGACCTGCTGAAGGGATAAGGCAGTTTGGTCCATTATTTCTCTCCTCTGTGCATGTGGAAACAATGCAAATTTGGCAAAAGCCTGGCCTATATTATTAATCAGAAGTCATTTGATGGTGGGATTTGGCAACCAGCCAGTTTCATGGGGTGTTTCCTTCTTACAGCCATCATTTCATCTTCCCTATAAACATCTGCAAATTACCCGCCTTCAAATCATGCCTTTTCACTCCTCTTTTCTGGGGTGCCAGTGAGAACTGTGGTTCACCCAGCAGCCTCTGGTGTGATCTGCCCTTACCTCATTTTCTGTTTTTTCCTTCCTTGTACTTCCTTCTCTGAAATAAAAGATGCTAAATCTCAACATGATTTTTGAATGCTGTTTACTCCCAATCTGTGTTGTTTCCAATTCTTCGCCTGTAAATACAAGCTACTGGTGGAGCCCAGTATGAAAGAAAATATCCCAGCATATGTTTGGCAAATGCAGCATGCTCAGCTCTTGTCTCTAAATGCTGTTTCCCAGTGTTTTCTTCAGGGAAACAACTCTGATTAAATGTGCCAGTGTTTTTCATTGCATTTGGAGGATCTGCAGATCCTTCAGAAAAGTGGAGGCATGAAAAAGTAAATAGGTAACCAAGAGCAGTTTAAGGTGGAAACTGCAATTACACTTGAAATAGTTAAACCCAGATGTAGGTAAGAGATACCTCAGTGACTATTCCTGCACCCTTTAATCCCTTTGCAAACAGCAGTTGATGGCATTTGGATAAACATCTGCTGGCAGTGTGAAGGAGAGCCACCATATTCATATCTGAGTGCAAGACCTCTTCAGGGTTTCCCAAGCTTTAGGATCAGACACTTCCAGACTCCAAGCCTTCTCCCTCAGATATTGCTGCTGCTGCTGTTGCTTCAAGCTTCTCACTGGAAGGTGAGCCTTGAGCTGAGATGATTTTCACCAGCTCGATAGAGGAGGTTACCAAACCCCACTGCCCAGGCTGCCTGACTGGTGAGACAGCTCAGCTGGCCTTGGTGCAGCTCCTGAGCTGGCTCAAGCTGGCAGCCCCATGTTTTCCTGCTGGGCAGGCACCAGTCCTGCTCTACAGCAGGAAGGTTTGAGCTGGTAGTGTAGGATCCACCTCATCAGCCCAGTGCAAGCCACCTTGGTTTGATATCAGGACTCTATAACTCAAAAAGCTGGAAGTGTTTTGTACTTTTTTCCAAGAAAGTCCATATTTTCACCTTTTAACTTGATCCTGGGAGCTTTTCACTGTACAGAAAAAAAAAAAAAAAAAAAAAAAAAAAAAAAAAAAACAAAAACCCAAACTTAAACTAAATCAAACAGTCCAAGGCTAATGTGTAAAGAGCTCTGCTTTTGCCCCCCAAAATGCCACTCAATATTCTTCCTCTCCTTCGCCCAGACAAGTGCTGTGTTGTCCTCATGGATCTTTCCTAGGCCAGTGTGCCACAAGCAGATGAGATAGGACTGAAGATTGCAGCCTCTTTTTGGAAGTCAAATGAAAAGCTCTGCCAAAGCCAGCAGTGACTAATCCACTCACACAATTAGTTGTGGGACAGATGACAATGATTTTCAGAACCCAATACTCCCTGTGAACTGCTGTCCCTGAAAACACTTTGGAAATTTGTCAGCATGCCCTCCACATAGGTCCCAGATATCTCTGCTTTTTCCCTCCCCCATTTCAAACCAGTATTACTCTGTTTTCAAAGAGCATATTTTTAGCTCCTCTGAGAGGAAAAAAGGGCTAATGCTGGGAAATTTTTCCACTGTACAGGTAACAGGAATTACAGCCTGCAGCTGGGATTGCTCCCCTCAGATGGAACTGGCAATCATTCCCCACCAATGGTTTCTGCCAGTTAATTTAAAAGTGCTGTCCCCCCCAAGAGGGCTGTCCACACAAGGTCTCCTGGCCCAAATTTTCTAGATGGTTTAGTTCCACTGGTGGGATCATGATGGGGGCCACCAGCAGAGATGTCAACTCCAGACAAAATCAATCATGAGTTTGGGCTGAGAATCATTCCCCAGTCAAAGTGAACTGGGATGCGAAAGAAAAAGGGGGAAGGTTACATTCATTATAAAAATCTGCATCTAAAGATCGAATCCATTCCTAAGTGTGAGTACCAGCCTGAATTATTAAAGCTGAAATTATTTATAAGGTTAATTTTCCTTTCCTTGCTTGTGTTAGCAGATCCTGCCTAGCAACAGAGGTGACCTCTGGAGGTTGCTTCTAGCAGCGTCTCACGTGGCTGTGTTTGTTCACTGTCTGCAGCTCCTTCCCATCCAGACAGCCCAACGAGAATAGCCAGTTTCTCCTCAGTATTATCCTCCAATTGCTATGTGACAACCCTGCTTTGCAGCATGTCAAGTTACACTGTCAAGAAAGATTTAAATCCCCCAGAAAACAATTCATCTTTAAATAAAAAAATTGTCTATGAATCATTAATTTTAAAAATAAGCACTTATGAGAATTCACACTGTCTTGAGTAGTAAAAGCTTCTGTTTGACTCTAACAAAATCAGAGTAACTCTGTGACAGAAATGGCTGGATTCCTAAAGCTTTTCTTCCCTCCCCTTCAAGAAGTGATAAAGCCCAGGCCATTATGGTCCCAGACAAGCCCTGTTTTCTCAGCTTCTCTCTTTCAAATCAGGGTGAATTTAATCTAAACTCTTAATTATAGACTGGATCCTAAAAGCTGCTAAAATAAGGTGCCAATTATGCACAGCTCCTCAATGATCCAGGGGGTGAGTTAATCACTGCCCTCACATCTGGTACAGCCCCTACTGCCTTGCAAATCCCTGCCTGCAGACTGCTCCCAGCTGGGAACAGATTAACCCTTTTCTCTCAAGCATCCAAACTGCTCTAAAGGCTACATCCAGGAGTATTCACAACCACAACCTGGTTTCCCTTTCAGCTCCCAGATCCCATTGAGTGTTTCACAGGGCAAGAGCAAAGCTTAAAATAGGAAAGATATGGAAAATGTCTGTGGACAAAGCTTGGAATTGATTTCCTTGATGCCTTAGAGAGTGTAAGGCAGTGTGCAATGTGTGCGGGGTAGGTCCCCAGAGCCTGCAATCACAGTAAGAACAGGGCACAGGAGAAGGAACCTGCACCTATTCACCACATCTCTGTGCATGCTTCTTCTGTATTTGGAAGGGCTGTTTATGCCTGACTTCTTTGCCTGGATGTAACCAATTCCTTTACCTCCCATCTACTTTAAGACATGAGTTCGAATAGAAAAAAAACAGTTGAGATGTGTTTCCACCATCAGCAGAGCACTAAAGGTGATTTGCTTGTAGGACTAACAGCAAAGTCTTTGCATTTTGCCAGCCTTTTTCTTGGCATAGACTCATTTGAGTGCCATGTGGAGACCTCCTCTCCTGTTCACCATAACACAGATGGCCTCTTCTTCCCTCCCAAGCCACAGCTCAGTCTTGCTACAGCTCCAACAGTTATACAGAAAACTACCAGGAGAGCAATGTCAGAAAATTATTTCCTATATTTGCCTTTCCACTTGACATAGGGTGATTTCTAGAAAGGAGGAAAAACACCAGTGTTAGTTGGAAAGTTGAGTCCTGCTCAGCTGGTAGGAAAAAATTCCTCGATGCTGTGGCTCTCAGTTTGAGAGCTGGTGTCATGAGCCAAAAACTGATTTATAAACTGTCCTGTCTCACGTTGAGTATTCATAATTCTACAACACTCTCCCAGAGAGGAGGGATCGCATAACTTAGCCAGGCTTAAATGACTCCACAAAAACGAAAGCAGTGGTGAATCAATCCATGCACAGCAAGGACAAACAGACTGTCAGAAAAGTCCCAAATGCTGGTTTGCTTAAGGCAAGAAAACCATTGAGTTATGATATTGCAGTTTGATATGCATAAAAGGTCTCATTTGTAAGGTGGTCTCCTGCCTTAACAAAGCACCTCAGGCTATTTTCAAGTGGTTTCTATACACAGTTATTTCAGCTCACTGTTTGCTCAGTTTGCTTACCTTAAGCAGTGGTGACAAGATAAATATCTCTGGGTTCCAATTTACTTTATGTTTCTCAGCTTTGTCAAGGCACTATTTAGACTGTTGTGTTGAACAGCTGACTCCGAGCTGGAGCTCGTCCCTGCCTACATGCAAATGAACGATCAGATTGTGGGTTTGGGCCAAAGAACCGGGGAACACATTAAAAAACAAATTGCAGAGCAGTAATTCAATAGCTCGGACAGGGCTAAGTATCATCTGCCCTCAGGTGGGATGAGTCAACTGTAACAGAGCTATGCCACACAAAAGAAAATCTCTCAGGTCACTCAAGATAAAACACTGTGATTAATGAAGTCTTGATTAACTCAAATGATCATTTAACAACTATCTCTTGTTCTTTCCCAATTGTGTTTGCGCATCGGGAAAGGGCGGGGAGGGCCACGCAGGGAGTCACTGCACACGGACACCCACCCCCTGCCCGGAGAGCCACCGTGCTCCTTTTGCAGCAGAAAACGACAAGGATTAGTGACGGTGAGCCAGCAAAGATGCCACTATGTGGGCTGCCCGTGGAGGGCTGTGTGGCAACCTAACGTGGCTCATGTGTGCATCACTGTCCCCGAAGTTAGGGATGCGGGCAGGAGTGATGTGTCACACGCTAACAATAGCCACTAACAGCGCCCTCAGAAACCGGGGATAATTAACAACCACAGAAAACTCACCTGCCTGACACATGGTTCAGCTCTCCTTTCAGTTACTGATCAGTTGCTCAAGTGAATTTGCCAGGGAAAAAAGCTTTTCCTGGTGTTTCAAACTGACTCGACCGATTTATTTCTTTAATCCATTTCTTGGCTCTGTCATTTTGCTTTCCTGCCCCTAGTTCTGAGCTGTTCATTGTGTTTAATCAGCTCCTATTTTTTCATGTGTAAGTGTCATTGGATTTATCTTGTTTGCTCTCTATTCTGGGGGAAGGAATACTGCACTGGTCTATTTCTTTGGGCGCTACCCACAACAAGTATTCCAAACAGAAAACACATTTGCTCGTGACTTACTTGACCTGGGAGAAACCAGCTCCCTTTGCCCACAGGCATTTACACTGTCTGAATTCTGTGAGCATCTGAGTTTGCTGCTCAGCTTAAGGGAGCAAGGGAAGAAAAAAAAAAAAAAAAAAACCAACCCCCAGACAAAGCTGAAATGCCGAGCTGGTTTGACTACCCGATTTTATCTGTCAGGGGAGGAGAAGCATGGAAGGACTCGTGAGATCACTACTGAATTGATACTGGGAGACAGGAAAAGAGGAAAACACAGGTCAATTGAGTATCAAGTTTAAAAGCATCCCAGTCCTTGTGATGTGCTTCTTCTTGAATTAGTTTGTTCTCAACTATCTAAAATTGGATCTTGCCAAAGTGAGTTAGAAACTGCCAAGTGTCTGCATGATATTTTTGGGCAAAAATCTTCAAGGGACTGGAATGAGACCAGTGTTTCTCTTGCTAACTGATTAGATTTGAACCTGAGATTCCACCAGACTGAGGTCAGTACATTTCTGTGGAGAAAAGTCACACTAAACTATAATAGCTGAGTTTTTGAAAAACCAGAATTAGGATATTCCAACGTAAGTGCTGTACTGCAAGGAATTCAAATGAATCTGTTCCTGTGATCCATTTCCTTGTGCCATTTTACCTCTAAAATATAGTCATGGCTCTGAGGGCACTCAAAGACCTTAATTGCACTGACTGGCCCCTCACCAGTGGCTGTGTTTAGCTCTTGTGGGATCATGTGCCACCCCTGAGAGCCCTGCCTGTGCTGGCTCTGCCTCCAGCTGCTGCTCTCCTGGAACATCAGGCCATTGCTGTGCCCTGGCAAATACTCTGGAGGCTATTTGAGGCTGTTGTGGCTTTCAAGGGCTAAGAGTAGTTAATTAGTTCAGTCTAACAAGTCTTTCCAAACTTGATTAGTCTAGATTTTAATAGGGTACCTGTGAAGGTCCATTTGTTTTTTGCTGTTTTGAGGCTCATGTAGCCTCCCACATTCCAGACTGAGGCTGCACTATGAGCTAAGTCCCTGTTGCCTAAGTCTCTCTGAAATGAATGGGAGTCAGGCACCTACATGATGCCTTTTGGAAATCAGTCTAAACACTGTAATAATAATAAATAGCTGTCACATTAGCAGATGACTAGAAGCTTGACTAATAATGATGCAACAACAGTATGATGAAATACTCTTCTATGCTTTATTGGCAAGTTACCAGAGCACTTTTCTGCTTTGTTCCTGCTTTCTGCCCCCTCAAAATTCACCGAGTGTCCATCTCTTCCCCTAAAGACTTCTTCTTCAAGGACTTAGCCTGCCATGCCCTCCATCCTGTGATGGAGTGTACAGGTCCCATATCAAGTGGTCACTGCTGCAGCTCAGCTCCCTGCACTGTTGATGCCCTGTTGCCTGCCCGTGTTGCACTTGTTGATGCATAATCATGTGTGAAGGCAAATATCCCCCTCATGTCACACCCTGCAAACCTAGGAAGGGACCTTGCTCACCTCTGTCAAATATCAGCAATCTGCATGTGGAGTCCTAGTGAAATGAGAAAACTGAATCAGGCATTGAGGGTTGCTTACATGAGTCCTGTGCTACAGTTTTGTGAGCCCACCTGAGTTTAATTCTGTAGTCATTCTTATTCTTGTTCTCACCTGTTTCACTGGCTTACAAGTGACTCAGGCTGCCTTTACTAAAAGTCCCTTGCTAATGTTACTCAGAGCCTGCCCTGCACAAGGCCAGTCACATGTGCTGAATAATTACATTACTCACCATATAAGCAACTGGCCACATGAAAACCCTCAAGCACCCTTCCTTTGGGTTCTCATCCAAAATGGAGCCTGAAAAGCAAACAAATTGAAGACTCTTTTCCTTGTACTCCTGGCCTAACCCTGCCAGTCCCCCTCTGGCAGGACAAGGGGCTTCAGATCATTTGCTTGTACTCTCTTGTACTCCTAATTTTTATCTCTGCAGCAAGAACTGCATTGCTTACTCAGCTTAGCAGACTAATTGAAAATATTTGTGCAATACTGTGTGTTCTGATGTAAGATCTGCAGAGACCTTCCTCCTTTTTGTTACTATTGTACCTGGGAAGGAAAGAAATCCTTTCTCACTTCTGTGGAGGTTTCAAGAATGCCCTGGAATAAACGATGGATCATCTCTCTTAGGCTGCCCAGAGGCAAGCACGTCAGTGTTTACTCAGCTCTGCAGCTGGGCTCCAGGGACAGCCCCCTCGCAGACCTCTGAAGCACTTGCAGAAGGGAAGCTGGCCATTTTCTGTTTCCTCAGGTGCAGGCTCCTCTCACACGCTTCACTTGCTGAAACACACTGTCCCTGCAGGGAGTGGTGCCACCCACGTGTCATGGCTGCCGGACAGAAACCAGATGTGAACCCTCCTCAAGGTTTCTCCATCCTGGAGACTGGTGTTAGACACGGACACACATCTGCTGAGCTCTCCTCCTGGTCTCACATGCATCGTACCTTCATTGTTTGACTGTTTGACAATGACCAAGGATTAGTAGGGTGTGAAAAGGATCATAAAACAAGTCTCTACCCACCATTTCAGTGATATGGATGAAGCTGTTTATTGGGTAGATTTCCAGGTCCTGTTCCCTTCCCTTGCATGTCCTGTCTCCCCTTTTTATGTGGTCCCCCAGGCTCTGCTTGCCTTTTTCACTCTGCTCCCTCTGACTTTAGCGTCTTTGATAAATGTCTTTGGGTAGATATCTGTGAACAAAAGAGAGTAGTAAGCCTAGAAGGCTGTTTTCCTTTACACAGGCTCACCTTTGACACTCAGAAGTGTGCCTCCTAAGCAGGGGGTGGTACTGTTAAAAGACTGAAAGCAATACTGAATCTGCTTCAAGACCTTAGAGGAAATGCTATGTTGACTGAGGCTGGGAAACTCCACCCAGAGCTCCAGGAACAGCGAATGGAAAAGACTGACAATACTACGAAGATTTCTTCTCACTGCCCTGTCTGTGAAGTGAGAATTGTAACAAACCATCTCTTCGTAAGTGCAACCAAAAATGAAACAGTTATGGGAATTCATCTGGGCCTCAGGTGTGTATACATTTATACATTCCCAAGTTAGTAGATTCCTCTGATTATATAAAAAACCCCAGCAATCCAGTGCAGACATTAAAGTGTCCTGTTCTGTACAGGCTCTGAATGTCTCTGCATGGGGCCCTTTCTAGCCCAATCTGTCTTTGTTCTCACCCAGTGCTACAAACAATAGGGACGGCCCAGACTGTCTGATGAAGTCCACGTGCGTTTGAGTAGCTGCTCTCCCCCAAACTATTTATCTCCTGGTAGACAGCTGTTGTGATGTTTTTCTGTGCCAAGGGAATGGTTTCGGTTTTACTTTCTCAGATTAGGATACCAGCTCCCTTGAAATCACCTCCTATAAAACACAGGGGAGTTGGCAGCTGGCTCATTGCATCAGCTGGGTCATTGGGTCACCACCGCATGGCATCTCCACTCAAACACATGTGCATCAAACCAAGCCCTTGTGTGGAGGAAGTGGCATAATCAGATGGCTGTCATCCATGAGTTGGACACCTTTCAAAATCTCCCCCAAAGGAAAGTGACAACATATGTGATCTTGCAGAGCATTGCCACTGGACAGGATTTGTGAGACAGGACTTGCAGACTTAAACCTGAAAGTTCCCC
Organism: Vidua macroura; assembly: GCF_024509145.1. Classification (NCBI taxonomy): domain Eukaryota; kingdom Metazoa; phylum Chordata; class Aves; order Passeriformes; family Viduidae; genus Vidua; species Vidua macroura. Next base: position 33,749,724 of record NC_071573.1, on the reverse strand, counting down.
TTATTTCAGTAACTGTCCTTCACTGTGAAGGAATAAAAAGAGAAGGCTTAGCAATGAAAAACCCTGCAAGATCTTTGCCCCACTGTGATATGTTTGTGTCACCATCCATTCTACTTAGCAACTTTGCTTTCTTTGCTGGGCATGGCAGTGAGGCTCACTGCAACAGTGCCTGGCTTTGGGGGCTCTGTGTCTGGGCTCCTTGTTTCTGCAGGACACCATTCTGCATTCCCTGGCACCAGGCCTGCTTACTGGCTCCATTCCTGAAGTTTTAATAATGGCACGGAAATTCAAAGTCCCTCTTCAGGCATTAAGTGCTTTCACTGATATGGCTCCTGGGTCTTTTCGGGTTTTTCACTTGAACACCTTTTAAAATCTGGCCAACAGCTACTAGGTATGGTGACAGGGTAATGAGACCAGCTCTGTCATTATGGAGAGGGTGTGAAGGAACTGCTTCATCACTGACCTTCATCTTTTGATGTTGAGATTAACTGTAGAAATCATTTCCCCTGGCAAAAAAATACAACATCTGAAAAAGTATATGTAAGTAGGACTTGTGTCTGTGTCAGCTTTCAGTTGAGCCAAAAGCAGTAAATGTCTGCTTGTGATATCAAATTAAAGACAATTACTTTTTTGTGTGTGTCAGTAGGCTTACATTATGAGAATGAAGCTGCAGCCTGTACCATCTCCTCTGAAAAGAGCAGGCTATCAGTAGCCACTGCCAAATAACAAGAGCAGCTCGTGGGATGAACCCAGTCTTTGATGCGAGGCAAAGCTGAGAAGGCACAGAGGGGGCAGTGAGGGGTCACGCTGTCTCCCAGAGAGATCACAGCCTGTAAGCCTGGCTCTGTATTTCAGTTGCCTCCTCTCTGCTGACAGAAATCCTGGACACGGTAGGAACAGCAATGGAAAATCCCATTGCATCACTGTCCCACCTCAGGCATGCCTGGTTTGGTAGGCTTAACTGTGCCACACAGGAATCCACAAGTGTACCAAAAGATTATTAGTGGTTCTGGAGAAGGAACAGGAACAAAAACTACTGAGCTGTAAGTTTTTCTTTTTAAAGGGAGAAGACGTGCACAAGCAGCCCCCAAGCCCTGACACTCATTCGTGGGGTGTACCCAGGTCCTGCTGAATTCCACTGAAGTTTTGTCACAGGTTTTAATTAGATTAATATGTTGGTGGCTGAGTTTCACTACACAGTTCTGTCTGATACTGTGATTAATTCCTCAGTTATCTAATTATCTCTGAAATACTTCTTATAGGGTTGCTCACAGCACTGAGAAATGGCTTTAGATGGAGCAAATATTAAAGGTGGGTCTTACTAAGGCTGTTGGGTGTGGACATCTCCCCTTTCTCTGGTTCATTAAGTTCCAGATCTAACATAGCCTTTTTTGCTCAGAAGTGCTGCAGAGAAGACTGGCTCCTCCAGAGTAATTTGAGCTATTGTGATATGAATCAGCTGTGGAAAAGGCCCAGGGTCTTCCCAAAACCCGGCATAAGAAGTAAAGGAGCAAACTGCTGACTGCACTGCATTTCCCTATGTCAGAGGAGAATTAATTAATGTTTTCAGGCTGCTTTGAAAATTAAAAGTGCCATGTGGTACAATATTGCTGATCCTGTTTTTCACCCTGTAGCTGACACGTAGCATGTCCCTTACAAGCTAATTGGAAATTGCTTTTGGTATTTTTAGCGTTTTTCAGCAGAGCTGCTACAGCCTGCTGCTTTGTTCTATTAAACGTGCCCTACCTCACCCTCCCCTACCCCCCCTTCCTCTAAGCTCCTCTGCGAGGGAAATAAAAACATCAGTCCCTGGCACCATCTGTCAAGCACAGGCTAATCCATTCTCTGCTTGTCTCATGGTCAATTTGGTTTCTCTCTGATTGGTACAGCTACCCTTCTTATTGGTGAGAATTTAATTCTATTCATAGGTTTGGGCTTTGCTTTGTTTTCATGGTAATATTATTGTGATGATTGCAATATTCAGACATACAACCCCTACATATGCAGGGAAAATGAGGCAGGAAGAACCAGCTTGCCCCAGGATGTGCGGGTGCCTCAGCAGCAGAGCTGAGCACTGAGCTCACAGGGCCCCAGATAATACCCAGTGCTGACTAAAGCACCACTGCTTTGACTCTTTCTGCTCTGTTTTGGCTTTGTTTACGGTGATCTCCACTCCACGGGAGCAGTGCAGAGATGAGTAAGACATGGACCTTTGTATAGCTCCTATGACGAGATGCAGCAGATCCACCAGGGACACAGCTCGTGGCTACCCAGCAAGGAGCAGAAGCAGATCAGGTCAGCCTGTTAACAAAGGGGGCATGTTGGATCAGTTATTTTCTCCATTTGCTGGTGGTAAATGGGACCCCAGGCACGGCTTTATGGCTTCCTTCTAATATTCTCAGTACTACTGCTGTCCCTGTGCCATTAACTAAGTGGTGATTGCTGTCTGATAGACTGCTCTAACACCTTTCATTCCCCTTCCAGGATCTAAAGAGAGGCTGATGAGAGGCCAGGGAGAAATGTCAATGCTCAGCTCTGCTCAGGATCAGGCCAGAGCTGACCATACGGAAGAGATCTGATTTTCTGGAGGTCTGTCCAAAGCAAACAGCAGCTCTTAGCACATTGATGTTGACCTGTCACTGGCTGTCTACCCTCACACAGGCTGTTGTGTTCTCTTCTGCCTCGTCATTTCTTTTTATAAAAGAATCCATGCAAAAGACACAGGCTGAAGAACAGCTGGGTGTGTAAGCAGGTCCTGTGTGCTTCACAGAGATGTCCCTCTGCCTCTGTGTGAAATGACAAAAGAATCCTGCTGACTCATTCCTTCCTGCCATTACTGCAGCTTCTCTGGTGATACCACACGGATAGACCCAGGAATGAAAATACTTTCTCAAGAACAAACATCCTTAAAATGGCATGGCTTGCCCCATAGAAGGAAAACAATGTCTTTTTGCGTCTCTTTTTCATAACCAACAATTCAAAAGGATTTTTTTTTTCATTCTATTTTGTCCAACACCACTATTTGCCAAGGAGGCAGTGTGTGAGCACTTAAAACTGACAGGGAACTGACAGCTCTTGCAAACAATGGTCAAGAAGGGCCACACTTTGCCTTATTCTCTCTCCTCTGGTCTTTTATCTTCACAGTGGGCAGTGTTTAAGGTATCCCACAAAGATTTCCATGTGAATGGCCTGAAAGTCTGCAAGCAGCATGAGTCACAGCTTCACTGACCAGGGGATGTCACCAAAAGCCATTTCTGCGCCTTTCTACACCTCCAACCCTCACAGAGCCCCATAGAGTGGTGAAGTTCACAGCCAGGGTAGGCCAAATCCCTAAGAATGCAGGTGCCTGGAGACAGGACTCTCCTTCCTCCCAGCCAGGCCTATGGCAATGTGCTCTAGGGGTATAGGGAGGTGTTGGGTGGCTCTGGCATTCAGCTCCCCTAGGAGTGAGAATTTCTGCCAGGCTGTGAGGGAGGCAAGGGGGTCTGGGAGGCTGGTTGAGGGGGAGTGGAAGGCACCAGGCTCAGGGCAGCGGCTGACAGGTGCCTGGGAAATGGAACTTGGCAGGTGGGGAAGGGCTGAGCCCTACCATAAGGCTCCAGATTTGGCTCTGGCACCGGCTCCAGACCTGGCTCCATCTCCAGCTCTGGCCTTGCCTCCAGGCCCCCCAACAGCTGGGCTGCAGCACTGAGCACTGCCCTGATCCCTGTCCTCAGCACTGTGCTCAGTTCTGAGCCTCTCTTTAGAAAGGACATTGGGGTGCTGCAGTGTGGCCAGCAAAGGGCAACAAGGCTGATGAAGGATGTAGAAAACACATCTTGTGAGCAATGGCTGAGGGAGCTGGGGTTGTTCAGCCTGGAGGAGAGCCCACTGCTCTCCACAGTTACCTGAGGGGATGCTGTAGGGAGGTGGGGGCCGGTCTTCTCTGACCTGTCTGCAGTGACAGGGCCAGAGAAAAAGGCCTTAAACTGAGACAGCGGAGATTCGGATTAGACAGAAAAAAATTGTCATTGTTAGGGTGGTGAGGCATTGGAATAGGTTGTCCAGGGAAGTCACCATCCCTGAAGGTGTTCAAGAGACTTCTGGACATGGTGCTGGGTGGTGTGGTGTAGTGATTTAGGGGTTACTGTGCTAGTGCCAGGTGGACGATCAGACTAGATGACATTAAAGGTCTCTTCCAGCCTTGATGATTCGATGATTCTGTAATTCTATAACTCTATAATTCTGCCATTCTGTAATTCCGTGATTCCGTGACCCGGCGTGCCCCACCGGGCGCGGCCGTGAGGCGACCCGGGGCGAGGCGGAGCGCGAGGCGGCAGGGGCGGAGCCTTCGCGGCAGAGAGGGGGCGGGGCGGGGCCTCGCCGCGCTGATTGACGGGCGGGGCGGAGCCACGGCGGGGCGGAGCCGCGCGGCCGATCCGGAGCGCCGGGGCCGTGGAGGGCGGGGGAGACACCGGGCACGGAGCCGCCGCCACTGCCGCTCCCCGCAGCCAGGTAACCGGACGGGGGCCGCGCTCGCCCCGGGCTACCCCGGGAGGCCGGGGCGGCTGGGGAGGGAGGTGGCGACCGCCGCGCCGTGGCGCTGTGTCTGTCGAGCCGCGGCGGAGCCCCGGGTGAACCGCTCTGGTCCGGTCCGGTCCGGCGACGGGCGCGGAAAGGGGCAGCGGTCGGCCCTGCCTGAGCCGGTGCGTTACCCGGCGCCGCCACAAAGCACCAGCCTTCCCCCACCGCGTCCCCTTCTCCGTCAGCGTCTCCCAGCGCCGCCCAGCCTTCCCGGCGGGGGCCGGCACCGAGCACGCCCTCCCCGTCGCTGCCGACACAACTTCCTCCCCCAGCTCGGCACTGGGCAACTTTTCGGACGGGTTCTTGCGCGGAGCCGCGGGCGGGTGGGCGCGGGGCCGTGCTCGGGCCCGGAGCGGGGGCGGCCAGGCGGCTCGGGGATGGGGGGCGGCGGAGGGCCCCGGGCACGGCCCCTCGGTGCGGCGGAGGCGGCGGCGGTGCCTCCCCGTCAGCTGTTTCCTGCTGTTTGTTGTCAGGGCTCCTGCGCTCCCGGCAGCGCCCGGCGGCGGCGGGGGGGGCGGGGGGGGGGACGGGACGAGCCGGGCCGGCCCCGGTTGGCTGCGCGCGCCCCCGTGACGGCGCGCGGGCCGGGCCGGGCCGGGGACCGCCCCCGCGCGCGCGCGGCTTTGTGTGTGCGCGGCACCGACACCGGGATCGGCACCGACACCCCCGCAGCGCCGCCCCCGGGCCCGGCCGCGGAGGATACGCGGGGGTTGACCCGCCCTGCCCTGTCTCACGGGGGGTGGTGGCGGCGCCTGACGCATCGCCCCTCTCCTAGGGCGAAGGTGCCGCCTGCCGAGCGCCGGCCGGCGGAGCAGCCCCGTGTCCCGGTCAGACAGGTGCCTCCCGCGGGGAGCTGTCACCGACCTGGCCTTGTCTTGTGGTGCTTGTTTGCTTTGCGGAGGTGCTCGCGGCTCGCTCGGCAGCGAGGCGCATTCGCCTGCTAGCGCTTAGATTGGGGTTTTCCCCGTGGAAGTACGGATTTCCAGGGAGCTGAAATATTCTGCCGGCGCTTTTCCGCTTTGGGAAAGATTCTAAGTCAAAGCAAAAATGAATGTGAAGACTGTCTTCTGTCTGCTTCATTTGTTGCTCTGTGCACAGCCCTCAGCTGTACTGGGCAAGAGATCTAGATTAGATTAATCCAGCGTGTTTATTTAAGAATAAAGGCCGCGTTTTGGACTGATATCACCGTAGAATTTAATAAATTATTTGTCTTTGGTTTATTTAAACAATAAACACGGGTTTAGGGTTAGACTGAGGGAATAACAAAGCAAGTACACACGGTTTTATGAGAGAGAAACAGGGCAGGGCTCTTTCTAAAGTGGTATCACAGAATAACTCTTGATGTCAGCAGCTAATGGCTCTGGATTAACCATTATCTTAACTAATGTTTATGATTGAAAGGAAGGGAACTTGCTCCCCAGTTGTAAACATTCCCTCACGTGACTGTATGTAACTGCTATATATATAATCTTATATATATTTTTATATAGAGCCTCTTTTTGGATGGCTGAATTCAAGTCGTATGTGTGACAAAAACTCAGTTTTTAAGTGCTGCTCACTTTTTCTAAAGTAGTCTTTAAAAATACTGTGTGGAGGCTTCTGTCTGTTCTGTACTTTCACTTTCGTAGTTACAGAATTACTTAGAGATGCAGGGCTTATTGTTTGTATATAGATTTTAATAATGACAAGTGAGTTTCAAGTGTGGTTGCGAGTGTATGAGGACAAATGAAACTGCATCTCAAAGCCCAGCAGAGAAGATGACAAGAACAGGCTGTATTTGTTACTTGTCACACACTGAGAGCTGTACACATATTTATATATCTGAATTTAACATGGTAATCATCACAAGCTTGAAGGGATGTTGTCCATGTCAGGTCATTGGTTCATGTTTGTTTACTAACATTTGACCTGTGTTGAAATCTTGGGTTGCTCAGCTCTCACTGAAATACGTAATTCCCTTAAGCAAGACTTAACTTAAAAATTGCTTGTTAAATGTGTAGATGAAATGCCTGTACACTGTGTATGTTTGTTAGCAAGGTGATCTCTAATTTTGGAGCCTTTACCTACCGTCAGGACCTTTCTAGTTAATATAAAAATCTCTTGGTGATGTGCACTTAGTGTACTTTCTGCCGGCTGGACGCTGCTGGTTTGGATGATGGTTGTCTTTACACCATTTCTTAAAAGGCTGTTTATTGGATTTCGTTTTTTATGACTCATTAAATCAGTGATGTCTTTGGATGAAGTTTTGTATCATTTCAGCACTAAAATTAATGAAAACAAAAAATGTGTAGTTTAGCTTTCTGAAAGTTGCAGAATGGATTCATAGACAAAAGTTGTCTCAACTGCTTAAGTAGTATAAGAATAAATGTATTACAAAACAAGGAAATACAGCTTTCTTAAAAACAGTGGAGTAATTAGGAAGAGGAAAGGAAGAAAAGGGAAAAAGAAGCAGGGAAGTAGGTCTAGTTGCTGGTTTTGGATTCTCTGTAGTGGTGGGAAAGAAAAGTAATCTGAGTCTGATACCATTTGTAAACTAATACTTATATATGTTATCTAGCAGGAGTATTGTGAGGGTTTAAGTTACTCTGTGGGAGATGCTGAGATAGGGGGGCTGTATGAGAAACAAGCACCCATCTATGTGTCTCTGCTCTCTGTTAATGTGAAATGAAATACCCTGGATTAGTGTTTGAGTGCACCAATATGACATAAACAAATTTAAATGGCAGTGTCTCAGTGCTCTCCTTACCTAGGAAAAAATGCAGTTTGCAATAGGAAATTATAGTACTGCAACCTGCAATACAAAATTACACTGCTGCAACTTGCACAAGGGTGCTTTCATCCTGCAAGGCAGCTTGTATGTTGGTGGGTGCTGTGCCCTGCATCAGGGCTTTGCCAAAGCCTCTTCTCTCATTGGACTGTATTAAGTTCCCTTCACAGTTTGCTACAGTTAGCTAGATGGTTCTAAAGAGCACAGTATGTTGGTCCAGTTCAGTTTCTCTCCACATTTGGCTACATGTGGTGGTTTCAATTCTGCATGTAGGCAGAGGCCAGGCCTTGTTTACTCGGACAGTCACAGAAGTTGATGGTGGACATTGAATCTCCGACCTCCTAAGAGACTGACCACATGTGTATTTTTGGATGTTCCCTCACCTGTGAGCAGGGAGACCTGGGAAGGTAAGGAGCAAGTTTTATTTTTTCCTTTATGATTCTTTAATTTTGGTCTTGTGCAGCTGTGCTAAGAATTATCTTTTCTCTTTTGTCCATCTCTGAGATGAGAAGAGGAAGCTGAAGCCCAGTTCCTGAGATGCCATGATGAAGTTTCAGCCTAGTTCCAGGGTAAGTACATCTTGAGAATGTTTCAGTGTGCTTAGAGGAATGCATAACCCTTTCTCAGAGGGTAGAGAATGCTTATTTGCTCACAAAGGAAAATGTTTTTAGTTGGTAAAATGGTGCAAGAGAGGTGGTCACAGTTTTTTGTCCTTTAACTAGCAGCTGTTCTCTATTGTAGATGTGAACGCAGTAGATGGTGCTGAAGCAACACTGAGGCTCCTCCTGTGAAATATCCACAGTCCAGTGTGTATAGAGAAAGTGCTTGCTGGCTCTCCCAAGTGTTGACGGTCCTGTGTCTTCAAGAGATGCATTCCAGGACAAGAAAACACTGACTGTTAGTTTTAAAGATGTTAATAAATAATTCTTTGTGTTACTTTTTCATTCTTTATTGATGGTGAAGATAGGCAGATGAGGTAGTACAAATATCAACCAAGCGGTGCTTCAGGTGGTTTTGGATATGTGTGCAGATAGTGGTCAAATTTAAGCTGTTGAATGTCAGCCCTTTGATATGGTTGTTGCTCAGTGTTGCTGAAATCAACACTGAAAGTGTCTGGGGAGTTTGGGAGCTACTGCTCTGGGCATACACATTATAGCACTCAGCCACAGTGCCTGTGTTTCCTGTCTGTCCATGCACTCACTGGGAGAATCATGCAGGGAGGAAGTCTTTCACAGAGAGATTGAGAAGTGGTATCAAGGTTTATGCTGTCAGAATAATGTACTGTCAAAATCATGCACTGTCAGCAAGCCTGACCTAGGTAATATGAGCTATCACTGATTGCTGTCCTAAAGGTCCTCTCAGGAAGGTGGTCTGGGTAGAATAATGGAAGTGACATCATCTCTCAGTTCATCAAGTACCCCCTCTTGGAATTGGGGAGATTGGACAAGCAATAGATACTTTATATCCCATTAAGGAAAGTAAAAAAGTCTGCCTTTCTTACATTGCAGCCATTCAATTAATATAATCACGTGTGTTTTGTAATTTGCATGAAGGCAAGAGCGCTAGAACTTCATCACTGATACATACCCAGTAAAGAATGCTTAGCTGATTTTAAAAGTGAAATCATGGGCCAAAAAAAATCTGTTTTTTCCTCAGCATTTGGTTTTGTGAATAACCAAGATCCCGGTCCGCTACTTCCGAAAATTCTGCTGGTAGCATGATGGAATTGTTGGGATAGTGTCACTTTCTGGAGCTGTAAGTAGCACTAGGGAACCTGACTGGTTCTCTGGACCAGTGGAAGTTATTTTCTGTGTTTTTAAGTGTAAGTAGTGGATGAATGGCCAAGTGCACTTACTGTATTTTCCTTCCCCTGTTTGGAGGATCTTAAGCTTTAGAAATGCTTTTGTCTTTCACAATTCTTTGGCTTCTCCTCATTTAAAAGAGCCCTCCCACTGCCTATCAAAGCTGCCTATAAGTGGCTTTTTCAGATCATTTATGCATGTGTGAACATAAATAGACCCCCGCACCTTTCCCATTGGCAGTGAAACTATAGGGAAAAAAATCTGCTGACTTTGTACGCACCACTTCTGTTTGTAAGGGGCAGCCTGAGAGCAATGGAAAATTGCTTTCCCCTTGTTCTGTTGTGCTTCTGTTTTTTCCTGTGTGCAGTAAGTATACCCTACAGGATTCAGCATCCTTACATAAAGAGAGAGGAGTCTTTAACCACAGCAAGTACATTCTGATTTGGTCTTATAAGTGAATGCTATGTTTTTAGCTTGGGGGAAGAAAAAGGAAGGGGAGACCGTGAAATTATTCCAAACTGAAGTCAGTTTCTCTATTTTACAGGAGAGGAAAAAGCAGAATTTCCATGTTAGGTATTTTAGAAAATCTATTATAAAGCGTGGTATTTTAAGTCTGCATTGCTAGCAGTCATTTTGTAATTTTTCCCTACTTTTTACTACTGTGAGCAGTAACATAAAGACTAATGTAAGATGACTAGTTTTATAGTGCTTCAGGTGGGCCCTTACAAATTCATTGAATTCAACAATCAAACCTGAAGTCACAGGTAGCTGTAGCCTGCTTTGTATTTTGACTGAAGTCTACCAGGTGGTAGTTAAGTGTAGAAGTTACTTTGAAAAAGTTAGACACTGGTAACCTTACAGTATTTTAGTAGTTTCTTCAGAAAATGTACACAAAATCTACATTGTTTTGATTGTTGCAGTGCTGACTGTAGAATTTAATTTTCTAAATTTTTTTAATGTGTATTATTTCAAGAATATAGATTACCTTATGCACTGTATTCTGAAAAAATATGTTCTGGTACCAGTTGGTTTGTTAGATTCTGCTGTGACTTTAAGTTACTTTCAGCTCTTTAAGGTGGCATAAATATGTGAGGATTTTAGGCCTTGTATTAGTAGGCAGATTTTTCAGCCTTCCATCTTTGAATATCTTTATTTATGCATTTATTTTAACTTTTGACATCTTTGGGACTCAAGATTTCAGTCCATGTCATAATGCCATATCCAAAAATAATACATTTGTATGCTGCTGTGACTTTTAGCTTGCTTGTTAGAATTGCCCTTGTGCTCCCTTCTGAAGTATTTAATTTCCATTTTTAACATCTCTGGGCTACTGCTTTTCTGAGGGCATTGACATGAATTATGATTTTAGGCAGGTGATGCACTTGCATTTGAAGTGTTTAGGTGCATTTTTCAAAATGTCATGCTGTGCAGGGTCAGTCTGTGTAAAGGATCTGTTCTGGACACCAAGCTCTGTGTTTGTGTTGCTCTTGGTGAGATAGGGACGGGTTTGGATTTGTGTTATGTTACCTTCTAAAAGTACTGACAGGGTGTGCACTATTTTTACTCTGAAAGAAATACCCCTTTGGACGCCGATTCCACATTTACTGTAACTTACAATCAGTTAATTGCTTTGAATCCACAATACAATCAGCACAAATATAACATTATCCAAAATTAGGAAGGATAGCACATGGACCTAGGCCAAGTGCCTTATGGGCATATCTATTACAATTGCCTTAATTGCTTGTATTTGTGGTTTCTTCTGGCTGGAGACTTTTACTGATACTTGTTTATTCACACTTATTGTCTGTTGATTTTCCTTCATTCTGTCACTATTCACGTTTTAATTTTTTTTGCCTTTGGTTGCTTAGAAAGATAAAGGCATATTAGAAAGGTATAAAGCTTAGAGAAATCTAAATGAAAATGCTTTCTGTATTTTGAGTGGAAATCTCACGTCTAACACTCAGACCTGTTTTATTTATCCTTTGAAGAAGAGAAATGGGTATTATATTACCTTTAAAAGGAAGAGTCATGACATTGCTTTTAATTTTTATATATCCTTCAGATGGGATACAGAAGATTAATAGTGATTGGAAAAATCTGAATGTTAGGAACCTCAGCTAAAATATCTCTGTTCAATATTAGGAACCTTTTTTGTTGCCTCACATTGTAAGAAAACAAAGTGTGAAATAAAGCAATTGGAAAAAAATCATTATGTCAGTGATTTTTCATTTTTAGATGTAAAAATGGTGTGTTAAGCTCTGTGTGTGCAGGTGCAAGTTTTAGTCCATTTGCTTTGTGCATGTCAAGAGTAGGCTTTAAGAAACTGATCGCCTAAAACTTGAAATGAGTTTAAACTAGGTATTTGTGCTTCTTAACAGTGCTTGACTTAGAATATTCAATTAGATGAGTACAAAATGTGACTGACTTCTCTATGAACGGCACAGTCTCCTGCTCTGAAAAGTAAAACCCACACAATTCTAATATTGCAGTGTGTCAGATTTACTTTGCATTGCTCTGCGTGACAAAAGCAGAGACAATACATTTTTCTGATTCCACATCTGAAGCATAAATGGAGGTACATTTAACTTGTTTAACTATAGAAGTTCAGTCATAAAACTTCTGCAGTTGAAAGGGAAATAACATCATAATTCAGTTCCTTTGTCATGTTATATCATCCTTCGTGATTTAAGTTGTCGACTATACGTTCTGTGCCTACTCACTAGTTAACTTTGAGTAATTTATGTTAGTTAGTGTGAAGTTGGTGAGACACTTTAATTTTCCTAAGCAGTGAAGAGGCTGATTTATCAGGCACTGCAGGTCATCTGCGATAAAGTTTTTAAGCTCTGTTTTTTTTCTCATTGGAGTTGCTGAGGCATTTTAGTGATGAGGCTTTGGAAATACCCTGGATAAATGACACAGTATTTTATATTTGGATTAGACAACTTTAAACATTTGTATATGTCTGGTGTAAAGACTGGATGTATTGTTTATTATGTGAACTAGCATCCAAACCTTTCCTATCTTGGTGTGTATATGAAACAAAGAAATGTCAAGTGAAATACAGCAGCCAGGGTGCTATACCAACATTCTGAGTGGTGGTGTTGTGTGATCATGTGTCATAAATTGTGCAAAGCTATGGGGAAGCGACATAATAAATATGTATTATAAAAAGTGGGGGTGACTTGGGAAAATTAAGCTATAATTGTCTTGGTGACTCAGTGTAATTCTCAGTGCTTCATTTCTTAGTGCTGACTAAGATGAGTGAGTTGTTGGGAATGTACTGAAATAGAATTTTCAGTATTGTGTTAAAGGAAGTGGCAGCTTCTGAGTTTAAGAACTGCAGGGGTCAGTAGGGGGTCTGCAAAAGTCTGAACTGTATTTTAAAGGTTTCTGTTTGTGTTTTTCTCATGTAATGTAATTCGTTTGTATTTAAGTAATCTTATTGGTAAAATGGTCACTTTGGGAAATAACTTGCCTTGAAGAGAGGCAGACTGTAAGTTCAGCAATTCACCAACAGAGGAACAACTTTGAGCAATCATTAGCTGATTTGGTTTGAAGAATATTCTGTCATATATATGGGATGTTTGGGAGGTTCATTTTTTTTGCTGTAATGCTTTTTTTATATGATGTTTCTTTTTGCTTTCAGGTCTTGAGTATAAACTTACATAAGTTCTAAAAATGGGAAGAATTTTTTTGGATCATATTGGTGGCACTCGCCTGTTCTCCTGCGCAAACTGCGACACAATCCTGACCAACCGCTCCGAGCTCATCTCCACTCGCTTTACAGGGGCCACAGGAAGGGCCTTTCTTTTTAACAAGGTTGGTAAGAAGCTGGAGGAAGTGCTCTTTACTTTTGAAAAATGAGTTTGTGGGATCTTATGAATCTGTCATAAGATTGAAAAAACTTCTTGGCTAAAGTGTTGTGTAATTACTATTTTAACTTTTTAAAAATTTTGTTCTGTCTTTGAAGTCAAATTTGACATTTACTGTTCATGGGGAATTTAGCTAAATTAGTTTTGTCTGAAATACCGAAAGTCTATAAAGAAAACTGTGTATATAGAGGCACCAGGCCAAAATTGATGGAGTTTTAACTTCAGAGACTTCTGTAATAGGAACCTCAAATTCACTCTGAGAGTATCTGGTGTCTGTCAAAGGGTTCCAAAGGTTTTTTCACTTTTATGCAGTTAAAAAAAAGTCTAGATAATATTTTGTTTAATTTCTGAAATGCATTTAACAGTAGTGTGGCAACTTAAGTTGCCACAATCAATCATAATATTTTTTACAGGTAATAATACTCTGGTTTCATTTAAGAGTTTTTAATTGATCCGATTCAATAGATCGAAATACAGAAGTCATAATTTTTAGTGAATTGTAGGATTATTTATTAACCTTGTCCATTAGATTAATTGAAAAAAATTGTAATTGTCCTTTGCTTTCTTGCAGAGTTCCTGGTCATATAATGCTTGGTGTATTTTAGTTTTGTTTTTTTCTTATAAGCCATTTGGCCATGGCAGAGTTTAGATAGAGGCATCAATATAGTCTTAACTATGGCATAGTGTCTTAACTATGTTTTGCTCTGGGACTTCTGGTATCCGAATCTTATCAGTAGTGAGAGATTTCTTCCTCATCCAATAGACTCTAGATGCTGGAGTTCAATTTTTTTTTAATGTTAAATAGTGGGGTTTAATTGCACTTTGAGTTTTTGCATTTCTGTAGTCAGAAGCTGTACATTTGAACCGGTCAGGTGCAAAGCTGAGAAAGTAGTACCGTCCCATCCTTTAGAATCTGCATATCAACAGTTTGGATATTATTCTGGCATCAACTTTTCAATGAAGTAACCATCCTGGTTTTGTGGTGATGCTGCAAAAGAAGTTAAAAGTATATTTAAACTGCTGATACAGCACACAAAAAGGTGCATGTTTCATGTCTACGTTCTCAGCCACTGACCCTGGCTTTTTCTTAGTTATTTCAAAAGCACCACAAGATTTTTTAAAGAAGTACCTCTTTTAATATTTCTGAGTTCTGGGACTTGGTGATCACATCAGCTGCTAGAAATGGGTTACATATATTACAAGTGGATTAATATAAATTTACAAGCTGTTCACTGGGAGATTGTCACCTAGAGTTGAACACATCCCTTTTGCATATTTTGTGATAGCAATTGTGTCTCTCAGTTAAAATGTGAGGGTTTCACATCGTTGTGAAGCACATCTTTAAGGTGTTACTCTCTCACAAAGGAGATTTTTTACACTGCAGTTTTCAGTTTGTTTGTGGTGCCACAGGCTCTTCCCTTCTGCTAGGTATTTAGCAGGTTTCCCCTAGGCAGGCTAATCCTCTGTGTTCCCTGTGCGCTGTGTGTTTGTCCCAGGTGGTCAATCTGCAGTACAGTGAAGTTCAGGATCGGGTCATGCTCACCGGCCGCCACATGGTCCGGGACGTGAGCTGCAAGAACTGCAACAGCAAACTGGGCTGGATCTATGAGTTTGCCACTGAAGACAGCCAGCGCTACAAGGAAGGCCGCGTTATCCTGGAAAGAGCCTTGGTCCGGGAGAGTGAAGGCTTCGAGGAGCACGTTCCATCCGACAATTCCTGAAGAGGCTCCAGTCTCTTCTCAGGTTCTCTTCAATTGAAACTCCAATATAATAAAATCAACAAAAAAATCTGCTTACATACACTGTCACCTTGGCATCAGAGTCGGATTCATGGACTACAAAGTGGGAAAGATTGTGAGAATATTTCAGATGGAACCTTACTTTCTTTATTCCTTTTATATTTTACTTTCCCTCCAGCAGCTGTTTGTAGAAAGAATGTTGTGCAGATGCTGTAACTTCTTCTCTGTTTCATTTACATCTGTTAGATTTGAGATTGTATCATAAGATACAGTGGGCTAAAAGGAAAATATTTGCAGGATTTGTCTTTTGTTGGAGAGAAATTCAGTGAAGGTTGGTTTTTTTTTTAGTTTGCACAAACTGATGTCAGCATCAAGTTATTTTAAAACTACAGATTTTTTTTTAAAGTATATTCCAACTTTTGGCTTAAGTTTTTAGTTAGGTTTTTGGTTTTTTGGGGTTTTTTTTACCCAGCCTTTTCACCTGGTTTGCTAGCTAAAGTGAAGAGATCCGAATTTGTGCTGAGTGCTAAAGGTTCAGTGTTGGTACAGCTTGGGCTGGCCCACGTGCCATATTCTTGTTGAGGTTGATTGGTAGCACAGAGCCCATTATTTCTTGTCATTCTTGACCCAAAGATGTCACCATTCCTTGTTTATTCGTGAAGTCCCATTCACCATGTAAACTGGTGTTGATTGGAAACTATCCTTGAAATAGGGTGAAACTGCTTGGCTTTTTTTAACTTAACAGATGTAACTTATGAGCATAGTAATAATATAAAGTAATAGCTGTCTGTTTAGTCTTGCATTGCTTACAAATCCGGCTGTGTTTGTAATGATAGGGATCCACTGAGAAACTACTATTTCAGTAGTCATTTTTTTTCGTTTCTCTACTAATCTCATTAAGTTAGACAGGGAATTGCAAATCTTAATTCTTCTTCAAGTGGCTTTCTTTAAACCCAGAACCTCCTATGTTAAACACAGCTGCTGTGTAAAAGGAGAAGATTGCCAGCATGTTTGTTCATGCGTAGAGTTATGCAATCTGCATCTCTTGAAAAGATTAACTTAAACAGCTTGTTTTCAAATGCTGCTTCTGGTGTTGAAACCTTTATCTTTCAACTTTGTTGAACGTTTTCATTGTGATGTTATGTTTTTATCTTTCTGGGCAGCAGTACATGTCAGCCTAGTAGTAACTAGTGACTTGGATTCCTGCTTTGTTCTTGTAGAGGTCAGCTCTGTTTAAAACAGTGATCTTGCTTGCCTTTTTTAGCAAAAATGCTATTCATTAACTTAACTCAAGGGTGCCCAAACAATTTCATTGTGTCTTAAGCCATAAGTTAGGATCTCAAGGGCTGAAATTTATTTGAATGTTAGATCTGTATGATTTCTTATCCAAGATATGAGTTGGTTGTGGTTATTTTTCTTATTGGATAAATTGTGGTCAATGTGAATTAAGTTACCCACAGACGTAGGAAAGGGGGAGAACCCCACCCAGCCAAATGGATCTGGTTCTGACCTTTCAGAGTAACTTTTCTTCTCTAGCCACAGCTCCATATCTGAAACTAAGATGTGGAGGGTGACTATGCAGAGTATTTTTCTTAATTTTTTTTGGTTGCCAAGTGGCAAGTTGGACACCCCTGACTTGAATCTACTGCCTCTTTCATGTAAAGGTAGCTTTCTTCTAGAAATGTCTCATAGAAAGAAAACAGAGTAGATCACATACCAGAGCTGTGCTTGAATCAAGCTGCTTAAACAATAGTGTACTTGTGCCTCAAATGAATCAGTTTTTGCACTGAGTACAGTAGTACCCCATTATCTTGTACTTCTGTCCTTCACAGACCCTGGAAGCGCCATTAGCATGGTTCTCTGCAGTACTTTTCTTGTACTTCTGACATTACAGTACAATAAAGTATGTTTTGTCCTGAACTGATCTTTGCTGTCCTTTTAGAGTTATTGTCATAGAGTCTGTCAGCCAAAATCGCATAACCCATCTTTCATTCCTTGTGTTAAGTTTCTGCAGCACAGTGACAAGCTGTTGACAAGCATCCCTTTCTGTATTGGTGGTAAAAGAGTTCTGTTGATTTTGGAAGCTGCCAAGTAGAGCTTCATGCATACCACTTGGACACTTGAAAGCCTTCAATTTACTCCTGTTAAAGAGAAAACAAGAAATGTCTCATTTTATGGAATTCTGGGTGCCAAATGTCTTTCCATGACTTTGAAAAGACAGCAAGCTAAGCAAAAGTCCACCTTCTGCAAGGAACTTGAGGTTTTGGCTTCTGAAATGGCTTGGGAATTAATGAATTGGGTATTATATATCTGGACTTCTGTGACTTTATCCTTTGTGTTCAAATGTTAGGCAGAAACCTGCCAGCAGCTGGTCAACTTCTAAAGCTGAAGATCTGAGATGAAAGAATCATTCTGTTGGTGTGATGGAGACTGGGGCTCTTATTCTAACTTACATTAAGACCATTTTGGAAGAATGCTGGTGTGAGATGCTAAAAACTACTTTTCACAAAGCCTTTGATTTGAAAAACACATGTGAGGTGAATTCTTCAAAATCCCAGAGGGATAAAGCAAGTTCTATGCAGCTTTAAAACAGTAGACTTTGGCTTGCTGTTTTAGCTTACACGCTGTTCCCTCGTGTATCACTTTGATGACTCTGGGAGAGTTTAGCCTCCTATATTTTGGCTGCTCCTCCTTGAGACACTTGGTGTGTGAACACAGATAGCTTATCTGTGGGGAACAAGGCCATTGGTTACAGCACATCTAGAGACAGAGGAGACATTGCTATTTGGCATCAGCTGCAATTTGGTAATAGCGCAGTAGCCAGGGATTCTCAAAAGAGGGCTGGCACAGGAAAATGTGCCACTACAGTGATCTTTTGCCTGGCATGTGGTGGGGCCTGAGGTAAAGAAGGGAGCAAGGAAAGTGCAGTGCATAACAGAGTGCACTTTGCATTCCTGGAGACCTCAGAATCTGTGCTCATAGGCTGCAGCTTGGGCCAGCAGTGGTGTTGTAACATTTGCATGACACGGGCTGGACTAGAGTTCATGTCACCCATGCTGTGGGTGTACTGGAAACTGAAATACTTCCTTGCTACTGTTTCAGCAAAACACAGCTTTGGGAAGAAGAAAGGATTGGATGGTGTGTTTGTGAAGTGTAAAAGCGTTTTACTTGAGCTCTCCAGGGATGTTAGAAGAACTTTAGAAAGGACATACATGTTTTGTGGCTCTGTTAGAAAAAGTGGCCTTACCCGGGGCTCTGGGGTTGGCTGTGGTCACTGCCACAGCCTTATTCTTACAGGGCGAGTTTGTCTCTGCAGATTTGGGTCAGAGCTTTAGGAAAAAAAGTTGGCAGATCATCAGTGGATGAGCAGGTAAGGAACAGGTGAAGCTGCAGTTGAGGACACAGTTGCCAGGTACAAGGATGAGGTGGCTGGGAAGGCTCTGGCATTGATGTGGGAAGAGGCTAGCTGGTTGATGAACTCTATTTTAGACAAGAAACACAAGCTGTAATACTGTAGTACCATTCTGCAAAAGCCAGAAATAGTGTATTGTATTTCCTTCTTGGGCCTACCTTTACTTAGAACAACAATAAATTTTAAAAATCCAGTGACGCTTGCTTTCCTGTGGATCTCAAGGGCTTTGCAGACTCCTTGATGCCTAACAAGGATGAAATGTTTCTGTCTTTTTTCTTTTGCTTGGGGCACTGATAAGAATTGCTCTCCAGTCCTGGTTTTGCAGGATTTAAAAGAACTAAGCAATTTTGACACCCCTCTCTTTGTAATCCAGAGTTAAAATTGGCCAAAAATTTCAAAAGATTGCTTTGAGTGATGAGGAGGAATATGACCTGGTAGATAAAGTTCCTGTGCAAGCTTTTTTCTTCTTGCAGAAAATCTGAAATATGGCCAAAGTGAGCCTCTGTCTGTCTCGTTACATGGTGTGTGGCAAAGATCTTGAAGAGCTGCTAAGGAGCCTCGTTTCTGCAAGTGTGAAGTTCTTCCTGGTCTCATAGTTACTTCCTTCCCTACCCCTCTCTCATGTAAGAGTTTCTGGTACATGTAGGAAAGTGGAAAGGGAGAAATCTCACATTTGCCTTCCAGCCTTTTGTTTACTGATAGCGTTGATCTTACTTGAATGGATTTTTGTGATCTAAGTAAAACTGCTGCCAGGCTGGCAGAATATAATTGACTTTATCATCTCTCATCCCCATCTCTCTGCCCCAAGTCTAGGCAGAAGTTGTTTGGGAGTGATGCTTGACTGAACATTGTACTCTGGGTGGAGGTGATGTGAAGGAAGACCTCATTCACACCATGCACAGGATACATCCATTGCTGTGCTGCATCTCTTTCTTTCTGGTGCTCTTTTAAGTTTGATTTGTTAAAGTTTGCATTGCAAGTCCTTCTCTTAAAAAGGAGGTGACTAAGAGAGAGCAATCGGTGCGTCTTAAACATAGCATTTCCCTCTGAAGGACCTGAAATACTTACAATTTGGTCTATATGCTGCTCAATTGGAAGGGGCAGCTGTGTTCCTGTTTGACTTGTTCCTGCAAAAATAACCCCAGTGCTTGTCTAAGGTATGGCCAAAAATCTCCCTGCAAGGGAGTTAGGATAGGGAGGAGAAATCCAGGTAGAAGAGAGTGTGTGTGTGTGTGATTCATGTCAACTAAACTGGTCACTGAAGCAGCAGAGGTGGGAGAGATTCTAGAGGTAAGCTCGCACCTTTTCTTTTTGCCTTGGGTGGGTTCAGAGAAAGTGGAAATCACTTGGGCATTGCAGAGGATCTAAGGTTCCCTGATGAAAAGAGGAGTGGCAAGTGCAGCACCAGGGCTAACTTTGGTACTGGCTCTGTGTTGTGTTTGGATGAAGGCAGCTGGAAGGTATTTGTCCTTTGAAGTAGGCTCTGGTTTTGTTCTCATTAGCTGAAGCATTTATTACTGTCAGGAACTTGCATTTGTATAGAAGTGAAAGTAGGAGAAAGAACAAAAGACTATGGTAATAACATGGATTTTCTAAGCATGAGGGGTAAATGGGAGAGAGAAGGATGTTATGATCTTGTATTTTCACTCTGCCCAGGAGAGAGATGTGTGTTTGCCTGACATCAAGATCCAGTGCTGTTTCTCTCTGGGACTTGGGGATGTTTAGTTAGAGGATTTTGCTTTGTCCTTTTGTAAGCATTTGATTTGACAGTTGTAAACATTTACAGGTGTTTGAAACAGTAAGTTTACTGGGTTACAACAGACTGCATGCCATGGTTGTTTGCACACTAATAGCAGATGTTGCAATAGATGTAGTTAGTGGAGTAGGGAGATCCCTTTTGTATGAGGGGAACACAAAGCAGAATAGCTCATACAAGGCTGCTTAACCAAAGAACTGCCTGGTGGCTTTCAGCTGTCTTTAGAGACAATAATCTTCTGTCCCTGGAAGAGTTTGAAAACTAACATTCCAGGCACAGGTATATGGTGAGTATAAAATGAAGAGGACATTCATTATTTTCAGGGGTAGATCTTGGCACATGTGCACAGTCGAAAAGGTGGGATGCTCTGAATTTAGTAGTGAGAACTCAGGTACATCCCATGGACAGAGTGCAGAGAGAGCCTCTGTGGTTATGCTCCTGTTGGTATTTGGTCAGCAGATCTTTTCCCCCATCCTACCCATTTTTATTGTCTTTGATCTGGTCTGTAGTGATAATTGCACCTTCTCTGTAGAATTAATGCAGCTTAAGGACTTGGGGAAGTGCCTGCTTTTGGCAATATTAGACGGTCATCTCTACTATCCTGTACTACACCAGTACAATGGATTAGTTGTCACAGCTCAGAGGGATCCATGGATTGTCTATTCCATGTCTCCTTGCTGAGGAGTGATTAGCTTAGTGATGAACTCAATGAGAGTGCATTCTTGGGATGGAGTTCCTCAGCGGGATTTCTTATTGTAGCCGAAAGTACATCAGAGAGATATGATTTAGGTCACGGAAGTAGAACACTTGAAAAATGCCAGCTTTCCAATGGATTGGGTAGCACATGGTTATCCTGTCCCTGCATACGTGCAGCTTGGGGATGAAAGTGGCATGTGATCTACAAGAGCAAGGATGGCACCATGATCACCCTTTTATATGGTATGCATTGAACTTGTAGCTACAGCCTCCATCCCACAATTCCTAACTCCAGACTGCTGGACTTCTTATTACTTCTGTTTCTAAAGGCAATTTGAAAATTAACTTTCTGATGTGCATTTAAGTGGCAAAACTAAAAGAAAATGAGATTAAGTATTTGTAATTGCTGGCTTCTTCATGACTTGAACTGGGAACCCCCTTTGGTGCAGTAATCATCACTACTTAAGCTCCAGGGCTGACTGCTGCTTAACCAGTAGCTGGCGGAAGCTTTTTGGTGAAAAGAAAGCTGAGCAGATGGCAGATGAAGGCTTCAGATTTGATGTAAAGTTTCAGTGTGGGACAGGGAATTTTATTTTTAGTTTGTATGCTAGTTCTGGTTTGGTTGAGGCAGTTGTGTGGTTTTGGTTGGGGTTTGTATTTTGCCCTTCTGATATGTGGAGTTGGTGAGTTTCCTGCTCCATGTAGGACTTTACAGGAAGAAACCCGAATTTGAAAATTACGCTGTATTTCCTATCCAGGCTGCCTAACTGACTCTTGCTTCCAGGCTCCTGAGTTTGGGAAGGTTCCTGCTCCATGCATGCTCCCTGTCAAGGAGAGAGCAGCACCATGATTCATGTGCCACATTCCTGGGAAAGGGAGGAGCAGTAGGAGGCAGCTTTCTATCTCTTCATTTCTACCCTGCTTCATTTGCTCTATCAGCTGCAGGTAAGCTCAGGGCTTCCGGAAGCTTTGGCTGCCTGCAAGAACAAACCAGAGGCACAGAAAATCAACAGCTTCTAACACTCAGTCCAATGCAAATTTAGGATGTAAAATTCTAGTGTTATTCTGAAAAACAGACACAAAGCCATTCTCCCCATAAAACTCACTTCAGCAGCATTGGTATTTTTATGTCAAAAGGTCAAAGGAGAAGGTGTGGGACGCTTGCCACAGGAAGTGAGGGGAAAGCAAAGGCAGATAAAGATGCTGTGCAAGAGGATTTGCTGTTACTTGCCGGCAGTGTTGATGCTTAAATATCAGCTCCAGGTGTCTTGGGGAAGGTGATGCTCATCACAGGCTCCTTTACCTGTCTCCTCCTTTTTGATCCCTTCTCTCCCTGTTCTCTGCACCCTAGTGTGCTTTGTTCCTCCTGCAGTCTGTGCTTTTGCCGCTTGTCACCTCCCCACGCTGCCACTGGCTCCACTCTGTTCTTCCTGCCCTGCTCCTTGCATCCCTGCTGGGTTTTCAGCCGGTGACCTTGTTCCTCCCCGCAGGGCACCAAAGGCTGCGGTTCTGGTGCCGGGCTCTGCTCTCGCTGCCGGCGGTGACTGCGCTGCTGGTGGCGCGGCGTGCGGCGAGTCGGGGACACGGAGGGGCTGTTGCCGGTCTGATTCACTGCGCTGTCACGCCAACAGCGCACACAGCCCTGCTAGCACGCTGCTGGGGGTGAGGCAAAGTAGCACTGCATCACAAATCAGGTTTTCATCCCTGCCCCTGTGTGCTGCCAGCGGGGAGTGAAGAACACACACACACACATGAAGTGACCCTGCTGTTCTCAGTTCCTGCCCCGCTGGCTCTGCTCAGCAGAGACAGGTCTGGAGAAGGCTCTGCTCATCTCTGCTGCATGGGGCGGGGCTGGCACCCAAGGTGGCCGAGGAGCTGAGATGGACACTGCACACCCCTCTGCAGACACACAGGTAATGGCAAAAAGCATCTTCTGGAGTGACAACCCGACCAAATTTCAAGGCCCAGCTCCGAGTGTTGTGTCACAACTTTTTAACAAAGTAATTGGACAACTTGTTTTAAAAGGGCAAAATCATGTAAATCATGTAAACCCCTGAGCCTGGTTTTCAGAAATGCCTGTTTCTAGAGGAACTGTTTTAGGATATAATAACCTATCCTGACACAGACCTCCAGCAGGGAAAACTTCAACTGTGTAATGCTTTGTGAGCAAAATCATAGCCAGCTGAAAAGAGCTGTGTGCTGGCAAGTGCCAAGCGGCCTTCATTCAGGAGTCATTTTTCACACAGATGCTTCAGCTCAACAGAAAAGAGAGCCCAGCTGCCAACAAGTGCATCAGTTTGGACAAGGGAATGGAAAACTATGGTTTTTCTTCATTTACTATGCTTTGAGGTGTCCTTTCAGGAGTCATATATACATCTGGTTTTTCTTGTCTTCAATGGGCAGTTCTGTGAAATCTGTCAGAGGCATATAGTTTTGTTAATTTTTAACATTGTGAAATTGTTCACAGTATTGCCTTAAAAATGCCTTAGTTCCGTGCCCTTTTCAAGCGCTGATTGGCTGCCAAATAATCAGTGTTTGAAAGACTCTGGACATGATTCTTCTCTCCTTTACACTTATTTTTTTCTCTTGACATCAGCTTAGTTCAGTGGAGCTACTAATTCCCTGCAGGTTTGATATGACTAGAAATATATATACATATATTCTTCTGTGTATATGAGTATGTATATATCTATAGAGAGGAATTATATGGAATAGAAATGAAATCATCATACCTGGTGGGTTTTGGTTCCACTTGATCTTATGCACATGTCCTGAGATTACCAGTCCCCTGAAACATACTTCTAAGCACATCTTCCCTAAAGAATACTTTCTTTACACCTGCAAGTGTTCTTTAGTGTTGTGTGACTTTGCTGTTGTAAATTTTCCTGTCTGCATCAGATAGAGTTAAAAACACTAAATAATTTATTTCCATTTTTTAGGCAGTACAATTCCAAATATTAATTCAGTTGTACCTCATGGTAATGCTTAGACTGGTGCTGAATTAAAAAGCAATGAAATGGTGTAATTTTTCAGTCCCCTTTCAGAAGGATTCCTTTTAAGTCCTCTTAGGTAAACAAATTTGGTGGTCTGTCATCTTAATTTCTTCCCTGCCTTTGCTTCTGTCTTTTGTCTCTATCTGTTCATCACAACCTGAACACTTCTTATTGTGACATCCTTTCAAACTACCATCCTTTTTCTTCAAGACCTTTTTCTCACTGTTTTGCCACCCACTCTGACCTTCACCAAACCCATTACATACTTTATTTTCTTGGCTTTGGCTACTCTTTCTACGTTACCAAATCCATGTTATTTCTTGTTAGATCAAATAGGGTTCAGAGCTCTTATTGACTCTTTTTTTTCTAGGTAGAATTGGTGCGAAAAGTGCCGGAGACTCAAACAAGGGTCTTCTACAGACATTCCACCTTTCTATTTTGAAACTGATCCTGGAAGTCTTTAAGATTAATGCAGGGTCCTTTCCATGGCTCCCTCAATGAATGCAGTACTTCTGACTAGGCTGCTTTGATTGTATCTGGTAACTATCCCCAGCTCACCTTTAATGAAATCCCAAGCTGCCCTGGCTGCAGCTGGTGGGGTGTGATAGAGGTGACAAAATTAATTTCCACAGAGGTGAAGCAAGCAGTGACAGGGACCCCTGAATAGTGATACCATTATTTCCCTCCCTCAGCCTAGGAAACAAAAGAGAATGCTGCAGCTGGGCACTGCAGTGTGTGTCCATGGATTGCCTTGCATACTTCTTTCAATATATTTTTTTACAGGAGGGTATTTTGTGCTCCTCTGATATTTCTTGTGACCAGAACCAGACCTCAGAGAGGAATGCCAGCCACTGTCAGATGTCTACTACACGCCTTGCTTCATATGTGTGTGGATAAATCCAGCTTCTCTGCAAAGCATCAGTCTTCCACACATCAGTGCTGTTTTAAAGAATTCTGCTGTTAAAAAAGTGCTGTTGCACTCCCTTCCAAAAGCATCTGGGAGCTGACCCTCATGGCATGGTATGAATCCAGCTCAATGCCAGCTCACCTCTTGGGGGCATCTGCATGTCCCTTCTCCTGTCATCAGCTCTGCAGTGAGATGTGTACATTCTAATAATCAAGGTCTGTGTTTCAGAAATATTAATGGCTGGGGACATACCACATGCCATACCTTAGCAACCCTCTATTTTAATGAAGAGCTATTTTCTGACAGCACAAGAGAGACTGTGGGAGTTTTAACATCTAGGAATGTTGGGGAGTGAAACCTGAAACAGAACTTGGCAGCCTGCAAATTATTTATTACCTGGGAGCAAAAGAAGTGCGGGCTCAACTTCCACTGAATCACTGTGGCCTGGGGATATGGTCCCACCTGCTTTCTTGGCCTTTGCCAGATCTCCTCTGCCTAACTTTGAGCTGAGAGGGTTGGGACCCCCTGTCCAAAGGAGAAAGCCTTTCTCTGAGGAGTGTACCTGGGCCTTAAAAGCTTCTCCTGGGAAATTCTCATTATATTTTCCTGATTGGTAAAAGCTGCTAACAAAGACACTTGAATTTGTCCTCATAGAATAACTACAGTCAACCTTCCCAAGGAGGCTGCTGTTACAATTTGTGATTAAAGTGATTTATGATTCCAGCTCATCCTGATCTGGCTGAACTAAACATCGATGGGATTTGAAAGGGAAGCACTGTTTGTTACTGACCTGAAGGATATATGATATCTGACTATAATCTTGAGGATGAAACACGTCTGCATCACTTCAAGTTCTCAGGTCAGATCCCAAATTTGCATATTCCTTCTGAAATAAAACTTGGGTCAGGTTCTTCCCAAAGCTGTGTTTCAGCACTGTTTATTGCAACATCAAGCTTTTGGACAGACATGGTTCATCTCATGTTGGTTGAAGAAATATTTATAGGAAATCTGAAGCAACTTTATTTCCCCAGGATTCCACACAGGGAACGTCAGACTTGGAGCTTTCCAAGACTGCTGGCACCTTAAAATAGTCCGTGAGAATTGCTATTGTTCAGGTGACATAATGAGGCTGAGATGCAAATGCAGAGGGAAGCAGTAGCTGGTATGTTTTGACTGATTTTTTTTTTTTTCATGGCATCTCTTTCTCTCTGTCTCTTTCTGCCCCTTTCCTTAATAACAGATTTTATGGGGGAGAATATAGGAAGTTCAGGGGGCCAGCTTCTGGCTGGAGAAGTTGGGATGTACAGCCTGCACAGAGGGTGAATGTGGCTTAACGCCTACATCTGACAGGAACTGATTTAGGCATTTCCTCCCGCTCTGCAGAGGGCTGCAACTGCAGTATCAAACACTGATGCCTCCCTAGATCATCTTCCCCCTTTCCCAAAGGAGGAGAGGAGGAACAAGCAGGAGTTAATAGCTGGTGGCTGATGCCTTCACTGTAGATGCAGAAGCACTGAATTGAAGTGTGTGTATGTTCTGATATCCAGCACCAAGCCTGCCAGAGTTCAAGAAACATTTGGACAACACTCTCAGGCACTTGATTCTTGGGGAGTCCTGTGCAGGGTCTGGAGCTGGACTCGATGATCTTTGTGGGTCTCTCCCAGATGAGCATATTCCCTGATCTTTGCAGATCATGAGCATTGCCCTGTGCTGAGGAGCACAGGAAAACATATCAGTCAAATTTCATTGAATCCAGGACTGCCTCACAGATTGCCCGAGTGAATCAGCATTTACCAGTACTGGGCTACATTTTGTTGCTGAAAAATCCTACCTGCATCAAGTGGATTCAGAAGGATGGCAGGTGGTACAGCCCCGGGAATGAAGAGGCCTCGGGCCTATATCCACTGCTGCCACCAACATTCCCCTAAACCCCCTTTTCCCTACAAGGTCATTTCTGTCTTTCAAGTTACTATCACCCTTTGTGAAATAAGAGGGCAGTGAAAGATGTAGAAGTTGTCTATCAAAAGTACTGTTTTGTCAACTAAAGAAGCCATGGCAACGTAAAGCTACAGCATGATTTCCATCACAAGACTTACTTGAGTCAGTCACTGCCTTTGAAACATCTGTGGTGTGGGCTAAAAGTAGACTTTTCTACCAAAATTGAAGGACATTGGAGTCACAAAAAATAGCCTAAAAGAGGGTGAGGAAAAGAGGATTACCAGATTAGGGAGTGGGGAGGAAGGAAGAACAAACAAGTGCTTCAAGTTTCCCTGTTTGTATTGATGTTACTCTTTTACAGCCAGACTAATGAGTTTATGGGATATGTTGGACGGTGACCTAGCAAGTGGAACCACTGTTGAGACTCTCGTTGCTAAGTTTCTTAATCGTAACAATGCTCCTGCCAGGAATTACCTGAAGCTAGGTAATTCTTCAGGGACTAGGAAGCTGTAGGAGCCATACCTGAGGGTTTTTCCAGTTCCTCTTTTGCCTTTGTCCTGTGTTATGCTAAGTTCTATCCTCCCTGCATTCCTCCTTGTTCTAGGAACACATCTATCTGGAGACTGGAAATGTGAGAGCTCAATAACAAGTTGATATTTTACATGTAAAAATGCAAACATATGTCCTAGAAAGACAAACTTGCTTCTCTATGAGAGCAATTTGATATATCTGAAAGGGCTGAGATGTAGCAGGGAATATTTTGGAATAACTTTGTGATGTGACAAACAAAACAAGCCAGTTTGAGGCCTGCCGGTATTATGGTAGCCTGCCCTTTGACACATCACACTTGTTTGGATAGCTAAACTAATTTTTATTAAAGAAAAACATTTCTGCAATGTTTTCCCTTGAATATCTTTGAGTGCCTGGGAGATGCTGAGGAATAAACACAGAAGCTGCTCTGTGAATCTCGCAGAATTTATTTCTGTGAATGTAAACTTTCCTTACTCCCTTTTTATTCAGACATCAAAAAGGAAAGAACAACAAGACAAAGGGAAAGGCTGAGACTTATGCAAAATATTTTTCTCTATAATTTTTGCCAAAGAAAAGAAGAATTACCA
Source organism: Vidua macroura (assembly GCF_024509145.1). Classification (NCBI taxonomy): domain Eukaryota; kingdom Metazoa; phylum Chordata; class Aves; order Passeriformes; family Viduidae; genus Vidua; species Vidua macroura. Next base: position 33,722,158 of record NC_071573.1, on the reverse strand, counting down.
TTGCATGTAAATAATCTTTTTTTCCTTTTGCCTATCCTAGACACTTTCACCAATTCATTGTAATTAGGCATAAGGTACTGAAATGATTTATATATCAGACCTAAGGGACAATATTGTGGTTCACTGTTATTAGGCAGAAGGTACTGAAAAGGTTTACATTTCCGACCTAACAGAAAATGCTGTAATTGTACCATTCTTTTAACAGATGCTTGGACGTTGATTTGAAATTTAGGGAATATGACTTCAGATTATATAGTTAAAGGCCACCTAAAATAATGAGAAAGAAGACAAGAAGAGAGTTAATGTTTTAAGGGTCAGGTGTGCAGGGTGTTTTTAAGATGTGTCAGAAAGCCAAATCCCGAGGCCAGGAAGGCAGCCCAGCACTCAGAGGAATTTGGATGATTAAACAAATTGATGACTGTTGTAATTAAGAGGAGTTTTAAAGCCCCCTTTAGAAGAAATTAAGGGTCTGCAGTGTTGGTAGGAGATCACTGCCTGAGGGATGCACAGTGCGCTGAAGAAGGAGGAGAGGTTTACGTGCAGCCTTAAAGGAGGATGGAGAATCACTGTGGCTGAACACAGGTGTGACTGTGCCAGGCTCGCTGGGCTCAGTGCTCACACAGCCACATGAACTAGGTGCTGCTGTTCCAGTGCTTGACTTGGGCAATCTAGGGACAGGTTTGCAGGGGTGCAGCAAGCACAGAGACAAGTGAGATGTATGGGTACCTGCTTGCTGTGAAAATCAGATTTTGCTGTTCTCAGACTAGCTCCTTTTGTAAATATTGACCTTGCCAGTTTGTGGTTCCTTGTCCTGGTACAGGAGTGCTTGGAGATACTCTTGTGAGAAGGAAATTTCTTCTTGTTTTTTGCAATTTTTTTTTGATTAAAATCTCCTTGCTCCCTTTTCCCCAGAGTGTATTCTCTTGTCTCCATAAGGAGTGTACATAGCCTTGGCTGGTGGGTCACCTCTTCATCACCCCTGGGACATTAACCTGTGATGAAACTCCACTGATGTGGAGTTCAGGAAAAATGTGTGGTGGACCCTGAATTAGAAGATGTGTAAAAGTCAATGCCAAGGTAAAGCAAATCCTTTCAAATCCCCTTCTTGACAGGCAAGAGTCTGACTAGCAGCCTGATAGACAGGAACAGTCTCTGGGCACGGCTAGCAGGGTGTGGCTCTCAGTGCTATACTGGCTGCACCATGCAATTCTCCGGGGTGACTCTCCTGAGGGCTGGTGGCAACAGCAGGGACTAAGCTGGCTCACCGTGGGGAGTCAGGAATTTTGTTTAAAAATATTTATGCAGGTGAGTGTCAGATATGTGGTGCAGCAGCTGTGTCTCACAGCATGAAGTCTGTGTCATCCATCCTCCTGAGGGACAAACCCCCCATCATTGCCAGCAGCTCTGTGTTTCCATTTAATAGGCAGTGTCCCTGCACTGGTGATTGCCATGAGGAACTTCTGGAGGACTGTGGAAGTAGAAATGCTAGGGTGTAAGTAGCTCCCTGACTGAACCTGTACCCTGCCTCCTGAAGCAGTAATCACTGTGTCACCTCTGTGATAAACCAGTTCCTGTGCTGAAGAAAGAATCCAGACAGGCCATGAGTGGTCTGGCAGTCCTATGTGTGTGACACGTGTACAGTTTGTACTCCACTGTTTGTCTTTCACACAGCACCTCTAATGGAGTGTAAACCTTCTATCCACCCTGCAAACAGCACTCACAAGCAGCAGAACCTGTTTCTCTGCCATAGCTTTTGTAAATCAGTGGCTGCTCTCCTGACCTGACCCAGATTTGTACTCCAGTGGGATGGAGGAGCCAACAGCTTGCTCTAGGTTTGAACAACATTGTACACATCCTAAAATACCTGAGAAATGATGCTCTGTACACGGGCTGCTAGTGTCAGAGAAGGGGCTTGTGCACACTGGTTTTCAGTATCTGTGAGGCTGTGCTTTGGAAATTGGGCATTTCACTGAATTACCTGCACTGTGAGCAGACAGATCATTTAATCTTTTGTTGAGCAAGTGGTGGCACTGCAGAGAAAGGCCAAGAAGGCCAAGATGGTGTAGCCTAGAAAGACAATGAAGAGTGACCTTAAATAGACCCAGTTCTCTGAGGTTACCTTTGAATGCTCATCTTTCTCTCCATCATTATTTCAGCTTAGAAAATACTTCCCTCATGGAAGCCAATGTTGTTTCACCACTACTTTTGCCATTTATGTTGGTTAGAGAAACACAGCTAGTATGAGAAGACATTTAATTTATTGTTAGTCTTCCTAAAAGTTTTACCGGCGTGCTCAGAGAGTACTCGTCAATTACAATGATGCTAAAAATGATAAACAGTATTATCTAGAGTATTAGAGAGAAAGGGTCAAAACTAACACATAAGGGCACTTTAGCTGCTGCAGCTTTCCAGGGTACCAGATTCAGAGGTGCTCTCTGTCTCCCAGGAGAAAGAGGAAGGCTGCAGGTGTCACAGGGCCCAACAAGTCCTTTGCTCCAGCAGCACAATGGTGGAAGGATGGTCATTGTGATTCTGCCTCCTCCTCTGCTGGAGTCCACCTGGGGCTGTTTCTACCCCGTCTTTAAGGCTCCTCTTGCAGTGCTCCTCGGTCCTCAGAGCTGGGTACATTGCACTGACCCAGGCAGAGCTGTGCACACCTTGCAGAGCTGCTCCTGGCCCTCCTGGCTGTTGTGAGTGATGTTTCCCTGCCCCAAGGTCAGTTCCTCTGTTGATGCAGCAGCTGCCTGTGGGGGAGTAGCTCATAGCGCCGGGACTGCTGGGTCCCTGCATGTCCCAACCAAAGCAAGGTTCACACACCTCTCTCTCTCAGGTTTTGCAGTGTTAGTAAACGGCCTGTGGCCTGTTTTTGGCAGTGGCCAGACTGTGCTTCATGGGCTATAGGCAAGCAGACCCCATCTGCCACCCCATGGGCATGAGCTGTCACACACGAGTCCAGCAAGGACATTGCAAACCCTCCTGTGGCTCAAGGCTCCTCACCAGGACCGAGCAGCTGATCTTCTTGGAGGCATTTGCTCTTTCCTACCTGGTCTTGCCTCGTGCAGGTCTGAGGGTGGCCTGTAGCTCTTGACTTTGTTGCATAGCTGGTACTTGGTTTTCTTAACGTTTTATAGCCAGTTTAATAGTTTGCACAATTAACTGAATCCTTGCAATTCCCAGGATTGCACTTCTAGACTTCATACCCTAGTTAAAAATTTCAGTAGGTGATGGGAGAGACAACAAGGAAGAATTTACACCAAGTATGATGGCCAGCATCTTTTATTGCTGTTGGAGGAAGAGCAACTTGCTCATTTTTGTGACACACTGCAAACCTTGCTTTGGTGCCTGTGAGACTACAAAATTACAGGTAGATTCTGTAATCTGCAGCAACTGATCAAAACCCAGCCCAAATGTACACAGTTCAAAAGTCTCTTTGTTCAGTACACAGTTAAAAAGTTTCTAGCAATTTTAGTGTCACTTCGAAATATATTATGTAATTACAATCATACATTTAAATTAAAATCACATTAAGCAGTCATGAATTACCAGATAACTTAGACATGCAGAGGTGATTTCTGGATTCTGGAGAGACACAGAAACACAGCTGGATCCCATATAAGTGATTACATTCCCACTGGAAACCAAAGGGTATATTTCATATTCACCTCTGGCTAGACCCAGTTCTAAACTGATTATCTTTTTGTAAGGAATTTGCATGTGTAAGTGCTTCTTGCTTGCTGGTGTCCCTGCAGAGAGGCAGCTGGGAGCACTCTACCTTGCTGGGCTGCTTGACATGGCCACTGTGCAGTTCTCATCTCAGGACTCCTCTTGCTGTCAGTGTCTAAAGTCACCTCCTCATCTCCTCCATAACTAAATAAAATTTTTCACCAGCACACTACATGTATCATCCATGTATGCAGTGATTTAATATCCCCATCACTGGGGACCTTCAGCTTTCTACCTATCCCAGCACCATCAATTTATACATAGGTGCTCTAAATTAAACTAAAAACAGTGCAAAGCTACACTAAGTGTATATATTTTTGAACTACAACTCACCCTACTACAATTTTCTACACCTCATTTGTTCAACTTTGCATCTCATAGTATTTAAAAATACTTATGTTTTTCAGCTGCGTGTTTCCTGTTTCACATATACAGGTGCTCTATCAGTCAGGATCACTATTATCAATAACAGCAAGTATGTCCATACTCATCAAGGGAAACTAGATTTCTCTTATTTGGAGATGGTGATCCCTTAAAAATGGATCAAGATTTTCCTTGTCACCACAGCTTGTTAATTCTTTTCTCTTACTTGAGCTTCAGTAATAGCAACTCTTCTAAAAAAAGGAGATTATATTTTTCCACACATCTAAGCAAGTATGATAATAAAGCAAAATAAAAGCAAGAAAGCAAGCACTAAGCATCATACAAATAATAATATCTGAAATTTGGAATTGTTACTTATTCTTCTGTGCTACCTATGGAAGACAAAACAGCAAATATTGTTATGAATAGTTATTTCAGTTAAACAAGGTAGAAGACATATCCATAGAACTTTTGATGATATTAAGGATCTATTAAACTGCATCTTCACATATTTTTATACAACTTATTAGCTTATGTTTTTAAACAGTTGCTCACCAATTCTCCATCATAATTACTTCAGCTGGTTCCATCATATCTCTGTAACGGAAGAACTTTATATTTTGATTTAAAATTATTACAGTAATGTGTATACTTTACCATGATAGGTGTTTTTTACTTCTTTTTTTTTTTTACTTCTCTTTTTCTCCACTCTAAGAATAAAACACTGGTGTTAATGCACCAACCATGCATCACACATTTAACTTTTTGCTTTTAGAGTGAATTCTGTCCCAAGTCAATTAGAATATTTTGTCATTAATAACTGTCCCCTCAAAACTTTATAGGTACATACATAATCTACCACTTTTCCAGCTTGTAAGTTTTTAAGCATTGGTAGCAATTAGTTCACATACCTCTGTTTCAATCCTTTTTTCCTTTTTTTTGATACCACTCCTAAATTTCTTTGCTGCATGTACTTCCACATGCTTATGTGAGAACACTACTGAATTTAACAATACTAATGCTAAACATGAATGGCTTCATTTTGTTGGTACCCCCTGAATTTGCTCTGCTTTTACCTCTTGATGGGTATGATTTGTTTAAATGGTGGACTTTTTTTCTTTTTTTAAGTACAAACCCTTTTGGATTGCCTACAGAAAACCCAGAAAGAAGATGTTATTCTTTCCTCCTTGCTTCACGCTCAGGGTTTATACCATGCTTGGGATTCCTGTAACCTTTCTTGCACAGCCCTTCATACCTAGAGCTCATTCCCAGTCCTACTGCTGTACATCACTGCTCACAAATGCTGCAGCCCAGCTGGTATCACAGCTCCAGTGTTTTATCAGTCCTAAAAGCTTTCTTTTTTTCCAAAAACAGCTTCTGCTAACTTGGCCTGAGCAGCATTTGATACCCCTGCCCACACTCAGGTCAGCAAAGTGGGTGCCGGGGTGGCTGTGGCAGAGCTCAAGCAGCCTCTGCTTTACTGCAGCCCTCACGTGTTCCTGCTGGAAAAGTCAACTTTTCCCTCTGTGTTTCTTCTGTAAAAACAAGCAAAACCAAAACCCCTTAACACTTCACCCCTCCTGCATTTCTCTCCCCAGAGGAGCCTCCTCAATTTGTGCCAGACACGCTCTGGTGCCCCAGCTTTACGTGTGACATGGATGATACCTCGAGGGCTCTGCTTCCCATCCCCCAGTGCTCCCAGTGTGGGAGCCTTCCCCAGTGGTCCGGTTTTGGTCTGACCACGAGCCCGGGGAAGAGGGGGACTGTGTGCCCTAGGCTACGACAGGGAGGGCAGGAGCCCCTGGCTCGCTTCCCTCTCTTCTCCCGCTGATCTCCAGCAGGCGATCCAACAAAACCCTAGTGGGAGCGTTATCCCAACAGGCCATGTCCTCCCCCAGCCTCCGAAGCTCCCTCCATATGTCCACTCGTATCGTGCTTAACTCCATCCTGGCCACGGTATTTTGTACCACAAATCGGGGGGCTGCACTGTACTGTCTCTTGCCCTGCCACCTTCTTTTCCTCCCTTTTCCCAGGAAGGGGCTCTGGGGGCACACAGCAGCAGAGGCAGTAGTCTGCAGCACCTGTGGGTCCCGCATATCCCTGGAGTTTTCCCTTCCTCTGCTGCCCCTTCCTCGCCCGGTTCCCCCTCTGCCCTCCCTTGCCCAGACACTCCCTGCCGACTGCTCTCTCCTTGCCTGGGTGCCCCTGGGTTGGAAGTGGCGAGGAGCTGGGCCAGCACTGCTTCTTCCCTGCGGGGGAATTTGTTTTGCCCGCGGCTGCACGTTTCTCTCCCTCCCCTGCTCCGCTACTCCCCTCTCCCGTTTCCCGGCCCCTGGAGTGCAGGTAAGTGAAACAGGATTTGTTTTAAATCTTTCTGGCCTCTCAAAAACTACTGACTCTGGGCTCGCTGGCTTATACGCCTCTGTGGAGGTGCTTCCATCCGGATTAACCCATTCCTTTCCATCCCAGTGCTCATCATCCCTTTGATGGGGTGTTTTTGTGACAGCCCCGTGCTTCGCCTCTAATGCAGCTTTTAACTTTTCTATCTTGACCTCACAGGCCCGGTGGTCTGTGCCCCTCTCTTTAAGGGTCTGTATTTTTTGCACCAGTAATTGGATTGTTCCTTGTGCCTCCTCTACAGCTTTTGTACTTATGGCTACTTTTTCCTTCAATGCCTGATTTTCATTCAAAATGGCCTTTTTCTGTTCACACACCTCTTGATACTGGAGAACACTTCGCACTTTTTCCATGGCCACAGCTCTTTCTTGAGTTATAACCTCCTCTAGTTTAAGCTGCTGAGCCTTTATTTCTTTTTTCAGTTTCTTGTTTTCCTCCCTTAGGTTCTGAATTTCTACCTGGGCTGCCTGTTTTTCTTCAGCTAAGCTTTTGGCAACTAACCACACAGCCCATGCTCCTGCACACTTTAAGGATTTTTGGGAGAAGAGTTTACACTTGGTCATCTCTTTTAATTTGGCAAACTCTAGGTCAGCCTGCTGCATGCTTCTGCAAGAGTTTGGACCCCAGGGATTTGTCCCCCACTGAGTAACCCAATTTGCCAGCTCTGACATCTTTTCGTCTTCTCTAAAGGTATTTTAGACTTTACAGAAAGGTCTGTTTACAAACTACAGATCAAGCAGGTTGAGAGAAGATGGCAGAGCCTCACCCAAATCTGGGCTTGTTCCTCTGTTGTTTTTCTAGTGTACTTCTTCCCTCCAGAAGGTTTTCTCAACCAAGAAATCCCCTAATCAGGGATTTCTAATTTATCTCTTCTCACAGACAAGGCAGAGAGCTTTTATTCCTCTGTCCAAGGATGGTTAGAGGCATCCCTTGAACATTTCTCTTCCCTAGGCAGAAGGAAGTCTTTCAAACCTGCTGGGTTCCCCACTTCAGTATTTTCAACTAGTCTGTGTTGCCCCCAAAACCGCATGCTATTCTTTCAGCAAGACACTTGAGGCTGTGTGAAAACAGAGCAGCCTTGTTGCTGGTTGTCTCTGACTGCCACAGGATGGCACTCAAAAAAAGGCTCTGTCAGAAGGGCTACTCACAAAAATGCCATAAGGGCTCCCCAGAGGGCTGCTGCCTTCTCTGCCGGCTCTATGCACCACAGCTCATGCCTTTACATGTGCTGGGGAAACACACCTCACACAGGAGAATCAATCTGCTGTTTGACTACAGAGTTCCAACAGCCTGATCAAAGAGTGTTAATCAATCCACTTACAGTGCTGGGTGATATTATCTAGACTATTAGAGAAAAAGGAGATAAAAGGGAAAAACAATCCCTTATCCGTACCAAACCCACCCCCTCCCTTGTCTGCTATGCCTTTCCCCAGCTCATGCTCACCCCTCCACTGCTGCTCGAGGATGGCTGCAGGTGTCCTGGCATAAGTCCTTCACCTCCAAGAAGCGTAATGCTGATGATGGAACCCCTCTGTCTGCTTCTCCAGGGTGCTGCTGGTGGTGGGATTCTGCCTCCTCCTCTTCTGCTGGAGTCCACCTGGGGCTGTCTGTATGGTTCCCCTAAGGCTCCCCTCGCCCTGCTCCTCTGCCCCCAGATCCGGTGATGTCGGCACTGATCCTCCAGGCAGAGCTGTGCACACCTTGCAGAGCTGCTCCTCGCCCTCCCTGCTGCCCGTGAGTGCAGTTTGCCAGCCCCAAGGCCGTGTCCCCATTGATGCAGCAGCTGTCCCTGGGGGAGTAGCTCACAGCACCAGGGCTGCCGCTATCACCCTGTGTGCTAGAGGTTTCAAGGCCCCACTGCCCTCCCCTACCTGCAATTTTCCTCCTGGCTCAGGGAGAGATTGCCATGCTCCTGCTGCTCTGCAAAAATACAGCCAAGACATGCTGCTGGAGACCTACTGGCACCCCTTGGACCAGGGGAAGCAAAACTGAGTGCTGATGGGTGAGTCCCTGAGTCCTTAGACAAAGCTCTCCAAGAGCTCCCTGCATGGCAGGTCCCAACCAAAACAAGGTTGGCCAACCTCTAGCATAGTTTGTGGGTCATGGGTATGCATTGCACCACCATCACCCTACTGCATTCCCCAATAACTCTTTGCTTTGCTACAACAGCCACAGAAACAGAGGCACAAAGGCCTTGTGCTTCACCCTGACCTCAAAGACCACCACTGATGCTCCTCAGCATTTTCACCAGGAGCTGCAAAGAAAGCAGTGGATCTTTGGGGGCTCAATGGGAACATGGCAATTGGCCAGCCCTGCCCTATGGCCAAAGAAATCCATCAAGCAGTGCTGGCAGCAAGGGCAATAATCCTACACAGAGGCAATCTCTCAAATAAACAAAACAAGAGAAATACCTGAAGTTCAGCAATTATTAAAACACATAAATCCCTGCTCATAAACCCCACCGTCCCCACAGATCAATGCTTTGAGAGACATCTGAAGCTTTGTAAACTAGAAGAGGTAATAGGATTAAAGCTGCAATATGACAAGACAGCTAATTTTTAATTATTTCTAACTCCTTTCTAATTTCTACTTCATCCTGAATATTTAAAAACCTTTCCAAATGTATTTCACAGGTTTCAATAACAACCTAGTAAGTGGATGTGGCATTATAGCAATTTATAATCACCTTCCAAAATGGGGATCTAAATTAATCTTTCTACATCTCATTAGTTTAGCTATCAGAGATCTTTTACAAGATAATTGGCTTTCAGTGGCTTTAATTTATTTTAATTTATTAATATCTTACATTTATATTTCATAGATGCTGTTTTAATTATTGAACTGATACATCTCAGAAACATAACTCTTTTATACAGCACAAAACTTTTGCTTTTAGGGCTCTAGAGTCTTTTAAAGATGTTTTAATGATAAATAATAAGTCCTTGTTTGTGTTTGCCTTTAGAGTGGATATCAATTTACTTTTGCCTTAGGTTCTTGCAGAGGAAAATTAGATCTTATTTTGGAACATCCTGTTTTGCAGGCTGCCTTTATTGTTAAACCAAAGCTTGTTCCAACTTTGTAATGCCATAAAAGTGAACGAGGGGAGGCAGAAGGGATGTGGAATAAGGAGCCAATGCACAGCTGGCAGATATTTGTGTAAATTATTCATTGGGCAGCAGTTAGGGAAGCTGAGTCTCCCATGGTGTTGTGTCCCATGGCTGAGCTCCCCAGTGCTGGCACCAAAGCTGCCCTGCCTGGAGCTTCTCTTACAGCCATCAGGTGCTTGCTCTTCCTGCACCCACACCTCTAGCTGGGTCTGGGGGGCTCCCCACCATCCCCCTGGCTAATTAATCTGCAGCAACACAGTGTGTGGAGGCTTCCAGGCTGCCAAAAACTTTGTCTGAAATGTCCTCACCGAATCAGTGAGGACAGACAGACAAGCACACTGCACAGCTGACCCCAAGAACATCCTTCCTTCGGAAACCAGCCTAAAAATATGTTCCTTCCTAGAGCAGAATAGCAGCATTGAAACATCTGACAGTAAATGTGATGATGATAATTGATGCTTAATGAATAATCCAGGGTAGCTTTAATATTTAACTTCTCAGAATACCTTTTGTCCCCAGGAGCTAAACCAATTTATAAAAGGTGTACTTTTCCCCTGCAAGGCCTTCTTTAACCATGAAATACACCGTGTCAGGGGGAGCAGCTACACAACTGGCCTGCACCAGGCAGGTTGCACAGCACTGCAGCAGAGAGGGGCTTTGTCCCTTCGTCCTGCTCCAGGACCTGCTCAGAGTGAGGCCATCTGCAACACCTGAGTTGGGGCAATCCCAGACATGAGTAGAGACAGGGAGAAGAACTCGTTGAAAGCTGCACTGATGAGGACTCAGGGGTTCTCACAGATGCATCATAAGCAGCACTGTCAGTAGGTTGAGGGAGGGGATCCTGTCCCTCTACTCTGCCCTTGTGAGACCCCACCTGGAGTTCTGTGCCCAGCTCTGGGATCCAGCAGGAGACACAGACCTCTTAGAGACAGTCCAGTGGAAGGCCAGAAAGATGCTCAGAGGGCTGAAGCACCTCTCCTATGAAGACAGGCTGAGAGAGCTGGGGCTGTTCAGCCTGGAGAAGAGAAGGCTCCAAAGAGACCCTAGAGCACCTTCAAGTACTTAAAGGGGACTTATTAAAAAAGGGAAAGTGACTTTTTAAATGGGCAGATTGGGATAGGACAAGGGGAAATGGTGGTAAACTAAAAGAGGAGCTATTTAGATTAGATGTTAGGGAGGAGCTCTTTGCTTAGAGGGTGGTGAGACACTGGCACAGGCTGCCCAGAGAAGCTGTGGATGTCCCTTCCCTGGAGTGTTCAAGGCCAGGTTGGATGGGACTTTCAGCAACCTGGTCTAGTGGAAGGTGTCCCTGCCCCTGACAGGAGTTTGGAACTAAGTGACCTTTAAGGCTCCCTCCAACCCACACCATTCTCTAGTGCTATGAATTTACCTCAGGCCTGTGACTGTCAGAGGTCAGGATCCAAGGGCCCACAGAGCTGAGCACTTCCAGTTCTCTGGTGGGAATGAATTTACACCCTCACCCTGCTCACCAGGGGCCACTTTCCAGGTGTGAGTTGTGCTCCTGAGCGCTGCCCACGGAGGAGCTTTGCTCTGACACAGCGCGGGAGCAGCCGAGGGGCCTCAGTGACGCCTTGTGAAAGCTGACCTAGAACAGAGACTAGACGGAGCTAAATAATAAAGTAGGGATTTATTAAGGGGCCTCAATAAATCTACCTTGGGCAGCACAACCCAAAATGGCCACAAAATGCCTGACTGGTCACAGGGGTCTCACACTTTTATAAGTGTGAGAACTTTTATAAGTTCTGGTCCGCTAGCATATTGGAGCTAATTGTCAAATTACAGCTTTAGCCCATGAAATCCCATCCTTCTTGTTTTCTCTCTTCAGTCCACCGCTGTTTGTGCTCTTGGGCCTGAGATCGGGATCGGCTGTCCTTGGGTCCCCAGCTAGAGAAGGAATTTTTTTGTCTCCCTACTCTGTGGAGAGACCTTACTATCTCCTAATATGAAGCCTAGATTTACACACTAAAGCAGAATAGAATCTGAAAAATAGAAAAGCTAAAACCTGAGGCATCAGCAGAAGCTGTCAGGACAAGACCCCCTCTCCCACCCGAACCTGGAGATGAGGAGGGGATCCTTGCAGACCCCCCCATACCTCCGTTTCACCGCGCACACGATGAGAGCCTGTGCCCTCCGGGACGGCCGGAGGGGTCCGCGGGGGCTCCGCTGCCCCGCCGGGCTCCGAGAGCGGCCGGGCTGCGGAGCGCTGGGCTCGGGGGCTCCCGCTCGGCCGGCGGGCTCGGCACGGGATGCGCAGGAAAAGCGGCCCAACACCCCCCTCTGCTGTCGGCACACACCGCGGCACGGCTCTCCGCACCGCTGCTGCCAGCGCCGCCCCGCAAAAACCCCCGGCCGGGCTCATTTGTCCGGCTAAAGCAGGAAACAGGTGTATATCAGAGGAGAGCAGCAACCATCAGCAGCTCGTGTCATGTAGTACCTGAAGCCTCTGGCCCTCGGGTAAAGCCAGGTTTGGGTTTAGACACACATGGATAAAAGTCATAGCAGTTTTTACTTAGTAACATCCCTTCCTCCCTGTCCCCAAAAGAAACAAGCTGCTTCTCTTCAAAGTTATCCTGCAATGCAGCTTCTGCCAAATTTGTTCTTGCAAGCTGTGACTTCTTTGGACACAAGGCTGGTCCTGTGGTGCTGGGCTTTGTTTGCTGGGTGTGGAGGGCAGGAGGCCGTAAAACAAGGCAGATGGGTTCCTGTTTTATTGTCATGTTGGCTTGGGCCAGTTATACAGAGTTTTTTATTTTAGATGCATTTCAACATCTTAAAATAACTTTATTCGTAAAAGAATGCTGCAAGTCTTTCTTCTTTTTATCCCCACTACAAGTGCCCCATGCCGATTCTGCTTTTTCTTGTAAAACCTGCTGCAGTGAGGACTTTTTTGATAATGCAGCCATTCTTGACAGCACCCCTAGGAAGACATGAGGGGTGTCTTCCAACTGCAACATTCAAGGCCTGGGAGATGGCACCTCAGTGAGTCTTGAGGAGCTCCACTGAGCTCATGGTGCTGCAGCTGCTGCAGGTCATGCTGGGACAATTTTCCCTTCTCCAGGAGGCTCCCGACATGGCTCACCCACAGTTCACGGCTTCTCCTTGATGGCTTGTTATTAAAACTGTACAAATACAGAATTCTTCCTCCTATTAATCAAGTCAGAAAGAAGGTCAAGTGGGTTCATTTTAGATCAGTCAGAAGCGAATGTTTCTGGTAGTTTGGTTTGCTCAGCAAAATGAAAGAACTTCCCTGAAAGAAGTCTGAAGCCAGCCAGGGCTTCTTTGTACTTGGATTTAACCCTAATGTCTGAAGCACTGGTGTGACTGTCTGCTGACTTGGGGTGACATTTACAAACATTCCCTTTTAGTCCAAAACAACCTTTTTTTAGTGAGTAAATGATTGGTCCTGCCATGACCTCGTGCTCTATTCCTATACTAGCCAGAGATGCCCAAGTGTCACCCAGGGTCAGCTCGTGACTTTGGCATCATGTGCTCTTGCCCCAGACAGGCAGAAAGGCAAGTGTATGATTTCTAGACAGCTAGGAGACTTCTCTTCCAAAAATACATGAAGAAGTGCTCAGCTGCCACCCAGGTCTAGCTGTTCAGGAGCAAGGATGAGCAAGAGGTCCAGAACATTAGCCAAGGTCTGGATCTGCCCTCCTATGCTTCCACCACTGCAAGGTGAGCATTTTTGTCTGTCTTGCCAAGAGGCAGGGCAGATAATGTTCCTCATTGATTAAAAAAGGCAAATCAAGGTCCCATTAGATACACTCCAGTTAGGGACTGGGACAGGGATCTCACTTCCTTTGGAAGGTGAGATACATGAAATAAAACAAAAAAAAAATTGTCTTCCTAACAGCCTGCTCTTGTTCCTCTCTACTAAATATATTTCCTACAGCCAGACCCGAGTTCTGCGTCCTATGACTTCTGCTTCAGGGATCTTAAAATTCCTGCTGATTTCAGTGGGATTGGGTTCAAGCTGCTGGACCAGCAGGGAGCTTGTCCCTGGGTGGCAGCTGTCCCTGTGTGCTGCAGCGGGGCTCCCCAGCCCCCAGGACAGCATATTCCTGGCTGTACCAGAGCAGAGTACATCATGTTTCGTCCTTGCAAAAGGTTGTTATAAATGGTTTCATTTCAAGGGAGCTCAATTAAATCTGGGAACTCTTGCAACAAGTTCACTCCTAACTGTGGCTCGGAGACTTCGGAATAGTCAAAAGACAAATGGATGGTGAGGAAAAAAGCAAACAACAGCAGGCATTTCCATGGTGTCCTCTTTGCTGCCTGTTAGCTGTGCCCTGTCACGTACTGAGTACTTCGAGCGCTTCACCTGTCACTTCCAAGACTGTCAGATTTCTCTTCCTAAGTTTCCATGTCTTTTAGGGAAGAAGCTGAGTATGCTATTTGCCAAAGGCACCATCCCATTGCCTTTGGGAGACAAGAAATTCTGAAACCAGACATTGCTGCACCTGAAACTGACCTGCAGCTTTTGAGCTCCTTCCCAGGCCACAGGAGATCAGTCCTCACCAATGACTTCTAGCTAAGCATGGTAATGAAATCCTCAGGACATCAGTCTGGCAGATGCTTTTTAATGGGACCTTGTCCTGAGTCCTGAGAGTGGCCTGGTTTCTTGGGGATTACAGCTGGCCTTGTTTCAACTTTCATGTCAGCTGAATGTGATCACCAAAGTCAGGTCAGTTCTCAGAGTGGGTGGTCTCTGTGCAAGCCAGTCCTCACAGTGAAAACCAACATGTTGCTCCTTTCTCCCAGGGCTGGTCCTGGCCCTGGAACTGCCTTTCTGCAAGTCATAGTAAGGCCTTTACTTTCCTTCCCCCATTTTCTTCAGCTATAAAAACACACCTGTGGATAGGATTATCATAAACAACAATGACATTAAATGATGCCTTGGTCTTTGCTGCTTTGCAGCAGTTTGCAGTGACTCATACTGCAATTCTTACAAATACAGGTCAAATAGGAGCTAGAATTCAGCAACCACAGTCCTAGCTCTTCCCCATGAGCATGCTGACCCCCCAAGGCAGTGGGAAGAGCTCTCCTGTAGATGACCCAGAGACATGAGGTCCCTCAGCATCTCCTCCTTCCAGTTAAAGCAACAGCAAACTGGTTGCTGGTTCCCTGTCAGCTTTAAGCAGTGAGTTTTGTTCTTTGGGAGCAGCCCCACACTGTGTTTCAGCAGCCTTGGTGCAGGGGCAAGGCTGAGCCAAGTAAGGAATTGGGCTGGTTTCCCCGTTCCTTGTCTTCCAAGCCCCTGTGCCACCGCGCTCACGTGTTGTGTCTGGGAGCGGGTGACAGCTCACATAATGCAGACTGGCAGGTGACCACGAGAAATGCAGCACGGGTCACGTCTCTGCAAGCCAGGCTCAGCCTAAGTCTCTCAAGATGCGTCACTAAGACTCTTTGGGCTAAATCCCTCCCTGTCGAAGTGCAGCCGGCAGCAGCCCTGCAGCAGGGATGCGCTCGGCCCCACTCCTGCCCAGGCACAGCCATAGTTCTCTGCATTGGTAGCACAACTTGTCAAACAGTTTGTTTGTGAGCTCCCCTTAACCAGGGCTTAACCTTCCAGGAGCCCAGAGCAATGGAAAAGGTTTTACCTTTCTGTACCTGAGAGCAAGGAGTGCAGCTGGGGAGCGAGACCCTGCCAGGCTGCCTGCAGGTTGTCAGGAGGTTTTGACCATCCAGCAGCTTTGAGGGGGCTGTGATCTGGGGAGTCTCACTTAGAAAAAACAGCTCTTGCGCAGCAGGGCTTTACACCACTCTGGATGCAGTTAAGCACTTCTCCCTGCCTCTTACAGGCAGGGAAAGGGACAAGGGATAGGAACCTAGCTGGCCTTTTGGCAGGGAGTACAGCTGCCTCTCCGTGTCATGCCTTTGCCAGGGGCAGGCACTGGCAGGGGGAAAGGCTGACTTTTGGGTGGCCATTCCCCATGGCAACTCTTTTACAAAAACAGCCATCACTCTCCAAGCTTCTGTCCAACAACTGTCCCCACGTGTACCTAGCCCTGTCCTAACTCCACAGCTCTCATTTTTTGCTACTCAGGTCCCAGCCACCCATCCATCTTGCATTCATCTCTCCCCGTCCCTGCCTTTCCTTCTCCCCTCCTCTCCTGCGATCATTACTAAACTGATCTCACCAGTCTCCATGTGCATTTCCTGCCAGCTGGAGGCAGCTCCTCACACATATCCTGGGCAGGCCTATTTCTGCCCCATTCCCTTGCTCCCCACACCTTGAGAGGCTTACACCCTCCCAGGGCAGAGGCAGGACACCCCGGTGTCTGGCAAGGCAAGTGACAGCACCTCTCATGTGACAGTGAGAGGGAGGCCTTATCCTTTCTTTCCCTGTGAGAAAAAGGTGGGAATAACATACACAGCCCCTCCAGATTGAGCAGACACCCTGGCAGTATTTGCCCTGCTGCCCACAGCAGCACTGATGTAACGAAGGCCTGTTTCACACAGACAGCAGCTTTGGAGAGATTTAGTAATTAGTGCCAGAGACAGCAAAGCTGAGAGCATTCCTGAAACTGCTCATTAAATCCCCTGGTCCTTGGAGTCCAGTTGCTGCCTGGTGGCTTCCTGCACATGGCAGGGGCAGGCAGGGAACCAGGCTGTCCCAGCTCCCTGCCTGCCCTCCTGCCCACACCCGCCACCACACTCAGCCCTCCACCCTCTAACGGGGTGCCTTGTCCCCACTCCGAGGAGCTGTGTCCTTTCAGGCTGGAGATGCCCATGTTGTCTGTGCCTAGCAGCTGTAGCATCTCCAGCTGAGGGGGTGCTGCCCCCTGTTCCCTCTCCTCCTCGAGGATTTCTGCAGCAGTGGGGGCCGTGCCCAGACCCAGCGCCCTGTGGCTTTGTGAACAAGGCAGGTGTGTTTGTGGGGTGGCCTGGAGGCTGTACAGGAACATATGATAGGAGCTTTTCTCCTGAAGGTCCTGCTGTTACACACGGGGCTGCTCTGCTCAGTCATGGTTTCCTTTCTGGGTACACAAAGATCAGGGCTGGAGCACAAGAGGCCATTTGCCTCTATGAAAAGGTCATACAAATGTTCTTTAATTACCTGGGGAAATAAGTGATCAAAGCCATCCTTCAGAAGTCATAGCTCTAGGACACAGTGCCTGTGCTTGAGACCAGCTGGGTGGATATTATTGCTATGAGGACATTGCTTTACATTATTTGGAGGTGGGTTTGTCCCATCTGGAGAACAAGAAGCAAAGGGTGGGGGTCTGGCTACTGTCATCCACCTCCAGTGGGGGGCTGGTGAGAAGGTGGGGCCAGACCCTTCTTGGAGGCACGTAGCAAGAGGCAACAGGCACAAATTGCAGAGGGAAGTTCTGGTTAGAGAGAAAGAAAAATGTTCACCGTGGGGATAGTGAGGCCCTGGGCCTGTTGCCTGGGCAGGTAGTGGGATGTCTGCTCTGAGAAGCACTTACAGCTCACCTGGACCGGCCCTCAGCTACCTGCTCAACTTTGCAGGCCAGCTGGGCTCCAAGCAAGGGCTGGACAGGAGGCCCTGGACCAGTCCTTTCTGCCCAGAGCTGCTTTGTAATTCTGTTATCCACATCCTCTGCATCCAGAAGATATTTCTGCAATTAACCCAAGAGTTTACTGATGCACCACATCACCAAATGCTGCAGCACTCATGTGAACTGGGGCAGCGTTGGGTCAATCCCTGGAACTCCCTAAAGCAATGCCTCAAACCAGCTGCACGATCCCAGCCTCCCCCACCTTCACAAGTTCCCCAGGCAGTCACAGTTCAGAGCAGACCTGGATCTATTAACCAGGTGAAAGCATAGGAATTTCAGGCAAGAAGTTTTGGTCCGTCTCATGGGAAGGTTTGTCAGCCACGGTGCTGAATCTTGAGTTGCGTGCAGGAGATGATAGCAGAGGATGGTTCGGGGACTTTGCAGTCCTGTTTCTGTGACACGGATGAATATGAGTGACTGAAGGACAGGTGCTGCACAGTGCTGGGCCCAGCTGCGTATAAAAATACACTTCCATCCGTCTCCACATAATAAACACATTAAAAAGGAACAAGGTGTGTCTCCAACTGTCTCCAAGGCTTTACATGGGCCAAGCTACATTTTTTTTTTACCTTTTTACAACAAATGGAAGTAGAGCACTGAGTTGGTTTCAGGGGAGAGAAAGGAGTGGGAGGCAGAATATCACATCCTATTTCCTCTTTTAAACACTTGGCAAGGGAGAGAACTTTCCATTCCCATCTGGCACAAGTAGACTAAACACAGGTTCCTTTCTGATAGCCATCTGCACTCTTCTGCTACCTTTTCCCATCAGTCTTCTGCAGGCAAAATGCAAACCCATACACTATTTAAAGATTCTTGAATTCAGGGTGTGTAACAAAATGATCCCTTTTAGTTACCTTCTTTCCAATCACTGAGCTTCTAGTGCCAAGCCAAACAATAACCCGGTTAATCAACAGGCTCAGGACATGAAAGCAACTCCATTTCCTATTTGTGAATGCACAGATGTTGTTTATCTTGGATCTCCCCTTGTTGGTCCCCCAGGATTAAATCACAGGCCTTTAGGTGGAGCATGAGTGATTGCTTTTCTATTGAAGCAGCTCACAGCAAGGCTTGGCCAGCCCTGCTGCTGTATCATCCTCCTTCCCACCTCCCTAGTGCTGGGTCTCTCTGCTGGCCCTTGGGCTGCCCACAAGAGGTAGGGTGTGTCATGGTGTTTGGGGGCATAGCTTGCTGACACAGAGCTGGGTTATCTCTGCAAGGACCTGCCCCTGGCACACCCTCAGGATGGTGGGGCTGATAGTTCTCAAGGCCCAGGCGAGGCTGGGTCAACACTGGAAGTGATAAGGGAGATGAGCTTCCTTGCAGACACAGATGTGGGGCCTGATTCCTGTGCAGCTCCATGTCCAGCCAGCCAGCCCTACCTTGCAAGCCCAGCAAGGGCTTGGCCAGGTTTTGGCCAGGTCAGGGAACACCATATTTCAAGCGAGGTGCTGGTTTTGGTGTGGTGCAGTAGCTGGTGCTGCTAGGAGAAAGCTATCCCTGGTCAGGCCTCTGTGCCATCCCTTGCTCCCAGGCACCGCAGCTGAGCTGCAGGTTTTGACTTTGTCCAACATAACCCAGGGAATCTGTTGGCTCCCTCTGCGAGCAGGCTGGGCCTCCATGTGTCCTGTGGTGGTGAGGCCGTGTGGTCCACAGTCAGGTGAGTGAGACAATTCCTCCTCTATACAAACTGAGATGCTCTGAAGGTCCAGGCACTTTTGCCACCTGATGCCAACTCCAGCCACCTCGCTCAGCCCTGGCAGGGGAGCTGCTAGTTCTCCTGCCCGCTTATGTAGCCTTTAATTTCACGTGGAGAAGGCCATCCTCATCCTCCCCCATGCCTGTCAAACTGCTGCAGAGCCAGGCTGGCATGGCCTCATCTGCAAACCCTCCTGTAGGGGTGGCTGCACCATGGAGGTGTTGGCGATGCTCGTGCGTGGGGTCCATGGAGCATTTTAAGAGGCTTCCTGTGGGACGAGCGCCACTTCTTGCAGCATCGGTTGTGACTGCACTCACAACCTACTTCCTCGGCTGCCAAGTGCTCTTTTGCAGAGGGGGGAGCCATGGTGATACTTCTCCATATTGCAGAAACAACCCGACTGCAAGACTAAGCTGGTGGCGGCTGAGGCTGTGTTTGGAGACATCTTCCCACCCACAAACCCTCTGCTGCCGTCTGCCTGCCGAACGGGAGTCCCCATCCGCAAACCCGGCACGCAGGCTCACTCCGCAGCTGCGAAACGCCGAGCAGCCCCGCTCGGCGCACGGCGTGGCCCGTCCGTCTGTCCCGTCCCGAGGACAGATGGGCGCGCACGCCCGGCGCCGCTCCCCGCAGAGGATGCTGCAGGGCCGGGCGCTCCCGGCAGGGAGCGTGTCCCGCACGCCGCGGGAGCAAGAGGAGGCGCGGGGGGATGAAGGGCGGGTGGAGAGCCGTGGATCGAGAGCTCGGCAGCCGGCCGCTTTCCCTGCTCTCCCATCTGGACACCGGTCCAGAATGACTCGGAGACCTGGACGAGCATCAGCTCGTGCCGCCGGGTCACGCTCTGGACGCAATTTCCTCCAAGATGCTTTCTGCAGGGATTTCAGTGCCCAGGTTTCAGTGGCAGGAGGGGGGCCGCTCCCACCTGTGGACACAGGGTGGCATGGGGACACGGCGTGTCCTGGGTGCCCTCAGCAGCTGGGAGCGGTCCCCACAGTGGGATGGGTTTTCTCCTGGTGCAATTGCACTGAAAACCATACAAGTAGAGGCAGGTGAGCGGAGAATTTGTCTCTTCTTTGGTGGCATGACTGAGCTGTGTGATTACTATTTTTCAACAGTAGTGACAAATTTAAGATAAAGCCCATCCCTTCCCCTGCAGGCTGGCCAGACAATGCAGCTGCCAGAGGACAGGGAGCCACCAGGCTGCTTCCTACTATCAGAAGTACCTGGAGCTGTGTAAGACAAACTGCAGTGACTCTCCCTGGGAGCCTCGCTGGATGAAGGGTTTACACAACAAAGACTGTCCCACTCCCATGTGTGTAACTATATGGGATGTGATGAGCTGGGGCCAGGATCCTTTCCCTGCTGCTTTGGGAATGGTAGGAGTAGTGGTGGGCAAGGGGAGGAAGGAATCATCCTGCCACATGGCTATTCTGGGCAGTGGATCACAAACCAGGGATTGAGAAGTCTCACTGAGAGCAGAACACAAATCCCCACTGGGGCCATGTTGCAGCCTTTGGAAAGGGAGGGGAGAGCTGCCACTGAGTAGGCACAGGACTTGAAAGCTGAGCTACTTTAGCTATTCATTTCTCGAGTCCCCAAAGAAGCAATTACTGCTCGATCCCTGTCTTAGTGAGCTCCCACAGCAGAAGGCAAAAGGATAACTAGCCTCCCCTCTTAAGAAGGAAGATGAGGATTTTATGGGATTACTTGTTTCTCCTTGACAGATGTAGGTCCTCTTAGGTCAGAGTTAAGGTCAGTGCTGACCATCATGGTTTGATTTAATAGGCAACAGTAAGAAACTTTCATCAGGACAGGGATGGGACAGGCTGATGACCACAAGGCACTGTGCTGGCTCTTGCACACCTGTGCACATGCAGGACAGAGTGTGGAGATGAGCATTGCTGAGACCCATGTGGTCAGAGTCCCTCTCTCCCAAGTGCCTGGATTTGCTCCCCAAGCCTGGACCCACCACAAACCCAGAGGAGCTGGGTGCCTGCCAGGAGCCAGGCCACCCAGCACATCCTGGTTCAAGCTGTCCCATGCTCCTCATCTGCAGTGTGGCTATAGCTCTTCCTGAGCTTGACTTTCATCGAACAAGAGAAGAGCTTGGGGCTCTGCTGGGTGAGGAGCTATCCCCCTAAATCAGTACTAGATTTTCATCACTAATTTTCTGCCCTAGGTCCTTTCAACTCATTTTAACAAAGCTGACTCTGATGGGGAAACTCCAGGGCCTACCATGCCCCTGCTCATCCTCTCCCATGCTTTGTGTTGGGGACACAATGGTTTACCTGCTCTCACAGCAGCCAGAGCTACAGCACTGGCTCACTTCTATTGAGACAGATGTGCCTGACATCAAGAATGTTAGTCCTCCTTTGGTGCAAAAATAGTATTACCAGTGTAAAAGCTGCCCTGTGCTGTGATAGCAGTGGTCACAGCTTTAATTACAGCATAGATTAGATACTAACAGAAGCAATAATTCCCCCAGTTAGCTCCTGTGTTTTGGTGCCTTCTTGATGCTTGAATTTCCATGTTGCCTCTCTCCCTCTTAGGCAGGGGACTTAACTTTGTGTTTCTCATGCTCCCACTGTCTCCCTGATGCTTGCAAGTGACCTGCCAGAAACTGGGAAGGGGTGATGTTGCCTCCAGGGTCAACTCTTCTCAGGGAACTACTCATCTGACCAACAGATTAAAAAAAAAAAAAGGGAAATTAATTCCTGTATATAAAAAAAAAAACCCTCTGTTCAAAAAAACCCCAAAAACTACGCTGCTAAAAAACATATCCAGTTAAAAAAAAATAAACCTGTCAATAAATAAAACTCTAGGATGATGAAAAGGGGAAATGCAGTAATTGAATAAAGAACTCAATTTTTTAAATGAAAGATCTTTCATACACCAATTCCAGCCAAAAGGCATTTCTGTTCCCTTGACAGAATATAAATATTAATCCAGACACTCATTGTTCTCAATGTGTCCTTTTGTATTGGCATGATCTGGAGCCACATTGAGAGCTCACATCTTCTGCTGGCTTCCTTGAGGGTGCCGGGTGCTCACTACAACTCCAGAGAATCCAGGAAGGACACATCCTCCTGCCCTGAACATGGGGCTCTGCTGCTCATCCATGCTTTATCCGAGCGCATCTGCTGCAGGAGCCATTAGAAGGATGGAGAAGACACCTCCATTTGCAGAAACCTGGAAGGGATGCTGGTGAGACACCTACACCTTGTGAGGTCCACATCAAACCCCCTTCGCTGGGCCTTTGAGCCCAATTCTCTCCTGCTTTGTGGAATTTTACCTTATGGCAAAATGGCTCTGAAATTCTGCCCATCTGGTGAGAGTGGTGGGCAACAGAGAGGGCCAGGGAAGAGTCACGGAGACCAGCCATGTGCCCAGGAAGACTGCAGGCTATATGGGGACATGTCCCAGGCAGGGCTGGGTGAAACAAGAACCAGGCATTGGGTGAAATACTGGCCAGGCTGGCCATGGGGCTAATGAGCTGTGCCACCTCTAGCAATGGAGAGGAAAAGAGAAGAAACCAAGATCTTAATATTTTAGGTTTCTTGGGACAGAGAAGCCATGTCCTTTGTCCTTTCCTCCCATTGCCAGCTCTTCCACTCTCCTCCTGGTTATCTACAGGAGCTGTCACCATCCAAGGAAAGGCCCCAGTTCAGAAAAGTCCTTAAGCATAAACCTAATTATCAGGACAAGATTAAGGTT
The DNA here is from genome assembly GCF_024509145.1 of Vidua macroura. Classification (NCBI taxonomy): domain Eukaryota; kingdom Metazoa; phylum Chordata; class Aves; order Passeriformes; family Viduidae; genus Vidua; species Vidua macroura. The sequence goes on along the minus strand of NC_071573.1, from coordinate 33,699,608 downwards.
TTCGCTGAATTGGGCCTGCAGAGCTGGATGGAAACCAGCTGAGCCACCCTGAGCCAGCCTCCCCAGAGGCTCCAGACTCGGCTCCGGCACGGCCCCTTCCTTCCTAGGGGGTCAGTGTAAAATAAAACCAGAGGCAACCTTGTAAAAGCAGATCTAATTCCCAGGCCCTTAGCAGCCCATCTGGGTCTATAAGATCAAACCCCTTTACTCTGCCAGCTGTATCCATCCTTTTTGCTTTTCAGCACAGAGTATGAACCCCATTTTTCCTCTCTGCTCTCCAACCCCCTTCACAATGAGGAACACAGAGCAGGACAGCCAAACACTGAGTGGCCTTTTCTTCTCAATCACTCTCTGAAAGTCACTGTGAAATGCGATGCTATGTGGAAAGTGGCTGGAAAGAATGACACTGTGAGAGCCTGTTTTTTTCCAAGGAAATAAATAGATTGTGTGCCATGAGCACGGAGAGGAGAGGGTTTGTGCCAGGTCATGCACAGGTAGGGCCATGCAGGGACAGCCTGGAGTTTGTTTGAGCTGCAGTCACCACCTCTTAGGAAGATTTTGCTGCGCAGAGGCACATGGGACAGTCTCTGGTGGTGCCACCAAGATGGCAGCCTGCAGGTGGCAGTTGTTTCAGCTTGTCTGCAGCATCCCTGGGCATGCAAGTTATTTGCAAGGGGGTCATGAAACTTGGTGAAGCAAAACAAGCTACTGCACACTGTGTGCAGATATCCAGAACTGGGGAGAGGCTGACCACACCTCTCAGCTGAGGAGGGGGGACTTAAATGCCCAAGGTGCTGGTGGGATGTCAGGCAAGCCGGAGCTTGAGGCCTGGCTCTCCAGCATGGTTGCGGTAATGGCCTGGATTCAACTATTTCAAAGGGCACCGGACGGTCAAATCAAGCCCCAAATTTAAATTTGTTAAAATAACTTTTTGCAAAACATTAGGACAGAGAGAAATGTTTCCATGGCTTTGTTTTTAAATTCCAAGTGGGAAGAGTTTATTTTTTCACTAGGAAACTTTCCCCGTAGGATTCACAACGCTGGCCGGGAGACAAGAACCGGCGAGCTCCGCTGCCGAATGGAGGTGACCCTAAGGGTGACCCTGCGTTGGTCACGTCGCCTCGTGCAGCCTCAGTTGCCCCTTGGAAAAGGGACCTGGCCATGTGCATGGCTGCAGAGGGGCTGGGATGCCAGTGTGGCTGGCTAGTGTGCAGTCAGCCTGTGCCGATCTGAATCCAGACACGTAGTGTCCTGTATTTGCTTGGAGGCAAATGCAATGAAAACTCTTACGTTGCAAGCAGGTTAGGGGAAAATATGGGGAAATTAGCAATCTCCTTGGCTCTGCTGATGCACAAGTGTCTTCCAGGAGGATAGCGATGGCCATCACTCTGCTCACCATCACTCTGCTCCTGCTGGATTGCTGTTGATCCAGAACGTGCAAGCTACCATTTGTTTGTTGGTCTATGCTGTCCTGAAAAGCAAAATATTATAGAGATTTATAAAATTAACTGAAGGTCATAAAAAAGGCATGGGGGCTCATCTGGTTCTCCTCAGCTCAACACCCTGGAAAGCCCTTTACCCCAGCTGCGAGGCCAAGTGCTGCTGCTTCTACCCTCAAGTGACTGGGGAGTCCCCAGTGTTTAATGCAAAAATACATAGCAGTGAAAAAGGGATTTGGTGAACATTGAGATGAGGAAAGAAAGGAAAATCAGGGCAGGTTGAGCTCCATTTACTAGAACTGGCTGAAAATAAAAGACAAAAAAATAGCAATTTGAAATGCTTGTATCTTGCTCCTATCAAGACATCAGAGAATGAGCACAGGGGTTCATCATTTGTGATCAAAGACTTTGAGCTAATCCCATTTTATTCTCTACTCCCATGTACTGCTCTGTGGTTGTGGGGTCATGGATGGCAGGAAACTCCTCTTGCTTTGCTCTCTGAGAGAAGTGAGGACTTGGCATTTTAGGATCTGGGATGTAAAGAAAACTGATTGCTTGGACATGCCATTTCCAAGGTGGCAGCTCAGCAGCTCAAGGGTTAAATGGGCTCCCTCATTTTCAGCCTAGACATTGATATAAAGGCTTATCCAAAGGGGAAAGCTTGTTCTTAGCAAGGTGGGAGCTGCAAGTACAACAGCCCCTCCTGCTCACCTCTGCAGCCCCAGCTTTTCACACCTGCTGGGGCAAGTAAAGCAGAAGGAGCTGTTATAGGACAACTCCTTTGCATGGAGAATGCCTCCCCAGGCTTATAACACATCTTCCATCCCTGGGACACCTGGATACCTTCAGCAAGACTTCCCCCAAGGGTAGGGCCAAAGGTGCAGTGTTCCTGGTACATGGCTCACCCACAGAACCTCACCTGGTGGCCACGGGCCTGGAGCCACCCCGACGCAGGGAAGCAGCCAAGCGCGGCTGATGGGAACCACGGGAGGTGTGCCTTTGCTTTCAAAAGGGCTATTAACGCGCTTAGGGTTAATCACATGAATAAATCTCGCCTTGGCTTGGAGCCAGAGCCAGCAGTAAAAGCACCGATCCCCAGGCCTCCCGATGGGAATTGGCCAGGGCCAGGGCCCATGTTCTCACCCAGTCGTTGGGAAGTAATCTGCGTGCTCAGCAGAGAGACATCCAGGGATTTTGTTCCATGTCATCCCCCCCACACCCCCTGAAAGGCACTTATCCAGGTGGAAACTAGAATATCTTCCCATGCCATCCAAGATGGTAAGGCAGAGCCCAGGGGACATAGGCAAAGGGCTGATGTGAGGTGCTTTTTCTCAGTGGTGACTGCAGGAGCCATGGAGGCTGGATGGAGGGGAGGTTGAGCCCCAGTTCTGTCCCTTGACCTCCTTCAGGGACTTTGATGTATCAAAAATTATATACTTAAAGGAATGAGCTTCCCAAGGAGGGAAAAACCTTGAACTTCAAGCCCTGCTGAGTGTAGGAAGGCATTTAGAGAGACAAATCAGTGGGCCTGGTGCAAGAGGGCGTGGGGGGCATGTGGGTTTTTCATTAGCTTTTATTTTGTACAGACACCACCAGGAAATCCATAGCAGGTGTGTATATGTTTGAGGGACACAGGCAGGGTTGCTACAGATTAAACATCCCAGGGAATTGAGCTATGTCCCCATCTCATGTCCCATGTTTTAACTGGACATAGTGGGAGATGAAAGTGCTTGGGACAGACTGTAAAATTAATTTTAAGAGACTTGACTGAAACAGGACTGTCTCTCTTCTCCCAGAGTGGTCTCCCAACCTCTGCAGCCACCAGGTACTGATCTGGGCTGTTTGGCATCAAAAAAGCATTTTACAAGTCAAATCTTTGTGTTCTCTTACTACAGAAATCAGCAGTCAGTGAATGTGTGTGTCCCAGGGGATGTGTGTGTCCCAGGGGATGTAGCAAGAACAGGGGGTCCGGGTGGGCAGGCCAGCAAAAGAGAAGGAAACTGTTTCCCCAGAACTTTGGAGACTTGGTTGTCCTCTTACTCCTCTCCCCGGTCCCAAACCTCATTATCAGGAGGCTCAAGGAGGGCAGAGGGATTGTGTGCACTGAGTCCCCTCTGCTGCCTCCCTGCCTTTAACCTTGTGGGAGGTGACTGGTGGCCCTTGGCAGGGAGCTCACTTGCACCCACCTGAATTTCCACACACTGGCAGGGGCTCGATCGACTCCTTGTGATTCATTTTTATGTGGCACAAAGCAGCAGCTTGCTGCAGCCTGATGTGCAACACCCACAAACGCTCACATTATATAATATGAATCTAAGAAGATTAAATTTTCCGGTCTGAGGAAACGCATGCACATAGGGGTGTACACACTTACACACAGTCTGGAGGGTAGCTGAGTGGAGCTGAGGGCAAAGCTTCCCTTCAGACACACTGAACTTGTGCTTTTTTGGCACTTAAAAACTGGGGCAAATAGCATGTCTTTGCCCGTGCATAGACATGTGTGTGAAGCACAGCAGCAGCTGAGTGTTCTGCATTGGAAGGAAACACGAGAAGCGTTTGTGTGTGCTTGGTTATCCACCGTTTTGGCAAAGTCTGAGCAGCAGCATGGAGCAACAGGTGGAATCCAAACAGTCCCAGCACTAAACTTCACCTGTCAGCGTATGGCAACATCCCTGGGAAAGCAAACAGAGGGGGGAACTGTCCCCAGAAGCCCTGAGCATCTCCCAGCAGCCTTGGAGACCCCGGCCCATCCTGCGGCCAAGAGCCCTGCCCTGCAGGCACGTGCCTCGGGGCACAGCCCATTTCGATGCACAAAGTCGGGAGTCATGCGGACTTTGGGGCGCCCAGGCCTTTCGCCCAAAGATGCACTTTGCCTTCCAGAAGTTTCACGTTCGGAGGGGAATGCAGGAAATGTGCTTCACCTACAAGTGCGCACAGTGCTCACGCTGCCCGGGCAACGAATGGATTTGCCTCTCTCTCTGCTCCTGCGCCTTCTCGTCATTGATTCACATTGTTTTGCTAAATACAACTCGGCCCCTTGAAGCTGCTCACTCAGCTTTTACTCCCGCCGGAGGTGCGGGGCACGAAAGGCGCCGGCAGGAGCGGGGCTGGGCGGCCGCTGCTCGGCACGTGCAGTCCCTGCCCGTGTCCCCGGCCACCCACCGCCACCATGGCCATGAAGGGGCCGGGTTTGAGACCCGCTTCCTGAGACCCAGCCCCAGCCGCGGTGATGCTCGGGGTACCGCCGGTGCGTCCCTCTGCGGCCGGCAGCAGAGCCGGGGTGGCCGCACCCCACCTCGGCCCGGGGTGAAACAGCGGGAACGCACCTCTCTTCACCGGAAACGGCCGGGACGGGGTGGCCGTCGCCACCGCCACCCGCTCATGGGGACATGGGGACGGACGGACACCCCCCACCTCCCCCCGCAGGCGGCGCGCGCCGAGGCCATTCATGAAAAAAGTTGACGTCAGGCGGGTGGGCGGGGCTGGGCCCGGGCCACGCCCCCGGGGTTATTTAAGGTGGCGCGGCGGCGGGCGAGGGGCTCAGAGCGGAGGCGGCGGCCGAGGCGTACGGGAGGCTGCTCGGTCCCGGGCAGCGCCGCGCATCGTCCCGCAGCGCCTGGGTGCCCCTTCTGCCACCCCCCGCCCGGGGCAGCCTCTGCTGCGACTTCATGTCTGTGCTGTGTCCCCTGCCCTGGTGAGTGGGCGCTTCCCGTGGGGGGCGGGGGGATGGCCGCTCCGCCGCCGCGGGGTGCTGCCGGGGGGACGCTTGAGGCCGAGTCCCTTCCGCCGCCGCCGTGCCCCGGGAGGAGGCGCGGGGCCCCGGGGAGCGGTTCAGGGACAGCGGCCGGTGGCGGCCGTTCTCCCGGCGGGCGGTGCGAGCCGGGCGGTAGCGGGACGGATGAGCCGCCGCGGGCGAGCTGCGGGAGGGAGTTCGCTTCGCTTTCTCGCGCTGGAAATGCCATTAAGGCTCTAAGAGCCGAGCTGGAATTGGCGCCGCGCGCTCCCCTGGTGTGGGGGTCCCCGAGGTTGTAAAATAAGCCAGTGGGATCTAAAGCACACCGGCTTGAGAAATAAAAAAATTAAAAAAAAAAAAAATAGAAAGAAAAACCAAAACCCCCGCGCTTGTACTTTATTTACTGTGGTTTTTTACTTCTCCTCCACTCCCCGCGGGGCAGAGCTGGAGGAAGCGTAGTTAAAAGCGAAGCGCTGCTGCCGGAGCGTCCCCGGGTGTGCTTGAGCTGGGTTCTTGGGGGGAGAGCTGCGGAGGTGCTCCGAGGGCATTGGATGTAGCTCCAGCTTACGAGGTACTGAGCTTTTTCCGCTGCCTTCCAAGGGGGGGCAGGAAGGAAAGGACCAGAAATAGACTGCCTACAGCCTCTGCTGCTCGCTTTGCTGCTTGAATCGTGCTCAGTCCTGCCGGAGCCCCTCAGATCACTGGAGTGCTGTCTTTTGTCTCTAGCTCTGATTATCTGAGATCCGCTGAAATGACTGAAGTGATGATGAACACCCCAGCCATGGATGAGATCGGACTAAGCCCCCGCAAGGATGGGCTGTCGTATCAGGTAAGTGTTTTGCTGGCAGTTGAGGCGCTAATCCCGTGTGGAATTGCCTGGGCTAGACTGTAAGCTTGGTCTAACGTACCTTTTCATAGCCTGACCTACTAGCAGGTCTTGCAGTAGTGAGAACTAGTCAACAGACTGGAATGTTTGCTTGGCAGGAGATGGTTGTCTAAAATATCACTCGCTATCAGTGTGGGTTGGCAGAGGATTCACTTGTTTTGAAGTGACCGAGCCCCTGCTCATTCAGCATTCCTGGGGCTCAGTGGAGATGGGTTAAAGAAGGATTCGTGCCACTCACTGGGCTGAGAGGGCTCTTGAGATCTTTGTAACACAGCATACAGCTGATCTGCTGAGAGCAGGAGGATGCTGTTTATATGGCATCTGCATTTTTTTGAGCTAGTTCTTGGTTTTCCTGATGGGCGTGCCCATTTGAGAGGGTTAACAGTCCTCTGTAAGATACAGTGAGGCCAGATACAGCCTAAATGAGCCATGGAATGTCACTGGAGATATCGGTACCTGGAGGCACGAGTTGCATTCATTCTGAAACTTCTGAACAGTGTAGTTACCTATTAATCTCTAGATCAATGAAGACATGTCTTCAGTGAAGAAGTGGTCTTCAGCTAGATTGAGTCTTAATCCTTTAGTCTCAATATCACTTTCATTTCCTAGCCTGTAGATAATCAAACCACAAGTTAGGCACCTTAGCTTCCTAGCTCCATCATTTTCTTCACTTCCAGGAGACTCGTTGATGAGATCTGACACAAATGCAGAATGCTGGCAGACAACTTGCATCTGCTCTGTGCATTGGGTGACTCTGACTGGCTCATCCAGATGCAGGCTTTGTCCTTTGCAGATGTTACACAATCTGCACCGAGGCATTTGCTCCAAGTGTGCATTCAGATGAGGTGCTGAATGTTTGCATATTTATGTCTGAAAAGAGAACTACAAGGCAGCAGCAGTGCACTGGAGCATGAAATCCACTGAACTTTGGGCCACCACTGAGGCCTCTAGCAGAAGCCATAGCTATGTGGAGGAAAAAGGGATGCATTCCTTCTTTTAGTCAGGATTCTGGCTCTGGATAATGCAAGTTGTTTGGTTTATAGCTGTGCTATGCTTCAGTACTTAGCTAGTGGGGAGTATACAGCGTCTCTTTCCTCTCTTACAGACAGAGTGCAGAGGCAATGACAGTTGTTAAATCTGAAGCAATCAAAGTAACCTGCTTGGGATGTCCTTGTGGGTCACCTTATGAAGAGGCTTAACCCAGTCAGGTCAAATGCCTCTACCCATCCAAATTCCCAGGGAAAGGCAGAATCTAGGTGCCCTGCTTGTTCTAATGATCACTTCAATGAGGTTCTTCCCCAGATGATAATGACCTTGATAAAGTCTGCTGTGGTCAACTGGGGAACAGGACTGTTTGGTTTTGAGTGGATCACCTGAACATGTGAGTCATAAAAGCTGACAACTCATATCTGTGCAGGGTTTCTGCATCCTAGATCTGTTCTCTTTAGTGGTCTAGTTGTAGGTAATTTTTTTCAAATGCCTGCAAGGAATTTCACTTGATGTGATGAAGAGTGATGGCAGCAAGAGTAGAGGAGTTGAAATGGAAGACCCTTATGGCACTAGTAGTGTGTGGGCTGTGTATAAGGTCTACCTCTAAATCAGGTTAGTGTAAAGAGGATTGGGGAGCAGGATCCAGCCTTCCTTCTCTGGCTGCTAGGCTGAGAATGTCACAGTGTAAGTCAAGGTAAGTTGAAAACATCCTTAAAGGGTTGAAAACTCAACTGAGACCAGCAAGGACAAATCTGATGCAAATAGCACCATGAACTTTTTGTTCTACCTCAGACTTTGGCACTTTGTGCCTCATCTTGCTGATGGAAAGAGTTTGGTTCATGGAAAATTGTATGCTTGTCTGAGAGCTGTAGTGCAATAACTTAAAACCAGACGGGGCTAATGGAGCATGACTGCTCCTGCACTGAGGCTTGTTCTAAGCTGTAGCATCTTCTTCCACTCATCTGCAGAGTCAGGCACTCGCAGTGTAACAGCCCTTGGCTGGCTATGAGAGGCAAAAAATAAAAAGTGGAGCCAGACTCAAGCTTTTAGCTTCAAAATTTTGTCCTGTTCCTTTAGTAGAACTTGATTTTATTTTACTACAGAGATTACCTCAAACTGGGGTTCAAAATTTCCCCCTTCAAGCTGTGTAGAGCAGGGACTGCCTGGGAGTTGGTCAGTAGGATGCTGCCTGTGAGACTGTGGACTGCTGCTGCCACCAGAGGCAGGCATGAAACTGTCTGGACCAGAGGAGGTGGTACAGCCCAGCAGCACTGCTGCCATTCTAGAGCACATCAGTACCTGCTGCAGACAGACTTATCCTACCAGGAGCACTGTTTTAAAGACTTTTTTACTTGGAAGTAAACTGAGGAAGCAAGTTCATACCCTGAGTATAAACTTCAGCAGTCTGATTCCTCTGTCTTGTGGAGTTCACTGCACTTCTTGTCTCCTCTCTGTCTTGGTGGTTATGAAGGGAGCTTGGGTTGTTGACTTTTTTCTTTTGCATCTTCCACCCACTGGGGTATCTGTTTGTCCTAGATGTCAGCTGAAGGTCTTCACTCTCCTCCCTGGTGAAGTGCTGGGCTGGTCATCACTGCTCAATAGTGTGAAAACTCAGACTGCAGAAGGAATACCAGTATTGAGTTGCTTCCATAGGCTTAAGGCAAACATGCTTTCTCATCATAGGATTGCCTTTTTTCCAGTTAATATGCAAAATGCTTGTAAACTAGCATGCTAGCTTCAAAATCATGCTCTGTAAGACAGCTTTTATTACTGTATTTGTGGCAGCAAACTGCTTTCTGATGCCCCTGAAGGTGGTTCAGCCAACAGATTGCAACGGCCTGAGCAGAAGTGAGTGGTGAATTTGGGGCATGAGTGTCAGAACAGGGCAGCACAGACAAAACAGAAGATGTGACTGAAGAGATGATGTCATGCTGGGTCTTGTGCCTGCAGTGAGAAGCTATTTCTGGATCCTTAATAGATGTCCCATAATTCCCATGGGACTTACTAAACAAAAAACTCATTGAAATGCAGCTGATGGCTCAAGTTGCCCCTGCTACAAACAGATGTAGCTATGGAGGGCTTCACACACTTCCTGCCTGGCAGTGTCCAGCGAGCCAGGCTGTTTCTGCTGCCAGCCAGAGCTAATGCACTGTTTGCTGTTTGCCCAGCCCCAGAAATATCTGTTCTTTGAAGAGCCTCATCAGCACTCTGTCAGCTTGTCCTCTGTGCTGTCTCCCAGCAGCATGAACAATGCCACTGAAACTGAGGCTGAATTAATCATTTCGTGGAGCTGTTGTCAAAACAGTGCCTTGACCGGAATCCTACCTTGCTTCTTGGAAGTGGAGCAGGGTCTGAGCACAACTGAAAACTCGTTAGTGCCCAAAGTGTGTGTTCTGAGCAAAGGCAGTGTCCTGAGTTGAGTGTGCTGCTTTGCTGCAGGCTGGCTGGCAGGTGACTCGCTGGTGCTTCAGGCCCCATGTAGGAGACTGGCCTGCAGAGGCTGAGCTTGCCTCATGCCCTCAGCTGAGGTTTGGTTGTCATGGGGAGCTTGAGCTCTTTAAGTCATGATCGCATCATGCTGGGATCTGTGTAGGTTAATCACAGCCACAGCTCACTAGGAATCACGTCAGAGTGCCTGAATCTGGGTAAATAGGCTTAAGGCTCTATCCAGTGGCTGTGCCAAAAGCTTGGTGTTGGGGAAGTCATTTCTGGTGAGTGCAATACCTCTTCACCAGCCCTGGAGAAGCACTGGCTTTCCCAGGGAACTGAGGGGCTTGAGCTGTGTCTGCTGGATCCCTCCAGTTAAACTGGACCACCAGTATGTTACTGGCTGTTGGCTCAATGGAAATTGAACTTCTCTGTAATTGTTTTCTTGTCAGGTGCTTCATGTCTGTGCAGCCTTGATTTGTGCAGGGGAAGTCCTTCAGAGGTGCTGCTTGCTGCTGTGGAAGGTTTTGAGACCAGGCTGCAAAAAGGTGGTGATAGCAAGCATGGCTGCTAGACAAGATTAATAGGCAGAGTCAAATGTATTCCAGGGTCTGGGAGAAGACAGAAGCAGGATATGGGATAAACAGATACAAAAGCAGTCATATTGGCAGCAATGCTGTGCTTGAGTGCTCCACTGAAATCAAACTGAGGACAGCAGCAACACCTAGGAGCATGTTTTTTCCTCCCTACTTTGATGCCTTATTACTGTGAGGGAAAATGGTTAGATGTAGGAAGTTTCCCTGACATCATGCCCTGAGACAGGGCAGTATTTCTGTGGCTGGGGAGTTGTTGTGGCTCATCAACCTGAGTCACAGCTGCTGTGTACATACTTGGAGCTTGTTCTTGAGTCATGACTACTGTGTGAGTAAATGTATGCATTGTAGCTGGAGAAGGCCTCCAGAGGACACTGAGAGATGACTGAAGTACTTCCTGAAATCAGCTTGCTGTGCTTCTCAGTGGCACTCAAGTTTTTTTTCAGAACTTCAGTGCTGATTTGGGATTTGGAATATTGATATTGCTGAAGAGGCACAAAATTCAGCTCTTCAGTCCAAGGAGGATGAGCGATGTGTCCATCAGGGGTGTGTCCTGTACCCAGTGCAGACTTTGCAGTCTTGGATAGAGCTACCACAGTCAAGCAAAGCCTTCCTTCAAACCAGTAACTTAATTTGGAAAGATGTCATTGCTTTAGTCTCCCTGTAATACAATTTAAATAGTTTTCAGCCCCATGGGAGGGGAGACAGGCATTTTAACTATGGGTGTTGGTATGGAGCACACATGTGGAAGTTGTTTTGAATTTACAAGTGTCACTTGGATTATGGTAGTGCTGAGCTAATCTTCTTAATTGCCTGACATCTCTCCTGCTTTTGGTGTTCCTCCATCCCTGTGAATGCTGAGAGAGGGTATGAGCCTCCCCAGGGCAATGAAAACTTTCCGTTCTTGTTGCCAAGACTTCATCCAAGGATCGTAGAGCTAGATCATCTGAAACAGAGGCAAACATGATCATCCTAGAATCATTTCAAGCTTTTGTTTCAAGTTCTGCTTTACCCTGCCCTTTCCAGCTGCAAGGCAAGAATTTGGTTGATTTGTGTGTGATCTGGATAAATTAATGAAGAGAGCAGTTACCAGACATAAATCCAGAGGGGCCTGGTAAAAACCAGTCTTGCTGTTAGCAAGAGGCTGTGTTGAGTAGTGTAAGAAGCAACATCCATGTTCTCTGTGGATCTAGAGGTGTTGGAGGTGTCTCTCCACAGCCAGGATTTGGGGCTCAGCTACAGGGGAGGCTCTGTGTGGAAGCAGTTGCAGCCCCTTGTGCTGCATCATGCAAGTGAAGGGGTGGAAGATGCCTTTGAATTGCTGCAAATTTGCTTTTAGGCAGCCATCACAACCAGTCACTTGTCCCCCATCAAGTGACCAGTTTTCCAGGGGAAGGTGTCTGCCTCAGCCGTGTGCAAGGTGGCTCCCTGTCAAGCACAAGAGTGAGAAGCTAACTCATGGCTCTTGCCCTCTTTGTGGGGTGGGAGGTGCAGAGCCTTCCTCCCACACCCCTGGGCAGGACAACGCGAGCAGAAAGGCTTGGAGGCAGGTGTTGCTGTCCTGGCTGCTGTGCCAGAGAGTGATCAGCTCCCAGGTCAGAGCTGAGCTGCTGCAATTCCAAGTGTGGAGCTTGCTGCAATTTAGGGAGGTTTTTTTTTCTCCCCATTGTATAAATCTGGAGTGGGACCAGATGAGGCCTATGGAACCAACAAATGTAGCAGGGCAGTACTGGAGCAGGACAGAGAGAGGTGGTGCTTGCTTATCTTTTTCTATGAAGAGGAGTGGGAAGGCTGGTTGGGTTAACCTTCTCACTTGGCTTCCCCAGATGTACAGTTAGTCTCAAACCCTTTTTCCTTGGGGCCTTGTGCTTGGCCTGCTGTCACCCTGCCCATCACACAGGAGGAAATCTGCCTTTCTGTATTTTTTCCATTGACTGTCCACACCCCTTCAAAGTGCAGTTGCAACATCTCCCTTCATGCTGCCTCAACGATTAAAAAGCATGACTTAGTGGAAAAAATCCTGACCTTCTTGGGTTCGGCCTGTCCTGCAGCTGTTTGAGATAAGATTGTGCTAGGTTTTTTGGGTTTTTTTTTTATTAAAAAAGCTGCACACCACATTTTGCGGATATTTGTTTGTAAGGAAATGACTACTACTTAGTTTCTGGAAAAAAAAAAAAATCTGGCAGGCTGTTTTCAAAGAAATTGCTCCAATTTGACCTAATGTGCTCAAAATAATAGCAGCCAAAGGTTAGTTTAATTATTATACTGCTATTTTTCTTCCATAGGAGGCTATTTTCATGACATTATCAGCTTATGTAACCTCTTGAACCACACTTCTTTTTCCATTGCAACCTTCTAAACCATGTAATGTCAAGAGTATTTTTTTCCCCTATCCTGGGTTTAGAGAACTTGATGCTTAAGAGCCACTGACTGTACTTTCAGTAATGCTGTGTGCCTGAAACTGATTTTCTTTGGCCAAGCAGAAGCCACAAAGCTCCAAGAAACAGTTGCTGTCTCACTGGTGCTGGGAGTGGCTAATAGCAAGTAGCTCACACTGCAATGCCCAGGTTGATGTGGCTGTGTTCAAAGGACCTCAGCTGCTCTTGTGCACCTGAAAAACGTGGGTGGTGGGAGCTGGAGTCTTGCAGCACTGTCCCCAGGACCAGATGATCACGTGCAAACAAACCCTCATTTGTGCATTACTTTGTTCCCTTGCCTGGATTTGTGTTAGGTAGCAGCCCAATGGCTTTCTCAACCTGATTGCCACAAAGCTTTGGGTGTGAAGGAAAAATGAGGCTGAAGAGTAGAAGACTGAATATTGCCAAGGGGGTGATGCTGTAGCTAATAGTTGCTAGGTTGAAGAAGGAACTGATAGGCTGTTGTTTCACTTTTTGTGGCCAGGGCTTCCCAAGGTGGTGGGTACCCACATGATTGGCACAAGGAGAATGAGGCTTCATGATTAATAATCAGGGCACCTGGATGGGGAGCCTGCTTTTGTAACTGGAACCACAAAGATCAAAGCAGATGAGATCTTGCTCTCAGAATGAGGCCAAGGCTGGCAGTGCTGCTCCCTGCAAGGGTGCTCTTGTAACTCACTTGAATGCAGATGATGTTAAAAGTACAGCCATATGACTTCTCACCTGGCCTACAACCTCAAGGGGAAAATGCACTTTGTAATTTTCTTCTTTGGGCTATTTAAACACAATTCCAATGTGAAATGGACACTCTGGTAAAATTGTTTGAAATAGCAGGTAGTGGTTGTTTAATCTTCTGGCTACTAACCAGGAGGTCTGATACAGCAAGTGGATTTTATCACCCAAGGGTTCCCTTCTGGATGAGCTGGCATTTGAAGGTGTTCCCCCAGCAAGTTACCCACAAGTAACACAACCTTTTCTGTTCACATTGCAATCTACTAGTGCAAAGCTGCTGCTAGCACTGCACCAGCAGTTTTGTTTTTTTTTTTCTTTTACTCATGCTTTGCTTCAGTTCCTAGTAGGATCAAAGTGTGCATCACTGGCACTACCAGTCAGTATGGGCCCTGATGCTGCTGCACTGCATGAGCTTGTGCATCCATGTGGCAAGCAGATGGTGGGAGGGAATGGGTAAGGTGCACCTTGAGGGGCTGGAGATCCAGGAGTCCTTGTACTCAATGCATGAGAAGTACAGTGCAATTTTGCACTGCAATAATAGAATATATATATTTTGCATAACTACTGGCTATGCCACAGGTACCCCCTTCCTGAAGAAACACAGTCCAGTCCCCAGCCCTTCCATAAAATGAGTGTCCTGCTGAGTTTCACTGCTGATGTGTGGTAGCTGTAGCGTGCAGAATACTACCAGAATTATCTCTAAAATTCACCTGAGCTATTTCAGGCTGGCACTGTGGCCCTGGAGTGATACCAGACACAGGCCCTTGCTGCAAGGGGCTAGGCTGCGCTAACCCTGGGTTGCCATGGGCCTCCTGCCTCCCAGCAGCAGAGCCTGGAGAACAAGCCTGTTCTGATGTGCAGCCTGACCAGCAGCAGGAAATGAGATCTCAGATTCTCTGATGGAGAGAGCTCTGTGTGCAAACTCAAGAGCATTAATGCAAAAGCAGGGTGGGGGGGCGAGGCATTTGGATAAATATCCAAAAGGGCAGATACCTATTTGCTGAGCGCTATCCAAGCAAGCGCGTGCTTCGGGAGCCTCTTGGGCAGTGCTCATTTCCATTACTTGGAGACTTGGAAAGGTTATTTACAAGTTCAAGAGTATTCCCGTCACTCAGTGGTTGACTCTGTGTCCAGACTAGTCTGCCCTGGAGACCTCAATGTTCCGAGCTGGGCTTTTGGCTGGGGCTGTGTGAGTGCAGCCCCTCTCACAGACTGTTCCTTGGCTCTTTCAGATCTTCCCCGACCCCTCAGACTTTGATCGTTACTGCAAGCTGAAGGACCGCCTGCCCTCCATCGTGGTGGAGCCCACGGAGGGTGACGTGGAGAGTGGGGAGCTGAGATGGCCGCCCGAAGAGTTCCTTGTGCAGGAGGAGGATGAGGAGGAGGAGGAAGAAAACTGTGAAGATGCAAAGAAGGACAACAAGGAGCAATAAATGGCATCTGGGGAAAGGCAAGGGACTGCACCCTTCTGAAGAAAGAGCCACACTTTCTTTGAAAGTCTTTTTAATAAGACAAGTTCAATTTTGCACCTGCGAGATCTTAGTTTTTTTGTATTCTCTGTATCGAGAACTGAAGCCCTCGGTGTCACCAGACCTCCTGAGGAAGGAAGGAAGTAACGCAGAGCAATGTTTGCTGTTCTTGAGATCATTATCTGTATTTTTCCGAGGCGGAGGCAGCAGTGAAATTCCAAGCACATGGCAGAGGGTGACCACACGAGGACTGCTGGAGGGGGGAGCTCGGGAAGGGGAAGGGAGAGTTGGAGGTGGCAGCGTTTGGCTGGGAGCTGCCTCTGACTAAAAGCATGAGAACAGAGCCAAACTATCTCAGATTTGCCTTTCTTACAGCTTCCATTTTGTGTGTTGGGGGGTGGAAGGGTGTCCATAGCAAAGCATGGCTAAATGATCTAGTGACAAGGGGCCTGTAGCTCTCCCTGGTTCGGCACCTCCTAGGGTAAGGTGAGCGTCCGTAGGAGTAGTCTGGTTTCTTGCTCTCGCTCTTGAGCCTGTTTTCCAGCTACTTTCCCCAAAGTTTCTTTCTCCCCCTGTTTGCCTTTAGACTCTTCAATGCTGAGCAGCTGTATTTGCAGGATAGCATTAGGCTGCTGCTTGTCATCTCTCCTGCAATGCTCTAGCTTATCTTGCAGGTGGTGAGCATGAGGTGGTGTACATCAGATGTAAAAAGGTGCTTCTGTCTGCAGCAAGAGCTCATGTAGGTTTGAACACCTCAGATTTTTCTCTCCTATTTGCTGAGGCTGCTGTGGGTGGTCTCGTCTTGTACAGTGCCCCAAGCCTAAGGGTGGAGATTTATGCCTCCTTGCCTTGGTGTCCTTGAAGTTTTAGGGTCATTTGTCTCTTAACTTGCTGGTCAATGGACTTGAGAGGGCTGGGGTGGGGGGGTTCTCCTCCAGCTTTGCACTGCAGGGCCTCCTCAGTGCAGGACAGGCTGGTAGGGAGTGTTGTGGTGGGGGTGCCACCAGACCTGGGGGTCATCCAAAGATGAAACACCAGATCTAGTGTGGATCACCAGTGGAGTTTGCAGGATGGGGTCTGCTGGGAGAGGATTAGCCTCGGTGTCCTGAGACAAGATGTGTTCCTGCTTCTTAGTGAGGGTGAAACGTTCGTGGTTGTTTTAATGAAGTGCAGACTGGCTTGTGAAGTCTGGGTTTGTCCTCTCTTCACCATATCCTGCCTCAAGGAGAAGGCCAGTCTGCTGCCAGACAAGGTCACCTGCTGCTTTCCTGGAAAGGGATGATCTTGCGGCTTTGGGGACCAGCTTGGGAGCCAGTCAGTCTTGGGATAGGATGAGAGCAGTTACCACCTAAACCAAATCTGGGGTCATGGAAGAGAAAAAGAAATGTCAAGGCCTTAACCAAACTTCCATAATAATCCCAATGCCACCCCCCCCCTTTGCTTATAACTGGTTCCATTTTTAAAATCTGTTTGGACAATGTGTGTATTTGTATTTTTAATACCTCATGAGTAGTTAAACGCTGGTGGGGTTTGGGAACTGCTTTTAATGTATTGGCAGGATGGTTTTAGTCTTGTCTTGCTTGTGTTTCAACATAATGGCAATAATTTATCAGCTGTGTAACTATTTTTGGACAGATGGGAGTTTGGAGATGAGTTAGCACAAAGCAGGAGAAATTCAGTGTTCCTACACTGCAGCTGGCCTCTGGTCCAGCCATGCAGACCCAGTCAGACACTCTCCCTGCCCACCTTGGTGGATGGTTGATCACTGAACAGCCATGATGTGGTGATACCATTTTCTCTCGTGATGGATTCAGCTGTTGTGTCTGTAACACTTGTTCTAGTCTTGCTGTCTTACTGGAGTGAGCTTGTACACCTGCATACCAGCCAGTTGTCTTATTTCTAAGTGTTACTCTCTATTGGTCTCTACCATCTGTACCACCAAGTCAAAGCTCTATATCAAAGATATTACCGTGTGGGCAGCAGTGAGATGGCAATCCTTGGACTTCAGACCTGCTGTCTGCCCTAAAGACTTGCATATTTCTGTCTGCATCCTTTTTTTTGGAAGTATTGTGTATATTTCTATTTGTTGTTAAATGTATCTAAAGAACAAAGCACTCCAGTAAAACTCCTGTTGTATGATATACATTCTATATTTCTGTAATTCTTTTTTGAGCCTCAGGGAGAAGCTAGCATTTTTTTCAAACTACATTTTTGTCACTGTGACAGTTGTAAATAAAGTTTGAAAATGCTTTCCAAACATACTGGCTTTGTTTTTACTGCGAAAGTGGGTTGGGATGGTCAACCTTCCAGATCATGGCTGCCAGTAGAGCCTGGAGATGCTGGTTTCATACTGGTGGCTGGCTTCAGATCATGCCTATGGCATTGGAAACCTAAGTCAACTTTGAGGGGCAGCACCTTTGCATTCAATCTTCCTGTGGTTGCTCATTGCTGTGTGAAAAGCTGCAGCAAACTGCTGCTCTGGTTTATTTATTCCTGAAAAAAATTCTGTATTTATATCTATTATCTACATCTAACCCCTTACCTAACCTTACAGAACATGAAGTAATGGAGAGTGGAAACTATTCACAGCTGCTGTTAGTCATGTTCCCTGTGCATGCTCTTCCCTGCCCTGAGCAGCACTCATGAAGACAAGCCTTGCCTTGCTGTGTGCTTGTAGGGTCTCAGCTGAGCTACCCAGGGTTGTCTGTATTGGGTCTAGAGGTCAGCTCTTCCTGAGTAGTCATCACTCACCTACTGCAGTGCTGCAGTTTGTGGTGCTGCTGGGGGAAATGGCATTTTTGAGTGTGAGTCTGAGCTTCAAGGCACTGTTCTAGGTGTAGAAGTCTGATTCAGTAATTCAAGCTGTGTACTTAATGGGATTAAATTTTCCACTAAAACCCGGTGATAAGCAAATACCCTGGAATACTCATATCTTTAAGGTACATGGATAGAAGTTCCTGTGATTTGGCAGCTAACACTCTAATCTAACCTAGGCAAACAAGCCCAGCTGAGGCTGGAGTGTTATGTTTACATGAGACTAGTTTAAATACACTAACTAATAACCCTTCCATTTAATGCTTGAACTGAGGGCATGCTCAGTGTGAGCCCCACAGTTCAAAGATGAATTGTATCATGCTCAACCCTCATGGATATTTTATGCCATGGGAGCAAATGCAATATTAAAGCTGACCTCTTCTTTTCTTCAGTCAACCTCTAACAGAGGTGCTTTGATTTCTTCCTCTCCTCAGGCACAGAGTTGCTTGCCTTGTAGAAACTGCTGCAGGATTTCCAAGACGACCAGATGTGCTGGTCTGAAATCAGCGAAGACGTTTATTCTTGACCCAGAACGTTTTTGTTTAAAATATAGCACTGGTTAGGGAAACTGCAAACATATTGAACTTGTCTGCTGCTTCCATGTGCTACACACCAACAGGTTTTTCAGGCTCACATCAGAATGAAGGATGAATCCTGATGTGTCATTCTGTTTTGGGGCGAGACCAGAAGGGTTGGCCCCTGAGTGGGGCTTGCTCAGCCAGGGGGTCTGCTTTGTATCAGCCTGGAGCAGTGCCGGTGGGAAGGAGGCTCTTCCCTGCTCCTTGACTCCAACTGTTGTGGCCAAAGTGGAACTTGGATCATCAAATGAAAATGGGCTTGCTGCTGAATTGGGTGAGCCTTAGTCATCCCAAAAAAATGATGGGTGGCATAAGGACCTTTCTTTGCATGCAGAACAATGTTTGTCCTGGGTTGCATTTGAACCTGAGGCGTTTGTCCTCCTCAAGCTTTGCCCTGTAGTTGAAAGTGATGACACAGCAAGCTGTGCTCTGCTGTCCTGCTTAGTTCAGCTTTTGTTCACTCTCCCAGATATTTCATTTCTAGTGTTCAGTGTGCACCCACTTCTGTTGCCCTTCATCAAGCCCACAGCCACTTGAACCTCTGCACATGAACTGCTGGCATCTGACTTTGCCTATGTTTGGGTGCAGACAGGAAAAACTCTCTCTCTGTGGGAGTGCAAAGATAATTCACCAGCAGTGCATGTGGGGACCAGCCACTCCTAAGACCACTCCTAAGGTCTCCTTGGTGCAGGTTAAAGTTGTGCTCTGGTGTAACCACACTCTTTATCATTTCAAACAACAGGAGAAGCTGAATTTTCTTTCAGGTGAGCGGTCTCCTTCCAATGTTAATCCCAGTAGGAAGTTCCCAGCCTATGAGGACGTGGAGCTTTCATCCTTGTGATGCTGATCTGCTTTAAGATGCCTTGAAGCACAATCAAAACTAAAACAAAATCCTCCAAGTCTAGTCACCTGGAACAAACCAGGGGATATGAGGAGCAACAGCCTGTAATGCACATGCTCTGAGCTCTCAAAAAGCAGTCCTGAGCACCACACATCTCTATACAAACAAGAGGAATTGCTATCACTAAATCCTTACTTGAGGAGAAAAGCTCTGGGTGTTTCATGGTCCAAGTGATGCCTTCCTGCTTATGTTTGGACAGCAAAAATCTCTGTCTGGACCTGAAAGGAGCACAGCAGAGTTTAGTTATGCACCTGCCTGGTGTCCCCGCGGTGAGCAGCTTCTGTGTCAATGTCTCTGCAGCAGGAGGGCTGTGTATGGGACATCCCTTGAGGCATGGTGGCCCATCCTGGGCTTTCCCAGAGGTCAGCAGTGTGAGCAGCACAGTGTCATTGGCTTTGAGCCACTTGGGTTAAAAATGTGTCCCTTTCTACAGCCCCAGTGATCATCCAGCTGCAGAAAGGGCTGTGCAAGCCTGGCTGGAGAGCAGCTCTGCTGAACTAAGCTCAAACCCATCCTTACACAAGTGGTTTATGAATGCTGGTTTTAGGAGTGGGGGAGAAGAGGCTTCATGCCCATTGCCTAGGGAGGAACTGAGTGCAGAGAAACCTGCTTCACCCAGGAAATGCCTAGCGATGAACAGGGATGGAGAGAACAGGAGCTGCTGCAAAGCAAGGGAGGGCACTGTGGGTGTGGTTGTTAGGTGGATAGTGGAGAGCTGCTCTGCCAAAGGTCCTTGTGGCTCCACGGTTTCATGCCTGAAGGACTGGAAATGTAGCCAGGACAAACCCTGGGGCCCCCACTGACCTCTGCAGCTCCCAGCTTTTGCTCAGTGGAAGTTCACCTGCAGGAAAAGATGAGTGGGGCTCGACTGTGTCATGCTGTGCTGATGGCCCCAGCATGAGCCAAAAGCCTGGGGTAGCAGGCTGGGGCAGTTTGGGTGCCAGGACTGGAGACAAACCAGCTGGGGAAGAGATTCCTTTGTTCTCTGGTCTCACCTTACCTATAATGGCTAAAAGGGGAAGGATTGGGGTCAAAGCAAGAGAAGTAATTTTTTTTTGCTGTTGTTTCAAATCAGACCTTTTCCTGTAAATGAAGAGCTTTTTCTCCCACACCAAGTTACCAACTCTGTGAAAGTTGTCTTGTGCTTTATCCACGTTAAAACAAAAACCCCCAGCCCCGTGCTTGGGGTCAGTGACCTCTACCTTTCCCACCGAAGAGAGCAAAGACAGGACAAGAAGAGATGGAAGATAGCAGTGGCTTCGGACAAGGGAACAGAGCCTGGAGAGGTGAACCTCTGCCCACAACAGGCAGCTGAGGCATAACAAAGTCAAACCCACTGTTCTGAGAGCGCTGAGGGGTGGGAAGACTGCAGAAGCCACAGGAAGCATGCACTGAGCACTCGGTCGCTGCCAGAGCTGTAACCACACAGGGTTACCGTAGCAGCGACCATCAGCTTCATCTGATAAAAATAAGCAAGGAAGTCAAGTGTATGAGAGGGAGAGGATGTCAGAAGCCAAGCATGAAAATGTCACAGCAGCTCTGCTTTCATTTTCAGTGCTTCCTTCTCTATTCTGCCCTCAGCCAGTTCAGGAGCCCAGAGTGTGTCCTGCCTCTGTCCCAAACATCTTCTGGCCCAGGGGTGCTCGTGGCCACACGCTGTGTGCACAGTGCCCTGCCATAGATGCTGGGAGCCTCCTGCACACAGCCTGCATCTCTGCTGCAAGCTGCAGGGATGGAGCCCAGCCAGAGCCTCGTCCCGCTGCAGCCAGGCAGCTCCCCACCTCCTCCAGCGTCGCACTGGCCGGTGCCCTTGGCTCTGGACTGCAAGGGTGAAGATCAGCACAAGGGGAAACACGGGAATATAATCCCAGTGTGGTCACTGTCGTGTAACAGCCTGCTCCTGCTGTGCTTCGTGCTGAGAACAGCTCAGCTGGGGTGAGGAGGTGGCTCAGGTTTGTGGCTTTCTCCAGCTGTGCTGGGGCAGTGAAGAAGGGTGGCTGTATGGCAGGGAAAAAGGGTGGCTGTATGGCAGGGGTTTGAGCTCTTCCCCACAGGTTCTCTGCATTCAGAGGTATAAACCAGGCAGGTTACAATCAGCTCAACAAATATTTGTCAAGCACGAGCCTTCCTGGTGGTGTTTGACAACTCTTTTCCACTGCAGTTGCTGCCAGCCCTGCCAAGCCTGCCATGGATGCTGCCTGCAGGGCTGAGGACTGACCCCTGCTGCCACCGGAGCTGCAGCCACACTTCCCCTGCTTAAAACTTGTTTTGCGGCCGGGTGACAACCACGCTGGGTCCCCTGGCATGGAGGTGAACTGGCTGAAGGTGGATGCTGGGGCAAGCAGCAGAGGTGGTGCTGCTTTCCACGTTCCCTCGGGTGGGAAAACCCTTTCCAGTGTGCCAAGAAGGCTCTGTGTGTGTGTGTGTGTGTGCAGTGAGATTTGCCTCTCATTGCCCTGCCCTCCCCTGCTCTAGTGCCCACAGCTTGCTTTGCCCTCTGCTCAGCCTCCTGAGTAATTGGCACATTCTGACATGGATTGGGTGGGTTTCATCCAGTAACATTCCAGTTGCTAGGATTTGGGATACCTTCACAAGAGGGGAATGCAGAGGCAGCTTTAGAGCAGGGTCCCATTCATGAACTTGCTCTGACAGTAGGACTGGGAGAACTTTGCAGGGGCTCTTCAGTCCCTGCCAGGCTCAGCAGATCGTGCTGGGGCTATTATCCCCTGCACTCAAGGACAAAGGGATTTTGTAGTGTGCAGTCTCATGACCTGTCTCTACCTGTGGGGCTCACAGCTGACCCAAAATGGGATTTGCCCACATCTGCAGCACTTGGATGTGGATTCCTGGCTGGGTCTGCTTTGGGTGTCTCTGTGTGGGAGAGGGAAGAGCCTGTGGACATTCATATGGGGCAGGGGTAAGTCATGCTGCATGCTCCTGTGCGTCCCATTGGTGCTCCCAGATGGACTCCCGAGCTGTGCTGGCCCATTCCAGGGCCCTTCTCAGCTGCCTGTTTGCTGCAGCATGTTTCACAAACTGCACCCTGTCCTTGTGCTCCTTTCCATACAGAATCCTTCCTACTTTTTCTCAGTAGCAGCCCAAGCAATTTCTCCAGGACTTCCTATCTCTGCCTTACTTATCTGAGCAACCAAACCTCTGTAACTATTCCTGACCTCTGTAAAATGGGATTGGCCACAGAATGCAAGAAGTATAATATTTAACTTGAGTATTTTGTTCTTTGTAGGGACTTCTCATCAGTGACTTTCCATACCTGTCTCTTCCAACAAACCTTAGATATTTATCTACAGGGAAGGTTCCTGGTGTGAGGCAGCAGCAGTCACTTTTGAAGAAACCTGATCAGAAGAAATGTCCAGAGCCACTGCTGTAAGAAGAATTGGTTTATTTAGCTGACTTTTACCCAGAGAGCCAGCAAAAGCTCCAGACCCTGGAAGAAAGGACCCCAAAAGCTTCAGACCCTGTGATGCCACGTCCCGCCCTGGCACTGGGCTAGTCATGCTAAGCTGCCTCCATGGTAATTAAAATGTGGGTGTTTAGTCTGAGGTAGTTGTTAGGTCTCCTGCTGTACTCCATGGAAGGAAGTAAACATCTCCAGAAGGTGAATCATTTTAACAGCCTATCTGGAAAGAATGTCCTCAGGCCAGTAAGAGGATGGAGATAACCATGTAGCTGATTAGAGGGGTGGAGCACCTCTCCTAAGAGGAAAGGCTGAGAGAATTGGGACTGTTCAGCGTGGAAAAGAAAAGGCTTTGGGGTAACCTAATTGCAGCCTTCCAGTACCTGAAGGGAGCCTACTACAAGAAAGATGGAGAGGAACTGTTTAGAAGGGCCTGTAGTGACAGGACAGGGGGAATGGCTTCAAACTGAAAGAGGGAGTAGGTTTAGATTAGATTTTAGGAGGAATTCTTTACTGTGAGGCTGGTGAGGCACTGGCACAGGTTGCCCAGAGAAGTTGTGGATTACCCATTCCTGGAAGTGTTCAAGGCCAGGTCGTTTGGGGGCCTGAGAAACCTGCTTTGGTGGAAGACATCCTTGTCCATGGCAGGGGGCTGGAGTCTAGATGATCTTTAAGGTCCCCTCCAAACCCAAACCATTCAATGTTTTTGCATGGCCAGCTTTCAAGCAGCTGAATCCAGATGAGCTGAACCTCACCCTTAGTTTGTTTTGTACTTTCACCTTGTTGGGTTTGCCCCTTCACATGTCAACGTCCCCACTTCTGTAGTGCAAAAAGATTAATGCATCCATGGCCAGCCATTCTGCGTGCACCTAGTGGACTGACATTGCTGGAAAATTCACATTTCTTAAAAAATAACCCCGAACCAGCAGGACATCAGTCACATGAAGTGACATGACTGGTGAAAAAAACCCCAATGGCGAATGGGAAGAATGAGGAACACACAGGCAAGACTGCAATGAAGACCATGGAGGTAGAAGGAGAGGTGTCAGGGACAAACCACATGCAGCTAGTTCACAAACTCTTCATGAGGTTCATCTCACCTGTGCTGAGGAAAACAGACCAAGGAGGTTAAATAGACTCCCTGTCTTTTGTCTGCAGCCCAGCTGTAGGGCTTGATCCTGTTTGCTCCCTTGCTCCCGCAGCAAAAACCTCTGGGCGTACATGGATCTTGCACAGTACCCCATCTTTCTGTATGTGCCAAAGATTCACTGTAACAAATGGCAGACAGGCACAATCTACTCATCAGGAATCACCTCAGTGTCTCAGGAAAAGTTGTTATTTCCACTCTATTTTTTCATATTAAAATGTTGTGGACTTCAGTATTTCTCCTGAGAATTTTTCTGTTCCCACACATGTCAGTCCAAGTACTATCAGTGGTGTCTGACTTCGGCAGGTTGGCTGGACAAGAGTCTCCTCACAGATTTCACGGGGATGCTGGTCTTTCAGCCTCCTCTGCTGGGTTCTCACAACCAGTCTGTCCCACCAGGAAAGAAAATACAAGGACCAGCAGCATGCTAGAGGGAACAGCAGCTTCCCCTGCCCCTCACAAAGCACAGGCTCTGTAGCACCCTTGGAAACATTTCATAGAAGGGCAGAGCACCCACCAGCAGTGGAGAGCAGCAGCCTGCCATTTGTGCAGACGCAGCAGTGTGTGACAATGCATGGGTAGTAAAGCCAGCTGTGAGCAGCACAGATGAAAGGCACCATGAAAAACACGGTAGGAGAAGCACAACGATGAGAGTACAGCATTTTCACTTTCCATCTGTCGATGCCTGCCTAGTGTAACTAGAAGGAGAAGTGAGAAAATGATGGCCTCTGAAGTTTTATTCCATGACTTACCTGCTATTTATGGTGTTACATAAAGGCCCAGTCTAGAGCTACTTCAATGATCAGATGCTTAACACAAAGATGCATGGAAAGGCTTCAGGTTTAGCACCTATTTTCTTCACTTGGCTGCCCTGGTCCTCTGGACAAAAGCAAGTCTGGGGAAATGAGTGCCAAAGCCTTGCCTGTGACCAAAACGCAGTGGAGGACTGGCAGGAGGACGAGTAACCGACAGGAGCTGATAACAAGTTGCCTTTGTTAATTACTGTTTTTAAAGTCCAAAGTCATTGGAAAAAATGAGTAAAGTTAGATTTCGCACACTAACGACAAGAAGAAAGTGCACTGGAATGTCTGAGTCACCGCTTTGAGCACTGCTAATTACACAGAGATACAGTTTTAATATGCTATGTTACATATTACAAATGTGTGCAGAGGCTTGGAGCAGCCTGGTTCTGTCACTGAGTGGTATTTACCAGAAGATTTGAGGCTGGGTGAGATGACCCAGCGGGCTGCAGTTAGAGGGGTGGGGTTTTTTTGTAGGTGATTTTATTTGTTTTACACAAAATTGGAGCCAAGTCTGAAACCAGCAAACTGAAATAGCAGGTAACGATTTTCTTGCAAAAGTGGGAGCTGGGTTTTTACCCAAGCCCACACTCACATGCAATGTGCCCTTCACCCTGTATCTGAAACCTGCCATGGTGCTGGGTCTCTGGGGAGTGACTCTAACACATATAACAGGTTTGCTCTGTGTGCGTGTGCCAGCCCCTTGCTGGCAGCCCAAGGGGTGTTTGGAAACCAACTCTGGTCCAAACTTCACAGTCCAAATTGAGATGATTGCACAGGGTAGGGCAAGGTTGGTCCCTGCTGGTGGTGAGCCCTGGGTGAGGGGCAGAGGACCTGGGGAGGTTTGGCCGGTGTCCTGGTGCGTCTGGATGCAGCAAGGCCAGAGGAACTTGCTGCCTCTGCTGGAGGATGCTGCTCTGGTAGCTCCTGGACCAAATCTGCCAGCCCTGGGTAGGAGGCTCAGGCACCCAAGGCACCTCAGAAGGCAGAGGGTACCTATGCACAGGCTCACACATTCCTCCTTGGTCGTAGCCTTCCCAGGTAATCCCAGGGCAGCCAGCACGTGGGCCCTGTCAGGAGACAAGTTTCCTGTGGCCCACAGGGACCATGAGCTGCAGAGCCAGCACCAGTCTGCCCTGCGAGGTGCAAAGATGTCCTTTCACTGAGCAGCCTCCTGGGATGCTGGTCCCAAGGCTGTGCGCAGAGGTCTATTCCAGAGGCAGTGCCAGCTCCCAAAATTGAGTACATTGATAGTACTTTTCCTGGATTACCTCCACACTCATGTGACTAAGCTTCCCAACAAAGCAGGCAAGCAATTAAAGAGCTGAGGCCTCATTAAAAAAACTAACCACACCACAAGGCTTGTGACAGGTAGCTGGTGTCTCCAGCAGAATTGCCTGATAAGAGTAAGGCTTTGGAAAAATCCAGCGTGGAAAGGGTGAGGAACTCAGTTGCGTAATTCCTTTAATAACTTGTTTTGTCATAAACCATATGATATAAACAGGCAGGAACAGAGGCAGGAGGATGAGGAGGATGTGGAGGATGGAAGGCTCCTCATAGCTCCCGCAGGCTGTGGAGGCTGGAGGTCGTTAACTGCTAGTGACTAATGTTGTTATCTATTTTTTCACCCTTTTGAAGTGGTAATGCTTCATCTGTGGTTTGGCCTCTTTATTCTTTTGTTCAAAACAAGTCTTGTTTGCCTTTTCCTTCTTATCCCCCATGGTTCCCCTCCCCTGGGATGGGAGGTATGGGTAGGGAAGCTACCCATACCCCTGAGGGTGAGGATGTGCAGCCCCTCACAGCAGACTGGAGACGAGGGGGGGGGAAAGGCAATTTATGAGTGTTGGACCCCAGGTTTGCATCCTCTCCAGTAGAGCTGGCATCCTCTGCAGCAAGGACCCCAACCCATCCAGCTTCACTGTCACCAACATTGCCCCAGCCAAGGAGCAAATCAGAGAGAGGACATATGCTAGCCCAGATTCCCAGGAAACCACGTTGTGGGGACCCTGTGCCTTCCCACTCCTGGGGCAGTGGCAGTTGATGACCAGAGTCATCAACTCTGTACCTGATTGCTGCAGGTACAGGCAATTGTGTGGTGGCCAAGGCTCTCTGAACGTGTTAGGCAATCTGGTGTCCCAGGCTGCTTGGTTTAGTCCCCCTGGGCCTGGCTTTCCACTGCACCAGGGTGTTTTCAGCACATTTATTATATTTTCCATCCTATGCTGGGGATGGTGCCTGCTTATCAGTGTCACCATTACCCCAAGAGGGACAGATGCCCTGTGGCACGATGCACCAGCAGGAGGGCTGGAGGTGCCTTGTCTGCTTTCCAGCAAAATCCTGAGGGAGAAAAAGGGGCTGAGCCACTTTGCTGGGCAGCAGTGGCATGTACTGGGATGTACCCCTATGTGTTGGAGCACCTCAGCCTCTGGTGTTTGCCCAGGAGATGTTCAGCTGCCTGTGAGACCAGGCTTTCCCCATGGTGGCAGCTCTGGGAGGGTGTGTGAGCATGTCTGTGGGGTCACTGGGTCTTACTCCTGCTCCCCAGGGTGTGCCAGACTAAGGCAGGTCTGGTTTCTTTTGGGGAAAAATTCTAACAGGCTCGAATAGCGTAAAAAATTACCTGAAACAGAGCTGAGACACAGTAAAGCATGAAAAATACAGTAGGAGCTTTCTGGTGTGGCAGCCTGGGGTGTTTTATGGTGGCAGATCAGTGTAATGAGATGGGCAAGGGGAAGGAGAGGCTTCTCCCACCTCTTGTCTACTTTTCCCTTTGGAAAGGCGTTATTTTTATATTTGACATCCAAACACTTTTTTCTCAGCTGCTAAATGAAGCTCTGAGTGTTCTCCTCCTCTTTTTGAAGGGGTCATAGAGGGGGCTGAAATGTGAGCCTGGATGCAAAGGTGAAAATTCAACCTCAGCATCACAGACTGCACTGAAGGATCCACAGCTCTTCCCACTTCTGGAGAGATAATCACTCCCCTGAGGTGGCTGCTGGCTGCTGTTTTGGGGAACCAGTTTGCAAGTCATGGACTAGAGCAGCAAGGACCAGCTATTAGAAGCAGCTGAGGGTGCAGAAAGGGAGGAATATTTAACTTAAACAAGAGTTTTAAGCTTGGGGCCAGAGTGGCTATGCTTGTGAGAACACAATGGAGGAGTATCTAATTTTTAAATTAGTACCACCTCACCTCTGCCTCGTGCCAGCCTCCCCCACCCCCTCCCCAGTAACAGGCTCTTTACCACGATGCAAAAGGGAAAAAAAAAAAAAAAAAGAATAAAAAGAGAACAGGGAAATTCTTGAGATTCTTTCCAATGGAAAAAATGTCTCCACTTATCACTCAGTGTCAACAGCAGCAGACACCTGTGCTTAAACACCCAACAACAGGGGCAAGCCAAAAGGTAGCCTAAAGCCTCTGCTTCTTCCTCCCCACGGGCACGTGAGCAGGACAATGGATTTGGACACTTCTCCATCAACCCGGTGGGGCTGTGGCCAGTGACTACAGAGCTGTGAGAAAAGCTCTGAGATGGCAAAGCTGGCAGCATCCCGTGGCCAGGAAATGCCTGCAGCCCGGCTGCTGGAGCCAGGCGTTATCACGCGGTCCCTAATTAGACTGTCACCTACTTATCCCTGCCTCCTGCCCATCCTCCCTCCAGCTCTTGCTCCATCACCCTGGCACACTGCTCTGCGAGTGACAGGTTATTGGCTCTCGTGGTGCCACAGCAGGGCACACCTGAGCCACGTGCTGCCCATCTTCACCTGCTGGGAATGCCGGGCCCTTCAGGTACTGCTGCTTTTGGGGATTTCTTGGTCAACCCATCAAAGTTCCTGCTCTTCCCACTGCCTCGTCCATCAGTCTCTCTGATAACCAGCACCCAGAATTTCCCCCATTCCCTTCCTGCCTTTCTTCAAGTACTTGTCCAGGGAAAATATCACAGTTTTGGGGAAGAGGACCTCCAAACATTACAGCAGCCTTGTGTTTTTTTGGGTCCTATGCAATGCCAAGCTGTTGGTCAGAAGCCACTACAACCTGACAGTCTGGTCAGGGGAACACCTGCTTCCCATCCCTCAGTCCTCACCAATTTCCTGCGTGATGTTGAGCAAGCTGCTGATTTTCTACATTAATTTCTTAATTAATGCTAACACTTCAGCTGGATTCCCACCTGTGAAGAAGAGAAATAATGATAATAATATTAATAATGATAATATTACTACTAATAATGATGGCCATTCATAGAATGTGCAGAAACATCCTGCATGTGAAGGCAGAGAGATGGTAAATTATTAGTGAATGTATAATCATAGAATGTTTGGGTCAGAAAAGACCTTTAAAGGTCATCTGCAATGAACCTACACCACCAGACATCACTGCATGTGTCTCCATCATGTTTCTTTCCTTATTACTGTTGCTGCTGCATTCCTCCTGGCTTGGTCAGTGATGATGCTACTGAGATGTTTTCTAAATAGAGACAATTATCTCACACAGTCCATAGGATTCAATTTATCCTGCTAGGAAGATATATCTTGGTTAAGGTCCATGCATCCACCAGAATGGAAATTTGGCTGACAGCTGCCTCCAAGACCTGCTACATCCTGGCTGATGCTTTTTAGCTGAAATGCTTGGATTTGGTGTGTGATTGCTCTCAGCACCTCTTACAGCAATGCAGATGTGTCAGGGGGATGCCTAAACCTGACCCTTCCCAGTGCAGGTTTTACTGTTTAATCCCATATATATATATATATATATTTTTTTGCTAATAGAGATCAAAACAGTGAGAGTTTACTAGCATTGCTCTAACAATTGTAAAAGTGACTTTTTCTCCTGTTATCCAGCGTTTTCTCCTGTTATCCAGCATTTTCCCCCAAATCCATCCACCAAGCAGCATCTGCTAAGCGCTGCATAATTCAGCATCATTTGGTGCCTGTAATTCTACAATTATTCTTCAAGGCTCATTTGCTTCAAGGTCTTCAGGCTGTAAAGTTATGGGAGTGTGGTTAGTTGATTTTCAGGAATGTCTGCTCTCTGGCAGGGGCTGGAGAAGGAAAGAACCAAAAAGAAATGCATGCAAATTCAATGACATAGCAGGAACTTTAGAGGCATTTCAACACAGCAATACCCACAGGCAAAGGAATTGTAATTGTGCAGGGGAAATACAGCCTTGCCAGCTCCTACGATTTTATCAGGAGTCTGGTAATTTCCAGAGTGTCCTTAAAAGCCCAGCTGCTGGAGTCATCTCATTGTTAGGGAGTCTTAGCTTCCTTTTTATAAGAAAAAGAGCATTTCCAGTCCTTTTTTTTTTTTTTTTTTTTTTTTTTTTCCCAGAGAAAATCTTTAGAAAGTAAAGTAAGCTGAAGGTTCAGACTTGGAAGGAAAAGAGAACTCAGGTCATACCAAAACTAAGCAAAACATTAATGCAAAAATCCATGATCAAAGCCATGGTTATTCAGAGGGTTTTTTTGGTTTTGGAAAAACTCAATGCCAAAACAAAACCTGTCACCATTTTAATCTGAACATCTGATTTGCAATCACTTGTGCTTGGCTGCCCCAGCCTTCTGTCCTTGCTTGGAAATGCCTTTGGTGGCTCCAGGGTGGGGCAGGAGGAGATGTCAAGCCTCTACCCTTGCTCTTTTTCTTTCTCCTCTCCTCATTTTCACCTGTCACCTGCAGGTCTCCAGCTCTTGGGGCCCTAGAAGTGTTTGCAGGGCAGCTGGGCCCTTAATGGGATGAGTCCTGAGGAGTGCAGGCTCCAGGACCAGTTAAAGTCTCCATGTGGACATGGTAGGGAGGGAAGGGAAGGAGAAAGCTGAGCAGAGGGCAAGGGGAGGGGAGGAGTTTTCCTTGACCAGAGGACATCCCCCTTCCTTTCCAGAGAGGATTGTTATACAGACCTGAGGTGGAATGGATTCCGAACAGAAAGCACAAAGACTCCTTGCTTTTTTAAACAATGCACCTTTCCCTCAGAAAATGGCTTTTCGTTGGGGGCCGTGAGCTTTTACAGCAGCTTTCAGTAGCACCATAAGTCTGTCCCTGCTTCTTACAGTCAGAGATGGCAAAACTTAATGTTTTTAGAAGCTTCACTTTGTACTGGATCAACACCCAGAGGTTTCAGCACTTATTTTGAACGTGTTTGGACTTAACTGGGGCTCCTGGCTCCTGGGGGCAAAGAATGAGCTCTGTCACATCATGTGTTCTGGTTTCAGCAGGCCCCTGGCAATGCAAAGACAGTGCCAACTGGCAATTCCAGCCCTCTGGAACAGCCCTCTGGCTACCCAAGACACTTCCCCAGCTGGTGACTCCAGTCCTGTCCCAGGGAGCCGTTGGCTCTCACAGAGGAGGTGCATGTACGGTGCGCTCTCCATAGCTTTGCTGTTGGTCCAACATCCAAATCCTGAACTTCCAGAATGGGTTTTGGGATTTTTGCTTGAGTTCTGTGGGACATTTCTGGAGGTGCAGCCACTGTGCTGTGATGAACTGTTCCATGTGAAAAGCAGGTGGAGCAGTCTGAGCCCTTTCCTGCAGTGCCTTTTTGCCAGCAGTGAGGGATGCGTGGGAAGGACTCCTGCACACTCAGTGCAGCACTGAGCTCTGATCCCCTTTGCTCTTCATATTCCCATGAGGTCCCTCTCTCTCTGTCTCACTGCCTGTGCGATTCTGCCAAAGGTTTGGGTTCATAATGCTGCCAAAATGTCTTGCTGAAACCTAAGAGTGAAAATGTTTCTGTTTCTGAAAGGTCCCACATTGCTGCTGACAAGAAGTGAACTCTTTCTTTTCATAGAAAAAACCCTAAATGTCTGTTCTGGCTCTAGCAGACATTAACTTCAGCCTAAGGAAAACAGCAACAAATCAGGAAAGCCAAGTTTCCTGCAGAAAGCCCAGGGTTTGGCTGGCCGGTAACTGAGTGCTAATTCCAGGAATAAAACAGCTGCTATCCTTGCACACAGACAGTTGTCTTGGAATTTAAAGAGGAAATAAAATGGGGAAGGGAAACAACAACAAAAATTTCTTCAAACATCATGTATAAAACCATGCCAAAAGTATAGAGCAGCAGAAATTCTCATTCAATGAATTGCTTGATAGGTCAGCAAATGCTGCTGGTGAAATTCTGGGTCCTCTGAAGCTGACTGTCAAAATTGGAGGCTGGCTCTTTCTCACAGACCAAGCTGTGCACGTGTACCTCATTTTGCCTAAAATCTGTTTTGCCTAAAATCAGATTGCAAAATTTGCCTTTTGCAATCTGTTTTCATGCTGCTTATGGGAAATGCTGAGTCCCAATCCATGGAAAAACAGAGACTAACATGCAGCCTGTATCAAGTCAATGTGGTCCTACAAGTACAGGTTTCAGGGAGGCTTCAAAATCTAGGAAAAAGTAATGACCAAACAATTGCCATTGCTGATTGAGTTGAAACAGAGAGTTTCACCAAGGTGGGAACTTGCACAATCCCCATCACTTTATCATCCTGGTGCTTCGTCCTCTTTATTGCATTAATTCTTGTGCAGCACCAAGGAGGTGCAAGTCTCTCCTAGCACAGGTGAAGCAAATTATCAGAGAGATTTACTGAAGTCTCTTAACCTGGCTGTCTCACTTATAAAAGGCCTTTGTCTTCAGCTGTGGCTTAGTACTAATGCAGGATCTTTTTCTGGTGCACTTCTCTTTTGTCTCTGCCCATTCCTCCTGTCAAGAGCAAAATGGCTTCCCCTGTGCTTAGTAGAGGTGCTGTGCAGCACTGAAGAGCAACATCCTAAGGTAAGCCCCAAAATAGCTTTTTATTCCTGCTGTGCTGCTTCTTACTGAGGGCTCCTGTGTGCACAGGAGCTATTTCTAGTTTCCATTTGCCACATCTGCTTCACTCTACTTTCTTGTACTCCCCTTTACTCCCCAAATTCCTTCTGTGAGACTCTCATTTTCTTCTCTCTCCTGATTCTGCTTTGCTGCCCATCACCCCCGCTGTCTGTGGCCTGGGTTGGGTGGGCTGATGGGATTTGCTGCCTCTTCCTGGGGCCCTGCTGTTGTCCCCTCCCTTTGTAGGAGGCTCCTGTCCTTCCCCACGTAGAAGGCACTGGGCCTCTCTGTGGCATGACATTGATCAGTGTGCATCAGAAAACAGGATGGCTTTGGACCAGCTAAGAAGCTGACATCACTCAAAGCCTTTAAAGCTCCTGTCACTGGGTCTACAAAGACTTCGGAGGGTGTTTATAGATACAATCTTATAGATTGCCAGAGGGAAAAAAATATTCCCCTGTCCTTTTTGCCTTTTCCACTATCAGAAGACACCTGGGGAGAGAAAAGCTGTGCTCCCAGCATCTGACTGCCCTCTCTGTGCTGCTCCGTGGCAGGAGATGGGAAATCAGTGACATCACTGTGCTGTTTGCTTTGCCTCCTTACAAAGTGCCACTACTGCCAGGGAGCCACGGCTGGGGCAGCCTGCTGAGGTGCTTTGCTCTCTCTTCCTCTCTCCCCTGCAGCCTCTTGCCTTCCTGAGAACAATGGGCTGATGTGACTGGAGCCTTATAAATACTAAGTGGCCTTTGAGGCTGTCACACTGAGCAGGAAGCACAGAGAGCCCCAGAATAGAAATTCAATCCTTGCTCTGCTCCTGGGCATCCCAGGGGATGCTGCCTGCCACACCCCTCCTCGTGTGGCCCAGCTGCTCTGCTCCACAGTTCCCCCGGCCCGGTGCTTTGGCTGGCTCATGTCACCAGGAGGTCGTCCCCTACCTGGAACTGGCAGGCAGGTGGATTTTGGGATGTGCCTTGCCCTGGCACGGCTGGGCCTGGCAAGTGATGTTTCCTACAAGGATGGAGATATGTCAGGAGAGTGGCAGGAGCCTTGGGAGGGCGAACAAGGAGGTGACCCTGGTTTTGAGGGCAGATCACAGGAGAGGCCACGCTGTGCCTACTCCTGTTACCCCAGCTCTGAGGTAGGTGGCTTGTTGCCAGAATTGCAAATATCCCCTTGACCTGTTAATAACTTACCCTCTCCAAACTCATTTTCCCTTTTGAACCAACCAGTGGGACGTTAGCACATGAACTTGCAGTTGCTACTGTGGTGTTGTTCCCTCTCTAACACATTTACTGGGGCATCTGTTGAGATCAAGAGACCATTAGGAAGTACCCTATAAGGGTGTTGATCCAAGTGGGGATGCACGCCAGGTGGGGAGTTTGGATGTGTCAGCCAGACTGCAGGACCTCTACTAAAGCAAAACTTTCACGCCTGCTTGCTTTAAACTGCCCTAAGCATCCCGAGTAATCCCCTTGCTCCCTCTGCTCGTCCTTCATACTTGGTGTGTTTTCAGCTCCTGGGAGTGGGCATGCAGCATTTCAATGAGGCTCCAGTCACTGAGACCTGCTGCTCCCTCTCCTGCAGCCCAGGAGTCATGTGGTAGTGCTGGGTTTTGGATGTCAGAAGAATAATTTGTGCTGGGCACATGCTGCTCCATGGTGCAGAGACAACACTGTGTGGGTCAGTGGTGCTGGGCAGGCACAGAAGTGTGGTGGGGCAGCAGGGCATCATGTGGTGTTGAGGACAGCCATAGCCTTCCCAGGAAAATCCTGTTGTCCCACAGGCTTTGACTGGCTTCCTGTACAAATGAGGATCATGGAGCTTTACCTATTAGACTGAGCTCTTTGCAGTAAGTGCCATCTCCCAGGCTTTTGCTGTAATAAATATCTTTATGCTGGAAGTGAGGTACCTGCAGCACTGGCCTCTGGCATAAAGGCAGGAGCCATGTTGTGGCTAGATCGAAATCTTTGCTGTTGACTTTATTACAAAGTGTTTGGGCTGGGAAGGGTCTCAGTAGAGATGTTTAGAAAAGACAATTGCAAAAGAGGTGTTCAGTGTGCATGGATGTGTTTCCCCTCTGGGTGAAGTGGGATGCAATGATGCCTTCCTGGAGGATATATAGGTTGTCTTCCTAGCTCAAGAACCCATCAAACCTCAAAGTTTTCCTGAGGACTGATGCACATCCAGGCTCTGGGTGTGTGAATGGACTCTGGAGTTGTAGTCATGTCCTTACCTGACAGCACGGCACATCATGTCTCTACCCAAACAGAGTCTCTCCGTCAGTATCTGAATTGCTTTAGGCTTTGCCAGGTTGGGAGAAGAGTTCAGAGAGCTAAGGACAAGCAAAGCTGTTCTTCCCTTTGTGCTATTGACATGTTTTAGCACATTTTTAGCTGGTATTTCCTGGAGTTTGTCCTGAGCAGCTAAATGTAAGTAAAAATGTGAAATTTCCCATGGAGGAAGAAACTAGCTTTGGTAAGCCCCAGCCTGGCATCTTGAATACTTCTAGACAGCCCTTTGAAGACCTGGTTTTAGAGGCTTTCACTGACAATGGGGACGTCCTGACCCAAGTAAGTTACAGAGACAAAACTTTGCTTTACTTCCCTGACCATCTTCTGTGCTTCTGTCTCGTTTCCATTGCTATTCTTTAACCTCATCCTTGCCACCCTCCAAAAAGTGCAGTAATGATGATAACACGCAGCTTTCATCCGCAAATCATGCTGGTCTCTATTGGTGGAAACATCTAAAAGATGCTGCTGTGCTGCTGGTAGGGAAAGGCCACTCCTCAAATTCTCTGTTCAGCTTTTGGGCCCCTTACCCTAAGAAAGACATTGAGGTGCTGGAGTGTGTTCAGGTAACAAGCAATAGGACAGGAGGAAATGATCTCAGGTTGCATCAGAGGAGGTTTAGGTTGGATATTAGGGAAAAGTTCTTCACCAAAAGGGTTGTCAAGCTCTGTACAGGCTGCCCAGAAAAGTGGTCAGTCACCATCCTTGGAGGCATTTAAAAGATATGTAGATGTGGCACTTAGGGACGTAGCTTAGTGATGGACTTGGCAGTACTGGGGTAATGGTTGGGCTGGATCATTTGAAAAGCTTTTCTAACCCAAATGATTTTATGATTTTCTGCCTTGGCACTCAGGACCTGCAAGGCTTCTCTTGCATGTGTAGGTAGTCAGGAGGGTCACCAAGCTTGCAAAGTTTCAGGTAGGAAGAAGATTTTCTGACATTTCTAATAACCATCTCTGATCATTGTTTTAACTGGGGGAGAAGGGGTTGGACTTGTAACTTGTGTGAGACTGAAGGAGTATCTGGATTTGTATGATAGTGACCCTCTGGGAGTTAGGCTGAGATAAAAGAACACATCACTGCATTTTCCTGCGGCTGTGTCTGAAGTTTCCAAGTTACAACACTCCTTGTTCTCAGCTTCATGCCCCAATGATACTGATAATTCATGTTTCCAGCTTCTATCGTGCACAAGGTTAAGCATGACATTTTGTGAAATGCTGAGTGTCTTCTTCCCTGTGCCTCCAGGTGATAAGCTAGGGGCAGATATGCTGAGAAGGAAATAAATTTAAAAAACAAAAAACATTTGAAGATGAGGAAATGCGTTTTCACACTCTGTTTGCAAGCTGAGAGCGAAGGAGAAAGAGAGCAGGGACTGAGCTTCTGTGTGGCAGCTGGGAACTGCATGGCTCAGGAGGCTGGGTAATGGGCTATGAAAGTCCTTCACCTCTGGCTTCACAGTGTTCATCCAGGCCAGCAGTGGGGGAATATTGTTGCTCTGGCAGAGCTTCTCAGTGGTTTCTGTCAAATGGATTCCTCTCTGAGAAGCCCTATTCCTACTGCAGCAAGTGCTTAGGAGACCAAGAGCTGTTTTTGGCAAGACTGATGTTGCCGTGTTGGAAATGACCAGGCTGCAATTAGACCAACTGATACAGGTGTGCACCTGTGACTTGGGCACACAAATCTTCTCATCTGCTCAGTGCCAGGTGAGAAAATGTGTGTGCTCAACTCAAAAGAACTGAAGAGATGGGCTGGATACCAAAAAGTAGTGACTGGCAAGACAAGAAGTGAATGAGAGTGCATTCCAGTGGGCAGATCAATCATTGGTGGTGGTAGCTGGGAGCCTGGAGAACCATCCAAGATTACAACCAACTCCCTGACTGTCCTTTCCTGGGAAAAAGTGTGGCTTCACATGTAGATACAAACCATTTCACACTTGTTATCAATACCATATCAAAATGTGGCTGTGTCAGACCCTGGAGAAATTGGTATTCAAGACTGGAGAATTTCTGGCTGAATGACCAGTAGTATTAAATTCAGGAAGGGAGAGGTATAAAAAGCACTTGCTATTCAGGAGAGGATTAGGGAGGTGGCATATGCTTTTGGTGACTTTGCAGGCATCAACAGTGACAAAGTGTAAACTTCCCAAGTCAGGCTGCACTTGGCTGGAGGTGGTGGAAATGCTAAAAGATTGGTGCAAGCTGTGTCTGCCTCAGCAGCTCAGGGCAAGGAGTTAAATAAATGGCTGGACCTCGGGATAGGTGTCAGACAGGCCGTGCTTGAACACTGCCTTGTTTCAAGAGGCATCAGAAAAAAAAAAATGTTCAAAATAACCACTGATGGAAAATCTACAGGAGGGAGCTTTGGAGCCCTCAGAAGATGGGAGAGCAGTTAACTCTGTGCTTCATTGATGAGACTGGACTAAACAGAGCTTTTGCAAGAAGACTGATGAAAACTTTTGGGAAAAAGGTTCAGGGAGAAGAGGGAATATCCCTGCATTTCTGTGCAGATCTTGAGAGACTGCAATGCTTTACCCATCCTATGTGTTTTAGGCACCTTGACAAGGAACTTTAAGCATTGCCTCAAAATCTGGTGCAGGCAGCAGTTGCGTGTCTGATGCTGGGGTTGGGAGGGCTGTGAGCCGATGTCATGAGCTGAAATCCTTCTGTCAGTGATCAGAGGGAGAGCTGGGGCCATTGGGTTTACCTTAACACCTGATGCTGGCTCCCCAGAGCTGCTTGGGGCTTTCTGAGCATCGCATTTATTGCAGTGACCTTTCTCGCATTGCTTTGGGCTCGGTGTGTGCACAGTCTACCCCTGTCTGTATTGAAAACAGGATTACTTTTTACTTTCTACTTCAAGAGGCAAATTGAAATCCATAGAGCAGGATTTGAGCCGTTAAGGCATTCCTATTAATTAGTCTCATGGAAGCAGAAAAGGCAGAGAGGTAAGATGCAAAGCTCCTTATCTCTGGGGTGGGCTGTGCCAGAGTCGTTGGGGGCTTTTCTGTTTGTTCTTTTTCTGGGGTAAGTGTGCTCACTAATGTCCTGCGGGGGAGAGCAGGGCTTAGC
Source organism: Vidua macroura (assembly GCF_024509145.1). NCBI lineage: Eukaryota > Metazoa > Chordata > Aves > Passeriformes > Viduidae > Vidua > Vidua macroura. Next base: position 33,662,134 of record NC_071573.1, on the reverse strand, counting down.
AAACAAAGCCCTGTGAAAAGGGAGAGCCAGAAATAGAAAGGATGTGAATATAGAAGCCCCAGGCAGTGTCTTCCTCTGCCTGGAAGAAGCTTTCCTTATTACAAAAGCCACCCTCCGACTGGATCTCTGATTGCCCTAAGCAGTCAGGGGAAAACAAGGCCCTCAAGAGGCAATTTTTTTTTTTTTTTTTGAGCCACAGTAAAGACTTATCCATAAAAGAAGCAGTAGGAGGGAAGGTGGAACGGGAGGAGGAAGAGGGAAATAAACAAGCAGTCTCGGTGTTAACCCTTTAACAATGCTTTAACAATGCATCCTCTCCTCAAGTCCTGAAAATCTGCTAATCAATCCACAAGTTTGTGCAAAGGTGAAAACTTTTCACAGGCCAAATTTGGACCGTGTTTTGCTGCAGAAATGCTCTGCTTGTGGTTTATTCAGTGGAAAAGAGAAGTGTTGGGACCAAGGAGAAAGTTCCTGGGGCTGAACTTCGAATAGCTGAAAGGCAGTAAAGCAGTGGGAAAGAAACTTGGGGGAGATCTGGCAAGGTAAAGGTAATACCTCACACGCCCACGTTAAGGGTATGGACATGAAGTACTCTCTGGAGAGTGTGACAAGCATTAAAGGGTTAAAAAACATCACAAGGCAGAGGGACTTCTGGCCTTTACAAAGTGATACTCGTGTAGTTAAGTGGTTTCCACAGAAGGCATTCTGTAACATTCCCCTGTTAATCCGCATGCATGTCGGGGATTTTTAAGGAAATGTTTTATATTTGGAGGGAGTAATGGAAATTCACAGAAATAATGAGAAAGCTCAGACTGATTTCCAGGAAATTTGCTATTAACAAGTTTTGATTTTGCAGGTTGCAGTAGCCAGATACAGCATGAAGGTGCTTTGTAACATCCCAGTACCTTCTCTGTTAATACTCTTCTGATAAATTACATCTTAAAAGGATTATTCAGTGCTTTTAAAGGGTTACAACCATGCTTTTTGTGTCTGTGGCTTCAGAAGGACTGCCCCACACCAGCTGCAATAACCTCTATTCCCAGGAGAAGGGTTTTCAGGAATCCATCTTGGAACTGAAAGCTCCAAACACAGCTCTTCTGCTTCCACTGTCCCCTTCTTGGCTTTTGTGGCCCTGCTGTGTCTGACACAGAAGCTGTGCTGGTGTCTTTTTGTGTACACCTCCAGTGGGGAATGTTGCTTGTGAGAGAGCAGGTGTGGGGCAAAGAAACCAAGCAGAAAGAAATCCTGCAGAAAGCTCCGAGGGGATGTTCCTTGTGGGCAAGTGGCTCACTCCATAGGCCTGATCCACTGATGTTACATTTCTTGTCGATGACTTCCAACAAAAAGTCACTGGATAATTCACACCTGAAATAAGGGACACGTGAATGGCATAGGAACACACGCCTGTCTTTTGGGGTGCCACATATGTTGCTAACCTGAATTACTTGCCCCAAAATCATATCAGAAACGTGTATGGCAGCTAAATACGGTCAGAGCTTCTCAGGGTGATGAGGCTGCTGAGGAAGGGTTAAGTAGAAACAATGGGATAAACTAGGCGAGGGGAAATGTAGGTTGAATACCAGGAAAACATTTCTTCACACTAAGGTCACTTGGGCTGGGAGAGAGGGAAGTGGCAGCTCAGTCAGCTGCCTTCTCCAGGCTGTGGGGTTGGGGGTGCTGGGAGAAGAGGGATGGGGTTCTGCAGAGACACTGCTTGGCAGTGTTTTCTGCCTCTGAGTGCTCATGAACAACTGGAAAGGGGAAATGTCCTAATGCCTCTGCGCCCCCTGAGGGTTTTTACTTGGGCCCAGCAGCAGGGATGGGCTCTGAAATAAGTAAAGAAGGAAAACCAGGGATTAAGTAAGGAAAAAGGAGTGGTCTTAAAAGAATTCATTGGAAACCTTTACCTGAATAGGCAACAATCACTACCCAGAAATATCTGCAAAGAAAAGCGTGAAAGGGACGCCTTTGGCCACAAACCAGGCTGATTAGGGATCGCTGATTGTACCCGGGGTGAGGTTCAGGCTTGGCACTGCAGTGGTGCTTTTGGCAATTTGGACTGCACCCCCTGGTCTGGTCAGGTCAGTGCATCTGAAGAAAATCCTGCCGAGGTTTTTCTGCCGAGCTGGAAGTAAAATGTGTTGCTCTGAATGGTAACTGGACAGGCTGCAGTGTGGCTGTGTGAAGGTAAACCTGTGTGCAGGTATGAAGGAGTTTATCTGTCTGAGGATAATGTAGATTTAGATATAAAATACAAAGGATAAATATGAAATCATGGAAGCATTATTTTTTTTTCATTTAGCTTCTGGGAATATTCAGCCCTTTGTGCTGAAGACAGTTTACAGTATATGAGTAACAAGAAATGAGGCTCTGAAATATTCCCTTGCTCTTCTGTATTGTACCTTGTTACAACCCTCCCTGCCCCCCAAAAAAACCTAACAAAACAAAACCAAAAACTAAAAAACACCCCACCTTTTGAAAACTGATTTTCCTTTTGTTCCTAAAGATTATGAAGGATATTTTTGAATCAAGCTTTTTATTGCCCTCTGAGGATTGTCTGAGTGGAGATGGACTTTATGTGTCAAAGCTTGACTCCACCTTCTAAAAGGCTGCTGTCACAGCACAGAACAGAGATGGGACACTAAAATTAATTCTGCAATAATTCACTTGCCAGTCAGCCAGCTCAGCTGTGTCCCTAGTGTAAGTGGCACCCCAGTTACTAGAAATCCTCTTTCATTCTTCTTAATTTTTAGTTGCTAATTCAGATGTCATCTGAAACTGCTACAGAAGAAAACACAAAGACTACCATTCATCACCTAAAGAAATTACTTGGGAGAACTGCTCAAGGTGTATTTGTATGCCTGGGCAGTGTGAATGAAGCCACTGAACTATTACCATTACCAGGAGAACTGCAACCAGGAAACTTCAGAAAACCATCCAATTATTTCAGTCCTTCTCTGAAGTCCTCAGAAGAGGGGGCCAGATGAGAAAGGAATTTATCATGGAATCTGAAGATATTGGCATCTGGTTTCCTTCTGGACTGGGGACAAAACATCTGAGTTAATATTTGAAGGCTACTTTGCTGCATGAAATTGTGTGGTGAAGACATGGTCTCATCCCACTCTGTGGTCTAACTGACCTCCTTGAGTTCAGCTCAAGTAAAGATGTTGCTGCCTAGAAAGGTGTTGGGGGGAACTCAAGCCTCCTCCCTCTCTGCAGTCAGGCAGAAGAACTGGTTGGGGTTGTTCACTCCCAAGATTTCTCGAGGCATTGTTTCCACACTGTGTGTGGGACACCATTGTTCAGTCACTCCTTGGCTTGGCCTTCCCAGCTCATTGGAACTGTGGTGTCAACACCTGGATGGTCCCAGCTGGTGATGGGGCAGCTCCTGGGTGACACTGACTGCTGGCTGTGGGTGACAAGCATGCCTTTTGTTAAAGACCTTTCACTGGCACCAAGTACAAAGTGGGTGCCACTGGCGGGCTGCAATGTGACACTTCCATATGGATATGGGTGAACTGCTGCAAGCCCCCTGCAGGGGTGTGAGCCAGGAACAACAAAACCCATATTAGAAAGGATTGCACTGCCTGGGAAAGCACTAGGGCAAATGTAGGTTTCACATTTTCTGCCACTAGTGACACCAAGGCAATGGTATGAGTGGTAAGGCATTGGGTGGAGTCTGCCCAGGCTGCCAGACCCTCCCTGCCTCCCCAGTACCCCCTCAAGAACCCACTATGACTTCAGGTAGGGAGTGAAACAAGTGATGCAGTTAATGAACAGGAGAAAATTGAGGTGCTGAGAGATACCTGTCATCTTAGCTGCTGGCAGAGTGTGGATAGATGATGGTGGGGTGAAACCATCACAATAGCTTGGGGTGGCTCTGGCTGAAGCCACAGAGTGGGTCCTGAGGTGGCCACAGGGAGCAGGCAGTGTTTGGCTGAGTGCTGCACTACATCATCATTGCTATGCTTTCTTGCTGGAAACTTTTCCCCTGCCTGAAAGTCCTCTCTGCTTCCCTTGTTTTTCTTCTCCGTGTTGCAGTAATTCTGCTTGGGTGAGATGGAACTTGGTTTGCTTCTAGGAGCAGAGGAAATCCAGCAAACACCATTGAAAATGGGATGAAATATGCCTGTTCTGTCAGGCTGAGTGGGTGGCTGTGAGACACTCGGCTGCCTGGAGCTGCTTCAGATGAGTAAACAGGGGTAGGAAGTCCTTACCCAAAAAGAACTCAGAGCAGAGATCCAAACCGTGCTTGTAAGAGGAGTGAGTACAGAAAAGCTGGTTTGATGTCGCACAAAGTTTAAAGCTTTGGCTTCACCCTTGTGGAAAATCTTTGGAGGGGTAGGGAACCCTAGGAAAGAGAGATAAACCAAATATCCAACAGGATAGGAAATTCTCATGCTGCATAAGACCAGCTAACTGTTGGAAACAATCTCTAGTGCCCTGTCAACTGGAGAAAGCAGCTCACTGCAGTGGGATTACTGGAGACTTTGAGATTTGCAAAGGAATGGCACAATTTTATTTTGTTTCTCTTTCTATTTTAAATCAAAGCAAAGTTATTCCATCCCCCTCAAACCACCAGACTGAAGTTCCAGTCTAGCTTGCACCCACAAAACCACACTGACTTCAGTGCGTGAGCTGAATCCAGCCTTTGGCCCTAACCCCCACAGAAGCTGAGACACCTCACTTCTGGGTTTGGCCAGATCATGTGGATGTACATGCAAAGTGCAGCCCTGGAAATTGGGGGAGGAGTTTTTTGTTTGATTTCTGATATTTCCTTTCCCACCAAGCTGGTGCACGAAGAGCTTGGTGCACAGCGAGCACAGGCACTCGTTTCCAGAGCCAGCTCTGACTGGAAGCAGCCCTGAGTTTCCTGCATGGTGTGCTGAAGGAGCCTTCCTAAAGCACCCTGTAGCCCTGACAACAGGGGTTAACCAGAGAAGCCATGTAGCAGTGGCCTCTTTGAAACATCTTCTGCCACCATGAAGAGCAAAAAGCTATGCTTGTTCTTCTGCTTCCCAGTGTAGTAGGTTGAGCAAGGAAAGCTGAGTTCAGGCATCTGGGGAAGAGGTTTTGGGAATCACAGTTTCTAACTGATAAAACTGAGACTTGGTTGGCCTGATTTTTTTCAGAGATGTGTAGCACATGTGGTCCCTGTGGGACGGCACTTGTAGCATGGGCATTTGCCACTTAAGATCTGGGCATGGATGTGTTGGGCTAGGAGCCTGCACACACAGGAACCCATGCTGAAGACCTTCCCATGATAGCTCAAAGCATAAAGCTAGAGAAGGGAGGAAAGGCAACTGTTTTCAATTCTGGTCTCTGTTTTGGTTTTTTGGCCTTTGAAGGACTCTGTGAAACTCTGAGAGCAAGGGAGTCAGGGCCTTTGGATGAGCAGTACTCAACCTATTCTCTGTGCTGCCATAACACCTTCAAGAGTCTTTGGGTAACTGGATCAAGGAAACACAGAGTTCTTGCACTGCAAGAAGGATGAGCTGACAGGTTTTTATCGAGTACTGGGTTTGACTGGGAGGTTGGGTTGGACTGAAGTGTCCCCTCTGCCACATATAACCACTTAATTTCTGGCCCTTAGTGCAGGGACAGAACTCTGAGTTCAACAGGATGGAAATTCAGTTAAATAGTTTAAAAGTTACTATTTCATGATTCCTTGCAGGAAGTGCCATCACTTGTTGGATCTGAGGTCTATACAAGCTTGTGTCTCTGATGCTGGCAGTGAGAGGTTGGGGACAAGGACAATCACTTTTTTTAACCCCCTAACATGTTTGCTATTGTCTTGGCAACTCCAGCATTTGACTAATTCTGTTCTTTCTGTCCCCTGCTGGTTCTCTCTTTGCTGCTGCTGAGATGATTTGATATGCAGCAAGGCCAGTACAGCATTTCAAGCCTCCTTGCCTCTGCCTGCCTTCCTCCCAGCTGGTGAGCAGAGTTATCACCCTCTCTCAGACTTCAAATAGGGTGCTTTCAGAACAAGCCCTGAGTACCTGGAAATATTTAAAGCTGCACACGAGGGTTGGGTTTTTTTAGCTCTGCATTGACATTCCTGTGTTATCAACCCCCAGAGTTTGTTGCTTTCCTAGGAAGGAGAGCTATGAATGGTCCAGGAATGTGATGTTCCACTCAACCCTATCTCTTATCAGCACACATAAGGCTGCTGTGTCTTCTGGAGAGCTTTTCCATTGCTGTTAGCAGCTCGTTTCGTCTCCTAAAGTTGCTTTTCACTTTATATATATATCCTGCCTGTTCTCCTTGCCAAAATACCCATCCATCTGAAACAGCAGCCACCTCATTTCCTTTGAAATCCCTTCAGCCCTGCCTGCTTCTGCGAGCCCAGGGCAGGCTATTCCAGCTGGCTCTGGGGACACTTAAGCGACGTCCCTCCCCACGTATTCACTTTGGAAAGAGCCTTCTCTGAGGCAGTGGCAGTGTTGTGCTTCAGAGGATGCTGATGGGCAGGGGGTCTGGCGCAGGGAGCAGTTCCCTGCAGCCAAAAATCAGTCCCAGGTGCACCCCCTTATCACGTGGGTGGGTGAAATGGTATCTGCAATAAGCAGGAATAAGTATACAGGTAGAAGGCTGTAGGGAATGGTATCTTTACAAGCCTTGCCGAGGGCACTCCAAGGGCCAGACTTTGCCTTGAGCATCAGTTGCAGCACAGTTGCCACAGTGGGCACCACGTGGACATGTGGTGGTGCTTGGAGAACCTGACCCCAGAGGGAGTCTTTTAGAGAGATTGATAAAGACAACCAGGCCATAAAAAAAGAGATAAAAATAAAATAATAATAAAAAAAGCCCTTTGGTATTTGTTTAAGAGATAAGATAAGCTGACAAAAATGCAGAAGACAATTGTTTACACACGCACACAGACACATAAACCAGGAAAAAAATTCTTTTCCAAAAATAGCTGCTGACTCTTTATTTATAGACTTTTTTTCCTCCCCTTTCTTCTAACATGAAGCAGAGCATTTACATAAGGGGCAAAGAGATCTGATGATGAATAACTGTTTCTTGAGCAGACCAAAGTCCTCATTAGACCTGCCAGCAGGGACAGATGTCTGGGCCTAGGGATAGCACCAGAATTAGCAAGTATCATTTAACTGTCTGAAGTCTTCAACTAACAATAGACAATCACCTAGAAGTTCAGTGAGATTTTTTTCAAAGCATCAAAATTATGGCAGGTCTAATTTATTCAGTTTAAAAAGCTTCATGGGGCAGAATAAAAGGTTTAGTTTGTGTCTGATCTACACCTGATTAGTTGTGGCTTCTGTTCCCAGGCCCTTGACTACCTCCTGTCCAGCATGAAAAGTATGGTGGAACTCCTTGTTGAGCCTAGACTGCTGGACTCTGGGTTTAGGAGATGATGAAAGCACAGGAGGAGGAGGCAGGTTACAAAGGAGAAGCTTCACACTTTGCAGTGCACGTAAAACAAGATGCCACCACCGGGCAGAGGAAGATGGGAGCAGGGGCATGGAGAAACACGTTCTTTAGCTTTGTATGAGGGTATTTTTAGTCTCGCGGAATACAGACCCAAACTTTGGACAAAAATAGCTATCCACTTACATAACATCCTTGCTTACAAAACTCCCCCCGCTGGGGCCCTGGGAGGCTCCTGGAGCAGGGGGCTGTCAGTCACAGCACGGCTGTGACTCAGTGCGGACGCACATCCCGGCACTGCAAAGCTGAGATGTGCGGCGTTACACTGCACGGGATGTGTGACAGCAGATGGAAAGCAACTTCCCAGCTCCATGGGCCCAGGGATGAGGCAGGGTGTTGACCACAGCAGAGAAATGCAGATGGGGCAGTTCTTCCCCTTCTTTCCTATTAGCCCATGGCAAATGGGCAGGATGAAGAAAGGACGTGGGAAGGGTTTCCGTTCTATGGGTTCCTGGTTTTGCTTTGTTAGGGTTTCTTTGAACAGTAGGCAGCCCAGATACTGAGCCCTTGCTCTCCGTCGCCTTGCAGTGTGAGTTGTTGGTCTGAATGGCCTAGTTTTAGTGTTACTGTATCCCTGTCACTGCTGTGGTTGACTTCTCAGAAGTGAGATTCCAGCTCAGAAACTCTGGAGCTGAAGAGGTTTGGAGTCACTGTTCACCCTTTGACCCTCTCCTTAGGACAGAGGCATACTCATGCTCAGGGGAAAGTTGCCCGGTCACATCCCGGGCTCCAGTTATTCTGGTTATAAACAGGGGAGTGTGGTGTCAAGGGTGCTCATTCTTTCCATTTGCACTTTGAACATGCGTGGTTAGAGATTAGTAATGTGTCATCCTTTCTTCATCCTGTTTTCCCTTGGCAGCCATGCTGTAAGTGGATGAGCCCGGGCAAGTAGGTGATACTGGTTTGTTTGCCAAAAGCAACATTACGTGGTGATAGCGCTCGTTGGCTCTGAAGGACCAGTTCTGCTGAACGTGCTTGTTTTCCTGAGGCACCAAGGTGGAATGGGTTTCGGTTAAAAATAACTGACCTCCCCGTGCTGAGCCTAAGCATTTTTTCCTAGGAAGCCATTTTTAACCACAGATGGTCACCAGATGCAGTGGTTATCCAGGAGATCAAAGCTGGAAGCCCACCATGGGGAGGAGTTGAATTCTTTCCTTTTGCTATCAGGCCTTCTCAAGTGGAACATCTTCCTGGTTATCCGCTGGTGTGAAGGGAAATGTTTGGGGGGGAATATGTGGGAACGCTGGGTCAATGAGAGACGTGCAGTGGTGGTGGGTGTACGTGTGCATGCTTGGGAACAAGCACTGACTGCTGATGGATTCTGAGAAAGCCAGGGCTGTCCACCGTATCCCAAAATAGCTCACGTAAACAGGTGGCATTACGCTGCATCCATACTCTGTGATGGAGATGTACAGCCCTGAAATGTAATTTGTTACACAATTTATCAAAATAGTCATCCTCCAGTGGCTTTAGGGCCTTACTGGGAAGGGACAAGGGAAAACGAGAGACAAGATTGCTTTATTGAGATAAATAGAAAGTTGTTTTCTAATGTCTTGGAGTGATTTTATTGGGAGTCTTGTGTGACGTCAGAATACAGTGGTGCACTTATAGAAATGTTATTTTTATCTTAGCTATGTGGAGGGGTGGTGCTAAAATATCCATATTATTAGTGGCCATGAAGAAAATATCTTCCAGGTTCTTGTCTTTTCAACAGCATCAGCTCTGGGTGCTGTTGTAGGCCAGGTCCCTCTGTCATTCTCACAGAGGCACATACACACATCACGTGTAGGATGCAGAGAGGGTCTGTGGGTGTGTGTGTTGGGGGGAAAGCACAGTCTGGCAGCTTGGGCAGCAGACAGATCTGCTTTCTGCACTACTTTTCTTGATGACATCATACCAGGTGTACTGCTTGCCCACAGGGTCAGTGCTGACATCGAAATGTGGGGGCCCTTCCCCATGTCTCAGCTGTCAGTCCTTTTCCTGCTCTACCTGGAAGGATCCACTGCAGCTTTGGAGGTGCTGGCAGGGGCTCCTTATCTCTCCTACAGCAGGGCTGAGCTGTGATCTATGCAGGGACCATCACATCCTTCCCATTTGCCTTGGCCTCAGCCTGACATATCTCACCTTCAGATTCTATCTCCAGCTAAGTTTTTTATTCTTTTCTTTAGAGATATTCAGTCTATTCCGAAAATAGAGGGAGTGAAAATGCAGTGCTTTTCCCCAGTCAAAAATCTGGCTAGCTTTTCCTACAGTAGTTCTAATATTCATATTGCTGGGAGTTATGAAATATGTGGGGACTTGGTCTGTTTGCCAGCCCAGTACCTCTGGGTTATGCTGTGTCAAACCTTGAAGGGCAGGAAAGTAGTTTGCATATGCTGATATGGATTTTACAGAGAAATCCCCAGAAGATTTTATATGCTTTAAGCAAGTCCAAGCCAGGGACTGAGTAAGACTTTGGCAGCTGGCAAGTCTGTGTCCAAATACCTGAGTTGGAGGCAAGAAGAATGTCTTCCTTTGCTGTTAGTGCTCATCCTGTTAATATACGGACAAAGATCAAACAAAACCCCTGAGAATATGAATGGAAGTGTCTTCAGAGCGGAGTCTGAGTATGGCACAATAAAAGGCAAGTGGAGGGGCATAAAACAAAATCCAGAATTCCCATGCAGTGAGTGATCACTGATCCAGAACAGGACCTGAATGTGGGAGGGGGAAATGGTCTGCAGTCATGCATTTGGTGGTTGTACAGTACTAGCTGCACAGTGAGTTAAGAAGTTAAAATCCCCAGAGACCTCCATGCATGATTTGCTGTACCCTCAGTAGTCCATGTTGAATCTGCATGGAGATCTTGATTTCTTCAAGTCCCCACCATCGTGGCTTAAATCCATCCTGCAAGCTCCCTTGATACCTCATTGTTGGAGGAAACAAACCCTAAGGGCCTTTGAAAGCTCCTGCTGAGCACTGATTCTTTTTCTCCCGGTAGCTGTTCCCTAACTCTGGCTTTTTCTGCACAATTCACTGTTTCATGGCCTGGCATCAGTCCGGGGTTCAGGAGGGTTTTGCTATTGATTTTTACAGGACCAAGATGTTGCTGTAGGTGTTTCACATCACTGCTGTAGCTGTACAACCTGACATCTCTGCCTAGACAGGCTATGGGAATTAAGTGAAGCATTTGCCCCAAAGGCTTTTCTCCACCCATCTGGCACTCATTGTGTCTGTGAGGACTTTGTGTCCCTGCACAATAGTCTTTCCTAGGATGTTCAAAGTATTAAAAGAGGGCAGGTTTTCATGCAAAAGCAAGTCACAGGCAGATTTGATCCCTAGCACTGCTTTACAAACAGGAGAGCTAGCACAGAAATGCAATTCCCTTACCCTTGTTGAGTAGTACCTTGTAAGCTACTCAGGGGGCAGGTACCACCAAAAGCGGCACATGATGCATGACCAGCATCTCCTTTATATAAAGCCCCACGAACCAAAATGAGCCTTTTTCAGCAGAGGAAAGGCAGAGAGACACGTTGAGTCTTGTTTGTACTCACAATGCCATGCACATGTTCCTAACTTTTTATAGAAACACTCTTGTTTCTCTGGGTGTGCATTGAGTTGGGTTTTTTCCATCTGTGGGGATTTATCCCACGAGTTGGTCCAACCAGCTCCCAAAGTTGGGTGATCATGGGAGGCTGTTTAGTGAAAATAACTCGTGAGAACTGAAAAAGAAAAACGCTCAGGGCATCTAGGCTATTAATAAAAGCGAGTGTTGCAGATCCCGGTATAAGTTTGCTACATCAAGGACACAGAATTTGCCACCCAAACTATTTTGGCTCTTTCAGCCAACAGTGCACTTAAGCTCATGTTGAATTGGTGATATTTTGGTGTCCATTCCATGCAGGAGGAGTTGGTGCAAACCTGCATTAGGGGCACGGCTACAGCACCATCGCACTGGAACGCTGTGGAGCATCCCATGGTGCCTCTCCCGTGGAGGCAGAGGACTCACCAGTGATTTTGGCATGGCTATACCTGCAGGTGGCTTTGGAGAACCTCAGCCTACAGTGTGGCTGTGTTTCTCCCCCTCTAACCCATGAACATGCACACTGCTTTATTCCAGAGCCAGGAGCTTCCTACTGCTTCATAAAGTACTTGCAGCATTGATTTCCAGTCTTTGCATTATGGGAGCAATAACTAACCGAGCTGTAATGTTTTCCATTGCATATTTAACTCGGCATGCATGGCATGCCCTTGCCAGAGCTTGGATTTGCAATTCCACGGCCTGGGAAATGCATGGATGAGGTACATCTTTGGTGAAGGATCCCAGTCAAAGTGATGCCTTCTCCACCACAATTTTAAAGATCAGCGCACAAACAAATTGCTGCGCTTCCGACGGAGCACTTCCATAAGTATAGGAAGGGCTTGCTTTACTGTGATCCACATCTTCCAGGCAGATCTCAACCCCCACCTTCCGCTGCCGTCCGTATTGTGCCGATGCCAAATCAGCAAATGTTCAGAGAAACAGGATAGGCCACAGCTGTAAACCAGCGATGGCATCTTGTGCGTTGGGCTGTTGTTGTTTTTTTTCAGTGTGAAAGGCTGGAGTAGTGCAACACTGAAATTGCATTGGCTAAAATAATAAATGGATCAGACAAATATAGCTGGGCATATGCTGAGTGTGGGTATGGGTTTTTAATTTCCCTTCTTCAAACCAAGATCTATAATAAGATGTTTCCTGGCTTGTGTGTGAGTGTTTTTAATAGCTTCTTTTTTTTTTTTTTTTTTTTTCTTCTTGCTGGATATTTCTGGACATGGCTGTACTAGCCAATTCCTGCACAGCAGCTACAGTGAAAATTGTTTTACATCTCTGAGCTGCGAGTACAGTAGGTTCCATAAACTATTCTTCAAGTCTGCTCTGTCAACGGGTGAGCACATTAGCAGCCTTTCTTTGCAAACTGAAGCAGCATCAGATGGCAGAGGAAAGAGGTTTTGTTTGCAGCAGAAAAGCACAATTCTTAGCTGGCTCCTTGTTGGAGCAAGGGGGTGTGGGCTTTTATTTTTTCTGCCTCTGAATCACAACAGGTAATGGATTTGCTCCTTGATCTTCTCCTTTGTCAATCCCAAATCCAGTCCAGTCTGGACCCCAAGTCTTCTCTGAGGGCCAGCAAATCCCACAGCCATGCAGCAAGCAGGAGATGCTGCAGGATTAAGGGGCAGAGGAACTGATAAGCAGAAAGCTTCCCACAGAATCATGCATGCATGCACACACACCAGCAGCAGCTACAGCCATGGACTTGCATGGAACCACACTTCTCATAAGCTTTGCTGAGCCCATACTGTGCCCATCATCTCTTAAGCTGAGCTAATTCAGTTTTATATTCCCATCCCTGTCCCACACTACAAAGGCAGGATGGTCAGAGAGTCACCCTGGGCAGCAGCATTTCTCCATCACTGCAAGAGCCGGTACGTCACCTGTGGATAAAGTAGGGCTTTGAGGCTGGAGTGAGTCATACACGGTGACCACTCCTTGTGCTGGACTGTAAAGCACCTGCCAGTGGAGGCAGCTTGTTAGAAGCCCTGTGAAATGTCTACTTGCTTAAAACCCCCTTCTCATATGTCATCTGAATGACAAATCTCAGCTTTCACTCAAACAAAATGATCCCACATCTGGCTTTAGCAGCTTTGACCTAGGTGGCTCAGAAACTGGAAGGAGTATCCAAGGTATGCTCTTATTTTAACCAACAGGATTTATTTTTAAAATCAGCATCATGGCTGGAAGAGGCCAGAACTGCAGCCATCTTCAGACTGGAGACAGCTCAGGGAGGACATTTCTAAGCCTCCTGCATAATACTTGAACTTTATTTTGACATGAGTCAGCATTATAGTGATGTTATGGGAAAGGCAAACATTGCACTAAGGAAGTGTATTCCACAAGAAAAGATCAAACTAACTTGACCTACTGAGTCTGAGGGAAGGACATTTCTCCAGGACACAAGCCAGCTGAGAGAGGGAGACGTTTCTGCTAAGACACTTGCATCCCACCTCTGTGGAATCAAGTACAGGGACATCCCTGATTGGAAGGGGAGAAAATGGAGCAGTGGAGCATTAGCTCCTGCTCTAAGACTTCAGTGGGGAAATACTTTACTTCTGTATCTCTTCTGCTCGTCTCAGGATGGGATCATCACCATCATTCTGCCTTATGTGTGTTAACAGAACAAGTAATCACACCTTATCATTTCAGGGCCATGCCAGTCCCTCTTGATAAGCAAATTTATAGCTCCAAGTGAGTACAGAGTCAAGAGTCAGCAGTGGCTTTAGTAAAAAATGAGTATGAAAATGGGTTCTCCTGTGGGTGGGGAAGGACACTGCCCTGATCAGTTCTGGCTGTCTTCTTCTGCAAGCAATAATGCACATTCCTCCTGGACCTCTGCAGCAGTTAACAGTGGGCAGGGGAAGAAAATAGGACCCAAACATTTCCATAGGAATGCAATTCACTCCTATGTCCTAAATGCCAGCTCCTACCATGATTTTGCCACTTCATCCCTGGTGTGATCCCAGCTCTGATGAGCTGAGCCCTAACAGGTCCTCTTTTTGGGGTGCACGTGTATATCAGTATGTCTGGAATCAACTGTACAAAGGGGGTCTGTCCCTGCCTCCCCTCCATGTCCAGCTGGGCCATGCTCAGCTGCTGGGATAAGGAGTGCTGGGAACAACTGCAGGGGCAGCTGTGCTGCTGAGGAGCACACCCCTCACAGCCCTTCTGCTCCCATTGGAAAAGGGGCTATCCCACTGCTGCTTCCACTATGGTTGTGCTGCCATCCCCCAGGCTCAGCTCCATTCTTGCAGGCCTAGCTGTAAGTGCCCAAGGCTGGGGAAAGTGCTGCTGCTGCTGCTGAAAAGGTGGCTCAGCAGTGGATGCTGAACAGGTTCTGTCTATAGGGAAAGGGCTTTCTATAAAAGCTGCCTGAGCTGGCTGATGTGTGTGGTGTTCTACTGAGGGCTCTGCCCAGCTCAGCCTGCACTGCAGCTGCAGTTACAACAGAGGCAAAACTCACATTATCCTGCAATATATTGAGAATTACCCCCCATTCCTTGGACCTCTTAGGTACCAGGTCTGCCTGGGCTTGTGTTTCACCTTTGTGCTGAAATGTCCCAGGTCAGCTGTCAAGAGCATATTCTGTCTGCACTCAGCTCATTTATCACAACCTCAGTATTGCATCCGTCCTCATTTATTATCCTAGATCTACCAGGTGGAGTGGCCAGGGTGTCTCATGGCGGGAGGGAATCCTGGGCTGCAGGTGCATTCTTATCCTGCAGCTGGAGGCCTGTGGCCATGGCAGAGCCTCTGCTAGGCATACCAGCATCCTCTGCCTGCAGGAACAGCACACACCTCACTGCCCCAGCAGGCACCCTGCAAACAAGCTCTTGCTCCCAAATGTAGCCGTGGTGTTTGTGCTCCTTCCCTCCAACAGTTCTCTCTTCCCAGGGATTGCCCACACATTGCCATGCATCCCAGCAAACCGAGGCGCAGGGGGCTGTGAGGGTCTCCCAGGTTGCACAGTGACTCACAGGTGTCTCTGTGCCCATGCAGGCTGTGCCTGGCCCTTCTCTTCCTATGGAAGTGGTGCAAACCAGGAGTTAAGATTACATGACGCTTGCGAAACAGCGCAGAAACACCTCTGGTTTGGGAGGGTGCTGAGGAAATTCTTGTTGAAATCAATCCACAGCTGGCTGCTTCCCTCCTGTGCTGGCTTGTGCCGAGCAATCGCTTCCCATTCTCCTCAGATCCAGCTTTGCAGATGTGCAGGGACACCTCCCCCCTGCCCGAGCTGGGCAATGCAATGAGGCCATTGTGTCTGAGGCAGCCTGCACACATCGCGTCTTACACAAACAGTAATGGGCTTCGTGATTACTTCTGCTGCTGCCACGGCACTCTCCTTGGCATGTCAATCACCACCTTTCCCCAGGGAACATTCCTCTTTCCCAGGAGGTTGTGGAGCTTTGATCGCACGCCACGGCAGTGGGATGGAGCACAGAACCATCCCTAAGCCCTTCCTACGCTGACACCGAGCAAGGTGACCCTGAAACTGGCTGGCAATGGGACAGCAAGGCACAGGGCAGGGTGTGCTGCACGGTGCCTCACATGCCTGGAAGGAGATGGGAGAGGTTTTCTCTGTCCTTGGAGCAAGTGGGGTTGGTAGCAACATCCTTCCTCTCAAGCCATGGTGGGAGAAGGAGTTAATTCACCCCTGACACCAAGTGCTAAAGTGTTTGTTCTGGCAGTCAGTGCCAGGCAGCAGGAATACACTTTTGACAGAGAGATATTAGGTAAAATGGAGTGGTGACCCAAGGAGGTGTAATTAGCTCTGCTGTCACATAGGAAAGGACATGTTTGTACAGATTATTTCCAATTTCTAGCAACACCTGCTCACTTGCTTTAACCAGGTTTCTCAAAATAAGGACTAATTAGCACTTCCTTGGAAGCCCCGCTCTCTCCAGGCAATGGCTTTACCTTTCAATTGCTATTCCTTCTGCAGGAAGGCACATTAATTACTGTATCAGGAAAAGCTAATGGCAGCAGGAAACCATTTTCATGCCTAAAGCTAATTCAAGGAGAAGGCAGAGCTCACCAGATCTGGATTTTCTTGCTCATGCCAGGCATGAGGGCTGTGCAGTGAGTTTCCTCCTCTGCATCCTTGCAAGAGAACAGGAGTAGGTAGAGCAGGAAAAGGACTGACAGCCTGAGGCAGTGGGGTAGCTCCTGCATATCTATGCTTGTTGTCAGTCCCTTGGAGACAGATGTGTGACCTTCCAGACAAAAGAAATCCCTATTCCCCAGCCGACCTAGCTGAGCTTCACACATAATTTAACATGCCTTATAATATTTTATAGACTCCACTCTGTTACTCAGCATTGAGCTATTATTTAATGAAATGATCCCCAACAGGGACCTTAGGAGAACTAATCGTACATAAAAGCTTCAGGGATAGGGTGATGGGAAACATCCACAAATGCTCTAAATAACGAATTTTTGGTCTCTTAATATTTATTAATTTATAGCCTCTATTCTGGTTGCAGTTCTGTAGATACACTTCAGCATGGTGTTGATTAAATCTGGTGCCAGTGAAAACCAGTATCAGATTCAGGCCCAGAGAAGAAGTATTTTAATTGTTCTAGAGCCATTTTGCCAGCTGGGACCTTTTTTTAATGGCACTGGTAGATGTGTGAAAAAGCAGTTGCAGGAGACTTCTAAGGGAAGAAATTCAAGTTAAGTCCCTTTATCAGTGCATCCAAGATTTAGGATACTCTTCCAGGCAGTTTTGCTTGAGGTCTCCTTATGGATCTCTGTCCACATCCACAGCAGCAGGATCCTGAGCAACGGGTTGGGCAGCACTGAGAGGAACCCCCTTGTGACAAAAGAACATCTATTTATTGTTTATTCCTGTTTATTCTTCTCAACACTGAATTTGCAAAATAAATATGATCCATTGTGTTTTGATGCCCACTTGAATGCTTTGCAAAAACGTGATGCCTTATTTTATTATTATGTTATCTTTTATATTCTTTATTGGTTTATTACATCCAATATCTCAGCAGACTCCAGGGAACTCTGGTGTGTTGAAACAACTTGCAAAGGATGACACAGAGTCACCCATGGTGACTTTGCATTGGGGATGGGGGAATGAAATGGAACAAATCTCACCCTCAGGGGCCTGGAGAACAAAGGAACTTGAGAGGCACCTGAGTGCTATTGGTGGTATGAAGTGCAAGAGGACATAAGGGCTCTGGTTCTTGTGCCCCAAAGGTCTTTATAGCATGCCAATTGTCATGAATAAGGACAGCTTCTGGTACAGGCTGATGAGTAATATTTTTCCAACTGCTGCTGAAGCCACTGGAAAAATCTGGTTGATCCAGGATGTCACGTCAGAACCTAATTCCTGTTTCTGCAAACACCCATACGCTCGTGTTCAGTGCTTAATAAAAGGTAAGCTCCAGTCAATGGGAAAATGTGCTTAAGAGCTTTACTCCCTTGCTTAAGCACTCTGCTGGGTCTGGCCTCATGCAATGTGTCAAGCACTCATTACCCTTATCTTTTATTGTTTTAATACAGATAGTTGTGTGGGAATAACTCTCTCACCACAAAGGTGGGGATTTTTCAGGGTGCGGGGGGAGGCCACCCTGTGCAAATGCACTTACTAAGAACGGCGTGTTTGGGTGACGTTCTGGCTTTGTGCTCCGAGGAAATAAAGGGAAGGAAACATGATTGTCCTGGAGCAGGTACACAGCTTTGAGATGCCTGGCTTGGAAGAAATTGCAGAAAATGTTTCCCTTTGTATTGCAGAGCCTGGCAGCCCAGTGGGATAATAGAAGATAAAGCAAATTGTACAACAATGGAAAATGCTGAGCTCCCTGAGTAATTAAAGGTTGTGTAAGACAGTCGGTAGCATGGCTTGCAAGGATTATTAATGCAGTCACGTTTGCATTATATAAAGGGTAATTAAAATGCAGCCTGCTTACCATTGATTACACCCTTTGCCTGGCACGAGTAGCAGCAATTGCACAGGCAGCAAAGGTGGCTTGGGAAGCAGTGGCTGCCAGCAAAAGGAGAGGCTGTGGGGTGCAGGATGCCCAAAAACTTTGGGACCACTGTTGTGCCATGGCTTTGGACAAATCTCCCAGCAGATTGTGTCCTCTCCCTGTCACAGAGGCAGGAGGGTGGTTTTTCATCCCACCATGCCACAGTCACTTAAGCTTTCCTATAAGAGCTTTTTAGGGTCTGCCTAACATGGGCAGTAGTGGGTAACCTAGGTATCTCAATAGATACCTAGGCTAGCCATGGATTATAGATTGGTGTACCTGAAGAAATTTTGCCAGGGTAACCTGAGGAAGCTGGGAGGTGAGGGAGGCCGCTGGCAACAGCCACTGCACAGCTGGGAGCCACCCTTAGCCCTAAGAAGGCTGCCTTGCTTTTTTGCCAGCCCCACTCTGTTTGTGATTACCACTCAGGAGGATGGGGTGGCACAGGGCAGCTTCCTGAGGCAGTGCAGAGCAGACCAGGATGAGGATGCCAGCTGGTCCCACCGGGATTCCCAAAGCCCAGTTTCATCAGCAATGAGGTGTGAAAGATGGGAGTGGGCCTGGCCATGGTTTCTGGCAGCTCCACCTCCAAGACAAAGGGCAACTGCACCCATATTATGCTGCACATGAAAGTGAACACCAAGAAGGGCCTGAAGTGATATGTTACTTGTGTGGAGGTTGCAATGAGCATTTTCCACTAGTCCCTACAGCAGGGAGAGACAGAGTGCCCAGACTGAGGAGAGAGGAGTGTAAACTCCCTGACATCAGCTCCTGTAAGCCCTTGGACCGCTGGCTGCATTTCCTGTGGCAGAGTGTACCTTCTGGTGCTGAAGAGGGCTTCAAGCAGAGCTAGGGAGGCCTGGGCTCTGTAGGATGCCCTGCTTCCTGGAGCTCTGTCTGTCTGCTCCTGGCAGGGCAGGCAAAGGAGACGCCTCAAACCCACATCCAAGGCTGTTGGGATGCTGTGAGCACACCATGTCTCCATGTTCCTGATTATTTTTCTGTGTTCATTATTGTTTCCCTGGGACTCCTGTCCTGAGTGCAAAGGTACTTCTTGAGCAGTGACAAAGGCAGTGCCTCCAAGGGAGCTGGAGATAAGAGTACATGGGAGAATAAGCTGGACCTACTGTTTTCTCCATGGAAACATGATTGGCACTGAGCTGCTAGGCCCAGTAAATCCAATTATGGCTGTAGGCAGAAATGCGTTTAAAGAAAAAAAGCCAAGCTGGTGTAAAAAAACATATAACTATGTGCTGTAGAATTGTTTGGGCTCGCTCTTTGTTTTTTACAAAAAAAACAGCTTGCCAACTACAAACTTGTGGGATGTGTTTGTTGAGTGATGTTTCCTGTGAAGCCATGGTAAACTACACCTGCCTTGATTTATGGGACAGTCAGCCAATGCCAAACATTTAAAGAGTGAAATATTTCTGGAAAGTCACTTTCCATGTAAGAGACCTGAATAACTAAAACCTGAGCTCCTGGAGATAATAGCTGGGAGTCTTTAGCTTTCCTTCCAGCCAGTCCTGCCCCAACAGCCCTCCAGTGGCTTGTGAGAAATCACTTTTAAATTCACACTACCATTCCTTGCAATACAGGGGACCTCTTTTAAAGACACCTGAGCTTACACAGAGAAATGCTGTGAGGCGAGGAAGACACAAGCTGAGTTTGAAAGCCCTCATTACAGATGGATGTCTATCCCAAACAATCACCATGAGCTCTCCCTCTCTATTTTTATAATTCCCCTTCCCCACAGGTGATGTGCTCTCTGTTTGGGTGGGAGTCAAAATGATTTCATGTAGTTAAAAAGCTGCAACTGGAATATGAACACAACACTTTTCCATATAACATTTTTCCAGGCAAATTAAGAATAAAAGTTCCCCCATCTTCAGCCCTACTCTTGACACAGTGTTTTAGCCACTCAGCTTCCTCCACACAATCCTGGATAGCACTATTGACATCTCCTGCTCCTCAGACCATCTTACCAGGCAGAGCAAAAGCCCTTCATCCCACCTTTTCTCATGGGGAGGAATCTGCCTGCAAAGCCACAGATTTCAAAACCATTTTTTTTTTCTCTCCATGGAAGGAATTAATTGCTTTAAATGCACATTGTGGTGTGTACAACTCGGTATCTTTTTAATTGACTTCTCACCTGTGTTTATTGCATTCTCTCATGAATTCTCATGATTGGTTTGAGACATATTTTGCTTGTTTAGTCACTGGGTAAATATGTGGAGAAGCCAGGACACATGGATGGCTTTTTCAATGTTGCTACCAACTTGACTCGCTTTTAGATGCTTATCCAAAATTTGATTTCTTTCCTGATCTGCAAAACAGAGGTTGATACTTTTAGCTTGATCCCCTTTTAAAAACTTCTCTGAGAACTTGGGGTAGAAACCAGCCGGTGGGCTCCAAGTTGAATGAGTTTCCATTTTTCAAATCCATAACAGTTTTAATTCTGTGCTTTGAAATAGAAAGAAGTACGGAAATGTTAAACTTTTTTGGAGGAGGGTGGGTGGTTTTTAAAAGCTCTATAATTTTGGTATGGTGGGAGAATTAAAAATAAATTCTTCCCACAAGACTTTAGCTTTGCACTGGACCAAATCTTGAAGGAAGCAATATTGCTGTTGATTATAGTTGTCAGGCTTTGGCATTTCTGTGTTGTGGAAGCCAAGTACCAGGGCTGAGGCATGGCCCCTCATCCCAACCATACTCTACTTTCTCATCTCTATTATTCCCAACTGAAAGCAATGAAATGCCTCTTGTCTGAAGGGATCCATTTCAGGCTGCTCTGGGAGGAGCTGCCAAGCCCGTGGTGAGAGGCAGCTCCCGCTGCAGAGGAGCTCGG
This sequence comes from Vidua macroura, assembly GCF_024509145.1. Classification (NCBI taxonomy): domain Eukaryota; kingdom Metazoa; phylum Chordata; class Aves; order Passeriformes; family Viduidae; genus Vidua; species Vidua macroura. Next base: position 33,641,280 of record NC_071573.1, on the reverse strand, counting down.
TGGCATGGCCAGGTGCTCTCCTGAGCGCTGGCACGTGGGCAGGAATCACCCGGCTCTTCCATGTGGACTCTGCCCGCAAAAAACAAGTCCGACTGCCTGCTGGAAAAGTCATCCCTCCCATCCTCACGGTGCCAGGCAGGTCAGGGGGTCATTCCATGGATTTGGGGAGAGGTGCACAACCCTCTGCGTCGTCGATGCCCTTTGCAGACCCAGAGCAGGTAGGACTCCTCTCACTTCACCAGCAGCTGGAGCAACCCACTGCCCTGGATCATTCCTGAGACTGTCCCCTCCCGCCCTGCGGGTGGGTTCAGGCTGGAAGGAGACACCCTGGCACGTGGCCATGGGAAGTTCTCTGGTTACACAGGTGGCCCCATGCAGGTAGTTTTGCTTAATGGTATTAAACAGAGGGGGATAATGTTACCTCAGGGATCAAGTGGTGAGCTTTGTACGGCGTGACCTGCGGCAGCAGTGGGAGCCTCTCCTGCCACGGAGAGGCCTGGGATGTCACGGGGAGCCAGCAGGTAGGGGCAGATTTACTGGGGAAAGAACCTGGTTCAGTCCACCTGGAATGGGTGGACTGATCTCAATAAAACCCACCTATTCCCAAGAGTGTAGCCCCTCTGTTTGAGCACAAGGGCTTAGTTTAATTTTATAAAATTTTAACTATTAATTTGGGATTACCTCCAAACAAGCCAAAGCCATTTATCCTCCTCTACCTCCTCTTGCCCAGACCCATCATCAGCCCAGCTCTACCTCCAAACATGCTGGAGCCATTAATCCCTCTCCATCTCGTTTTGCCACTGCTTTCCTCCACTGCTACTGCTGGAAATGAGCTCCACAGTTAAAACCAACCATTTCAGAGGTGGCCATGTGTCTGCAGCTATGTGAGTCCAGGGTAGGAACCAAATATCAAATAACAAATCAGAGAGGTGGTGTCAGGATCTGTTTGCTGGCACGTGGGCGGAGGACAGGCGGACAACGTGCCCAGAAGTTGCTGGCTCAGCTCTGGTGACACTGGCAGGTTGTCCTGTGGCCTCCCTGAAAAGCTGGCTCCTGCTGGGGTGGGAGCCACAGTTGCCTGCTGTCACCTCGCCAGGCTTTGGGTGGTGCATCCAGATATAGAAAGAAGATGCTATATGGGGGAAGTTACAGTGGCTATGTATAAGTACATATATATAAGGGGCTGCTCATCTCCACTGTCGACCCAGAAAATGCCAATTTCAGTCACATTAAGCGATTAAAAGAGGTGCTCCCTTGACTTCTGTGAAGGCAGGACAAATTTCAGGCGGGTTTCTGTTGGAAGGGAGAAGTGATGAACTTTTGATGAACCAGGGCTGGAAGCAGACAGTCGCTCCTATTGAATCAGCATCGTGTAAGGCTGGCCTCATTAATGAATGTCAGAGAGCCCGCCTGAATCAGAGATTTCAGGCCTCTGCTTTTTCTCTTTTAATTGCATTTTCCAGAGTTCACAGGCCAGAGTAAGTGGGGAAATTTCTGATGGGTCAGAAATGGCTGTGGTTTGGAAAGAATTTCAGGCATCCTTCATGTGACCTCCTCCTCCTCCTCCCTGTGCACAATTGTTGCTTTTAAAAGAAGCAGCGATAATGGGGGACCAGGGGATCTGTCTTGCAGAAATGTTGCCCTCAGTCCTGCTTCTTGCAAATCCCTTCTTTGGGATTTGAGCAGGGAGAGGCCAGGAAGATGTCCAAAGGCAGGGGCCTGGCAGTCAGGTACCCCATGCCCTGCTGTCCTTGTGAGCCAAAGCCTACAACAACCACCAGGCAGCTTATGGGAGACAACTCCCATGCTGTCGTGGAGTTTGGGGTTAATTTGGAGCCAAGTCAAGGCTTACAGAGCCCCAGGAGTGGGTGGGACTCTCCCCCTTAACAGAGATGGGGGAAAGCCCCCTGTGCTCCCTCGCTGACTCAGCTGGCTGGGGCAGCTGGCCTAGCTGGTCTTAAATAAGCCAATTAAGGCTGCACGGTGGGAATGCCTCTCAGCTGAAGGCTTGATTGAATAAAGGCTGCAAGATTTAGCTAATAGTGCTCCAAATCCCAGCAGAGTGTTCCTCATTTAGAAAGTCAGTTGTGCCCCCTCAGCTCTTCCTTTGCCACAGGCAGGGCATGATTCAATTGGCACCAACCCACCAAGGAGTGAGTGGCAGACTGAGCCTGGAGCAGGGCAGTGAGGGGAGCACAACAGGTCTCCCAGCCTCAGTTTCCCCACCTGCAAAACCAGTGGTGCTCCTGAAAGGTGCAGGGCAGCCCAGGCTGTCCTGCAATGGATGTGGGGTAGTTGTTGCACTGGGTTAAATCACAGGTGTGTCTCTGGGTGGACACATGATGTTATCACCATGTGTGAAGAGGGAAAAGAGCTGGGCTTTTCAACATCTTCTAGCAGCCTGCTGATCTCTCCATGAAGTGTTTTAGGCTTCCTGATGAAAAGGTGAAGGAAGGCATCCTCAGCTCTGGCTGACTGCCCTATGCTTCCTACCATGACTGTGGAAGAAGGTGGACCCAACATGAACAGGTAAGTATTATCTCTGCAAAACTCCAAAAGAAATTGCTTTCCTTGGGGCCAAGATTCTGACATCAGGGCTGGCTGCTGCTCACCTCTGTCTGTGGTTCCCAGGCTGCAAAACCCTGCTCTGGTTAAATCTAAGAGGCAATATGACGTGTAAGGGCCCAGATCCTTATTTTGATGTGCTGCAAAACAGGAGTGTGTTTGCAAGAGAGGGAAGGGATGGGGATTTTTAAATTTTAATTATTATTATCATTTTAATAGTAAAGAAAAAACAGCTCCCTTCAAAGAATACCTCCTTATGAATTTATAGTCCTCCAACCCAGTATTTTATGATCTCAACAAGAAGCTCATAAAACCAACTATTTGGAAAGGGTGAGAAAAAAAAAAAAAAAAAGGGGGTGTATAAAAGAGGCACCAGCAAGTCACAACTGAAAGCATGGAAGGAGGTTTCCTAAGCCAAGAGTTCCCATAGAAGGAGCTGGGCTAGCTCAGCAGGAGAGGATGTTTTATGGGAAACCTTTTACGTGGGCTCTCCTCAGTGCTGCTGGGTCGGGGGCCTTGGCTGTGCTGGTGAGGTGCTCTCAGCACAGGAGCATCCTGCAGAGGGGAAGCAGGGAGGACACAGTGGGCTGTGCTTCATCCTCTGGCAAAATCCTTACTCATCCCAGGGATCTGCAAGGGGATTGCCCAGCTAGGAGAGGGCGTGGCTCACTTGGAGGAGGCGTGGGTCTGGAGGAAGCTGCTGTGTGTTGTGCAAACTGCTGAGAGCCCCTCATTTCTGCAGGGGTTCAGGAAATGTGTTCTGTTTGACCTGGGGCTGCAGAGGGCTCACAGAGGTGAAGTGGTTCTCAGCAGAAGGCCCTCTGCCAGGTGGGCACAGGCTCTCTGCTACCTGCACATGGCAGAGGTGTCCCTCCTTAGAGACGTTGATTGCTACAAATGACAAGGCAGTACATAGTGAGAAACAGAAATGCTGAAAATCTGGTATTCAGCAGTCTCAATTTCTGTGTGAGGGAGGGAAGTTATTTTTTAGGGTTTGGTGGTTTCTTTCTTTTTGTCCTTCGTATTCCCCAAAGGCCCTGCTGTATTTTACATGTTCTGGTTCAGCAGCCTCTGAGCACCTTCCCCTTCAGTGCTGCTGGACAGGAGCAGGCTTGGCTCTGCAGGAGACCCTTTGCTGGGTCTGGTGTTCTGAGCACAGCCTGGCCACACAGCCTGGCCTGCCTATGATCCAGGGAGCTTGAACATCAAAGCTGCAGGCATCTGCTACCTAGACAAATTCAGTGCTCCTTCCAGACACGTTAAAGGCAGCGAGGAACATCAGTCCCATGCTCCGCCCTTTAGCCACAGTGACTGGTTTTCTTGTGTTTAGTCTACCACATTTCTGTGCTGGATTAGAGTCCTGTTGGTGTCTCCATGAAAGCAGATGAGCTATAATTAAACCTCCCAGGATCACCTGTGCCCTTTGGGGTTCTTCCTTCCTTTCTCTGGGTTATTCCCACCTTTTCAGTGCCCTTTTCAAATCCCAGACCTCAGCACCCAGTGCCATCAGCATGGGCTGGGTAAAAGCAAGCCCTGCTTTCCCTCTGTACCCCCACCACTAACATGCTAGGACCTCATTTACCCCTTTTGCTATAGGGCAGTGCTGGGAGCTTGGATTTGCCTCTCTGCCCTTATGAGCTAAGGGTAGGTCTGTGGTGTGTCTGGGAGCTCTGGTTGAACAGCCAGCAGCAGGGAGAGGTGGCCTGCAAGCCATGGCAGCAGTGCCCACCACTCTCCAGAGCTGCTCTTTAAAGGCCATTAAAAGATGTTGTACCTAAAGAGGCATTAAGGGCTCACTCCTGATGTCACATAATAAGTCAAATTGGAAGGGACACACAAGGATCATCAAGTTCAGCTCCTGGCCCTGCACAGGACAGCCCAAGAGTCACTCCATGTGCCTGAGAGCATTGTCCAAATGCTTCTTGAACTCTGTCGGGCTTGGTGCTGTGACCACTGCCCTGGGGAGCCTGTTCCAGTGCCCAACCACCCTCTGGGTGAAAAACCTTTTCCTAATACCCAACCTAAACCTGCCGGCACAGCTTCAGGCCATTTCCTTCGGTCCTGTCCCTGGTTATCACAGAGAAGAGATCAGTGCCTGCCTCTCCTCTGCCCCTCAAAAATAAGTTGTAACTGCAGTGAGGTCTCCCCTCAGTCTCCTCTTGAGGAACACACAAGTGACCTCAGCCACTCCCCATATGGCTTCCTCTCAAGGCCCTTCATCATCCTTGTTGCCCTCCTTTGGACACTCTCTAATAGTCTAGTGTCTTTCTTTTTTATGTTGTGGCTCCGGGAACTGCCCCCAGCACTTGAGGTGAGGCTGCCCCAGTGCAGAGCAGAGCAGGACAATCCCTTCCCTTGCCCGGCTGGCCATGCTGTGCCTGATGCCCCCAGGACAGGGTTGGCCTTCCTGGCTGCCAGGGCACTGCAGGTTCATGTTCAACTTGTCACTGATCAGGACCCCCAGGTTGCTTTCCAGCATCTCATTCCCCACTCTGTCTGTACATTCGGGGTTGCCCCAGCCCTGGTGCAGAATCCAGCACTTTTCCCACATTGAACTTCATGTGGTTGGTGATTGCCCAGCCCTCTGATTTGTTGAGGTCTCTCCTGCCTCAAAAGAGCCAACATCTCCTCCCAGTTTTGTATCATCTGTGAACTTGCTCAGTATCCCTTCCAGTCCTTCATTCAAGTAATTTATGAAGATGTTGAAGAGCACAGGGCCAAGGGCTTTCCTCCTGAAGCCATCCTGGCTGTGATTGATGACTGTGTTGTCCTTCAGGTGTTTTTCAGTTTTCCCCTCCCAGAATAATCTTCTCCATAACTTGACCAGGCACTGAAGTATACAGATAGCAGTATCCCTTGCTTTTTCTATTTCTTTCTTTACTTTCTATTAAACTCATAATCGGTTTAAAGATGTGTAAGAGTGGCTCTTTCACAATTTGCACTTTGGAAATGGGGAAAGTGTAATACTTCCCCTACACGTGCAGAACTGTGCTCAGTTTTTCCAGAACAAGATATTTACTTCCTGGCCAAGGTCCAGAATGGAAAATTTAAGAGTAGTAAATATTTCTGAGCATAGGGGGTGTGATGTTGGTTTTGATTTTGCATAGCTTTTGTTTGTTTGTTTGTTTGGGGGGGTTGGGCTTTCTTTTAAGTTGTGGAGGGTGACTGCCCTTTTCCCCAGCTCCTTGTACAGCTGCAGTGGGATGCCCCTATTTTGGGAGGTACAAGCTGATGTGATTCTCCTTGGTTTCTCCCATGCCTGCCTTGGGGGCTATGAAAGAAACCTGTGGGGGATGATAACCTGTGTAATTCTGTCAGTGCACACACTGGAACAGGCGAGCCAGGCAGCAGCAGTGAGGCTGGGCAGGGCTGTGGTAGACCCCACCTGTATGTATATATATGTATATAGGACTGTGAAGACAAGTGCTCTTCCCTGCACTGCACCCAGATAAAGAAGTTTTATAGGCTTTATTTTTATAGGCTTTTTTATGGGCTTTATTTTCTCTCTTATCCGTGCATGTCCTCAGAAATACTAATTACTGAGTGTAAATTGTTGGGAAACAGCTGTACACGTCCATCCATTTGCTGGTAGACTCATTTCCTCTGCATCCTTCCACCCCTGCATTTTAGAGAGGAAAGGGATTTATTATAAGGCAGCACTGTGGAAAAAACTTCCTTAGAGAAACTCGCTGGATAATCCGGGAAAGGCTTGAGTAATGGAGCTTTTTGTGAGCTAACAGAATAAAACTACTCCACAAAAATATTATCATTGGGAACATGAGCTGAAAAGGGAATGATTCATGTGAAATCCAGGATGTTCCTATGAATCAGTGCTGTGAAAAGTAGGAGAGGGTTGGGGCAAAATGAGCACCTGAGACCTGCCCTGAAGCATGGAAAAGATAAAACACCTTTATTAAAGGCCTCGTCAGGAAGTAGCAGAGAGTGTGAGACAGACTTGGGAAAACCACAGGATGGAGAGTCCCTAGAGCTAAGGAGAAAGCCATATGAGGAGCCTGCATGATTGCTGATAGACAAATAAAAGTAAAGACAAATCTCTTCACCCCTCTGCACCTACACTACCTCATCCAGGAACATGAGACAAGAGACTGCTGCCAAGAAGAAGCTTTGTGGGCTATCTCTGCTCTTTTCTGGGAGATACTGCTTTGGAAGAGGCTTAGTGGAACAGATTAGGTCGAAAAGAATTTGTGACCTAGCAATCTTTTTCCTATCTTTCTGAAGGAGAAATTAGTCCCATCCACTATTTAATGTTTCACAGGCAGCAGAACTTGTGTTCCTGACTCACCAAGGGCTTTTTAAACCCACCCCTAATTTCTTCCCTTATGCTGCCACTGGTTGAGGTGATGGAGGAGAAGAAGGAGGTTTGGCTTTTGTGGCATCTTTGCTCTCTTTGTGCCCTGCCAAAGACTTCATGGTAGCACGGAGGTTACTTGGTGGTGCATGCAAGCCCTGGGCCCCAGGGGAGCCACAGGGCCAAAAGCTGCTGTGTTTCCTCTCCCATACCTTTGTGGCTGGGCTGCTCCTGCCTCTGACAATCCCCTGAGGTGCTGTGTTGATGAATTTGGACAGGGACTTTCTGTCACACGCTATATTTAGGCTGTGGATTTGCATTGTTAACTTGGGTGTCTTAATGAGCAGGCGCTTGCTTGTGGCAGCAAGCACTTGCCTCTCATGGGCTGTGGCACTCTGATGTGGGAGCATCTCTCTTGTGTGGTCAAGGATGCTGCAGTAAGGAAGAGAAAATGAAAAAACCTACTTTTAATTTTTTTTTGTCAAAGGCAGGTCTTAGATGCCCGTATGTCCAAAGCCTTTGGCAGGTTATGGGTACTGTCTGTGGCTATAACTCACTCTGAGGTTCCAGTGCTGTCTCACTTTTTGGAGGTGGCACAAATGTGATGCCACAAGGCAGGGCTGGGGCTGTCAGATGCTGGGGCCAGAGGGAAATCCCTGGCTGCCACAACAGCCCCTTCCCTCACAAACACTGATGGTTTGCACTGCTTTGCAGGGTCTTTTGCTGAAACAAAACGGTCTGGGTGACAAAATGGAAAAACTGATCATCACTTATTCACAGATAGATCCTAAAAATATATGGCTATTGTTCTTTTCCCTGTGACCCAGCTGGGATGAGCTGTTTTATAGAGGAAACAACAAGATAAACAAAGAATTCCAATATGCAAGGGTGAAGGCTGTTGTCTAATTTTTTTCAGCTTCCTGAATCTGACTCCTAGATCTTTCTTTGCTATCCGGCTTCCCCTCTCCAGCTCCCTTTCTGAGCAGGAAAACATGAAAGATGGCTAAGGATGTTCGTGTTGAATGCCAGGCTGAGATACTGCATGTAGGGAGACACGGAGGCCCTCGGGCCATGGTGCTGCTCCTGCACATGTCAGTGATTCAGCTGTGGGTCATCAGGGCTGGGGAAAGCATGGATCATGACCCTGGCATGTGTCACATGCTGAGAAGCCGCCACAGATGTGAAACCCACTGTGGATGTCACTGTTCTTTATGTGATCCTTCTGCAGCATCCAGAAGTCCACCACTGTTGTTGGTAAGGTCTGATGGGGTATTTATGTGAATTGTCCTTGCTGGCCCCATCCAGGATATTCCTGCCTGGCTCAAACTGAGCCACTCCTTTCTTCCCACCTCCAAGCATGGCTGTCACCCTGCTCAGCAGTTTAACCCTGTCACCTCCTGTTTGGTCTGAGCACAGGGAGGAAGCACAGCGCTCATTAGGCTGGAAAAACCCAACCCAAACCAAAGCATATTGCAGGTGGCATGAAGGTCTGGGCACCAGGATAGAAATCCTTGCTCATTTTAGCAGCAGGTTGATCTATCACAGCTCATTTCGGGTTTGGTGGTATGTTGTTTTTGTTCCATCAGAGAGGGTGCTGGTCCCTTATGTGGTTGCAAATGCCTGCATTTGTACACATGTCCTAAATCACAGTGGGTGATTTAGTGCAGAGCTTCACATGGCCTTGATTTGCCCCCTGACATTATACAAAATAAGAAAAACATGGAGTGAGGCAGCACTGCTTCTCAGTCACCAGCTCTGCAGCTGGTGTGAATCAACCCAGCTCCTTGGGTTTCTGTGGAATTGCACCCCTACACAGCAGAGACCGTGCAGCTCCTCACATGTGAGGGTTCCTCTCAAACCTGTCTCAGGGCCAGATCCTGTACAACGACCTGGGCAGCAATGCTGAATTTTGCAAGCATCGTGCCCAGCTGCTGCTTTGCTTTTTGTGCAAGCTGGCCATCCTCAGCAGAGCAGGGACAGGATGAGCAGGAGCAGCACATGTATCTCTGGGCTGCCCGCTCAGCTGGGAGGCACTGGAGGGAATAGGCTGCTCAGCAGCTCCAGCCTCAGTTTCTTCTCTCTGACAGTTGCTTGCCACATGGGCCTATAAAGTCAGCGTGATCACTTTTTCAGGGTCATACAGGAAAGAATACCTGAGCAACAACCTCAGACCTGAGACTTCGGCCCCTCTGCTCTGAGCCTGCAGCTGGCGTTTGGTTAATGGTTTCCTGGTGCGTTGCAGTGCACCTCTCAATCAGAGCACCCCCAAGCCTCATGGGTTTGCCAGCCCAGACCCTGTCTCTGCTGCTGAAGAATCTGCTCTTGAGCTTGGGTTAAACCAGTGAATTTAGGATGCAGGTTGCCTGGTGGGCTGTCGCTGTATCCCATTGTGTTTGGACAGGAGCATCCAGGATTTGGGAGATTCGCCCTTAGCCCTCAATAAGCCTAAAGAAAACCCAAGTGTATCTTTGCACGGTTGTGAGTCTATAAAGTTGTTTTAATTCTGTTGTGTGAAAAAAAGAACCTGCTATTCTGAAATACTTTTAATAAGCTTCAGTAGGCTGGTACCATGTGTCAGGTGGGGCTGGGCTGCTGGGCAGGAGTTGTCTGACCCCTCCAGAGCAGCCTGGCCCTTATCACGCAGCATTCCTCACCTGGAAATCTCCAGTGCATTTTGATTCTTCTTGAAGACCTACTTGTGACACCATTCTAATGGGCATCTGGAGGGCCATTGGAGTATTGCCTTCCCTGCAGCTTTGGACACCTGTAGGGGTTTATGCTATCACCTGATTGCTGGCTGGATCAATATGAATTGCCCCGGGGGTGCTGCTAGCTTGAGGCACGTGTAGGGAGGGAAAACTGGGGAGGCTGGGAACATCTCTCATAGTCCCTGTCTGAGGACATCTATCAACCCTCTGGACCTTCCACCCTGGCCCACCCCTGCCAGGTCTGCAAGCACCAGGAGGGCTTGGGGAGCAGCTCATGGGATGGGAGAGTGTAGGGGAGAAGCCATCATCCTGCCTGGATGTCTTGGGCAGTGTGGGCACCTCAGAGAAGGAGGGTGAGGGGTCTGTATCCCTCCAGCTTGCAGGGAACAAAGGTACCTTTCCATCAAGTTCCATTGTGATGGATTTCAAGTGAAACTGAGACAGGGTTCTCCACCAAAAGGTGCTGCAAGCAGCTGCCCTTGCTCAGCATTTGATCTCAGCCTCCCCCCTGTCTCTGGCTATCTGTTCCTTTCACCGAGCACCTGGAAACAGCTGACTAATGGAGATGTGCAGATGGTCATCAACTTCTGCATTATACAGCACTTGGCTAAAAATAGCCAAGGTTGCAGGTCTAGGCCCCAGCTCTGCTGGGAGAGATTTGCAGGGCACAGTCAAGAAGCGATTTGTCCCCTGGTGCCATGGCAACAGCTCTCAAATGTGAGCAGCAGGACAGCAGCAGCATGGTGCTGCTCCACTGGTGCGCAGGATGACCTTGGAGAAGTGGGAAGCAGCAAGGTGGGCCATTGTTCCCTCCCACAGCCCCTTTCCTCAGCCTGCAGCCATCAGCTCTGGCAGAAAAGACTTGTGAAGGATGGACTAAAATAAGGCAAATGTGCCTCATTGCATTTGCATTTAGATGGCAAAGATAAGGATATTAGGAATTACAAGTAAGTTGATACAGGAAAAAATGCAGTAGAGAGATTTGTAGTTGTATCACTGAGAGTGCCCGTACTTCTTTTTTTGTGAGTTTTTTCTGTTTGCTTGGTTTTAGCTTAGCACTATGCTGCCTGTTGGCCATGGTGCTGTGGGTTCTTGCTGGAGGACAATTTAAGCAGACTGGTTTCACTAGGAGGTGGAACTGGAGGTGTTGTAAATGCTGTCCAAACCAAAGAGGGCAAAGGTCCATCTGCAGCTCCTCAGCAATAACTGTCTTAGCACATTGCAGTTCTGCTGTTTGTCACATTGTCACACGGTCTCTGCAGTCTGATGGGTAAAATGTCACTTTTCCCCTCACTGTGAGGGAAAAGGAGATGGGAACTGAACTGAGATAAACAATTCAGGTACTTTTGCAAATATTTTTTCTGCAAAGGGCTGAGGTGTAAGACTTTAGTATTGTTCTTCACTCCAAATAGCCTTTAAAAAATCAGCATTTGCTTGCAGAAAGTTGTTGGGTGCATCTTTGTTTTCTAATCTGTTTTCACATGTGGAAACAGATTGGATAGTCTGGACCTTCACCATATGTGACATAACCTGTCTCAGTTTTCAGGGGGTGTTTATGATGAATGTTTTGGTTTTTTTTTTGGAGCTTAAGGTTTTTCATAATCTCAGCCCCAAATACATTAGATGGCCTGGTTAGTATTGGGCCTGGCCCCTTTGAAACCTCCCTGCAGGTACTCAAAACAAGACAACCCCAAGCACCAGACTTAGGTATACAGACTTTTAATGAGACTCCCATGAGTATTTGATGCCCTCATTTGAGAAGGGGAAGTGGTGTAGGAAAATTGAAATGGAAAGGGGTAGAGGCCTACATGTTTTGGTACAGGAGAGGAACTGAAGCATAGCCATGTTTCAGAATTCTGCATCTCCACCCATGCTCGTGCTCAGCACTGTGTCTCCTTCTGCATGAAGAGCTGCTCTCCCAATGGAGCTGGGTCCAAGGCATCAGTTGGAAACTGAGTTTTGAGGCTGGTGAGCTTGGTGTAGCTGAGTGAAAAGATAGAAACCATTTATAAAAAACACAATCCAGATTTGGGTTTAAATTTTATGTGCATATTTGAATTTGCCTACATTGAATTTTCTTTTAGGCGGGCCTCTTTGTTGGTAAGGCTGAAGAAGAGTCCCTGCTTTATTCTGTCAAGCGCTTTTATGGGAAAGTTAAACAAATGTTTACCTCTCACAACATTTCTTATCAAATGACTGCAGAAGGACAGCCCTGCCTCTGAGAGAGGGACCTCCCCTTTCTCACTGTGCTCTTGGACAGGTGTTGTAATTCCCTGTTTGGGACTGAGCAGGAAGCATGGAAGGGGAAGTGAAATAAAAGCAATCAAATAAAATATATTTAGGAAGTACAGTCTCCAGCATTGCTTCTGGGAGTGAGCATCCCTTAACTCCCACTCTGATGCTAGAGCAGATTTAAAAAGGTGGGTTAATAAATGAGTTGCTTGAAATGAAAAGCCTCTGCCTCTGATGCACAGAGCACTGAAAAAAGAAAAAATTCTGCAAGAATCAGACACCTGCAGGATTCAGATGGGTCTCCTGCAGGTCTGACTCTCAAGCTGCTGCGTGAGGGTGTTTCTGCATTGTATGAGCTTGAGAAAAGAGCTCATGGAGGTGCAGTTCCCCTTGGCTAGAGGAGTTCACACCAGTCTTGTCCTGGGAAATGCTGGTGTCTCTCAGGCCATGACCAGAGCCAGCAGCTTGGTCCAGTTTTGCATCTTTGCCTGCATCTTTCAGCAATCAATTCATTGCTCTAAGCTGGCATTGCCCTAGAATTGTGGCATCTCCCTGCACTTTCCCACTCGTGTTTTGCACTGCTGGATGGCCTCTAACAAGGCAGAGCTCAGTTCCCACAAAACCCAGATTTTTCCCAGTGATACTGGCTTCTTCCTTTGGATAACAAGGCCCTGATGAGATGGGAACCCTGTGTGAAACTGTGCCCAGGGCAGCGGGCTGGGCCGGCAAGGAGCTGTGTTGCCCTAACAGGCGCCTACAGGAAAGGCGGTGGAGCAAGTGGAGCACCTGCGGAAGTTTCCAGGCACCAGCAGCCCACCCTGCCTTCAGAGATCATCCATCACAGCAGCCATGAAGGGAGAGTACTTACCAGGCTGCTCTTTGAGCTGCCCATCAAGGCAGTGGCTACTCCCTTGGGTCAAGTTGGATCGTTGCTTTCTGGCACTCCTGCCGTAAAGGCTCCATCACCACTCACGTTTCACCCACGGGTGCTCCTAAACCGAGGACAACCTGCACACTTTCCTCCTCCCCCTGCACCCTCCACAGTAAGCCAGCCCTGGGGCTGGTTTCCAGCTCAAGGCCAGCAGTGGGTCTGGAGCGCTCTTCATCCATCCCGTGGAGACCATGCTCCACAGGAGATGCTAACCGTTCTTAGCAAAGCATTGCTGTAGACTTCCCTCCACTGCTCTGAGAAAACAAGGTGATTGTAGGGGGGAAATGTTCAGCAAGTGCTGCTTTCAGGTGTGTTTTGAGCCATTGCTGCTCCACAGAGGGAGTACCCAGAGCCCCCTCCCCAGTGACTGCAGCACCTGGTGCGGTGCCAGGCGTGGGCAGGGGCAAGGCAGCTGCAGTGGCTATTAGAGGCTCTCATCAGTCTTCACTCAGGGTGGATGTGAGACAAGGATGTGATTAGGAAATGGGACCTTGAGTGAAAAGTCATCTATCAATTGGACTTACTAACCTAAATGTGTCAAGTAAGTTTCCACCAAAAGGAGAAAATTTATTTATTTTTAATTTGGGCCGTTTTAAAAATGGAGAAAGAGACAAATTTGTATTTTATTTTTATTTTTAATGTAAGAAACATTACTTACCGAAGCTTCAGAGAGTACATGGTTATTTGTTTACCTGTCTCCAGCCTGAAAACAGCTAGCAGCAAAGGACATATTGGGATGACAAGGAGAACAGGATGAAGAATCTAACTCTTCAAATAAGCTCTTTCCAGGGATTTCCAGGTGCTTTCTACCAGACTAACACTGCTGCAGCACTCTGTCTGCCTCTTGCCTTCTCTGCCTACACAGTGTCTTGCAGGCAGCTGCATTTGCACAGTCAGTGCCCAAACTGGGAGGACACGGGCCAGCCCGGGCAGAAAGCCACTTAGCCACAGTTAGCTTGGTTCCGCTCCAGCTGGCCTGGTGTACTGAGAGAGCGCACGTGTCTGTCGGCAAGGACTGCAGGTAGCACCTTGTCGCCTTTTGGTGGCACACAGATAGGATGGAGTTCCTCTAGGGAAACTCAGCCAGCTTTGGGAGTCTCTCCTGAGTCAGAGTCTCTATATCAAGGTGTCTCGGGGCATGTGATACTGAAGAAAAGCGGTGAGTTTTGAGGTCTGGTGAGTCATGTCAGTAATTTCCCACAGTCAAAACCTACTAAATTAAAATCTGCATCTGGATGTAATATTCTTAAATTTGTTTCTTCTTGGAACCTAAGAATTGAGTTTGGCCATTATAGAGAGGTTTTTAAGATGGCCTATCTTAGGAGAAGAGGTCTTTTCCTAAACTTCAAGGATATTCATATCTGAAGTCTTGATTTCAGCCCAATCCTTGTTTAAGATCTCTCTGGACAGGACAAGTGTGGGATTTTTTTGTCTCTTGGGAAAATAAAAAGCCGCAGTTCCATGTTGGTGAGATTTATTCTGTACAACACACTTAAGTGAAGTAAATCAGCTTTCTGCTTTCAGTGGCAGCGAGGACCTACTGCCTCCCTCTCAGGAGCAGGTGCCTGCTGGTCCCTTGTCCAACATGGAGGTTGCTTCTGCGTGGCCACTGCCACTGCCCTCCTGCTGTGGCAGCTGTGCATCCTACAGAGTGTATGTGGGAGTGTGGTGATGTTCCTTCTGTGGAGGTCAGCACTGTGCAGAGGTGACCACTGACAAGGCATGAGGCTTCCAGGGCTGAACCCTTGCTTCAGAGTCACACGTCTGTGAGAAATTAAGCATCCTTCCAGCCCTGTGCAGCAATTTACTATGAAATCAAGAAAGAGAATGAACCACAAAGTTGCAAAGGTTGGAGCCAGTTCCTGTTGTACCCCTTGCAAATTCTTTCCTTCCCCAAGCATTGAAAAATAGCGCAGCTGTTCTGTTCCCTCTGACAAACTCCAATCATTTTTATAAGCAAATACTGAGAGCAAATAAAAATATTTTGGAGGTTCTGAAATGTTGATTCACTTCATGTTCCGGCCATAAAGGAAACAAAGGGCTAGAGATCAAAACTGTTTTCACAGTCTTGTCTAAAATGGGAAAAGGAATCATGGCAACCCAAATGTTTTGCGATAAACTTTGCCTCCAGTTGTGAATTTATGCCTGACTACCATGTTATTTTACAGGGGTTAATTTCTGTCAGTATTAGATGCATGGTTACTGTTGGTCTTCTGCTGGCCTTTTTGTCCAGCCTTGACAGGACCAAGACAGACCTGCCCTAATTTGCTGGACCACTGAAGCACTGAACATTGGGCACTGGAACAGGCTCCCTCAGGCAGTGGTCACAGCCCCATGTTGTGACAGAGTTCAAGAAGTGTTTGGACAATGCTCTCAGGCACATGTAGTGACTTTTGAGGATGGTGCTGTGTGGGCCCAGGGGCTGGATTCAATGATCCTTGTGAGTCCCTCCCAACTCAGCAGATTCTGTGATTTGGAGCTGAGGTCTTAAAGGTTCTGTCATGGATTTGAGTGCTTTGGGTGCTTTTGGAGCCTCAAGCTCTCTCATTGGGTGTACCTGTGTCTGTATCTGTTTCTGGAGGCAGCAACCCACAGCGTGTCCCCAGAGCGCATGGGTATGCAGTGGCCGGTATCAGTACTGCTGAAGGCTGAGTCCCATCCTGCAAAGCTCTTGGCTTAGGTCTCTCCTGGGCCACAAGCCATGACCTTGACGCATCATTATTAATCTTCTGTGGGTTTATTTTTTTCTTTCTTTCCTCCCCCTGCCCACCCCCCCAACAAAGCTTGAGAAAATGTCTTTTGGGGTGATACTTTGATTATGTGGTGCTCATGGTATGTGCTGCATGCTCTGAGTTATCATGAGTGAACACTCAGAAGAGGTCAGTAGCCAGTGGAAGGTGGTTCTGGAGGAGGTACCAAAACTGGGGCCTTCCACACCTGCACTCCCCTCCGTCATGGGAAACGTAGGGAAACAATCCCATCAGCTGTGCTTGATTTTCCTTCTGGAAGGAAGTACTTTGAGCAAACAAGGAAGAGGTTGCAAGAGAGGTGGTCCCTGGAAACATTCAAGATCAGGTTGGACAAGGCTCTGACCAACCTGATCTAGTTGAAGATGTCCCTGCTCATTGCAGGAGGGCTGGAGTAGATGATCTCTAAAAGGTCCCTTGCAACCCATACTATTCTATGAACATGTGGTATGAATGACCACAGACTTAGGACCTTGGGAGAGAGGTACACAGCTAAATCTGTCAGTGTAGACACACTTAATTTACATTTTTAGCCAGAATTGTATTGGTGGCTTACAAACAAAAGGGGAGAAAATTGGATTAGTCTTCTGGATTCAGTGGCTGCATTAGAAAAATTCAGAAAGAGGAAAGGAGGAGGAAGTGACTTATTCCTCCTGAAAAGGCAGTGTGGTAAAATGCAGTGTGAAGTTCAGCAGTGGTAAATATAGCTAAATCAATTGAGTTTAGTTCATATCCTGAGAGCCATAAATGTACACAGGTGAAATTTTATGAGCTTTTAAAAAGAATTTTATGAGCTTAGAGGGAGAAGCAGTATAATTTGAAACTAGCAATGGAAAAATAATGTAATATGGATTGTGGCATACCTAGAAAAACCTGTTAAGTTACCCTACAGAAGGACCACAAAGGATAAGCAAGGAGAAGAGATCTAGGGATCTCTTTCATTCTTCTCCAGGACCTTGATCTAACCTTCTTTCAAAACTGTAGCATCCATTGAAATTACTCTCTGGGCAGTCCAGGAGTCTAAAGGACTCCCAGGGAAAAAGTCTCACAAGAGAAGTGAAGAGGAGGGAAATGTGTAAGTCCTTGGTAGGTTCTGATAGTTCTGTATCTCTGCACCCTCTGGTTTTCCTCTGGGGGATTAGAGGTTGCCCTGTTGCACACTTGGTAAGAAGCAATGTTCTGAGACATGTAAACATGCCTGGTCTTGTCTGCTTGGTATAAGAAGGGTGGCCTGTAGCCTCACCTGAGGCATCTGAAAACCAAAATACGCTGACTCCAGAAGCTCTTCTTTTACGAGTGGCCTTAAGAGCAGAGGACTGATAGCAGCAGCAGAAGGCTTAGAGTTGTGCAGGTGTTCTCATTTAAGAGACCAGGACACGTGTCCCCCTCACACCTCCTGGTTTCCTGCTGAGCTCTGACAATACCTGGAGCTCTCAGTGCTGTCTCCTCCTCTGTGCTGTGTTTCAGCAGAAGGTATCAGTTCCTCGGGATTGAAAAGCAAATCCAAAGTTTTTGGGAGCGGAGACCACTTGTGGCTTAGCTCAGTGACAGACTGGTCAGCAGTACCAATCAGCTTCTGTCCAGCCATGGTGAGATAGGGCTGAGAGCCACCCTGAAAACTGCCAAGCCAAATGATCAGTTTTAAATATCAGCATTTCCACAAGTTCAAATAACATAATAATGTTATTTGATGCTATGTGAGTGGGTTATTTTGATTTGATGAGGTCCTGCTTGCTCCTGACAGTGCTTCCTTAGACCACTTAGTCTTTTGAGTGTGGTGAGACAGGCTGTGCCCTAAAGAGTTGCACATCAAAGCAGAAGCCTTTGTGACTAACCAACCCAGTCTGGTTCAAAATCAGATGTCTAGGAGAGAATTTTCAGCAGACAGCTACAAGTAGAGCAGTAATGAGGTCAAGAGCCTATTATTGACCTCTTCTCATAGGCAAGAATTTATGCAAGAACAGGAGCACTGCATTTGAGACATGGTCTTCTGAAACAAAGGCTTTATTCCAAATAAAACATTTTCCCTGCATCAGTACTCAGATCTGGCTTTGATAGGAAAGTCATCAACAGGATCCTCGTATGGTGCTAATATCTTAGCTTTTCCTTCTGCAGTTGTGTTTGGTTATATATAAATATATATATATATGTATTTGTATGTATTTAAAGCTCCTCTTGTTAATGCACCAAATATGTGTAGGCAATTAACAGAAGATTGTGTTTGATTATGGCTTACATGAAAGTCTCCAGAGAAGTTACTGTTCATTAGTCACTGAGCAGCCCTTTCAGCCATGAATGGTGACCTTGGCAGAAGGTCCTGGAGACCACAGAATTAATTGAGAAAGTTTTAATAAAGGCTGGTGCATGGAAAAAAAAAAAAAAAATCCATATGACTAGTGCATTGTTGGCTGGTGAGGATACGTTTGGCAGATACCTATCCCGTTACAAAGTCAGATACTAAGTTCATTGCCTCAATGTGCTTTCAGGGTAGATTTGATGACAAGCTAGAGAAAGGCAGCTTTAAAAAATGTTCTTTGTTACATTCTGAAAGCCGTCTTGCAGTTTGACAAAAGTGTAGGCTCACTTAATAGGAGTCTGTTGTATTTAGCCAGATGCTTTCTTGGAATAGCATTTTTCCATGGCATCATAGTTACAGAAGTGGTTGTGAACACATTCACTAGCTCATGTGGCCTAAATGAGTTTTCTTAATGAAAAAAATAGCCTTGTGCGTTGATTTCACTTGCTGTTGTTCCTTCAGTCACAGTTTGTGAAAGCTCTGAAACTCTCTGTCTTTGAATTCATTGAGCCTACATAAGAGTGCAAATATCAGGGTGGATGTAACTTCTTAAGCAGGCATGGCTAAATTTCCGGAGGGGCTTGGATCTTCTGAGCTAACACTATGGAAGTAAAAAGGGCTGGTATGCACTAAAAGGGTAGTTGGGGTGTCTTTAGGCACCCATCGATTCAAGTCCCAGCAAATGAAGTGACATTATCAGGTGCTAATTTCCCCCTAAGTGACAATGCACTCACTGGAAATAAAGACCAAAGGGAGGCTTTGTGCCATAACTTTCTCTGAATCAGAGTATATTGGAAGGACTGCACTATTCTCTCTACTTGTGGAGCCACAATTAAGCAGTTACATTGATATTTGTACTGAGATCATGGCCTCTGAAATCACAGGAGTGTGTCATCTTGAAACATGTGGACCATGACCATGGGGAATGCTGAGCAGTCCTAGAGGATGTGAGGTTTTAATCAAAGCACTCTGAAGTATTTGGGACTCTTTATACTGGCTTGGATGGGTTTTAGATTGAGCTCTTGAAATCCAGCAAGTTTAGGCAAATAGGCATGAGTAACCAAATGTTTTTCCAAAGCTCATTTTGTCATCAACAGAAAAAACCACTGTAGATGCTCAAGATGCACAATTAAAATGGTTGTTGGTTTTTTTCTTTTAAACAGTGAACCTTTTCCCAAGAATACTGAAACTTTGAGGGTTTTATCAACTCCAAGGAAAGCTGTCCCTACTTCCCCATCTCTCTTCTGACTGAAAACTACTTTTTTGGTTACTATTTGAGGTGAAATGAGATACGCTGTTAGCACAGTTCACGAAGATTTACTCCAAAAGGGATAAAAACCTGAATGTACGGGTTAGACTGGAAGCCAGCATGTAACTGGCAAGCAAGCAGCCTGCTCCTATAGTGTGGGCTCAAAGTTATCCTGTGTGGTTGGACTTTTATGCTTTTTTTTTTTAAAACATTCTCCTCAAACAACACCGACGGGCTCGAGAGGAGCCAAAATATCCTTCCTGAACACCTGTGAACTTTGGATCTGGAAGTGAGCAGGGGGGTTGGTGCCAGCTCTCTGCTGGCGTGATAGATGGGACCGCAGCCGCGGCTGCCAGGTTTCCAGGGGCTCGGGGCCGGGCCTGGCGCTGAACTTTGCCTTTTAGGAAAGGTCAGCTCCTTCCTGCCGTCCCACCACGTGCCAAGTGGTGGGATGAGCCAGGCGACGGGGACAAAGCGTCACACAGCACAATGAAGAGTGTTAATATGAGTAATTATTGCAGTATGTCACTGCACTATTTTAAGGCTGCTCGCTGCATGCCAAAGAGTGCTCTGGGCAGGGTTTTCATTACAAAATCCTGCCAAAACACTTCCTGAGGGGATCGTGATAAATATAGATAGCAGAGAGCCAGTCTGAATCCACTGTGGCGAATAGCAAGAGTGCACATGCCTTAGGGTCCTCAAGGCTCATAAAGCAGAAGATACTTGAGTTGGCTGAGGTCCCTGAATAATTCAGCTGACTCCAGTGAGGGATTTTCAGGTAGCATTTTGATATGGTATATTAGACATGCTCAGGAATCGGCTCCCAGCTCCCCCTACCAGTGCAGTGGGGGTCACTTTTATTTCTGGCCCTTGATCAATCATGATGGATCCCAGTCAGATGTTTTAGGACAATCACTTTTCTCTTTTGTTACACAGCTTCATTGTTGACCATCTGTAGAGCATTGCTCTTTGCCTCGTGTCATGGCAGAAAGAAATAAAGAACAAAGGAAAAATGTCTGTCTGTTTTTAAACTCTCCCCTTATAGCACGACCATTCCCAATTGCACATGCATGTGAGCAGCACCACCCCTGGTTTTGCAGGCAGCTTTATGTTCTCCTTGCTGTCCCCAGGGCTGCCAGAGGTGCCAAACCCAGGTGTTGTATCTGTAGTGTTGTCTGAGGACTACTGAGTGACCCTGATTTCCATCTCCCAAGGCTACCAGACCTTGAATTTCTACTCAGGCAGTGCAGAGCAATGACTGCATTAAAGCACCTGTACATAGGGGTCTGAGCAGCGTCACCTCGCCTGGACCTGCTGGCCCAGGAGCCCCAGTGCTGCTGCAGTAGGGACCACTGCAAACCAGTGAGCCCATGCATACAGCAAAGACTGTGATGGCTTTGGTTTCTCTGAGAACAGTGGTAGCATTCAGAAGCAAAACCTTGTGGGATGGCCATGCATTTCCTAAAGGCTGATTTTCACCACTAGCCCTGGTGGACAACAGCCAAAGCTGCCAGGCCAAGAGGTGTTTTGTGTCTCAGTGGGTAGCAAAGTTGGGGCACAGAGTGTCCCCATAGTGATGTGGGATTGAAGACATGATGGACTGTACTGCTTCTGCTTGGAAGCCTGTAATCCTTCCTGCAGGCTCTGTCTCTTGGGGGCTGGTGTAACTTGTTTCCTGTGTTGTTGTCGGCTGGGGCCAGAGTGTGAGATTGGTATTCTGTGTGCTTGTCCTGGACTCCTGCTGCTGTGTTTGGCAGCAGTGTAGCCTCTGCTGGCCCCTGTCCTGCTCCAGACTCACTGACCAAGGCTGTCATGGAGTGTAACTTTTGGAGGTCTTCTGTACTTCATATATTGTATATTGATTTGCTTTGAAACTTTATCATCTCTATGTCTGACAGACTCCTCCATGGAATGTTGCTGCAAGAGATACTTATGAGTGCTTTCCCCAGCCTGGCCTCATAAGTTCCTGCAGCTCTTCTTCCAGCAGAAACCAAGGAGCTTGCTCAACTGATGAAATCATGAGGAGCAGTGGGGAAAGCTAACAAAGGGGCCCCATTCCTCCCACAAGCCAAAAGCCCTGTCCATTCAGGGACAGCAAAAAGCCCCTTCTATAATAATTCCCTGCTGTATTTTCCCTTCTCACCTAATTTCCTCCCATGTCCTGGCTCCTGGAACCACCTGAGAGACCCCCAGGGCAGGCCATGTGGGCTTCTTTCTGCCATTCACTTTCTCCTGTTCCCCTGTTTTGACCAGGCATGTGCACAGAACTCTTCTGGAGCACACACAGGGAACAGCAAGGTCACAGCAAGTTATTCCCACAGCTTCCAGTGAGTGTGGCCTGTTCCATACGTTTTTCCTCTTTGTGCTTTGAAACTAATTCTGCTATGATGGCTCTAAATGCTTGAGGAGCATTCCAGGCAGTTCACTGAGAGGAGTGATGGTGCATAAGCAGCAAATAAACTTTGGTGTCTGTGTCTAACACATCCCATAGCTCTGAGGGCTGCAGGAAGGCAGAACCTTTTATTTTTTTTCTTTTAAGGTATAAGGCTATCATAAATTCAGAACCGTCTGTACTAGATAAGGGGTGTATGTGTGTTATGTGGTTATTGATGTTTATTTTTTGTTATTCATGACAAGCAACCTGGATCAAAGTCAAAGCCCATCCTCTTATCTCTTGTATAATTACATGGGTAAAACAAAACCCAGACTGTCTTTTTAAAGTATGAGAGATGCTGATTTGCTCCTCAGTTTATTTGTTGGAGGGCAATGCAGGCAAGCTATCCGGCAATAACTCTGAAGATGCAGGAAAGGGTGTTCTAGTAAGGTGATGTCTCTTTGCAGCATCTGCATTGCTTTGGTTGTAAAGCATAACAAGTGACTATGCAATAGGGAAAATGTCTAGCCCAGCAGTTTTGTTCCTCACAGAGAACTCCCTGTACCTGCTGGGACAGCTGGATCAGTTGACTGCTACCTTCTCTATTTACTTGTCTGTTTTTGTGAGTGCCAAGAGCTGGAAAACAGGAATAACAACATGTTTAGAGGTCTGATCCTTTCTCACGACCCACAAGGACTGTTTCCACCACTCATTCCAGAGGGAGAGTTGCAGGTAGTGGAAATGGAAAAAGTCATTAGGAAAGATAGCTGTGAAGGTTTGATTTGGACATGTTGATCTGAGCTAAAAACAATGATTATTTCCACTTCCCACCCTCCCTGTCCCACTCTCATTGTTCCCACCCTCAGCAGACTGATCCGTGAAGACACATTTTTGACATACTTCTCTGTAATGTGTATAAGACAAGTCATGTGAGAAGGGAAGATTTAGGATTCCTACTTTTTCTCCACTCTAACCCTCTTCTCTGGGCTCTCTTCTCCTCTGTGCTTCAAAGGAGCTGTTTACAAAATAGTGAATTATTCCAACCCCCAGAAGGTACCACCTCTTAGCCACAACTATAAAAGCAAGACCAACTATGGCACCAAATAAAGTGCTGCCAGAGCAACTCCGAGGACCTGTCATTCCTATTTCATTTCCATCTTACCCCTTGGTTTCACACAACCAGATTAATGCAGTGGTGCACAAGGTCTCAGGCACAGAGAAATTATTTTGGTAAGAAACCCTGATTGTTGCCACAGGATGCTGGTGACCTTCAGACTTGTGTAGCTGCTCAGCCTGTGGCCATGTGAGACTGAGAAGAAAAGCTGCTTGAATAGAAGGTTCCAGCCATTGACCTCATCAGTACAAAATTCATATTTTGTGGGGGGAAAAAAGCCCAACAGTAAAGAGCTGCAATCGGAAAGCACAACGTTGAAACGTGACCAAATGGGAATTGGAAAAACCTGGAAGTTACAAATGAATGTCACATTTTTCCCTTATACAAAATTTAGTGTTGTCCCAAGAGACTAGTGATTTGTCTTTAGTTCACAAGGCTTACAGCAGCAGACCTCAGCGCTGCATTCTTGAGAATTTTCATTTGTGGAGCCTACAGATTTCTGTGCAGCGCTGCTCTCAAAGTTAATCCAATCCTCCTGCCAGCACACCCAGTTTTCTGTGTCTTGTGCTGGACCCCTGGAGCTCCTCCAAGGCCCTTGGGGACCCACAAATGATAGGCTAAATGGTTCTGTCCTCCAGCTCTGAAGCAGCATTCCAGTTTGAGGGTTCTTTTGTAACCTGCACTGACTGAATGGAACTTTGGATTATTTAGAGAAGTTGGTGCTCTGCCTCCATCATCACCTGCCTAGGAGAGCAATATATTGCTTAAGAGCAGCAAGCAGGGAAGCAGCAACTGCTGTCATGTCTCAGCATCCTGAAAACTCCCCAGGGGCAGAGAGCTCCTCCCCAAGCAGAGTAAAAACTAGGCTTGAAATATCTTTATTATTATTAATTAAAAATTACTGTTCTCATCTGCCTTTGCCACAGCACAGATTCCCTACAGGCTGAGCAGATTCTATCCAACTGAAACACACGTTCAACAACAAGAACATCCCTTGCCAGTTATTTAAGCAAAATGCCTTGTGAATCTGTCTGTGTGGGAGCTGACTTGCTGCAGACAAGCCTGGAGCTTGTCTGAGAGCTCAGGGTCCATTTGTGGAGTCACTGTGACACTGGCTTGGTCACAGTCACTCATTTCTCTGCACCATCCTGACACAGAGCCAAGAAGAGCACAGGAGAGTTTCCCCACAGCAAGGTAGCTCTTGCTGCTGGGAGCAACTACTTTGAAATCCCACAAATGTCCAATTTAACCAGGACCCTTCTTGTCTGGGAGTGCTGAGAATTAGGCTGAGCTCCCATGGAAATAAAGCCAGTGACCTGCTGCACTTCTTGGCTGAGTGATGTAACTTCTCAGCAATTTGGTTTCCTCAACTGTAAAACTTATATAAAACTTTGAGGTGTTGTCTGACAAAGAGCTGTAAAAGTCTAAGGAACTTTGATTTGATTCCCTCTGCTCCAACACAGAATAACCCTCTTCAGTTAACTATACTATATTTTAAGGTTTAGTCAGTATTTGTATACCTACAGGAACATATTAAACACTGTGTGCATGCTATGGAGTTTTACCAGCACTTTTTTGTACTCGTGATTATTTAGAATTTTTTTTCTCCTTCTCCTTCTCCTTCTCCTCTTCTTTTCTTTTCTCCTCTCCCCTTTGGTACAGTAGTAAGCACAGAGAAGGTAAAGGAAGGGCAGAAGAGTAGCAGCAGAGCCTGTGAATAATTTTAGCTCTCCATCTACTGGGGTGATCCATGTGAAATTCACATGCAAGCATGAGTTCCTTAAACCTTGGAGAAATTGAGAGTTCAGAGAGAGCATTCACCTAATCAGTTCAGAATCACCTAATAAGGAGACTGGTTCAGGAACTGCTGGTCTTAGAAACATCCTCTTTGCAATTACCTTTCAGACCAAAGTCTGCTACTGGGTGGGTAACTTTTATCCCTTCCTCATCTCACTTCAGTAAATTGTTGTCAAGAGTCATTACCAACAACCAAACCCCAGGTGAATCTACAGCTCCTGCAGTGTTCTGTTTGGAGGTTTCACTTCTTTTGATCTCTCCGGGGAAGCAGGCTGGCTACAGACCATGTGTTTTTCTCTACAGCAACAGAAACTGGTGAGCACTTTGTTCAGCACAGTGATGGTAGAGGGCAAAGTCGAAGCAAATATGGCTTTGCCTATTGTGGACACACCAGCCAAGGGTGAGGTTCTTCACAGGGGTGGGTGGGAAGGGCTGCACAAAACAGTGTCAGATCCTGGATGGCTCTGGCAGTTCAGTACCCACAGTGACCAGCACTGTGGGTACCACTGCTGTGGAAACTGCAAAGGCCCTGCTTTCAGACAGATGGGGGTCTGCCCAATCATTAGGTACTAACCTTGTTGGCATCCTTTAGACACTGGGAGGACATGGCCACAAACACACACGCCAAGATACACAGCATTTGACAGAGTAGAGATGCTGCCAGGAATTTCCTCAGCAATACTAAGTTGCATGCCCAAAGCTAAGTGTCTGCACCTATATCGAAGGACTCTGTAGTCAACCAGCATCCTGTTCATCAGAAACACTGAGTGACCATTATTTTGTATTCATAAGATCTAAATTTTCCTAAAATGAAGCAAAGGAAGTCAGAAAAAGGGAATGCTGTAACACACACATAGAATCACAGAAGATTTGGGGTTGAAAGAGATCTTTAAAGGTCACTTCCAACTCCCCTGCAATAAACAGGAATATCTTCAACTAGACCAGATTCCTCAGAGCTCCATGCAGCCTGTGCTTGAATGTTCTCAGGGATGGGACCTTTACCATCCTTCTGGACAACCTATTACCATGGTTCTCATTGTAAAATTCTTCCTCCTTATATATAAATGGAATGACCCTGTTTTAGTTTAAAACCATTATCCCATGTTCTTTTGAAACAGGCCATGCTAAAAAGCCTGTCCCCATCTTTCTTCTAAGTCCTCATTAGATACTAGAAGTTGCTATAAGGTCTCCCCAGAGCCTTCTCTTCTCCAGGCTGAACAACCCCAGCTCTCTCAGCCTGTCTTCATGGGAGCGATGCTCCAACCCTCTGATCACCTTCATGGCCTCCTCTGGACTGACTCCAGCGTGTCCATGTCCTTGTTACGTTGGGGCCCAGGAGCTGGATGCAGCACTCCAGAGGGGTTTCACCAGAGTGGAGAAGATGGTGAGAATCACCCCCCTTGAGCTGCTGGCCGTGCTGCTTTGGATGCAGCCCAGGATGCAGTTGGTTTTCAGGGCTGGGACTGCACATTGATGGTTGAAGTCCAATTTTCATCCATCAGAACCCACAAGTCCTTCTTGACAGGGCTGCCTTCAATCCCTTCATGCCCCAGCCTGTATTGATACCAGGCATAGCCCTGAGCCAGGTGTAGGAGGCCACTTGTTTCAGTGGCCAGCATGCAGGGTTGCCATTCCCCCTGCTCAGCCTTGTGTGCCCCCACAGCTCGTGCAGAGGCAGCCCAGAGCTCACTGCCTGTGGATGCAAATGGTTGGGATCTTGGTCCAGCATGCTCCCACTGCACCCTGGCAGCCTGCTCCAGCTGCAGACAGGTATTGATTGGGGTGGCCAAGGGCTTTGCCTTTCCTCAAGGAGTTTTGGTTGAAAAGTCTGTGATGTTTTTGTCCAGTCCTAATGGGTTTTCCTGCTACACCCAACCTGCTCCACTGCCATCTTGCATAGTTATGTTCATTGGTTTGAGCTTGGCCTTGGGTGCATTTCAGATTTCTTTTCTATAGCTGTGCTTTTCCCTTCCATTGGTAGTTATCACAACCCTTCACCCTCTACCATGAGCTCTGCCTTCTGCAGTCTGGCCTTTGCCTAATCAAGGGAGACAGCCTTCCTGTTGTTACTGTTGAAGCTGCAATAAATAGCATATCCATTTCTCCATTTGTCTGCTTTTTGAAATCCAGCCTGTAATGCCAGCAATAATTACTCTGTTTCTATATTTAGAGATCATCAGCACCTCATGAATACCAAATTGTACTGTTATTATCTCTGTACAATATGGGCCAGTCTCCTATCAGTGTAAACATTTATAACAGTGATTATCAGTAGGACTGCTAGAGATCCCAAAATAGACAAGGCTGAACAGGAGTCTGCCATTATTTGTTTACTGGGGGAGGCGTGGAGAGAGGCAGAAGAGCCAGCTGAAGGTCTGACAGCACAGAGCCCATCTAGCACCACTGTGGGAAGGCTAGTACGTGGGGAACTGCACCTGGTGGGACCATTAGGAGCAAGTTTGGAGAGTCTGCTAGCCCAAGCACCATCTTAAATCCTTGGGATTAGGTTGCCATCTGCACAAACATCCTGCCCTACAAGAAAATTCCTCAGGAAACATCCTTAGGGTATGTTTTTAGTATCTTCATTTGTCCAGAAGGTGTTTTTTAGAGCCGTAATCTGACTGGATTGGTAAATCATAGAAACAATTTCCAAATTACAGATTCAGCTAATTTTGCTGTCAATATCAGCTTGCAAAGGGGAAATGGTTGGTGTCTCATCTTCTGTGGCACTGAACGGCTGCATCTGAAGGTGTCTGGCCTCCCCAGGCAGTGCTTGCTGTTGGCTTGAAATAAAACTGTGCTCTGAGCTCAGGCAAATGGCAGGATGCACAGACAGGAAGGTGTTGAGAGGCTGCTGGTGAATGTTAAGGGCACGGGTGAATGCCAATGGGTTTTTGCACTTGTTAACTTGTTTGGTTTTTTGTTTTGATGGACATGCCGCATTGCATTAAAAAGGGCTGATCTAAACCTCTGCCAAACAGCTCAAGCTCAGTGGATCTGGCTGATCTCTCTGTCTCCTGAGAGACCTTTCCCCTGCTCTGAATCTCCAGGAGGCTTCCAAGGAACGGTCACTCACCATCATCATCTTTCAGAGTTGTCAAAGATGCCTCAGCAGCTGAGCTCTTGGCATGGTTTTCCAGCCCTTGTATGCTCTGCTGTGGCCCTGGCCATGTGTACTGTTTTCCATGCAGATCCATATCCCCCCACCTCAAAGGCTTTACCACCATCAATGACTGCAGTGCTTAATAGAATTACCCTTTCCTTTTCCTCGCTTTTCCCAAGAGTTATTGCTCCTGTTTACTTTGCAGCTCTATGGGCCACCTGGGCATGGCTAGGCAGAGCCACCTCCTGGCAGGACAGTAAGGAAAGCTCCCGATCTGCTAGCCCAACACTTGCCACTGCACAAACATGTGGCCACTATCAATGGCATGTCCCTAGCCTGCAGCCTGAGAGAGCAGGGTTACAGTTCAGTACCCAGCTCTTCCCACACATAAATGGTATATCTGCGTTTCGTAGCACCTGTTTTGTATTTGAAGTGGGGGTGCTAAAGAGAGAAAATTACTGGCACTTGGAAGGATTTGGGCAGGAAAGTGACTGTGTGACTCAAGTCTGGGCAGGTGAGCTTCTTGTAGACAGGGCTGGTGGCACAGAGGGACACCAGGAAAGTGGTAAAACCTTGTGAACACAGTGGATGCTGTGCAACTGCAAGTCCTGCTATCCCACACTATTTTGCCCCATGACAGCAGTATATCCACACCTAAGCACATCCTTTAGATTTTAGCTGAAAACATTTTAGTGACACTAATACCAAGCCCTAGAATCATATTTTCTATTCTGAATAGAAAAAGTTAGTAAATAAAGCTGGCTTATTATCAATTCCTCATCCCTGAAAGTGCTGTAATACAGCACTCAACAGTTTCTGTCCTAGCTAATTTCTAGAATCAGCTCTCTTTTCAGAGAAACCGCTGCCAGAAGAGGACATGACTAAGCAAGAGAGGAAACTCAACTGTAGCAAAATGTGAGTGAAACAGAAAATAATCACTGAGTAAACTAGTACTTGTTGGTTCAGCAGGGGAAACAAATCTAGATCATTCTCTGCAGCTTTGGAGAGACCTCACTGGCTCTTGTACAGCTGGCTTGGAGAGGCAAACAGAATACAAAACAGGAGTTAAGGGCTCCAGGGCTGTGCACGGCACCTCGCACTTTCATCTCTTGCACAAGGGGACGTGTCCTTCTGACAAGAGAGCTCTTGTACACATGTTTGTGCTGCGAGAATGCTGTCTATGTTTGGTTTGGAAAAGCTATGCTTGCTTAACAAAACCTGAATTTATCCCTGTAATCCTTCCCTGCATCTCCATGGCCAGATTGGAGCAGCCTGTGGAAAAAATTCCTGTCTATTTTCAGAAATAGATAAAAGCATTCAGATTACAGAGTGCAAATCTCATCTCAAAACGGCTGGAAAAATCCATTCAGCGCCACTGTCACTGACCCTTGCTACCTCTCCAAGTAATGAATTTCAGTTGCCTGTGCCTCTCCCCCATGCTGCCTCCTTCTCCTCCTGCTGCCACTGCCAGAACTGCCTGTGCTCTCAGCATCTGCAAAATGTCAGCCTTGAGTCCCACTGTTTATCCCATGGGGAGCAGGGAGGGAAGCATTGTATAAAAGAGCCGAGTGTGGAAATTATTATTGATGCCGCTGCTTGAAACCACTAGTGGGATCTTTTCAGTCCAGCGTCCATGCTCACAAATTTTGGCAGAGCACTCGTGTGCCAAGGAAGAACTCCTCTTTACTACAAAGGTAAAAGTGGCAGGAATCTGCCTCATTGCCCACACTTGTCCCAGGGCTCTGCTCTCTGCTGTGCCTGGAGCTGGGTACGGCATCATCCCCTCCACTGCCAGGAGAACCCAGAGAAAATGAGCTTTTAGCATCACTTATTAGTTCATGAGATGGAAGATTCCATGGAGGAGATTACTGCTCATTTAGAGGGATTGTGTGCTTTAGGCAGTCCCTGAGGTTTGATGAATTCCTGCTCATGGTGGATTAGATGCCCTGTTAGGAAGCAAAATATTAAAGACAACGACAGCGAGCTTACATCTCGCTCATATTTTGCTTATGGATTACAGTCTTCATAATTAATACCAAGGAAGAAGGCACCCAGATGGACTGTGGCTTTTGAAAGATTAACCTTGATGGAATTTATTTTTTTAATTTAAAACTTTATTAGTCTTTCTGTGATGTTCAGAGCAGACCTGGGATGCTGATAGCTTTGTGCCTCACTCATCAAGTGTCTAACAGGAATCCTGTGGTCCTCCCTTGGGATTCACACAGCTGACAATCACCACGCTTGTGTTCCCTCTGACAAAATCAGGCTAAATCCTGGGACGTTCTGAACAAACCATTTTCAGAGCTGAGGATGCTTCAGATGTCTCTCCTTCTGCTTCAGGATTATGAGCAGGATATGAAAATCTAAAAGAGAAGTGTGTGGTGAAAAAGAGATGTTGGAGCTCTGATGATGAGTACATGGTTTAGGGTGATAACATGTGTATTTCTCCTAGCACTGCTAAACCTTCCAGGACCTGAGGGAATCAGCTCACTTCACTAGGAAACTTATAAATATATCCACTTTGCAACAGTGACGAGAGGCTTAGTTACCTATCTAGTGTGAGCAGAGAGAAGCACAGAACTGAGTGGAATGTGTGAAGAAGGGACAAGGTATTTAAATGACTTCAAAATACTTTGAGATCTTGGATTATAAGGCAGCAGGTGCAATATAAACACAAATTCTGCATTTAATGCATGTGCATGTTCAGAGCTCGATTTATCTCTGTGAGCAGGCACATGAATGTGTATTTGCATGCATATCCTTTGAAGCCCAAACACAGCTCAGCTGAACATGCAAGTGAAGAAAATTGGGCAGTGTGTGTGTATCTATAGATATATACATTGCACATGGAGTACAAGTGCCAAAACACACTGGAAAGCACAGCACACCTATTACAGTCTACCTGAAAGTCTAATGCTGACCTCAGAATTTGTTTTATCCCACTGCCTTATTTTTCAAGCCTAGAGAAATACCCACACTAGCCAAAACAATCTGATTCTTGAGCTTGTTTTGGTATTTTCCACAATTTTCAACTAGCTGTCAGGTGAAATTTTCAGCAATTGTAAATGGCTGCTGAAATTTTTAGACATGCTCTAACTGCACCGTTTTAAAGAAATGCTAAATGGTTCTTCTTTTAAGATATTACAAATATTTTTTATCATTTCTAACAAAGCCAATAGTCTTTTTGAAAATCATATATCTGAAGCAAGGGGTGTAACTTCATTATTTCAGATAATGGTGCAAAACAAGGATACCACAGGAAAGGTCATTATTGCCTATAAAGGTTAATTAATTTAATACTTCTTAAAGTAGTCATGAAGGGATACATATTGAAACAAGGTTACTGGATCTATATCTATGGAATACATAAACCTGAACTATATTGATAGATATAAAAATGAAGTTGTTTGTTAGAATGTAGAACCAAATTGCAGGTTATAAAAAATTTGTTTTAATTATCTTTAGAAGAGCTGGAGGTGTTTCTGTTGTGATCAGGAGGCTAAGAACTATAACAATGCCTTCTCCAAGTGAAAATCTAACCTGTTAAGAGAAAATAAATGTGGAAATCCAGTAAAAGATTCAACTCTGACCCATTTGGAAGACAAAATAAGCCTGTGATATCCTGTTCGTTCACCAGGGAGTCATACTTATCATTGAATTGTTACAGCTAGACAGAACACAGGTATTTATATATTCTGTATGATCCAAGTGCTTAAAATTGCTTTCAACTGTTGACTTCACTGGAGATGAATGAAAGACATTAATAGGACTGCTGCAATCCAGCCTCTTCCAGCACTGTGTAATGGCCCCAGGAATATCTCCTGTGTACATCATTCCCATCCGTTCCAGGAGTTCCCGTGGCACTGTGCAAGCCCCAGCAGAGAGGTCACCACAGCTCCTGCTGCCAAGCTCCCCCACCAGCTGCTGCCAGCTGATGGCTGCTCTGCAGGAAAACAGCTCTACAACACAGGCAGCTCGTGGGGCCACTTGGATGGGTGCCTTCTGGAACAAAAAAGTGGAGGGGAAGGGAGGGGAGGGGAGGGGAGGGAAAGGAATGGAAAAAAGAAGAGAGAAAAGAGAACTAAAAGGAAACACATGAATATGGGTGGGAAAATGAGTTCTGTTCCTCGCCGAAGCTGCCCAGGCAGATTCTCTTACCTGTGTCCATGTCACACGATGTGTTTGGCTAGCCAAGAGAACAGATATGTCATCCAAACACCAAATAATGCTCTTCACTGCTCCACTGGCACACTGACCAGTCAACGCGGCTTCCCCTGGGTACCATCCCTGTTTGATGGAGGCAGAGATGAGCAAATCTTCTTGGATAAATGCCCATGGACAATTCATGTTGCCTCTTTGCTTCTGCTTGGACTATCTCTATCTTTTCCATGTAAGTCTTCTCCTTTACTCCTGACTCCTGCTGTTTCTTGCTCTGCATTCAAAGCTATGTATTTTTGCAATGAGGGATTTCATGAAAGGAGAAAGCACCTTCCTTTTCTTCCAGGAAAGGTAGGTTTAAAGGCTCTCAGAGGGATTAAGTTTCTAGGTTTAGAATGAATGTAATGTATAAATGAATCAGACAAAAGGTTGAAATATGCAAAACCTGGGAAATGTCCAAATCCCCCACACTTAGGACTTTCCACATACACCTTCCCAATAATTTCTAACTCCACAGCGCCAGCTCTTAGAGTAATGCTTAGTTTTGAACTTAGCTTTAGCTAAATGTGGTGAAGAATCCATCTTAGATTCACTGAATTGGTAGCCAGCCCACAGGTATTTCAGTAAACTCCAAATAGACTCGGTAAAACAGAGTGGAAGGGGAGGGTAATAGACTCTGTAATTAGAAAGCTGTCAGTCTCCTAACACAGAATAAAAACACGTTAAATCCTCCAGGGCTTTCAGACTGAAGATCAGCACTTGCAACTTCAGCCCCAAATCATTCATAAGCAGCTGTAAATGATGGCACCCATGCAGAAATCCCTCTCATGGTAAATACTGCCCTGGGCACAACATAGTTAGCATGAAGCAGCAGCCTCCAAACAGTCTGGAATTATAAGTTCTGGGCAAAGCAGGTTACAGCAATGCAATAGATAGGAGAGGTGAGGTTCCCACCTCCAAATTGGCATGATGCAACCTCCCAGTAAGGCACAATGGAGAAGATAAAACAGTTCTGGAGACCACAGTGATTCCTTTCCAGCCACCTGAGGCCCAGAAGCCTTAAGGACCCTTGTGCTTAGGACATGCTGAAATGAAAACCTGATTTTAATGATAGTGCCTTGGAGAAAGCAGCATCACAGCTGCACGGGAAAGTGGTCTGTCCTTTGCACACCTGGATTGCTTTCATGACATGCCAAAAAAAGGGCTGGAATAGTGTTTCTTCCTCTACCTCTGCCTGTAGGCTGCACAAGGAGGTAGAAGTGTGGGTACACTGCACTCCATCACACTTTGTTGATGACTGGAGGACATGAGTTGATGGCACTCTGCTGCCTGAACTCCTGCCTTGCAACTCTGTGCCATTCTGTGGCCTGATTCACCATGAGCTGTATCAGTGTGTGTTCTCACCAGGTCCTCGGGTGGTTGTGCAGGCAGCTGAGAGATCTTCTGTCCATAGCACCGGCAGCTGGGGTCCTTCATCTCTCCTTCGGTAGGTCTGCTCCCTGCTCCTGACCCTGGCTGAGGTGCTGGAGCCATGGAGGTCTCTTTGGGGCACCATTTCACTAGACAGGGGGAAGGAAGGTGGACCTCTGCCAACAGATTTGAAAAAGTGGGTTCTTTTGCTCATTATCTGGATATATATTGCCATTGCTGGCTTTGCCTGGCTTTATGACTGCGCTCCCTCTTGCCTAATAAAGATCTGGGAATGCAAGTGAGTGGTGGAAATCCCTTTCTTTAAGAGCTCCTGGGGAGGGTGTGTTTAGTTTTCTCAGGTTTCTAAGTGGAGATTGGAATTTAGTCCTTTATCAAGAGGGGCCATGGGTATATTAAATCCAAACATTTTTCTCTGCTGTTAACCACCTGGCAGAAAGGTTACATTAATTACATCAGATGTAAAATTTTCTCAAATTTTCCTGCTTCTATTATAAGCGTGAGGCTTATGACAGGGGAACCAGTCTGACCACTGGGAAATGCAACCTGTCTTATTCACAACTCAGTTCCCTGATTAACCAGGAGACAGTGACCCTCATGGGAGGTAAGGTATGGGGACAGAAACAGGCAGGTCATGGGAGAAGAGCATGCCAGAAATGATCCAATTCTGTCACCAGACAGCTCCAGGTCCATACTCAGGGGCAGGGAACGGACAGGCACTGTGCCAGTAGAAAGTGCACAAGACTATGGTGCTCGGAACTTGGAGCAATGAAAGCAATTTCTGTGCTGTGCAAATGGCTCTTTACCTTCTTCCTAACAATCAACAGACATTTTTTGGGGTTGCCATTCTGAGAGTGGTGGGAATGGCGATGCAGATGTTGGCTTGGTCTAGAGAGGGAGGAATAGAAAGGAGTGAGAGATGGGAGAGAGGTCATGTTTATGACACTAAAGATGAGCCTTCATAAGCTCCAACAAATCTGTGCCCCTCTGGCAAATGCCACAGCATGGCCAGCCATCATTTCAAGCCCTGCAGTACCACTCACACAAACTGGAGTGTTTGGCCTTTTATCACTTTTCCCTATTGTATCACTTTTCCCTTAGCACCCTTTTGCTAAGGGTGTCTCTAAGGTTGGATACGTGGGCCAGGCTTTGGTGGAAACTTACGGTTCTAGGATTTTCCTGGAAAGCAACAGTGTTAATTTTTATCTCCATCCAAAACCAAATTGCTCAGAAGTGACAGTGGTGAAAACAGTATTTAGTAGAAAAACATTGTCCTACTCAAAAGAGAGCACCAAAAAAAAAAAAGTCATAGTTAAAAAAGTAGAGGAGTAAAATATGATTTGACTGTGTTCTTTTAAATGAGACTCAGGCATTAAAGTGCACTGGGGGCTGAACTTCTTACATTTAGTGACAGATCGTCTGACATGCTCCCACCAGATGCTTCTGTAGTTTGGAAATGAGCAACAGGGAAGAAATATGGTAGGTTTTTTTTCAAGATACAATAAGATGTTGTACTTCCTGGCCACATGTAAAATGAATTTACAACGGAAACGTGCCAGAAATGCCTGAGGGTAGCACTAGCCATAGCAGAATGCTGAGTCTTTCTTTTTTTTTTTCTTTTCCTCCAGCATTGAATAATGGTCCTGAATGTCATTTTTCGTAAAACAACCCCAGCATGGGTGACTGGTGAGTGAGATCAAGGTTCCATGTTTCATTGGGCACATCGGGAAAAAGTTATTGTGCAATCTGATCTCAACTGCACATACGTCCTCTGTCACACACACTAAGATAACTCTCAAGGTTATTTATTGCAACAGGCCCCTAAAGCGATGGCATTATGAAATTAATATTATTACTATGAATAATTGCGTAATTTTCTCTGACTCTAGTTATTCTTGTTTTCTGCTAATACATGCATGTCAGTGCTGTTCATTGTTGGAGTGACTGGAAACATTTCACATGGTTTGCAGAGAACAGTTTTAACATTTTCCAAGCAAAGCAGAAAAATGCTCTTTGGCTCTTTTTGGCCTCAAAACTGTGCAACAGGTTTGCAAAATATTTAAGCACAGGGCTAGCAGGTCTCTGTCAAGGTCACTGTAACCTTAAAAATACTCCCCCTGATTCATCAGGTTTTTGATTACACTGAAGTGAGCGGAGCTGCCTCTGAATTCAAAGAACAGAAAAGAAGGACAGCCAATCTCGTAATGCAGGTACAACAGTAAATTACCCTGCACCAAGCCCTGTGTGTCTCAGAGGGCTGACGGCAGCACTGAGCTGTGGGTGATGAAGAGCCAGGGCCATGCAGCCAGAGGGGCAGATTCAGGTGCTGGATACAGCACTGCAAATCTCCCTTTCAAGCACAAGCAGTGCTTTATGCTTTGCACAGGG
Organism: Vidua macroura; assembly: GCF_024509145.1. NCBI lineage: Eukaryota > Metazoa > Chordata > Aves > Passeriformes > Viduidae > Vidua > Vidua macroura. Next base: position 33,605,881 of record NC_071573.1, on the reverse strand, counting down.
AACAGGAGAAAATACCACTGGGCAGCAAGCTGAGAGACCTGGAATATCTTTATGTCTTAGCTAGGGCTCTTTGCGTTAGTGTCATCTCTTCCACACTGATGCACATATGCTTTCCTAACCACAGTGCTATCCAAAGCCTCCATCTTGGTTAGCATTTCATCATTCACACTCCGGGAATTATCATTTCCTCTAGACATGCTGACAAAGCTCATTGTTTATTGCTCACAGCATGTCAGAACTGATGGTTTTGCTTTAGACTGCAAGATGTTTGGAAAGCCACATGCTTTTTCTGAAGCCGGCTCAGTCCCCTCTGTGCCAGCTTCAGCTGCTGCGTTCGCTTTTGCCCAGAATGTCAGATCCTGTCCAGATGAGCCAGAGCAGAGGAGAGTTTCAGCTTCAAACTGACCAAACAGCACTGGATTTCATGTAACCATGGCCAAAGTCTTCCTAGCAGCCACAGGTCCGGACTTTCCAGCAGAGAGGGCTGGCACTTTACTACCTTGCTCCCCTCCAGAGCTGCAGATAAACCTGCTGCATGAGTGAGCCAGTGAGTGTGACTGGGACACATGCCTGTTGTGCCATTTCCCAACCCAGGGGAGATTACAGCTCTTCCTGGCAGCAGAACTGCCCATGGAGAGACTATAACAGGGAAGGAGGCCATGCACCACCCCCTCTGGAAAAGTAAATGATCTTCAGCCATAGTTCTGTGCTCCAGATCTCCCCAACCAGAAATGGGGGCAACACCTGTCTTCTCACTGACCTGTTACAACACTGCAGTCATGAGCAGTTGCTAAATGGTGCAGAAATGCAGATCATTATTTATTAGTTACTGCATTTCATATGACAGGACATATATTTTTCCCTAAGTCCCTGAAAGCTGAATGAACACAGAAAACACAGGACTGTTCTTACAGATCTGTACAGCATTACTTCTGGTTGTATGGCTGAGCCCTCCTCTCAGTCCAGAAGGGGTGAGAGCTGAGTATTTTGGTGAAAGCTTAATTTCTGTCTTGAAGGAAAAGTCCTGAACCCCATAATCTGACCTCCCCAGCTAAAATCATTGCTGGAAGATCTGTCCTGCCCACAGCAGTACCACAGCAGGAGAGGGGACACACAGTACAGGGGCTGCCTGTCCTGGGAAAAAGAGTGCAGCTGCACCCATGAGTGGAGGCAGAGCAGGAGGAATGGACCAAGAGCTGTAACACCAGCAAAGCAGCAGTCAGGGGATGTCCTCAGCACACAGCAATTAATAGCCAGGGATGAGCAGGGTGACCTCCACACTCCTTACTGCATGGGACACACATGCTCAAAGGCACAGAACACATTCTCTGCAGGATGAAGGTCCCTCTGCATCCAGTGATTACTCCCGAGGTTATTACTCCCCCCACAGTAACCCCAAAGGGACTAGTCCAGCCCAGGGAGGTAGTAAGGAGGGCTGGAGAGTATGTTGTCAGTGGGAGATCAGTAAGTGGTTTGAGTAAGTTTTTTGGGAAAGCAGACAACTCCGAAGGGTCACTGGCACTGATAACAAAGAGAAGCTTTACCACAAAGATCCCAGGCAGATCTGTGTTCCTGAGAGCACTGCCCTTCCTCACCCTCACCTCACTCAGTCTCACTCTGCTGGTTTGGCTTGACAAGCTCCTGTAGCTGTGACCTGTCTCTTGGAGCCTGTTATTCACATCTTATTTGCATCATGCAGGATCTGTCCAGGTGGTTAAACAAAAGACATCTTTTCATTATTGTTGTTGTTTTTACTGTGCCATTGCTATGTCCTTTATAAAAGCTTTGCTTTTCCTGTGAGGAATAATCTCTGGAAACTTGGATAGAATCCTTTGGCTCACACTAGAAAAGGTAATAAAATCCTGGGAACTCAAAATGTTTCTCTGTTTTTTTCACCAAACATCTTTTTCCAGCTTGAAAAATGCATTTCTTGTTTCTGATTTGCTTCTTGATTCAGGGAAAATTTCTTCCTAACCTGCCAATTTTCCTCCTGTCCAGCACACCTGGACATTTGGAAGACTGTGCCCAAGTGCTCAGAGGGCTCCAGAGACCTTTCTCTTGCTCCCCACCACAACTCTGACTCTCCCTACAGTTACAAGGAAGCCACTAAGTTCCTCATTGCTCTGGTTTCTCCATCTGCCACCTTATGATATAATATTTACTTATCTTTTCAAAGCATTTTAAATCTCTGTAGGAATGCATTATAAAAGTGCCTCAGAGTTATTGCTTTACTCCATTGTGTAACTTTGAGAAATGGCTTACATAAGGCCAGCTTCTCTATCCCCTCTCTGACCCCCATCCATTGTCATGCTGCTCTTGCTGCCTCCTCCTATGACAGCAATAATTAAGCTCTGGTTTCCCAGTACCCTCCTTGGTTCCTACCCAGAGTCTGGGGAGTTGGCATCCAGTTCTCTCTACATCAGTCCAGAGATTGGCAGCTGTGGACTCAAAGGTTCTGCTGCTTCTCTCTCCACACCTCTGCTGCCTGCATTAGGGTCACAAGATATATTTTCAGAGGCTCCAGAATTACTTGTCTGAACTCAAAGCACCTTTTCTGGCATCTAGAAGTACCCTATCAACAACAATCTTTGACACTTATAACTATGACATGAGTTTAATTGGGAGGACCTTTGTAACCTCTTAACCCCATACTCTCTCAGGTTCAGCCTTCACAAACCAAGACAGCAGGACCAGAGGAGCAGTCCAGCAATAACCTAAAGCAGAATGTATTCAGATGGTGTGGTGAGAGGAATGGAGCTCCTGATGAGAATGACATAGCTGACTCCTGATGTGCTACTGTGACCTGCTTTTCTTTTCACAGCATTTTTCTTTTTAGTAGGTAAGTGATTTTTTTTTTTGTTCCTTGTATTTTCTGTCATGCCGAAAAAACTATTTTCAGTGAGATAAAAGGCTGTCAAAAAAGCAGGTACTTGAATTAACAACACTGTGTAGAAGAGCTTTCACTAAAGGGGCAGATGACAGGAATAAGAAGGGTGCAAACTAGTCAGACTCCTCCATGCTCTTCTTCCTCTTTCTCTTCCTCCTTTCCTGAAGGATATTGGTCTACATCCTGACAATTTTATGTAAAACAGCTGCCAGGTTTCATGCCAGAGGTGACTGCATTTCAGAGACAAGCAAATGCGCTGCTGTACTACTGCCAGATACTGACTTCATGTGCATTAGCCTTGGCTTTTCAAAGTGCTCCATTGGACTTCGGTGGTGCAGCTCCAGCCTGACTCCAGCATAAAAGAGATCTGAGCCCATTCCACTAATTTTTGGCATTCAAAAAACATAAAGTGTGTGTCCTATAACAATGTGTCCATACACTCTGCCACCCTGCTAACACCCATCTCACACAGGCTGTCTCTCTCTCATAGTCAATTATTTGGACAAGAACTGGTGACTAATAGAAGCAATTTGTAGGAAACACACTGTTCCCAAGTGACCAGCAGCAAATTGCTAATGACTGATATTAGAATGACCATTCTCCAAAGAGGAATAGTTGAAAGCTCACTGTGCACAGCACTGATCACATTTAGCAATAAAACAACCCCTCCTGATTCTGGCATCTGCCATTTATGCTGGCTACTGCTTGCTTCCTTTCCCTGGTACATCCATAAGACCAATTACACTGAAATTAAGCAACCACATATTATTTATTGACATAAACATGAAATGTAATGAAATGTACACTTCACTAATGTGACCTTATAAACTTGATGGACAAAACATTAAAAATACAAATGCACTATAGGGAGAAATCCTGCATTTTTCAGGAAATGGATCATAGGGCTTAATAGATCATTTCTATCTCTGAAATTTCTGAGTTGTGATGAATGGAATTTCTTAGTATTTGAAGCAAGAGAGGGCCATGTTTAAACAGACTGGAGAGGGCTGCAGTATAAAATCTTTGCACTATAAAAAAGGCAGCCTTGGTTTTTATTGCCCCTGTGGGGAGTCTCCTGTGAACCAAACAGCAACTAAATCAAATAAACATTTCTGAATCAACTCCATCTTCTTTTCAGCTTTGGAGAGTTTAAAAAACCCTGTAATTTATTGAATCGCCTTTTATGGTTGTACCTACAGATGTCTTTTGAATTTGATAGTAAAAACATTTAAACTCATAATGTTTCCCAAATCAGCTAAATCCATTATATCACCTGTGCCAGTTACTATATTTGTAGGGCAGTAAACAGTGGCCTTTATTGTTTGCTGTTCATGGGGCTGTGCATAAGAAAGAACTTAGTCTGTCTCCAGAGATATACACCCACCTTGCAGGCACCAGAAATACTATACCAGCTTAAATCAGTGCAAGCTTTCCATGCTGTCACTGCCTCCCCTGTTTTGATTTGGTGGCGGTAATTGCTATTCACTGCTGTGCTGATACCCTCTGAGTCAAGACCCCTTCTCTACTTCTGCTGTTTCTGGAAGAAAAATTAACAAGTGCAGCTTAGGCATGTTATGAACAGTTAGCAAATTTCCACACCTAGGAGGGTATGTGGGCTCAGATATCTGATTTTCTTTGCAAGCAGATGGAGAGGTGAAAATCCTTATGCGGGCTTGTCATATCCTTATCTCAAACCCTCCAGAAAAGTAGGCAAATGGAGGTGAGACGGTGAATTATCCACACATCGAGTAACTTAGCTCTTCTCACAGGCAGTGAAATTTGCTCAGAAAACCCAGGAGAGAGGAAGAACCCAGGTGGATGTGGATTATGGCAGTTTCAGCAAATGAGCTACATGAGGGTGGTTAGGGGAGAGCATGGGTGTGAGAGCAGAGCCATCCCAAGGTGCCCGTGGAGTAAAGGCAGTTGGGGCCCTGAGGATCACATCTGCACTGCTCTCTGGGGCACAGGGCTTTGGGGAATGCACCTCATGACCTCCCACCTCAGGCATTTAATGATGCCTTCTCATCTTTCCCTTTCTGTCATGCAATCCTTTCCTCTTCCTCTTCTTCTACTCCTTGAATTTACCATTTAATACCATCTCTGGGGCTACTTTTGCAACTGTTTACATGGTATAGGACCATTAGGAAAGCAATTAACACATTCTGATGAGATTTAGGAAGTGGAAATAGCCATGTAAACTGCAGATCCATAAGTAGCTTGTAAGTCTCAATTTGAAAACCATTTGATGCAAGCACAGCCCAGGCCATTTCTCAACAAGAGATCCTAGAAAGTCTCTTTATTCAAGTGACTGAGGCTTTTCCAAGGAACAAGAGAACATGAGTTATCTTTCTGCTATTCTTTGGCAGTTATAGAGAGGCATGACTGGCTGCCTAATGATATTTTCCATATTGTTTATCTTTTCTTCCCTTTGAGTGCCACATGGTCTATCATTTCCTCAGCTCAGATATAGGCCCCAAGGGGACTTAGTCCACAAATAAAACACGGAGCTAAGCAATAGTGATTAAAACCCCAAATGTTTTAGACATACTGCTCTTGTTGGTAATACTGTTTCCAAATTATTTCCCTCCTCTCCATGTCCCCTCTTGGAGACTTGTTATGAGCTCCATTATGCCACTTGTCATCCAGCTAAGCTAACACAAGATGAATGGAGGGGTCCCGCTACAAATCATATAGCTAAAAAATGTTTTGTAAAGCTAACCCCAGCTATAATAAAAAAATTCCTTTCTCTTGTGTTCCTATGAAGATCTTAAATTCTTCATGCCATATGTTTCCAGGACCTGTCAGTGGACTGATAGTAGCTTGTATCATTTTCTGTTTTCGCTTTGTATTTCTCAGGTGCTAACACAACTTGAAAGACTCAATCATTTTCAATTTCACCCCCTTGCAAAAGGATTGTGATTTTTGTGGGGTTTTTTTCCCCCACTGTGGGCAACTTTTTAGTTTTTCAATCTGTTTTTTCACATGAACTTTGTTTATGTGGCCATGCTGCTTTTTGGTCTGGCTGCAAGTCCCTTTCCAAGAGCTTTTGAACCTTCTTGATTAATTTTGCTCAAATTTGATGGAAGGGCAGAAAGGCAGAATTCTCAGAAACAATCATGCTCTTACAAGATCTGTTAATACAGACATTATGATAGAGGAGTGAGAATTAAATTCATGCCCTGACTGAGCAAACATTATTGTTTCTCTTGGCAGCTTGTACTTGCTGGCTCACCTGCACCTACGGCTTCTTGCTTTGCAAGGATGCTGTCCATGGAGTGGGAAGGAGACAAAATTAATGCAGTGGGGATGGAGATGGGCTGAGGGGCACAGGGAGCATGTCTGTTGGGAATCAGGCCTTGCTGCTTCCAGCTCTCCCCACAGGAATTGTTTTGTGGCTAAATTAAATTTATATTGTTTTATTTCAAACACGTGGAAAGCTTGACTTCGGCATCAAATGGCATTATTTTTTGTGGACGTAAAGCCAGTACCTTAATATTATTTTAACAAAGCCTTCTGAAATGCACATACATTTCCAGTCAGCCAGATTCTTCCTTTTTGCTGAATACTGAACATTCTTTTCTTCCCCTCACTGTTGTCTTTGGCTGTAGAAATTGTACTTTCCACTTTCACAAAAACTGTAGGGGCATTATGAATGCCTGTATTTTTCTTGAGCAGACTTTTTGCTTTCTAACAAAATGCCTACACTAACTCACTTCACACAAGTTCAGCTTTCAGTGTCTGTGTGTAAAGCACAAGGTGCTTATCTACTTTGCCTATGTAATTGCAACTGAAAATTAAATTTGCCTTTGTATTTTCTACTAGAGTGCTATGGTGAATGCTTGAAAAGATGTCGTGTCCTTCTTCAGCTGCCTTCATGTCATTGTGATAGACAAAGAGATTTATCTCCAAATGGTACAAAATTGCTCTGGGATTCTTAAGGAAAACAGGAACACCATTTCTCATTATTGTTTGTCTTACTGATTTGTTTTCTCCACAGTTTTAAGTAAAATATCTTAACTGAAAGTTTAGATAGTGAGGTGTTGGCATTGTAGGGAGTGCTGTATAATGTTTCACATATTCTAATCAAATTACAAACTTTGATTATCATCTCCTGACAGCACTCGCACCAAGAAGAAAATGTCATTATTCTTACTATGCTGATAGGAAAGTGAGATGATTTATCCAGGGTCACTCTGGAAGTGGCAGAGAGTGGGCTGCAGTAAGATTCTGGTCTACATTTTGGTGCACGGAGTGCCAAAGCTCCTTACTTAGCTACTTAGAACATCTTTCTCAGTATTTTATTAACCCATTTTAGCATGTATTTCTTCCATGCAGAGAGCTTCAACCAAAGAGTCAATTAGCCATATACATTTTTGCCCAGTTTATCAAACTAATAAAAGAGCCATGACTGCCCTATGGTACAAATTCCAAAAGCCACATGCACACATGCTTGCAGTTTCACCCCTCTCACCTTCCTACACTATAGTATAAAAATTTGGGGACAGCTTTCCATTTAGCATTACAGGGTTGCACCAGGAATTCTGCAGATATTGCACATGGCATCACTGCCCTGTTTCTATTTGAAGTTTTGAGGCTGCCAAGGAGCCTGGCCACAAGTCTATGGCTGACAGCCCATGGCACATGTTACCCTCAGGGACATTCTGCTGATGCTGTGTCTTTCATGTTAAGTTATTATTATTAAAATTCAGCAGTTTGCCTTGCTCTTGTCCTTATTTTCAGGAGGCACCAGTGAGGATTCATTTCATCTGGCTTTAACCATGTCATCAGCCAGAGTGATCTCAATATGAGCCATTTCAGCTCCCCATGTGCTGGGCTGTTTTAGACATCCAGTTTGGGAGAGAATGGGTCACTTTTTGGAGCTGCCTAGAGGAGGGAATCTTGGTGACTAAGTCTGACTAAATGCCAGTTTCCTGGTTAGCACAAGTCAGCTGAGGTGAATCATACAACAAAGAGCCTCCCGACACAGAGGCAGAGCGCTCCAACACGGAGTTGCCTTTATCTCTTCACCTAAAGCATTTCAAAGGATTTGGGATGCTGTTGTTAATTTTACATAAAACCCGGTCCATTCTGGGTTTGAGATTGCACAAGGTCTTTGGGAAGCCCATTCCAGTGTTTGACTGCTCTAATTTTGAAGAATTCCTTCCTATTAACTAATTGGGATTTCTCTTGCTGCATCGTGGGACCAATGCCTCTCATCTGCTTGCTGTGCACCTTGGAGAAGAGTCTGGCTCCGCTTTCTCAATTACCTCCCACCAGTTGCAGACAACAGCTAAGTCCCCCCTTAGCTCCTATTTTCTACAGGCTGCATGAACAAATGAGAGCCCTCAAAAAGTGATGACAGCAGAATTTCCAACATTTTTATGACTTTTAGGAAGAATTTCCCCAAAGGCTCATTCCCTATTTTTTTTTTTTTTTTTTTTTGATTTCAAGTATTGACCAAATTGATGACCGATTCTCAAGTCCTCTAAGGCACTAAATTCTCACTGGGTCATTGTAGGCATATCTGAAGAGATAATGTTGTCCTCAAAACTAGCTGCAGTGGGAAAGAAGGATCCCAGAGGGGGAGCGGCTATGGGGGGATATATACCTAAGTGGGTATGGGATCAGGTTTTGCCCTGGCATTTGTACTTTGCAGGAGTTTTGCAGAGGAACATGTTCATCTATGGACATGGAATTGATGTGGAATCAGAAGGAGAGCCCAGGTTGCTTTGGTCCTCATCCAGCAGCTCTTGTCAGCCGGGCATGGACTCACTTTGGTTTCACACAAACATAAAACTTTATTTAAAACCTCCTGGAGTTTCCCTTCTTGGACTGGGGGTTTCACCAGGTTTGTTTACCTTATAAAAACATACATGTGGCAAGGGTATATAGAGGTTAACTCCATCAACAGTGAGTGGAGGCAAAGGCGGTGCAATAAAAACTGAAAATACAGCCCGTTTCGGGGAAAGTTAAGAGAAACCATCTCCTCACAGCAATGGAAATCATGCCACGGTCGTTTTCCACTACTCTCCCACCACACAGGCTATTTTATGAGAAATTCCGCAGCTAAACAGCAGTACGGTTTTCCCCTTCGTGCAGCGCTGTGGGGCGGATGAATCACCGTCCCTGTTGGGCTCACGGCCGAATGACGCCGGGCGCTTTCCCTCCGCCGTGCGCCGCGGCCCCCCGAGCCCCTCCCGCGCGGTCCCTTTAAGGGGCCCGGCCGGGCGCGCTGCCATGGCAACGGCGTGACCGCCGTGACCGGAAGTGCGCGGGGTCAGAGGCCGCGGGAACATGGCGGCGGCCCTGGCGCCCGCGGGCGGTGGCGGCGGCGCGGCGGCTCCGTGAGCTCCTCCCGCCGCGGCGCTGCCCCGTCCCAGGTGAGGGAGGGGCGGACGGAGGGGTGGCCGGGCCGCGGTGCTGGCGGTGGCAGCGGCGCCGGGGCTCCGCAGCTGCCCTGGCCTCGCCGGGTCGTTCTCGCCCGCCGGGCTCTCACCCGCCCCCCGTTTGTCCCCAGGCATGGTCGCCGCGCTGTAGGAGGGCCGGGAGCCGCGGCGATGGAGGAGAGCGCTTGAGCTTGTCTGCGGAGGCGGTCCGTGTGTGTGAGACGTGTACGGTACCCGAAACCTCGGTTTCAGTGCTACTGTTTTTGTTGCACCTGGAGGAATAAATAACCGGAGGCCTGTCGTTATAATCTCATCCTTAGTATCTTTCCTTTTGGGGAGCAAACCGAGTGTCTTGTTTTGGTTTGTACATACACAGAAGCCAGTCAGTTTTTTTTTTCTCCAGCTGTAACTGTGTGGTTTTCCTTGGTTATTGTGCCTGTTGTCACTTTTCCCGTTAGTACTGGCGTGCGTGCTGCCGTCTGGGCTAGATGTGCCCTCTGGCAAAGCTAAACTTTGACCTGAATGGTCTCTTGTGCAGTGAATGCAGGGTGAGTGCTGCAACAAGGCTCGTAGCTTTGCACAACCGGGCTGTTCAGCACATAGCTGCGGCTGCAAGAAGCTGCCCACTAAAAATAAATGCTGGAGTTAAACTGGACGTGCAGCTTCACACTGGTGCTTGTGTGTATTCATTGCAATACAGTTTTTGATCCTGGACTTCTTTAATCTCTACTTTTGTTAGTGCATGGAGTGGGCTGCACTAGTGGGTGGTGGATTTTACTTACTGATTGAAAGCATCAACATATCTCACTTACTTCACAGCAGCTGTGTGTTCTGTTCAAGACACAACCCAGCCTCTGCTTTTGGACCATTGGACTTTTCAGGTGTACATAGCATGGTAACCTTTTAATGTTTCTCAAGCATGAGTTTATTCCACTGTAAAACAGAGATTAATAGATAGGTTCCTCTCCATCCTGCTTCTTACTTAACAAATGGGGAAACTAGGATTTAAAAAAAGCCAAAATATGTCTTAAATTGAACACAGAAATGTAAAATGAGTTGGTGGACTTTTCAATCATGTTTTACAGTATTATCTAACAGTCTGAATGCAGAGCTGCAGTGGAAACTGTACCTCAGCAAATCAAGGTACCCTTTACCAGTGTGAATTCATAGTTTGGTCAGTGTGTGGGCTGCAGCTGAAGGGTATGGTCTCACTCCTTTCCATCACTGGCCATGGGTTCTTATTACTCTCTTTGTAGTGGATTTAGTGGTTGGATGATTTCAGGGACAGTTGATCTAACAGTTTTATGGGGATGGAAGTTATTCCTGTGAGTGCTTGCTCTGATATGAATAGGAGCTATTTCTCCTTCTGCTAATGTAACCCAGCTGTGGGTCAACCATAATGTGAAACTGTACCTTGAGAAACCAAATCTCAAATTGATCATTCAGAAAATCACAACTATACCTCAAACTTCTGAAAGGTTTAAATTAAAAAAAAAAAGAAAAGTCAGCTATGTGTAGGCAGTATGTGGTAAGACTGAAGAGAGAATAAGCCTGTGAAGGAACTTTCTCATCTTCCAAGGGTTTTTTCTCCATTCACTGCTTGCCAAAGTGTTTCTGTGCTGAAAGAGGGAAGTCACTTACAAACCTTTATTTAGACCTCAAGGGCTGGTCCACCATGTGTACACAGTAAGGCAGAATCTTGAAGGAAAGATAATTTTGTACCCGACCTGCAAAAGTCAGACTGAGATTCTGTAGGGAAACCTTGATTCTGATATGGTCCAGCTCCTCAGTCTCAATGAGTTTTGCTTTCGTGGTGTTGCCTGCCCTCCCCACAAAAGCAGTCTGGAAGGAAGATTGGAAGTGGAATGAAGTGTCATCTTCACACCGACCTGGGGTTTTAGTGGTGTTAGGATTTGCTGGATCACATAACCCTTTCTCCAGTTGCTCATGTGGGAAACTCCCACGTGTTTCATCTGGTCCTGCAGAGTCTCCACTCCTTCAGCAGCTATTTTTAGTAAAGCCAGATTTTTAATTCTTAGGTTCTTAATCTGAACTGCCATAGGTGCAAATCCTCTTGTCCTTCTGCTGGTTTTCTGCCTGATTCTGTCCAAGAGTTTTCCCCATAGGGTTTCCTTCTTTTAATTTTTGTTTGGACAGTCTTATGTAGGTCTTTTCTTTCCTGTCACTTGTCCCATCCTTCAGTGTGCTGCTACCCCTTACTCTTCCCAACTCTGTTTTGCCAAAGCCCTTTTTTTTTTTTTTTTTTTTTTTTTTTTAACTTTTGTTGACTTCTTCTTCCAGCTTCTTGGGATGTGCAGACTCTTTGTCTCAATTTATGCTTTCTTCTGACATCATCATTATTTACAAATAATTGTGCTTTCCTCTGTTGTTCTTTCCTTATTTCATTCTCCTCTTTCCCACTTGCAGTCTTGTTCAAGGCTTGTTCACTAGGTTCTTCAGGTCGTGGTGCTGGGAACACACAGACATGAGGTACTGAGCTCCACAGTCTGGTTAAATGTTTTCTTGGCACTGGCCTGAGGAGAGCTTACTTGTTTGTGTCGTGTGTGTGGTGCTTGGTCAGCACTTAGGACTAAGAGAGGGGGAGACGGAACTTTTGGAGAGTTGAATTTTTGGAACGGGTCCTTGCTGACTGTGGGCAAAGGCTCACAGTTTGAATTTACTGTTTGTTGCCTTGGCCTGACAAGTAAATTGCTCCTGAAAGACAATTCTGCATTGTGAATTGTCCAATTTTTAGCTATAGCAGGGCACAGTGAGATGTGATAGAGCTATGTTAGCAGAATTCTTCAAACATGCCCAAAATGTCTCTTCATTTTCCCATTTTTTTTTCACTTAGGTGAGCTGTTTACTTGTGAACTTGATCTTGTTTTGATACAATAAATGTAATTTACCTAATTACATTTGTTTGTATTAGAGTTCTTGTATGCTTTGAGTTAAAAACTGGGAGAGCCTTTACTTGCCCATGCAAAATTAGTATCTTCACTGGGTTCACACACTTTCCTTTCATGAGTTTGAGGAAATTAACTTGCCTTTAATCTGATAATAGGCTTAAGGTGGTTTCCCTTTGAGAACAGAACTGCTTTTCTTCACCTTGCTTTTCCAAGATTTTGCATGTGTGATACTAAAACTCCCCTGACTCTTGAGGAGCTTGTTTCAGGCATCCTTTGGTATAAAACCTGCCGTTGATGTTAGTTTAGGTATCAAGGGAGCAGGTATTTCTTTCATTCCAGTGTTTCTGAAAGATATTTCTTAATCTCAGGTCCTTTTTCATTGAGCTTACGATGGTTTTATTATTTTTAAGGCATTCAGCATCTCTTAGTGTTGAGAGAAATTGATCTCTATTTGCTCTTCTCCGTTGATGGCAGCTCCAGAGGTGCTGTGAAGGCTAATTGAAGACTGCCTCAAGAGTCTGTATGAAGCAGTTATGTGGATCACCTCACACTACTGGTAGAAAGAGAATTAATTTTTGCTGAAAAGCTTCTCTTGTCCTTTATAAAATTACTGTTTGAATGATGGTGGTCCTGTGAACTGCTTTGTCCCCAGACATGCTCCTTACAGTTCCTCTGTATTTTCATATATAAATGACAGATTGTTTTGTAGTTCTTTCACCAAATCAGTGAAACAGCAGACTGGGGTGTAGTCAGAAGAGTCAAAAGATAACTGAACACTCGGGCTTTCAATGGAGACCCAGAAATAGAACACAACCAAGTCATTAATTTTTCTTCCTTAATCAAAGACAGACAGTAAAAGGCAGTGCAGTCATGTCATCATGAGTTTGAAACAAGAATGGAGCTACTTTGAATTTCTTGAAATGCTGCTAATTGCATCAAACTGTTAATGATTGCTGCAGATCAAGATTTAACTTACTTTTCAAAGTAACTGGAATTTACAATGGTTATACATGAAATGGACAAACAGATCTGGGGTGAGGGTGTGATTATGTTTATTTTTTGTTTCCTTTTAAGTTTTGCATGGTCAAGTATGATAATGATCCCATGCAGATGTGAATGTTAAAGATGAAATAACAGAACATATGTTCTATAGCCCTTTGAATTTATTTGAAGACCCTCTCTGGTGTTTGAAGGTAAAAATGTTCCTGTCTTGCTACACATGAGAGCTTGGGTGAAACGCCTCCTGATGCAGTTTTAATGGGGATAAGAGGGCTGAGGATCCTCTGTTCAGTTTGAGCAGCTCTTGGAGAGACAGAAACAACAGAGATTCCAAGCTTTTTTTTTTTCTCCTCAAAGAAAATTCTTGAAGTAATTAATTCCACATCACTTGATAATTCTGCTCTTAGATTTCATTATGGTTACTCCTATCTAGTGTTGGTATTGATGTTTAACATTGATTTCCTCAGTCTTCACACAAACAGCCTGCATTTGTTCAGATTGAGTATTAGCATTATGTGTTTGAATTCGGAAGATAATTGCATATCTTGCAAATTACCCAATGGCTGTTTCATCTTGAAACATTTAGAAATCCATTTCAGTTTCTCATAATTATAATGTTTTAGTCAGACAGCAATCTAAACTTAGGACTGCACTTTGGCAGTGATATGCTTGTTTTTCTAAAATGAGCACAGTTTTTGTGGTTTAATTTTCCTTTCATTTAAGTATAGATTTTAACCAGCATAGGCCGAACTTTTCCAACCATCTTTAAAATTAGCTCAAGCCATATTTTAAAAATTATGTTCTCCTAATGGGATTTAACTTACATAGAAAAATGTATGCAGGAATTAATGTTTTAAAGCTGATTAATATTTTTGAAGTGTTTTTAGAATTTGTTTATAGATAGCCTCAAATAGGATACCAGTAGTCTCTCTGTAATAAATACCACTGAACGCACTTTATGCTGTATTTCTGAAATTTGAAAGGTAGGTGTTCAGAAAGAAACTGTAGATTCTATTCATCAAGCAGCTAAATTACGACATCAAAACACAATAAAATGCCTCTGTTTTTCCAGACTTCTCTGCAAGCAGTGTGTGAAGTTTTGGAGATGATTGAAGTTTTCATTGGTTGTCTTGTATGTCCTTGGGCAGGATATAGTTACCCTTTTTCAGTTGGTAAGTTAAAGCTGTAAACAGATCTGTAGCAAGTGTAAAGCTCTGGCTAGATGATATTCAGCATTTTATGTATTCCCACACAGAAGTGAGAAGGAATCTGAATTGCATCTGTCAGGTGACTATTAGAACCTTTTGTGTTGCTGCTAAACATTTGCTTGTTTCAGTTTCTAGAAAAGTGCTAGAAAAACCCTCAAGTAAAAAGACCCCGAAAACTGTTACCAATCTTGTATCACTATTTTTTACCCAAATACAGAAAAAAAGGTCTTGGCTATACTTAGAAGGTTTTCCAGCTGGCAATGTTCAGAGATCAAGGGAGTCAATCTGTCAGCAGACTTCTCTTCAGATAGACCATTTCTTCTGATCACAGGTAGAGTGAATTCCTTTCCCTAAGTTTGAGGAGAAATGTAAGAAAATGATGAGTCCTCTGGATTTCCATTTTGTGTTTTTATATGAGATGTGCTGGTTAGCTTTGATAAACTGTTTCTCTAGTGAAAATAATGTCAAAAAATTCTGTCCTAGTTTGGACATGGAATTGTGAGAAAGCTCATTCAGTTTCTTAGACACTTTATTTTATTATTCAGATGCTAGAAGGCCTAGATCCTTCTGGTTTTTAATACCTACAGTAATCAGGCATTTGTTCAGCTGATCAATTCCATTTGTTATCAAGATCATGTTTGAGATCTGCTTGAGTATAAAAAGCATTGGTTTTGAAAAAACAGATATTCTATTTAACAAGAATAAAAAATAAGAAATTTAATAATGACTGGTAAAGCTTTCCTTTTTTCTTCTAATTGTTGCAGCTTGTGCTATTACCTTTAAGAAACTTATATGATGAAGCACTTTTAATTTCAGTCAGTGATTTCTTTCTCATAAACTCTACTAACTCTTCCCCAGAATTCTTGTGGTACAGTGGGAATTTCTTCAGCATTCTGTTCACTGAATAGCAGTTACATATTTTGTCCTCATTGAGAAACAACTTTTAACCCTTCTGGTATGATAAGCCAGGAGATAGTGGTGACCACATGCTGATCCATGGAAGATACAACTTTTCAAAGTGAGTCAGTCTGCAAGTGGGCTTTCAGGCTATGGTCAGAACTTGGAGCTTGTTTCTGGTTCTTCTGGGTAAATTTTTGAGATTGTGTATCAGCTGCAGCTGGGGGCCATGTGCTCCAGGGAAGTCATTGCTTGGTTCTTTAACAAAGCCAAGGAAAACTGCAAAAAGATTTCTCAAGGAGCAAAACAAGTAAAAGAAATACTTACCTGTTAAGTCTCTGTTAAGTCTCTGTTGGGAACCAGTCCATTTTTTTTTTTTAACTCTTCACTCATGGAAATCCTCTTTTCTGATGATTCTGTCATCATCAGATAGTGGAAATCCCAGTTTATGTCCTGGGAATTGGCATGCACTTTACATTTGGAAAGGGGGTGTTTGGTTTGCTTGAATCTCTCTTAAATAATTACAGACTGTGTAGGAAGATGGAATGTCGTGTTCTGGTTATGTTTGATCTTTCTAAACTTTGGTGATGGACTGTTTGAGGAAAGGATTGGTCTTGCTGCATTTTCTGCTGCCTCCATGAGATGGATAGATTTTGCACTAGAGTTTCCTTAAAAAAAAAATACTCGTGTCTCAATATGATTTACAATAAATGTTTTGCAGACTCATCTGTTTCTAACCATTGGAAGTGACAAAGGGTGTGTCTCTCCCAAAATTATGGCTTTGCTCAGAGAAGTGTGTTCTTTTATTAGGAACATCAGGTTTAAATTTTCTCTTGAATACCAAGTTTGAAATGAAATCCTTACAGTTATCTGCTATTTTGAGCGCTTGCATGGGTCTACCATTCATTACAGAATGAATACTTCATTATTTTGTCATAAATTATTCTATCTTGAGATGCCAATTTCCATTTTTATAGAAATTATTATTCTGTCTCACAATGTTTTTACTTGTGTTGCAATAAAGGTAGGCATTGTATGAATTGTATCTCAGTCCTACTATGAAGAAAGAATTTTGGTCTTTTTGGTAAATATTGAGAAGCATTTAGTTTTGCTCCTCTCTTGGATACAGTGTTAGATGTTGAACAGTGTCAACTGCACTAAGCAATAAAAAAACTCACACTTTAAAACAATGCTTGAATTGAACAGCACATCTCATTTAGATTATGACAGTGGGTAAAAAAGCTGCATGTTTATCTTGTCTGCCACCTTAATAGTCTTCGAAAGACAAATGCCTGCAAAGTTGTCCAAGGTCAAGCAGCTATTTTTTTGTGTGTACTCTAATTACAGCCGGCCATCAAAGGATCTTGAGAGATGATTGACCTACAAAATTGAGACAATGGCTCTGTAGTTATTAAGTATGGAAATTAAGTTTAGGGAGAAGCAAATGTGCCTGAAGTGGTCACAACAGTGATATTGCCAAAATGGTTATTGATAGCACAGGAATACATATTCTGTCTAAAAGAAAAAATAGCTGAAATTATGTGGGTTTTGTTGAAGTAATTGTGGTAGGCTGGTCTACTGAAGAACAAATATGATGTGTTACACAGCACTCCTGTGCAGTAGTTCTCTTTGAAAACATACTAATAGCAATTATTTTTAATTTGAAAGAATTTTATAAAAAGTTTAGAAGATTTAGTAAAATTTCTTCTTTCAGTCACACGTTAGTTGGGTTTTCTGATGGTCTGCCTTCTCTCTGTGCCTTTGCAGCTTGGCAGACCTTTACCCTCCTGCAACAGGACCAAGCCCCTGAAGTGGCTGTAGGAAATCCTTTCCCTTTTTAAAGTGAAGCTGTAGGTTATTCCTATGTTGTTAGTGTGAACCCAGGATCCTTCAGGTCCTTCTTTTTACATGTCGTCAGTGGCAAATAGAGGTGCTAAATACAGCTGTTCTTTCTTTTTTAACCTTATGGGAGGCATCCATAAAAATCTTTTAGGCAAACTGGCACTGTACATATTGCCTAGAGCTTTGTTATCATGCGCTCTGGGCATTCAGCTTGCCTTCAGAACTGAAGGTAGCATTGCTGCGAGCAGAAAGCTAAAATGAGTTTGCATACTAGAAAGAAAGATTATATTCCCAGTCTCCATGATCTCTCACTGTGTCTTGAAGTGCAAAAGTAGCTGGAAAAGGCATATTTAGGACAGGCTTTTGTGACGTTTAGAAATACATAATTTCTTCATAAATATAAAATAGACAAACCTTCAAATTTAGAGAAACTGTCTGGTAGCTTTGGATTTCAGTGCAAGATATTGTCTATGAACACAGTATTAACACAGATGATAATATTTACTAGAAGTCTCACAAAATGGCATATTGGCTAAGAGATGCCCAGAAATGGAAAGTAGTAACTGCAAAATATTGTTGTAAATATAGTTCCACAGGCGGCAGAATATTTTAGAATAAAATTTTTAGTCTGTACAGAAAATTATTTGATCTATTAGAAAAATAATATTTCAACGAATGCTTATAGCAAAACAAGAGGAAAAAGAAATTATCAACAGGTATTTCTTTATCACTTGAAAACTGCTCTTACTGCTGTTGCTCTCCAGCCTTTTAGCCAGAGGTTTGCAACCTTTATAGGGAGTATATATTACAAGCCGCAAACCCAATACCTTTGGCCTGAATATCTTGCAAAGGTTCAATTTCCCCAGGATTATTGCTTGTGGATTTTTGCTTCTTCTGCATCCACCTGGTACGTTACAAGTCTCCCTCTTAAGAACTTGTGTTTTGATGTTAATATGGAGGAGTGGCCCACCCTTAGGAGCTCCGTCTACTTCTGTGAGACCTCAGTGTCTGTCCTCCTCCTGAGAAAGATTATGGTGTGCTTTTCTGCTGATTTCAGTGTTTTGAATGATTTTGGAGGGAAGTTATAAGAACTTTCCTTTCTGGTTTGGGAGGTATTTGTTACAGAACTACCAGTCTGTTGTTCTTGAAAACAGTCACCCAGTTAACATCTCTTTCCTAAGCTGAACTTTACTAAGATCTGTCAGATTTTACCAGACATGGGACTGAGGAGTAGAGCATAGAGAAGTTAATGTTGGAGTGGGATCTGGAGAGAAGCAGTGTTGTGGGCAAGTAATTTTTCCGTTTTCCAAATGTTAAGCTTCAACCACGTTAATAATATTTCTACAAAAATATTACTCGGCTAATTTAAAGCAAAACTCTAGAACTCTTTTATCCCACATGGCATGAAACATTCCTGTTTTTTTTTTTTCTTGGTGTATTAACTTCTTACACAGAAGGGAAATGAATTTTAGAAAGAATGTTATACATAAACCATTTGAGACATTCTCTGTTAAGAAAACACCATCTGTCAAGAAAGATGCAGCCAGTGTTGAGTTATATTAAAAACATTGTAAAGGAAACATTTCTCAAGGAAAAGTGGTTTAATTAAAACATTTTAACTGGTTTTGCTCTGGAAAAAGCTTAGGAAATTTCTATATAAGCATTCTAAATGCAATCATAATAAAAGTTCAATTAATTTTTTCAGAAGGAAGTTAGCTTGGATAAGTTGTTCCTTAATGTAGAATAAAGAAATTTTCTGACAATGTAACTAGTAGGAAAAAAAGAAAATACTTAGAATCATTATTTTATTACCTTCAAATTCTGTAGTTTGATTGATTTAATTGTTTTTTCTTGATGGACAGAATTTATTTCAAAAGGAAAATAGGTTACATTTTAGGGTTTTCATATTAATGTTTTTATTTGAAAATCAGTGCTTTTATGAGCATTTAACAGCATTAGAAGCCATTATTTTGCTTCTGTGGAAGAAAATAGTGAAGTACTCATAAAAAGGTACCTAGATTAGGCATGAGAAACATTAAATATGATAGAATTTGCTCTTTCTTTAAGTCAGTCAAGCCTGCTGGTTTAAGGAATTGTACACTGACTATACAGATTTACTCTAATGGCTTGAACGAAAAGCTTCTGCTTTAATTAATACTTTGCTCTTTCATCCTTTAACCTGTTGGTGCTATCAGACCTACTCTGAAATGTAGCAAATACAGAAACAGTTATGTCTGATTCCTTTCTAGCTCCAGTTGTTTGTTTTGGTTTTTTTTTTTTTAAATTTAGCTAAAGAATATGAAGGGAATGCTTGGAAGTTGTGGGTTTTGGCCAACTTAAATGCTGAGGTTTTGATTTTTACAAAAGCATGCATATTGTACATAGGAATGTTGGGTCTTCCTTTGTTTAAGATATCCTACCTTGTCATTGGAGTGTTTTCCTTTCCATTGTTCCTTAAAAATAATAAAATGACATTTCTTAAGTTACATGATCGCTGTTAGAGATGAGCAGCTGTTATTCTCCCAGATTCTCTTCACAGTAGGCTCATGATCTTAGACTTCATTAAAATACCGACAGAAACATAAGTGACAAGTGATATATGGGCTAAGTTTTTTAATGTCACCCACATCTCCTTATTTGATTTGACAGGATGTATTTCCATTAACACATTCTCTTTTTTTTTTCCACTTGAAAAACTTGCTGTTTACCATGGCTTGTATTTTAGGAACACCTTAAAGATATAAAGAATGTGGTCTGTAGAACCCATTTTACTTGTTGCATGTGCTTGATGTTGTATCTTGAACTGAATAAAGGATTGGAGGTGATCATCTGAAGGTTTCTGTAGTTAAATGCCACTGAAGACCTGGATTTTACTTTTTGCTTGAGAAGCAAGATATGTAACATTATTAACAGTAACCACTTAGGATCCTTGTATTGAATAGTAGGGTTCCAAATTGGACATATATAAAATAAAGAATGCAAAGCTTTCACAGCTGCAACTGAAGCTGATAACAACTGTGAATTGTGCTTGTGATGTACTGCACAGTGACAAATATTCTGAAAAAAAGTAGTCTGGAAACATTCCAGATTAAGCAGACACAATTCATATGCTGTGTGCTGAGTTATAATATAGGCCTTGAGTTATAAATAGGATCTATTGTGAAAATAAATTACTGAAATACAACACTTTCAGATAGCAGTATAAAAAACTTCAGATGGAAGAAAAAGAGGGTTTTGCCCTAGAATTTTAATATCTAAGCACTGTACTATGGGAAGGGGAAAAAGAAATGCAGAGTAATTTCTCCTTCTTCGCCCTGCTGTCAAAGCCTGTGCATTAGATAAGGTGGGGTTCCTGTGTGAAAGAACAAACCAGCCAGGGAGCAACAGCCTTAAATCTGGTGCTTTATAATTTCTCTATGTTTCATTGCGCAGTTTCAGTATCCCAAATGTGTTTTTGAGTGGTGCTGAATCCCCTGATCTCCGCTGTGAATGTAGCAACCTGTACTTAAACTGAGGATGACTCCTTGCTAAATGTCATCTTCTCCGTCCTGTAAATTCTGATGTTGCTGTATCTGACCAAAACACTTTTTGGGCTGAAACAAATCATTATGTGTTAGATTTCCACAGAATCACTTCATCTGTAGTCTGAGACTATGAATTCTTGGCAGTCTGTTTTATTGTAGGCAAATGATTGATACCCAAGTCAATGCTGACTCCACAGAGAGGTCACTGGATTGAGTTCTTGAATATAGGATCAAGAGCACCAGAAAAAGAAATCTGTCAGTATTCCAAGTTATTTCTACAAAGCCATTTACAATTGCAAATGGTTCTGCAGTTTGACTGAATTCTGCTTTATGCCTCTCACTTAAGTCTTGCTTTGGTCCAGAGTGCAACAGTTCCTTGTCTATTTACATATGCATGATTGAACATGTAGGTTATTGTTCCAAGAAGTAAGAGGAAAATAGCCAGTTCTAATTTTTCCACTCACATTCTGAAATTTTCCTCACAGTAACTTGTGAAAACTGTATTGACCATCCAGGACCACTTCTTCCAGTTTCAGGCTGATACCTCTGCAGTCAAGGTGAAGGATGTTGATTGGGATGCCTTTTTCCCAAGGAATTAATACTGAATCTCTGTGCTTTTACTGTCTAATTTGCGATAGACAGCTTTCCCTAATCTTTGTTGGCTTTCACTGTGAATTTCAGCCTCCTAAAAAGGTACTTGGAGTTACTTGATGTAAATGTACCTTAGTCTTTTATGATATTTAAAATGGGACAAAGCTGACTTGATGAACTGGCAGACATCTTTGCAGTTGGTAACTTGGAGAGATACATTTTGAATGAGGTGTAAAGCTTGGAGTTTTAGATTTATCAGACTTTACCTTATTTGGTAATCAGTTCAGTCTTTTTCAGCTTTTGATGGAGGGCACAGTGATCACCTTTATTGGTACATCTGATAACAAATTACAATTAATGCCTTGAATTCCCTGCTAGTGGTAAAAAAATAATATTCCTCTATGCATCAAGTAAACTTTGATGGGAAAAAGTGTTACCATTTCTTAAGTATATTTCTGTTATGTGGTCTGCATAATAGAAAGTGACTAAATGATGCTATCAAAATGTGTAACAGCTTTACAGAAATTGCATTTACAGGTTGCAGATGTTATTTTATAGGGTATCTTGCAGCTGACTTGAAGTGGTTTGTAATGTATAGAAAAACCTACTTTCAGCTTAAA
The DNA here is from genome assembly GCF_024509145.1 of Vidua macroura. NCBI lineage: Eukaryota > Metazoa > Chordata > Aves > Passeriformes > Viduidae > Vidua > Vidua macroura. The sequence continues at coordinate 33,584,018 of NC_071573.1, read as the reverse complement.
AGAATCAGTTCTGATATTTCTTCATGTAGTTTCCCATTTATATGCTTGATATCTCTATCTGACAATATAGAAGCTAGAGATAGAAAGTTATAAGGAGAAATTATTTGACTAGACAAAGTGTTATGGGAGAGTTCATATTGAGTCCCATTAGCCATGTTGTTGAACTGCAGCCAGACATTTTGAAATACTTTAAATCCTTAATGTTTCTGAAAACTGGAGGAGAATCCTGTTCTAATATTCCTTCTAAAAGGGATTATTATTTATTTTTGTTGTAGTTTGGTCTAAGAATTTCAGTGAAGTATCAGGAAATTATTATATGTTTCCTTACTGACTCATGCATTCAAACCTGATTTGAAGCTTGGAATCTGTTACCAGTAAAAAAGACTTGCACATATGCTGTTACAGGTTTTAGATCACTTTCAATTTTTTATTTTCCATAATATACCTAAAATCTTTTTTCTTGCTTGCTCTGTTGCCATTAATCTCTTTCCTCTTTGCTACAGTGTTACTTATTAAAAAATATGACATCCTCAGAAATGCTCATCACATAACATCTCATTTTCTTTGTCTGTTATATCCCTTTTTCATACTGCAGATTACTGTATATTGCTCTGGAAGCACTATGAAAGAATAATGGGTTAATATAAATAAGTGTAAAGGAACTTGCAGTTGTTGCTCATGTCTACTAGTCTGCCTAGGCCTAGGTGTTTGATCGACTTACCAAAATGTGGAGGGAGAAAAGTTGGAAGATTGGTAAACTTTTTTTTTTTTTTTTAATATATTTATGGCTTCCTAAAGTAATTTGAACTATTTTGATAGCCATGCTGTCACACAGAGCTGCTAGTTTTTTCTCTCAGCCTTGCAATATTTTACAACAACATTATTAGCTTTTTTATTTGCTTCATGAAGCTTAAACTGGTTGAAAGGAAGCTGAGGACTGGTGAATTTTTAAGTGACTTTATAGTCTCCCTAATTTTGCAGCTAGTAGGGAGGTATTTTCAGACATAATTCAGTTTCCTGAAAGCTGGTCTTAATTGTTCTGCTCTGAGTTAGGACCAGGACCAAAGCTATTATTGTAGTGGCTAAAGAGGAAACCCCCTCATGGTGAATTTGGAGGGCTCTTTGCCTTCTTGTAAAACCCTGTGCAGCAGCTTAGGTGAAATTTTTAACTCTTAGGGCTTAACCTTCCAGCTAATCAGGATACTCTAATTCTTCCAGCAGTTTCTAGGATTAAGTCCCTGCAGAAACACATACTGGATATAGAGGAGAGAGTTCAGTGAAGGGCCACAAAGCTGGTGAGGGGACTGGAGCATCTCTGACATGTGAGGAGGGAGTGGCAGCTGGGACTGTTCAGCCTGGAGAAGAGGGTTGGGGAGGGACATGTTATCAGTTTGTACAAGTACCTGAAGGGAGGGTGCAGAGAGGATGGAACAAGGCTCTTCTCAGTGGTGCCCAGTGACAGGACCAGAGACAATGGACACAAACTGAGACACATCAGAAAACACCTTTTTTGACTGGGAGGGTCAGTGAGCACCAGCACAGGTTGCCTGAGGTGGTTATGAAGTCTCCCTCAGATATTTATAAGCTCACTGGCTGCAGTTGGTCCTGCTTGAGCAGGACAGGACCAGAAGACCTCCAGAGGTCCCTTCCAACCTCAGCCACTCTGTGTGGATCTGTTGTCTGTAGGGATATTGTGTCTGTATGGGTTTGAGATGACTCATAGATGATTCTCTTGAAAAGAAAAAGATGTCAGCGACAATGCATTATGATCAAAACCCCTAATCTGAACCCAAACCTGGGATGCAACAGATGTCTTACTCCTGTAAAATTCTCGCAGGAAATAACTACTTAGCTTTAAGTAAGCTGCAGAATAAGGGGTGTTATTTGGGAAAAAAATTTCCTTTCCACTTTAAAGTCTTGGGAATCATGTGAACTGAAAACAGAAGCTGTAGTTTTAGCTGCTGTTAGAGCAACTTAAATGTACATTTTAACTAAGCCACCTTAGGAAAATAATACTCTTTCCTGAGCGGCGGGGGGGAAGGACAGAGGCACTTGCTATGTAGTCTTGCTGTAGGCTGTTTGTCCTTTTGTGTTAATCTTCTTGCCCTGTAAGAAAGGAAAGAAGCACTTTAAAACACAGGAAAATGTTGTTGTTGAGCCACAAAAAAAATAAGTTTCAAGAGTGGTTTTGATACTATTCACAATTTTGATACTATTCACTCTCGTTATTGATTTTTGCTTTGATTTTGATAGCGACAGTTTAAAGAAAATTATTTGAAAACCATGATTTTCCTTGAGGTGATGGAAATCTGCTTGTCGGTTTTGTAATGCTTCCATTTTGAAAATGCTGGTTTATTTTCATAACTCTAAATTCAGTGACTTCAAAATGTGCCTGTACATTTTAATTTGCCTTCTTAACACATGCTTTGTTGTTAAATGAAACATTTTTACTGGCACAAAGATATTTGCCCCACCTATTTTCATTTGCTAGTGGTGGGAATGGTAACATTAAAGGCTGTTTAAAATATATGAAGGGAGTTCTGGGGTCATTCCCCACCTGTTGTTTATTTTGGTTTATGCAAGAACAGTCAAAAGTAATCATGTTGGTGAAGCTCTGTCATTTAAGTAATGCTTTTGGAGACTCATAATTTACACATCAACAGGTTTGGCTTCTTCAAGCAAAACTTGGGACTTTTATGTTAGTGAACAGTGAATGCTGGCAAGAAAGGTCACAGCTTTAAAGTAACCTAGAGTACATTGTACTATGTTATGGAACAAAAGACAGTAAATACGGAAAGTCTTTTGATTAACTTCTCCTTTCCAAAGTGTCTTGACCTTTATTGAGTTCCCCTAGCTGACATTTTTAGAAGACTTTTAGTATTCCTTTCATTATAAAGGGTTTATTTGTGTGTTTGCTCCCACATATTTCATTGTCATCTCTGCCATTTGATTTTCTTTAGTTACAATGGCATCTACATTTCATATCAGCATGGTTTCTGTAGTAGTGGAATGATGTAGTCCGTTTCTGTACAAGATTCTAGAAATGCATTTCTGTGACTAGATGGTATCTTGGTACACAAAAGAAATAGAAAGCAAAATTGAGTGAAAAACAAAAAAAATTACCAAAGCTGAAAGCACCTAGGAAAACATTTGAAGGACAGCATAATATATTCATGCTAGGAGTAAGTCATATAGGATTCACATCACATATCTTTCTATTTTTAGTTTTAAAATTATTAGTTGCCATTTCTATTTAAAGATAATGACATATTTAGTCAGACTTAATGCAAGTGAATCATAGTATTGCATTATTATTGTATTAAACAGTGATTGTTAGTTGTGTTTCTTATGCTTCTTATATTTTAGAGGGCAAAAATAACTTCTCAGTGCTCTGGAAGTTGCTCAGACATTTCAGTCTGGGGTGGTGATGAATAAATTATACTCTAAATAAGGCAGGCAACAGGAATTCATATTTTTGTTTTCTTCCACCAGCCTTCTCCAGCTGGCCCCTTTCCTTCTCTTTACCCCCTGTGGTTTTAGCCATGTAGGCTGGATAAGATTACAGATACTTGTTTTACAAGGAGTCACTGCAGACTTGGTCTTTCTACATGACTGTTTGTGCTGGTTCTGCTGTCAGAGCTGGTGGCTTCCAGCTGTTCTTTAAAGAGTGTACCAGGGGTGCCTTTTAGGTTGTGTCCTTCCTTTGCCCAGTTCCTCTCCTGGGGTTGGTGCAGGAGAATGAGAACTTCTTCCAACAGTTAAAGGTTGATGAAATCTTAGTAGTTGGCACCTTGGACAGCTGGCCAGCCCAACCAGACCTCCCTGGCTTGAAGAGGCAGCTTCTCAAGAGCATCCCTTGCTCTGTAATAACTGAACAAATCCCAGATGTAAGATTTAATCTTCTCCTTACTACTTTCTTCCTCTTTAATACTGTGCTCCCTGAAGCCTTGAGGCTGTTTTACACACTTGAACCACCATTCACATGCCTCCTAGTAAGATATTCCATAAAATGGGAACTTTTCCTTAGAACAAGATACAGCATTTAGACTTTATTTTAAAGTCACAGGATTTTAAGTGTGGGGCTTCTGACTGATTACCTATTACAGGCAGCTGAGTGAACCCTAGGATGTGATTTGTACCTTTGTTGCTTGCATGGGCAGGTTGTCTGGCTGCTGTCAGTCCTTTTGCTTCATGAATTAGAGTATTCAGCAAGAGTGAAGAAGGCTTAAAGATTGCTTGTAGAACAAAAGGATTAGGTCTTATATAGAAGACAAGAACAGTCTGCTAATGAATGAGTAGTAGTGAGAAGAATGTAAGCCTGAGTATTTTACGGCATAAGATAAATGTTACCACAGGCTAAGAATAAACTCACCATCTCTGTCTCTTGCAGGCTTTCTTCTTGCATGTTCTTATCGAGGTGTCTGACAAGACACTGTCAGACAGGATAACTAGCCAGCACTACTGCTGATTGTTTGGCAATTTCTGTGGTTTTTCCACTGGTGATTTCTTTGAACATCATACAAGATGACAAAGTTTCCTAGGTCAAGACACTGGAAATATTAATTCTCCATAAATGTTCTGTTCAACACAAGTCAGATCTGAGTTTATAGAATACTTTCTTTCTTCAGCCTCGGTACTTTTCCAGTTTTCTGAGGGCAAGCAGCCCAGCAAACACTCCTTCAGACAATTCCTCATCTTTCTTCTTTTTCCAGAATGAAAATCCAAAAATCTTGGCAATGGGGGCCAAAATAACAAAAGAAAAGTGTGTGTTGCCACTTCTTGCCAAGTTTTTGTAAATGTTTCTCTCCTTCCCTGTTCCAGCATAACAGCAAAACTTCCCAAAAATCCACAAAATAAACCAGACTCTTTTTCAACCTCTTCTCTAATTCAGAATAAATAAGGAAAATGCTAGAAGAACAAGTACTGTAAAGGGTATATAGTTTATCTGACTGTTAAGCTTTTATTCCTCATCAGTTAAGGTTGCAGAAAACTCTAGGGCAACTGGTAGGTCCTTGACTATGCTCAGGTGTTATTCTTGTTTCTAGGCTATCAGTTGGGATGGTGCCAGTTGCTTTTCTTTTTACTTGGTTGCAAGGAATCTTAACTAGGTCATGGGTGGATAGATCTGTAGTTTAGGGCAGGCAGGAGTGAAATACTGTTATAAAGTGGTAAACGAGGGGATACAAGCTCCACAGAGTGATTCTAGGCTAGGTGTTCTCTCCTGCTTGCTTGTTCCTCCTCCAGTGTCAGTGCAATGATTAGAAATAGTAGGGAAGGGGAGGGGGCATGGTAGGCAGTGAGATCCAGGAATTAGTGTTAAGCAGACCAGAGGTGGGATTATAAACCAAGGCTGTGCTGGCAGAGTGACTTTATACAATGAGGGGGCAAAGAGCACTGCTGGATCAGAACCTAAGACCAAAGGGCAGCAAGAGGGACAGGAAACGGGTTCTTAGAGCAATAATCAAGATGTTATCTGTAGCTACAGAATAAACCCTTGTTTGGGTTTCTTCTGTACCAGGAGTGTGTGGCAACCTTCATTGATGGAGTTCACAGGGTCAGCTCTTTGGCTCTTGTTATGGCTAGTGGCTGGCTGCAGCTTTTGTCTTGAGTCATATGTGCCACTTTTCCTACAGATTGTTCTTATTTTAATTGAAATTCTTGCAGCAACAATGAATTCATTATTAGGAGCGTTTTAAGAGATTTATTTTTTTCCCTCAGAGGTGTTTCTTATCAACAAACCATTGAACTTAAACGTGTTCATATGTGTGATAAGAAAGAATAATTTTTTCATCAGTGTTATTACTAGAAGAAATTCTGTTTGAATTTATACATTTAAACTGTTGAGATTGCTGCTTTTTGATGTGTCAGGTCTGCAAAATTGATCTGTATAATGAAATGGCTGTGTGTGAACTGTGCCATGACACATTCAAACAGCTAATAATTGATTCCTTGAAACCATCTCTATATGTGTGAGTCATGGTGGGACTTGTGACCTCCCTAAAATGTTGGGGTTTTTTTCAGGATCCTAATTGTGACCATTCCCCAAGAGTTAAGTATCTATAAAGTATTTCCAGGTCATTGACTGTCAAAGTAGAATTCCAAATCAAAGGGAACAGCCATCCAAATTGAGACATAGTCTGGAATTTGAATACCATGTCTGTGTAGGAAAAGAGCTTCTCAATTCCTGTGCTTTTGCTTCTATTTTGATTGCTAATATAATTTCTTCTTTTATTTATTTTGGAAAGTGCTAAAGCTAGAAAATCTGATTCACTGAATCCAGGCAATGTCTCATTGGAAGACTCCTGGAAAACCACACTTGTTCAAGACAAACATGATGTCATTTCAGTAGCAGAATCTTTTGTGAACCTCCTGGAAACAAATGTTTTGCATGAAGACTCAATTTTTCTTGTGCTGAATTAATTCAAACAAATTACCCTGAAGACTGTATTTGTGGTAAACTTTTTTTGAGAAAGCCTTTTCTTGGGCCACTTTCAGAGACAAGACTGACTCTGAGTGATGTTTAAAAGCTGCAGAGGTTGTTAGCTTGTGAACAGGTAAATGTATCAAGCAGAGCAGTCTGCTTCAGTCTTTTGAGCAGCTTGGAAGATCAGTGTTCTTTAGAGCTTCCAGCAGGTGTTTCTATCTGCTCTACAAACTACTGTGCTCTCCCTAAGAAAAGTATGTTGGCCTGGAACAGCAAAGCAGCTTGCTTTTCTTTCTTTAATTAGGTGATGACTTAAGATATTTACAGAGGAAAGAAGATAATTTGCTTAAGTAAAGCCAATTAATAATGGGGATGTTGAGGACTCAACTTTATCTCTCGGAATGTTTTTTCCCCTTCTACATCTGCACTTTCCCAAGTTTCTGGTTTTTGTAGTGCAGGAGCAAAGACAGAAGGCTGCCTCTGAGTGTCAGGGAGGGACTTAAAATATAAATCCAAATGACCTTATTGGGACTTTGACACATTTGCTTTCCAGCTGATTGAGAACATAGCCATGAAAAGAACGTGCTTGGGAATTTTCCACCTGCCCATTTGACGTAGGAGAAGAAAGAAACCATTCATTTCCTGACAGCATGTCTGAAAACTGGAGATGGAATGGTTATTTAATGTGTTTGGGTTTTGGCAATCTGATTCATAGTTTTTGAATGCTTGTAGTTGCCAGTTCTTAATGCAATGCATTTTTTTATTCCATGAATAAAAAGATGGAGCAGACAAATCTTCAGAGTTTCAGAGCACACTGTGGCCTGTTGTCTGTTTTGTTCTCCCTCTAATAGCAGGATAAATAAAAGTATTTTGAGGCCTGTCCACTTCCATCAAGCTTCTGGGAAAGAAAAAAGAAGGGGCGGGGGGGGGGGGGGAGAGGGAGAGGACAACAGCATGGAAAACTTTATGAAATTGCTTATGGGTTTCCTTTTCATGTGAAATTTCCCTGAAATTTTCCCCATGACTCATTTCCTTTTTATTCCTTTTTGAGTCCGTAGTTTGGGCTTTTTAATTTTTTTTCTTTTCAAAGACAAATTGGTGGCTTTTTCCGCCCCAGTGTGATGTTGATTTTGCAATGGTATATATTTCACATATGGGCATTGCAGTGTATTCTCCATATGGGCAGTTGTCCTCTTGTCTCTAATTTCTTTGCACAGAGCAAAGACAGGAAGCAAGGAATACACTTCCACAGAAAATAGATATAAATCATATGCATTGTGTGAGGGAAGAGGTGGTGGGAAGCAGGTTTTTTGTTTTAGCAGATGTGGATTGATGCTTGCAGAAGTCCTGTGCTGAAAGAAGATCAGTGAGGGAGTTTGTAATGGTTTCATAGCTTCTGGCTTGCAGTTTTCCATTCATGCTGATGTACACTCCCTGCTGGGTATAGAATTTTCTAGAACTCATTCCCTGAAATGTGACCCACCATCTTCTGAGTAATAAAGGCAGCTCTTTTCTGGATTGAAAACTTGTATAATTAACTCTTTTTCCTTGTCCAGTGTGGGAGATACAAAAGCTTGACAGAATGCCAGCTTTTCACCAAGACATAGCCATTGATACTCAAAAATGGAACCCAAAAATATTTATATTTACTGTGAATCCATCTAGTCTGACCCAACTCTTGCATATGCTTAAAACTCTACAATCTGACTTCTCTTGCAAGGGAAAAAAAATCAATACTCTCAGAGTTCTTGTTGTACTGCTAAGATAAGACTTACATATTTAATGGAAATATACACAAAAATGTGTTCCATTTGTGCAGCTAGTGTTTAATAAAGCAATTCAGTGCATCTGAAGAATTGTAAACTCTTCAGAACCTTGGCAGTGTTTCCTGGAATATCTGATTCCATAGAAGCTTGTGTGATCAGATCACTAAACTATCTGAGTACTCCTCACAGTGAATTCAGGCAACTCCTCTCCCTACCCTCATCCAGGGCTCAGATAGATCAGTGTGAGTATTTTTAAAAAATCATGTGATCCCTCTAGTAAAGCAAAATTATTTAAATTCCCAATCATTAATTTACTGGGAAATAAAGCATAAATACTATAAGTGAAACTTTCTGCAGAGATTGGTTAGATTTTGATCTAATTTGTAATCATTGGTAGAGATCAAAACGATTACACAATGATTTACATAAACACATACTACTTCTATAACTAACTGTTCCCTTTTTAAAACATAAGCAACAAACAGAGAACCTTGAAAGAAGAATGTCATTTACTCTTTAATTAGAAATACCTGCTCTCCTCTTAAGCAGTACAGTCCTCCTAAGTGTTGAAAATTTCATGGTTTAGCATCCTCATCCTGTATCAAAAAAGAGCTTTCCTTTTAGAGAAATTAAGTGACTTCTTATCTAGGCCCTTTCTACATCATTAATAGCATAATTTCTTCTAGTTGGACAAATTGCTACATCTGAAGCAAGTTCAGGATACTCAAAAAGAGTCTCAAGAACAAACTGGAAATTTAAATCCAAAATAAGATTAAAGTAAGTTAATAAAAATAAAAAACTACCCACACACGCCTTCCTATCCCAATATAGCTAGAAAAATATCCCCTGCATTAACTTACAGCTGTTACCTGGTAGGATCTTGCAAATACTAAGAGAAAGTGGCATTTTCCTCAGTTGTGGCAATGCTGTCGTAGTTCCCCTTTCTAAAATGAAGTGAGTTTTCCATCCAGGAGTAAAAGCTGTGTTGCAGCTCGCTTTCAGTTCTGCACTTCCAGGTGTAAAGTGTGAATTCTTAGCTTGTTTTGGGGTATCAGTACATCTAAACGTCGATAGACGCTCTCTAACTGTTTGTTCAGCCAGATAGGAACCCTGAGCAAAAGCTTTGCAATCTCATTTTTATGTTCTTGTCTCTGAGCGTACAAATAAATGTAAGGAGTAGTTGTTGAACGGCCAAGTTCTTCAAAATTGCTCAGGAAGTTCTTTGTTAAACTAGGAAAATTAAATTTCTGAGCTTGGTCACTGTTTATTCTTTTGGATTATGTATAATTTGACTGGAGACTGGTTGATCATGGTATATTATTATTTTTGTCCCGTTTATCTAAGTGAAGACTGAAGTTTTGTGGTTAGCTTACAATTCTCTTTATAGATCAAAATTACCATATGAAAATATGGGGAAACCTTTTTGCAGACCAACTGTTGTTGAATATTCTGGAATAGCATTCCGTAAACATTTGATTAAGTGAACTAATGATATTTTCCAGCCTTTAACTTTGAGGAGGATAAATCCATGATAATTAAAATACCACCTTAATCTAACACAGTTTTTCCAAACTGGCGCCCTTGATTGAAAGATCTTTTGTATGTTCAAATCAGCAGGATCAAACTGAAAGAAAACTGAAGAGGGAGCTGTTTTGTAGAAGCAATTAATTTTACAAACAAGGGTTTTTTTTTTCCTTACTGAAATTTGTTGTGTTTCTGCACATTTAGTAATTTTTTGTATGTGAAGAGGAAAATGGCAATTTTATTGTCACTTTTTATCCTTTACATATCTCAGTGAGTCTGATGATCTGGCTCTTGAACTGATCCTCAGAGCAGCTTGGAAGGGCTAAATTTCATTACATTCTGAAATTCAGTTTAGAAATCCAAGCTGTGTGGGTCTGCAGAGATAAACATGTTCTTGTAAAAAAACCTTTTATTCCTAACAGGTAGCTCTTCCAGGGCATCTTGTACCTGTTTCCTTCACCCCCTTTTCTCAGAGGAAAAGCTTGAAAAATCTTTGCTTTCACAGTAATTTGCATTTGGAGGCTTCTAATATCATAAAGATGTGAGGCATTCCTGAGGTTAAGTGTCTCTTTAGCTTTTCCTACTGTGATTGCAAATTTTACCTAGAAGTTCTAAAATATTAACTCCCTGTAGATCAAGCCTCCATGAAAATAAGCTGTATGTATATTTGCTGCTTCACAGGGAGAGAAAGTGCAGTTTTCTTTTGTGAAATTAGATCATAGGATGAGCCTTCTGAATAGAGTGGGATGGGATGGGGAATGAGGGAGAGTAATTCCAGTGACCCAACTTAAAGGACTTATATAAATGCCCAAAATGAAATGAAGGAAATCCTTCTTTGATGGATTGGTACTGGGCTTGGCAAATTCAAAATTGCATAAGGTAGTTTTGATCCAGGATTTTAAAACGTCTGTTCTACTTTGCTGGTAGGAAGCAGAAGGCAGCTAATTTATTTTCAATTTAATCTTTTCTCAAAGATTTTTAAAAAATAAAAACAACCAAACCCTTACTCCAGAAACACAGTAATGTATTGTATTATACATACAAAAGAGGCAAAAGCTGAGTTAGAAGACAATTCTTAAAAGTACATTAATATCTATTTAAACTAAAACACTTGAAGAAATGTGCTCCTTTACATAAGCAGGTCTGGCTGTGGAAGCTGCTTGTGGTTTAATGTTTCATCACAATAATGGCAGCTTATATGTACTTGCCAAGAGACCATTACTGTTTCTTCTGCTGCTCAGGCTCTTCCAGTGAAATATCTTTAAGGTGAGAAAATGCATATTTAACACAACCTGTCATGACTGCCTGTGCAGTGAGAGAGCTTTGTGTGAACTTCTTACCCCATTCCACCAAGCATAATTGCTGATGTTTCTGTGGAGCAAAGTTTAATTAAAAAGAAAAAAAAAAGATAAAACCAAATAATGGAATTAGATGTGATTTACAAGGAGAGGTTTTAAAAGTGACTTATGTAAATAATAAAGATTATTTGATTGTAAATACTGTAGTATTCTACAAAAAGTGTTTTCCTTTCTGTAAGGGAAGGAAGTAATGGGGAATGTTCATTGATGTTGTTAGAAAATGGGTTGTTCTATAATAAAACCTTGGTACTTTGAGTTTTTTATTTTTATCCCTTAATGATACTCCTTTCAAAGAACCAGCTGTACCTTTACCTCGACATCCTTTGCCTGATGGAAACAAATCAAACAGCAGCACACACTGGGACTAATGAGGGCTACCCATGTGCTGTTTGACTAGTTAGCCTCTTCCAAACAAATTTCATATGGCTGTGTTATTTCACTGGGTTTGTATACATTGGTTATGTATTTCTCTTTGAAAAGGGTGTTAAACTGTCATATCATTAAACTAAGCTAAAAAATCCAATTAAGTGGATTGGTGAAGGTGGGGGAAAAGATCTAAAAATGCTGGGTTTGATTACTATTGTTAGTTTACCTTCTACAGCAGAAGTCCTCAAAGGTGTCACTTTTTTTGTCTGTTCCCATTTCTCTATAGCAAAAACCCCCGAACAAACTAAATAAAACTTTGATTGCTTAGTAAGTATGGTAATAATATAATTATTTAAAACTGAATTTACTGTATACATTGCCCATAAAACTTTTTGAAATATTGATGAAGAGGATTGTTTCATTTCTTAATATTCAGATCCAGGGCAGAGGGAAAGTAAAGACTCAAAGAATAGTTTCATGAGCATTTGTCTTCAATTTATTTTCATCAGTACTCTGTTCTGAAGTTCTCAATACGTTGAAATTAATAATTGGATTTAATTGCCCAGCAATCCTTGATAACATTTAGTCTGATGATTGATTCCTCCTATGGGCATTGTTTTAATAATATATCTGTTTGATCCCAAAAGAAGAGAGCTTCATAAAGTTGTTGTGAAAGCTTCTTTTCTTACTGTAATGGTTCAATGAAGTGTTCAGCTGTGGCTGAATTGGAAAGGAAACACATGCTGTTGTAGCTTGTATCTATGTTGGAAAAAAATTTCAATACAATAAATCTTAGCTGTTGTTGAAAACTCTATGCTCAGCAGGAATCCATGTTTCCTCAAGTTGTTTTCAAATTTTCTCCTTACTGCATTTTCAAAATTCTAAGCAGCTCTACCCCTCTTTCCATGAGTTAGACAAGGATTCTTGGGAAATATGGGCGGTGGAAACCTCAGGCTCATCCATGCCTGAGTCAGTCCATTAATCTTCTGGGTTGTAATTGCTTTCAAATTGTCTTTGTTAGAAGGCATGTTGTATTGCCTTGCTTAACTGGAGTACAGGGCTTTCCAATAGCTTTAGGCTTCCCCTTTGACACAGTGTGTTCCTTCATTCCCAGTGCTGCATTTTTTTGCTTCTTTCCATCCTCTATCCCTGGTTGTTCATGTGCAACAAGAGCAGGAACAGGTGAAAATTATTTGTGTGAGAGGAAAGTTTTGAATGTTCAGCAACTTCATGTAAAATTAATATTTATATGTTTTAGTCTTGAGAAATTATGGCCTTCTTTCTTCTAAGTTACTTCTGTTAGTCCAAGTATATAATTGATACTTTTAACTGCCAGAGATTTTTCTCACAATGTATTTGTAGATACCAGTAGAAGTTGCAAACTTTATCTTCTATTTAAACTATGAAAAATGCATTATTTATCTTGAAATAAAACAATACAATGCTATGTGCATTTCTAAGGAGAGCTTTTAAGGCCATCTACATATTAAGAGCTACCCTCATGGAAACCTGTGCTCCTGTATAAATTGAGATCAAAGTATATGCAAGAACTCATATGTAGTGTTAGGATTGGAAGCATTCAGAAGTGTCCACATTATGTTCTCCTGTGGAAATTGGATTTTTTAGCTTAACAATCACAGCTGACTTTTTCAGAGATGACACTGCCTCAACCACTGTTCAAGGTGGGCCTGCTGAGCAGAGAAGTCAGAACTGTGAAGAGCAAGACCTTGCTCATCATTGGGGCTCTTATTTCAGTCCCATTGTGGAGAATTAGGTGTAAAACCCTGCTTAGTAGGAGTCAAGACATAGGAGTCAGTTATCTTCATTTGGTGCCTCCACTATAGCAGAAATTCCCATACTGGTCATTCTGCCCATGAGCTTGGAAAGTTGCATCCCTGTGTGTTGTCTTGGGTTCATGCCTTTGGGAAAGACAGCAAGTTGACCCAGCTGCCAATTAATTAATTCATAACATTTAATAAAGGGTCGGAACAATTTTTTGTGCCTTTTTTGATGAAGATTATGTAACTACAGTTTCTCTAAATAGTTGCCATGTATTTACTTATGTTAGCATAAATTAATGGCTTTAATAGACTCCAAGTGATCCTGTGTAATTTCAGGTCTTTGTGTTGAATTATTTGCTATCACTACTCTTGCTCTTGTCTATCAAACTGTTTGTGATGGTCTTTCTGCCAACAAAAGTATTTCACAGGTGAACATGGTGTAGGAGAATATAGTTGTCGCTTCGTTGCTCAGATGAAAAATGTCACTTAACTCTGGAACATAAGAATATTTTATAGTCAGTGCTCTTTTAGTGCTGGCATTTCTGTGTTTAACTTTGTACCTGTGTTTGTGATGTTTTTTCTTAACTTGAGCATGCCTTGCAGTCATAGTTAAGGTGGAGTAATTTTCTTGAGGCTGTTGTGTTTGAATGCAAGATATCCCAGTAAGTAAAAACATACTGTCCTTTGATTATTTGAAACTACTCTGGGAGTTTCAGCATCGTGTTTACTTTCAGACAACACAGGGAGAGAAGCCTCAACCTGATGAGGAAGAGAGGGAAGTGGAATGTCATAAGCAGCTATTTTTGAGAAATCCATAATTTATAATTTTCCCAATAAAAACATCACTTCCTCAATGCCCATTTCAATGAACTCATTAAAAGCATTTCAAAAGCTGTGGTTACATTTGAGAATCCTTCTACAAATGCAACTGGAAAGATCTGATTTCTTTCTCACATACATCCTCAGGTAGTTGCTCAGTTACTTTCTAATGAGCATGTTTTATACCTCAAATGTAAGTTCTTGCTTCTATTTCCCTGATATTACTGAGCTAATCAGAAAGAGCAAATTCTTTCCAGGAATACTGTGTTTTTGTGTAAGCATCTTCCTGAAAGTTCAGGGCCCTTGCTAAAAGGGAAAGCACACACCAGGGTGTGTTCCCACTTGGAAATAACTGAGACAAGGCTAGGGGCATTGTCTCTTGGAAGAGACAATAAGAGGTGCATCTGAGGTGAAACTGAAACAATGCTAGGTGCATTTCTTCTTGGAAGAGATTCTTGTGGCAAAACAGAAAAGGAAAAAAAAAAAGGGAAAAAATCTTTATAGCGAATTGTTAGATCATGAAATCTTTCTGGCCCCAAAGAAAATTCTAGATATGACTGATGTTAAATGTGTTTCATTACTTTAAGAGCTGCTGTGAGAAGATTCTTGATTTAGGTATTTCTGGTAGCATGACCTGCACAGCCAGATCTTACCCTTTTTTGGATAAGATTTATCTAGTGCAAAGATTGACTCATTGCATTTCCTCTTAGATTCCTTTTTTATTGTTATTTATTTTAAGGGGGAGAGGGGAGACCAATAAATAACCTTTTCTAGACTATTTCTATCTTGTGACCTGTTTCCTTTATCTTCCACGTGATAGCTTTGGTGTAGGTCAGGGTATTATTTATGTTTTGGCCTCTCATTCTCTAGGTATGAGCTGTGTAGCTTTCTGAATGATCCAAACAAACCTGTTGTTTTTTTTTGTTTTTTTTTTTTTTTTGCTTCAGTGGTCTTTTAAAAGTCGTTATTTTTGTTTCTTTCCCCTATCACTTTTCAGCTTTTAAGACACTTTTCTAGCAACATCAGTGGTACTGAGTCAGAGACTGGAAGGGGCTTTACTTGGTCTGTAACAATGCCCCAGATGTTGTTGGGAGGCTCTTTAACTGTAGCTCTTGAAGGCTTTCCTCCTTCCCCTTTTTTTCCTAGTAGCTCTTGTTAAGCCAGAGCATTGCTCACATATTTAAAATCTAGTAGTCCCTGAGTTGCTGTAATAGGTTATTTCCCTGACTGGGTCACTTGTTTTTCTGTAATTACTTCATAGATACTTTGTTCTTAGATTGACTGGCATATATGTGTCTGCCACAGCCTGTCTGTCCAAAGCATCTGCAACTGCCAAATGTGTTTGCAGCTGACTTGAAGCTCATTCTTACTGTAAATTGACTTGGCCTTTGTGATGGGAAATGCAGCACCTATTAAACCACTTCTAATTATTTTTATAAGCTCCTTTCAGTTCTGGCTAAATTTATTAGAAACTTGAGTTTCTGTTTCAAATCAGTTACTATTTTACATAATAAAAGGCTAAAAAGCTAAAAATCATGGTCTTAGATGTTGCATTTTTTCCCCCGTTTGTCTTCTGGCAGCTTAGTAAAATATTGCATTAGCACTGGCAGATAAACTTTCCCAGTTGTCTCAGCATTGAATTATTTTATTTAGCTTCTTATGCTGGTAATTTGTTTTAGGATAAAATGACCTTGATAAATTTTCATGCAAAACATTTTGTTACTTATTTGTCAATAGCCCTGGATCCTTTGTATCTAAATGCCAAAAAATTTACAAGTAAGAATCAAATGTTTGCTCATAACTTTGTAAGTGTTTGAGGGACCAAAGCCATTCAGCTTTAACAAGGAACATGAGTTGCTTTGTTGTACTGTACTGATGGGATATTTTCTGGCTTTGAGAGCATTTAAGTCTGAAGAAAAATATTTTATAGAATCAGATTCAGTAACCCTGGAAACAGAGGCAACATGTCTGCATCAGGCTGCTGCTGTGAGAATCCCTGCTGAGCCATGGAGCTTTATTAGCAAAAGTACAGATGGACCAACTTAGTTGTGCTTCTTCCCAGGCCCAGCCTGCATCCATGCACAGCGCAATACCCATGGTTTACACTCTGAAATGCTGAAATACACTCTGAATCTGCTAGAAATGGCTTTGAAGACCTCAATCCACCTGAAATCCTGGGGACATCCTTTTGGAGTCCTGTCAGAAGAGAAGAGCTTCCCATTGCAGCTGATGGAAAGAGGAAATTACAGAGCTGAAGATGGGGTTAAAGCTACCCTTCTTAGCAGTGGTTTGTAATGTAATCTTAGAAATAGCCAAATGTGCTGTTGACTGATCCTACTGGTAAGCTGTTAAAATGAGGTGTGAAGACTGTTGTCTAGAAGACTGAAAAGCACAGCAGATCTTCATCTCTGACTGTAAGGTCCTGAAGCAGAAATACTGTTAGTTAATCATGGGACGGTAGTTTGGCAACATGGTTTTTGGCTATGATTTGGATATTGATCTACACCAAAATATAATAGATTGAAAACAGGATTTCATGTGCAGAAATGGAGCAAATGCAAATAAACTCTTTTCTGCTGCTTCTGGTGGGAATGAAACGTTTATAAATTTTCTGCAGAACTGCTGCATTTTTCTTCTTTTGCTTTGGAGCCTGCCAGGTAACCCATCTATTGTTTGTTCTATGCTTACCTTGGAAAGCAGCCAGCTTGTAAGCACAGCTCACTAGAAAACTACAATTTATGTGACTTTTAAAGTTGTTATAAACTTGTGATATTTGCTGACGTGTAAGTCTGCTTCAGAGTGCTGTGTACTCCTGACATAAAGGTAGCCCTGCAAAATTTCAAGTTCCCAAATGGAATTTTCCAATTAAATGGCTAGAACATTTTTAACATTGTTTGCAAATGGTTTTTTTCTTTGATATTTGTCTTGGAAATATATTTTTAAAAGACCAAGGCAGTTGCAGAGACTCGGAGGCTTGGCAGAGTTATATTCCATTGATAATAGCAATTTATTTTTATTATTATTGAAAAACAGTAGAGGCATAAATTTGTCTTTTGGTGCTCTTCTACATCTCTCATCTAAGTACTGTTGAGCCAGAATCACTTACATGGTGGGCAAATGAAGATAAGTGTATAATCTTTCTCTTCAGTCATTTAATAATTCTGAGAGTAGATAAAATCCATAATCTGATCTTGCAGCTGATTCTAGGTGGAAACTCACTGGCTTCAGTAAGTTTACTGTTAGATTTTTAGCATAGGGCCTGCTGAATTTTTGCAGCATATAATGTGCTACTGAGGAAAAGAAAAAAGTAGTTTAGCAATTGCTGTTGCTGTATACGTGATGACTGTCAGAGTATAAAAGATGCTAAAAAACAACAAAGCTGCATTGGATAAGAAAAACAAACCACATGGCAGTATTACCCATCCAGAATCAAATTCATTTGCAGCATACAGTATAGCTGGAAAAGGAGGAATTATTTGGGTAAATATATTCCATTATAAAACTGAGAGAGGTGTTTATAGAGGATGGTCACAAATACAGAGTTCTCAATGAGATCTTTTCCAAGCTGACTACCTTACTTAAGGCCTCTGAAAGTCTGCTTTTTCATCCCCCCCTCTTTGTTTACATAATTGCACTCTGAATAATATGAGTTAGCATAAGCTGTCATGCTGCTACTGTCCTGGTGATAGTCACTGGTTTTCCTGGGCCACATGAGTTTTGTTCATATGCCTTTCCTTTATTTCTTGAGTTGTTAACCTGATGAGAAAATTCTGTCTTCATGAGGGCAAAAAAAACATTAGAAGTTTCTTGGATGTCTCCTCCTCTGAGAGTGATTTTTAGTTCAGTGCCAGTGGGCAGAGATTTAAAGATACTCATGTGAAAATTACTAGTTTTCTATTTGAGTAACTGTTCTTCAGCATGAAGTCCTTTATTTCTGTTTTCCCACTGAAGATTTTATTGTGAAATAGATACTTCTGAAATTATAAATGTCACCCCTTCCCACCAAGAGTAGCTCTGAACTAAAGTGTTGGGGTGCTCCTATGCAGGGGAAAAGAAATTGATTTATTGATTTGTTTGTAACCTCTCCAATTACAAAGTGGATTTTTTTTTTCATAATTTTCACTTTGATTTGTTATCCATCAGTGTTGGTCAGCTTTTTGGTCTGTAGAGTTTGAAAAGCAAAGGACTCATATTTGCCAGCTGTTGACCACAAGTAACTTTTTTGAAAAATAGGCTGGGCCTCAAGCCGACTTGCAGGTTTTATATAAAGTACTTAATAAACCCCTAAAACTGACACTGCTCCATGTTTATTGCAAGGTTATGTTGGGGTTTTTTTGTTTGTTTCTTTTATTTAAAGAGGGGTTGGGAGGAATACAGCAGCCGCTTTTCATCTGCCAAACCTATTTTTGATGACTTGTCAGCCAGAGCACTCTATTTATATTGGTTATTGTTTAATACAGGCTTGTGGGGCCTCAGCAGCTTGATGGATAGTGCAGAGCACAACTCCATGCATGGAAAGCCATGAAGAAGGAATTCAGAATTATTAGTATCTGCACAATATGAATAACAAAAAAATACGAGGTAGCTTTTAGGAGTAAAAGCTCTTGTGCTGTTCTTCCTTCAGCAAATTTGTCAGTTCATCTAGATTTTCTGATTATAGTAAGGAAAAAAAGCAAGCTACTTTTCCATAAA
The DNA here is from genome assembly GCF_024509145.1 of Vidua macroura. Taxonomy (NCBI): domain Eukaryota; kingdom Metazoa; phylum Chordata; class Aves; order Passeriformes; family Viduidae; genus Vidua; species Vidua macroura. Next base: position 33,565,288 of record NC_071573.1, on the reverse strand, counting down.
TCATTGTTTCTTTTTTTTTTTTTTTTTTTTTTTTTCCCCAGGAAGCAGCTGTAGCTATTGCATGATACCCTCTTAAAAATTATTTCAAATACCTTAGATCATGCTTTCATTCAAGCTTTATTGGTCTAATGGTTGTCTGGAGTAACAGTGGAAAGAGAACAGGTAAACGAGGGTGAAAAAGCATCAGACTAATTTGATTTCTGTACCCTGACTGAATTACCTGCTTACAGTATCTAAAGGCTGTACTGCAAAGAATCTCAGCCAGCATTTTTGCATTTGGGAAGACACAATTACTTGGAAGAGCAAATTCAATATTCTATTAAATTTTTTATTGAATTATAATAGTCAGATTAAGTCTTGGCAAATAAAAGACATAATAAATAGTAAGTTGCAGTAATAACCATATTTTATTTGTAATATTTACAGAAATTGCTCATTAAGTTTTGTACTTGTTGTATTTTATGTATAAGCTAATATCTGCTATACTATACTGTCAGGGGTGTGACTTGTGATGATAATTACCTTTTATTGCCCTATTCTATATTGTTTTATGATGACTGTATCTCTATAAGTTTTTTAAATGCAAGAATTGTATAAAAAGGAAGTAGTTTTAGTGGTCAAGTGCCTGTTTCTTCACTTATTTTTTCAGTGATAGTGATCTGTGCCATATTTGTATGTTCCTTAAAATACTGAAGTGCCCAAGAGAAGGATAGGAAATAAAATATAGTTCATAAAGAGTTCTGTGGAGACTGAGGGAGCTTCCTGCCTGTGTTGCATGGACTTCTGATTAGAATGGCTATCTCTGCAATTAATAATTCAGCTTCTTCCTGCCACTGCTTACCCTAGAATCTCTTCTATTTCTGCAGTTCTTTTAACTGAGGCAGAAGCGAGAAGTTGTGTGATCAAAGAGACAGAGTGAGTTGTAGATCTGGAAATACAACTGAGTCAGTCTACACAAACTTTCTGCAAGCAAGTTTCTTTTTAAATACGGTGCTACAGAGAAACTAGTTTCTTGCTCTGGGTGCAAGAATTGATAAAAATTTCCTTTGAAATGCTGTTATGGAAGAAAACCATAAAATGCTAAAATAGCAAAGCGTGGTGATTTTGTTGGACTTGAAACGTTCTGCTGGGATGTGTCATTTCCACTGAAACTTTGTTTGCTTGGCTGATGTTCAGCACCTGCTCACACCTCTCATTTGCATCACTAAAACAAAAGGAAGGGTTGTCAATCTGCCTGCTCTCTTGTCTAGATGATTTTGTTTAGCAACCTAAACAAAACAACCTAAACAACCTAAACCTCTTTGAACTTCAATTCACAGCACCCAGATCAAAGGTTTTAAAAGGTTGTGAAAATGGTATCTTCTGATTTGGAAATTATGTTTCTGAGTGCAAAATTGAAAATGGGAGCTGGAATTTACAGTTCACCTGTTTCACTTGTCCTGCTTGGAGGAAATGCAGAAGTTAAGTCAGTTTGGAGTTAAGTGCTGACTTTCTTTGCAGAACTGTTAGAGAAGAGGCATCACTGGCTGTGTTGAGTTTCTGCTTGATTTTAATTGAAGATGTTTACCTTTTCTACTGGTAATTGACTGGAAGAAGCATTAAATCCAGTGCCTAGTATTTCCCATTCAGGTTTGAAGACTAATGAGCAGTTTTATTGCCCATGCTGATTGAATGGAAATGTTCTGACCAGTAATCCACTGTTGTTTTATTGGCACTGAAGAGCGTTTCTTTATTTTTCAATGGTGTAATAAAACCTGATTTGCTCACTTTTTAGTACTAAGTGCTTGAAAATTTCTCTCGTTAGCAGGCAGCTGGCTCTGTTTGTCAGGTAGTATTGCTCAATGCTATGCTGAGGCTAAAATCTTGTTTTACATTGAGCCTGGAAGATGAGCTAACCTATTTGTACAAGCACTTTGAATTAGCTGGGAGCTGCTAAGGAAATTTGAATCATGTGGTGAGTCTTGACTATGCTGAGACTTCCAGACCTTAAAGTTTGGAACTTTTTTGTTTCTTATCAGATAAACTTATTTTGCATCCTTTGCCCTCTTACAAGCCACGGAAGCGGTTATGAAGAAAAGTTTTGTTGTAGAGAACAGTCTGTTTAAAACCTTTTGAAATCAACAAGCTGTGATTTGTCTGTCATTTCAGCTGTACCTTCAATAAAAGCATTTAGATGTTACATAAAACAAGCCAAAATTCGATCACAGGAAGGTATCTTTGCTTTATGTTACTATGCAAATGTTTTGTTTGCATTGATTATCAAAGTAATTTCATGTAAATATTCTAATAAAAGTGAAGTTTACAAAAACTGTTTGGGAAAGTATTTTCTCCCCTGTAGCTAAGAATTTTTCAAATTAATTGAAATAGAAAGCAAAAATTGTATTTAATGAATTATTGTTTCCAGTTACCTGGAGACAGAACATGTTTTCCTTCTGCTATGGCAACAAGAACATGTGAAGTACAGTGCCCCAATAACTTGGAGTTCTGCCACGAAATAGATGAAGAACTACAAGCCCAGTATGAGGGTTCTGTCTTTATCACTGTTTGCAGCTTTCAGTCTGAATTGTAAAATAATTTTGACTGTCTTCCTACAGCTCTGACCCACACAGCTAATGGAAAGTGGCTTTAAGATATATAAGGATCATCCTACACGTTAAATTCAGTGTTGAGGGAGGTTGCTGTATTAGAAAGAGAGTTGTCAGCAGCAGTAAGAGAATACTTCTGTACTTTGAAAATGTTTGTGTCCTGTTCAGGCTTCCTGTCGAATCCTGTAATTCATTCCTTGGGTGTCTAATCTCTGACATGAGTCAGCTCCCATTTTCTTTGTTTTGAGATCTTTCAAATTTGTTTTAGATCATTTTCCAAGTCTTCATTAAGTATTCCTGTTTTTGGCTGGTTTTTAGTCATGTTTTGAAGTTGCAGGCATGTATTTTGCATTGATTTATAGCTGATACTTGTTGAATGCAGGTGTTAGATTTGGGATGGCTGACATATCTTAGAGACAGTTTGTTTCTCAGGCAGATATTTAAGGGCTGGAGGAGTGCAAACGGATGAAAATAGTCACTTCCCTCCTGTCTTTGGTGGTAGGTGCGTGGAATGGTAACCTGGGTACAGCACCAGAGCCTGGCCTGGCCCAGCTGTGTGCCAGCCCTACATCCTCAACCCTTACAAAATTGTGCACTGCACTCCCAGTTGGATCTGCTGAAACTTTCTCCCTTTCTCTCCTTCATTGCAGTGGAGGTAATTCAGAGACAAAGTCCAAGTCTATCCGTTATTCTAGATAAATGCATGTTTAAAGATACATAATGTGTCATATAGAAGCAATAAGCAAAATGTGGTATTTATCACACTAAAAATATGGCTTTAAGAGTGATAAATGGCATCGATTGAAAACACACATGGTATTGTTTGTGTCTAGAAATAAACAGCACAGTGTTTAACCCACTGGAATGCACTGTAACTTACAATGTATACACTGGAATGTAAAAGAAAGTACTGCTTCATTCTGGTTGAAGAAGAGGAAATTCAGAACTTCCTCAGCTCTTTTCCATAGCTCAGATACTTTCATCTAAAACAAACAAACAAACAAAAAGTATTCATGAGACAGTTTTTCACAGAAAATACAACAAGATTTTTTTCCTTATATCTTTGGTTGTGTTTAACAATTTGGGGGACGGACCTCAGTGTAAACTGTGAAAAGGATAGCCCCTAAATAAGTGACCCACTTTGCTTTTTTAAGAGTCTAGAAGGATGACAGAGCACTGTCTGTACCTCCTCTGAGGGTACCCGTGTGCAGCAGTCAGGTGTTTGGAACTGGAGCGTGCCCCCTGTCCCTTGTTGTCTGGCAGCCTTTTGGAGCTGCCGTGTCTGCCTGGCAAATGTCACTGCGTCTGACTGATGGCTCTGAGAGCCTCACAGAGGACCAGAGCAGCTGGCTAAAGCCTAACAAACTCCTGTTCTGTGTCTGGTAGCAGATTTTACCTGTCTTAAAGCTGTTTAGATACATTTGTTCCTCAAAAATGCCTGTTCAGATCAATCACATAGAATTTTAATTCTGTCTGCTGCCTTTTGCAGTAGGTCTCAAATCTTGATGTCAAGAGAATGCTTTTTCTTCTGGTCTTGCTGCAATTAATAATTCCCTCCCAACCCCCCTTTGTGTTGGTTCCTAGTTTTTTCTGGGTTTTTTGTTTTGTTTTTTTTTTGTCCTCTTCTGCCTTTATCATGGACTTCCCCCACAGAGGTTTGCAATAACAAATAGAAGAAGTCCTAACAAAAAGAAAACAACTTCCAGGGCCTACTCTTCAAGGATCCCTTAATGTATCAGAATTGATCCTACTTAGTGCATGCATATGTGCAGACGTGGTTGTTTTGTTCCTGCTTTTGGCAGAAAAGAGAGAGCTCTGTACTCCAGCATATAAATATTATGTATTTGTTTGAATTCAAATTTCATTGTGTCAAAATCTTTCCAATACAGCGATCAGCAAACATTTGTATTTAGTGTGGCTTGTTTTACTATGCTGCAGAAATAGAGATAAATACAACTGTCTGTATCCTTCTTGCATTAAAAATTTGCATGGCCTCTTGTCTCAGCCTTTCTCCAAATACCATACAGTTTAGGAAATTGTTTAAACCTAGAAATATCTCAAGAGTAGAGCTACTTTCTTCTTACTTGTCAACATGAAGTAGCAGAAGCAAATTTCATCTGCTAGCAACCCTAGTGTTGCCATTTCTTGACTGTCAAATACTTTGCTGTGAAAACATCATTGCTAAGGACATTGTACAAAACATGCTTGAGATAAATCATGTATGTTACAATACACAAGGCTTAATGGATTGCTTTTCCATTGCTCATTTTAAAATTAAACCCACCAACTTCCTGTTTTTTCTTGTCCTGAAGTCCTGTCTATCTGTGCTCTTAAAATTGCTAAAATAGCCTGTCAAAAAAAGTGACTTCTGCTGACCTTTGGTTTTATAAACAATTGGCTGAGTCCTAAATAGATGAAAACAGACTATTTTTAGGCCCTAATTTAGAGAATGGATATTTCCACATTTGCTTTGTCATAGCTGGTAGTAGTTGCTAAATTGTGAAAGCTTGTAGCTATTACAAATGCTTGGAGGATTGCTGAGTGTTCTGCCATAATGCACTAAGAAGCTCAGTGTACTGTACATTTCAATTTATAATAAGACAGTGTAGCTGATAGCGCAGACACTGAAATATTTCAAGTCTAGACTATGCCTTAAAAAACACAGGCTATTGGCTTTTTGGTGCAGCAAGTTGGAAAATAACTGATAAGGGCAGTTGAAGTACAGCAGACTTCAAAAAGTGATGAGTTGTCTAAGCCAGGGTGGGTTGGGAGGGTTCAGCCACTGCTTGCCTGCTTTGTTGGGATGAAAAGGGAACTGGTGTTTGTAAGGGCTGGTCAGTCTTGCCAGGTTTGAGTGGTTTCTGAGGGAGGTCACACATAGAGCCTTGTTAGACAGGGAAGATGAGTTTCTGCAATGCTGTGTTTAGCAAGAAGAAATGGGATGGAGAAATAGAAGAGCAAAGTTTCCTGTCCTTAGAAAATGGTAACATTAGTATTTCTCCACAGACAAAAGTAATGGCCAAAAGGTTTAATGCCACTGGTGTTCTCTTAATAGCCCTTTTGTACCTTTGGATAATAAAAATAGCTTGCTGAAGGTTTTGAGTGGAGCTAGATATTGTAGTAATGGGAGGAAATGATGATGTAGCTGATACTTTTATGGCCCCTTTAATATCCCAATTCACCTTACAAATCACTGTGTTTATAAAGTCTTACTGCTGCTGGGGAAGAAGAACATTTTGGTTGTGTTTACTGTTGTCTACTGTTGTGTTGTTAGCTATGGAGAAAAGGAGGAATATTACCTCAGACTGGGCTTGCAGACTTGAAGAATTATGTAATTACTTTGTTTGCCTCTCTAATGTAATGGCAACCCTGTTTTTCAGAGCCATGGTGTCATGGAAGGGGATGTACTTTGCACTTGCACTATTCTTGGGAAGTTTCTTTGGAAGTATATTCATGCTGGGCCCTTTTCTGCCTGTGATGTTTATCTCGCCAGCCTGGTACCGCTGGATCACCAACTGCATTGTGGCCACTTGGCTCACACTCCCTGTGGTAAGTGGCACATAATCCAGGTCTGAGCAACTCTCCATAATCCCACAATTTAGCTTGCTCACTAACACTTGGATTTTATTTTAGGGTTTTTAAAGCTATGTATGCTTCTGTCTAAACAGGCCCGTACACACTTACTATCTTTGGAGACACTGGGTTTAGCTCAGCATTGTAAACTGTGTGCCTATTTACAGTCCCCCTCTTCTTTCACAGTTTAATTTATGTATCAGCTAATGTTGTGTGTTCATTTTATGCTTGAAAAGGTCTTTTTTTGACATCTTCATCCAGTGTCAGTCAGATGCAGAGAAGAGTAGGTGAAACTTTTAATAAACAGAAGGAAGTTTTTTTTAAACTGTAAACTTCCTAAATGAGTTGTCTTGTAAACTGTTTCTTTGAACTGTGCTCCAAGTATTGAATTAGGAAAACTATCCACTGTCTGGTACATTGTTGTCAACCTTCACCATTCTGTTACTTAATCCTTGTAGAATTCAGCCCTTGTAGTTGAATTACCGATAAATGTTTTCAGGTGAAAAAGAAGAGGTCCCCCTAGAAGGGATGTATTCCTCACTTACAGTGCATCAACTTTACAGCTATATGAGTCTGGAAATCAATAAGAAAGCTCTTCCTCGAATAGTTCCAAAGGAAAGGCAATGTGAATGGGATCTGTCTCTTCTTCTGTTCTCTAAAAGCCAGGGGACTTTGTTCCTGTAGGCCATTAGAGATTTGTTTAACTTTTTCTGAAGTAAAATGCCATACTGGTGTGCAGAAGTATGTATCTTGTGGCATAAAGGAAGCTCTATCCTTATTGTATATCAAATAGTTTCTGCTTTTGCTGCTTCTGCCTTGTGTGTTTTAAAGGTTTCAGCTGTTTCTTATTCTAAAACTTCTATAGTTTTTATCATTACTAAATGCGGTGAAATTAGGAGGGCTGATGTAATCAACAGTAAAGGAAATAGATTGTTATTTCTTGTCATGATGAAATTTAACTGGGTACTGATACTGTCACAAAATAACTTTTTCTCTGTTTGTCTTCAATTTTTTTTTATCATTTCAAACTCCCCAAAATCTAATACCAGTCTTTTCTTTGATTAGTTGCCTGGGCTTTATAATTTTGGGTTATTAAAACTAGTTTGTGATAACTTTTTCAGTCTAGAAGTTTGATTTTTAGCCCACACTACAGCTAGACCAAAATGATTTTAATATCTTTGTGAAAAGGATTCTGTCTTCTGAGAATCTTGGGGATTTAGGTTCAGGAAAGGAGTTTCAAAAAGATTTTGCATCCAACCATTTTGAGGCTCAGACCTTGTCTGCCTTAGGTTTGTATCCTTACACTCACTGCATTCTTAGTCAGGAGAAGCAGATTCTTGGTTTGGGTCTCGGAATAATAAAGTGCTCTTGTGCCAGTTGGACTTCAGCAGGGAAACTATGACCCTTACCTCTGTAATAAATTTTCACCTTCCTCACTCTGCTATCACATTTTACTTCCTTTCTAGGAGTCAGCAGGACAGTGAGGTGGGTCTTAATTTCAGTTTAGTTTGGCTTATATTAGGCACACACAGAGCTGGCAGAAATATGAACAGAAGTTGTTTTACTTTCTAGAGCTCTGTTTAAATCCCAGTGTTTGTTCTTTTGTGTTTTTTGGTGGTTTTTTGGTGTTTTTTTTTTGTTCTGTTTTGTTTTGGAGTTGGTTTTTTTTTTTTTTGAGAAAGAATGGGGAAGAGAGGGTAAAGAGGTAATTTGAAGGCCTTTTTCTTATGGTATTTTGCTGGTTTCTTTTTCTGTGCTGATTTCTTTTTCTGTGCTGGTTTCTTTTTCTGTGCTGACTGGACAGTGTGCTGTCAGTGACCCTGACCTTAGGGATAATAGATGGTTGATGCAATCTCTCCGTAGATTACCTACCAAGTTATAATCCATACTGACTCACTTACATTCCTACATGATAGTACTCCTGGAAAATCAGGGAAAGGTAAGTTTAGTGTAGTGATAGGAATAGAGTGCTTTTTAAGAAGTGCTGCTTAATTGTTCTTTCCTCTTCCATTGAACAGCTATTACTGGAGAAAAGCTGGCTGCTTTATTAGAAAACAGAAGTTTGTTTACCAGTTGTAATGTGAGCGAATAAGTGAAATTATATAATTCAAATTAATTTTTATTGCTAATGGGGTGATGTTTTTCTTCTGGGAGTAAAGCCATAATACCGAGATACTATTTCTAGGCCTTGCTGGAAATGGTGTGTGGTGCCAAGGTGGTTGTCACTGGAGATGGATTTGTTCCTGGAGAAAGGAGTGTCATTATCATGAACCATCGCACACGAATGGACTGGATGTTCCTGTGGAACTGCCTGCTGCGATACAGCTACCTCAGACTTGAAAAAATCTGTCTCAAATCCAGTCTCAAAAGCATTCCAGGATTTGGTATGTCACAAAACCCTTTAATTTGAAAGGAAAGTATGTTTAAATTATGTCCAACACAGTTCATAACCTACTAAATGACATAGGTTTAAATTCTGTTTCAGTATTTAAAAAAAAAACTTGTGTAAAACATGTGGCATGTGGAATGACTAAACCATAAATCTCCAGAAGACACCTGGACTACATGCCTAAGCATTTCTTTTTTAAGATATTGCATGTGCTGCTGTTGCTTGTAGGTAAATATATTTCTGCTTTACATACCAAAAGCATTTTTCAGGATGATGAAAAATGATTTTTAGTTTTTTCAAAGTCTCTTTCAGCATTGTAGTTTGGGTGCTATTTCACCCCACATCGCAAATGCTCTCATCAAGTTTCTTTCTTCATTATCCAATGTAAAACATTGTGGAGATTAAAAAAAAAAAGCTCTGTAGGCAATTGTAAAGTTAATGGTTCATTTTAATAACTAATTTTAAATTGAACTTGGCTATGCAAAATATTCTGTGCAGGATATGAAATCATCAGGATTTATAATGATGTAGGCTGGAAAGAGATCTGAGTTGCACATATTCAGAGAAATTGTTTCAGATAGTCCAAAAATTGTTCCACAAATGGTTTCTGAATAAATAGGCAGACTTATCTGAAATAAAAGCATCTCTGCATTTTATTTATCTCTTAGATTTATTTGCTGTTTTATACAAAACTAGCTTGGGCAGGATATGCGTCAACTTTATGATGTCGAAAGAGTAACCTTATTTATGGTTGCCTTTTGTCAGGCCATTTATCTGAACAGATAATTTTGGCAAGATTCCATCCTGAGGAGCTCTCCTACTGTTGCATTGGATCACATTCACTGTTGCATTGTGTTGCATTCAGTGCTATTTAAGTAACAGCAGCAACAGGGTAATGTGCTTTTATTTCCCTAACAGCCACATATTAAGGTCAATTTTACTTCACAAAAGAAAAATCTCTTTTAACATGAGAGGAAATAAGCAAATGCATATTAAGTATCTTCATTATATAGCAGAGATGTTTTGAAATCTTGGAATCAGCTGCCCGTGCAACTTTTTATAGCAATGATGGAAGATGAAATCAAGAATATCCTGAGGAAGATTCATAGATTTCTGTCTTCAAAAGTAACATACGTCTTATAATTAAAAAACTCATTTGTATTTATGCTTATTAATGCCATTAATAAAATTGGATGTCACCTCCAGGAGCTTGGATGCTAAGCTGTGCTTGGTAAAATGTAGTTCCTGAAAGGATGTTAGGAGTCATTTAGAGATTGTTGGGTTTTGAAATTTTTTTTTTTTAATTCAGTTCTCAGTTTTCTGCATAAACTGAGCACATCTAATATATTTGATCAGTAGGCTCAGGCAGATGGATCCGTGTCAGGTCAATATTAGCAGACCATGGTGCCATCTTTGTTCTGATATAGCATCTTAAGCCACTAACAAAATTCTGGGCTCATCCTCCACTTTGTGATGTAGAGGTGACACATGCAGACATTTGCTCCTGTTATTTCCATTATAAGATGACAATTTCTGGTGGTAGAGCTGACAGTTGGGTCAGTAGTGTTATAAACAACTATTTTTATGCCAGATCCCCAAGAATTCTCCACAGTACACGGGCTTTGAGGACTTTGGTTGCAATTTTGTGAATTATAGCTTATTTTTTAGTAAACTGTTAATGATGGATTATTAATCACAGAACGGGAGTTCAGCTAAACTGCATCCTTCACTGAAGCCATGATTTGATGTCCTGAAATTCTGAAAGATAAGCTTTTGTTTTATCTTAGTGTATCTAAAAAAGAAGCATTAAAAATGCATGTCTCTGTGTTCAGTCAGGCTGTGTTTTGGTTGGCATTTTCTTGCAAAAATATTCTGTGTATATATGTAATTAGGGGATTGTTGGAAAGTGAGACTCTTGGATTGAATGAAGACTGATGGAAAAAGATGAATCTGTATGAGGTTTGTTGGGGCAGGATCACTGCAGAGAATGGTGTCTAAAGAGGAGAACCCTAAACCTCATCAGTGACAGCAGAATTTCTTCCACTTATTGCTCTCAACCGTGCTGTGTTATATGACAGACCCGTAGTAAGTGTTTATTCAGGTTTTTGGCTTGTTTTTAAGTTGTATCCTGTGGTTTTTAACTAAATGTTTTCTTTTATGAGCTTGTAAAAGCCAAAAGATCACTTGGAAATAAACCAGACAATTTCAGTGCACTGCATCTGTAATGGATACTTTAGACGTTGATCGTTTAAGATATAATATTTGTGATAATTTAATGAGCTATTTTCATCATGTCTTTCAGATTTATCTTTTCATATATTTATATGGATTAGTTGTACATAGTCAGATGTATAGGGTTAGGGAAGTTTGAGACACTGGCTAAATGCAACTTCTAATAAATTTTAACCTAGTGGTAATCATGCTCTGAGTTTCAGAAATATTTGAGTGACTATACCGTATTTCTTTCTGTGCAATTTTTTGTGATCTTTCAAAGGCTTTTTTTTTTTTTTTTTCTAACAAGCATTAAATTTAAAATTATGTTTAAGATAAGATTTGTAATGCAAACCATCCGTATCCATGTTTCTGGAAGCCTTGCTGTATTCAGCATAGCACTTTTGTTGTCATAAGTTATTTCCCATTTGGGTGTCAAAATAGGTCTGTGAGAGATTATGCTCTTTCCAGTGGCATATATGATAGGTGAAAGGCAAAGCTGGGAATGGAAATAGATCCAGAGTTCTTATGGTCCCCTTTGTAGGTTAAAAGTGTAAAGGTATCAGATTTAATGAGTCTGTATTACAAGTAGGCCATTATTTTCTAGTTAATTATAATTAAAATTAGAGGATTCACTATTTCAAGGAGGCACATTAAGTCATTTATCTAGTTCTCAAGTTATTCATTCTTTGCATTCCAGTGTATGAAAAAAACCTTAAAATTGATTAAAGGTGAGCTTTAAAAAAAGAAGTCCAAAGGAAAACAGATGGTCCTTTCTTCCTGGAACTGTAGCTTTGGCTTGATGAATTGTGGGCTGTAAAGTTTTCAAAAAGAGATATTACGTTTCAGTAATCTCAATTTCAGAAACATTCTTGCAGCATTTCAGTACATCTTGCCAAAGCTGGTGTCTCCAGGGAGCACTACTCTGCTCTTGGCTGTTGCTGCAGTTTCTCATCTGACATCATCAGAAGCTACTGACACATTCTGCAGTATCAGTTTTCAAGGAGAATTTCTAATGGCATTGACAGCTTCCTCCATGGTCTGACATGATAGGACTTCTCTAGACTATTTGTAATAGATAGGAGCAATTAATATTCTCATCTATTCTCAATTAATTAGGAGTAGTCTGGGGAGTGATACAGATTATGCTGCAGTCATGTTCAGAATGTGCTATGGAACACATACTGTTCCTGTAGGTACCAAGGAACATACAGGGTAGTGTGGGATGACCAGATAATGTCTAGGAGATGGTTTTAATTTTTTTCTTAACAATTTCATTTGTGGAAGTCTTCTTGTGATAACCAGTAAGACTTCACTGGAAATAGGTATATGTTTTAATGATGGACAATATGGTTGTGTTGGATGAGCTTACAGTAATATTTGAATTTTAATAATTAAACGTGCCACAAGATGGATGTGAAAAATAAATTGAAATTTGGGTTTAATTTGAGCGCTATCAGATAAATTTATGGAAAAGTGAGAGAAGGTAACCAGAGGGACTAATGTCAGAGCATGGCTACTACATGACATAATATTAATTCTAGTTTTGCTTAGTGCAGATGAAAAAGATAAATACCATCATAATTCAGTGTAGAAATGTAAAATGTGTAGGTGTTGCAGGCACCATTGATGGACATATCTTGAAGACTTCCCTGTTTTGAAAAGGTCACTAAGGCTGCTAAAGGAGGGAATTATAGTTGAAGCAGACTGGACAGGAACAGGTAAGGAAAGGACAAGATGACAAAGAAAAAAGAGGAGAATAAGCAAAGCTGACAGCTTTGGAGTAGTTAGGAGCAGAGATAACTTGAGTAACTCTGTGCAGATCTTCGTCTCTGGATTCAAGTTATTCTGTGGCTAACATTGCTCTCAGAGAAGATTGCAAGATGTAGGAGCTTTTTACTCATTGTTTTCACTCATCTGTTCACTCACATGTCGTAGTTCACAAAGGCTCAAGTTAAATGCCAGGGGGAAAAAAAAGGATGTTTGCTCTGTTTCAGCACTGGGCTCAGCCCCACCAATCTTCTACTACACATCAGTTGATCCATTATAACTGTCCAAGTGTGCGAGCCTCGCCTGAAGCAAGCTCAAAGTAATTTGAGTCATCTTGTTTTTCAATGAAGCAGGGCAAAACAACTCAAATTATCCTGCCTTTGCCACAGGCTAAGAGCATACACACCGACAGCTATGATGGATCAGCTACCGTGAAGTAAAATATTGTTGTCACTAAGCCTAGAAAATTTTAACACTTAACTCAATTGGAGTGCAGCTAAAGCAGTGCACTGTGGAGAATCTGTACACATTTGTATTGACATGGAAGTGTTTGTACTGCCACAACTACTTCCATAGGTAGGGATGGAAATGCTTCAGCATAAAGCTTCTTTGATTAGGCAAAAGCAAATCTATAGGTGGATTTACATTAAAATTCTTACCAATTGAGCTTATTATTTAAAAAAATTAAATATATAACCTACTGAACTTTCTAGTATAGTTCCTGTGTCAAGTATCTTACATTAAAATAGTCTGAGAGTTTTGAGGAGCTGCGATGTTTTGTCTTCTAGCAATTCAATTATGAGCTGCCAGACTTAATTACCATAGAGTTGTTAACCTAGGTGAATTTGAAAGTAGAAGTTGAAAAGCATACTCTCTAATGGCAAGCATAATTGTTATTGTACCAGCTATTCCTGGTGAAGACTCTCTTTAAGAAATTTTAAGTGTGAATGAAGGATTAGTACTTTGCAGCAGAAATGCAGCTTAAGTTGGCTGTAACCTTATATGCCTTTTTTTTTTTTTTTCTTTAGTAGGGAAGAAAAGCTTAGGGGCCTGTTTCCCAGCTTGTCTCATCCAGGAAAGGCATAATAGATTTCTCCCACCCCTGTCAGGGAAAAAAAAAAACCCACAACCAAAGCCAACAAGCCTGTGTTCCATTAAACTTTTAAGGACTCCATTTGTTCTCTACCCCTTTTCCTCTCCAAAATGCACATCAAAAGTGTGAGATCAGATGCTAACTACTTTTATTCTCCCCATTTTACAAACAACAAGTGATAGAGGGAGAGATTGTTTTGTCCAAGCTTACAGAACAAATGAGAGCAGAATTAGATTGGCATGTTTTCCTGATTTGCATTCTTGTGCTGTTATCAGTGGGTTATGCAGCATCAGTACAGCTCAGCTCTTCAGGCTGGGTTCCTTTCATGGTCCCCCATGGAGGAGATGAAGCATCTGAAGAGGATGCAGGCCTTTGGAAGAGGTATTTTGTTGTAGAATCTCTCCCAGTTCCTGACTGGCAGTTCAGATGCCACATCTGTGGGAGACTCACACTATTTGGTAGAGCCTGCTTGTTCTTCCTCACAGTCTCACAACTGGAGGTTGTTTTCTGCATGTCTTTGGAGATTTTGGAGTGACATAGGCCTTTTCTCCAGATAGATATTGGGCAAGACTCATCTTTTTTAACACTTAGGTTTTCATGTGCTGTTTCACTGTATTGATGTATTTTTAAACTGCATCAGAAGAAGCTGCTTTCCAGCCATCCCAGAGCCTTTGCTGTAGTTTGCTTTACTTTTGAGTGATGTTATGTTATGTTATTCTGATTTTACACAGTGCATCAAATCAAATAAAATTGAAAATAAAGTTTAAGATGCGTACTGGAACCAGAGGTTTAATAGTCCATAATGACATTTATAGCATTTTGTAAGTGGCACTAATATAATGGTAGAGTTAATCATCTAATCGTCCGTATTCTATAAAAATGGCATAATTTAGGAAATGAAACGAAATTTTTAATATGAAGTGTCCAAATAATATCCTTCTGAACCACAATAAGGCACTGAATATTGAAAGAATACTTTCCAAGAAGATAGTATATCTCTGGGTGCTTTATATACACACTTATCTTGCTGCTTCTGTGACGAGTTTTTCCCACATGCTTTCACATGCTCTGTGTGTGTTCCTTGGCTGAAAGATACTAATTCTTTAATGGAATATTCTTTCTAGAAGGTTCCACGGTTATATTTTCACAGGTGAGGCACAGGCCACTGTATCTGACTAGCTTGCTGACAACATTGTTCTTGCCCTGACAAGGAAATCTTGTGCTGCAAACCTTGTTTGAAGAAGTTTCTAATTGTGTTCTCAGTAAACAGTAAGCTAAAGCAGGGGTTTGTACTGGCACATCCTATATTCTTCCACAAGACAATGAAGCAAAGCAAAGCAAATGAAGAAAGCATTAAGACTTGAATGTGACTTAAACGAACATAAAATTTGGAATAATTTGGTACTGAAATAAATGCATGAGAACTGTGGGGAAGTCAAAGATAAAACTAACTGATCAGAGCAAGACCAGAATATTTTTGTTTTTTTTCAGTTACCTTGAAAATCTGTGTTTTTAACATTGTTTGTTAATTGTTTTAATAGGGAAAAAAAAGGTTGATTAGGCTCCACATACATTGGAAGGGATGGTATTCTGTAGAATGTATGGTAGACTACATAGGGATATATATAGATATAGATATATATGAAAGATATAATCTGATATATATATCTGAATATATATATATCTGAAATATATAATGTTAACTGGAAATTACCATAAAAATAATTTTAAAAGAGATGTAGGTTAATGATCAGAGTCTGTTAGTGCAAGGCAATAGCAAAAGCATGGTGGTTTTGAAATGGACACCTCACAGATTGAATCAAATTAAGAAATAGACTGAATCAGATGATTCACTGTAAAACCAAGAGCACTACTGTGAATTTGTATTTGTGAATTTTATCTCTTAGTTTATCTTGTAATTTGCTTAAAGAATTCACCAATCAGATAGTAGTCATTCAATTCATTATACTCCGGTTAACTAAATTATTGGAAATGAGCATGGTTAAAGAAAACTTGCCAGGAGCAGAGATTGTACTTTATGAGATTGTTTCAAGAAGCATTTTTTTTTCTTTATTTTTCTAGTTTCTCCTCTCAAACCATTACATTAAACATAAAAAAAAAAATTATTTGCTTTGGGCTTTTAGATATAAAACTACCTAGGAAATAGGAACAACAGCAAAATGCCCAATTCTAATTGAATTTGCAGAAATGTGCTTATGAGTCTATACTGCATAAAACTCAATGCTGTATATGCACATTTACACCCTGGCTTCCTGTGTGATCTTCTATGAACCAGCATCTTTGCAGTACCCACAGATCTTTGAAACAGGGGACATTCACAACTGCATATTTGTTGCCTTGTGGTAATTTATGCAGCAAAACACTAGGAGTAACAAACTGTTAATGGGCCCAATTATTTGTGTACTGTGGGATCAGGAGCTTCCGAGTGATTTCCCTTATTAAGCCTGGATGTCTGGTTCCCTCATGCCTCAAAAGCCCTGATCAGGACCAGACCCCTGTTGAATACAGACACACTGAATAAGGCTTTTATTTTTGACCAAGATAGTGCTATGAAGAAACAGTGAGTAATCCAGTTGTAGAAAAGAGACAGGATGAATGAATATAATAGCAAAGCCCATAGTTAGGCCGTTTACCTTCCTATTTGATTCTGAAATTTTGAATCACTTATTGAATTTGTTTGCAGGGGGTTTAGTATTGTTAGTTGTTCTGTTACATTGCTACAGGTAACACACTCTAGATACCATTTTCTTGAGGTGTGTGTGTGTGTGTATGTTTGCTTTCAATATCAGCCATAATATCCCTCCTTGAGATGTGACATTTTGGAGGATATCTAATTTCTGAGGTTGAGTACAAAAAATTGTGATACAAAACCAAACAAAGGCGCTTTTTTGGCACAACTCAGCTCTTTCTTGCTTTTGTTTATTGTCACATCCACATTTGGTATCTGCTTACTTCCAAATTACCTTTGCAATGAAAACACACTAAGGAAATTTCAGTGTTGAGTGTTGTTTTCTTCTAAAGGATTTTGGGGTGAGGAAAATAGAAGTGCAGGGTCTTAGAATTTAAAAAGCTTTAGACTTGGAGCTGGCATTTTTAATACAATGCTGCAAATTCTTGACCTGCATAAGCTGTAGTTTGCTTTATCCCCAAGGCAGTAAGGAAATTCTGATGTACAGCACATCTCTCTATTTCAATAGCAGGCTTTTCTTTTTGTGGAAGCACATTTTTTTTTCCTGCACAGAATTACATCCTAATAGGATACATATCATTACTGTGTCTGTGTTCCTAGAGATTTTAAGCTGCTTGTTTATTTTTTCAGCTCTGAAATGTTGATTTAAAGGTCAATGCGGCTAGCTATTCTCTCTGGTAGGTTTTTGTACTGCTGTTTGGCAATTTGGAACAAGAGCTGTGCAGCATGATGCTTTTTGTATGCCTTTCCAAGCAATGTTAGTTATCCAAAATGTCGGCTGCGATAAGAAGATTATTTTAGCAAAGAAATGGATGTGCATTGTTATGGTTTCTTTAGCATTGCTGTTTCTCTGCTGTGTTTTTGTCATCAATGATTTCTTAAGAATCTGCAAATCCAAAGGCAACCATTTTTCCCCAGTCAAGTAAATGCTGCCTTTGCTAGGAAAATTCCTGTTGTCCAGGAGTTTTTAGACAACCAGAAATGCTGTGCAAAGAGAGCAAAATACATTTAATTCAGTTGAACAATATGTTGACCTAAACTGAATAGCAAGTTTTACTGCAGGCTGCACATGGGAAGGGACTGCCTTCTGCTGCTTTTTCATAAATATTACTGGTTAGCAAAACCTTTCATTCTGCCCATTGATTTATTGAATTCCTCCTGTTTCCCCATGCATTCCTATTTGGCTCCCACATCATGTCTTGGACTTGTAACATGTTATTTCTGCAGCAGCACGATGCAGACACACTGGAGTGGAAATCAAAGCAAGAGCTGCTTTTGCTTTGCTCAAAGGCAAGCAAAAGTGGGGCTTCCTTACCCACTTGACACTGCTGGGGTGGTGAGACATGAGAACAGCAGGCACTGTCCCCACTGGTGCATGAACTAGGGTTTTATAGAAATCAGGAATTCACAGTTTTGTTGCCTGGAGGCCTTGAAGCATGAGCAAATGTGGAAATTTCTCCACAGTCATAGATGGTAAAATAGTTTGGCCCAGTGTGCTGTGCTGGGGTAAGTCAGGAGGAAACCTGGGTCCTTTACTCTTGGTCATCTATCTGTTAGATAATCTCTTCTTTTTTGAACAGTCAGGACTGTTTTATCTAATTAGATATACACTTAAAGACAGACACATTCTTCCAGAATACTGGATGTTATTTATTGGAAAGGTTAGAAAATCAAACCTGTTGTTTATCTTAAAAACTGGATGCCTCCCAACTCCTTTCTCACTCCTTCTCCCTGACATCGTACTGTCATTACATTACTGCTTCTGTTTAATTATTCATAGTCCATATATAACACCACCACTTAGAGCAGGAATGAGAAACTACTGCACTCTATCCTCTGTTTTATGCAGTTTAGTCAGGTAAAGTACAAGTCACCCAAGCAGCATCTTTTGTTGGTAGCTAAAGGTGTTTATAATTGGATGCTCACAGTGTTGTTGAAGAATGATAGCTAGAGTGAGTTTATGTGCAAGTTTTGATATAATTTAAAGCCTTGTGCTGCATGAAGAAGGGTAGGAGAGAAGATGGGATCTGGCAGCTTTTTCCATATTCCCTTTGTTATGGACCCGAATCACTCCTAAGGAGCTGCTGACCTGGGAAAGTATCAGCAGGCTTCCTTAAGTGAGAATTTATTTTGCTCTTTGCTTCCATTCTTTCAGCCTACAGGCTATGCTGCAATGAGAACACAAGGACTGAATAACTTAGGCCTGATGTGTAATGCCACACAATAAAATGGCTCAGCACAGTACAGGTTTCCATATACTAACTTAGGTGTAGTGTCCTGTGTACAGAAAACATACAGAAGGTCTGGACTGAGAGCTAAGAACGATTGGAAAACACTGAAACCACAGTAGAACTTTCATAATCTCTGTGTATTTTTCCACTCTGTCCTGTGGAGCATCTGCATTTCACAGTAGTAAATGGTATGGTTCAAGGTGTTTCTTTTTCTGCTCAGAGGGATTTTGTCCTTTGCGTTGTCCATTTTTATGAATTTGCTATCAGATGAAGTATGACAGAATATCTCAAGTTGGAAGGGGCCCAAAAGACCATCAAGTCCAACTCCCTGCTCCTCACAGGACTGCCTAAAGCCAAACCATGATCAGGAGCATCAGTCCAGGTGCTCTTTGAACTCTGCCAGGTGAGATGCTGTGATGACTTCCCTGGTGACTGACCACCCTTTCAGTGAAGAACCTTTTCCTAATTTCCAATCTGAACTTCCCCTGATGCAGCTTTGTGCAGTCTCCACCTATCTTCTAGAGCAATGAAATGCTTGGGCACCATTTGGTATGAAAAGATGTCCTCTTTATATAACACGAGTGTGGAAATGAAGCCCTGATTTGTACGATTTCAAATACTAGTGTGGCACCATTTTTGTGCCATGTATTGTAACAGTAGGAAATTATTACATGCCAAAAGATAGCATAATTAAATTGCATCAGTTATTTTAAAGTTACTGTGAAATGTACCTTTTTTTTTCCTGCAAGCAATTTGTTAAACATGGATAGCCTCTGTTAATAAAGCTGTACTGACACTTCTTGATACTGCAGATGTGGGAATGTACTAGGTGCATAAATGCACATAAAATGTTGTGGTCAAAGTTGAATTTCCCTTACAAAGGATTTTTCACAAATATAGTATGCAAATATGAAAAGATTTGCTGAGACTGCATTCTGGGCATTTCTTTTCTTAAGTCATATAACCACTTCTAGTATTCAGTTATCTGAATATCATTGATTATCTGGATATCTGAGATGCATTAGATCCAGATTGCAGACAGTTTGTTAGTTATTCATGTTCCATCTGTTTAACTGATTTAAAAATTAGAAGTATTTACCCCATTATATAGCTCACAAATGTTTAACAATACAATTAATGTTTCTAACCAATACAGAAGAGATAATGCAGCAGGTTAATGTATTGTCCAGGCTGACTGACTTACAAAGCTGATGGAAAAATGAGTGACTTTAATAAGTAGTTTTCTAGCATATGGTCTGTATGAGATACTGCTATGAACAGAATATAAAGGAATCCTGTGAAGAGGAGCTGAAATGAAGGGCAAGAATAACATGCTGTAAGTCACCAGCAAAGGAAAAACAGGCTTTGAGAGTGGTGGTGAGCAAAGAGGAGAATGGGCAGCTGTGATGTTTTCTCTTTGATGTGCAGGATCTCTCTGCTGGTTTTCTGATGAGGTACAAGCTCGCCAAGTACACTGGCAAGGCTCTTCTGAGCCCTATTTAGGAAGGGAGCATCTCAGGCATGTGGTGGAGCTGGAGCCCTGATTTTTCATCCTGCTGTCTGAGCTAATGGACAGAACTTATGATATTATGTGATGTGCTGTACACTATATACTTGTGCCAAAAAGAGCCAAGAATACTTACTGAAGATAATTGGATGTGACCTCTGAGCTGCAGGGTCAGCAGCAGTTGCACTTACATCAATGCACTTACATTGTCAATTTGAGGGCAGGCTGCAAATCCTTGTGTGTATTAATACAAACAAATAGATATATATAATTTTTTATTCTATAATCAAGTGTAAAGATGAAAGTATTTTCTTCTGTGAGTAATGAAAATTATAAGGAGGTATATGTAATAAAGCCCTCAAAGGAACAGATACTTTCTGGTTTTAAATGCTTCACCTCAGAGAATCATGGCATTGTTTAGGTTGGAAAAGACCTTCAAGATTATCGAGTCTGAGCACATCCCTAAGCACTGCATCCCTAAGCAGCACATCTACACAGCTTTTAAATAGTCCCAGGGATGGTGACTCAAACACTTTTCTGGGTAGCTTGTTCCTAGGGCTAGCTTGACGATGCTTTTGGTGAAGAATTTTTTCCTAATATCCAATCTAAACCTGGTGCAACTTAAAGCCATTTCCTCTTGTTCTGGTGAATGTTACCTGGGAGAAGAGATCAACCCCCACCTTGCTGCAACCTCGTTTCAGGACAGCATTGACCCTATTCTTGGTCTGGTAACTTGAGTTTTGAGTTTTGAATGCATTTATGCATTCTTTTTTTTACCAATCCAGAATTCTTTTTACAAGATAACCAAGTGCTCTTAATCAGAGTTGATGACAGGGGGGCAGCAGATTTGGTCTAACCTAGTTTATAAAATTCTTTGGAATAACAGATACTGTGGAAGTTTCAGAGTGAAATGTTGCTGAAGGTGTATTTTTTTTAAACTTTAGGCTGGGCAATGCAGGTTGCAGCCTTTGTTTTCATTCAGAGAAAGTGGGAAGATGACAAGAGCCACTTCGAAAAAATGCTGGATTATTTCTGTGACATTCGTGAACCACTACAACTCCTCATCTTCCCAGAGGGAACTGATCTCACAGGTAGGCTGCATTTGTCATCCTCTCAGGTAATGTTCAACATGGAAATTCTTTGTTGTTTATGGAAAGAGTTTAAGAAAGTCCAAGGCAGGAGCAAGACTTGGTTCTCATGGGTAGTAGAAATGATAGTAAATGATCAAACAATGTGCTGATTCATGTGAGAGGCACAAACATAGTTCTACTGGAAGACTTTGCCAGTCTTCCTGAAATAACTTACATTGCACAGCATCTAGTGATTGACACTGCTTTTCATTGGTCAGTGCCATACATACACTGTATTAGCAAAATCAGGCTTCAAGACCTGGAATATATCACTCGCATGCTCCTATTTCCTGAATTACTGTGACAAAATAATTTCATACCAGTGAAAGAGGGATTGAAAAGGTCTAATGATTCTGTTTGATTTCTTGCCTAATGTTTTAAGAGGGAAACATGGAGAACTTGTTCCTTAGGCCATGTAAGCACTGGAAGCAGTCTGTATCTGCCTCTATAAAGGAAATATCTCTGTAAAACAAATGTTGAGATTATCATGGGAGTAAATATAATGAGTTTGACCCTGTATTATTAATTTTTAATCAAATATCTACCTTAATACAGGTATCTTATGGCATCATTAGGAAGCTGTTAATCAAAGTTAAAGACAACTCAAGTACCTATAGTAGAAAATACTGTATGAATGTTCTGTGGTGGTTTGTGCCTCCAGCATGATGCCTGATTGGATAAACATTATATTTAAATAGAAAATTAATTGCAATTAAGATTCTAACTTTTAGCTTATTTAAAATATTTTTGCTATTCTTTTCATTGCAGATATTCACAAATCATATTTTATTGCAAAGCTATGTCAGTAAGTAGTAGACATGGTATAAAAATAACTAGCATATGGTGCTATTTTTCCTTCTGTATTCCAAATATCCTTAAAATGGGTATGTGTGTAGTATTCAGATGCTATCACACTGTAGGGAATTATCATCACTTGATCAGCCTTCCTTGAAGAGAATCAATTCATTGAACATTCCTGGACTGTTTCACGTGACATCTCTTGTTGAATTGGTTATCTTGTATCTGAAGTTAGGAAGAAGGGTGGAATTTTCTTCACTAAAAGAATGGTGAGGCACTTGGACAGGGTGCCCAGAGAAGCTGTGGCTGCCCCATCCCTGGAAGTGTTCAAGGCCAGGTTGGATGGGGCTCTGAGCAACCTGGTCTAGGTTGCGCATGGTTGCAACCTGGTCCAACCCTGCCCATGGCTGGGGGTTGGAACGAGGTGATCTTTAACATCCCTTCCAACCCAAACCATTTCAAGATTCTCTGAAATTATCTCACTTCAACTTTTTTTCTTTGAATTCATGAGGAACTGTTTCCTCCTAGCTCTGAATTATGAGGTACAATCTGTATCTTACTCATGGAGTCAGAGACACCTCCTTAGAGCACTCACACTCTCTGAACAGGTGTTTCCATCTCAAGATGTCTGAAGGAAATGGATTGTTTGGAATTTATTCCATAAATTATGTATGCCTTCTGATCTCTAGAGGAACCTGATATTCCTGAGAGACAAGAGATTTTTAAAGAATTGAGGAAGCTTTGTACTGCTTTAAAAAAGATTTGGCTGAGGACTGAGACAGCCGCAGTGTGTTAACATTTGTGCTGCAGAGTCCAAAAGGCAGTGGTGAGGATGCTCCCACAGCTGCTTAAGGAAACACAGGGTTTTCTCTGTGCTGTAGTTACTGATATAAATGACTTAGGCTAAACTTCAGTATAAGCTGTTGATACCCTCCACTGAGAAGCTCATGGGAACAAGTTTCTTTATTTAATTAATAAAAAAACTAATTGAATTTCTGAACACAGGTTGTTGACAGATTTATTTTTTCTCATTTGGTAATATAATTCTGTTGTTCTGATTTCCCTTCTTTATACCTGTGTAACATGTTCTCTTTAACTTCACAATGCCCGGTGGAGATGCACTAACTGTGCTGATCTTCTGAGGTCGCCACAGGTGGGTGTGAGCAGCCCAGGAAGAAGCAGAATGATGGGAAGGATGGAGTGATAGGTAGGGAAGACAATAGGGCACTGCTGTGCTGGCTTCTGACATGTTAAACTGTCCTGTGTTTACCACTCTTAAATTGCCATCAAGTATTGAATGCCACTTGGATACTGCATTTGTGCATAAAAGAATGAATAGAGATGGACAAAACCCTGGGGTTTTTTCTCTGGAAGCAAATAGCTCTCCCTCTCTGATTGTCTTCACAGGAAATACTGCTTAATATATATTTTAAAGTACTGTAGGAGACAAGAAAAAATCCGTTGACAAGCTAATCCTGACCAAGCAGTAAATTTATGCCATATAAGAATGCTATAACATAATATATGTACCATTTTGAAGAAATTATTTTCAGAAAACTGTTGCATTATTGACATATTAGAACCTGTTGCAACCTCATGTTCCATCCTTTAGAGTAAGAAATAAACTGTTTTTTTCTGAACAGTTGCTCAGAATTGTAGAGAACATTTTGCAAAAATAGAGGCAGTGACACTTGTTTTCTGGCCAAATGGTAAAACTGCTAATTACTTCTGAAAACAAAATTCCTCTGGTGCTTAAAATGAAGAGTAACATTCTACATGACTGAATAGCAAAATTGCTGTGCAGCTCTGTGCTGCTGTCAATTTTATCCTCCCAGTGGCCATGTGACGATGATAGATTTACTCCTCTTTATCATATTTTCAGGTATTCGAGAATGAAATTTCAAAGAAATGTAAAGTAAGACTGTATATATGGGCTACTGCCTCACTTTAAGGTGGTGAAGTACTTTGCTGTGGAAGGTGCTACATAAATAAATTTTAGAAATAGTAATGTCATGAACCCTGAACATTGTATTTGCAGACTGGATTGCATAGGGGCTGAGGTAATAATTACTTAATTGTATACTTATTTCTGATAGGTTGGCCATCTTTTCACTCTGGAGTACTTGAAGGTTAAAGCTCAAAGGTATTTTATTGTAATTGTTTAAAAAGAAGCCCTCAGCAGGTAAACATGTAGCCAGACTTTCTGAAGCCCTGAAGAAAACAAAGCAGCCATGAGTCTTATGCTTCCAGAAAGCTGGAATACAGCCCACCACATTGCCTGTTCTTTTGTTTTTCCTGGTGTTCCTTACAAGATTGTTTGTAGTAATTCTTCAGAAAGCAATAACAGAAAAAAAGAGTTGCTGTGTTGCTCTGTGCCTGGTAAAGCCTCATTTCCTCTGGATTTGTGTGTGCATCCCTGTACGTAGTCCTTTCTCCGTACCAATGCTCCTTTTCCTGTGTGTTCCCTTCCATGTGATGTTTCCTCCGCAAAGCTCCTGCCGCTGCCGTGGCTGTGGCTGCCCCCGGCCAGTCCCGTGTCACCCGACGGACTCCGCATGCCGTGCTGAGAGCCCTGGCACGCCAACAGCCACGGACCCTGCCCTGCATTCACCCTTACTCACATCTCTACTCTCAGAAGCTTGCCTTTACCCAGGTTTTTCTAAAGCTTCTGCTGGGCTGGATTATCTTTGAATCTCTTGTCCCTGATAAACTGTGTTTGCAGGGGACAATAGCTTCAAAAGTTAAGGGGAACAAACAGGTGGACAGAGTGTGATTGCACAGAGCTTTTTTCCTTGAGGAACAACTAAAAATCAAGTAGGAAATCTTGCTGAAGTTCAGATTTTGGCAGGAGTGATGTGATGTGGATGACAGAAGGTAACACTGAACTGCAGTTGGATTTTTAACTTTGCTAGTAAATGTGAAGTGCGTTGGTAGTGCAAAGAAAATATTGATCAGAAGCACTGAAAGGGGTTACTGTAACGTGGAATAGGTTGAAAGTAGCACAAGTAAGAAAAATTGCTTCATTTTTTCTCAAAATATTAACTGTGAGCCAATAAAGCTTTATCATATCTATGCAAACCTCTAATAGGTAAATGAGGATTTTATTTTTTATCCAAATTGAGAGACTTTTGGAGTACTCATTTACTCTTTCACTGTCTGGCACTAATATAATTTGAGAGTACTTGAAGTCATAGAAGAACATGCATGTTTTTATCAGTGCGTTTTTATCACAAGTGAAATTAAAGGAAAAGGTAGTACTTGATATTAAATTTCAGCTCACAAACTAAAAACATCATTTTACTAAAAAAAATTGAAGTTGTTCATTTTATGCACAGCTTTTCAGGAGCAAAAGCGATTTAATGTCTTTAAAATCTGTAACTCAAAAATAAAAAAAATGTGTTAGCAACATTTCTTCCTTCAGTTACTTTAAATGAAATTTTGAAGTGTGGTGCTTCTAGAAAATGCTGACTTTGAGCTTTTCCAGTAATTTTAGAGTGTGGCAAATGGGATTTGGAAAATATATGATCAAATTATTTACCAAAGATGGCATGTGACCACAAAAAATTTTGGCCAGAGCCCTTAAATTCTTGTATTTTTGTGTAGTTTGATAGTTGCTCTGCAGAAATGTCTAAAGACTCAAATAAACTGGATGGTTGTGCCTGTCACCACCCCAAAGAATATGCTCTGAGCACCTGCATACATTAGCTGAAGGAGATGGGGGAGGAGAGGCAAGTTGGTGTGAGACCTGAGGAGAAAGGGCATGAAGCAGCTCTGGAAATGTCCCACATCACCCTCATTTGATAAACTGGTGGCTTTCCATAAAAATAAGTTATTCTCCTTATTCTTTTTTAACAGTAAATAGAACAAATGGGTTAAAATACTCCTAATGGGAATGATGAGCAAAAACTTGGGGAGTAAATTTGCTTTGACTTAAATACAGTGTAAGAAAGAAAATAGTTGTTCTTAGAAAGCAACACTTGCTCAACTCTTCAGAGGGTTTGGTGACAGGGGACATTACCTTTAGCCAACCAAATGATGTGAGTGGCCTTTTGAGACTGAGGTAAACTGTGTGCATTTCTAGGCCCTGTTTCAAGAGCTGCTTGATGCTATTTGTGTCAGTAGTTTGGAAGAAAAGAATATATGTTTTCTCTTTTTAAGGAAGTTTTTAGGCATCTTTCATCTTTTTTTTGTTTTAATTATTCCACCTAAGACTGTTATAAACTTGCCTATGGAACAATAAGACATCTGCATAAGTTTTGCTGCACTGACAGTGTAGCCTGGTCTATTGATTATGGGATTTTAAAGAGATGTTGGTTGTGTGAATTCCCTCAAGTTGCTGAGGATGTAAAAATGAGTTTCTAATTTCCTGGATTGGTTTTCTAACCTCTAGGTTTCATAGAATGGGGAGCATTGCATGTTCTGCCTTTTGTTGGCTCTGGTTCTGAGCAGCAGAGTTTGCTCTGAATCTCCCCCCAAAAGTTTGGGCACCGGTGTCTGGCAAAAGGATCTCAAACAGCAGTGGGCACCAAGGTCCTTACATTGGATGAGATGGCAGTCAGAGCATTTAGTCATACGTAATGAAAGAGTAAGAAACTGGGTTTTTTTTCCAATGCCAAGATTATGGGAAGGGGAGGAAGGGCATCATTCCTACTTTTTTTGTAGTGTGGAGTCTTATCCTCCCCTCGCTTTCAGTATATCATCAAAGCACATTGACCTTCCTGACTTGCTGTAATAAATAATGTTTAATGCACAAAGAGCTGTTATATAGGCTTTGTAGTTGTTAGGAAGGGGAGAGGGAGATGATTTTTCCAGATGACAATGATCATTGTATTAGCCAGGAGCATTATTCTAGTTGTAAAATCCCGTTACACTAGGGTCATGCAAAATGGGAGGGGAGCAGTCTCTGTTATATAAAACTTAGAGTCCAGAGGCAAGACAGGCATACAAATGTCAGGAAATAGCTGAATAGTGTTGGCCAGTGTGCTGATGTCCAGCTGTTCACACATGTCAGAAAGGCAGTGTAGTAAAGGGAAATTTGGAAGATGTTTTGCAGATGTTTACAGTGAGTTCTTTCCAAGTACAGGGAGGTGGACCTAGAGGAAGTTTAAAGATGATTACTTCAAGGCGATGGGCACTGGAAGTCCCAGATTTTTCTTGCAGCATCAATTAAGTTTTACTCAGAGAACATAAGTGCCCTTTCACTCCTTGCTTATCTTTGGTGCAAGTTAGGCGTGTTTTGCAAACACCAAGGAGCATTTTCATGCTCCCTGTGAAGCAAAGTGCTAGTGAGCAGACACACTGAGATAGTTCTTCTGAGTGCTTATTAACTGTGTGCACTTTGAGGTGCTTAAAACTTAGAATTTTTTTTTACACTGCTTAACTTTATGTAGATGTGTATGGCACTTGTGTCTCAAAGCTCTGATTGACTTGATTTGCAAATTGCAAATTTTCTGAAGTGAAACCCAAAGTTGGATATGCTGAAAATGAAGAAGATGATACTTCTGTCCTTTGGAAACAACAATACATTACCCGAAGAACTTTTGTGATAAATTAATTTAAAACATTTTACTTGAATCATCCCAGAATCTGGAAAGGAACTCTTGGTTTGGATATTTTTTATAGGAACACACTTGGTCATCAGTGTCATTTCTTAGAAAATAGTTTTAGTTCTTGAGCTAATACTGGTGCACCTAAGAGGTAGAATCTGTTTTTTTTTGGAGGAGCATTTAATAATTACCAGATTACTGTTGCCTCTTCAGCTGTTCTGGCTCACTTAGCAAGTTTTGCCATTGCAGTGGGAGTCTGCAAGGCAAGCCCCCTTTGCTGATTCAGAATAGTCATTTACACTATTGAATGGAGTAGTAGTTGAGCAGACAAAAACAGATATTCTGACCATGTGGTTAAATACATAATGTATATGTCCACGGGAAGATAAATTATAGTTACGTAGCCAAGTGTAATTTTAGTATTTCACACATTCCGTAATTTTAGAATACTTTTTGAAGTTGTAATATTTTTCAATTATTTGTATGTTTTGGCAATTTGGCAAGAATTAAATCTTGGATCCTCTTTGCTGAATCACTTGCTTGGCTACTGTGCAACAGCTTTCCTTTCCTCCAAATCACATGGTCAGGAAATCTGTGCAGTGAATCTTAAGGCTTGCACACATGAAAAGCAGCACTCTCAGGCATGGAAACAGTAGGTCACAGGGAAAAGATACTTAGTATGATAATATGTTATAGCATTTATTAATTGGTAGACAAACCTTTAGAGGGGCATCAACATTTTTGAGAAATAAAGAGGTCATATAATTTAGGGAAAAAAGAAAGATAGGGGCATGCTGCATTACAGCAAAAAGGAAATCTCTCACTGCTGTTGATTTGTTCACTTGTGCTATTGTACTTTTACAGGAAAAATTATGGTTGTAAAAGGAAGGATTTATCTCTAAGTGTCACTTCTGTTGAATGATTAAAAAGCAATATATTTTCCATTACTTTATCTCCCATCTTTGTTAAGCTTAACTGTGGACCCTTAAAAAAGATATTTTTTTTGCTTTAAAAAAAAATAGATTGCTTAAGCAGTGATTTTGTTCCATACATCTGTTGCTGGGATTTTGTCTTTTAAGCACCTGTAAAACTTCATAAATATGAGTTATTAAATAAGTTATTTGCTCAAATTGATTTTTGCCATGTTGCCAAGGGAACACTGCTTATGTCCATTGCCTTTTAGCCCCAGGGGAGGCATAGCAGGACCCACAGTAAAGAACCTAGTGTAGCCAGCAAAGTCCATTTGGCTGTTGACTGAGATTGCTTGGAAGAGCCTCCTGCACATCACAGGAGAACAAATTGCCTCCTCTCCACCTGTCAGGAGTTTTGCTTTGGTGGCCTTGTCTTCCTTGCTTAGTAGTCTCTCTCAGCAACCATCCTTGGAAAGCCTTTGTTTTCTCATGAGAGGTTTTGATTACCAGAGGTTTGAAACACGTTTGTCATGGGGTTTAGCCACGGTACTTTCCAGCTGCCTTGCGTGTACTGTGTGTACAGTGGCAGGTATGTGTTGGGGCACTGAGGTGCTTGGTCAAAAAGTTAAAATGGGGAGCTATGTGCAGCACAGGTTGATGAATAAAACGTGGCGAGTTCAGAATGAAGATATAAAATACCGTTTTAAGCTAGTAGGTTAACTGCTTTCCTCTTTTTAATATTTTCTTTCTGAAAAAAAGTTTAATGTGGTTAAACACTGACTTCGGGATATTTCTGTTCATAATATCAAACCTACATTTTGTAGGTTTTTTGAGTTGAAAAACCCCCAAAACACAATGGAGCCAATTAATACATTTTATTGTAGATTGGGTATTGAAGTGTACAGAGAACTATTAACAGACTATTAATTCATAAATTCCAGATTGCTTTTGATAAAGTATGAAAGATTTGATGATGATTTGCTAAAATGAAATCAGAGGGTAAAAAGGCTTTTCTTGCAATCCACATGGCTCTTCCTCATACCATGGTATGGCCAACTGAAAGCACACTTGTGTCTGCCTCCACATCCCCATACTGTGTGAGCTGCTGTTGTACCATTCCTGTCGTGTAATCATTCCATTTAATCCATTGTCTGCTTGCACAGTAACACAAAGTGCTGCTTCTCCTTCTCTCCTCAGACAATACCAAAGCCCGCAGTAATGAATTTGCTGAGAAGAACGGACTTAAAAAATACGAGTACGTCTTACACCCGCGAACAACCGGATTCACCTTTGTGGTTGAGCGTCTAAGGGAAGGTAATCCTGCTCTGTCCTTGTTTTTCCTTTGAAATGATTGTAACATGGAGAGATTTGAGAGACTTGATAACAGACACTGATATCAGGAGTTATGCAGGGAATGAAAGCAACTTTTGTGTTGTTTTGTTTTAAATATTTTAGCTTGTTTAGCAGTCTTACATCAGAAAACTAGTGGAAAAAATCCCAAGGAAATTCAACCTGTACCGTCCTCAGCCCCAAGTGGGTGGTTGACACTGAGCACACAGGCACGTATGTCAGTGCCCTCTTTGAAAAGGCTTCTGGGTTTAATTCTGAGAGCTGAGTAAATGAATTGTTATGTTAAATGGAGAAGGGGAATGCACAGCAGCATGGAAATGCAGCAAGTCAGCTGCCCAGTGCTGCCAGGTGTTTTGGATGATGGTGACTCAGAGAAGCTGTGTTGAAATACAAGTTGTGCTGCTTGGCAGGGTGGTGGGCAAGAGAATGTGTGATACTTGCTTTTTACCCAGAAGTGGTTTTCCATCCCAGTATTAATCTAGGGGTTAGGCTTGAGTCCCTATTATCAGGAGAACAGAGTATGAAGATGTGATTGTTACACTGAGATGTCTGGGAGTTGTTTTGGGAATGGGCACATTGAGGAGGTTTGAGGCCATCAGGATGTAACCTTTAAATGGTACAGATGTGCAGATGTGCCAGGGATTCAGGTACAGATGAGTGAATATTTGCAGGATATATGGTTGAAGAAAATAAACATGTACAGTAGATATGAAGTGACTTTTTTATAGGCTGATTCTTCAGGGAAAAGCAATTCTAGATCTTTAACACATGCTGGTTATTTTGAGTGCCAGAAGAAGAAGTTAGAGATTATTAAAAAGAATAGGGGCCTTCTGGTAGGTTTTTTTGCTAGCTGGAATCTTTGCTTGGATTTTCGAAGCAGACCTGGCTTGCATTTTACCTGCTTCCTTCTAAGCAGATAGCCTTAAATCACTGCAAGCACTTTGGAATTTTGTCCAGCTGGACAATCCCATTTCTCTATTTGACCCTATTAGTATTGCACATTCAGAGTTGGAGACCTTAGATTTTCATCTCTCTTGAATGTTTATTACTCAGTTTGCTGTAATAAAAAAATTTGCCACATACACAGTTTCAAAAGCTTGCTTAACTTAAAACTTCACAGCATTAAGTTAACCTAGTGCATAACAGTATTTCAAACCTGGAATAAATTTTCAGTTAAAGAAATGTTTTCCACTTGAAATATTAATAGCTTTAAAAAATTTCTGTATTTGCTGCAGGAGCAAGCTTTGTGGTATACAGTAATTTTCTAATTTTATAAAAATGTTTTTCTCTTTCATTGCTCTATGAGCAATCTTTGCAAATGAGGCGGTTGGGTTATAAAAAGGAAAATATTTGAGACTGATTAACTGATTTTATGCAGTAGAAAGCTGGGGAAAAAACAATAACGGTCCAGCCTTTGAAGTGGTTTTATGCCTCCTTTTTATTTAAGGCAGGCAAATATTGTGTGAAGTATTAACGTCCCTTTTGTGTTGAATTTCTAGATATTGGATACTTTGATAGGCATCATAAGCTATATATATTATAACTGTATACTATTATGTAGTAAATTGTGCGTGAGAAGGTAGTTCAAGTAGCATTTTAAAGTACTTAGTTATTACTTGTTAATTTAAGAATTGGTTTACAGCTGCTTCCAAGTGTGCGAAATGGGGACCATTTGTGTTGAGAAGTTTTGGGGTATTTTTTATATGTGTATATATATACAACCCAGCTGTAGTTGCTGGACTTTAAAATACTTCATTATATCATATA
Organism: Vidua macroura; assembly: GCF_024509145.1. NCBI lineage: Eukaryota > Metazoa > Chordata > Aves > Passeriformes > Viduidae > Vidua > Vidua macroura. Next base: position 33,533,717 of record NC_071573.1, on the reverse strand, counting down.
GATGTGCAAATCTATATCTATGTCTATCTTTTCGTCTGTACAATATAGATATCAAGGCTGATATTCAGATGCAGTTGGTACTTGGTGTTATTGTGCATCTCTGGTTTGAGTTATAACTTAAACTGATAGAATGCTTTCTTACAATCCTAATTTCTCATACTAGCAGTAGTAAATAAAAACCAGGACTGTCAAGGGATATAGTGTTAACCTGAGTCTCCATTTCTGAATTGTCTTAATGCAACAGTCATAGTAATAATCATAAAAACAGATTTATTTTCTTTTTTTACTGCTGATACCTGCAGGCACAGAGCAGTGTGTGTGACTTCAACATGCAGGAGGGAGTGGTGGAGATTTTAACATCATGTTTACGTCTTTGAAAGTATTTTTGTGCATAGATGACAACCTTACTGCCCTGTAGCTCTCCTGTGAATACATTTTGGCTCGTGGCTGTTTTCCATTCCTGAGGCTCAAGTGTCTTTTCTTCAGGCCTGAGTACATTATTTTGCTCCAAAAATAGGTTGATGAAAAGAGGGGAAGAATGTCGTTAGAAGTTTAACTGCTTTTCAAATGCTCAAGAAAGTAATTTAATTTGGCAAGAAGCCCGATTAATATGCATCACAAGCTGTAGCATGAAAGAATTACCTGTTATTATATAAAAATTACTATTAGTGACCCTTCTGAATAGGAAATGAAGAATCAGGTAAAAATAACCTTCAATAAAATTTTGCCTGTATCTGTGCAAAGGAGTTTATTCCTGGAGGAAGCACTGTCTGCACCCTGCCAGCATAAACTGAGCAGTTATCTGTTCTTTGCTTTCCATAGGTGGCAAAAAGCACTCAAACTCCTCTGGCTGGCTTCTCTTTCTTATAGGGTCATTATTTCAACTATTTGGTCTCTTTGGCCCAAAGATGTTGCTGTGATGTTTTCTAAGTCACTGCTGAGATTATGGGAAAAGAAAAAAATATCTATATGATGTCCACCAGAAAACAAGAAAAGTTGTTTAGGTAGCATATTTCCTTGGCTTTTGAGTCATACCTTTTCTTTCCCCATTTTGGTTCATCTAAGTGGTAGCTCTTCCCCCCTAAGATGTCTCTTCTAAACAGAAACCCACATAGAAGCTGACTGGTTTTTACTTTCATTATGCTCAGGTGCCAAAACAGTAAAAATATAGTTTTATTTTTAAATGATCACATTATTGTTTTCTCATTCATATAAACCATAGAATCACCCAAGAGTAAACACAGAACATGCTTTAGATGTATTATTAATTATGTATATACTCAAAAGAATAAGGCTTTCAGCTCTTGCTACTTTTCAAGCAAGAGATACCTGGTTGGTTGACTATTGATGGAAAGCTAAGAGAAATAAAATAGGTGATCTGCTTCTTTCTAATTCTGTTCACTTGATCAAGTGAATAATTTGTCTTGTCTGAGCTGTAAGGAATCCTGATTTCAATCAGCACCTGGTAAAAAACTACTAGAGATTTTTGCGGGATTTCTTTGAAAGACAGTGTAAGAACATATGAATGAGCAACAGAAAGTGAACTCCAGGCTCCAAAATGAGGATTGATCATTACTTTTTTTAGTTCATCCATCTCTTAAACCATCTCCTAAAATCATATTTAATCCTTTTTTTTTAAGCCTGAAATCTTGAGTAGATGCTATGTATGAAGTAATTTTTGGCAGAACTTGAGTTAAGGTAACTAATCTGCTTTTACAAAATGTGGGACTTTGAAAATGGCTGAAACGCAAAAGAACTTAAATAAGACTTTTATAAAATTATGCCATTAACAATGTTAATTGAAAACATTTGTGGTTTATATAATGTTCTTGAAGATCCAGTTTGTGAGATCTTTCTATAGGAGGTCAGGAGGTTACTCAGAAATGACATCTAAGTTTTCAGACCTGTTTGTATTTTATAAAGTTTTTTCTGAAGTGACAAATGACATTGAAAGTTCAGCTGACTTGAATGCTCAGTTTCAAAGAGATGGAAAATAATACTGGTTTGATTTGATTCAATATTGTCTGAATTCATTGAATTACATGTATTATCTTGGCATAATATCTGTAATTGTAGCCAAATAGTCTGTCAAGAGAAAATAGCTGTTTACGAATGTTTTCTTAAAATTGCTTCATGGCTTTTAAGCATTTTCTCAGGACTAAATAAACAGTAAGTGTTAAGACAGAGCTAACACTTTAAAGCATCATTAGAAGATTATTCATGCTTTTGTAGACAATCGTTTCTGCCAACATTAAATTTAAAATGACCCCTTTTTGACCCTTCCTCTTCAGCCATCAACAGTCTTTAATAGCTGGATACATTGGACTGGATGTTCCCATTATGGGGTTTATATTTTACTGGTTGTACAGTATAATGACTAGTCAGAATTAGTTGTCTTATTATAATATTTCAGCTTTGAATTTATTTCTGGTTCATAATTAGCCAACTGAAAAAATACTGCAGATAACATCTGCCAACTGCAGTATCACAAAATAAACAAAGATACAAATTTAACATGCTTGCCTTCATTGCACATCCTTACTGATGAAAAGAAACTGTGATTCTCATCCTTTTTCCACGATTGGTTCAGAATTGATAGTTTTGCCCTAAAATTAGTGTTTATACACACAGTTGAAACTAATCTGTATCTTCTAGTGTTCATGCCTGGGGTTTACAGTGGCTTCAGTAATTACATGCAGGTATTCAAGCAGATTCATTGCTAGGCAGGAAAGTTTTCTTTAGGTGTTCAGTCCAGGTTATCTCTATATAGAACTGTAAATGCTTTAATCCTGGGATGCTTAGTGACTATTATGTAGATTCAGTAGTAATGTAGATTCAGATTTTCTGGCAGTTAGAGTATGCAGATATGCATATATATGTACTGAACTCTTCATGGCATTTAATTGGGTTCTGGTACAATTTGCTTACATGGCATTTTTGAGCTAATGATGTAGGGAGACAGGTTGTGATTTGCAGATCAGTGTAGAAGGCATTCAACAGGAGATGATGATTAACAGTTCCTGAAAGCTGACACATGGTTTGGCTCCCCTTTGCTGAGGTGTGAAGTAGCCAGGGTTAGGCAGCAGGTCTTTGTGAGCAATGCCTGGACATCCTTGCTGTGCACCAAGAATATTTATTAGTGAAACCCTTCAGCTTGAAGTAGCCAGAATTTATGAGCTCTTAGAGTTTTTTTCTTACTTTTACTTACTTACTTTTCTTACTTTTTTTCTTACTTTTACTTAAGTTTTCTTACTTTCTTTTTCCGACTTTGAAAGAGAGGCAGGAGGTTGCTTGAATGAGTTGATGAAACGTCAGTGAGAAATGCTACCAGCAGACTGCCAAGGGCTTGTCTTCTGATTTTGATGACACTTATGTCCAAAGCACCTACAGCTTACAAGACAGGTGCCATTCGTTCTTTCAAGCATAAATCAAAGTAATACCAATTTCTAAGTGTGTTACGTTTCCTAAAGAGAAAATTGATGCGAGTGTGAAAATCAGGTCTACTCATCAACTGAAATGTTCAGGCTGTGGTAAGTGAGGTATATGAATGAATAAATGTACATATTAAATAAACTGCTTTTTATTTTGATTACATAGTTTCTTTCCTCTTCACATATATATTGGGTGAGGCATGTGGGTCTCAATCACAGAAGTGTCTGCTGAATTACCTGCAGAGGTACTCAAACAGAACTATGTAGCAGGACTGCAGCAGTTTCCAGGTTTATGCATAATTTGTCTTGAGTGTAACAAAAGCACAGGACACAGAAAGACCTCACATCGAATGACAGAAAATGTTAGATTTGTTGTTTCAATGAAATTTAGCTTCCCTCTTTGTGACTGAACACATTTCTGACTCCTAGAATTATATGTTGGGCCACTGCCAAAATTTCTGTGGATTTTGGCGAGGCCAGAGCTTGCACACTGACCGGCACTGTCATCTCTCAGAGCAGCTCTTGCCTGTTTGTGCTGGTTGCTCAGTTGTGTAAACTAAAACCAGTCTGTTTTTGAAATAGGAAAAACATAAGTGTCCACATGAACCTTAGTTTTGGGTCCTCGATCAACTAATTTCACCCGTTATGTCCATCAGATTTGCAGAGATTAAACAGCAGCTCTAAACCACCATTCCTTAATGCAAGGAAATTCTTTCTTCATTATTTCTTTTTCCTCTATGCATGTGTTCCTCTTAGAGTCATGTTACTAAGTAGACTGGTACTCTGAAATTACTGAGCTATTGTGAAAGAGCTTTGAGTAAGTTTTTAGCTGAAAATGCAGTATTAGAGCTTCACTGACTGCTGTAATTGATCTGCTTTTATGAGAATTGGATCCTGTGCATTGAATAGCATAGTCTTTGATACAGAAATATCAGTATGTAAATTGAAGCTTGCATACTTTTTATGCCATTTGTGTGTCAGTAAAAAATTCATAACATTAGTTATATAAAAAAAAAAAAAAGCAGGGACCTGGTTCAAAAGCACGCTTTTATCACTGGGCAGGTCTGTGAAATTCAGCAAAGCAGAAAATCGGATGCAGGCTGTTGTGCTTTATTGCAAATGCTGACAGTTGTCTCTGTAATCTGGAACATGGGAAAGGGCAGCTCGACTTTTTCCAGAATCATGTTAACCGCTGATGATTACCATGTCTTGAAAACATCTGCGTACATTGGCTGTGATGTACTTCTCAGAATGAGCATCAGCTTTCTGTTAGATATTTTCTAGCCTTTGGTACATGTTGAAGTTTCTGTTTCTCTTCTTTCATGTCTTACTGGAGCAACATTCTACGCTGCTTGCCACACCTCTGTGGAAAACAGTCCATTGTTTCATTCCTCCTGGGAAGGATTTGCTTTTTCCGAACCACTCTTTTTGTCAGCCTCTGTCCTTTCCTCTTTCCACCCCCCACTGCTATTGAGAAGGGATCATGGCCTTTCATTGGAGGGTTTATGGTGTAAGAATCGCTGCCCCTTTAGTGTTTGCAGGGTGACGTGTTTGAGTCACCACACATCTGTGGTATTCATCGGAAATATTTCAGGTTTTACATTCTCAAGCCTCTCAGCATCCACCTACTGCAGTAATTCCCTTGCAGTCTCTTGCGTGTGAGTCATGGCTTGTGACAAGCAGATACACCATGCAGTGGATCATTTTCCATTTACCTCCTCACAGGTTATTAATAGTTGTAGTGGTAACTGTACTAAAAAGTTATCATTTGCCAGCAGTTACCCCACAGTGGTATTAGAGGTTTCCACTGTTTTCCCTTGACTCAGAATACACAGTATCTGTGGTAACGATGTGGTAATGTTTGGCAAGTGTGGACTTCTTTAATTGCTTCAACTGGAGGCCTGGAACGATGCTAGCTCATCAGATTGCATATGTAAAAATGAAGTTTGGCCACCGATGAGTTCAGGAAAAATGATTTTTCAGGAAAAACTAGAATTATTTTCTTCAGAATTATGAAAATGTTCCTGCTCTTTGATTTTAATCTAATGTTTATTTCCTCTTGGAGATATTTTTAAGAAAGGTTTTTCTAGTAGATAATGTGCTTTGACTTAGATGTGCTTTAGATGTGCTAATGTGCTTTGGACTAGGTGTGTGAGTAACAAGGTGTATCTGCTGGTCTAGACTGGGTCAGCATCTCTCTAGTGTGTGTTTTGAAACGTCCTTTATTGATTTGAGTGTTTTGAGTACTGAGCTTTATGGTTGTTTTTAAAGACTTAAGACAGACAATAGGTGAGCCTGAGGTAAAGTACAAGTTCATTAATTACTCCTAATTCTAGTCAGCCGATGATCCAAGAATTTGCAAGTGATGTTGATTGGATTGGTAGCATATTTAATGCTGAAGTTGAAATTAATTCCTGTAAGCAGAGGAGCAGTATTGGCATCTATTTGTTTCACATGTTATTACCACATGCTTTACACAGCTTACCCATTTCTCAGCTCAGTTTATTAGTAAGGCAGATAATTGCTTCAAGCAGTCTTGAGTAGAGAGGAACCTAAACATACTTTTTCCATACTCTCTTTTTCTTTTTTTTAACTGCTTTAGTTTCCGTTAGGAGATGATGTTTCCTGCTGTGTTTTATTAGAAAAAGAGCAGCATCTACAGGCTGAATAGACTAATCCCAAATCAAGAGTCCTATTGTACAGGAGATTCTCTGTCTTTTTTTGGATTCTCCACTCTTCCACTTTTTGCAGATGCTAGCTGTTTTTATTTCCAGCTGCATTAAGGTTGCTTCAAATGTGTTTTGTGTATTCTTGATAACCACTTTTCTGTATGAGTAATTACTGGCAGGGGAGAAAGTCCATGGAGTATCCTTTCAGTTACTGGAAATGTTGGAATCCCCAAACTGTTCAGATATAGCCTCCAAATCTGTAAGATAGTAATAAAGCTTTCAATCTCATCTACTTGCAAAATATGCTGATTATGTATCGTTAAACCTTAAGTAGTTTGTTTCTTTCATTCCTTTCTGCTGTTACAGCTTCAGCTCTCCTTCCCTTTGCCCTCCTCCCAGTCCCCTGCCACTATTTTCAGGATATAAAAAATGAGCCCAGCATCAGACTTTTCCGAGCTGACTCAGATCCCTGAGTTTAGCAATCGTTTGCAAAGGCTCTGCTCCAGAGATGTTTGAGCAGTGCCACAGCCATGAATCCTGGATGTTGCTATGGAACTTGTACTGAAAAACGAAAAACATCAGGGGGCAGAGGAGCTTGGGAAAAATTGTAGTAGAGCATAAATGCTTTTTAAAATAGATTTTTATCAAAACATAAACTTCAGCATAAATTCAACTCTACACCTCATTCATCACTTTACATGTAATCTGAAATATTCCTGTCTTTGGGACATATTTTGTCAACCTTTTTCTGAACTGCAGGATTTTGGAGGACAGGAAGTAAGGTCTTGGCTCTCTGTGTTGTCACTAAATGTTGGTGGGATGTAGGAAGGGTTTCCCTTTACTGCCTGTGTGCCATGCCAGTAGTTTGAAGTGCAACATGCATTAAGTGTTGTAATGAAGTATATTACAGCAATAGGGTTTGAATATATTTTCCCGTAAATTCATTTATTTGTAGAATGATTACCAATTAAGAGTTGGAGAACTGTTTTAATATACATTTGAGTCTGTAGTGTTTCTCCCTAATTCTATTTCATACCATTAAAAACAAATAATATCTTAAAATAAGCATCTCTGAAATGCCTATAATCTATATTTAGACTTATGTAAATCTGTGATTTTGTTTGCACAGATAGTCATTGTTGGCCTTGCAGTACAGCAATAAAAATAAATGCTCTTGATGATTATTAAATAATTCCAGAAGCAGGGACCTGAGCAGGGCTTCTCCTGATCACCAGTCCTTAACTGCTCTGCTCTGAAAGGAGCCAGCCTGACCTGATGGATTCTGGCATGGCAGACAGTAAGGACATCTATTAGGAGAAAAGAAGAGCATGCACAATAAATAAAAAGAAGAGAGGCATTTTCAAAATGCTTCAGAGACTTTGGAATTTGTCAGCTATGGCACGTTTGTGTTGCTTTGAAGTTGCTATGGGTACTGGTGTTTAAAAGCCAAACACAGAGGGCAGGCCTTAGGGACACAAGTCCCACTTAAGATCCTGTAAGAATGAGTGTTCTTTTTTTGAAAAATCATCCCTCAAAAGCATTCTTTGTCTAAGTGCTCTGCAGGTTCATCCTGTCAGCGGCACCATTGTGATTTAACCAGTCGACTTCTGCCTTCACTTATCCAAGAAGCATTCCTTCCAACAGACCTGAAAGCTCCCTGCCGTCCTTTATCAGCCCTTTGCTTGCCTGCTTTTGTAGCTTGTATCAGAAAATGAAATGAAACATATGCTCAGCAGCTCTGTGGCTCCTTCTTTCCTCCCTGTTGCTCGCACCCCATCTGTGAGGCCTTTTTGAGGCAGGGATTTTGTTTTGGTGTGTCTGAAACATCCATCTCACTGGTATATAAGCTTTGTTGGAACAGGTAGCAGTTAAGCCACAGCTGTCTCAAACAGTGCACTCTGCATGCCCACAGCATTGCAAATATTTAATAAACCTGTTAATAATACATTCCAAACCAAAAAGGCTGTGGAGATTCATCAGGATTTATGCTACCTGTGGTGCTGACAAATTCAGTTGACATTACACACTGAGACTCACAGGTAAGCATGCACTCAATGTTCAAATATATACATAATTTCTGATTTATAATAGCAGTCTTGTACATCAGGATAGAACATTTTCAAAGGATTATTCTCCTTCTTGAAGGGATAAATTCTCTTGACTTTCAGCCTTGTGCCTTTCTGTATTCTGGCACGTGTAATCAACCAGCTGCATATTCTTTTTCATGTCTTCTTGTTTGAACAGTAGTGGACAGCACAGAATTCATTAAAACTGAACAGCCAAAATGCTGATAGACTATAATGTGCCTGTGACTTAAATGGCGGGGCTTTTTCTTGTAAGGTGTGGTATACTGTGTACATACAGAACTGTATGTATGTATATTGAGGAGTTTTGGTGGCAGATTTCCATCTTTCTTGGCAAACTGTCTAGGATGAGGATCATGTTGTAAAAACCCCATTAACAGAATTACAGAAAACAAATCTTACTTAGCCTTTGTGAATTTATGCATAAGGATGTATGCCCCATGACTTTTTACAAGCAAAATGGTTTTACTTTGCCTCTCCCTCTCAGCTGACTGAAATCACCGTGGGCAGACCAGGGCTGCTTTACACCCAAACTGAAGAGATTGTTGTTCAGAATGAGTTCCACTGGCCTCTTGCTGAAGGCCCATTGCTGCCTCTGAGCTGGGTGAGGGGAGGAACTCGATTAAGTAGGTACATATTGCTTGGAAGCTGTTCAAGCATCTGCTGTCCAGGATGCCCTGTCCTGATCTACAAGTGAAACAGCCTCATAGGGCACTGCTTCTTCTTAAAGTAACACTGGAGGAAAGTGTCAAGCATTCAGTTTGCATAACTAAATACTGAGAAATGGGAATTTCAGGAAGGGGGATTGAATGCAGCCCTCTTGTGGTGTTCACTTTGGAACAAGAGAACAAATGTGTTTTGCCAGTTTGGTATTTTCTTTGCTTAGAATGACTAGCTTCTAACAATGTATTTCGTGCTTTTTCCTTTCAAACTACAGTAAAAAAAAGTCAGAATGGAGAGCTTTTGCTGGCAGGACTTTCAAGCTGATCTACTGTCTGAGAAGCTATGAAAGGATAAAGAAAATTCCATAATCTGTAGCATTCTCCAGAAGAGCCCCGGAGCTGTGAACCTGAGGAAATGCAGTTTCTTCCTAGGAGAGAGGTGGAATTTTGGAGTATCTGGTCATAACTCCTGAAATGTTGCCTTCATTTTCAAATATTCTATAGTAACTCTTCTACAGCTGCTATTTCAGCATTGTTTTCTCAAAATATTTTGCTATCCAGAAACACATTCCTAAGATATTTTCATTATTTTAGTAGAAGAGTTGTGGCAAATACAAAAGGATGGAAGTAGTGGAGATACATGAAATAAATTAGAGGCTTGAACATTCATACTTTCACAGCAGCACATACATCCACATCTTGTAAATACAATAATGGGGTTTATGCCCATGAGAAATCCAGACTACACTTTGGGAAACAGTCTGTCAAAGAGATACTTGCACATGGTTACATAATAGGCATCTAGCTCTCAGATTTTGTTCTCTTCAAAAAAAAAAAAAAAAAAGGACAAAACCCCCCAACACAATCAAAGAAATAAAAGACCACACAAAAGTTTTTCTAATTTTCAAGTGATATATTTCTTTGTTAACTTTCATTACAAAATTATACTTCTGCTTTATGGAGCAGAAATGTCACGTTGCTTTTTCTTCCCTGGAATTTGCTATGCATACCTGATGTGGAAAAAAAAATCAAGAGCTGTCTTGAAAAGGAGCACCAGTATAGTTTCAATCCCAGAAGTATGACACTTCACAATAATCATTCTCTGAAAAATACTAAACACACTAAGAAACAAATTATAAACAAATAGGAACATGAACAGTATGCTGGTCAGGCTTCTGTCACAAAATAAACAAAGACTGTTGAGACCTGCATGTAAAATATATTTTGTCTGCCACTTTGCACACACTGTAGCTAAAATGGAAAATTCTGTAGAGCTGTATGATAGCACTAAGTGAATTGGCATTTGCAATTAGTTTTCCAGTGGTTTGGCAGTATTAATAATGCAACAGAAGGACAGGATATCCTTCAACTAAGTCAGTATGAAAAAAAGGTTTTCATTAGCATTACAATGAACTCTGAGAACCAGGTATTCTTACTCACGGGAAATAAGGTTTGGGGAAACAAATTTTGTGTTTGAAAATGTTGGGTGAATTTTGAAGCATATCTAAATGTGACTATTATCAGAAAATGGTTTTAGAATAGTATAAGGATAGTGTGTTTCTCAGGCTGTTATTGTAATTCATAATATATTATTTTCAGAAGTGTTTATTATGCAAAAGAATGTTCAGAACCAGATAAATACACTAGGGAGCCTATTTAACACTGGTTAAATAGGAATAAACCAAAGGAGTTACTTAAAGTTACAAGAGAAACAAAATGCTGACATAGATGAGATAAATTATTCTTTCTGTTGTTTTTCCATAATACTCTACTTTGGTCAAAACCAAAGAGCACTAACTAATATATTTGCATATCTGTGGTTCAAATTTACATGAAGATCTCAAACATTCTGATTTATCAACCAAGGTAAAATGAGATTGAAGCAATCCAGTCCAGAGGAGCAGATTCTTATCAGCATGACCTTGGTGCTGAAATAGATTAATTGGAAGCCATCTGATGCAAGTTGCTCACAAGGAAGGGGTAGAAGAGGAAGCAGAGTGACTTTTTGTAGCTGTTGTCACCACAGAGCACTTGTGTTCATCACAATGGTCAAATTAGTCCAGCCTTAATACCATAGTGTGCAATTCTGCTAAAATGGAACTGCCTTTCTGGCAGCCTACAGCAGCTTTGGAATTTGGTGCCTTTGCCAGTGTACCCCATCCTGAACAGCCACATGCTTAGATTTTAGCCTGATGGCCAGCTACCTCTTTATCAGCCAGTAAGATCTTTTAGGTGAATTACAATGTGTGCTATTACACAATAGCTCAGGGTCATCCAAATTCTCAATCTTTTCCACATAGTTGGTTAGAACGCTAGCAGGGTTTTTAGGAAGGCTCTCTTCCTACACTTCCCTGCTATAAACACTCGAAATACACTTCCATGTAATACTACTAAGTTATTGTGGGTCTGTCCTCTGCATGTCCTGATGCCCCTCCCTCAGGCCTGCAAGAGTCCTTAGTGGCATCACAGTTCTGCAGAAGACCGTTCATTCTCCAGTGTTTCTTCTCTCTTGCACCACCTGGTTTTTTTTCTGTCTTCATCTGAGAGTAGAGGGAGGAAACTCTCAAGTTCAGGCAAATTAAGAAATCTCAAGCATTCCTGATTTTGGCTGTTGAACATTTCTTCTTTCTTCTCTGTGCACCCATCACCATATTCTTGCTCTGGAAGTGACTACAGTGCAATTAATGCTGGTAATTTCAGCGTGTTATGCTCAGCTTGTTCTCTTGAAAGAAGCCATAATTTGGATAGGCCCCTCTCTCAAGCATGAAAAATATGCTTTGCTAATTTTCTTCAAGAAAGTCAATCCAGATCAGGTGTTTGTCAGAAGGACCCTTCTGTAGCCCCTGTGAGACTTCTGCTCTGCATACTTCCATCCAAGGCAGCCCTGGTTGTGCTGGTGCCTCGAAGTTGCCCAGTACAATAATGTTTTAATCCAGCATACAATGGATAGAATTTCTTGCCACACAACAGACATTTGTAAACTTTCCAACTTAACACTGCTGAAATATAGTTGGTTCCCTTTTTTTTTTGTTTGGTGTAAATAATGCGCCCCATAGATGACATTCTGAGTGAAATTCAATGAGCTCTCTTTATGAACAGTCATGGACAGTAGCTTGTGTTTTAGATGACAACCAGCCAGCTGGTCAGTCTCAAAGGAATTTGCTTCTAGCTTGAGAGATCTTATCTATAAGATTGGAAGGCAGATCCATGTTGAGAAAAGCTCCCAGAGGATGTGTGAGTAAAGCTCAGGATGTATGAGGGACAGGAACATCTGTACCAGAACTTCAGTGATGCTCTGGGCAGGAGGCAGAGACTTGGAGGGGAAGTGCTCAGCTGTAGCTTTGCCATAAATTTTTGACTGGCCTTAAAAATAAATGCCTGGAACACCAAGTCTGGAAAGGAAAAAAGATTAAGCCTCTGCTACCAAACAAACAGCATGTAGTTACCTTGGTAAGTGTAGGTGAAATTTGGTGCAGTGTCTAGCCCAGGAATAGCAGATGTGAGTGAAAACTAATCCCAGAACTGCAAAGTGTTTTAGGTATCTTAAGAGGGAAGGAAATGGCAAAGTTGTTTTTGTCAAACCTGTGCCCCAGCTATTCCAATACCTTGGTATTGTTCAGTCTTACTGTACTGTTAAAGCACAAACATTTTTAAGGTTTTGGGGCTTTTTTTTAGCAATTCTGTCTTACCTAGTCATTATCTAGAAATTCCTTTCCAGAAATTTCAGTGGCTTTTAGTGCATGATTGCATTAAGGTAATTTTAGGTGTCTGTTTTGGCCATCAGATCTTTCCAGAATCCCTCCCTTGGTGAAGTTAGTAGAAAATTTCATATTGACGGTACTAGAAAGGGAGTTGCATGTGTTCTTGCATGTGACAAAAAAAAATTATAATGTCTATATATAGCAATTTTTAAAATCCCAGCGTGTCAAACAGGTATTGATGTGTTTATTCTAAATTTCAGTGAGGCTTTCTCTGCATATCTTGTATGTCAGTATGTTGGCATAGGTAGAATGACTTTGAGAAGGGGCAGTACAAAGGAGGGGAGAGCTTTAGATGTGTGTTTGAACTCAGTTGAGTGAAACTGAAATGTGCATCTCCTTTAAATTTAAAACATCAGAAAAAAAAAAAAGAATCAAAATACAGAAGAGGTGAAGGTGAGGGGGAAATTGCTACACATCCATTGAATGGAAACTTGATGTTAAATAAGATCTTCTTATGTTTCACCGTTTGAAACACAGTAAGAGTTCCAGGAACTAATTACCTAGCAATGGATGATGACATGGAAATATATTAAATATACATAGATAGCTAACCATGAATACTTGATGCATGCAAAAGAAGAGTCTAGTTAATTTTTATGTAAATTAAGCAACTTTGAAAGTGGCAATATAATAAGCAACAACACTGTTTTACATTTGAATAGAACAAAGCAGCAAATTCACACTTGAAATAGAGCCTTTCTTCTCAAACTGCCTTTTCCTGGGTAGATGTCTTAATGTCTGCTCTATTCACAGTTAAAAACGTGGTCCTCACAGGTAACGTCTTGTCCAGAAACAATCAGACCATTTAGACTTTTAAAAGCTAATCGAATTCTTTGGTGGGTTTCATGTCTGTGTTCTCTCTTATAATGATGAAAGGGGTTCGTGTTGAATCAGTGTGATAAGAAAGCATAGTTAATGCCAAGATTGTGTAAGGATTAGCTTATTTCCAAAACTTTGTGGAAGTAATGGAAAGGGGTGCTCCCTCCCAAGGAAGTGTGTTGTGATACTGGTCTGGCAGAGGTAGAGATGCTGTGAGGGTGGGCTCAGGTGCACCACGCTGCTTCCGTGGGGAACAGCTCCAGCACAAATTCAGCTCAAGCCTGTTATCTGAAAGAAAGAAAACTCACCTGTGGTGACTGAGTGGAGAATAAAAACTGAAGAGCATTGAGGAGGAGGAAAAAGTTCAAACAGAAGGTGCATTTGTCTTCAGCCTTCTACTGCAAGTTGCTTGATAGATGGCAATGTTTATAATGACTTTATGCATGGTTTATTTATGCTCCTCATATTACTTCAGTTCAGAGTTGTCCATGGATACACAAAAAGTTCAGATGTAGATCTGTATACCTTTTAAAACTCTCTTGGAGCTATTAGTCTTTGAGAGGCAGGGAGGAAGTTATTAAAGCCGTTATTAAATGTATTTTTATTAATATGTACTGGTAAACAAACTTCAAGCCCTGTGAAAGAACAGCTGCCTTTGGCACATTTCAGTGGTAAGCATATGGCTATTCAAGTTTGCAGTACAAATCCCAAGGCATTTAGATCAGTGACTGTCAAATAGTTTGTCATGACAGAGAGTTCAGCTTGAAGCTGCAAATTTGGTGCTATTCCTTCCTTCTAATCTACTGTAGAATTTGATTAGTTGAGCCACCACTCAGCTTCCTGTAAGACAGGAGTCCTTCTTCAGCAAATAAACTGCCAGAGGCATGCAGGGCACAGTGTTTTACCTCTGTGTTATACAGTGCTGTGTATTACAGAGGTTTGAATAACTTTGCAAGGGCTGAGGAAAAGTGTTTGTATTAGGGATAATTAACAAAAATTAAAAGCATCATCTGAGTTCATATTATAATGGCTAAAATAAAAATAGGCTCTTATTGCAAACAGGTTACATGTGCAAAGTTTGTGGATGAGGCTTTAACAACTGAGCTGAAAATCAAAATGGCAAAATTCTATTTTTTTCCTTAGTTTGTTTCCAAATCTACAACTTTCACATGGATTCAAAGTCTAAAATAAATGAATACATTTATTTATATGTGTCTGAGAAACAGAATCAGAAAAATCATAGTGAATTAGCTTTATAGGTGCTAATGAGCACTGGTTTTATGCATGGAAAGTGCTAAGAATTGATCATGACTTTATAAAATTTGAATCTTCCTGCACAGATAGGTTTGCGCTTTGAATTTAAAAGCTGGTGCAAAACTGAATATTTGAAAGTCTAGCGTATTCTTTAGGACTGAGGCCAGATTTCTTTAACATGTTTCGGCATCCAATATCATTAAATCTTACAAGATTATTTCATTTCATTAGTTGCAGAACTGGTAATTTTAATTGGATGAAACCAACAATGAAAACAAAATTTAAAAGGGAAAGAGAAAAGAAAGTACAGCATTTGGAAAATTTGACACTCAGAAGTTGACAAACATCATAAAGCTATTTATGGAGTCTTAATTTGGCTTTCTTACATGTATATCTGAGATGATTTGGTCTTTAGCTAAATGATTGTATGCCATTCTCTCCACACACATATCCTCTGCCTCATTGAGCACTCACTGAAGGAGCAACTTTTAAATATTTTGTTTTCCTCTCCTCTTCAGTGTGTGGCCCTGGGGCTTATGTGCTGCATTATTCAAACTCTTCTCTGAAAACAGATTTTCTATGTAAGCATCACTGCTGTTTGCTGCTCTAGTGCTAGAGTGCTTCCTGATTTTGAAAGAATTTATTTTCACAATGCCTGTATTTCTCATGTGTGTGGGAAATGGATGTGTGCAGCAAGACTAAGGTCAGGTCTGCTGTGTGGTTTCAGCCACCTGGGGGTTTGTTTTCTAGCCAGGGTGCTTTCCATGCCCTGTGCAGCTCAGCCTGCTCAGCAGCACTGCAAAACTGACCCCAGAAACATCCACTCAGCCCAGCCAGAAGATCAGAAATACAAGTCTGTTTATGAAAAAGGCAGAAATAGCATGCAGTTCTCTTGGGTTTTATTTAGCATGAAGATTGGTTTGAGACTCAGATGCCTAAAGTTGAGCTTGTCCTGTTTGCTCCCCCCTCCCTCTGTTTTGTTTGTTGCAGACCTTTATGCAGCAGATGAAGCAAAGCTCCTACATTCAGCTGTTAGACAGCCCTGATTCACTGGAGGGTCAGGTCCTGGGGCAAAGTAGTGTACCATCACAGAACTAAAGATAATATCCATTATATAGGCAGAGGCAACCTTAGATCTGGCATTTCCCTAGATCTGAGAAATGAGCTTTACAACCTAGTGTTCTTCACTACTGATGTTTTCAAACACTAAATCAGCTGTCGATCACACAACAGATACTGCCACCATCCATCCACAGACTGGGTCTCTGCTTTGATTGCCAAATTCCCTTCAAGAGTTGTTAAATAGTTGTCCCCTTTGTATTTGAATCAGATGGCTTCCTTCCCCGTGCTGCATGGGTGGTCACAGGCAAGAGCCACAAGGGGATGGGGATATAGCATGGTCCTTTACTCTGAGGGAATGGTGCATGAATTAAGGACCAGAAGTTGAGAATACTCAGTAAGGATAGATTCTTTTTAAATTTCACCTGTAAACTCTACAAATGTTTGCTGAGCATGTGCAAAATTAAGATTCTTCAAAGGCTCATAGTTGTTGGCCAAATTTGGGATGTTTTCTTGAAAGTTGGCAAAAGGCATATTACTGACACAAATACCATCTCCTGCCAAACTTCAAGTCCTGGTTCCAAGGCTTGGGGATGTTATTCCTTTCCAAAGAACAAACCATCTGAAATTCTTTGTGACTTTTTAAGTAACAAAAACATTTTTTCCATAGCCTCAGTCTTTGATATAGCTGAATTGCTTTAACTGAGATTGTGGTACTCTTTCTTCCCTTAAAAAAAAAAAAATAAAAGAAGGAATCCAAGTCTGAAAGAGCCTGGAAATTTAAACCACTTCAGTCCGAGAGGTTTAAACTTGTTGTTATACGTAGCAATTACAGTAGGTTCTTGTAATGAAAGAGTTGGGAAATTGTAATGTGGAGGTACTAAGCCTGCTTTATAGTAAAAGAAATTGGCTGTTGTCATCTGAGTTGTTTCATACTAACATAAACACTTTTTAAAACATAAAAAAAGTGTTCAGGAACTTTTCCTTTTAGATGAAAAGTCCAGGCCTAATCTGGACTGGACAATCTGTCCTACTTTGATTTTTGCTTGGTTGGCAGAACGTGTGCTGTGTTGGCATTGCTGCTGTGCAGACCCGGTCCAGCCATCTAAGGCTGGTTTGTTAGGATATCAACTTGCAATAGGAAGCATCTTTTTGTGACAAGAATGTGAAGAATTTTGTTACTAATAGCATCTTGCCCTTTATGGGTAAAGTTATTTTGCTGCTTTCCAAGTTGAATCCAGCTCTCGCTGCTTTTCTGTCTTACTCTTGCAAGTCTGGGGTGAATTAGTTCAGCTCCCTTGAAATACAGACAAATTTGTCACTGTACATCCAGTCAAGTATTTGCACTTCTTTTTAGCTAGAATGTGTGGATTTGCACTCGGAAGCTCAGGTTTTTATTTCCCAGCCATTCGTAAGTTGCTTTGGTTCTCAACAAGTTACACAACTGGGGTGGAGGGGATGGGGAATTATTAATCCACCCAAAAGCTTTGTAACCAACTGTGTAGTTTTATGTGCATGTAAACCAGCGACTGCCACTGGGGAAAAATACAGGAAAAGGATTGTTTTACAACAGGAGAATTTTTCATATATGATTCACCATCTGGCCTGCAAATCCTGATGTCATAGCAGTGGTTGTAGGGGGAAGGAGCAAACCTACAATGCCACAGCCAGAAAGCAAGGGAGGTGGTTGAAGCTGTTTCATTCTGATGACAGTGGAGAATGCCACCTCAAGTGCTGCAACTTCATCTAAAGCAGCAGGGCAATCAGACCAGTTGGCAAAAGAAATCACTGATTCTTTCATGCATGAATAGGCACATGACTCAGTTTGATACATCTGAAAAGACCACGGGGTATTGAACTGTTTTATTTTCATGGGGGGTGGGCATATGACGAGTCCAGATCTCTGCAAAACCTCCTCTTCACACTTATGTGTTTGCTCGACTGCAGAATAAATTGGTATATTTGCCATGTTCTGGGATACTGTTTTTTTTTTTCTCCAGTTGACTGTCATCTCATGAATTTAGTATTTGTTGTCTTCTCCTGTACATGAGCAGAGGTTGCTGAGAATTCAATGCTTTATTTCTACTGATCAAGGAAAAATCACAAATTCACTAGAAGTCAGCTGGATATTAGGTGTCAATATTGCTGGTTTTAAATTTCTCATGTCTTGTTGATACAGATGAATCAAAAACATAACCCACAGCTATTAACAAGTGTAAATGCCTTCTAATACTCTCTGGTCAATCTGTTATTTCAAGCTCTTCGAGTCCCTTGTTTGGTTCCAAAAAACAGTGAATCTCAGATGCATAGAAAGGTTTAGGTTGGAAGGGACCTTAAAAATCATCTTGTTCATCCCCTGCTATGGGCAGGCCTACTTTCCACTAGACCAACTTGCTCAAAACCCCATCCAACCTGGCAAAGCAATTCATTACAAATATTTAACAAGGAACAGTTAAACATTTTTATTTTCTATAATATCTTTTAGGTTGTGGGACTCTTGTGATATTTTAATTTTTTTTAAAGCTCAAAAAAACCCCTGTGCTTGGTATAAAATAATTTGGTAAAATACTGGTAATCTCTGTATTGAGATTAGTCTCCCTTTGAAAATGAATGTGTTAGAAATACCAAAAGATAAAACATATTTACCAGAATTTATAGAGCTTCATCACTTGTTTTGTTTAATGTATGCTCTTTCTTATACAAATACTACAGATGTTGTTTGATTTAATTCCTGTTTTGCATTTTGAACAACAGGAGTCAACAAAAGAAACTAAATATTCCACTGAATGTGGCTATTATCCTGTATTTAAAGGTACTTAACTTGAAATTACAAGCCAGCAGTGGCTTGTGTGTTGTAATGACCCTAATAAAGAAATGGTTTTGATAAAATCATGACATGGCCTGCTCTACTTCATATGAGATAGAATCTTTCTAAAATGAGCAAATATCCTCCTCACTCCAGACAAACAAACAAAAACCCTTAGACAGAAACAAAACAACTTTTTTTACTTCATAAGCTTGTTTGGTAGCCTTACCAGCAGTTGCAATTTTAGTGGTTTTGCAAGAGATTGCATAATTTAATAAGTGAGTACTTCAAAAGGAGCTGTAAAAGCTGAACCTCGGGGTGCAGCCAGCTTTAGGGTAACAATGGGAACAACCTATCTGCAGGCACAGCCTTAGGAGCAAATGCCTTTCTCCTTACCATCCTAGTTTAAACTAAGCAGGAGTATTTTCAGAAGATTGCTTTAGAGATTTGAAGAGTAATTACATGTATCTAATGTGAAATCTGTCACCTGTGGTGACAGTTGTTCTGGCAATTTAAGAAATCGTTCATTTTGTGCTGACTGCTGTAGCTTCTCCGAGAACATCTGATGAATTGAAACTCCTAAGGAAATATGCAGTCAGTTGTAATAAGTGAATATGAAAACAAATGTGTTTTTTGAAGGACGCCAAAATACAGGCTTAAGTCATGCTTATAAAACAGTGATAACCTATTTTCTCCTCTGAATTTCCAAGAATAAGAGACACTTTCTTGTTTTTCTTTCTTGGCTGGAGCTTGAAATTCAAAGCCTCAGCCACAGAAGGGTTTCCTTAAAACAGTGTCTTTAAATGTCCATTAATCTATCAGTGGTTTTGATATAGTTTCTTACATGAAGATTTGTTTGGGAACCTGACTTTTTGCCAGTTTCAGTTCTATTTAGTCTCCTGTCCTCTTTTCTCTCTCTTGTTTTCCTGAAAAGGGAACATATAAGTGTTGGTTGACTTAAAGCTTCCATTTGGTGGTTTCTTGAATTAGGCTTTGCTTCCCCTGCCCTCCCACTCCACCCAGCATTTTCTTCATGACTCATGCTAATTTGTAGGTATTAAAAGTATTGGGATCTACAGATTGTCCCTTTGCCACTGCTGATTTTCTTCCAGGAATTATTTTAAACTGTAACAGAGCATATCTGTGAGGCCCTCTGCAAAATGTGCCTGAGTCTCCACCATGTATAACTCACATGAAGTCTGGCTTATTTGGGGCATGCTGCTCTGTTTTGTTGTTTTTTTAATATATAGTTCTTTCTTCATTCCACTGTAGTTTAAAATGCTGAACCAAGGAACTCATGGTCAAAATAAAAAGAATATCAGGCAGAACACTGCAAAGGAGAGGTGTAGCAGCAAGTCTACTGTGCTCCCTTTGAAGACTTCAGGAAACAGAGCCCTGTCCTCTGAAATTGTGGTTGAGAGTTTGAGGGTTTGAGAAGGCATTATAGTGCAGTGGCAAAGGTCTTTTTAAAGGAAAGAAAGAGAAGTAACTCGTATCCAAACTCCTTCAGCAGCTGCTTCATGAAGAGATACAAGAAACAAAGAAATTGTGTAATAACCAGCCTATCTAGGAATCACCTAAAGATGTAAATGCTCTGACTCTACCACCTAGATCTTTGCTGGTTTACTACAGAGAGGAACATGGGTTTGTACATGCCATAAATCTGTGTCTAGAAAAATTTATTTTTGTGAGCTGTGGCAGTGGGCAGACAGACTGAAGGGACACATTCTGCAGCACTGTAGTGTCATATACCAGGTGTGTGAGGAAATTGCTTAGCTTAAAAATTGAGGTTTTCAGTAAAATAGGTGCAAAACATCTATCAGATGCTAGCAAAACTCTTAATGAGATTCTGCTCCTTCAAGTATGGGAGCCTTGTGAAATGTTGGTTCTTCCATCACTAATTACAACCCTGTAGCAAAAATTACATATCTGGGTTTTTTTTTTTTGTGTGTGTCTCTCTGTCTGTAGTTTTTACCCTATTGTTTTGTAACCTTAAATGGGACTTAAGTTTTCGTGTATTGTCTGGTTTTATTCAGTTTTAATTCCTTTGAGTTTAGTTTTTTAGGAGGGTTCCAGTTATTGATGCATTGGGGACTATCATGGACTGAGGTTACCAAAAAAGGGTGTGACTTGGGAGTGGAGTAAATTTAGCACATCCACATTTTATTAAATTTATGACTCATAAAATGCTCAATATTTCACAGAATAGCCAACTGACCCTCATTTTGCTTGTGCTGATGGATGTCCTGAAGTTTTGCCAAATAGTTTTGGAATTATATCCTCCAGAAAATGTTATTGCCTATTAAAAGCTTGAATGTGACCTTTTCTCCTTTCTCTTTTCTCTGACCTCTTTCTCTGGACAAATCCCATATTGAAATTCTTTTTTTTCCTCTGTCCATTTGGCAGAAGGATTCCACCTCCTGCAGACTCTCTGTTTTGTTTCAGTAGATGTGAAAACGAACATTTTTGCATGCAGCATCATCTTCAGAGTGACATCTGTCTTTGTATATTATCTTTGTTTCTGCATCTGGACAATCTGATACTTTTAGACAGGATATTTGTAATAAGCTTCAGCTCTTCAGTGAAAAACTGCTTATTGTTAAGAGGTTTGTTTTTTTGGTTTTTTTTCTTGGGTTTGTTTTGGGGTTTTTTTTTTGTTTTGTTTTGGTTTTTTGTTTTTGGTTTTGGTTGGTTTTTTTTTTTTTTTTTTAATCTTGTTATGAAATGTTCCTTTTTGTTTTCTGGGTGGTTTTTTCCATACAGCTGTTGATATTGTAAACTGCACATTTGCAGGGACACATGTGTCTGCAGCATATGAAGCTGTCGGCTTCTAAGTAGTTTTTCCTGTTTATGGACTGGAGAACATTTCAGATGGAGAGGAGCAGCTGGAGGGAGAGCAATGTCAGCATACCCTACTGGGATTTTGATCACACTAAGTTCTGTTAATAAAATTCAGGGTCCATATATCAACATAGAATAACTTGGAAATGTTATATAAACATTTTCCAGTGAGGACTAAGGGTCTGTGAGATGCAACTTAAAAGGTATTATCTTTCTTTAAATCTTTTCAATTTGGAACTGTAAAAAGGCCAAGGTTTTCCTAGCTTCACTGTCAGATCTTAAAAAACAAAGATTTAGGAGTCCTTTTTGGTAAATGTTAGAGGTAATACTTTTAATCATGAGCTAAGTCAAATCTATGAAAATAACCTTTAGTGCTGGTTTTAAAAATTACAGCACTAAAGATAGGTGGGGTTACAGCAAACTCTGTAGGTCGGGATATGCAGATGTACTTTCCAGAATGACAGTGTGCACTCACCTGACCTGTGTCCTGTTACAGCAACTGTGTGTGCAAGCAGAGAGAGACATAGGGTCTGTGTTCCTCCTTTTAAACTGTGTGTCTGGGAAAATCAGATAATATATGGGAGGAGAGAATAACACGTTATATAATGCTCTGCTTCTCTTACTCACTGCCTAAGCGGGCTCATTTGGCCACTTCATGGCTTCCTCTGCCTGCACCAATGTGGTTTGTGGATTGCAGGAAATAAGGAGAAATGAAAGAGCTGGCACAGGGAAAATCAATAAGCGTACGCAGTTGTCAACTGTTCAAGGCACTGGTGGCCGTGCATGTGAATGAACAGGTACAAGAGGTGAAAGGGGCTTCTTTAAATTTTAGATCCTGATCTAGCAATTTCATTTGTGGTCAAGGGACTGCACAAATACACAGGGCAAGTTATGCACATCTGATTTCAGGACTGTTAGTGCTTCAGGTTTCTGAAAATAAAAATAAAGCAATTTATATGAAACTCAAACAGTGTACCTTATGTAATTCATCTTCTGCAGGCATCTTCTGTCTTTCAAACACAATATATTTTTATTAGTTACCCTGTCAACTAAAAAAACAGGCCTGTTTTCTATTTTATTGTGTTTTTCCTCCAAATGTATTTTGTACATTTTGTTAAATGCTGTAGTAGTCACAGTAGTCACTTTCTATGCAATTTGAATATTTTTTTACTCTGAAACCACAGGAATAAAAACCTTCAACTTGCTTTTTTAAGATATCTATGTAGATAAACAGATACAGCTACATATATATATATCTATCTATATATCTATATCTATCTATCTATATATATATATATATATATTTATCTGTTGTTTTTTTTTTTTTAATATGTAGTTTTCCAGATGAGCAGTTGATATTTTTAATAGTAAATTTTAAAAACTATAGTTGCATTCATTTTTAGGCTAATATAGTAAGGTTTGGTATATGAAAATATATTTAAAGAATGCTAAAGTAGGTTACAATTGGCTTTGCATTTCTCTTAAAACCAAAACTGGCCATCTTTTTGTGTAGTACCTGGGTTGGGGTCTTTTTCACACACAGGATATCCAGTGCTGTAATGTGGTTGAGGAAGGGAGATTTTTATCAACAAATGCAATGCAATCATCCTCAATTCAGAATGGCTGCATAATTTTTTTTCCAAATAGCCCATCTCCTTTCTATTTTGGAGTGGAATATAAAAATATCTTTTCTGAAACTTGGTTGATCTCCTCTCTGAATGTATGAGGTTAACATTTAATTACAATTCTGTGCATGAAGCAAG
Organism: Vidua macroura; assembly: GCF_024509145.1. NCBI lineage: Eukaryota > Metazoa > Chordata > Aves > Passeriformes > Viduidae > Vidua > Vidua macroura. The sequence goes on along the minus strand of NC_071573.1, from coordinate 33,510,568 downwards.
AAGTGAACATAGCATTTAGTTGTGTGATCTTGTTTCCAGTTGAGAAAGGGAAAAGTACAAACTCTAGTTCTGTTTGAGTGAGGTATCCTTAAACTGTCAAGTACTTCAGTTAAGCAACAGGAGAAAGAATCTACTACACTTAGAAGCTAATTTTCAGAAACAGGCAGTGAAACATCATAGAAACCATTTAAAAACCTGAACCAAGCTTTTCAGCAACCAGTCTGGGTAATTTTAAAGATAAATTATGTGTTCTATCCTAGTGAGAGCCTCCCTGGAACCCACAGGATTGTTTTGAAATTCATCCACAAAGCTGAAAGTTGTTGCAATGAATTGCATTTTAATAATGTTCTGCAGGTTCCAACCAGGACCCAAAGGTTTGATTCATATCTGCCAAGCACAGAGAACACATGATAAACAGACAAAAAGATATGGACCCTCCCTGGAAGAAAATTGTTTCCCTACAGAACTTTGGTCATTTTGCACATGGTGGGAGCCTGCCCAAAAAGCAGCATGAAACATCTTTGATCACTTTTTGGTGGGTGGGAGAGCAGGGACTGAGGTAATCCATGTGCAGGGGTGCCAGTAGTGTGCCTGCCATGCAGTTTTTGGCAGATTACCTATACAGAGGTGAGTCACATCATTTGCAATAAAGGATCCTCGGTGTAATTGAGGATGGAAATTCTAGATGCGTTTCATAAAGGCAGAAAATAAAATTAGACAGGTTTAAGCATGCATGTTTCATGTGCACATTGTGTGTGGAAAAATACTTCTGTCTCCTAAAGCATTGTAAATTCCAAGTGTTGGGTGCACAGACTACAACCTGGTTTTGAGAAAATGCATTAACCATCATTTTATAGCTACTTTTTCATACCTGTAACAAAAATCACAGTGGAGAATGCCTGTGTCTCATTCAGGCTTGTCTTTTCCATGCCCATTTGATGGCAATTTTCTTTTTTTTTTTGTCTGAACCAGTTTTTTGTAGCTATTTACTCAGAGTTTTATTACTGTATAGGTGCATTCAGGCCTCACATGGTTTCTGATAAACAACCCTAGGTGGATTTGGTTACTGGTTTTGTCTCTGCAGTTAACTTTTTGGTCAAGCACTTTGCCATTTGGAAAGCAGTATAAACTCAAGGAAGCAAGACTGAAAGAGTAGGCAAAGCAGGGGTTATTTTCTTTCTTTCTTTCTTTCTTTCTTTCTTTCTTTCTTTCTTTCTTTCTTTCTTTCTTTCTTTCTTTCTTTCTTTCTTTCTTTCTTTCTTTCTTTCTTTCAGCATTGTCACTCATTTTCAACAGTGCTTTCTGTAGCAGAAGCAATTATGTTGCATCAAGCGTTAGCACTGTTTGATCTGTCAGTTTACAAGTGTATGTATTAAGCCTTCAGTAGGAATTCTTATGTTGAAACTGAAAAGCACTGAAAGGCAGAAATGCACAGTTTACTAAGACAATATCAGCTCAATATGTCATAGAGGGAGCTTTAAACATCTTGCAGTGTAATAAGGAATATATGTGTCTTGTCAGTTCCCCATCAGTTAAGATCAAGAGCTGGGTGACTGATGGGAGGCAGGAAGCATCTTATAAACATTGCTGTATTGAAACACAGGACCTCAGTTTGAAAAAGAAAGGAAACAAACAACCCCCAGACCTAAAATTATAAATTGAATTCAGTTCTGGCTTTTTTTTTCTGCTGGTGGAGGAGAAAAAAAAAAAAAAAAAACTACCCTAAGAAACTATTCTTCTTGTTTTTGTGTTTGCATTTTTATTTTGCTTTTAAGATGGACTCTGTAACATTCCAATATCCAGGAGTTCAGGGCTGTACATCTGGAGGCAGTGGCATAGCCCAGTCCTCATTCCACTCTTCTCCTGAGGTACTGCTGTTTTGAGTATCTCCTATTGACAACACTTTTTATTAGTGTGAAGGTGTCAGAGCTGAGCACTGACTGATGGCACAGGGTGATATTTAATATGGATTTCTTCCTCCCTAAAAGTTTTTAACTTCAAGAATGTGTGGCAACTTTTGCTGTTCTAGATAAATGAATGCATAAGGATACTGGGGGAGGGATTAAAAAGGGCTAAACCCCATAGTTTCTTGACAACTTGAGTCCATCATTGCTGTTTTCTTCTCACCTAGTTTAGGGATAAAGCACATGAGGCAGGTATCTGTTCTGTAATGCAGTCTCACTTTTGTTTTGTCAGTGGTGAAGAGACTGGGTTCTGAGCAGCAGTGACGTGCATGTTTGTCTGCAGGGATAGAGTGAGTGCCTACACCTCTGGAGGGAGGAGGGAGGGTGTGCCCCTCACTTCTGCTGTAGTTTGTAGCTTGGAGGTCCTCTTGGGCCCTTCAGCATTTCAGAAAAGGAACAGCTGTGGTTCCATGCCTTTGTTTTTCCATCTGTTGCTAGCCAGGAATTTGTGAACATCCTTCTCGGATGTGGATCTTGCTGAGGTTATTCATGTCTTTGTCACCTCCCAGGCTGAAATACTGCAATCCATACTTGGAGTAAATGTTCCTAAGTCTCCCAAGCATTTAGTGTGGTGTGTACAAAGCAGTGGCATACTTCCCAAGAGGTTTAATCAGCATGGGCTTGATTTTTTCAGATAGCTTTGAGCCCTTTAGCTCTGTGATGAATTTGCTGAAAGCTGCAGGTGTGTTGTATCTCTGAAAATCAGGTCTTGGGAACACACTGAGCTCATGTCTGTTACTCTCCTCTGGCTACCTAACTTGTTCCAGATGCTCCTTCTAGGCAATAGCAACTAATAGAGGAAAATGCTACTCTAGGCAGTGGGAGAATAATGAAGAAAAAATGTCCCAACCCTTGGCCCAGAATTCATATGAATTGCAGGAGGACGCTGTGTTCTGTGTAATCTTGTTTTTGCATCTTACCAACACAACAGATGTCAGCTGCAGGTTGGGTCTTCTGCCATGAGAATACAAGCCTGGACCCACATCTTGGATGGGTGGGGAAACAGCACTTACCCTCTTTGGTGGATGAAGGAAGGGGTTTCTAATAAGAAAATATACTGTTCCTATAGCATCCAGCCTGATGAACTTCCCTGGTTCCACAAGCTAGCAGTAGGAATACCTGTGGCCCACTTCTATCCATAGTCAGGGGTTCAAATTCCTCAGCAGCCCCAGTACAGCTCTTCAGCAGGTCTGGCTTCTGCTGACTCCACGTGCTGAAAGGACTCAGTGCAGGATCTGGTGAAGCAAAGGGAGCATCCAGTGTGGGACAGAAGACAGCAAGATAGTTCCTTTCAGAGATGGGATATTACTGGATTGGTTATCACCTGCATCCCAAGAATAGAAATGGCTGAAGACCTCCTTTTGGAGGGAAAGGTGTTTGCTGTCAGACTGCACAGGCTACACTTCTGGCTTGGTAGCATAACTGAATATTCATGTTCTTCTCTAGCCCTCTGTCCAGGACAGTTGTCTCAACAATTAAAGGAGCCAAGCAGCAGTTCAGAAGATCCATATTCAAGGTGTTCCCAGGAGGCAGAGAACAGTCCTGAGCTCAGATGTGTTTATTTGCCTGTGAGAACATGGGTCATTGTGCTGATGATGCACGAGCATCCCCCATACGTGTCTGCCAGCTGTACCTCCTGCTCCCAGCAGTCCCCTTCCCTTTCCTGTTGCAGGGCATGGAACACGCTCCATTGAAGTCCTTACAAACAGCTTCTCTCTGCCTCATACCCAGTAAAATCACAGAATCACTGATGCTTTGGGTTGGAAGGGACCTTAAAGATCATCTTGTTCCAACCCCCTGCCAGGGACAGGGACACCTCCCAATATCCCAGGTTGCTCAGAGCCCCATCCATCCTGGCCTTGAACACTTCCAAGGATGGGGCAACCACCACTCCTCTGGGCAGCCTGTGCCAGTACCTCACCACCCTCACAGTAAAGAATTTCTTCCTAGTACCTAACTTAAACCTACCCTCTTTCAATTTAAAACATTCTTCCTTGTGTCACTAAGACCCTCACCAGCTTTCTTGGAGATATCAAGATCTCAAACAGGATGAAATTTCTAGAAATTTCCACCTTCACAGGCAGGAAGATTGTTTGGCCCTGCTGTGTAGGGGTTAGGAGTAGCTTAGGCATGGTATGACTCTTACATTACCAGTGGGGCCATTTTTTAAACCTAGTTAAAGAGCCCTTAAATGTAATCCATGTGCAACAGTCCTTGTTCCCATGGGGAAGAGGGAAAAAAAAGAAGAAAAAAAATTAGGAATGTAAATATACATATTGTATCCAGAGATGCATCTTGCCTGGAAAGCTGATGTCTATAAAAGGCTTACAGGCAGTCTGCTAAAAGTAGTAAATATTAGTGGTCCCATCTTACAGAGACACAAGGGGCTTTCCTATGAGGTTTTCAGGTTTTAAAAAGAGCAAGGAGCTGTTGATGAACTACCTTTATTCTTGCTATGAATCTAAAACTATGTATGTTGTAATGGATGAAATAGAGAATGGCTAAAATAAATCCCTCATAGCTCTTCTTCAGCTCTAGATTACAGAGAAGAGCTGAGTTGGAAGGCAAGTCAATTTATTGTCTGTGTTTCTCTAGCCCTGCTAGTCTCTACTGCTGATCAATTATAACAGCAGTAGCAGATTGCATGTCAGGACATCTTTGGAAGTGAGAAATTAGAACTGTTGAAGACTACTTCACAGGTATGTCAACCCAGGAATTAAGTGAGAATTAGACCTAAATAATATGTGTGGTCTTAAGAAACTGGCTTTGGGTTAGGTTTTTTATTTATTTTTTGATATCATGTCAAAGGGTTAAAAGTGAAACAGTTCTAAACTATTCACAGGATTTCACAGAAATTGTGAGGGTATGTCCCCAGCACAATGATTGTCTTGTTCTCTAGGTAGAAATATGGTATTAAAAGCAAAACCAGTGTCATTTCATTCCTCTAATAACAAATAATGAAAAATATTTTTACACATCTATTCACTATGGATAGTGAGGACAGAAAAATGAAATGCAGTGCTCTCAGTGGCATTTAGAAACATGGAATTTATCATGTGTTGCAGTTCCTTGTATATTGTGTTTATTGTGTTTCACAATATATGGTGGTCTCACATTTCCATCAGTGTGCCTTAATGCCTGACATGCCTCTGGCCTCTGGTGCCAAAACATCTCACTGTGGGTTATCCACAGGCTATGCTGGATTTACAATTTCCTATTTCACCTTCATAAGCAGAATGTTTTCTGTGCATGGGTAGATAAATGAGCACATCTTGCAGTAAAAATTTTATATGGGAATTCCTGGAGCAACCAGCACAAAAGCTGTGGCACACTATACAATTAATGATAAGACTTGGGCTTTCCATTTGTGTTGAATTGTGAAAGGAAGACTGAAATCCCTTTTCTTAACATAAAATATTTTAAATCAAGCATTTATTATGCCTAGATTTGATAAGGCTACTTACCAGCCTAGACATGTTTGCACACAGCAGTATCTTCTCATTTAAATTCAATCATAGTCACAAAACAAGGCTGGCTTAGACTAGCTGAAGATATAAACTTCATTTTCATCTCATTAGGCCACCTGGAAGCAACAATCAGTGAGTAGTCCTGACGTCAATGGTCTCTCTACTTCATTAAAATGTTAATTTCATGGCTTTAATTCCCTTTGTAAAACGTGCTGCTGCAGGACACTATATGCAGATTTATTCTGAAGTAGACAAATCTGCATGCCATATTCCTTTTTAGTGCCTTAGGTTCCTTTGGATTTTTATTTTTAGCCATCCCTATTTTTATAAACTGCTGTGAAAATATGATCACCATAACAACCAAAAAGTAAATATTTCGTTAAAACAGCCCTTTGAGAATGTATACTTAAGAGTCAGGAATTCAGGGCATCATGCATTTACTGGTATTTTGCTCTGCCATTCCCTTTTTCAGTCTTTAAAAATGAGACAGGTATTGTTACTGGCTAACATTTTCAGACCATGGATCATGAAAGGAAAGCAATGTGTGGTAAATCAGAAGCAGCTATATAGATCAGCAATAGCATCAACATTTTTAGTTGAAGTACTGCTTATGACAGAACAAAATGATGGTCTTCTCAATGTTATTGAATCCTTCCTTGATAATAAGTACTTCCTCAGCATTTAGTCACCTTCATCTTGCTTTAGGGGATACATTTCTGGTTGTGTACTTCAAATTTGTATGTCATAGTTTGAGATCAATTGTTGGCAGTAGAAGTGTGTCTTCAGTGCAGGAAAACAAGAGAAGGTAATTGTTCATCTGGTCTTTTCCCCTTCTATTGCATGCAGTTCCTTTTAAAAGTACAAGTACTCTTGGGTATTTTCCAAAGTGCTGTGTAAATGATTATTGTGTGTTAGTGTGCCTGTGGCATCTCTTGATGGATGAGCTGTTTGCTCCTGTTGCAGATGGTCAATCCAAACCTCAGGGCCTGGGCTTCTCAGGATCCATGGCTGGTGGAGCTGCCTGGCTCAGGGGTGCCGTGCTCAGCCAGAGGGCTCTGATGGCACACTTGGGGCTGGGCTGGTGACACTCAGCAGCACAGTCCTGCTCTCCCCTGGCTGATCCTGTGAGTTCAGGCACTGTACAAATCCCACTGAGGCCCTGCTGGCATGTGGTTCCTCTGTGCAGGACTTTGGACAATGTGTAGGGTCTGCCTGGTGTTAACCTGGCTGGAGAGGACAAAGACCACCAGGTCCCAATACAGCAAATTAGGGAGGATATCCTTGCTAAGCACTGGACACATCCAAAGTTTTCCCTCTGAGAATCTCTGTGGGATTTCCCTGCTGCTTGCCCCAGGAGGGTGTTCCTGGTGAGTGACTAGGAACAGGTAGTTAATTTGGCCTCCTGCCTGTGCTGAGACTGCCAGGAGAGCAGTGGAAATGTGGCTTTATCAGTCTACTACTGTGTACATCTCTGCTACTTCTCTGAAGATATGTAGCACAGGGAGCAATATAGAAATGTAAACTGCAGTTGTAACTGAGAAGTAGCCAAAATAGCTTCAAAGGTGTGAATAAAGTTAGCGTTACAGACTTCTATTAGTTTTCTATTTCAGATTAAGTAAGATCATTTGCTAGTGAGTCTAAAAACATGTTGGTACCTAATTTTTCACTCTTAGTGTCGAGGGAGAAGTTTTTTGAAAGTCAGTGAAGACAGATGGACAGTAGCCAGTTCATTTCCATCTTGGGTCTCTTGCCTACCATGTTATTTCATCACAGGCAGTGCCATAACTCAATGTACTAGTCAATTAAAAATGCCAAAATGTGCCAGGGTTTTACTCTATGGATAGAGTTATTCATTCATGTTTGCAGTTGGAGAGGGGAACGACACTATGACGACTTCTCAGATCACAGACTGATCTAGAAAAATATTCCATTTGTAACCTGAGATATTAGCTGTTACTGCAGCAGCCTACTCACTCTTCTACCACTGTGTTTTGATTTATCTTACAAAATGTCTTACAAGCTAATAAAAAAAAATTATCACTTTGGTGTGCAGGCCACTTAAACATGAGTTACTGCAGGTGCTTGGACAGTTGTCATCAGATGGTCAAATGAATTTTGTTGTAGCCTGGATATTTGAAAGGCCGTTTCTATGATAGAGCAACACAATTACTGTTTCTGTCATCACTTAATGAACTCATGACTGTGCATTGACATGGCATTGGGAGAATAAAAATAAGAGGTCTTACTGTTTGGTTTGCATTTCTTTTGTCTCAGTCACTAAGTGTGTGTAGTTCCAGAGGTACTCACAGTGTAATTGCTTATTGTTTGGTGTGTTTATTTGTTTTAGTGCTCCTGGAAGCAGGGCAGATGGAAGAGTTGGTGGGAGGTAGCTTGTGTCACCATTGCTTAGGCAGCAAATACACTGAGTGGTGGACTGTAGGTTTCAGCATTCCATGTTTCAAAAAGTATATCAAAGCTACTGAAGTTCTCCTTGGCTTGTGTTTGCCCAAAGAGAGAAAGGTTTTGACCAGAATTACCTCTTAGAGCTAAACTATCTTTGCTCAGCCAAGCTACACTGGATTTTTCATCACCCACCCCATTGTTTATTTTTGGAAGACTTAACTGGCAGTAATTCAGCAGCTCTTGAAAAGCCTGATTCTTCCTCAGAAGAGAGATTATGCTCTTCAGATAAACTTCAACACTCTCACCACCTTTGCTGACCTGCAGTGTGACCCAATGGCAACTTCTTTGTTCCTGTTGGTAAGGACAGCCTTTTCCCTTCCCACTGGGTTGGAACATGGCAGACATCCATTTGCACCTGGCTGGTGAAGACATTGTGCTGTACCACAGCAGAGCCTTCCTGCAGGCAGTTGAGAATTTTATATCAGCCCTGGGCTGGGTCTCTTCCTTGGCTCTCATTCCTCCAGAACAGAGGTGTTGGTGTGTTCAGTGGTGTTCAGGAGGTCTCTTGTCCTTTCCCTCCTGCCTGAAGCCCTCCAGCTGTTTGTGTCCATAGGCCAAATATGAGTGGGAATAGCAGTCTTCCCCTGAAGGCTGTGCAGATGGTGTGTAGCTTGTCCATGGGCACTGAGGCAGAATTTAGCAAGGTTATATGTTGTTTGCAGTGAACAGGGTTATGTTCAGGAGCACTTGAGGGAAAATAGCAACGGTCTGCTGAGGAACATGGAGTTTTCTGGGATGTCCTCGTAGTGTGAGTGTTTCCCATCTGTTTGCTGTTCCTGTACACCTTGGGATCTCCCAGTGGAGGAAGCTGTGGAATGAGGATTTTTGTGATGCCTTTTGTGCTTTCAGTGGTAAGCCTTAGGGGAGCAACATGCAGATAGATTGATTGTTCGGGTAGTTTTGAGGGCAAGTGTTTCTGAACTCAAATGTGTTAGGTATAGCAAAGAGTATTAGTGGAAAACATTGCTCAGAAGGATTTTCTGTTGTGACACATAGTTTCTCCCTCTAATTATGCATTGTCCTCTCCATGCACTGTGTGAAATTTAGGGGGCTACATTCTTCCTTGCGTTAAAATATTTAAGGAAAACAATTGTGTACTGACAACAATGGGCTTTTTAAATTGCAGGCCATTTGTTTCTGTAACTCCTATGAAATAAATTCAACTGCCTAAGTTGATTCTATTCATTGTGGTTTAGTTATGTACATACTCATATTTGTGTTAAAAAGCAATGTTAAAAACATTAGTGATGAGTGCTTTCAGAGCTTTCTAGCATGCAGTGCCAATGGAGTTAAATGTTCCACTGGAGTTCAGAATGGAAGTTTTTAGCAGATGTTTTTAGGATACCAGTTTTAGACTTCTGTTCAAAGATGGCTCTACAATAAGAATTTACAACATTTCTCATCTGTGACTTCATCTCCCAGCATGGGTTTTCCTTCTGATCAGTATAAAAACCAGCAGACCATGGCTGTACACATCTTTAATACAAAGATACAAAGCATAGAGGATGATCCTACACCTGGTTGTCTGCCTTGAGCAGAGAAGCACATTGGCTCAGTGCTGGGCCATTGCATACTGGGATAAATGGCCTCTCTCAGTCTTGTTCTTGTGACACTGAGACCAGATCTGAAGATGAACCACTGACAGGTATCTGACTCTTTCGCTGTCCTTGCAAAAGGAATTCAGTTTTTACTTCTCCGGCTGGCAGACTGACAGCACCACACATGTAGAAGTACAAGATGGGTGCCCAAAATTCACCTTCTGTCTGGGCACAGGAACAACTGTCCAGGCACTCCCAGCAGTCTTCGTTCATTTTCATTCAAGGAATTGACTTTAGTGTAATTCTTCTAAGCATCTCTATGAATAGCAGTAGTTGGGAAAAAACATGAGCAAATAATTTTATCACTGGAGACAGATCTTTTTGTTGTTGTGCATTTAAAATTGCTGCAATCCCTCATGCATCTGTAAGGCCATGGTGTACTGTGTTTTCACACATCCTGTGGTATGTAGCATCCCCTTCTCTTTTCTATGGCATTGTCATGACAGCTTCTGTTGTTACAGCCATTCTCACATCGCCATAACTGAGCTGGAGCTGGGAGAATTGTTCAGTGCTTCCAGCAGTCATTGTCAGAGGAAGTTCATTTGCTCCTGGACCTCCCTATGTCTGTTTTCTGCTGGATAGAGGAGCACTTCCTTCAGTTTTCCTACCACTTTACCAGTGAAGGGAAGAAACACTGTTTGCTCTGACGCTCTAGAAATGTGCTGCAGGATAAACAGCTCATGTCCTTCACCCTGGCTTGAGTGAAGGGAGGCGTAGCAACTAGCCCAGTGTTATGTGGGCACCGCCATGCCAGTGCCACCAGGATGCCATTAGGAGGATGTTTGGTTTTGCAAGAAGAATGGATTGTGCAGCTTTTTTTTTTTTTTTTTTTTTTTTTTTTTTTAAATTTAGGAAAATAAATAGGAGACATTCAGTTATGTGTCATGGGTACCTGTAGGGCCATCCCTTCTTAAAGAAGTGCAGCCTGATCAGGAACATTCAGTCCTGCAGTGAGTTCCTACAGGTAGGAAGGGCTGGAGGGGTCTGCACTGGTTTTCCTTTCTCCTTCCATAGTAGCTGGGAGGGTGCTTGTGTTATGTGAGGTTTCTCTGCATGACAAGGATCCAAAGGCCATTAGACCCTTCAATGTTATGGCTCATTTCCATCAGAGGAGCTCCACCAAGTAGTTGCAATGGGGTTTGAGTCTGATACTGTGTCATTAGGGAGGAAAGAAACTATATAATCATTATCCTTTTTAGAAAGTTTAATCACAGCCTGCGGAGGGATGGCAGTGTTTTATCTGACAAATATGTCACTGTCTTTCATCAGTTGATTATAATCATCTTGGAAGTTCCAGTGTGTCTGTTTTTCCCTCTTCTTTTTTGCTTTCGTGTTTTGTTTAACTTTCCCTAATGAGCCCAGTGAAAAGCAATTGTTTTAAATAAATCATGTGCGCTACAAAGCAGTATATCACAATTAGGTTTCCATTATACTTTAATTAGGCATTCCATTATTAAATTGATGTCTTTGGCTTCTTCCAGGTCTCAGACTAATCCTGAAACAAATTCCTCTTTGTGAATAAATATTAGTCAGTCGTAATTAAAGAGTATTCATTGGTGTTGCGGCTTTTCATTAAATCCCTTTCTGATTAAGATGGCTCCCCCAAGTACTGGGCTGATTAAATTTAACAAGATTTGTTCACTTGTGTGTATCATGGTCTGGTGGAAACTGTTTTAGCACCAGGGGATTGGGAACTATAAGTTCATATCTTGGTGCAGGCAGCCATGGGTCTAAATGCCTGTTTTGCACAGTGCTGTAGACTCTTGTTTCAGGGGGCTCTATGGTTTGTGTGGTCAGCCAGCAGTGGAAAAAAAACATGGAAATTGAATTAACAGTGTTAAGAGTTGTATTTCAAAAGGCTAAGTTACATCTAGAGGGTTACAATAAAGAAGGGAAGATAAAGTATGTTGGAGGCTCTGTTTTCTTGACTCTTTCATGACTAGGGCTTTGCTGCTGAGTTGAAACCTGAGTGCTTTTCTACCCCAAACCATTTTCCCTCCCTGAGATGTATAGATGAGCTCATTTCTATGTAAATATGCCTTAGCTGAAAATTCAGATAAAACAGATGCTGCTGACAGAAATTTTTTTAACAGCAGAGAATGAAATGTTTTCAGAGCAAAATCCTTCTCCTGGGTTTCAAAATCAAGGTTAAACTGAATCGTTGATATTGCTTTAGTGTATATATCCATTGGAGAAAGCTTATAAGCATCACTGTTTTCTGTGTGCCGAAATTATGCCTTCTTGTGGAGCTGCTGGTGCTGTTCTGCATTCCTCCTGCTTTGTACACAGAAATGAAAACAAACCACTGTGACCAAGAATGGCAATAGCACAAATTGGTGAGGCGTGCAAGAGATCGGCTCAGGACATCTGCAGAAGCACTCCATCCAAATATTTGAGGTGGCAGCTAGCAGGTGTTTTTTTCAATATCCAGTTCATACTCTATTTTTGGTTCAGGGTACATTTTCATTTAGTGTTTTGGTTTGGGATGGGCCGTATTTGTATTATCAAATATCTCAAAATGTGTTTTCAGTGTTGTGTATCCCAAATGTAATGGTACTGAGTATATCATCCAGGCAATCTGTCGTATTGCATGGAATCAGAGCTGTCCCCTGATTCCTGACTGCTCTTCTTGGGGCTGCTGAAAGCCCGAGAGTGATGCCTGGGACGGTCTGAAGGGGCAGGGTTGGAGGCGGTGTCGGGTCAGTGCGCAGTTGAAGAGTTCTCTCTAGCGGTTGGTTGTGGGTAGTGAGCACAGACAGCAAAGTGCCCTGAATTAAGGAAAGGGTACTCATCTGCAGCAACTGGAGAAAGGGAGAAACACAGAGTAAGGTGAGGAAAGGAAGCTGACTTCTATATCTGAATTATAAAAAAGAATAGTTGTAATGTGCTAGAAGCCAAGAGTAAAATGTCTTTTCTCTAATAGCCATCATTTAATTTCTTATTGCTACAGTTGCAGTACAGCAGTGGATGGTGTTATGCTATTCATAGCACCACCCTTCCACTGGCCTGAAGTGAGGGCTGATGGACAGCAAAAATCCCTGGCATTTCTGAGGAGATGGGGTGCACTTTGATCTGTTGATTACCAAGCAAGATCTGCCACAGCTACTTCCTTCTGAGTATCTGTGGTGAATTAGTTTTCTCTGCTCACAGTGACTCACACTGATTTTGTAGTGACTTTACCAAAGACAAGGCTCAAAATAAGTTGCATGCTCAGTCTGCAGGTTTGGCAAAATGTTTATTTAAGGCAACGATTAAAAATTATGAGAAAATTATGAGAAATTCCTACTTTATATGCTGAAAAATCATAGAAGTATAGAAAAGAGATAGAAGCATTTGAAAAGAGTATGAGCAAGGGTTTTGGAAGAATTGAGGGAATTAAATAACATCTAATAAGAAGACCAGGGAGATTGAGGAAGTATAACCTCTTTAACCCTTGTATTTTAATTGGGATCCCAAAAACCTACATATGCTGTTGTACTACAGCATGGCAGTTTATACATACTGCTACTGCTTGCATCTTTAAAAATGTACCACTTTTCTTCTCCAAAAATTCCAGGGTTTAAGCCGGCTCCGTTGTTTACCTAGCAGTAACATCCTGCAATGTTGAGCATCATTGGTATGACAGTTGTGTATGTAAACTGTTCAGAGTGTTTTGCTTTACTGTTAACTCAGTGAGACCAGTCAGAAATGGCAGTGGAAATTGCAGATACAGCAGCTGGATTCTGGTAGAACTGGATTGCCTCAAATAGGAATGTGTTTTCTGTTGTAGAGATTGATGCTTAATTTCATCTACATTGGAGAGAGATTGATCATTCAAGTAGACAGCAAAAAAAATGTACATTGGGGTGGGTTATTTCTTTCCCAGATTCCCAGGGATTTAAAATGCCCAAGCAGCAACAGAAAAATTAGATGGGTAGTCTGTTATTTTAAAGAGAAGAATAAGCTCTGTATGTCTGTGTATGATTTATTTTAAGGATATCTGGTGTCTTATTTTTGCTTAATTGTAATGATATTTAGCTTTCCAGAAATACCTGGATGACTAGTTTAGCTTTTTTTTTAAATAAAAATAACTCACCCATTTCCTAATTTAGGTACATTTGCCTGCCTAGCAAGACATCTTACTGTAACACGGTAGAGTACACATGATGTTTTTTGAAAATATTTCACTGAAGTGTAGCAAATTATCTTCATTTTAAGCAGAATTGTGATTCTCGTCTGAGCTGGTTGGCTGTTTGCCAGGAGAGGCATATTTGAGCTCAGAGGAGTTGGAAAGTTGCACACCAGTGTGTCAGTGTCTCTCTGTTACATGAAATATCATTTTTCTGTTTGAAAAACCAGTGGTGTCCTATAAGCCTAGAAACAGCAATGTCTTCTTCCACCTAACTTGGAACATACCTATGAAAACCAAATCCCATATGTGTGTGTAGAGAAGACTTGTAGCAGAGGAGGCTTGGAGAGAGCAGATATGCAGGCAAGGGAATAAACATGGCATTTTGTTATCTGCATTTGATAAATATAGTTTGGGAATGATGGAGTAAAGAGTGGTGAGTCAGTTTTGCCTGGTCATCTCCAGTGACTGAAAATAACTTGTTATTCCAACCCTTTTATCCCTTCATTCCTTTCTCTCCACATATTTTTGTGTTTTATTTATAGCTCGACCAGCTTTTCCTTTGCAATTTGTAAAATAACCCTTCAGAGTCAGGGAGGGAAAACTGAGGAGCAGCAGCTCCTGAGCAGTCTTGTGGATGGAGCCACTGGATCATTCCCTGTTGCTGTAGCTGGATCCCCCCTTTCCCATGCACATCCTTCCTTCATCTGCACAGAGATTCATTCCTCTTTTAACAGGCAGTCTCAGTTCCTGAAGTCATTAATGGGTTTGTGTTGACAGGAGCCACTGAGGTGTTTCAAACCAGCTGGCTGTGACTTTGACAGCAGCAGGGTTAGAGGCCCCAAGTCTGGAGAGGTGGCAAGGCTGAGTTTTATCTGTGAAACCTTAGTGGAGGCTGTAAGCTGTCCTGAAGCACATGAAATCCACCACCACAACCCATACTTATATGTATCCTGTAAAGCACAGCTGTGTAAACAATACTTGCATTAATTCTGAGCTAAATCTTCGGTGTTTTGCTTCAATTCCCGTGCCCAGGATTTTTGTCCAGTTTAATCCACAAACTAAGGGTCAGTTTAGCACTTGATACATCTTAACTTGCAGATTAGGATAAGAGACTTCTTGATCTGCTCTTAGGTCTTCCACAATACTGACTTCTGATAGCATAACTGGACTGCTCCATATTAAACCATCTGATTTGGTCTGGAGAGGAGGAGGGGAGCTGGCAGCCTTAGCTGCAGTCCTCCTTATTAATTTATCGATGGAGAGGGCAAGGGGTGAGACATGTTCAAGCAATAAATGTGAATCATAAAATCGTAGAATGCTTTGGGTTGGAAGGGACCTTAAAGATCATTGGGTTTTAAGCCCTCTGCCATGGACAGGGACACCTCCCACTAGATCAGGTTTCTCCAGTCTCCATCCAACCTGGCTTTAGGCCAATGTGAGCCAGTGCCTTACCACCTCCACAGTAAGGAATTTCTTCTTAGTAGCTAATCTAACCCTACCCTCCCTCACTTTAAAGCCATTCCTGTTTGTCCTGTCACTACATGCCTTGTAAAAAGTGCCTCTCCAGCTCTCTTGTAGCCCCCTTCAGCTACTGGAAGGTCCTCTGAGGTCACCACAGGGCTCTTCTCCAGGCTGAACAACCACAACTCTTTCAGCCTATCTGGAGCAGAGATGTTCCAGCACTCTGAGCATCTTCATGGCCTTTGCTGGCCTTATTCCAACAGGCCCATGTGCTTCTAATGCTGGGGATCCCAGAGCTGGATGCAGCACTTCAGGTGGGGTCTCACTAGAGCGGAGCAGAGGGAGAGAATCCCCTCCCTGGACCTGCTGGCCACACTGATTTGGATGCAGCCCAGGATGCAGTTGGTGGAGCCAATTAGCAGACACCAGCCTGAGGTGTGAGAATCTCAGGCTCTGTCACAGGTAAGAGTGGAAAAACAAGAAGCAAGTAGGAATGTTAGTACTAGATGCCTGTGTATGGACTTAATGAGGCCATTTTGAAAAATTCTACTGGTTCCAGCACCCATGCTTTGAAAAGTATATTGAAATATTAGAAGAGATTCAGAGAGTTACTGAAGGGGTTTGAGCTTTAAAAGGCATGTTTCATATTGAGATTTCAGTAATTAAGTAGATTTAGTGTGTTCAGGAGCAACTTCTGAGGTTGACAGATCATACCGCCACTTACCTCTGTGAGCAGACAGGTCTCTAATTTAGCCAAGTTACGTGGTCAGGAAGTGGAAGTACAAAAATAATGCACACAGACACATACACGCCCCCCTGATTAATTAGGGGAACTGCTTATCTCATGGTAAGAGCTTTAGGGCAGTGTGGGATGTCTGTCTCACCACATCCCATGGCAGAACCAAAAGCAGTGTTCTGCATAAGCTCCTGTGTCATTCGGGAGATCAGATTAGATGATGATAACATTCCCTCTGGTCTTAAAATAATTAAATGAGGTATTTACAGAGATTTCAAAGTCAAATTGGATCGCCTTCCCCACCACCACCCTCTCAGCAGCTTCAGTTAGTGGTATTGTTTACACATTAATGAGATGTAGCATCAGGCTGCAAAACTATGTGATTTAAATGTATTTAGCAACAGCATTAAGCACATGTAATGGTTGCTGATAGCCGTGAGGATGTCCTTACATCTCTTGATCTTTGTACTGTCTTGTCTGGAGGTACCTGGTATGGGATCCCACTAGTCCTCTACTCCTGTATGCAGCACCCAGAGCACATTTCCTTCCTGCTGGGCGGCAGAAAGCAGACAGAGCTGTCCTTTCCCCTGGCTTCCACCCTCAAGGACCAAGAGGTGCAGTGTCCTTAACTCCTTAGTGTCAGCAGGTGGAAAGTCTCCCTCTCTCCTTGTATCACAATGCCAGTGGAAAATCAGATAGGTATAGAAAGAATTGGTATGCAGGATCACTCTTCTCTGTTAATCAAAGCAGCATTATCATTCTGTCTTTTTTTGTTTGCTTATTTGATTGCTACACTTACCTAAAAAAGATTTCCAATAACTACTGAGTTGAAAGTGATTTAGATTAACCCCAGCTGACACTGATGCTTTAAAGAGGGCTGCCTGAAGTTTTAAATCCTCAGAAGCATGATACTTCCCAGGAGGAGCTGTAAATCCTTGAAGCTGCTCCCTCCTGATACTGTGTTCTCAAAGAAAAATCACTCAAATCTCGTGAGCCAAGACAGTAATATTTCCCAGTAAGCAGTTTTAGATGGCTTTTGTTTTCATGTCCAAAAGCATATCTGTGTTTAAGGCTAACATAAAATATTCAGATATTGTATAACCTGACAAGTTTTCTTCTACTTGCTTCCATCTTTTCTTTCATTATCTTGCTGATCAGTTTATCTACAGAAGTGCCAGGCCTCCTCCTATCAGGTTTCCTAAGGAAATGTGAATAGGGTGGGGGATATTAAGGCATAGGTGGGCGAGCAACAGTTAGTATTTAATGGATACCTGGAAATGTATTAAATATCTGGAGCTGTGCAATGGAGGGACAGGTATGTCATTTTGCAGCAATACAGTAGCAGCTATATTGAGCTGGGAGGTAGGATGGACAAGGGTCTCACATACAGGTTCCACTTTCAACAGAGCAGCTTAATTTAAGAATGAATATTCTGTTGTGAGAGCATCTCTGTGTGCCTCTCCCTGTGGTGGCTCAGCAGCTCATCAGCTGCTGTTCTGTGATGTACCCTGGTTAAGAATAGCATCCTCTCTGCTGGATCAGAGCAGGGAAGGAGCCAGTATAATCCTTGTGAGGTGTAAAGGAATGTCAATGATAACCAAAATAGGACAAATTAGGGTTCCTGAGATCCTTGGTAGGGATGGAAATGGGTAATAGCCACCCATGTTAATGCCAAGGAGACTTGAATTCACCTTTGAGGTTGCTGAGAGTCTGAGCAGTTCATTGCATGGATTTGCCTTGGAGCCATCCTATTTTTTAGCTCATTGGTGGTCATTTTGGCTTTCAGAGCTCCTGTTCTGAGTCATTATTTTGGCCCTGGCTTGTACAGATCCCTTTGTCTCACAGTGAGCTTGCTCAGCATTGCTGGGTAGGAGCAAGCAAATGTCCTTGTGGTTGGTGTGAGTCAGAACTGAGGAAAAGGCTGTGCTTGAGCTCCCAAGCAAAGCTTTAGCACAGGGAATGAGCCCATCCATCCATCCATCCAGGACCAGGGGCTGGGTCCATCCCACTTACTCAGGATTGTGTTGTAGGGCTGAGCTTCTCCTCTGGCAATTGTCTCCACTTGTAGCTGCACTGCAATATTCTCTTTGTGAATGTGTTTGAAGGAAGCTGAAAATCATTTAATCCTGCCTTTTACATTCAGGGTTTTTTCCCCTGGAATAAAAATACTGTGCTGGCATGGTATTATTGAACACACAATTAAAAGTAATTTTCAGTTTACCTGTTACATCTTTATTTTGAACCTAGTAAGAGGCTCTTGGTTGTAAAGGTTTATGGTAGGTGATGAGATAAAAGATGCTGGCTGGCTGTGCCAGTGTATAGAGCATATGTATTGTGTGATAGCTTATTGGGAATGTGTACTCAGGTTTGCTGGGGCAGGGGGTTGCAGAAACTGAGATGTACGGGGCTACCAGATGCTGCAGGATAAAAATTCTGATTGAACAACTGGTGTAGTAAAACAAAACGTTCTCATTTTCCCTTGGAAGCGTTTTTTAAAAAGCCATGTCTTTCTCTGATGCTGATATTTTGGTCCTGAGCCTGGTCAAGTTCTCCCCGTGCCACTCTGAGTCCAGTGCCCAAAGCAACAAGCTGTGCATTGTAATTGCCTGAAGTAATGTCGTGTATCAAGAGAGCTTAAATATAAATAACTTTGATTGGGCACAGAAAGTTCAGTAAGTTAAAGAATAGTGCTTTTGAGGCATTTTGTCATCCCAAAATGGAGACTGCCACATGGATTAATCATCGTCTGCGTGTTGTGCAGTTTACAGGCACTTAACAATAGTTAGAAATAAACTTTATATTCACTCCTGAGCACTGCAGGAAGCTTTCCTTTTCTGAGGTGCTCTTACAAAGCATGAGACAAAATATTATTCTTGAGTATGAAGAATACATAGTTCTACTACTGCAGGAAGAAAGTCATGGAACTGTAAAGCTACTGAAACTGGTGTTTCTATTTGTCCTGAGGAGCTGGGCTACCTGCCTGAGGTTTTAGCCTAAATGGCAGTTTCTTAGCTTAATTAGATTTCAGATGCAAATCTCTGAACATTATTTGATTTCCTTTGTCCTTCATTCCTTCCTCAAGGGGTCATGGATACTCACAGGATAAAGACAATCCCTCAGATGTCACTGAAAATATTGTAAGTGTTTTGTCCTCCTCAGCTTCTCTGAGCTGTGAACAGATATGGTTGCTTACTTTTTTTTTGACCCACCAGAGATGTAGAATGATGTGGTTTCCCACAGGGAATTTTTTTTTTTTTCAAAACTAGCAGAAACAGGTTGTTGAAGCAGGTCTTTAAATTCAGGTGGAAGAAACATCCTTAAGTCACTGGCTGCCACATGTCTTCACTTATGATCACTTGATTTTCTAGTTGACTGGCACTTTGCTATGGATCTGAAACACGTGTTGTTAGATATCTCCAGATTGCAGAGACAACAGCCTAACTTCACAGGGAAAGAAACAGTAAAGATGCTCAAAAATGCAGGTTCAGAGCTGCCTGATTAAACCTAGCCTAAGGAAATTTTGTCCCTTTCTCAAGAATGGTCTACCTTTGTCTGCTCTGGTGGCTTTTCTTCCTTTTAGCAGATTGTCTTGTAGCTTGCCTTGCCAGGGAATTAAAGCTTCAGGCTGCCATTTGTGTGGAGTTATTAAATATGGATGACCCAAGCAAGGGGCCTCTTACATATGAAACCTGGTATTCTGGTCTTCTCTCTTTCT
The DNA here is from genome assembly GCF_024509145.1 of Vidua macroura. Classification (NCBI taxonomy): domain Eukaryota; kingdom Metazoa; phylum Chordata; class Aves; order Passeriformes; family Viduidae; genus Vidua; species Vidua macroura. The sequence continues at coordinate 33,491,053 of NC_071573.1, read as the reverse complement.
GATATTTCTGTTCTTTCAGATATGCTAAATATACCTTTGAAGTTTCTTTTCTTCTTGGGTAAAATACACTTTCATAGGTGAGCCTTGCAGCCTGGAATTAGGAGATACTGGTTCCAGCTGGACACACAGAGCAGGCCATGTAATCGTTCTTTGCCTCAATTTCCCCATGTGTAATGTCAAAACAGTAACATCCACCTTCCTCTGTGCAGCTCTTTGAGCTTTGTTCTGTGTGACTAAGAAGCCATAATGTAGTCTAGACCTTCTGCAGTCTGGTGGGAAGCCAGACTGGTGCTGGAAGGTATCTTGTCTGGGGAGGTTATGGATCCATAGGCAAGGAGTAGAGGCTTTCCTGTTTCCGATCAGGAATTCATGGGGAGAAATATACCTGCGTGCTAAAGCCATCAGACCAGCTATGTGAGTGCAGGGAGTCCTGCCTGCACAGAGTCAGAAAATCTGTGTCTTAACTAGATCTGATGATTTATTACCTGTGGTCTGTATGCCAGTGGCCCTTAAGTGTAGAGACTTGATTTTTCAAGTAGTTCATGTAGTTGGCAGACTGATAGTTTAGCTGCCCAGATATGAATGACTGCAAGATGTGCAAGAAACTCATCTGGCCAAAAACTCATTTCATAAAAGCCTTTTTTGATGCAAGGCTATCAGGAAGGCTGGACTTTTCTATCTTCCCTTTTGAGGTAAGAGTGTGTAGGTTTTATGTTCCACTAGACCTGGGGAGCTATGGAGAATCAGGAGGAGGGAGATTGTAAGAGATGGAAATCTCTTGGAGGTTTATATAGCAGCCCTTCCCCTGGTTGGGCCAGGAAGTAAGGGATAAATGTCTGTCCTGCAGGATGACTGTAAATCTGATGGTAGAAATATTTGGAATAGGGGAGTTAAAATGCAAGCTGTTCTCAAAACTAAAATGTTTTGTGCTAAGGTGCAACAGGCTGGCAATTATTTCCCTTTGTAAGGGCTGAGTTTCTAAGACATGATCAATTTTGGCATCTCTTGGAAAGACATCTGATAGGTTTTACCTGTGCACAACACAGGGATTATCTGCTCAGTTCAGAGGTGATCCCAGAGCTAGACAAAAGATGGAATCTTGAGTTTTGCTCTGATAGACCTCCAAGGAGCCATATAAATCTCTTTAAAACCCCAAGTAACCTACCACAAAACTGTCCAAGAGAGATTGCTTCAAGACAGCACAGTTATAAAATACTCTGAAAGGCTGAATAGGGTTTTTCCCTCTCTTGTGATATTTGGAGTTGAACTTTAGATACATCATTTTGAACATGGCCTTTTAAAGTAACTTTCTATTCTGGCCCTGTCATTTTTAGGGCTGTAAAGGAAAACCAAAATGCCAGGGAAGGAGAGGAAATGAAAATGAAGAGTGGGGCTAAAGAGTAGGTTTTGATCATCTTTGCAAGAAGTGGCATCATCTGTGAGAACAAAAGTCTTCAATTGCTGCAACTGGAGACAGCTTTTAGTCTCCAATTCTATTTTGCTCTGAGCCAGCCAGCCAAATAAAAACAGCAACATAAATCACTGCTGGCAGAACTTAGCAGTTACGCAACATCCAGTGCACCACATGCCTATTTTTAGATCAGTTTTACACTAGCAGAATTTTCTTTATGAAATCTAAAAAGAATGTCTGTTCAGAGGCTGGGGATAAAGACGGTATTTAGAAAGTGCAAAAATGTAAAAACACTTCGTACAAGGATGCTCTAGCAAGCCCTGTTTTGGCAATACTGATATTCTTTCAAAAATGCTGGCTCAATCAGGCATGCTAATGAAGACTAGGGGTTTTTTTTTTTTTTCATCAATAGCCCCTTGAATTTCTAATGCGCAATTGCTGTTTGAATGGTTAGCTGTGCTCCCTTTACCCAAACAGCTGAACATCAGACTCACATACAGCACTCGTTATCCAAGACCAGATGTGCCTCTTCCCTCCTTTACATTTGACTTAATTCTCTTACTATTGTAATTCTGCATTAGTTTGTACTGTGTATAATCTTGTTCCAAAGCTTTTTGTTCAGATTCAGAACAGGCAATGATTGGGAAAAGTTTGACCTTTCAGCCTTTAGATATTCTAGCAGATGAAACACAGTCTGCATAATTAATGTATCTATGTGATTTCTGGGATTTCTGCCGTAATTTTGACAGTTTTCAATCATGTCTTGAAGCAGATTAGTATTCTGAATGTTGCATAATCTGTATTGATCTTTTTCCCCCCAAACCTTTCTTCTAGGTGACAACCTCGATGCCATCCATGACATAACTGTGGCGTACCCTCAAAACATTCCTCAGACAGAGAAGCACCTTTTGAAAGGAAACTTCCCAAAGGAGATTCACTTCCATGTCCAGAGATACCCCATAGAGACAGTGCCCACTTCCAAGGAGGAGCTGCAGCTTTGGTGCCGGCAGCGCTGGGAAGAGAAAGAGGAGAGACTGCGACACTTCTACGAAGGTGGAAGATGCTTCAGTGCAGCTGGGCAAAGCATTGTCCCGCCCTGTAAATCCGAGCTCAGGGTCCTGGCGGTGAAGTGCGCCTCACTCCTCTACTGGACAGTGTTCCCACTGGGAATGCTGGCGCTGCTCTACCTGTACAGCTTTGCACAGTGGTACTTTGCAGCCATGATCATCTTTTTCGTTGTGCAGCAAAAGATATTTGGTGGGCTGGAACTCATTGAACTCGCTTGCCATCAGTATTTTAAAAAGCAACAGAAATTTCACGACACGAAAGTAAAAATCAATTAGTTCCGGGGCGGAGGAAGGGTAGTTTTGAGATGCCCTGCAAATTTTTTGCACAGGGAACAATTTTTGCATGAGAAGTGTCTTTTACTATCGCCATTGTTAGACATTTGCACATGATTCTGTGAAGAGAAAGAAAAATGTTAGTTATTGCTACACGTGAAAATGGTAGTTTTTAATCTCTGAATGTAATTTCAACATTGCTCTCACAAGCAGCTAGCAACTGCATTCTGCTGTCATTAAGAAACAAATTGCTGGATTACTGAACAATCATAAGGACATTAATAAATGTGATGTGCACTGAAGTTTCATGTAGAAACCCAAACAGTTCAGCAAAGAGAGGCAGATGTATGATTTCTTTAGAGTGACATTGGTGTGAAGTAAGCACCAAATTTGGAAAACTGGTAAGTTTTGATGGTAGATGAAAGTTGAAGGAGAAATTGTTCTGTTTCTTTTTTCTATTTCAAATAGTCAAACTTATTTTGCAGTAATATTTTTGCATAAGCTTTTCCAAACACTACTGAACCTACCAACTATTGAACTATTTTGGCTTGGTCACTCAGGAGGATTTTTAAGCCTTGCAGTCTTGTGTCATACTACAGAAATCAGTACAGTGCTCACTCTGCCTCCATTTAAGTGTTTGCTGATTATTTAATAGACCTGTGCAGCTAAATTTTTATCTCTCACTGTTTCATACTGTTCTAGTCTCCCTGTTAGCTGTGGGAGACTTGTTCCTACTGTAGTATGCAGAGCTGCAGGATAGGGGAGCTGTTTTTTCATTGGTTTATTGGTATTTTTTTTCTCACAGAGCAAAAGTAGCTGTTTGTCTCTGAATAACTGGAAAATGTTTTTAAAAAAGGCTTCCTTGTAACCTTGTAGACATTCTTTGGTTGAAAACATTTTATTTTGTTTTCAGAATAGGCAAGATACCTTTTTTCTTTTTCTAAATTTTTGTAGTATTAATTTTGGTTTTCACATTGCTTCCTTTGGCATTTCACGTGTCCATGTACATAAGCAGGATGATTGCTTGGTCTTGTCAGACAGACCTGTTGAAATGCAATGGTTCTGTCTGTGGTGGTACAAGAGATGGGTTTGAGGTTTTGACTTAGCACAGGGAAGAGCTGCATCTTCCCTTTGCATACTGGCTTTGTTTCCTGATGACATCATTACTTTTTCAACCTCCTTCACAACTTTTGGTACTTTCCCTTATTTTCATGACATTCACGAAACCTGAAGGCTTAAACTCAGACAAGGCACTTGGCCCTTGTTATATATAATAAAAGTAATGTTCATGCTCACCTAGAAAAAGACAGAAATATTGCCAGCGCTTCGTAGATACTTCAGGTCTTCAGGTTAAATTGTTTTGCAACCTCCAAAATTTTAGACAACTTGAACAATTGTATTGCTGCAAAACCTTCCTGATTTACTAAATATTTGGTTTTTGGTTGCATGAGGGCTCGTTTGAGCTGGACCTAGGTGGCCTGGCTCTGTTTGTTGAGTGGCGTTGCTGTGAAATGTGGAAGTCCAGAGTGCAAAATGTACCTCGTACTGTGCTGTGTATCTCAAGTGTTGGGTCAGCATGGTGGACACACCTGTTTGCTTCTAAATTACAACACTAAGCATGTTGTCTTAATGTGTTTGTTTTAAAGACCATTTTTTGGACAAATCACCAGCCTCTATTCAACTGTCCCTTGCAAGGTGACAAGTCTTTTTTAATCTATGCTTATAATAATTGTTTATTATGTGGAAAGTACTTGAAGCCATCTGGTTTACTCCAAATTTTTTAATCCCTTTTTTCTTAAAAATAAATAAAAGTAGGTTTATATTTAGGATTATATTGCTTAATGGTTTTTTCATGTTTGTATTTGTGTACCTGACAACTGGTGTTGCATTGTCATGAGTGGAAGGAGGTCTTTTTTTAAAGCAGTTCTGTGATATCACAGGCATGGTTGCAGCTTAAACTTCCATAGCCTGTCTTCTCTTCAGCCAATACCCTGCACATTCAGGTAACCCACTGCAAGGGAAAACCTAAAAACCTCATTTGTGGTTAATGCAGAGGAGACCTAAAAGGCTTCTTCCAGTCTGTCCTGAGCCACGGCTGTGCTTTCATACCAGGAGTAACCATAGCCAGCCTACTCCAATAGCCTTAACATCATCTTCAGGAATGACTTCAGAGGACAGGTTCCATGTGTTGGTGACATAAAATACCAGCTACGCTTTTCTCGGTCATTCGGAGAACTTTGTGGTGTCATCAGATGTACCAGGAACATCAGTGTGAGTCTTGGTCATGGCACGCTACAGGATGTATGTCTCTGTGTAATTAAAGTTGGGCTCTGAAAATGAAGTCAATGCAATCCATCATTGACCCTTACATGGGATTTCCTCCCAGCTGGAGGAGCCAAACATGTAGCCAACTGTAATGTGGTAAAAACATCCTGAAAAATCTGTAATTCATCTTCTTCCCTTATGTGTTTGGATCAAAGAGAAAGAATTATCTGTTTTTCAGCTGGTAATGTCACGTTTGCAATGCCAAACTCCATGATGCAGAGTGAGTGGTAAGTGAAGAATCCTCCTCTCACAGGGAAGGGTGTTGGCTTTCTGTTTGATGTAGATGTTTAGATTATGTGCATCATTTTTTAGGTCAATTAGAAATGCAAGATGGGAAAAACGTTGAATAAAAACTAAAAGTTTTGTGGATGGAGAAGCTTCTTTGTTTAAAAAGTGATTAAGGAACTGGGGGAAGCTTTTTCTGTGAATGCTTTTTGTCCCACTGGTGAAAATGTAGCTTTTTAATCAAAAGGTTCTGATATACAGATTTCTTGGAGACTACTTTGTTCCTACCCTGTCTCCCTTTTCAAAGATCACTAAGTTGGCATTTAAGGACATGCTTTAGTGGTGGACTTGGCAGTGCTGGGTTTACAGTTAGACTCAGTGATCTTTTCTCTCCTAAATCATTCTGTGATTCTCTGCTGGGTGAATCACTTGGAAATTTTTTCAGTGCTGTTGGGATAAAGGTGCTAGTACTCCAGGAATCACATAGCCCTCTTCCATGGGACATGGATTGGCACTGGGTCTCATCTCACTCAGTAGCAGGTTTGTCCCAGTTCACCTTCTCTTGTAGTCCCAGAGCTGCCCCTCTGAGCTCTGTCTGCAGGGCCTGCAGGTCTTGCTGGGTCTTGCATACATTGTTTGGGATCAATGCTGTGCTCTAAGGATGCTGCTCTTTCCTCATCAGCATCAGGGTGTTTCTTTCTCTCTGCTCAGAACAGAAGGTTGAAATCCTGCCATATCTGTGTGTCATCAGGCTCACCTGGGTAGCAGGATGTCAGACCAAGACATTTTTCTCTTGACTTCAAAACTGCAAGGCCCAAAGCTGGTCTGTAAGGTGTTGTCTTGATCATAGGAAATGTAGTTCCTAGTTTTGTGCATTGCATCAATCGGTGTTGTTTAAAAAAGATCTGTGTTTTGATAACTTGATTTTATATGTGCACTGTGTGAAAGGAAACACCAGGACACTACAAACCTACAGAAAGCCTTAGTTTTCAGATTTCACTGATGATATTATTAGAATGTTTTAACTATGTACCAGTTACTCTACAGCAACAATAAAGACCAGAAGCATTGCATGTGTTTAATTTTGCTGTTTTCTTTTTACTGCACCTGTAAGGAACAAACCTTGTCTTCAATCATATGGCTGACTGGCTTGGGCAGACTGGTATCTGTTTCCATGCTTGACTCATGGATTGTGGCTGTTGAGGGAGGAGAACCCCTCATCTCTCCATGGGAGGCTGGAAAAGGGTGTCTGGCTCTACCTTCCCTTCCAGCTTCTTCATGTCAAGAGGCACAGAAACCTTTGAGTGTGCAAGAACTACAGCTCAGCTTTAGCCTTGCTGTGCTGCTTAACCAGGATTGCTGAAGAATAACCTGTCTTAGGTAGTGATAGGTGGGTAAGTCCTCCATTTTAGCTGCATTCTGTTGCCTCCCATGTAATTACTGACACAATAAACCATCTATGGCAAGGTTCACATTCTTAGAGGGCCTTTCTTTAATGTAACTTCAGGTCACAGGCCCCTTGATTTCTCTCTCCATTGCTTGAGTGCTAATCTGGTGTGGAGGCACAAGGGCTGTGTTTCTCAGCTCCTCATTGCCCAGTGAGAATAGCCTGGCTGTGCTGGCCCTAGGGAAATGCCCACATCTCCAGCAGGTATCCTGTGGCAGAAAGAAGAAACAGAGACCCTGGTAGCAATTTCTGCAGCTGGAAATTTTATTGGCCATGTCTGTATAAGCTCAGAGCATTCAAATCCTTTCCCCAAAGTCAAAATTAATGACTTGTCACTCTGCAAAGGTGGTTGTCTCTTCCTCTTGATTTCCTCACAAATATGCAATGAAAAAATGTATTTCTCTGTCTTACCTGTCCTTACAGAAAACATTAGTAATGGAGGCCAAAGTTTTCACCCTCCAGCTGCCCTAAAGCCCTCCTTTGCAGCTCCATATAATGGGGAAAGGTGGTCTTACTTCCTGAGGAAATAGGAACTTTGAATCACACTGCAAGCCATCTCAACCAGACAATGCTCATGGGAGCAGGGAGCACAGTCTGTGCTTATAACATTTTTGGGTTACTGTCACCCTAGAGGGTTAGGGCTGGGGCATGTGGGGGGGAGAGAGTTTGCCTCTGTCCTTGCTGGGCAAGCAGTTTTATCAGGAGTTGATATCAGGGCCCAAGTTTTTAAGTAGATGTCTTTGTTCCATTACAGCAGGGCCTCCAGACGGTTTGTCATCCCTTTTCTGGAGGTCTCTGTCTGGGAGGACTGTTTCTCAGGTAGGCATTGCTGCTCTCAGTAGAAGATGGGGAAGTGTTTGCTGCATCTGAGGTGCTTCCTGCTGGGCTGCATGAGAGAGACACATGTGGAGGTGCAGGTAAGTGTAATGGTTTTGGTGGTCAGCAGCCTCTTCCCTGCACTTCTCTCTCCATCTTGCTTGTCTGAGGGAGGAGGTGAGGGCTCCTTCACCCACAGCTTCAGGGAGCGGAGAAGCACCTTCAGCCTTATCAGAGAGAAGAGCTAAAGGGGCTCAGGCCCCAGCATTGCTTCTGCATCCCCAGGACAGGTAGCAGAGGAGGATGAGCTGCTGCATGGTGTGAGAGCACGAGGAGATGCTGTGGGAGGAGCAGGAGGCACAGCTTTCTGCAGAGCCATAACCTGGCACTCACATTGCTGCTGGGTCTTGCCCTCTGCCCCCTGCATCATTTCGTCCCCTTCCTTCAAGGCTTGCTCTGCTCTTTGAACAGCTGGCTGTCCAGTCAGCCAGGGGAATGGATGTAGATTGACACTGAACCCAAAGAGGAGGGAAATGTTAGGGATAACAGGCTAGAGGTGCTAGGGAAGGTGTTGGCTCCTGCCAGTGCTGGGTGCAGCTGTTGGGAGCATGTCTTCCTGTTTAGAGGCTGAAGGGAAAGGTCTGTGTTAAAATACTTCTTTACTTAGATGTCTTTTGAGAAAGTCAGAAGAGAAAGAACATCCACCATAGGGTGGTTCCCAGCAGGATTCCATTGGATTGCCCCAGGAAATCTCTCTGTTCTGACAGGCTGCCCACCAATGCTGGCATTGCCTGTGTGTCCCTGTAGCTACTCAGGATGCTGTCTCCTCTCCCTGCTCACATTTCTCACTTGATGTCCTGCGTTTAAAGATATGGAAATGGCTCCTCCTGCTTCTTTTCCTGTCAATTGTGCAAGACCCCGAGTTCTTTAAGGATAGAATAATTCCTACTGTCAGTAAGATTCCCACTGGCAGGCTGGGAAGCTACCCACCTTTCCAGGGAAGCTTGCAAAATCACTTGTAACAGTGCTGCCTTATGCAATCCATGTTTTGCCTGGCATCCAGGTGCTTCCTCACCTTCCTGGCAAGGAGCTGCCTCATCATCCTCCTCCCCACTGGCACAGTTAGTTTCCCTTCCCAATTACCCACTGAAATTATTCAAGTGGAGTTGTTCTGCCTGCTGGTAGGTCCCAAGGTTTGCTTCCTACAGCTTTTCACCCCCTGCCAGTGATGTTCAAAGAGCTCTCTGAAACTCAGCTCTGAACTCACTTCATTCAAGTGCCCCTTTTATAGCTACCTAAGCAAAGATCCCCACTTTCCCAGGGCTTTTCTTGGTGCTTTGTGATGGGCACAAATGATCAGTCAGTGGGTCAGTCTCAAGGTCACAGCAGGGAAACCTTCCAGCACTTGATCAGACAAACATGCACAGTCCTGGACATGGGCAGATCAGGATCCGAAATTGTGCTGCTTCTCACAAGCCTTAATACCACTCCCTGCAGGAGCAAAACCAGCACTTAAAGGAAATGCTCTAAACCTCTCTTGGCAGCAAAAAAAAGTTTGTAATTCCTTTATTGCTCTATGCCTTCCTTCTCCTCTCTCCTTTCCAGGAGTAAGAGATGAGAAGGTTTTGGGACACCCTCTGTTGCTTAAAGCAGGAGAATAATGATGCTGGAGCCACTGTCCTACGTGGATCAGGCTGTGCTGGCCAAGTTCACAAAGGAGAAGTTGAGGACTGCTTGGCACTGCAGGCTCCTTGCACTTGTCTCTCCCTGGAGACACACAAGGAGAGAGAGACTGGGTCCAGTTCATTACTCACACTGGGCTCTGGTGTGGGCACCTGCCAGCTCGTTCATCTGCACGAAGAATGTGAGATCCTCATGGCCAACACAAGGACAAAGTGACATGGACATCATCCCACAGGATCTCAGAGCTTCAGCCAGCAGCTGGGAAGCCAGAGAGGAAAGGACCTGGGAAAGGACCTGCTGACCAACAACTGCCTTGGTGCTCTTATCAGAGATGCTGTGAGTGATGTGGGCCCAGGGCAGGGACAGAGCACAGGCACCCTTACTGCAAGCCAGGAATTCTGTCTGGCACAGGCTCTAACACTCACCTCTGGGTTTGGTGCTGCATGTCCATCTGGGACAGGTATTATTCCTGGCTCCCCAGGCCTTGGCTGGGACAAGGGCAGGACAGCACAAGATGCAGCAGGATAACGGCAGCAAATGCCTCATTGCCACCAGCAGTGACGGCTGGCACAGAAATTCCAGCTACAGCAACCCAGGGGGCTGCCTGGGCCTGTCCCTACCATGTGCTCAGCACATCCACCTCCCCAGGAGTTCATCTGACACAGCTGGGAGTTGATGTTCAGCTGTGATCTCTGCTCTCTGACAGTTCCTGCTCTTTCACCGTGTGAAGGATGTTATGTGGTCTCAGGACATGGGGTGCCTCAGCCTTCATGCCCAGCCTGGCTTTAAATTAAGGTGTTGAAGCTCTCGGAATAGTCTGGTCTCCTTCTCTACTCCTGCACTGGGATGAGTGACCAGGGGCAGGACAGCTGGCTCAGGCCTCTCCGGTCCCTCACAGGGCTCTTGGAGCAGGGCAAGGGCAAGCCTGATCCTGTGGTCACTCTGTGGCCAAGTGTCATATCCAGTGGACATCTCCAGCCTCTCTCTGCAGATGCTGTGCTCCTCTAGAGGTTTTGCTTTTTGCCTGCACTGGGAAAAGGGAGATTCTTTTCCAGGAGCCCCTGAGAGGCAGCACAAGGAGATGTTTTATGCAAGATCACAACAAGGTGTTCAGGTCTGCCTCCTCACAACATGGGAAGGTTAAAGGCAGGCTCTCAGCTTTCCTCTGCTAATGACAGAAAGTGCTTTGTGAGTGAGAGAGAGCATAATTTGGGATTAATGAGAAAGGAGCCTGTGGTTTTATTACCGGTTGGACATTAGTCCCGTGGATGAACAAGAGAGGTTGCATTAGCTGCTTCCTGCTGAGTCCTTCCAGCAGGAAAGTCCTTAGCAGACTTTCTGCATCATTTAAGGACAGGAGGTAGAGGAGGGCACTGCAGGCAAGGAGTGCTGGGGCTTGGTGTCCTCTGCTGCAGGCTGGGACAGGCCCTAGATCTGTGGCCCCACAGGGGGACTGTGGACCTTGGGGCAAAGACCCTGGGCTCTGCTGTTGGCTCTGCCACTGCCCAGTGGCATGTGTCACACACCTCCTGCATCTCAGGCAGCAGGACTAGAGACATCTCCTCAGGTGGTGCCCAGTGGCAGGCACAGCATGTCAGGAGAGGCACAGTCCGGGTGCAAAACAGGGCTATTTGCTTGTGTGAAGGTCAGAGCAGATCCCACCACTTTGGGATGAGCCTTCTGCACTGCTTCAGCCTGAATCCAACAGTGAGGGAAGCTGGAAGGGACCAGATAAAGACAGGTATAAAACCAGGGAGGTTAAACACCTGATCTTGAATTAGCTTCATCATTCCTAGCCTTTGCATAAAAGCTATTAAAGTTATTACAGGACATGCTGGATGCTGGCACAGCAAGAACAACAAATATAAGTAGAGTGGTCCTTGTCATAAATATTGCTCAAGCTGTCTTGACAGCCCTCTGCCATCATGACGCTGCTCGCAGCCAGCATGGCTGAGTGCTGCCAAACCATGGGTGCAGCTGATGGGAACAGCTCCTCTCTCTAAATGATACAAGGCTTGCATCCTCAAGGAAAGAAACCTCTCCTGGGGCAGACCTGCTTTCCCTGGGTCCTCTCTGCAGGGATCTTGCTGCAAGTGCCACAAGGAACCAGAGGCCAGGATTTAAAAACCACAGCACAAAAAGGAATCATCCCACTTGTGCATGCATTTGTCAAGTCTATTAATAATGTGCTTCACACTGTACTTTAAATGTTCTTTTTAATGATTGCTCTGCATTTTGCCACTCAGCCATTGCAGTCACATCTAAGTCCTAAAGTTATCAGACATTCCTCTTGTAAGATCACAGCCTGACTCCCGATATCTCACTCCTTGATACCAAGGCATCTTTATTGCCAGGCACATGGACTTTTCAAGCCTGACACAGCACACGGGTAGGTGCTTTTGCTGCTCTCTTAGCTAAGCCAGGTGCCTTTTCCAGTGACACACCATTGCACCCCCTCGGTATAAAGTCCTCGGGTTACCCCTCGTTTGCCAAATGCTCTGACACATCCAGTTAGGAAACAAAGCCAACTTTTAGCTCAGTGTCTCAAAATCCTAATCCTCCCACTCTACCACATCTCCCTGAGCAGAGGGGAGAATTAGAAAGAGGGGCCTTGCCCCCCACACCAGCAGTGATGGGCAGAGTGGAGAGGTCGCTCTGAACCTGGACTGTTTCCAGGGCCATCAGCCCTCACTGAGTCAGTCTTTGAGATGATGCAGCAGGAAGTCATTGAAAACAGAAGACAATGAAAACAGAAGAGTGAGACATCCATTCACACCCTTGGCAGAGGCATTTCTGTTCCTGGTCCCCGCCTGCCCGCAGGGAGGACGGATGCTGCTTATTAGACAGGTTATGTAATTGAAGTGGTCTATATTTATCAGAAGAGCATGGTGTGCACACCTCGAGGGTCAGAAAGCCCAGCAGTTTGGAGAAAATTAGCTCCCCTAATGAATCAGCAGGGAGAAGGACCTAAAAATATGACTCAGCTGCAGAAGGACATCATCGGGTGGCTGGGGGGCCAAGGTCAGGGGGCCCCAGTATGCCTTTCCAGCTCTGGCTGGAGTGGTAATGCTGTGCTCAAATGGTCATTGCCTCAGAAAAGGCAAAATCCACTTGTGCTAAATTCCTTTCAAACGTTGGCTGTGGTGTTGGATTTTGTGCTGTGCCTAAAGAAGAAATGAAAGCCCCCCAATCCATGCCATAACCACTGTATTGTAAAGTCAGCCTCCTTTTTGCATCATTTTCCCTCTGAGCCTGAAACCTCAACACTTGTGGGATCTATCCTCCTCTTTAGGGCATAGAACCACTAAAAATGGTTGATTTCCTTCAGGGTCGGGGTAGTCCTTGGCTGGTCCCAGACATGGAGGCTGGTTTGTACTCCCTGTGCTGAGCCCTGCTATGAGGGCTGGTCAGACATGAGCTTTGTGCCTGCTCCTCAGCGCTGGGGAAACTCAGGGCAGGCTCTCCTTCATCATGCTCCGTACCCAGCCTTCAGGAGCAGCTGTGCCACCCCACAGTCCCCCAGCTGTCATCACAGTGGGGAAGCTGCAGCACATCAGCAGTGGCCCACAGGCACCCTGCGTCAGACTGGAGACACTGAGGTGAGCCGGCAGCTGGAGGGTTGTTCCTGCTGCTTTGCATGGATGGAGAGGCTAGTGAGAGTTATTTTTAGGGAACTGGAGAGGTGGAAGGAAACAACACATAGTCTTTGTTTTCTTGGTTTCTGCTATTTTAAGTGAATTTGTTTGCCTGTGGTGCCAGGGAGCTCAGCTCAGTGCCCTGGTTTACTCAGGGCATAGGTAAACAGTGGCTCTTAGCCCACGCTGTGTTTGTGCAGTGTCCACACTGTTATTTACCTTTATAAGATGCTGAATACTGTGCCCTGGACCAAATTCTGTCTTCTTGTAGACAGGTTGGTGGACCTGTCTGCTCAGGGCAGAGAGCAGATCCTGGACACCCAGTCTGTCCCCTGAGACTGGCCATGGCCCCAATGGCTGTGCAGTCCTGCCACATCCCCAGTAATGTTTTGGTCCTTGGCCTCACATGATTCAAATGAGCTCTGAGCCCTGCCTACCACTTGGCAGACACTAAAACTACAGAGGGGTAGATTTACCCCTCTATATCATTTATATCATTAGATTGATTTATCAAAGCTGCTTAGTGACCCATCGCAGCCACGGCTGATGTCCCTCTCAGTGGGCTTTGCAGAGCAATGGTACTTGATTCAAATGCTGCACCTCCCAGGGGCTCCCTCTGATCCACCTGGAGCCTCCATGCTTTGTTATGGTTTGGAAAAGCTTGGTCAGAAAGTGCTTTCTTGTTGGTATTTTTGTGTGATTCTGAAGAACGGCTCTCCCCCATGGAAGTCAGGGTGCAGGTTACCTACAGGAGCAGTACAGCTTCCCAACTGCTCCAGCTGGTTTAAACCAAGCCTTGAGAGCACGATCATGCTGAGCTCTGAGGAGCAGCAGTGTCTTGGGGGCAGTACAGGAAGAGGTCAGAGAGAAGAGTTCAGGGAACGGAGGAATGCAGGCAGTGCGGTCGCTGTGTCGGTGCTCCATGTGGAGCTCTGCAGTCAGGCACAGGCTGGGATCCTGTTCCCCACACCTGGAGATGCTGGCAGCCCTGATGGCGAGCACAGGCCTCTGGAGAAGGACCAGGAGGTGAGAAACTTTGGTGCGTTTAACATAAGCCACAGGAGGATGTTCTCCCATCACACTCTTCTTGTCTGTGGGATCTCTGTGGTCACTGCAAAGTCCACCCATGCCACTGGGTCAGTCCTTCTGGGCTCTCACTTGGTCAAGCACCTGGGTGCCACCTCCTCTCTGTTCCCAGCAATGTCACTGGCTGAGGTTCAGAGACCCAGCCCCCCACCATATGGATGCACTGGCCAGCATCCCTGGCCTCTCTGGGATCAGGCTCTGTCCCACAGCAAACAAGGAAAAAAACAGATTCAAACATAGCTGTGGGGCTGGTCTGCCCACTGCATATTTCCTGAGCAAGGTAATTTATTTGGAAGAGTTAGTCTTGGCAGAGATGTTTGAGTACATGTCTCTGCTCCTGTCAGTCCTCTCTGCTGATAACTCAGCTGCCACAGCAGCTCCTCCTACCCTGGCCCCAACATCTCCTTGACAGACTCACAAGGCACATCCTTCTTCTGCCGTGGCTGCAAAAATTGCTTTTTATTTTTAAACCGCGGGACACAAAAGCCCTACCTTTATCATTTGCCTGCAGTCCCAGCAGCTCCACATATCCTCATTAAATAACCACTGATCATCAAGTGAATCTGACAGGCCCCAAAAGCAAGGGAGATCCAGATGCCTGGTGTGCCCACAGCTGGTCCCAGGTCCCTGTGGCTGCAAAATATGGGGGATCTTCTCCCTGTGGGGTTGAGAGAAGGGCTGTCAGGAGCCCAGAGGAATGGTGAGCTTGTGCCTTTCCATTGCAATGTGGGGGCAGGTGGCTGCAAGGACTGAGTTTATCCCAGCCCTGCCAGAATTTATACAGACAAACAATAATAATGGCTCTTTACAGGGGGTTATTGAGATGGAAAAGTGGCAAACTGGAATATGGCCTGTGCAATTTCATATTCCTCTTCTGAGACACAATTTAAATTATGCTTTTTCATCATTTATTTTTAATCTCTATAGCACAGACCCTGAGGGAGGATGTCGCCAGAGCAGGAGGACTACCAGCCATTGGTCAGCTGAGTGTGAGGAGGTAGGTGTCCATGGGGCAATTTGGGTGCCAACCTGACCCCCAGATAGAGAAGATTTGAAGGGAGGGATGGATCATGGAGGGATATTGATGCTGCTCTCTGTCCAGGGCAAACCTCAGTCTGATTTGTCCTTAAATGCCCAAATTTCAGAAGTGTTTGGACTCGATGTATGAAGCTTGCTTTTTGGTCGGAATTAGCTCCCAGATGGTTTTTCCAGCTATCAGCCTTCCTACAGTGTTTCCCAGAGGAAAGGCCACGTTGCATTTTGGGAGAGATCATGCAAAGATTGGGTACATGCAAAGAGGGAGTCCAGATGTGAAACATTCTGACAAACTCAGTGATGGGAAATCAGGAATCACACCTGAGAGAGGTGACAGGAGAAAACGTGGTCACTGGTGGTTGCTAGAACCAGGAGTCTGCTTTCTGGAACAGGCTAGAGCTGGGCCTGCAGCAAATTTACAGCTTGTCAAGGATGCTCAGGAGTCCCTGCTGGGGTTCACTTCACCCTGAGACAGACACCATCTGACACATAAATGAACTGGGTTTTCCCCCCAGCTTTCACAAAGGCTGGTGCTGGGCTCTGTAATTGCACAAAGTTTTAGTATAGCTCCTGTCTCGACTAAATATCTTCAGGCATCACTAATTAAATTGAATTTACTGGGATGACAAGTGTCTCTGTCTTCTCAGCCACAGATGTTGTAACTGCAGCTCAAGCTCCAGCACAGCCTGTTTGGACCTGCTGCAAGACCCTCAGGCTTCTCTGGGTACTGCCTGGGTGCCTCTCCCAGTGTGAAAACCAAGGGGCAGACCAGGCATCAGCCCAGCATGGTTTTTGTTTCTGCAAATAACTCAGATGGCCACAGATCTGTCTGTAGATCCTTTGTCCTCCTCTCCGTGCCCGGTGGGGAGAGTTAATAATAGATGTTGGATGCTGCAGGAAGATGCAGAATTTAAATGAATTCCCCTTCCTTCTCAGTAATAAAAATGTTTCTCCCCTAAGAGTCCCTTGATTAATTGATCCGGCAATTGACAAATCAAGGATGGGAACGCATAAAATCCAATAGAAAGGGATGAAAATAGCATTATGTACCATCTGATGCAGTCAGCGATGTCACGCAACCAAATGACGGCAGAAAACTGGGGCCTTGGGCTGGAGGAGCCTTCATTAAGATGTGGCATGGGTATTATTAAGTGAAAGAACATTGATTTTGTTTGAAAGATTTGGCCATCCATATTAAATATAATCTCTGTAATGTAATCTCGGGAGTTCCTTTAAATGTCACCATCACTTGGCTACATCTGCTCGCTGGGGCTGCTGCTCCAAAATGAAGATGGAAACTTCATTCTCCATCACCCATTGTGCCCTGTTAGCAGCTTGACAGGCTGCGTCCAGGCAGGGGAACATCAGCATATGGGTTCCCCACAGGGAATACGGGTGTGCCAGAAAGGCCCGTGCATCTAAAGCATATGTGACTGTAACAAAACAAGTCATTTATGAGGCAGAAGCAGCCAACACACAGGATATTTCAAAGCCAAAAATCCCTTTAAACTCTGGGCTTTCATGTGAGACTTGAACACCTGGCTAAATTCTCAGCAGCAATTAACCCAGGTAGTTCTAATCAAAGTCCTTGGAAGCTGAAGCCCCTATCCCAAGTCCAATCTGACGAATTCTGATAAAGACTTTTTTTTTTCTGTCTCACAGACGTCCAGATCCAGCAACACCAATGCCCTCTCAGGGCTGCTGTGGGTGTGTGTGGGCTCCCTGGAGAGAGGTGGCACTTGCTGGTGTCCCCATAGCTCATCAGAGAAGCAGATGCTTCAAGACTGGGGAAAAGGACCATGGAACTCACAGCCCTGCAGCACAGCTGATGCCAGGGTCCTCACCTAGGTGAGTGTTTCCACAGAAAAATGGTGCACAGTACCACTGGTCCCAGCTGGGAGCATGGGCACAGTCCCAAAGAGCCATGAATCTCACATCTCCCAAACCTCAGAGGAGTTGGGGACATCCCAGCTGTCCCTGGGCCACAGTGTGGGAAGGAGGTGAGAAGGAGGATCTCTGATGGGGCCATGAAGCCAGAACCCAGCAATGGCTTATAGAAGTGCTCTTTGCTGACTCTCAGAGGCATCTGCAGTCAGAAATCCAGCCCAGCACATGCAGAAGACTCTCGCTGTCAGAGACAGAGAAGATTCTATGATGGGAGGGACCATGGGCTCTAAAAGCACCTGGGAAAGCATTAGTAGGACCAAAGGAAGATTGGAGACTTTGGATGCAGTTATTCCTGCCTCCCACAGGTCCAGTGGGCATAGAGAAGGCAGTGGTGTGAAGAGCAGAGCAGGTGCCTGAGCACATGGGCTGCATGGCTCTGCTAAAGGAGCTCGACAAAAGGCATCAAAACAATTTCCTTGATATTCAGAAGTGTCCAGACACAGCTGAAGGCACCGAGCCACTTGACTGTAATGGAGTCAATTTTCTCCTTCAAAGTGCAGCATATAAACCTTTTTATAGCCATGCACCAGCAGAGCTATTTTTATTCCCTGCCAGCTGTTGAAAGCCATTTCTGTTGCTCCCTCTCCATGCCCTTGCCCACCATCCCACAGTCACCATTTCATTGCCCACATGAGCACCTGGGACCTGAATGACAAAGAAACAGAAAGTTATCACTCCCCTCTGGCACTGTTTTGGGGCCAAGAAGGAATTCTGTATGGATGGGGGCTGGCAGGACATGGGGGGGGGGGGGTGGCAGCAGTCACATGTGGCAGGGCTCCACCCATGTCCCTCCAACAGGAGGTCTGCTCTGCCCATTGCTTGTGGATGTGCAGCCACAGCAACAAAGAGCTGGGCCTTTGTGTGGTGAGGAAAACAGCAGGGTCCAAGGGAAAAGCAGGCACACTGACAGAAGAAGACCCTTTGGAGGCCCAGAAAATGTCTCCAGTGCCAAGCTCCTCAAGACCATCCTGCTGGAGATTGTAGGGTTTGTGAGTAAGAACCCTTGTGGTTCTGCCCTAATTTTATTCTTCTCCCAAGAGCCCCTTTTCAGGTAATGGGCTGTGCAAACCTTTGCTCTGACCAGCTTCTACCTGGCCTGGTGTGGGAACAAAACAAACCTTCCTATAGGTCCACTGATTATTTTTCCATCTCTGTTGTGACTGTGAAACAAGAAATGAGATTAAATCACTCTCAAGATCAGCCTGGGCAAAGCCCATGTTGTCCTAAGGTAACTCTGAACTAACTGTTAGGCTTAAAACAAAAGGGGCTCTCCCCCATGTCTTTTGTCACAGTAACTGCAAAGAAGGAACAGCATTACCTTTCCCTGTGGAAAAGGACAGGATCACCTGCCTGTGACCTGTATCACCACAACAGTGACTCTATGGATCAAGTGTAGAGCTCAACATTTGGGGCACAGATGAGGCACAAACTCTTGCCTCCCCTCTCAATCAGTCCCATGGGGTGTCCAAAGGAAATACAAACACAACCTCACGGTGGGAAAAAAAAAAAAAAATAGAAGAAGAAGGAGAAGATGGAAAGAAAATAGTTTGGTTGGGTGAATCCAGTCACTTTGAAAAGCTGCAGAGCACAAAGGTGAAAACATACATGGAAAGCAAAATACAGGAGCTTTTGTGTGGTGCCAGCAATTTTCCTTCCCTTCACTGAGAAAGGAGCTGCCTGGATGTGTGGTGGTACAATCTGCTCTTTCAAATGGCTGAGTCAAATACCAGCTAAATTACAAAGAGTTGCACAGAGACATGAAGGACACATAATGACAATATTTTGTCATTCCTCCCTCAGATGGATGTGGAAAATGGGAAAGAGAAAAAATAATTACATTGGGGTTCAGATAGGATTTTGATAGCAGTTATTAAATTAAATGTAAAGGTTATTTTCAAACTCAGACCCTGGATTTTGCTCCAAGCATGAACAGACTGGCAAATGATCTGAATTTTTCCATTTTCTTGATATTGTTCCTATGGATGTGTTTACCACATAGTCTGGCATTGCAAACTTAAATTTAAAAAAAGGAAAGGAACAAGCATTTTGCTGGGTACCCAGGCAAAACACAAACTGACAGAGCAAGGGCTGGATTTGATATTTCATTGCCAGGACACCTTGTTCTGGGGTAAGAGTAGCAATGATCAGGATTGGGATTTAGACTATATGAAACAGAGTATTCTGTTTCTGCTCTCAGTGTTTCAGTTCTTCAACCCTGAGCACAGGGTACTTGGTACCTTGGTACCTTGGTACTTGCAGCAGATACTTGGTATTCAGAGAAGGAAATATGCCTGGTATTGTCCAAACCTGGCTGAAAAGCCTCTGTGTTGATGCCTGTTGACTTTAAGGAGTTGGTCTTGGGCACAGGCAGCCAGAGCAGGCAGGAGGCTGGCAGGGCTTCTGGAGACATCCAGGCAGCCTTCACACCTGAATTCATAGGAAGCTCCTGCATGTCCTGTTTCTGGTTTTTAATCTGGCCAAGTTTACATTGGATTCAGCTGTGCCTAGGTCTTGTCTGAGAAAAGGAAAGAAAAGGGCTTCTTGTTGCTCAAACCAGAAAAGCCAGTCTTGAAATCAGTCCACCAGCCCTACTGAGGTGATTGACATTGCAGAGAGGAGCCATCAGCCCAACCACATCAGGGCTGACCTTCTCCCTTGTATCCCAGTGTGCAGGGAGCACTTCCCACAGTGTTCAACACCAGCTGCCCCTTCTTCCATCACACTGGGCTGCAATCTTATTTTTGAACAGCTCCTCAGAGTGACTTGTTTCAGATCCTCCTCTCCAGCTGTGTCTTTATCTAGGACTTCTCCCTCTCTGCCATTATGTTTTTATCTGTTAGGGCTGGTCCCATATCACCTCTTAATAATTCATCTGACAGCTTGAGGTCATCTATCATTTCATCTGCCTGGTAGTCAAAAACCCATTGTGATCCCTCCAGTATTTTTGGGGCCAGAACTGACTATTGCACCTGCCTGGCAAGATTTTCCTCTCTAAAACCTTTCCATAATCTGCAGTGCTTGGGGCACTGGCAGCCGATGCTGGGTTTTGCAAATGGGCAGTGGTTCCTGTGGCAGAAGGTGAGAGTGGAGCAGGGCAGTAAAGGTGATTGATGGCCACAGTGTTTATTTTCCTTAGTGGGGCAGAGACTGTGTTCAGTAGCACCCCTTTTCTCTTGCTGCAATGTGGTTGTTGGTGTTGGCTTTTGCTGACCTGTGGTCTCAATATTGAAGCCTGATTAACAATGTGCCTGCTTTCCTTTTCTTCTCTTTAAAGCCTTTTCTTCTCTTTCAATTTCTGAGGAGCTCAACACTGCAGGATCATAGAATCATGGAATGGTTTGGGTTGGAAGTGTCCTTAAAGATCCCAAGGCATATCTAGACAGTGACACCAAGCTGAGGTTACCTATACAAGCTCATCCTTCCTGGGTAGGTGAGGCATCCTGTGGCATTCCAGTTATCTTTAACATTGTCACCATATTATTTTTGGTGCTGTTCACCATGAGCATCAAGCACAGTTCTAGTCATACTATTGCTGTGAGAGCCTGGGAAGCAGCATGTGCTGTCAGTGACACACCAGCAGCTCCCTCCCTTCCCAGATGGGATATTTAGGCATTTACCCGAGCTTCCTCTGGCTGCTGCCATTCCCTGGCAAGTGGTGAGGGTAGAAAGATGCTGCCATCTCCCCCAGAGTGGGTTGCCCATCTGCATGCTGTGCATGGCTGTCACAGATATCAGACATGGCATCATCTGAGAAACGCCAGCGGAAAATGCTGAACCACAAAGTATTAAGAGGAAAAGGTTAAAGACCCCTCCCAGCAGCCCTGCGTGCCTTGCCCGAGTGAGAGACTGACTGCAGCACTCCCCCGCCCACCGTGCTGCCGAGCTCCTGCTTGATCCCACATTTTTCTGTCCCGGAATGTGCGCAGGGAGGACTGGCTGCACTCCTCGGAGCTGTGCACTGAATGATGATGAAGTGACATCGTCATGGCAACACGTGCAGATTTCCTGGTCGCGTAGCAACCTGATGCAGGCTGATGTAAGCCGTGTGCTGGCTTCCTCTGCTGGCTGC
Organism: Vidua macroura; assembly: GCF_024509145.1. NCBI lineage: Eukaryota > Metazoa > Chordata > Aves > Passeriformes > Viduidae > Vidua > Vidua macroura. The sequence goes on along the minus strand of NC_071573.1, from coordinate 33,470,034 downwards.
ACTCCTCCGATGTGTCTGGGAGATTTGCAGTGGCTTTAGATGCGGTTTGTCATCGGTTGGACGTGCCGTGACATCAGAATGATGAGGATGTTATTCTGTGTGTGCACAGAGGGGAAGAGATGGAGATTATCTCCTCTGAGAGCCCTCATCCCGGGTGCTGTCCTGCTCAGGGGCACTAACATGCACAGCTTGTTTTTAGAGGCTTGATAGTGCTTAATCTTGTACTTACTGTAACTGCTTTGTGTAATACAGACTTGAGGAGATGCAAAGTTGCCTTTAAGTGATTTTGTCTCAAGCTATCCCTCTTGATTTTTGCATTAGTCTTCTCAAAGGTCCAATATTTTTGGGCATGAAGCAGCTGTAAACAGGTTTGATTTTTTCACAGTATGACAGCACATCAGAGCTGTAAGGGAAAACTGTAGGCCTGATTTTTATGCAGACCAGGTACCTGCAGAGCTGACTGACCCATTAGTTGTTTCATGGGTCATCTGCAGTACTGCGAGACTAAATCCTTGTTCACAGTCATACTAAATCTCTGTACACAACGTGAAATGGCAAAAGCCTGCCACATCCTTCTGGCTTAAGAGTGTGTTTCTTTATATGCAGCAGAAAAATATCTTTACACTGATGAGTGTGGCTTCAGTCTCTGCTGATGGCCAAATCAGGATCTACAGATGCCAGACGTGTCTGCCAAATGAGTCTCAGCTGAGTGACAGTGAGGACCCAAGCAAGATGCAAGAGGTAGCTCATTAGAAGCTCATGTTGCATCCGTTGCCTCCTCGCTTTGGAAAATGGCTTTGGAAAATCTGGTCCTCAGCCTCAGGAAGCAAATTAGCACTTTGATAGCCAGTGGCCTTAGTGGAAGGTGTTAATTCAATTAGCACAAAGTGCTTGGATTTTTGGACAGCTCCGCCCTGCTGCAGATCACAGGGAGGCAGCTCCTGTGAGCCACAGCACAAAGCAATGAAGAAAATGTGCTTGGAGAGGAGTGTCCAAGGGCCCTACTCCAGTCAGTACATGTGCAAATTAGGCACAACAGGTCTTGTAGGAACAGCAAAGCTCCTCAGACTCCTCCATTGCCCTGGTAAGGGTGAGAAAGAATCCCAGGCTGACATGGGGAGCTTTGTCTCTGGCATCTCTTCTAAGCTTATGGTGGGTTCTCAGTCATGTGGACCCCTGTGGTGAACATCAGCTGCAATCTCAATCTCAATATTCTCAAATCTATTTGGGAATAAAGAGCAACAGAACAAAGCAGGGAAAGCTGAACTAGAGCTGAGGAATCAACATCATTCAGCAAGTCCTTCCAGATATACTGAACTATCCATTTCTGCCTGCTTAGCCCTTTGTTTGTCATACATTGATCAGTGGAAATGATGAAATATTTCTGGTGATGCTCCATATGGCCCAAGGAGAGAAGCAAGGAGAGACAGCCTGAAAGAAGGAAGGGGCAGCAAGCCTTTAATGGGCCAGAATCTGCATTACCAGGGTAACAGAGTGGGAGGGCAGTCCTGGGGGAGGCCAGGACCACCTCAGTCAGCCACTCGCCCTTGCTGAGAGAAGCCCTCCTGCTTATAGACCCGTGCTTGTATCTTTTTGTGCTCTATGGGCTAAGAAGAGTGGGCACTCAGCACATGATGTCATCCATGCGATCCTTCATGAGCAGACAATGCCCTCAGTGGTTTAGGAGAGGTGGAGTGCAAAGGAAAAAAAGTCTCCTGGTTCAGGCAGGAAATCCATGCATGTCCCAATAATTCCAAAAATTTAAGAAGGGCCAATCATGATAAATAAATAACATAATAAACAATATATAAAAAATATTGCTGTCAGGCTTCATCAGTATGGCACTGCCAATTCTGCAATGAAGTGTTTCAGAGGAGCCAGAAGAGATTTGTTTCCCAGGTTTCTCATCATCAGGACCAGAAGATGCAGATGAAGAAATCTGAAAGGAGATTGAGCTTTTATCATCCCAAAGACAGATGGAATGGCTGTATAAAACACTTCTCAAATATGCAGGGTGTTTTTTAGAGACAACAGTCTCCAAACAGCTCTTCCACATGATTGATGGTAGTAAAAAGGAATCCATCACTGTTTGGCTTCAGGCTTTTCACTCAAAACCATGTTTTATACTGTGTTTGCTCACAGAAGGAAAAAAATTACTTCAACGAGGACTTTATTTAATTGCCAGTAAATTGTAGAGAACCTGAAAAATGAGCATACCAAATTGGTGGTGCTTTTCCCCAAGTCACTTGGACATGATTTCCCAAGGACTGATGCCAGACAGGCAGTCAGCCCCAGTGGTCACACAGTTAACTCTTTCCCTGAAGCAGCCCCTTCTGGAATCTGCTTTTTTGATATCTCTCAGGGTTTATCATCACACAGAAGTTTCCTCCTGTGAAGCCTGTGTTTTTGGAGCAAAAATCAGAAGAGCCTTTCTATATGCCTTCTTGTCAGATGCTGTGGAAGTGCCAAATGAAACAAAATTACTGTTGTCTTTTAAGACATATGCCTAGAAGAGGCTGTGGAAGGCTTTTTAAAAGCCTCTTCAGTGTCATAGACCTTGATACCACAGTTCTTCCTCCTCTCATCCCTTACCCACCAGCTGTCTTTCCAACAACTCATAAATGAAGAATCTCTTTCTCACTTTTTTTTTTTTTTTTTTTTTTTTTTCCTCCTTTTGGATATTGAAAACACTGCATTTTTATTTCTTTCCCATCCTGTCCTATCCTATTTGGCCAAGTAATTTCTTTGAAGGGGTACAACTGGAGCAGTATCTCCAGCTTCACTCACATGGCTGCCCCAGGCCCAAGGTTGTATGGTTCAGATCAGGATATTCAGATTCCTCACATGGGAGCATTTTCTCCCCATTGCAACATTTTTGGCTGAAAACTGGCTTCTTTGTTGCCAAAGAGCGGACATTTCTGGGAGAAAGGCAGCTTTTCCATCAAAACTCTCAAACACCTGGAAACAATGTGGAAGAGGACATGATAGATTTGTTATCCCTTGGGAAGCTCTATCCATGCTTATGAAGCCCTTGGAGATGCCTGAATGGCACCACTCTAGCCAAACCTGCATCCCTCTGGCAGTGGGACATCTATCCCTGCAGCCTTCCTTGCTTCCATGCAGCCTTGGCCACCAGCAGGTCTCCAATATGAGGCCACCAGGAAGGGTTTGGGTCCTGCCAGGATCTCCCTTGACTTCTCCTCTACCTCCCACCATGGGCCTGCCACAACCACAGTGTTTGGGGAACATTTGTGGTAAGAGCAGGGATGAAGGTCAGTTTTACCAGAGCCATCACAAGGAAGAGCTTATTGTCTGTCTTAACAGTGCCAAGGTAGCGCAGGCATTGCACCAGCAAGGACTGGAATCATAAATTGGTTTGCAAACTGGCTTGACGCCAGCCACCAGTAATGGATCAATTCTTGCAGGCTACAAGCACAAAAACTCTGTATGAAGCTTGGAGAATTCTAGTATTTTTAATATTCTGCAAACACAAATTACTCCTTAGGTGGGCAAATACCACCTCATCCTCAAGCTTCTTACCAGGCATAAAACCTGGCCTGGGGGGTGTATCACAAAACTGCTAGAAACTGCAAGGAGGTAAGAAAGCTTGACTTGTTTACAGCCCCTCTTCTGCTGGCTGTTGTGTTTGGGTGAATGGTTTATTATCTTCTGCCTATTTGCTTTGCTTCCCAGCCCATTCACAGAAAATCTGGGAGCAGCAGCAGTCTGCCTCCCTCCTGGGAGTGGAAATAACAGTGCTGGCAGATGACTTTTGCAGGGGGTTTTTTGAGGGAAGGGAAAAATTGTTCCTTTCATTTTTTGTTTATGAAAGACTGAGAAAAGTCTCTCTGTTTGCAGATTGATCTGTTTGCTTTAGTTTTGTCCCATTTGATTGATTTCCTGGAAATCAGACACAGCTAGCTTTGTGGAGGAGACCTCTTCCATGCTCTCGGCACCAAGCTTGTTCAAGAAAAGAGGGAATGCTACTGGGATAATGGCAGGCAGAGGCTGTTCTTACCTCTGCACTGCCAGGCCACCAGCCTTCACCATGTGTGCTGGACGTGGCATTGCCCATGGGGGTGGCTACAGCTCCTTGGTTGTACTTCTTCCCCTTTCCCTCTTGGGAAGGGCAACACGTGCTAGAGACAGCCCTGCAGATGTTGTCTGACTCCTTCACACAGTGGCTGAGCTGAGGGCATTAAGGGTATCTGTGCCTCTTTCCAGCTACCTCACAGTTTGGGGTTGAAGAAAGCATTTGAATTCTTCATTTTTATTTCTTTTTTTCTTCCCTTATAAATATAATATGGGGATTATTCCAGAACTTGGAAGGGAGACACTGCCATTGCTGTTGCTGTTATTATTGATATTGGTATTGCTGCTTGAACACCTCCAGGGATGGGGCATCCACAGCTTCTGTGGGTAGCCTGTTGCAGTGCCTCATCTCCCTCAGAGTGAAGAATTTCTTGCTAATATCTAACCCCTACCCTCTTTCAGTTGAAAGACATTCCTCCTTGTCCTGTCGCTACACACTCTTGCAAAAAATCCCTCTCCAGCTTTCTTGTAGGGCCCTTTGGCATCTTATTTCTGGATCTTCCTGTTCTGGGAGACCCTGGGCTGCAAAACCCATCTCTGTCCTGGGTCTGTGGTAGCAAAATTGTCCTCCTGATCTGCTCAGCCCAAGGTCTGCCTGCAGAGCTGAATTCAAGGCTCAGGAGCTGTTTCTATCAGTCCTAGAGGAGAAGGATAGGGCAGGTTTTGGTTACTGCTGATAATGTGAGGCAGTATTTCTGCTTTGCACCCAAGCCTTGCACTTCCTTCTCCTTGCCCTGGAGCAGCCATGGGTGTGCAGCCACTCAGCTCTGCATCTGGAATTTTTCTGAGCAATCCTGTTTTTCACCAGAAGGCTGAGATTTTCAGCCCCACAAGTGAAACACAGGCAGGGGTAACCACAGGAGGGGAACCTTGTTCAGAGGTCGGCCCAGGTGTTTCCTGTGCTGCTCTCCCAATGGAATCTTGGTGTGAGCTGGGGCTGGCTGTGGGGCAGAGTGGGTTACAGGGCCCCTCCAGCCCCTCAGAGCTGGCTCCAGTTGAGGAGCAAAGTGAGGACAAGCAGCAGTGAAGCCACTCAAGCAGAGCAGGACCATGGGAGCTGCAGCCTCCAGGTAAAACACAGCTGGGGCTGGGAAAACAAGACATGATGGAAACAGCTAAAGGCACTTGGCAGCCTTTTGACTCCCAGCAGAAATGTTCTGCAATGCTCATAGTGAAAGAGAAAGAAATTATGCAGAAATAGGGAAGTAAGGAAATGGTCTGGACTGCTGTTGAGGCAGTGAGTCTGTAAGGGGGAATGACTGCCTGTGCCTGTGCCTTTCTGGACAGGTATTGCTGAACTAAGGGTGGCCTGGGATGGGTGTTGGCAAGATCTCCAGGCATTCCTTACTGCTGGAAAGACGTGCTCACAGTCCAGCATTTCATTACTGTTGGAAAGACCTTTCCATTATTCAGCCCAACCATTCCTCCTTTCTTTAACCCCCACAGCACTGGTTCAATCCATTTTTCCTCTCAGATCATTTTGTGAACACCAGTGGTGGTTGTCACTGTGGATGCAGACAGCTGTCCCCTGGACACCCCTCTGTCCTCTTTATTCAGGGACTTGCTCTGAGGTGGCTTTGTGGCAGCTGTCAAGGCTGGACCACGCTGGAGGGGAGAAGACAAAGCAAGAAAAAGAAATCAAAGCCAAAAAGCAAGAGTTAGGACAAGTGGTAGCAATTTGCCTCCCAAGTTGCTCATTCCAAGCATACTTGAACAGTGCTTTTGCATAATGTGTAGGGCTATATTTGTCCGTGAGACAGAAAGGCAGAGAGAGAGAAAATATTTTCACATTGAGGTCATTCTTGCTCACTTTTTCCTCTAAGAAAATCAGTCCTCTCTAATCTTTTCCATTCCCTTGCCCTCCACCCTGCAGAGTGAGTTTTATTTCACATGGAAATGGCAGTTTCCTGATGTCAGTTTGGAGGATGCATTTGGAACTCGCAGGGAACCCCGAGCTGTAGGTGGTGGCAGGTTGGGTCTGGGTGCCATCCTGCACCGTTTGGAATTTTAGGAGGCAGCCGTCCACTCGGGGCCACAGGGCCCTGGGTACAAATGCCGGCCCTTTTCTCTGGGAAACAAAACTCACCAGCCCAGGTTCCTAATGTCAGTTTGCAGGAGGTGCTTGGCACTGCCAGGACAGCCTGAGTTGTAGATAATGGTGATATGCAGAAAGACTCTAAAACTCAAAGTTAGTTATAAAGTAGGTATGTATTTTCAGCCAGACACACGCAGGATACCTCCACAAAGGCATGTGTATCTACCTGCCGTCAGCGTTCTTTTTTATCCTCTAAAATGTTACATATACATTAGGTCTTGCAATACATTTATGCGTATTCATTTCCTGCCTCCACCTTGTCCCGCTTCGTTTGCAAATTAAATTATCAGTCCCTTGCGCCTGCGTACTTGTCTTTGGTGGTCCTCTTGGGGGTCCTTGGGGATGAAGTAAGTAGTCTTCATCAGAGCTGACCTTCTCACCCCATCTTCTTGCGGATGCTTAGTGATCCTTTGGTCACAGTCCAAATCACGAGGTTGGTTTGATCTATTTGGGAGTCCAGAGGAGCCTTGGTATCTTGGTAGCCTTGTAACTTTGTCCTGTTTTGATGAACATCATTCTTCCCTTATCACACATCCTTGCATTCTTTCATGTTGTTCTCGCATGTATACCCTGTCCCCTACGTATACCCTGTCCCCCAACGTATACCCTGTCTTCCCTTTATAGGCAGTTAGCACAGTAAAATGCAGCACATATTAACCAATACTTCATTTAAATATCTATTTTTAATCAATACCCCTTTAAGTCGTAACTCAATGTCTCAGTGCCCACTTTTTTATAAGGCAGTAAATTCTTTTACTTAGTACAGAAATTTTCTTCCCAATCTCTATGACATGTGTCTTTCAGTGCCTTGCCATGTACTCGGGATAAAGAGGTTAATACTGCTACTCATTGCAGCATCTTCCAATTCCAGATGAGCATCGCAAAAGACAGTGCTAAATGTATACCAATTAATATCAATAAAACAATAATGGGGTGACATAATGTATTTAGAATCCCAGCTGCAGTCAGTGACCATCCAAAAAGTGAATCCCACCAGTTGTGACTCATGTTTTGTCTGACCCTTTGCAGAACTTTGTATATTTCTTTTGTGTCATGATGGACAGCGATTAAAGTTTTCTTCCCGGCTTCTTGAATATCTTTTAGAATTTTGACAAGGTCCTGATGCATAATTAATTGTCTCACTAAGGTGAGGTTCATTCCAATAGGTGATACACTGAGTTGTTACACTTAATTAGCTGGTGGGATACATCTGGTGCAAAATACAGAAAGTCACATCCAACAATCTTAAAAGAATGACAAACACAAAAGTTGGAATGATTATTACTGAGTAAAGTTACATTATCTTTGTCTATTTCTACAAAAGCACACGAAGTCTTTAAACACCCACAGCCCTGACCAATATATACAAGTACGGTTCTTTGACTAGTAACTGGGTGAATCTCAAAGTGACAAACACTTTGCTCAGTATCAAGACATGTCTTGAGCATCAGTTGTGTTGCTTTCACAAATAAACCCTTGTTGTTTCCAGGTAACACAGGATTATAGATTCACAGTTTGCCATTTCTCATCCACTCTCCGTGCCCGTGCTCTCTATTCCAAAGGATAGAGCTCTCATGACTTAATCCTAAGGCTAGAATGGGGTGAATAACGTAAACTGTGGCATTGTGTATAGTGAGTACAAAGGCAGTAGCCATGCTAGCAATAGGATCATAAGTAAAATTTACCTAGACAGCTTTTGGAATTTCAGTTGGAAAGGCTCCTTCACTTCCTTCTCTTATAATTAAGGCAGCTGTTGATTGCAACCATAATTGTGCCTGTATACAGCTAAAAGCCAAAGATATATCACTCTAAGCCATAGCAAGTGCATCTATGATTAACCCTTGGTCTTTGTCCTTCGCTTTTTCCCAACTGGGTAACACTTTTGAAACCTGCCACTGACTGGTTCCCAATGCCAACACTGGGATGTTTGTCAGGGCTGTTTTAATTCTGTTAGCCTACTTGTAGCAGTGGCCAATTTATTCACTAATACTTCTGAATCAATTTCGTTTAGAACTCCCAGCCCTGTCCCTAATATTCCAGTCAGATCCCTTTGCATTCTGCCCCTGCTGTGTGCTTGCCTTTGCAACCATGTCATCCAACCCTCAAAGGATGGCTTTAGGAAAGAAGTGCAGGCTGGTTGGGCTTCAGGGATGTTAGTTTGCATTAGTAATTCAACACGCTCAAGAGACCATTCTGGACTAAACAACAATTCCTATTGGCCCGTGTTCCTTTTTTGTATATAGGCCAATTTCATAAATTTTGGGTTCAAACCTAGGTGCTGTGATTTGGGTTTGGGCTGGAGTGCTGGCATAGGTTGTAATGGACTCAGTTGTGGCATTTATTTTAAATTGGAAGGAGAGCCCAATAGTATCATGGGTCTAAAGACAAACCACCTCAACAGTCTGTACTAACATAAAGTTATACCAACAATCTAATTCACTTGAACAACTATAAACTTCCTGGTGTTTGTCTGTAGAAGTGGTTGAAACACTAATTTGGATTGCTTTCTTATAAGCAGTTCCATTAATCATCCAACATTCTATTCTAATTTCCTCTCCTACAGTCTCTTGAAGTGATCACAACCTTTGTTTTCGCCATTCTTGCCTTTCATATACTTGGTTTTTGTGCATGACTACAGTTGATAAGTTTAAATCTTTTATATTAGAATATTCTCCCATGGATCCAGTGTAGTGAATAAAAGCCTTGGGACAAAGGCCACTCAGCATTGTCCTGGCTACAGGTATTTTCTAATTCTTCGATTACAGTTATGATTACAAACAAAACAATTTTCTTGATTAAATTCCTGCAATCTAGATTACTAAACATTCCCAACTGAAATGTACTCATTTCGTTTGAGCGAGTTTTAGTTTCAGTTCATTATCAACCAATGTTGCCGTCCAAGGGGTCACTGGAGCTTTCTTCACTCGAGAGTGGTGAATCCAGGCATTCTGTTCCTTGTTCTTAATTGTGGTGAAAGCGGTGAAAAGTAGTCGGAACAGTTCTTCCCACTGCGGCTCTAAGGTCTTCTCTGCAAAAGACTTGACGTACACATAATCTCCAGGCTCTATGTCATGCACTGGTCCATCTAGCCCTCTACTCTGAGCTCCAGCCACGTTTTTCAATTTTTCTGAGCTGTTTACCTAAGGCCACCATATAGGCAGTCAGCCTTTCCTCCCCAGTTTGGGTGGATATCCCTTTTTGCACACCATATGGTCTCCCATAAAGCATTTCAAAGGGGCTCAGCTTTTCTTTAGTTCTGGGCTAAGTCCGAATTTGCAGCAATGCTAATGGGAGGGACTGGGGCCAAGGCAAATTAACCTCTTGCCCTAGTCTCACAATTTATTGCTTGATCAAATAATTCATTTTCTCAACTTGGCTGCTTGACTGAGGATGATATGGCATGTGAAGTTCCCAGTCTATGCCCAGATGCTGACTGATTTCTTGCACTATTTTTGAAATAAAATGTGGTCCCCTATCTGAGGATATTGTGGCTGGTACTCCAAAGCATGGTATTATTTCTTGCAACAGCACCTTTGTTACCTCCAGGGCTTTGGCAGTCCTGGTGAGGAAAGCCTCTGGCCATCCTGAGAAGATATCTGTTAGTATATTTGTACCCCCCTCTTCTTGGTAATTCTGAGAAATCAATTTGCCACTGCTGGCTGGGTCCATGGCCCTTTCCAATTTGGCCAAGTTTTGGTTTAGGGGTATTCTTAGTGTTAGTCTGGAGGCAAAGTTCACACCGCCAGGGCACTTGTGTGACAGTGGCATATAAGCTCCTGGTAGTGATCTTTCCAATCAAATAATTATACAAAGCGTCAATTCCCCAGTGTGTTTTCTGATGTTCCTCTCTTACTAATGTCCATAGTAAATGGAAGGGGATAATCAGTTTTCCCTCTGTGGTAACAGCCCATCCCTCCTAGTTATATGTTTCCTTTTGATTCTCAATTAGCCTTCTGTCCTTTTTATTATACACTGGCTTACCTTCTAGGGAGATTTGGCCATCAGGAATCAAGGCTCCTTCTACTGTCACCTCACCTTTTGCTGCTTCTTTTCCCTCCCTGTCCACCAGCTCGTTTCCTTCTTCCAATTCTGAGCTCACCTTCTGATGTGCCTTAATGTGCATGATTGCTACCTTCTCAGGCAGTTGGACTGCTTCCAGCAGCTGTATTATTTCTCGTGCATGTTTAATGTTCTTCCCTTGCGAGTCTAACAGTCCTGTTTCTTTCCAGAATGCTCCATGAGCATGCACCACCCCAAATATGTACCTTGAATCTGTGTAGATGTTTATTCTCTTCCCTTTTGATAACTCTAAGGTATGGGTTAGGGCAATTATTTCTGCTTTTTGTGCAGAAGTACCTGCTGGTAAAGGTCCTCTTTCAGTTAGGTCTCTGGATGTGGTAACTGCACACCCAGCATGTCGTTTTCCATTGGTGACGTAGCAGCTTCCATCTGTGATCCACATTTCTGCATCACCCAAAGTAGTATCCTTCAGATTCTGGTGGGTGGAGTAAGTGGCTTCAATAGTTTTCAGGCAGTCATGATGTACCAGCTCTCCTTGATTTCCACTAAGGAAAGAAGCTGGGTTGACAATGTTAGTTACCACTATCTCTACATCATCTTGCTCAACCATGATAGCTTGATATTTCAGGAACCATTGTGGGGAAAGCCAATGGCCTCCCTTTGTTTCCAGTACTGCATATACTGTATGAGACACTAGCACGGTCATGTTCTGGCCCAGGGCGAACTTGCAGGCTTCTTGAATGTTCAGTACAACGGTGGCAACCGCTCTGAGGCAACCTGGCCATCCTTTAGCTGCTGCATCCAACTGCTTAGAGACATAAGCAACTGCCCTTCTATATGGGCCCAGGCCCTGTGCTAGTATCCCCAGGGCTATTCCCTGTTTCTCATGGGAGAAGAGAAAGACTCATTTACTCACGTCTGGAAGTCCTAGAGCTGGAGCTGACAAAAGGGCCCTTTTCAGTTGATCAAAGGCCTGTGTGGCTTCTTTTGTCCACCGGAGGTCTCTGTTCCCGCTTGCAATGAGCAAATATAGTTTCACGAGTATTCCATAACAATGAATCCATAATCTGCTGCAACCCGCCATCCCTAAAAAGGTCCTTAGTTCTTTTATGGTCTGAGATTTCAGGGTTTGGCATATCAATTCTATGTGCTCTTTCCCCATTGTCCAGCACTGACCTTGTAACCCAGGTAGATCACCTTCTGCTTTACCACCTGAGCCTTTTTTCTTTGGTACTCTGTACCCCTAAAGCCCCAAAAAGTTTAAAAGGCTTATCATCCAAGCTATGCACCCTTCTTCTGTCGAGGTAGTTATCAGGATATCATCCACATACTGCAACAGTTTCCCTTCTCCTGGTGGAGCTTCCCAGGATTCCAAATCCTTTGCAAGTATTTCTCCAAACGGGGTGGACAAGTTTTTGAAACCTTTGGGAAGAATTGACCATGTGAGCTGAGTTTTGCGTCTGCTTTTGGGATTTTCCCATTTGAATGCAAAAATTTTCTGTCTGGCTTTGTGGAGAGGTAGGCAAAAGAAGGCATTGTTCAAATCTAAGATGATAAACCAAGTTATCTCTGGTGTTAAACATGTTAACAAGGTGTACAGGGTAGAAATCCTCAGCTATCTTGTTAAGAGCCCAAAAGTCCTGCACGACCCGGTGTGACCCCTCAGGTTTCCAGACAGGCAGGATTGGAGTGTTGAAATCAGATTGGCATTCTTTCAGTTACCCCAGCTGTAAGAAATTTTCAATTATCAGGCTAATTCCTTCTCTATCTTCCTTTCTCAAAGGATACTGTTTAATTCTAACTGGTTGTTTTCCTTCCTTAAGCTTAATTTGTATTGGGGTGCATTTTTCTCCCTCCCTGGTACATTGGAAGCCCATACTCCCAGAAACACTTGGTTCAGTATCTCCTCTCTAATTTCCTCTTTAACCTCCATAGCTGTTAATATTGAACTCAACACTTCTACATATTTTTTGCTCATTCACCTCCAGAGTAACCTGCCCATTTTTAAATGAAATGGTTACCTGTAATTTCTCCAGTAAGTCTCTCCCTCGAAGTGACTCCAGAGAGTTGGGCATATATAGAAACATATGGATGCCCCATTGTTTTCCATATTTATATTTCAGTGGTGTTGTATTGTGTTTGCTATTACTATTGTTATTACCCGTGTTGTTAAGATGGTTTGCCCCTGTTGCTCCCTCATATCCCTTTGGTTCCTTCCTTGTCACTCTCCCCTTAGACTACCCCTTGACTCAGCAGAACTGCTGAGTCATTCCTGTGTCCCCTCCCTGGTGCCCTGTCCATCACTCGGCAGCCCATTCCCACCACCTGGAAACTTCCATCAGGGGCATCGAGTGATTGGATCAGGACCAGGGACCCCTCCCCTACCTTCCCTTAATAGGTTGTCATCCCTGTCTGTTTCCTCGAAAGTTACTCCCCGGTTTGTCCCTATTGGTTGTTCTCCCCTTCCACTCCCCCCTTTATAAGTCGCCGCAGAGCCCTTCTCGGGGCTCTCGTCGGTCGGCTGGAGTTAGGTGCAGTTGGAGCTCCTGGAGCTATCAATAAAACCTGACGTTTGCCCCCGAGGAGAGTCAGCCTCTTTTCTCAGTGGTCTCGCCGTCCCGTCGCTCCTCCAGAGGCACTCCTGGCAAGCCCTTCGGGGAACCCAAAGGGGGTGCCCTCTGCCGTCGCCGTGTCACCTAGCCGGGTCACTCGAGCGACCGCCGAGTGGACACGACGGCACAGTGGCTTGCAAAAATATACTATTTTAGATTGGCCAGTTGCCCCCTTTACCCTAACATAATCGTTCCCCACTGATACCAAAGCTTTATTTAATACTGAACATGTTGCTCCCATGTCCACCATGAGCTCCACCACTTTCCAGTTTGTATAAGGGCCACCACTGTGTGCAGCACTTCACAAACGTGTGCTTGGATCCTGTGCTTCCCAGGCCTGTAATTTCCTTCCAGTGGGTTAAAATACAGCCCAGAGGACTTGCCCTAGGGATTTCTTTACTCTCTCCTGATCCCATTATTTTCTCCTAATTGTCCTGTTTCAGTTCCACCCAAATTTCTTCTCACACTCTCACACAGTCTTTTCCCAATCCTCTTCCCTTACACTCCAAATCTCTGGTACTAGATGGAATCTTCCACAGAAATACTCTAAAATTTCTAGTTCAGGGTCTCCCTGACCCTGCACTCAACACTGGGAGCATGCAATGTGTCTTCTCAGAGGAACAGTACCAACGCTCTCTGCAGGGTCTGCGCTTAACCAGCACCCACACAACATGTCACCTTGACTGCAGAAACAGATGATTCCACCTCTCCTGTTCATCTGGATATTCAAATCCTTTGGTGCTGGCTGTTCCAGGCTACTGCAACTAATTTCCCTGCAGAGGTCCTATATAGTCCCTCTAAATAAACCCACTGTTTTCCCTTTATCACCTAATTACTCTCGGCAGTTACAAATTCCCAGGAATCAAGTCCAAACCACTGGGAGAGAAGGACTCCTTCCATCCATCTTGCAAAGGTTGGGACAACCACGATCCCGCAACCCTCTCATACGCCTTTGCTCTTTCCTTAAAACACACTTTACAGCAAACCCTAAAAACAATACTCACAACAAGCAAAGCCAAACAAACCTTATAGACAGCACTTCAAAGTAAAGTGCAAAAACCCTTAAAGCAACCCGGCAAGCAACACCAAACAAGCCCTAAAGACAGCACACGGTAAAAGAGAATATGCAAGGTAAAACAGCCCCCACCCCTTTTGCCGGTGCACAGGGCAGTTTGCTGCAATCATAACTTTTCACACAGGATGGCAGTAACACCTCAAAAATACACCACAGCTTCACTTCTCACCAAGGCGCGGCTCAGGCACAGACACAACCAAACACAACACACGTCTGAACTTTTAAGACACACACACAACCAAAATAGCAGCAATCAAACCGGAATTCGCTTGGTCCACCCCTAAAACCGCTAGCGGCCGCTCCACCAGCCAATCCCTTCCCCGGCTGGACACATGTCAGACCAACCGGTGATTGCAAGCCCAAACCCACCAGGACCCTTTCCATGCACTCAGACGTCTCTGAACAGCTTATCAGTGGTCCCTACGGGGGGCCCCTTTTTAATAGAAATACTTACCAATCCTCCACTGCTCAGGAGGTCGTTGTCTGTCGCCGGAGTGAGCAATCCGAGAAGCGGAATCCCTTCCAGGGAAAATCCCAGGAACGTGACTTAAGAAGTCCACCGCTCAGTCAGTCCTATGGCTGGCAGAATACATCACATCTGGGTCACCAAAATGATATGAAGAAAGACTCTAAAACTCAAAGACAACATGAGTTATAAAGTAGGTATGTATTTTCAGCCAGACGCATGTAGGATTCCTCTGCAAAGGCATATGTATCTACCTGCTCTCTGCATTCTTTTTTATTCTCCAAAATGTTACATATACCTTAGGTTTTGCAATACATTTATGCAGATTCATTTCCTGCCTCCACCTTGTCCCGCTTCGTATGCAAATTAAATTATCAGCCCTTGCGCCTGCGTATTTGTCTCTGGTGGTCCTCTTTGGGGTCCTTGGGGGTCACAGGGGGATGAAGTAAGTAGTCTTTATCAGAGTTGACATTCTCAACCCCTCTTCTTGCGCATGCTTACTGATCCTTTGGTCACAGTCCAAACCATGAGGTTGGTTTGATCTGCTTCAGGGGTCCATATATAAAAAGGAACACAGGCTAACAGCAATTGTTGCTTAATCCAGAATGGTCTCTTGAGCGTGTTGAATTACTAATGCAAACTAACATCCCTGAAGCCCAACCAGCCTGCACTTCTTTCCTAAAGCCATCCTTTGAGGGTTGGATGACATGGTTGCAAAGGCAAGCACACAGCAGGGGCAGAATGCAAAGGGATCTGACTGGAATATTAGGGACAGGGCTGGGAGTTCTAAACGAAATTGATTCAGAAGTATTAGTGAATAAATTGGCCACTGCTACAAGTAGGCTAACAGAATTAAAACAGCCCTGACAAACATCCCAGTGTTGGCATTGGGAACCAGTCAGTGGCAGGTTTCAAAAGTGTTACCCAGTTGGGAAAAAGCGAAGGACAAAGACCAAGGGTTAATCATAGATGCACTTGCTATGGCTTAGAGTGATATATCTTTGGCTTTTAGCTGTATACAGGCACAATTATGGTTGCAATCAACAGCTGCCTTAATTATAAGAGAAGGAAGTGAAGGAGCCTTTCCAACTGAAATTCCAAAAGCTGTCTAGGTAAATTTTACTTATGATCCTATTGCTAGCATGGCTACTGCCTTTGTACTCACTATACACAATGCCACAGTTTACGTTATTCACCCCATTCTAGCCTTAGGATTAAGTCATGAGAGCTCTATCCTTTGGAATAGAGAGCACGGGCACGGAGAGTGGATGAGAAATGGCAAACTGTGAATCTATAATCCTGTGTTACCTGGAAACAACAAGGGTTTATTTGTGAAAGCAACACAACTGATGCTCAAGACATGTCTTGATACTGAGCAAAGTGTTTGTCACTTTGAGATTCACCCAGTTACTAGTCAAAGAACCGTACTTGTATATATTGGTCAGGGCTGTGGGTGTTTGAAGACTTCATGTGCTTTTTTAGAAATAGACAAAGATTGTTGTAGGTTGGGTTGATTTAGTTAGGGATTTTATTAATGTTAGTTAGGTTGTTCTTTGTTCCCCTATTTTCCCTCACAGTGTTTGCTCCAAGTTGTTTACCACGAGAGCTCACCTGTCAATCTTCTCACTTCTCACAGTTTTCTCCTTACATGGTTCTGTCAGTCAGGGGTTGTCACTCCTTGTTGGGGTGTCGATCTTGTAACCATTTCCTGCTTCTTCATGAACGTTCTGTATCAATCACCCCACTTTGCACTTCTATTTGTCCCAGAGCACTGTACCCACCTCTGTTATGTTGCCATAGGTTGCTATAATCTATGTCACTCCCGTGTTGTTTGTCCCTATAGGGTGAGGCAGGTTTCCACCCCTGTCTGCCTACCCCCTACTTAATCTGTTGCAAGTTCTTTGTCCGTCAGCATTTTGCTTTGCATTGCACTGATGGTGATTCGCTCCAACCACGCATGGGGGAATAAAAGTTCTCATGCTCGCAAGCAAAGTGTCCTCTTGTCCCTTCACTTCCTCTCAGCGTGAAGCTACCAAAGCTGTGTTACCCATGCCAGGGCACTCTGCAACCCTGGAGTGCCCGCTCACGTGGCGGCTATGGCCTCTCAAACACAGTGCTAGCCAGGGCTTTTCGACTGCTTGAGGTCGTAGCAGGTAACCGCCGCAAAAGATAATGTAACTTTACTCAGTAATAATCATTCTAACTTTTGTGTTTGTCATTTTGTTAAGATTGTTGGATGTGACTTTCTGTATTTAGCACCAGATGTATCCCGCCAGCTAATTAGGTCTAACAACACAATGTATTATAAGTTGTTACCTACACCTGTTGGAAAAAACCTACAACTGTTGGAAAAAAACCCAACAGTTTATTAACAAGTAAAATGCCTACAAAGCAAGAAAAAAGGCCAGTAACTTCTAGATCTCTAGCTGTCAGACCTCACCGTCCCCCCACTGGAACAAAGATCCAAAATGCTGGAGGAAAATCCCCCACGACACACGTTACAAGATGGCGCCGGGTTCTCTCTTGGGAACTGTTACGGAGTAGTTCCAGCAGCAGATGAAAGTTTGGTGGCTCATCCAGCATCAACTTTCTCCCAATAGCCAAGCTCTATGGAACATTTATGGCAGGTGAAGCAGCCGGGCTGGATCTCCTCAATGTCTTTTCTCCCTGGCATGGCTCAGCTCACAGACTCTTGGGCTGGGAGCGGGGCCGCTCCGCTTCTGCTGGCATGATGTCCATGGGCTTGGGCAAACAGTATTCTGCTAGGAGAGCCCTGCAGACTATTCCACATATCTCTCATAAAGGCTCAAACCAACTCCAAACACTCCAGCTACAGCAGCTTTTCACAAAGGGCTGCAGAAATCCAGGACAGCAGCAAGTGAGCGTCAGAAGGCTTTTGTCTTGCTCTTGCCAGGAGAATTCTTGATGATCTGATGCAATTTTATTCACATGTAACATGAGAGCTGAGTTTTTTTATTAAAATATTTCATGATGAGTAACAAGCCTTGGGAGAATGAGGTACAGGACTGAAGTGTGAAAGCATATCCTCCAAAGTGACTAGTTTAATTGTCCGTTTTATTACTCTTGTATTTATTCCACACTAATAAGCAAAATCAAGCTTTGCTTGGAGATAAAACAGGCATGGGATACACTACGGTCCCCTGCAGGATCACCAGGGCTGGCAGACAAAGCAGGCAATCTGCTTCATTGTGAACCACTGCAGAGCTACATCCCAGTGTGTTTGTAAGTAGCACTGTATTATTAAGAGGTTCTTTTCTGCATGAGATACAAAAAGAAGGTCCCAAATGATATTCATGCAAGCATGCAGTAAAGCGATCCTGCTATCCTAATGAAGCTTTGCCTTTGGCAATTACACTCTTCGCATTCATTTTTTGACACAGACACTTCAGGTTTTCCTCCACATCCTTGCAAGGCTGGCAGTGACTGTTTCCCATTTACTTTTCTTCCCTAGAGCCAGTACAGTGGCTGCTTTGAAACAAAAAGCCCTGAGATCTGGATATCTTGAAGGAGCATGAAATGCTAATTAAATGTTCACATTGGTAATACCCAGGTCTGCACTTCCCAGAGCTCTGAAGCAGCAGTAGGAGGACCATGCATCATTCCTGTTTGTGGATGTTCATGTTTCTGGTGTGCAAGAGCAATGGCTTTGAGGAGGGACAAGAATGCCCCTATTCAAACAGTGTCTGTGCAAGGAGATGTGAAGTTTCATTTCCTTTTCTAGGATATTTTAAAAAGATCTAAGAGAATATTGTGGCATGGAGCAGGTCCCTGATTTTGTCTCCAGAGAATGGACACATTCACTCTGCTGCTGATGGCAACCCCATAAACTCACAGACTAGTTTTCCTTGCAACATGCCACCCTGCCTGGGCTTTACTAGACCAGGACTAGACCCATAGCTAAGCAAGCAAAACCAAACGTGACATAGCGTTTTTCCTTCAGGAAACCTAATTAACACAATCACATGCAGTTTCTTCTTTAACATCAGAAGCTGGCAACCATGAGGACTTCGCTGTCAAAAGGTTACAGTTTGCACTGGGCCCAGAAGTGTTTTTCCCCAAGGAAAAGCAAAATGAAATGTGAAGTTTAAAAGCTTCAAATGACTATGAAAGGAAACTGTGGAATATTTTCTGGAAAGGCAGAATTGTCAATGATCATGCAACCCACCAAGAGGTGGAGCTGAATCCAGAATTGTTTGTTCCAGCTATGCAGGAATTCATTATCCTGGCAAGCACGGGTCCATGGGAACAAGTGATCCCATAGCCCTGGGCTGAATGGCACCTAGGCTGCGGTATAGATTTCAGGAAGCCTTGTCACTTGTTATTGGCCTCACAGTCCACTCATCCTTCTGCAAACAAGTTGCAAACAACACAGTTGGACTGCTGTCCTGGGTAAATATACACACAGATGTCTTTTCCAAAGCAGTGCATCTTTTCCCAGTGAAATACACGACCTCTTCTTATGCATGAAATTGTGATTGAAGACACCTGTGAGCCAGATCCGTGTGAGATTGCAAAGGAGCAAAGCTTTGGCATTTGGGCACACTTTTCTGTTTCTTTGCTCAGGCCTTTTGTGAGCACAGAACACATCCAGGTAGAAAATTTTTGACTATACAGGATCTTTTGAGTCCATTGTCCCCCAAATATGTGAACAGGTGGCCCTGTTGTAATGCCAAGCAACAAAGACCAGCACAAATGACACAAAGAAAATATGGCAAAAGAGGAAGAGTGGCTCAATGAGGAAAGGATGTGGTGAGACACTGGCACATCGAGTCAGCTGTACTCCCATAACCTCTAGGTTAGCAGGTCCTGGTCTCACATTCTCCTTTTGGTTTATTTACATTTTATTTATTTAGGTTTTTTTTAATCATTAAAATAAAATATATCCAATTAAAAAGATGTTATCAAAATTTAAAGATACAATCAAAACACATTTATTCAAAACTATGAGAACATATGTACAAAAGTAACTATTTAAAAAATATTCTATAAAATTCTATGGAATTCTAAAAATGCTATAAATCCTATTCTTGAAACATTCTTCAGACAGTTGGTAGCTTCTTTCTGAGCTTGGAGGAAAGAGAGCTCTTCTGGACTGGAGGCAAGGACTTTGAGGATAAGGGAACATAGGAAGTGTCCAGAGAAATCTTCTTGGTACGACTGCAGCCAGTCAGATCTGCAAAGTGGAGAGACCAAGCGTAACTAAGGCCACAATGCAAAACTAGAGCATATAAAACTCCATATTTCATGGGACAGACTTCCTGGAAACTTCTAAACAGCTGCACAGGGAAACATGCTCCTGCTGGCAGCCCCTTAAAGAAGGCCA
Source organism: Vidua macroura (assembly GCF_024509145.1). Classification (NCBI taxonomy): domain Eukaryota; kingdom Metazoa; phylum Chordata; class Aves; order Passeriformes; family Viduidae; genus Vidua; species Vidua macroura. The sequence goes on along the minus strand of NC_071573.1, from coordinate 33,450,330 downwards.
GGGCAAAAACCCTGACCCACTTCCACAGAGCTGCCACAGGAACAGCCTGACCTCTGGGCTGCCCTGGGACAGCAGGGAGCCCAGAGCCCTGTGCTTTCCAGGAATGGCTCAGCTGCACATGCACCCTCCTGCTCCTCTCCCTGCCCCTCAGCTGAGCAGCCCTACAGCTCCACGGGGCACTGGGAGCAGCACAGCTCATTGCAGGGGGCACATGCAGGGCACAACTTCTCTCTGGCAATGTGCACAGGCTCTCTGGGCTGGCACAAGACCCTCCTCCTGCCAGAGATCGGCCCAGCTCCCTCCTCACCTCTATGTGAGGCTGAGCCGTGCTCGGCCTTCACTTTGTCCTCACTATGGAGTTGCTTCAGGCCCCCCATGTCATGACTAGGAAGGACGATGGAGAGAGCGGGGGCAGATGCACACCCTTCCTTAGTATTTTGTCATTTTTGGCACAGCGGAAAAGTCACATCCGGGAGAGTCCAACTCAGCACTTGGTCAGCTTTCTGGAGAACATCAAACCTTCACCAGCCCAAAATGTTGGAGAGGTTTTCCCACACGTGTGGAGGCTTGCTGGCTGCACACTTCTTCAGCTTGGTGCCCATCACCTCATAGAGGGCATTGGCAAGCTTGGTGACCACACTGCGGACGTTGGCGCTTCGGACGGGCAGCGCGTTGTTCTCCAGGAAGGACCAGAGCACGGGCAGGGCGTAGCGCTGGACGACTTCAGGGCTCCTGGGATAAACCCATTCCACAAGCACTGCCGGGAGAGAGACACAGCTTCTTACCCACCAACCTCAATGCCAACAAGGATCTACCTCTAGTTTTGCTTCTTGGAAGCCTCTCTGGCTAAGATCAGTGAAATAGCACATCAGTGAAAGAGCCCCATGACCCAGAAACGGGCAAAGCAGCTGGTGATCCTTGAAACAGAACCACCAACCCCTCAGGACTAATTTCTCCAACCAGAGCCTTGTACCTGTGGCAGACTTTGTACCTTTACTAAATCATTTCACAATCTGTTTCTGCATGAACAATGAATGAAATGTCATATTGCCTTTTATTTCCATTAGAAAGTTCTCTAAACCCACACTGAAGATTTGGAAACGCACCATAGGGAGGCAATTGAGTGATTTCTAATAAAAGGGGTGATTCAGTTTTTGTAACTTTGATGTCAAGTGCCAAAAGTCTAATCTGCCTCTTCCCTTTGCTCAGTGGCACACAGCAAAGGGTCACTATTAGAACACACTTCAAAACTCCAGCCCACCAGAGATGGCTGCTGCTTGACAGCTGGATTAGAGACATCGATGACTACCTGGTATCTTTGGAAGAATGCTTTTGTGGCTGCCAACAAAGAGCTGTTTCAAACCTCAGTGTGTCTTCGAGAATTACCCAGACCCCATTGCCATGGCATTTGAGCATTTTCACGTTTTAATGGCATTTCCCCTCCCAATGTTAATGGCATTTTTTTCTTATAATGTCCCAGTGGACATTAATAAATAATAAATAAATAGGGGCATAGAGAAAGAAAAATGCTACACAGGGGACTGAAATTTAACCAAAACACAAGTGTTTTCTCACATTGTCTCTGATATCTGTTCTCTGCTCATTTTCTGAACTCTATCAAACACAGACAAAAATTTGCTAACAACAGGCTCCTTGCATGGCAGATTTGGCCAAAACCTGAAATGCTCTGGAGATCATTCTTATTTTCTGATCAGGCAAAATGTTATGTAGTAGCTATTTATTATTCTGTGGTGGAAGAGACTTCATTTTCTCTATGCTGTTAATCCACCAGCAGTCATCAACACTGAAACATCTCCTGAAAGTACCCAAAACCAATTCTACTAAGCAGGAAAAGGATTATGGTACGCATTTCAAAATGGGAGTTCATTTGAATTTAAATGCAATTAAAGACATTGGTCACTATGGAACTTGAGAAGAGAAAGAGCTGTCTGTTCCCACTAAACCTCAGAGATTACATTTGCACTTTTTAAGTAGTCCTAATTCATGTTCATTCCTTTCTTTGAAAAAGAGATCAAAATAACTGCAAAACTAAATTCCCTATTCCTGGAGATCTACTTTACTCAAATGCTCTGTTGTGGTGGTTTTAAAGAGTCTTCGACATTCCCAATCACTGAACATGCCCTTTTGAGATTCATAATGAAGACACAAAGTGTATTACAACTTGCATTTAAAGATGCTGGCATAATTAACAGTATGTTTAGCCCCAGTTAAAGCAAGGCTATCAATCGTCTTCTCTACTATATACTGAGATTATAATTTTTCCATTCCTTGGCTACTGCTGACATAGCAAGCTCCTCTGAGGAATCAATTATCAGCTGCATTTGTAGCATTTTGGACAGTGCTGACACAGGAAGACACTGTTTGCACACCCTGAAATGCTCAGTCCAATGCCACGTGGACAGCACTGGCAGGCAGCCTCAGCACTCTGCTTCTGCCCCTGTGCCCCTAAAGGCTGCCTTGTACTAAATCCGTGCAACGATACATGTGATAGACTCTAATAGAGTATCTGATAGAGTGTGATACACTCTGTGTGGTGAGTTTTGACCTAAGTTGTGATCCCCAGGCTCTGCACGGTTCAGCCTCAAAACTTTTCAAGAGCAAAGTAAGAATTCTGTGAGAACAAAACAAACTCATCCCCTGGAACAGCATTTGCTACCACTTTTCCTAAAGGATCACAGATGCCCCTGAGCTTCCAAGAGAGGAGCCAGCTGCGGTATTTTTAGCCCCTCCATTTCCTGGAGGTGGGTTCTGAGATGCCCCAGTGAGAGCTCAGCCCCGAGGCTGAGCGCTGCCCCCATCGCAGATGCTGCACAGCTCTGCAGCAGCCAGGGAAAACCTGCCAAATACCCCTGCCCAGGCTATTGGGCAGGAGGGACAAGCTCAGCACCTCCTGATGTGGAGGAGCTACTCTACTGTCTATTCCCAGGCATTCCCTGTAAATACCTCTTGGCTTAGGAGGGGAGGCCATACCTGTGATACACTCCGTGACATCCAGCAGAGCTTCGCCACTCAGTTGGCTCCATTGGTGGCTGAGCTCTTTCATCAGTGATACTTTATCTACAAGTGAAAGACATGTTTCTGCTGACTCTTCTGAGGTCATAGGAGAAAGGACAGTGGGGAGGGAAAGGGCAGGGGCAATCCTATTTTACAAAATAAAGTAATATTCTGCTGATTTTTGTATCCTTTTCTTCTTTCCTTCCAGCCTACTTGGCAGGGTTTAAAATTCCAAAAGAAAAGCTCTCCTTTCACATTTGTAAATCCAAAGTTGTCTGCTGTACCAGGAGCTATGTTAAAACATTTCACATCAGGGACCTCAAGAGTTCAGTCACATGTAAGCAGTGAAAAGGTTTTGCATCCCAGAGCAAAAAGGAAGAAGCCCATATTTGAGACACAGAGTTAGACAGTTCACGAGTTCACAGAGCAGCTGAGATGGAGAAAGGGGAAACTCCCCTTGAAGACATGCCTCTTCAACACTTCATCTTTCAGGCGTATTCCCCCAGTGTGGCATTTTCAGAGCTGACACACATCTGTGTGGCAAAGGAAGTTAGAGCAGCCCTTGCCTATTTGCTGGAGCCATCTTGCCCCATGCAAAACAACATGTGGAACAAGGCATCATTGACAGCTGGATTTAGACCTGTTTGTTTTAAAGAAATGAACTTGGTGAATCATAAGTTCCCCTTTGAAAAAAGAAGACAAAGAAGAAAGGTGGAAAATAGGCAGCTAATGCCTATAATGTAGAGCCTTCCAGGTGGCTGCTCTGCAGAAGCTCTGATGGGCCAGTGTCCCTTCATGCCAACAGCAAAGATGTTCATTTGGGAAGGCAGACAAGGTTCAAGCAAACTCCAAAACCCCTTTGCCTCTGAACTGTAGCAAAGCTGTAGTCCAGGACTTTCTCTTCAGACCAGCAGCACAGAGCCCAGGGCGCGTGGGACTTTTGGGAAATGCTGATCACATTCAATCCTGTTGGGAGACTGTTGCATAAGGACTGCAGCTCCACAGCTTCTGGTGGGTGTCAGCTGGAGTGTTCCACAGACAACAACAGCTATCAAGGCACTCAGCATTCTGTTGTGTCGGAGAGACAGAGACACAGTTGAGGAGAGTCCATGCCAGGGCTCAGCCTTACCTAAATGAGCAATGGATTCTTCTAGTGCATTCACAGCTGCGGCATGAACCCTGGGATCCTTTGAGTTTAGGTTCTTTGTTATCCCTTCCACCAAACGGATGATCACCGGGTTCAGGGCATCTTCCAGGAGGCCTATGATTTCTGCCAGCACATCTAGTGCCTTCTGCTTTACTTTCTTATGTGTGTCAAATATTCTCAAGACAAAATAATCAAAAATCTGTGAAGAGAACAAACAACATAAAATCTGGATTAAAATGACCTTGTTTGAAGAGGGGATGTAGAAATGACCACTCAGCAATGTAAAAGTGAAAGTGATCCTTTCTGTCAGGTCAGCCCTTGCTTGCACAATTTCAGTGTTTTCCTGTGGGCCACTCACTGGAATGGTTGTGCAACCTCATGCTGCTTGAAAGATTTTCATCTGTTTTTAGAGGTTTGTCTGGGGACAGAATAGTTCCTATGGTATTTCTCTCCACCTATAAATCATTTAATCAATTCCATTTATAAATGCAAAAGGCTACCTTTGCTTTACAAGTATGGAATGAGATATTTACAATGCCCAGTTTTCTATACAGTTGTCTCAAGTACTGAGGGCAATTATGATTTTGCCAAAACTGTGGCTGGAGGAGGTCTAAGTTTTATTTTGTCTGTCTCAGAACCTGTGTCTGGAGAAGGGCAGGGCTCTGATCAACTCTTCCAGGATTCAGACCATTTCTCTAACTAACAGGTAGACTTCTGAAATGTAATGTGCTGTACAGCTCTCAGTAGAGCAGGTTCAGTCCCTTGACAGCCCCATTATCAGGCACCATTTTCTGGAAGAAGGGAAAAAGCATCTACTGGGAGGAGAAAGGACAGATCTGTCCTTAGCTGTTTTCCTCCTTTTCCAAAGAGAAAAAAAGGCCCCCCAAGAAGGGTGAGCACCATCTTTACCAAGAGGAATAGGGACGAGGATGGAAATGAGTAGCCAGAGTTGTGCCTGTGCCAGACAAGATGGAGTTTACAGAAGTATCCTTTTAAAAACATATCATTGAAACCAACCCAGCCTGAAACTTCTCTTCCGCACACAAACCCATTTTTTGTCTAGAGAAAAATTGCCTTTATTGCTTTCACTGGCTGGATTCCCTTCACTTAACCCAACTGGTAGTAGGAGACAGCAGCAGTTATACCAGCAGAAAATTCTGTCATCATCTGATCAACAGTATCAATAGACACCTGCCAGACAAATACAGCTGGACTGAAAAATCTTGTCCTGAAGCCTGGACCTGAATTAAATTTCTCTGGGTAAGAGGGACCAGCCTGTCCCAAACAGTCAGGATGTACTGCCAAGACACACTAAATTAACTTTACTTCTACAGGCTTGGGAAAGGAGCTAAAGGAAAGGAACAATGAAGATACCCTACATACTTGGACAATGTTAGTGGAGATGAGCTGGGGTTTGGTTTTGGACAGGTCTAGGAGGAGTGCCACTCCTTCCATCCGTGTCTGAAACCCCTTGGCTTGCAGGAGATGGTAAAGCTTCTGGAGTGGCTCCATCTCTTCCACACCTGCAGGTAACGTGACCCGGGCTTTTGCATGGTGTAGGAGGCGTCCATCAGAGGTACACTTCACCCTGGAAAATAAAACCAAATTAGGATCTGTTGGTGATAATACCTTCAGTTAATTGTGAGCAAAACATCTTGAGGAGCTTTCCTAACGATGTGATTTCAAGCTAGAAAATCATGAGTTTCTGAAGAACAACGTGGACCTCATGACCATCTTTATGGGATACAACCTGCAAGTAACATTCTCCCAATGCTCACTCAGGAAAACCAAGGATGAGATGCATCTGATCTATCTTCAGATGGCTTCCAAGGCACACAGGTCACATTGCTTTGTGGGGAAAGAGAGACACTACTTCCAAGTTTAAATGCCTCCTCATATGGGACATGTGTGTCTTATAATAAGGAAACACATCATTCTGGAGAAGTGCCTCTAAAGCCAGGCATGGCAATCTGGAAAAGTAGCTTCAATGCATCTGAACAGATGAACAGGGGCATTTCTGAAGGATCCAGAAAATCAGTAACAGATATAAAAACAGAAGCCAGACATGCCAGAACTATGCTCACATTTCATTTGCTTCCCTAGAGAATAGATCCACAGCTTAACAAACCCACTGGGAACAATTCTCCTGGATCAACCTGTCTCTTCCATGAGCATGGGAAGATGCTACTGAGGCACGTGGTCACTTTCCTGCCCCCGCTGAGCATGACAGAGCTAAATAAATCCCCTGTTATCAGAGGAGAACGGGTACAAGTAGCTCTGCCACTGGCATGAAGAGACAGCAAGGACCAAATTCCTGTCTTAAACGCTGATTGCAGCACACAGGGAAATAAACCAAACGTGCTGTCCATCAAGTAAACCATATGAAGGACAAGAATATCAAGACAACAAGTCCACATTGAGACACCTGTTGACCAAAATTGCTCAGGAATTGCTTTGCTACTTACTACTCAAACTTCGTACTGTTTGAGGGTAAAAAAACCACGAATCAGCCAGGCCAAACCACATGGATGAGAACTGCATCTTTGGGGAATGGTGTCTTGCTTCAAGACTGGGACTTCTCATTAAAACATCCATCTAAGAAAGACAAAAGACTCCACTCGGATGAAAAAAAACCCTGGTTGAATTTACTTGTCCCAAGTCAGGCAGCAGAAACTTGGCCCTCTCCTAGCCTCTACAGCACTGCCCTTGGCACTGCACTGGATCGTCTGAGCTGCTACCAATGGGTGTCTTTTTGTTGCCCAATTTCTGAGGAAAGCCCTCCAGAGAAGTTGTGTTCAGCGTAATGCAGAAGTAGACATTTTTTTATCCTAGAGCATTTGTAGGGAAAGGAAACAATCTCTGGCAGTGGTCATCTCCACCAGAAAGATTTTCCTGAGGAAGAGGCATGTAAAGCACATGTCATGTGCTTTGTCACATCTGACAAAAGTGCTCACATCTGACCAATGTACCGTTTGCTAGAAGGCAATGTGTCCTGGGGGTTCTTCGAGCCATCGTTCCTCTTCTTCACCAGGTTCTTGACAGATGGGTGTTCACCCTTCTGGTTTTCCATCCCCTACAAAGACATCAAGAAACTCCATGAATCTTTAGAATATAAAATAAAAAATCCCCTGATTAAAACACAAGTTAGAATCAGGATCACTGCTACCAAGGCTTAGGGAAACATTTCCTAACTTACAGAAATAAATGGACCAGAGATTCAGTGATGCCAACTCTTTGTTTACAATAGCCCAAGGCAGGTTATGGGTGCTATCATACTGAGCAGCAGTCTAAAATCCCAAATTCATTAGTCTTGAGCTTAAATGGGAATAATGCAAACTGGTAGGCAATGAGTGCTCTTAAAGGAAACAGCAGATTTGGACTATTTGGGGGTTGACCCACTGTGTTGGAAGTTGATTTGGTTCAACACTTACTCTCCCTGTTCCTGCACAAAGGCACACTCCCTGCTATAATATAATGTAGATAAAAAGAAAAAAATCCCCCCCAAACAAACAAATGATTTTCCACTAGATGCTGCTGAATTCATCAAGCTTCTTCCAGCTCCACAGGGCTTGACAGCAGGGCAGTATTCCCAAAAGACAGACAGTAATTGCAGTAATTAGGATTGACTTGGACATCTTTTGTATATTTGGAAATTTTCTTGGCAGTACTACTTCCGGTGTCTTTTGCAAAGACTCTTGTTATCTTCAGAAGCACTATTCTCACTTAACTGCTTTACTGGCGGCAGAGTAAGGAGAGCACAGTGGGGCCCTAGCCTTGAATGTAAACCCATTTTCTCCACTTTCCCTTTCCCCTTTGTGATATTCAAAGAATTCAAAACCCCACTTTTTTCCCTAATAACATCAGTTCCTCTCTGGTCTGCAGATGAACAGGCTGGGGATTAACAGCTCATTCCCAGGTGCAAAATGATGCAGCAGAAGAGGAATGAGATAAAGACACAGTGGGTATGTTTGATCTCATATTAGCAGTGGCAATACTTGCACAAAGGAGACACTTCTTCTGCCAAGCACTTACTTTCTTCTTAATTCTTGTCAGGATATCTGCCAGGTCATGGGTGGAAAGAGATTGTTCCAAAAGCTTTTTAAATTTTTGATTATTCAGCAACATCTTCACCATCTCCTGTCCATAATGCCTAAGGAAGGAAGGAAAGAAATGAGAGAAAAGTGAACAAAGGAAGAGTGTTAACAGAAGAGGCTGATACCTTAAACTCATCAGGTGCAATGCTTGCATGAGAAGGCATTACCTACTCAGCAAAGAGGGAGATTTACTTCACTTGACACTGCACAGTGTTGTCAGCTGAACATAAGAGGCAAGAGGAGAATGTGGGGCCACATAAAAATACCATTTCACTCTGAAACTGTGGGTGTGCTTCTGTGGGATCAAAGTATCCCAGGGAACAAGCAAAACACATCTGCTTTGTTGTCAGAGCTTATTAGCAGTGTCCTTCTGGCATTGCACAATAATTTGCATTTCTTTTACTGACAGGGAAGCCCGAACAAAACACCTCATGATTGCTTTTGATTATTCTATACTATATGTATGCACAGGGGCAGCTAATTACTTTGGTGTTCTTGGCAGCTATTAATGGGAATTTAATCATCAAAGTAAGGAGATTTTGGTGGTTTGGGTTGATTTTGCCACTAGGAAACCACAGTTTTCTTCAAGAAGAAATTTGGAGGTCACTGAGCCACAGATAACAGCATTCTACAAATCTGCAGAAGAGGTTTAGAAAGACTGAATACGTTGGCTAAAGACCTTTGAAATATTTCTAGGGAAGTCTTAAGTTAATGAGAAACAGATGTTTGGGATCCTTCAGTGATGAACATTAGCCAACACTATGGCTTTATCTTGTGCACCTAAGGCAAATCAAAACTGTTTGACTGGCTAATCGGAACTCTTCTGATCTCAGTAAAGAATCCTTCAAGTCACAGGAAGTTGGCAATGTCCTTCTTGCTGGCCAACCTCAGGTTACCCAGTACAGTCATTTCCCCAGGCAACCCAGAGCAGTGGTCACAGCACCAAGCCTGACAGAGATCAAGAAGTGTTTGGACATTTCTCTCAGGCACATGAAGTAACTCTTAGGGTGTCCTGCACACAGCCAGGAGCTGGACTTGATGACTCTGATGGGTCCTTTCAAACTCAGCATATTCCATGATTCTATGACCCTTATCCACACTGTGAGGTAGCCTATTATTTCCTTTAGTTTCCACTCTTTTGTGGTTTTACCTTTTATAGCCAGACACAAACCCGTTTTCCCGTTTTAGGAGGTGAAATGAAGATCATTACCTTGTGTCCTGGTGACAGTCCTGAGCAAGTGTCCCTGCCACATGTGCCAGCATCTCAGCCCTGGGTGTGCTTGCAAGCTTCGTGACTCCCATTTTCTCCATCAAGGACAGGAGGAGTTCAGCCGCACACTTCCGCTCCTGGACGTAGCGGCTCCTGGGAAGAAGAGAGCAAACCCTGGGGCACAGGGAGAAGGAGCAACAGCAGCACAGGCCTTGGCCAGAGCGTGCTCCCTGTCCTTGCTGGGGGAAGGAGCCTGGGTTCTCCCTGCAACTTCAGACACCTGTAGAAGGTTCTGTCCTCAGATAAACACAAAGTTAGCAATTTACAGCAGGACTGCCTGCAAGGAAGAGGGAGGAATTCAGCCTCTCTGCACTATCTGATACTCAATTTCTTTCCCAAAATTTACTCAGAGAAAGATTAAAGGAATTGATGACATATAAATTATTTAGAAATTAAGGACAATTCATGCTGACCCATTAGAAGGCCCCCATTCACCCATTCATCCCCAAATCTGCAGACCTTTGGAAAAAAACAAATGCAGGGAAAACATGCTGTGAGGCGGGAAGTTGTGGAATATCCAACAATGCAGCCTGTTTCTTTTCTAAAGCTTGGTAAGGGATACATCTGAGTGTTTTTACCCTATTGCAAAGATGAGGAAAGGGTGGCAGTCGGTTTAGCCAGGTTGTCCTGTTCTAGAGAGTGTCTCTTGGGAACTATTAGGCCCAGCACCAACACTTAAAGCAGCATTTGCTTCAGCTGTCCCATTGCACTCAGCCTGTGAAGGTGCCTGTAAAGTGATTCATCACCTGAAGGCTAACATGAAACATCAGTTTGAATAGAAAGTAGAACTCTAAGGCCAGGACAGTCATACAAGTCCTCCTTTTGGCAGGAGTTGCACCTGCTGTGCAGGCTGAGCCACACCCAGCACATTCTCCCCCATGTGCTCCACGCCCCAGCAAGTACCCTCCTTATTTCTCAGGTTAATGGCATCATGAGGATATGTGGTTTTCCCCAGGGCCTATGTGCTTAGTGCTGTGAAATACCAAACAGTGCTCACAGCTGCAATTGCAATTGTCCCTCTTCCCACAAAAGCACAAGGCTCTATCCTTGGCCTTTGCTGGCACTTTCACCTCCCCACCGTTCACCACGTCTAGGAAAATCTGACAGACTAGGAGAACTCCAGGAAGCAGCAGGAAGCTGAGTCAGAGGAGTTTTAGTTTGAATATCAGGAAGAAGTTTCTTCACCCAGAGGGTGGTTGGGCAGTGCAACAGGCTCCCCAGGGCAGCGGTCACAGCACCAAGCCTGACAGAATTGAAGAAGCATTTGGACAACAGTCTCAGGCACACGGTGTGACCCTTGAGCTGTTCTGTGCAAGGCCAGGAGCTGGACTCAATGGTCCTGATGGGCCCCTTCCAACTCCCCATATTCTACAGTTCTGTGATTCTGAGAACTAATAGGCTGCAGGAGGGCAGAAACAGGTGAGAAGAGGAAAGAAACGAGGTTGATCAGAGAATCAAATCCGTGAGTTCACAGAAGATGCAGGATACAGGACCCTTCCCTCCCACTATTCCCATTCTCTCTCTCATCCCTTCCTCCACCCACACACTAGAAGGAGAAGAATATCACTAAAGAGGAAGAACCTACTTGACTCCCCTGTCAATGAGAACAGTCATTGCTCGTGCAGGAGTTACATTCTCCACCATGGTCCCCAGGGCTTGACAGGCTGCCTTCTGAACAAACGCTGGGGAGTTCCACACCATGTGGAGAAGGACTGGAGCAACCTCATCCACCTCAGAATCCATCTCCGTCCTCAAGATCGCAAACAGCTCTCCCAGAGTAATCACTGCAGAGTAGGACACCTTTGACCGGAGGTCGGTCACCTGGGGAAGTCATGAGGGGAAATGTAAGAATCACCTTGAAAAGAAAACCAGTTTCCTTGGACACAACTCCGAGGAAATGACAACACGTCCTACTGTGTCCAGAGGAACATAAAAGCACAGTAAGAGCAGAAGAGCCCAAGCACAGAAGAGTACTTACTCTGGCACCAATTTCTGCCCTCAGACCCGCTTACTGCAGGCATAAAAATATATATTTCACTAAAGTGTTCTACTTTACCCTTCTATAATGTCAACTGCTTTGATTTTAGGGCCTTTTGTTTGAAAAACAAAGAAGCAAAATAAAGCAAGGGCTGCTTTCAAACCATAAAGGCACAAGTCATAAAGATAAAAGACTCAGGTGCTCCTGTTCAAAAAAGCGACACCTGTAGTTGAAGCACTCAGCCAGGAAACAGAAAACACAGGCTCAGGTCTACAGACTAATTTGCAGTGTTGAATTACAGCTTGGGCAGAGATTGGGACTCCATATAATGTCATTAACGTCTCAGTTTCTGCATTGCATTATAATGGTACCACACTCAAAGACAAGTGTCAGATACCCGAACTACCAGTAAATACATCTGCATGTATACACAGGTCCTACAGATAGCTCACAGACATTAGAAATAGAAGGTCTAAAACCAGAAATGAAGGCAATCCCTGAGCACACATGGAAATGAACAAGCACATACCTACTCTACACACCCATGTATGAAGTGTGGGGAACAATTCAGAACAATGTTCTCACCTCGCTGGTAACTGCCAAGCAAATCTCATGAAGTTGACAAAGCAGGACTTCTGAATGGGACTCAGCCAGGTCTTTGATGATGAAGAGTCCCTTCTCCTTCAGCTCCCTGAAAGGCACGTAACAAAAAGATTGATTTTTTTTCTCTACCCAAGAAATAGGCAGCACCCTCTGAAATGATCAGGCTGGCAGCTCAGTCAAACCATGGGAGATGCTTTTCAAGGACTATTTAATGAAATCGTAGAACATGTTGCCACAGGATGCTGTGGCTGTCAAAAGCATACAAAAATCCAAGAGGCAAAGAGAGGGGTTTGAGAGTCTTCATTTGTGGCCTTTCTGAAAATCTCTGGCACATGAAGTCTCTCTGTCTCTACTTCCTAGAAGCTGTGAGGCCAGGCCATGCTGCTGTTTCTTGTCACCTCCCTGTACCTGTCCCTGAGACACAGTCCCATTGGGCTGTTACTGAGACATTTTCCTTCTTTGTCAGCCCCAGCAGGCAGTTCAGCAGTGAGAGTCTGTGCTGCCACTCTGGAACTGAGTTACCACTCTATAATCTAGGCCTCTATAATCTACCCACTCCACTGCACCACACACCTTCCCCAAAAAAGCAGCACAGTGTTCCAGAAGATTCCACACCTCGGCAAGAACTGTTGAAATTCTGGCTTTTCCCAAAATACTCCTACCTAAATCAACCCCCACAACAGCAACATGTTATTTAAAAGGTGCAAACAACTCTGTCTCTCAGTACTTGCTTTGTGCAGACCCTCAGCTACAGGAAGGTATGTGAGGCATCAGGGCTGCAGCACAGGGCTGGTGACCAATCCCACAGGCACCTCTGGGTGTCATCTGGACCCCCCATACCTGCAGAAGCTCTCTGCACCTCACAGGGCACCAAAGAGAAATGGGAAGAGAAAGCAGAAGAGAAAGGGCAGAGCAAAGGCGACTGCACAAGGAGATGCATCATGGCTGATTTTCATGCTTATCCCAGTGTGAATGGAGTCCTTATCCCTGTGTGAATGAAGCATCCACCAGGGAGTGGATGCTAACCCAGACATCAAAAAGACAACCAATATCACCTGACATTTGCAGAGGTATCACCTCTGGGCCTCCTTCTGTCTGTGTAGAATTTTGGGACACATTGTGAGTATTGACAAAACATCTCAGGCCCATATGAAGCAGTGAGAAGGAAAAAGTTGAATTCTAAGAATGCAAGATTCCTAGAGGATTTTATTTCTTTTTCCTTCTCTTCTGCCATGAGCCCTTCAGGAGTATTGACAGGCTGAGGGACTTGAAAGCACAACTCAGTCCATTTCTCAGAAAGAGGAACTCCCTGGAGCTGCTTCTGGGACTCACATGCAGGAGGTCACAGGAATACCCTGTCACCTGCCGTTGCTGTCAGCAGCGGGAGCAGAGAGGAATCTTACTCAGTCCCACTGGCCTAGTGGCCCAAGGCATCTAAATCTCTACACTCAAAATTGCTGCCATCCTGCTTCTGCCTTCAGTCAGCAAATCACTGCAGTCCACAGCTTTCTCTCTTCCCTCAAGACTGCCTTTACAGCTCCATGGAGTAGCAGGCAAAGCAAGGAAACAGCACGGACCTGCTGCAGCTGGAGCAGTGCTGCAGAGCCAGGCCAAGAAAAGGCTGCTCTCAAATCCTTATCCTCTCACTGCTCTGCAGTGGTTTCACCAGTGCCCTTTGGCCCTCTGGGCTCTCGGGGCTCAGAGGTACTAGCAAGACACGCTTCTAACCTACCTTAATGCTAAGAGGGACACAGAGTGAACGGGGCCTTTCTTACCAGTCGTCTCTGCTGAGCAAGGAGAGTGCTTCCAGCAAGGACTGCTGTGGGTCTGAAGAGACTGTGTCCTTCTGCCCATTCCCACGGCGCGGCTGATCTCGGCGCTTGGCACCAGGACCAAGCCGACCAGTGGCCGTCCCCGAGGTCCCTGTAAGGAGAGGGTTGGCCATGGGCGCTGCAGCCCCGGGCAAGGCACCCCACCATGGAGCGGCCTGCAGCCCCATCTCCCAGCCAGGGTTCCATGTGGCACACACTGGCACTGGGTCAGAAACATCCCTGCTGTCTGGCTCCTGGGGCTCCTTGCTTTCCCCCAACCTCCCCCAGCTAGGCACAGGTGCCACAGCCAGCGGCAGGTTCCTGAGGCCACAGAGTTCTCACTCCCTGCGAGATAGTGCCGACAGCAGGTCTGGCTACCCCAGGAGGGAGCCCCTCAGGTGCCTTTCTTGTCTCAGTGCCCTGATTTTCCCCAGCCCTGAGGATGGGGGCACTCTGAAACTCCCTGAGGAAAGACCTGCAGCTGCCTTGCGACAGCACCAAGTCCAGTCTGAACAACCCAGCCCTGCTGAGCCTGGCTCAATCCCCACGGAGCAATGACCAGGGAACAGCGATACCTGACCCTTCACACCTGACAGCGCCTCTGTTTCCACTGACTTCAAATATTCTAGAGAGCAGGCAACTGAGTGTACATACATTTAGCCTACTTTTGGGAAGGGAGTAGTTTATGGATTTTGTTTTTTCCAAACATCATGAACCTTTACTCTTTCAGAGGTGCACATTGGCTGTATTTCCAAGATGCTGAGGTGAAATTTATTTGTTGTCAAATGGATGTGTTTGCATACTTTGCAATGCCTAAGCTTTCTCTTGCAATTTCCAGTCTAGATGGTTGATAAAAAAGCCTTCCAAATGCAGACTGGGGGAAAAAGTATGCAACAACCAATGCAAATTGTTGGCAGATGCACTCTCTTGATAATCAATTGTCCTGGGTTTGCTTTAATTGAATTTTTTGGTAAGGAAAAAAAATTTACAAGGTATGAGAAAAATCAGATGATAAATGCATTTCTTATGAAACCCATTTGTTATCAAAAGCACTGTCAATCAAAAATTTCATGTTATGCACTCAAAAGCTCATTTTCTAATGTGTAGATGAATACATTTGAGCTGTCTAAAATGATGGAGTATAAATATGGCACAGAATCTCAATGAACTGTTCTAGACTGTGTAGGGTTTTTTGCTACCTTGCATGTTCTCACAAAGTATGGAAGAACCATAACATCAAAAATATTCAGACAGGAGCTAATCTGGGTGTCACTGATGTATCCCATTCACTGACATCGGTGATGGCACTGCAGAAGTATGTAGACATACACATCTAGATTTACAGTGAATGGAGAGCCACGTCAGGCTAGTTCTGGCCAATTCTGAACATGGAAGTAGCGTCACTAGAAAAGAGCATTCCAAGTATCATTCCTAGCTCCCTTCTTCTTATCTCACCCTACCTGGGATCACAGCACAGGCAGGCTACCCACAAAGGAGAGACAAGAGCCACTAGGGACTATCTGCTGAGTATTTCCTGCAGGCAGCAAACAGTTTGGGAGCCCCTCCTGGCTGTCATCTGCTACATACGGCCGCTGTGTTTGGGTGGGTGACACAGGAGGCACTGCTTGTTCCCTCTTGGCATTGCAGGCCATGGGATGGTGGCAGCGAGGAGCCATCGGGCATGTCTGGGAGCAGAGGCACAACTGCACCAAGCTGCTGACAGCCATGCAGAGACAACCCTTGGTGGGATAGCAGAAAAGCTGCCTGCAGAGCCAGACAGCAGCACAGGCAGAGGGCCCGATGGTGAGTGAGCAACTGATTTTGTTGGCACTCGTAGGTGCACGGTGAGCACACCCTGGCAGACTGCCCCACAGCTCATCCCTGCAGTCACAGCTGCCTCCTGTCACCAGTGCTGTAGTTTGGATTATCAGGATGGGCAAAAGCCAGAGCTTAGGCCTTTACTACGGCTTTATTCAGCTCAATCTTCCAATGGACTTCTAAGAACCAACTGCTCCAGTACTACCAAGCTGGAGTAACTCCAAAGTAGATTTGCTGTTCATTCTCAGGACAGACTATGGACCCAAGATCCCATCTGTGCTGGCTCAGGCAGGAGGCAGTTTGTGCTCCTTGTGCAAGGAAAAACCCGTGCAGGAAAAAGCTGCCACAGAGCAGGCTTACCTGAAGAGTTGCATGGGAAGCTGCCATCCCCATGGATGATGGGCTTATTGGGCAGTAAGGGCACGTTGTCCTGCTTCCTCACAACCTTCTTCTTCAAGGCACTACCAGGGTGTTTTCTCTGCACACTAGGAGCCGTGCAATCAACAGGTGGTAAGCTAA
This sequence comes from Vidua macroura, assembly GCF_024509145.1. Taxonomy (NCBI): domain Eukaryota; kingdom Metazoa; phylum Chordata; class Aves; order Passeriformes; family Viduidae; genus Vidua; species Vidua macroura. The sequence goes on along the minus strand of NC_071573.1, from coordinate 33,434,075 downwards.
AGGCTGCAGGGACCAAAGAGGAGCTTGTAAGTGGAGGGTGCTGGACAGGGTGACAATGGAAAGCACCAGGAAACTTGCCAGAGGTGGGTAACATGTCTTGGTTATCCCAAAGAACTCCAAGAATAACAATGGCACACTAACATGGGACAATGATCACAGAATCACAGAATATTAGAAGAGTTTGGGTTGGAAGGCACCTTTAAGCACCATCTAGTCCAACCTCTATGAGCAGGGACATCTTAATCTAGATCAGGTTCCTCAGAGCCCCATGTAAACTGGCCTTGAACACCTTAAGGATGGACCAACAACAGCTTCTCTGGGCAAACCCTTCTGGCTCTTCATCTCCTTCAATTAAAAAAAAAAAATTCTCCCTAATATATAATCTAAATCTACCCTCTTCTAGCCTAAAACCAAATTGCAGTGATGCTTCTCCTAAGAAACAAGGAAAACCCAGTATTGCCTTGCATTTGTTTTCCTGTTCCAGAGGCTGTCAGTGGAAGTTACCAAAAGAAAGTGCAGATAAACTTGTGTGATGCCCTCGGGCTGAGTGCTGCTTCCTAAGGGCCCTGCTGCCGCCTTTGGGGCAGTGCTCACAGCCCTGCAGTCAGAGCCCCTCAGCTGGGATTCAGTCGGGAACATTGCTTGCTCCTGGGGCTACAACAGAAGCACTGGCTCAGGGCTTCAGCACAGCTCTACAAGCTCCTCAGTAGGGAGCGGTGGGAGAAGGATCTCTGGTGTTTTCATTAGAAGGAGTTGAATTTTGTTTCTTCCAGGTTGCAGCCTGGTTGAAAAGCATTCTTTTGGACTCACCCTTCCTGGAGACTGCTCTCCAGGAGAGAGTCTGAAGCCCCAGTGTACTTTGAGACAGAATTTTCTACTCTGAAAGATTTTAGAGGTGAAGGTGGGAAGCTGATATTCTTTTACTGACTTAGTGAGGCCATGAGCAAGACACTTCATGCCTCTGTGTTTTTCTTTGGGAAACAGAAATAAATCCTATGCAAGCTTCCACTCAAATGCAAGCTAAACAGCCCCCCAGTCTGATTGCAACACTATGCAAAGGGCAAGCAAGTGGTCAGAAAGGACCACAAGCATAGCCACCACTTACTTGCTTCAGCTGCATCCCCAGGCTTAACTGTCTGAGGAGGAAACTGCAAGGATGTTTCGTTTTGTCGCCTTCTCTTCAACTCTTTCTCCAAAAGCTCAATTTTCTTCCGCTCTAAGTTCTTTTGAGCCAACTTGCACAATGCAGGACGGACCTAGGTGCAATGGAAATACATCACACACTGTAAACAGAGACACACAAACCAGACACATCATCTCATCACGAGTACAGAGTCCATAGAGTGCCATAGGCTTTAATGCAGCTCCATATGCATTCCAACAGTTCCAGAGGAATGTCTCCCGTCCTCACCTTGGCAATTACACACAGTGAGGTGCAAAACTTCAGTGCCACAACCTTCTAGTGCTGCAACTGCAATCTATGTCAGGAAGCCCTGCTTGAAGCATGAAAGCCATAGGAGTGCTCCAAGACAGATGAAGAGCTCACATGACAGTGAGCAGGCAGTTCAGTTCCTACAGGCCATGGCTAAAAACCATGTGCAATACCCAGCAAGGAGAGGTAATTAGCTGTTGCTTAACACTCATGGCCAGGAATTGCAGCTGTTTCTCACTTCCCACTGGCTTCTGAAGGACTCAGCTCTGAAGGACTCTGAAGGACTTGGTCTCTGAGACCGCAAGACCAAAAGGAAGAGTCATGTGAAAACAAGTTGCAGAAACACTGATGTTAATGAGCAGAAAACTTGAGAATGAGAGGGCTGTGAGATACAGCCAGAAAGGTAACCAGGAAAAATCAAACTCTCCCATTTTATTTTGCAGTCTTGCTTACACACAACATTAGAATCATTGCTTCTCTGCTTCTGAGGATGCACTTTGCCCACATTCACTGATGTGTAGTTTGCTCTGCCATTCAGAACTTCTCTAAAAAAGCCTTTGCACATAAAGAATGCTTCTGGCATGACCTTAGCACCATCTCCAAACCAGTGACCTTGGCACCACTAGAAATAGCCAAGCAATTGCTCTGTAGCTATCAAATATATTCCCAAAATAATCCCTATCTCCCAAGGAGTGGAAGATTATGATTTTCAATGACATTTTGGGCCAAGCACTAAACAACCACTGGAAAGGAAGCCTGCTCATCCCTGTCCTTATCCCTTACCTTTCCAAAGCTGTCCCTCAGGTCACTGTCACTCATAAGACCAGGACTGGTGGGATGATCCATCTCCTTGGCCTGGCTCAGTGGGAGGCCTGGTAATGGAAGCAAAGGTTCATGTAAATCTCTAGCAGACTTCAAGTCCCCAAAAACATAATGCTGGGCAACAGCAAGACAGGTTCCAGATGGCAGAGCTCCCATAAAACACAGAGACTGGGACTGAGAGCAGCAAGATACATATGCCTAGACCCTCTCCCAAGGGATGGGCTACTGGCAGCAGACATGACATTACTCTGTTGGCCAGCAGACTGAAACCTGCTGCATGATGAAGGCCACAGCCCCTGGATGCTGGAGAGCCTCTGTGTTTGATAGAGAAGGGCAGAGATGGAGATTGCTCTTGACAGAGATTCTTATATGCCCTTATTCATGCTGATTCTAGGAAACATCTTCTTCCCAGTTCCTGAAAGAAGTCCTGGGTTCTAATACCTGTATCCATTTAGATCAACATTTCCTTCTCTTTGTTGGAATATGTTAGAGGACATTCAAAGAAAAGCCTAGGGTTGCGGGAGTGATACTCAAACATAAATTTTGTTCTTGACCCTAGATAATTAATTTTCCCCAAGGATTTTCCTTCTAAACAGTATGAGACTGGGCCACTTTATGGCCAGCCTGACTAAAGGCTGATTTTCTAAATGCAAGTAGAAAATGGAGCTCATTCTGGAATACTCTTCAGGAGCTGTTAAAATTGAGAGAACTCATCATTCTATACAACAGCTTCACAGAGGATAAAATCATGTGGCAGCACAGTAGAAAAAAAAACAATGTCAAAAAGCAGGATTTTTTTTACCCCTGCAGAATGTCCAGCTTAATTATAAAGGTGAGTAAGATATGGGCTTTGAGGAAGGAAGGTAACTCTGGATGGAAGGAAAGGCCTTGGAAGGTAAGAGCACTTGGGAAGTTGACAGGGAACTACAGATCCCAGGGTAACCTCCTTGGGACCACTGCAGTCAGTCAGGTCAGCAAAATGGACACACAAAATGTATCAGAGGCTGCAAAGCAAACCTAAAGCATATAAAGATCCATATTTCATGGGACAGACTTCCTGGAAACTTCTAAACAGCTGCACTGGGAAACATGCTCCTGCTGGCAGCCACTTGAAGCAGCCCACAGGGAAAACCCTGACCCACTTCCACAGAGCTGCCACAGGAACAGCCTGGCCTCTGGGCTGCCCTGGGACAGCAGGGAGCCCAGAGCTCTGTGCTTTCCAGGAATGGCTCAGCTGCACATGCACCCTCCTGCTCCTCTCCCTGCCCCTCAGCTGAGCAGCCCTACAGCTCCACGGGGCACTGGGAGCAGCACAGCTCATTGCAGGGGGTACATGCAGGGCACAACTTCTCTCTGGCAATGTGCACAGGCTCTCCGGGCTGGCACAAGACCCTCCTCCTGCCACAGAGCAGCCCAGCTCCCACCTCACCTTTTTGTGAGGCTGAGCCATGCTCAGCCTTCACCTTGTCCTCCCTGGCAGTGACCATGGGGACAGCGCTGCTCGGTGGCCTCTGCCAGGGCTCCTGGGCCGAGGGCCCCTGGGCCAGCCAGGAGCCAAGACCTCCATTCCCAAGGCCAGGCTTCGGCACATGAGTCTCCAAGCCAAACAGGTCGGGGAGTTTCCTTGGGAACAGAGGTATCCCAGGTCCTGTCTTACACTGAGAGCTCTTTTCCTTCTTCCTCTGGGGTTTTGTTTTAGACTCAGAAGAAGCTGTAGATCAGGTATAAGAGAAGAAGTGAGTTAATTGAACTTATGCCTTTACAATCAGCCCTTCTAATGGATGAGGAATTCAAAGTGTATTTCAGTTACTGAAAAGATTGGTTGGGTTTTTATTTTTCATGAAACTAGCATCAGTTTAATTTCTCTGAACAATATGGAGCTGGAAAGCCAAGAGAGAAGGGTTCTACTACTTCATGTGTTGCCCCTTGCCTCCCCATTACTACAGGATCCCTTTCCTTCCAAACAGTTGGAACTTCAAAGTGATCTCTAAAATCTGACACTGTCAAGGAAGTAATTGTTTTCAAAAGTGATTTTCAAGGCCTTTGTTTCTGTATATCACTCAATTCTAGGCCGGGTTTTGCAGTTTTGGGATTTTTTATATTACTCTTTATTGTAAAGAAAGTGCTGGGACACAAACAATGGCACCATATGTTAGGTGCAAAAGAAGCTTTGCTTTCTCCATTAGTTGTGCCCAGTATTCTGTGAGCCTGTATTTGTAGGGAACAAAGTGGTCATCCAAAAGTTCCACTTTTGCTCTACTAACTTGATCCAGGGGTTTATTCTCTGTGTTCGATTCAGCAGAGACAACCAAACCCAACATAAACATGACCTGCCACAAAACATTTCTGATCTTGGCTAATAATAACAATTCCAAATTTCCTTAATGGAAATAGTGGAGGGCGGGTCATTCTGAAAAAAACTCTCCAACAGAGCTGCTAGAATGAGAAGAACTAATACTTTACATGGCTTCAAAGAGGATAATATCATATGGGAGCCAAGCAGTACAAGAGGAATGCCTCTATTAAGCCTGGATTCCATCACCCTGTAGAATGCTTGGGTCAGTAATAAAAGTGAGACAGGTAAGGATTAATGACAAAACACATTTCTAGTCCAGAATTATTCCAGAAAAATTGCCACTTTACTTAGAGAGCAATATTTTGCTCTAGTTGCATTAAGCATTCCAGCTGCATATCAGCAATTAAGGAGTCATTCCAAAGGAGACATACCTAGGATTTCGCAGAACTAACCCTGAGCAAAGGGACCAGGGGATCTGATCCCTTTTTCCACACCAGCATAATTATTTCTTCAAGTCTCATCTCTCCTATCATTACACGCCCAGAGATGGCAAAGGAACAACAACAGTGTCATGGAGACTTTCACCTTGAAAGCATTGGCTGACCCAGATGCACCAGAGGCCACATTTCATCTGGCACAGTTCTGCTTGTCAGGGATCAGGCAAGGCAGGGACAGGGACAAGGCAGAAGGCATTTCCTCCCCCAGCCTCAGCCTGCAACTCTGACATAGGCAGAGACAGACAGGGAAGAGATTTGTCATTGTGAATCTGCCATAGGTGGCTTTGGGTTTGTGCTGTCAGAGGATGACAAACTCAGACCCTGCCTAGGCTGCATCCATTGGGAAGTCTCCTTCTCCTTCACTGGAAAATTCCAAAGGACTTGCTGTCACAGGACGTTTCCCTATTTCTGCCAGTGCAAAACCAGGCAATGTCCATCCATCTCCTTCACGTCTCAAAGGGTTCACCTGAGAAACTGCCCCAAGGAAAGGCTTTTGGCTTCAAGGGCAGGAGGAAGGAGTGGGAACATTTCTCATTTCATGTTAAATGCCTTCCCATTCTCTACTAATTTTGACTCTAGAAAGGCTGTAGGGAGATAAAAGACATGTGCGCAATGGAGCGGAATGTTTCTTTTTCCTGCACTGCATTTCCAGGGCCACAAGGTACCACTCCAGCTCCTGCCACTCAACAATTCACACTGGAGGAATTTTCACTGCACCACTAGAGAACACTCCCAGTGACTGGGCTTTGGGAGACTCCATGGAGCCCGTCAAAGAATTAAAATTAATTAAAGAAATTTTCAAAAGAATGGGTTTGAACCAAGCTTTCCAAATGTCAACTCTGAGTCAAGACTGCAATCGTCATTTTAGGACAGACATGCCCTGTACCTACCTGAATGGTCAGAGTTCTTCTCTTGGCTTCTGCTGCTGGATCCTGGCCTGGAGAAAATGGGGGACAAAAGAACATATGAGGAGGTAGAAAGAGAAGGGAGGGAATGGGCATACCATGAAAGGAGGCAAACCTTCTTAGCATGGTCACTGTGATGAAGGAGGAAATGCAACACATAAACCCAACAAGATGCAAAGCTGATTAAATGTCCTTAAGCTTTCAGTTGCTGGAGTCACACAGAGCTGGCCAAGCTCTGGCTGAAACACAGCAGTCATTCTTCAACTTGCATCAGAACTCCCCAATTCTGCTGTCTCTCCTTTTGGAGCCAAGTGGCTCCTACAGCCTCTCTGAAGCAGTCAGAGCTGCTGAGCTCAGACACGAGTCTGTATGCAGGGCAGCTACTTTTGTACTGCTGCCAAAGCTTGACTTTGCCTGCTCGTGCCTTACCCTGGTGACAGCCTCGTGCTACACGTGGTCAGAGCACTGCTGTCTCCTGAGAGTGATATTACACCTCCTGGCTCTTTCCAGAACAAAAAGGCTCTTTCCAACTCAGCTGCTAGGGGACAATTTTCAGATTGCACTTTAAAAGCCCTACCAAAGATTTCCAATTGGAATGATACTTCTGTGACTCCCTCTTTATTGTTATCACTCGGATAAGCTGGACAGCTACATTTTCTCACACATATCCGAGCCAATATCTTTCCATCAGGTACAGTCCTATAACTCTTCTCTAGCAACTTCCCCTCTTTGGTCTTAAGCCCAGACCAAAATTAAACATTGATCATATTATACATCTATACCCTAAAACTTATCTGGGATCTCATTTCACAGTGGAGGCCGAGAAACAGAGAAACGACACCTGATGTTTACAGAAGCAGCACCTGAATTTGCAGACACCTCTCCAATATTGGCCCATGCATATTCTTATGTCTACAGAAGTTGACAGTCATGGATCACAGTATTCAAAGACCTGCAGGATCCAGACCCGTGCAAAACAGTTCCCAAATGACACCACAACCATTACAGAGGGAATCTATAGCCATGTCCTGCAGAGGACCTGTCCTGAGGTGCTTTGAAGCCCTGCCTCCTCTTCCCCACCACCACTTCTGATCTTGGGACAATGGTGTTTGGTTTGACATTGTCCCGAATCATCATAGATGGGCAAACTGGTGAATGGATACACAGTGGTTTGCCTAAATACAGGGGACAGCTGACTGTGTAAAATAACCACATGGGATGGGAAGAGCGAGGTGAACAGCACACTGGAGCAGCAGACACCTTGGCTTACCTCATCTCCCAGGACTCCGGGAAATCCAGCTGGGGAGAGTTTTGCAGAGGCCCTGCAGCACTGCTAACAGGGAGACTTCCTGCCTTGCGTATTGGGGGAATCAAAGGTTGTCCCAAAGACCCCTTCTTCATATCCTCACCACTGGAATGCACCAAGGAAGCCTGGAAAGAGTAGAACAGAGCGCTCAGATCAAGCATCCAGCCTTGCCCCTATTCATGCCTCAAGACATTTAGATATGCCCTCAACTGGGACCTGGCAGGAAAAGACAAGTCAGACTGATGGAGCAACTTGACCCAGGATGGGGAATGCAAAGGGAGCTGGTGAGGGAGAGACCATGTCACACATTTCCCAGCACTCCCCTCATGCTCACTTTGGTGCAAGTGTGGCTGCGTTCCCAGTTTGCATCTACATGTTTGACATCAAGATGTTCTGGGGTGCCACTGCCTCCACTGGCCTTTTGGATGGCATGGGAGTGGGTTTAGATCACTCTTCTCCCCTGCCCCTAAGCTACCTAACAGCCAGTGCTGATCTCCAGCCAAGGCCCCACAAAGCCATTCTGCAGGTTGTCAAAACCTGCTTTTCTCATGCCCCTCATTTCTTCTGCTGCTGCCCTTCCCTCCTACAGTTCCCCAGCAGCCTTTGAGCCCAGATGCTGCTGAGCTCTCAGGATGCTCGCTGCTCTCCAGCTCCCACACATCCATCACCTCAGGCTCACTGGCATTTAGGAAGTTCAGCAGAGCTCCCTGTCCTGCTGCTCTCTGTAAGGTCTCTGCCTGCCCAAGTTCCTCCAGGGCCCTCATGCCATGGCCAGGAAGGGGGGTGGAGGCAGCGGGGGCAGATGCACACCCATCCTTAGTATCCCATCATTTCTGGAACAGCTAAAGAGCCAAATCAGGACCTGTTCAAACTTCAGTGAAAGGCTCAGTTCCTGTCAGGGATACATTGGGCCCTTTCTCAGCAAGGCCGAAATCAAGACATTCTGCCTATCAAAGCTGTTGTTCATCTGCCTCCTCCCAGACCCCACGGCAAACCCAGAACAAGTGCAGGTTCTGGGCCTGCTGCAAAGGCAATCGTGGGTCTGGGCTCTGGGCTGCTCTCCCCACAGCCACCTCTCATCCCTTCGCCCTGACAAAGCCATTCCAGAGCACACAGCAGCCCAGAAGCTGGTGGAGCCTCGGAATAGCAGCAGAGACAACTGTGCAGAGCGCATGGTGGTACAACTCACAAGCTGGGACAACCTGACTTTGCAGGACTGCTTGTTCCAGCAAAGACCTTTATCCATCCAAAGGAGACACAGCTGACAGAAAAATCCACCAAGACATGGAGGTGGTTCACAGATACATGTAGGTTACTAAATGGAGAAGGATTGCTTTTCCAGAGTGGACAACTTCAGCTGCTCTGACTGCTTGTTGGTGTTTTCTCAGCCATAACACAGAGGAGGAACCATGACACAGCCCAGAAACCATTCAAAGACCTCTCCTGTTACTGATACATGCTGAGGACATGAAGTCTGCACTACACACCCATTGCAAAGGTATCCTGAAGTGCAGTGTCCAGCTGAGCTCTTCCTTGGCTCAGCTGCTTCCCTGGGCTCACACCACAGGGAAAGGTCTCCAAGCTCTGCCTACAGCACTTTAACAGAAAATCTACCATACAATACTTACCTTACACCTTTTTCCATCTGAGCTCAACTCCTGGCTGTTTCTTCTGATATCTTTGTAGCCAGTGCTAGTTTTCCATTTCTTTTTCTCTCCATTACACATGTTGCTTGGCTTGATGGAAGAAGAGCTCTCTGGGATGGGAGGCAAGGGCTTGAAGGGAAGGAGTGAAGAGGGACGTGTCTGGGGAAGGTTCTTGGCAATAGAGTAGCCAGTCAGGCCTGCAAAGTGGAGACACAAAGTGTAACAGAGTCCACAATGTAAATCTAAAGCATCTGAAGCTCAGTATTTCATGGGACACATTTCCTGGAATCTTCTAAACAGCTGCACAGGGAAACATGCTCCTGCTGGCAGCCACTTGAAGCAGCCCACAGGGAAAACCCTGACCCACTTCCACAGAGCTGCCACAGGAACAGCCTGGCCTCTGGGCTGCCCTGGGACAGCAGGGAGCCCAGAGCCCTGTGCTTTCCAGGAATGGCTCAGCTGCACATGCACCCTCCTGCTCCTCTCCCTGCCCCTCAGCTGAGCAGCCCTACAGCTCCACGGGGCACTGGGAGCAGCACAGCTCATTGCAGGGGGCACATGCAGGGCACAACTTCTCTCTGGCAATGTGCACAGGCTCTCTGGGCTGGCACAAGACCCTCCTCCTGCCACAGAGCAGCCCAGCTCCCACCTCACCTCTGTGTGAGGCTGTGCCATGCTCTCAAGGGAAGAAGTGAGTTAGGTGAACTCCTACATTTATCATCAACACATCTAATGGGGGAGGTTCTCAAGCTTTTTTTTAATTTCTGAGTAAATTTATTTGGTTTTATTTTTCATGGAACTAGACTGTATTTAATTCCTCTGAGCAGTATTGAGTTAGCAAGTCTGAAGGGAAAGGTGGAAGGCTCCAATGGTAAGAGGGAAAAAAAAGATTCCTTCTTGAGGCTGGCATTCTGTGAATCCACAGGAAAAACCCACACAGCTGTGACTGCTATTTCTGCAAACCACAAAGACCTCTCTGCAAGCAGGCAGGCCTTATTGGTGTTTCTATAGCACTGTAATACCATCCTCAATGTTGGACCCAATCAGCAAGGAGAGGAAGAAGGGAAACTTTATATGTTCTGAGACCCAACATTGATGGCAAAGAATGCAACAGGACTTGCATCTCGTGACCATGTCCAGTTTGTGGTCAGCTGTGGCCACAGTCCCTGTCCTGGCTGACAGTGTGAGTGATTTGGCCGCTGTCAAAAAGGAGAAAGCAGAGTAAACTAATGATAGAATGTTGTGGTGCCATGGGTGTCCTTGCAGGGTCATCTGTAGCTGTCAGCCACCTACTCTGACACAGAGCCAGCACTGACCACCATAGACCAGTTTTCCCTGAAATCTGGGGGGATTTTTTTCCAGTTGGCATCAGCATTTCAGCTCCTTTCTATCCTCACCTTTTCCTTCAGTGGTCTTTCCTTTTCTGGTAAAGTCCATCTTCGAACCCGTGCTTCCGCCTTGCAGAAGTATCTGGGCTTGAATTTGGGATCGCTCTCAGAGTTGACAGCAACGGGAGCTTGGTACCCAGCCTTAGAACAAGGTCGGGTGACTCCAATTGCCAGCGCTTGGCACAGAGAGGCAGAGCCAGACGCGTCTCCTGCCACTGTGGCCGTGTCAACCACAACCTCCACAACCCCATTGTGGGGCTGCCCCTTTGTGATGCAATGGCCCATGGTTTTCTGATTTCCATGGCTGCAAAACCCTACCCTAACTTCATCCCTTTCCCTTTCAAGGGCAGCCAGCCCTAAGCCCAGCTAGGCCATGCCTGAGGGTTTTACACTGTCTAGGAAGGAGACCCTTTCCAAAGCTACTTTTCAAGGCCTTTATTTCTGTAATTCCCACTCAGTTATGGGTTGCAGCTTGTTGGTATGGGATTTTGTTTATTTCTCTTCACATCAAACAAAGTGGTGGGACACAATCAATGGCACCAGACGGTGGAAGTAAAAGAAGCTTTACACTCCCCAGCAGATTACCCCAGAATTCAGTTGGCCAAGAGCTGTAGGGAACAAATTGACCATCCAAACATTCCACTTTTGCTCTGTTTCCTTGTTCCAGGGATTTATTCCTGGGTTTATTGCAGAGACACCCAAACCCAACATAAACATCATCTGCCTCAAAACATTTCTGATCTTGGCAGTTCCTGACAATTCAAAATTTTCTTAATGGAAATAGCACAGGGCAGGTCATACTGAAATACTTCCCAACAGAGCAGATAAACCTAATCATGCTTGATTTGGCAGAACTAACCCTGAGCAAAGGGACCAGTGGGTCTCATCCCTTTTTCTGCATCTGCAATATTATTTCTTCAAGTCTCATCTCTCCTATCTATTCAAAGAGGCTTTGCACTCTGCATTAGATGCCCCCAGTGTTCTGTGTGCTGATACAATAAATGTATCTGTAGGGTGTAAATTGGCCATGCAAAGTTCTCCTTCGTTGTGGCAGGGCTTTATTCCTGCTTTCTTTCCTGCAGACACACCCAAACCCAACATTACAACACCTGTCTCAGAACAATTCTCATTTTGACTGTCCCTGAAAAATCAAAACTATACTCAGAGCGTTTCCCAGTCAGGTGATGTCAGATACCATCAAATACGTTCAAAAGATGCATTTTCCACATTCCGGCAAAATCATGGCCATACAGTCCACATGTTGGAGGCAGACTGCTGTTGGCAGAACGGGGCAAGCCCCAGCAGCTGCTCTCCCCATGGCTGGATGGCCATGGCAGCAGAGGCAAGTCTCTCACTGTGCCCACTGCTGTGGGACCCAGTGCTTTGGAGCTGTTCCCACTGAACTCAGGCTGCTGCTACAGCAGCAACATCACTTCACACAGTTGGTAACAAACAGCTGGAATGGCAAGAGTGCTTGGCCCAAGAGCTACAAAAAATTTTTTAAAAAGGGGAGGATGCAGGGGAATTAGAATAGTTTGCTCCTTTTTAATACAAGCGTACCTGGATTTGTGCAGGGACACTGGGATAATCATACTGGGGACTGGTTTGTAAGCCTTGTCTCTAGCAATTCCCACCAGTCTGCAAGTATTTTTCAGTACAAAGGGGTATATAAGATTTTACAACACATCCATGAGCAAGTCTGAGCCAGAAGTCAAAGCACAAGACAAATACTCCCAAACCTGCCACCCATGGGGAAAAAAAAGCAGAAAATCAGATTAAACAAGTGCCCTTGCAGCTAAATTGACTGCATTTATCTCATGGTCCAACCTTTCTGTACAAAAGCACCTCAATTCAAACACACAGCTTAAGATCAAGGAATAAAAGTGTTTTGAGAGCATTAACATTTAAATGATTCCTATTACTTTCAAGGAGAGGTCAATGCTCATTTCCTTAAAAACACAAATGCAGGCCTATTTGGGACTGCATCCTTCAAAAGCAGGAATGGAGGTTTAGAATTGCAGAACTGTTTCCATTGGAAAAGACCTTTAAGATCATAGAGTCTTTCCAATAACCTGAGACCGCTAACACTGCCAAGGCCACCACTAAAGCATATCCCAGGACGGGATGTTATTGGCCTTCTTGGCCACCTGGGCACACACTGGCTCACATTCAGCCACTGCCAACCAGCACCCCCAGGTCCTCTTCTGCTGGGTAGCTTTCTAGCCACTCTGCCCCCAGCCCTTGTGCCCCTGGAGCTGGCGCTGCCCTGGCTGGTGTTGTGCCCTGGCTTCCGCAGCGTTGTGCGGCTCCTGGACTGGTTCGAGCTGCCCGATGGCTTCACGCTGGTCACGGAGCATCCGGAGTGCTGTCAGGACCTCTGGTACTTCCTGGCCAAGCAGGGGTTCCTGATGGAGCCCGTGGCGTGGGGGCTGTTCCGCCAGGTGCTGGAGGCCATGCGGCACCGCGCCTGCCGCGGCATCCTGCACCGCAACATCGAGGCTGAGAACCTCCTCGTCGACCTGGCCACCGGCAAGGTGAAGCCCATCGACTTCAGGTGCGGCATGATCCTCCAGGACACGTTCTACACCCACATGTCAGGTGAGCCCAAAGCCAGGGCCCAGCGGAGGTTCCCCCCCTTTGCTGGCATGGGGAAGAGGGAGAGAGAGAGGGGGAATCCTCCTTCAGCCGGCTGCAGCCAAGTTGCTTTTCAGCGGGGCAGGGGCTGGCTCTTGTGGAACGGGAGCTGGCTGGGAGGGAGGGAGGGAGCAGCATCGGCCTGATGAGCTGCGCCCATGTCCCATAGGAACACCGGAGTACAGCCCACCGGAGTGGAGCCACTTCGGCAGCTGCCGTGGCCAGCCAGGCACCATCTGGTCCCTGAGTATCCTGCTCTATGACCTGGTCTGTGGGCACCTTCCTTTCCACAGCAATGACAACATCATCCGGGGCCAGCTTTTCTTCCCACCCTGTGTCTCAAGCTGGAGATGCTCATTCAAGGCACGGGAGGAAAGACGGGGTTGGGAGATGGCAGCTGGCACATAAATGTCCTGCTCTTGCAGTTAGCAAGGAGGTTGATCTCTTGGGCTTAGCTGGAGGAGGTGGCACGTGTGCCTCTGTGCTGCTCTCCTGCAGAAGGGAGGATCGATGGGAAGCTTTTGGGTGCAGCTCCAAGCACTCCTAGTGTGGCCTGGGCACCGTTGAATCCGGGAGAGCATGGAGAGGAACCTTGTCCGCTGACCAGCGGCTTCTGGTTTGTCTCTGCAGAGTGCCAGCACCTTGTCAGGTAGTGTTTATCCATGGAGCCCACAGACAGGCCATCCTTGGAAGGCCTTTTTGAGCATTCTTGGCTGCAGGACCCCCACGTGGCCCAGGAGACAGCTGAGATCCATCCCTCTGCACAGTCGGAGCCAGAAGCCCAGCAAGTACCAGCTGCACGTGTCTTGTGGTGCTGGAAGAAAACCCCAGAGCGTTTCCCTGCGTCTGCAGAATGGAGGAGAGAGCGCAGCTGAGGAGATGCTTCCACTGGTCCCCAGCGAGTTGTGGAAGGAGTGGCTCAGTGCTCCCTGTCCTATTGGAGAATAGGTGGCAGTGCGGTGAAGTTGCCCTGGACTGGAAAAGGGGAAGCATCCCCCTGCAGCTCAATGGCATCGTGATGTCCCCACAAGCTGAGGCACAGCTGGTGTGTTCTTCTGGAGCACAATGTGGAGCTGGGAACAGCATCCTCGAGCTGGCTGCTGGCAGGGCAAAGCCGATTGGCTTTGGATGCGTTCCCTTCCTGGAGGACACTCTCTGTGCCCCGATGAAATCAAGATGAGTCCCCAGCCGGTGGAGGGACAGGGGGATGCTCGTGCTTCCAGGCATGGCAGAGCTCAGCCTAGCCACGCACCAGAGGTTCCCTGCTCGGCGGAAGTGGGGAATATTAATTTTTCTGCTGGCCACCAAGCTGCTTTTTGGCGGGACAGGGCATGGATGTTGTGGAAAGGGAGTCAGCTCCTGGCCTTGCTGACAGCTTCTGCCAGCCAGCCTGGTGCAGGCTGGAACTGGGGCAGCCAGCCTGAGAGAAGCATCCATCCATGTGGATGGGGGGCAGCAGAGGGGGATGGATTCCGAAGCCATGCCCCAGCTGGTCTGCTTTGCGGGCCCTTGAGGAAGGGGTGGGTTTACAGGCAAGAAAGGTGGAGTTTTTCCCCACCCATAGAGAGATTTAATTCTCACATGGAGTGGTCAGACCCTCCCCAGGCCTGTGATACAGTGATAACCTTTGATACATTTTCTTGTCTTGTTTTGAATTGACTTTCATGCAATTGTTCCTTGCTTTTCCCAGGAAGATTACACTTCCTGGGAAGTGTGCCAGGATTGGACAGGGAAGCGCCTGCACCGTCCGTGGAGTGTGTCCAGTGCCAGCGCTTCTCCGGGGGGGCCACAGTCTGCGGGGACATCTCCTTCAAGAAGGATGAGGACCTTGTGAGGGATCAGCTCCTCTCCTGGCAGGTCTCCAGAGGTGGGTACCCGGCTCCACAGCTCAGCTGGCAGAAAGGCTTTGGACAGACAGCAGTGGGCACACGAGCATCCTGCTCTTGCAGCTGCTGAGGAGGTTGCTGTGCCATGCTGAAGCGGAGGAGGTGGAATGTGTCCTGCCACGCTGCTCTTCTCTGAAAACAGAGAATGGGTTGGGATGTTTGGGCTCTGAGCACAGCCAGCAGCCTGGCCTGGGCACAGGCCATGGTGGAACAGGGGGGACAGGAGCCTTCTGTGACTGACTGTGGCTCTCTGGTTTCTCTCCCCAGGCTGCCAGCACCTTATGCCATGCAAATGGCACCGCTCAGCCTGCCAGTCTGAGCGGGTTGGAGGGCGGCAGGTGTTCATTTGCTGTCAAAAATAAATAGTTTTGTTGTTGTCATCGTCATCATCGGAGCATTTCTTTCATCCCTTCATTCCTGGGGCAGCAGGGAGGGGTGGCACTGAAGGGCAGCACAGAATGCATTTCCCCTGAGCAGGCAAGCAGGCAAGTGGTGGGGAAAGGCACCCTGGGGAGAAGGGCAGGCAGAAAGGCCCGGGTCTCTGGAATTCAGGTGGCCAATCACCAATTGCTGCTTCCTGGAACCGCTGTCAGGGCCTGGGAACTGCCAAAGGTGCCAGGCTTTGTTAACTTATCCCCTTCAGCCGCTTGTACAAATTAACCCAGATGCAAGTGTGACACCCACGTCTCTGTCCCTGTCAGCCCACAGGCTCCCAGAACATCCCTTCTGCTCCTTTCTTGGCCTCTGGGTAATACAATGTATTGATTTTTCTATCTTCTTTGCCTTGGTGCCATAGGAAGGATCCTGGTGTCCCTGCCAAGAGTGGAACCATGGATTTGTTAACTCTAAAAAAACCCTTTTTCAACAGGAGCAGCTCAATAGACAAGGGCTGGCTGGAACAAGGGAGCCCCCCAGCTGCCTGCTGCCAAGGAATGTGAAAGGCTATCTGGCATCTTGCGTAGTAACAAAATGTGTGGGCTTTCCACAGAGAGGGTCTCTAGCCAGGAAAGGGAGGCATGGCACGGGGGCCTTTTCTCTGTGCTGTGCCTGAGTTCAGGCGAAAGGCCCAGCAGCTGTAAATGAGGTTGGCAGCACTGATCCCTTAGGACATCCACTTTCATGAATAACCAGCTCACCCCAGAACCTTGGGACCTCTATTCCATGACCCCGTCTAACTGCTGTGAGGTTGTCATTCTTGGGAATGCAGACGACCTTGGTCTTCTGCAGAGAAAAGTAAAATCACATCCCCAAAATTCAATTGGTATAAAAAGAAATTTGAGTCTTCTGCATGCCATGCGCAGGATGAACACTAAAAAGCACTGGGTTCTACTCTCCCAGCCACAACATACCCAAAAGCCAAAGTAAGCTGTCATCTCAGACACCAGGAGTCAAGGCAGATACACAACAGCTATAGAGAAATAGAAGCAAGAGTAAGAATGATCTGCCACAGCAGATTTTATTGCCACTGTTTGTAGGTTGGTAACTTTTGCATAGCCATGATAATTTCCACTGCAAAAGGTGGTTATGTCCCCAAATCCTTCTATCCCAGACAAAACAGGACTGGGGTCACTGCCATGAAAAACATGCTTCACCTCTAGAGTCAGCCAGAAGACAATTCCCTGTCCAGAACTGGACAAGGTGGAAAAGGATCATCTGTTCCTGCGTAATTTAAAAACAGAAACCTGTTGCTGAAATCAATTTCTGTGGCTTTAATTGGTCACAGAGACAGCCCTTAAATATAATTGTGTTAGACTAGAAAACAGTCTCCATTTTTACCAGTAAATTATCAGTAAATAGATCAGAGCAGCTGTAACATTGAGAGACAAAGTGAGGAGATGGACACCTGCTTTTCTGTCTAGTCCTTTCTGTGACTTGCCAGAGGGTTGCAAGAGCTAGGAGTGGCACTGGAACCTTTCCAAAAGCAGCTGCTGGAGATAGAAGGCAAACGGTGTTCATCCCCTCATTATACCTATTGTTTTATCCACGGGGTAGGCAGAGGGTGAAACTCAGTCTTTCTCACTTCTTAATGGTCAAGACGTTCTGCAGAGGATGAGTTTTCTGTCACTTACAAATGATCCAAGGCACCTGGAAAGAAATTCCTTCTCATCTGCATGACTCTAGAACAGCTATACACTTTCTACACAATGCTGTGTCTCTCATGTTGCCCACACACACCCTGCTTTCACTCCTTTTCTACTTGTGCAAGGTATGCACAAAGCAAAGAGCTGAACTATCCATAATCAACTAATAGTAATTAAATATTCCCACTCCTTATTCTCTATTTGCATCACACAGGAAAAAGTGTAAAGCAGTGGGATCTCAGGATTTATAGGAGACGTGCAGCTTATTGACATCCAAACGTTCTTCAACTTTGCTCTTTTTTGCAGTGGCAGTTTTCTGGTATTAACTCATTTCCTCTGAGCTACTGCTTAGAGAAAAGGAGCAAAGCAAAACAGCAATTTGGATCACAATTCATTCTGATCTCAAACTCCTTTGCCTTTCTTTGAAAATTCAGAGTACTGAGAAAGTCCCAGCTCCTTGACAGGATAGAAAGTCTGACACCTACAATGGAAAGCCAATCCATCACACCTACTTCCTTTACTGAAAATATGAATATAGAGATCAATGAAGACACTGGTTGTGGTAAAGGACAAGAAATGTGTTTAAAGCATGATTACAAGTAAACAAAATTCAATTAAAGGCTTAACACTAGACTGCACAATACTTCTAGACAGATGGAGCTTTCCCTTTACAAAACTGGAAAAATCATGGTCTGTGTCTCCACCTGGGGGAAAAGCACCATGACCAGGTCTTACTGGCAAACTGAGTGGGGAAACAAAAGCATACTGGCCCTTTGCAATAAATGGCAACAGGTAAAATTAACTTTGTATTTCTTTTAATGAAGCTACAAAGGCAATCTGACAAACAACCCATACATCACTCATGAGCACACAAAGGTTTAGAAAAATTCAACAACTCTGCTTTTCTAAATGAAGCACTTGCCCCCAGGTTTGTCCCACAATCCCACTGATATCTGACCACTGACTGGTGAAGATCAGCTTGTCTTAAGAGCCTTGCTAAGTTTCTGGGTACCTCAGAAACTTCCTCCTTCCTGGCATTTCAGGTACTGAGGAAACCAGTTCCAATTCTGTGGGCTGAATCCCTCCCTGAGCCACAAGCCTGCTGCATATGAAGTAGAAAGCACTGTCACCATACACCAGTGCTGTTGCTGATGAAAATGCAAAGATCAACTCAAGCTTGCAGTGAAGGAACAACTGCTGCAGCTAGCAGACATAGTGGGTAGAAAGAAGAAATGGGGACTTCTCTGGACGGAAACTGTAAACTCTGGAAGGAAAATGTAAAATTTCAATTTCAATTTAAAGCTTTCTACAAGTAGCCTACTCAGTAAAGCTCAGTATCCTTCTTTTCATAAGAAGTGCTCTTTCCAAGCCCTGCCTAGCTCTGCTTCTATCAGACTCAGGGTGCCATTGCATGGGCTAGGCACAGGCTGTCAGCTCCAAGAGCCAATGCTGGCACACTGGCAGAAGTGCAGTTTTACCCAGAGACTGAGGCTGCCCAGCACAAGCTGTGTCCACTGCAGAACACCATGTGGGCAGCACAGCAGCACCACGTGCTCTCTTGGAATACCCTAAGCAGGCCTCTGAGCAGACGGGCATCCCAAGCACCACAGGTCAGCTGTGTAAATGAGGTTTGTATGGAAAGGACCTCAAGAATCATCTAGTTAAACCCCCTTGCCATGGGCAGGGACACCTTCCACTAGACCAGGCTGCTCACAGCTCCATCCAGTCTGGCCTTCACATTTTCAGGGATGGGACATCCACAACTTCCTGTCTTCACCACAGCTGCGAATTTATTCTGCTTCTGCAGCTTCCTGGAAGTTCCAGTTATCCTGGAACCTCCCTGGCAGCCATAGTCCCTAAGCCCATGCAAGCTGAGACAACAGGGATGCAGGTGAGGGAGTACACCCATCTCTCATTTTTCCTGAGCAGAGGAATTGAATGACAAATGTCCAAATGCACCAAAGCACATTGCTCCTCACAGACAGTGTTTGTGAGACAGTTCAGATGAATTAAATCATGGGTCTGTGTCCACTGGGACAACACACAGGGAAATTTCAAGTCAACAAGACAAGTTCTATGTTCATAATATAAGAAATGCTTTCTTGATTAAAAGGAAAGTGTGTAATCTTGTTCAAAAGTAATTTTCTTCCTCCACACTTATTTCAGACTGTGTGGAGACAACTTGTTTAAACAAGTGAGTGTACTTTTTCTGTCAAAAACATTAACTCTTGTCTGCTTCCCACCTGAAAATTACTTAAGGAAGCAGGTTGGGTTTTGTTTTTTCTTTCTATTGCAATGGCAATAAAGTAGTCTCTATCTCCTAAAATATCAACATCCTGTAAAACCTTCAAACCTTCTGATTTTCAGCTTCCCAGAAAGTCTACAGGGTGTCTACTTACTTTATGTAAAATGCATTTCAGTCAGAAGGATGGGATATTTAACAAAGCATGTATTCCTTACTGTATTATTCAGTCCCTAGAGACATTTAAAATATTTTTTTTTAAAAAAGCAAATGCAGCTGGTGTCCTCGGAGGAACTCTGGGATCTAAGACAACATACCTGTCTTTGAGAACATATCATACTTCAAGCACCTTGCTTCCCATTGTGGTACCAGAATCTCTGCTGGCCAAAAAACTCCCCACACCTTTCCCAGTCCTACAGATCACCTACCCATTTCCTTCCTGCTTCTCCTGCCTCCAGTTAGGTGCACAAATTGTCCTTCTGGAAAAAGCAGTGTTGCTCCAATTAAATTCAGGAATTTACTACTAGCAAATTCTTCTGTACAGCCCAAATGTAAGGCGTGCTTCAAATGGAATGTGGTCATGATAAAATGAATCCAGAAATAAAACACTGACTACATTAATTGCAATTTTGAAAGCATAGGAAAGACAAAGGCTGCTCTTCGCTGCTGTTCTATTCTGAGGTTGCTGGTCTGGAATGCTGCTATCACTTTCGAAAAGGCAAGAGGCACTTTTTTTTAGTGTCCTGTGCAGTTTGTGGGTACCTACATGGCACTTAACTCTTTGGTAAATCAGCATGACAGCAATGCACTGAGGATATGTAGGAAGTCCAGTCATGGGCTTTGTGGCTCTTTTTTGCAGCTGCAGGTGCTGGTGCTGGGTTACCTAGGTGGGACATGAAGGGTCACAGGCTCACCATCTCTGGGAAGTCCCAGGACACATGGTGGTAGGAACAAATCCATATGAGGAAAGCCAAAGGAGATATTACAATAACGGGTAAAGTCAAGGAAGAATTATCAGACTAGCCATGTCCTTCTCATGTTCCTAGTAATGCATATGAAACATCTACTAGAATACCCAGAATTGCTGAAAAGACACCACAGTTGCAGTGAAATACAGCTGCTTAGACTCCGAGCTGAAGGAAAAAGATTGAAGAAGTGTTTTCCAGGACTTCTTTTAAAACAGCAAGAAGTATTGTGTAAAAAACATTTCCCTGTACAGTAACATTAAAAAGAGGAACATTCAAAAGAGCATCTGCATCTTGCTTTAGCTCATGTTAAATTTCAGCATAGCTCATGGAAACCACCAACATTTGCTCTACAACAGCCCTGAGTGCAAGGAAAAGGAGTTCACTGACGGTGGAAAACTGCAGACTGCTTCTAGCCCTGTGCCATCTTAAAAAATGTCGTGGGGTGGAAAATCTTGTTCCCCTAGAAGGAAACAGTTTTTTAAAAAATCACCAAGAGAGAACTATGTTGTTTGCCTGGTTATTTGAAACCTTCCACATTTCTGAAGGAGAGAAATTCCAGAGCCGCCTGTTATGAGGAACTCTTCTTGTATTTCTGGTAAGCATCCAGTATCTCCTTGACAACACTTGGATCATCAAGTGTGGTGACATCTCCCATGTTGCTTGATTGTTCAGTGACTACTTTCCTCAGCAGCCTTCTCACAATCTTCCCCGATCGGGTTTTAGGGAGGCGCTTTACCACCTGCAAAGAAGGGAAGGATGCACCTTTAACAGAACTTGAGTCCTGCTGGAAACCACAAGGAAATCTGGCTGGACTATCCTAAGCCTGGCACACTATTTCATGGCCACAGCTCCTTTGAGGCTCCTAGGAAATAGATCGTGGAGCACACTAGATTACGTCCAAGGAAAGGAGTGTCACTAGCCATACATTTTATTCTTATTTTAAGTGGACTTTGTTCCCCATTGCCATGTCCAGACTGCGTGCTGCAGGATGCACAGCTCTTTTAGGAATCAGGTCCTGAATATCCTGTTAATTAGTACAATCTAATTACACATGAAAACTTAGGCACAAATGGTGACACAAATCTCAACGCATTACCAGAACAGACAGAAATATATATATTTTCAGCTTTACAGAGTAGGAATACAAAGCAAAACAATTCTGCACATCAGCTGCAGGGTCTCCTACTCAAGGGATATCTCCAGTCTGCTGATGTTTCTCTCTGCCTGGTATCTGTCAACCTACACACCTTCCTTCATAACCAGAACAACCTTAAATGCCTTGGCTATGCTTCCTGGGATGGACTCAGCAGCAAATTCAAAGGCTTTAGCATAAATGTGAGCATGATGAAGAGTTCTCAGCCACTGAGCAGAGACACCAACAGGTCTCACATTTTGCTACACAATCAGGCCAGTAGGCTACAAAATTCTATAGCATCAACTGACATGCAAGGAAAGAGTTAGAGGACTTCTCTGCAGGACTACCCCAAAACACAGGGAAATGAAGGCATTCCTTTGCACACCTGCAAGTTCTGGAAACTTCTCCAATCCACTGAGGATATCCTGGGCTGTTCCAAGTTGAAGGAGCCACTCTTGGCTGCTCCTGTTGTATTCTGTTGCCTGTGCCTTGGTGTCCACCTTACATGCATGTGGCTAAAGCAGAGCCCCTCCAAGAAGTATCTAGTCACTGCCTCCAAGAAGAGAGAAATGGATGCAGGCAGACCTTGGGGGACAGCTAAGGAGCAGCTTTGTGAATTCTCCCCTAACATATAAAGGGAAAGGTGCTGCTGAAAGGTGAGGAGGCTTGAGACAGAGTTTGGAGTTCATCAGTGCTTCCAGGACCAAGCCTGTTGTGCAACAGAAACAGTCAGTGTGCTTTGAGGTCTGACGTTGATGCTAATTATCACTGCAAGCTAGCTGGGCAGCATCACCGCCTCTCAGTGCCTCTCTCACATGCAGACAGATCACTGCACCTGCCCTCCCCTCCCTGGATCCCTCCAGCCAGTTCTGTTTTCCTGCCTCTTTATCCTGCCAGAGCAGGACAACAGCAGCACTGCAGGGTTGCTCAAGGGTAAGGGTCACTCAATGTGACCATTTCCTGTTGCTGGTACCAGTTTCAGTCTCCCACTTACCAGAATGTGGTCAGGCACAGCATACTTTGCTATCTTGGAAGCCACTATGGTTTTGAGCTCTTCTTTGATATGGTCTACATGAGCTGTCTGCTCCTTTAGCACTATGAAAGCAAAGGCACCTGGAAGACAAATGAGCAGAAGCCACAAACATCGTATTAGATACTGGAAAGATACTTGGTCTGGAAAGACCAAGGATGCTCATTTGTATGCCAAGGAAAGTTTCAAATCATTCCTATGCACAATCTGGAGAGTGACAAGAAAAACATTGATCTTTTTTACAAAAGCAAGTCAGACTGCAGCCCTCAAATGATGGCCCAGCCTTTTCTTGGCACCTGTGACTGATGTCAGTGACAATGACAAGTCAACATAAATTACCGAAGTGTTACTGTGATCAAAGGTGGGCCAATGTAAATCAGCTATTCCCATTCTGTTCAAAGGACATTTCTAAGCACAATCCTATAAAAGGAAGTTCTACCATATACACAAACAATGTATGAAAGCAGTTTAGGGAGTAACACCCAGGTTAGGAACATGTAGCTATTTTCATGGCTGTCTTTGTCTCTTGGGGCTGCAGTGCCAGTCAGCCTAAGGACAACTGCCCTCCTATTCAACTCCTAACATGCAGCCTGGGTTAGAATTTAAGGGAAATATATGCAGATATCATGTCAGGACTCTGCTTTTCACATACCTTCTCCTTTGATCTTATGTGGATATCCAACCACAGCTGTCTCAGGGACCTCAGGGTGATCAGCCTTCACAAAAAGTCAAGCAAAAACACACAAATCAGAACTGCTTCAAGCCCTACAGATTTTGTGCCAGTTGCTCTACAAACAAAACAACTTGCCATATCTTGCTCTCCCCTTGACAGATCCTGCTGAAAGCACAACAGGAAAGCTGGATGCCAACCTCCTGCTGCAGGGCCAGCTGGTGACCATGGCCACAGCCACATCTCAGGGAGTAACTCTGTACTGGCCCTGCTTTTATAACTACTCCTACATGCACTGCTAAGCCCACTGCACACCAAGCTGGATTTCCCTCCTTCTCTTTCTTTGTGCATGACTGTGGTCTCAAATGGCAACTGGCCACTGCCAAATCACAAGCAAAACCGGTCTTGCAGTGCTCAGTGGCCAGCAGAAGTAAAAAGTTAAGTTGCCAACATCACAGTCCACACTGGACTTGCATTTATACGTGCCCAAAGTACATCAGAAGGCAGAAAGAATCATATTTCTTCATTCCCTAACCCAAATGCATTTTTGTTACTATGCTACACAATAGTGATTACTTCTGTTGCACTACAGAGTTTAA
Source organism: Vidua macroura (assembly GCF_024509145.1). Classification (NCBI taxonomy): domain Eukaryota; kingdom Metazoa; phylum Chordata; class Aves; order Passeriformes; family Viduidae; genus Vidua; species Vidua macroura. The sequence goes on along the minus strand of NC_071573.1, from coordinate 33,410,538 downwards.
TTTAACATTCTTCTGCAGTAAGAAGCGCACAGGCCAGAAAAAAACATATATCTGCATCCCACACCCAAGAATGGATTATGTTACCTTAAATTAGATTAAAATATGAAAGTAAACATCATAGAGCAATCTAGGCATATAAATATATTTTCTTTTACACATGTATACACATACATAGATTGTGAGAGGAACTGTATCCTATAGCTGTGATCAGCAACTTGCACAGACAAAAAGAATTACTCACAGAGGATAAAGTAGGGATCCTGTGTTCCATGTGAACACAACTCAGGTTCATCAGATGTTACATTTAAGTGCCATTTGCAAACAAGGCACATAATATAGAAATAAATGCACAGGTCAAGTTTTAAATATAAACCCTCTGAGGACTTTTTGTTTTCAATTCCTAGAGATAATATTATTTTCTCTCAAAATGACAGGCTAGCTTTGCAGCTGACATAAACCAGTGTTGCTTTATGTTTAACATTGCTGAATTCTCAGGTATACTCAGGTAGTTCATAAGTAGAACCACGGGTTTAGGAATCAGAGGTCAGCAGAGGGGAAAGAAGAAATAGGAGAGACACTTATGAAGTGTCCACCAGCATCCAAGATGCCAACTGCATCACTGAGAGGAAACACAGCTCTGACAGCTCAGTTGCAGGGACTGCCCACAGTGTGGCTCCCCTCACTTGCTCATTTGTTGTCTCCTCAATAAGGGAGCTGTTTCCTCTTGCACCTTTGCTATTCATTGTGCATCAAGCTGTGTCTATGCAGGGGCAGAGGTTCAAATGCAAGAGACAAAACTGCTTTGAAAGGGTTACCCTACCCCACAGATATGCCCTGTCAAGGGACCTCCATCTGCTTGGAACTTACCATTGCATCTTCTATTTCTGCTGTCCCCAGCCTGTGTCCACTTATGTTAATGACATCATCCATGCGCCCTGTTATCTGGTAATAGCCTTTCTGGCTCCTGTAAGCACCATCCCCTGTGAAGTAGTAACCTGCAACGAAGACACAGGGATGATCAGCAGCAGCAAGTGTGCCATTTTTGGGCTCTGGTGCAGGACAGACCATGCTGTAGGATGGCAAGTTAGGGCAGGGTGCTTCAGGCAGCTCGCAGGCCTTCACAAGCTTGCAGCTGTGTGACCTGCCTCCCACCATTTCCCACTTCCCTCTGCCATCCCTGCCCTCCTCTGCTCTACCTGGGCTGTGCTGGCTCCTAATAAGCACCTGAATAGCACCAAGATGGTGAAGTTCAGGTCTCTGCCAAGACTGTAGGCAATCAGCAGCAACCAGTGGCTGTCATTCGACAGCCCAGCGACACAACCCAGCCGTGCTCAGCTGGATTTACAGGACCAAGAGGGGCTCTCTGATCTCTCTAGGCTTTGCATGGCTACATCTGCACAGCAGCTGTGTGCTCACACCTCTTGGTGCACACAGTACTAAGGGAAAACCACTTCAAATGCCATTTGCCATCATGCCACAGGCTACTGGTCAAGCTCAGAACTGCTGCTGGCAGCACACAGTGGAAAACTACAGCTGTTCAGCTGAAAGGGAGCAGCTCTGTTACATTTTGTACATGGGAACACTGCCAGTTTTTTTTTAATCACTTACACTAGGATGGATGAAAAGCCATTTTCCCTCCCAGCTAACGAAGATTCAGATCCCAGATAACAGTAACCATCTAGCACGTAAAAGTGGGAGAAACACTGCTAATCAGATTAGCTAAGAACTCCAAACCACCCCATGATAAGGATGGAGGGTCTAAAACATTTGATGGAAACTGGAAAAGGCCCAGGGTTTCCTGGAAACTCCAGGGTCACTGAGGAACATCTTGTAACACAGATTGTGTTGGCTCTTCACCAAGCCCATGTCTGGATCTGAACTGTTTCAGTGGCACATCTGAGAAGCAGCAGGCAGCTGCTGCTGTGAAATCTCAAGGTGGTTCTTGCCAGGATCCATTATTACCCTATTCGTGACTTTCAGTCATGTTTTCTGCCCTTCCAGATCAAGTAAACAACTATCTACTAAATATCAACAAGACATCAGATGCAAATGTAGTGAGTAATAAGAGACTATGTGATCATTCAGTTTCTTGCACCAGTTTCCCATTCTTATTATCCAGCTCATTTTGTACAATTTTCAGGATTGCCTGTCTAATTCTTGCCTACGCTGTAGCTTTCAAATCCCTTTCAGTTTCTTCTCCTGAGTGAAGACAGTTGTCTTGTTGAATGTCCTACCAAAAATGTTTCCCTGCCACTTCTAGTTATTTACCAGACAACTTGACCATATTTTAAAAAGGAAGGTTGTAACACAGGCTTAAGATTCAGTGATGCAGGAGGTATTTCCCATCCAATATGCCTTTTTCCAAGTGAGATACAAAGCTCCAGAGAAAAGGTACTTGGACTTCAAAGCTTTGGCATTAAGGTTTTCTAGAAAATACATCCCTTTTGACAGCTAGAAAGATCAACACTACCTAAAACCATCAGGGTATGCTTGCAACCTGTGACAAACACCCCAAGACACCACGGTACAGAAACAGCAGAAAGTACTGCTGAAAATATTCAGTGTGCTTATACTGCAGTGAAATTGCCTTCCCTTGGCACTTTCCTTACCTGGGTAGGCTTTGAAATAGGCATCAATAAAGCGCTGGTGATCTCCATGGATTGTTCTTGCCATGCCAGGCCATGGCTGGGCAATGCAGAGTGCACCCGACACATCATTGCCCTCTATAACCTCTCCCTGCAGGTTCAAGCACAGGAAGGATGAACAGGTGAACAAAAGAGGAATAATAAAGAGCATCTGTGTCATTGATCCAGCAAGAGTCACCCTATTGCTCACTGCAGACTGCCAGTGGAGGGTCACAAGTGGAGAAAATAAATGCAAACAACTCTTCTAGATACTTGCAATGCCCCGTTGGTAAATCTGTACAGACAACTGAGATATGCTCTCTCTATATATATATTTATATATAAATATAAATTGCTCATCTATTCTACCATTTTTAAGGAGAAACAAGTATCCTTCTGGATCCTGGTCCTTTGCCATCCAAACGGTGATTAAAGCAGAAACACACACCAGCTTCTCATTTGGGCACCCAGCACAGCTCCAACTCACATTTTCATCCATGAGCACAGGCACAATCCCAAAGAAAGGTCTCATAGCCATAGCTGGAACAATCTCAGCTTTCTCCTCTGAGGGCCGTGGGGCAATGCAGATGCCACCAGTTTCTGGAAGAAAAATGAAAAACAAAATATATGTAGTCCATCCACTGCTGGGTGAAAGCAAATTCCAGCTCTTCTTAGGTCAAGAAGAAAACAGTGAAGCCACCTTGCAAGAAAGTGCGACTGGCAAGAAGCACAGACATTTGAAAGCAGCACAGGTCTGGCATAGGCAGAACTCAGCAGCCCCACTTCCTACCCAGAAGTGATTTTACAGGGAAAGCATAAGCATGTCAGGGGATTTATCTCCCTCTAGCGTTTCTACAGCTGTCTAAGATTAGCAGGAAAAGCACTTCAGGAGCCTGAATTACTGTTATTATAGAGTATGAGATTAACCCACCCCTTACAGGCAGGTTGAACTTATCTTCTAGTCAAAATTGAACCTTTTAATCATCCTTCTTCATTCCTGCTGGGATGAACATTAAATCACTTAATGAGGTCTTTTCTATTCTAAATCTAATTCACAAACACAAGAGAGAAACAAAAACAAAGGAGAATAAGGCTTTTAAAAATACAGCTCTATAAATAAAGGTATGTTCTGCCACACGGAGAGTGCATTCCTCTATCAGCTTTGCTGAGCTTGTGAAAATTGAAACCGGGGTTGGAATGGCTGATTTTGACCCTGAATTTGCACCCAGCTCTGAAGAATGGCATCTGATGGCCTTAAGCTTTAGGTCTGTAGCAAATGGTTTCACATATGGCTTACACATAGAAGTATTTCCCATTTCATCGATGGGCATGCATTCACTTCATGTTTCTGTAAATTTTGAAAAGAGGAGCTTGAATTGCTCCAGGAAGAAGCACCCCAGACACCTGCTGTCCTCTGTTTGCACAGAAAAAACCTGCATCAGAACAGGGACCCTGACTGAACTGAAGGTTGCTTTTGCTAAGCCAGTACTCATCCTACACACAGCACTGAGAGCTGTGTTTCAACATGTTTGCCACATCCTACACATCCTGCAACCAGCCACACACCAGGTAGTAAAGTCTCACTCCTGAGGGAACTGCACGGTAGCAAGGGTGCCTTAAAAACTATTTGCATGGTGAAGACCTACTATAAACTGGTTTAGACATACCAATTTTAGCCACTGACAGATGACATCAAGCAAAACTTCTAGGCTCTACCCTGCCCTTATGAAGCCTTTCTATTCAGAAGCAGAGCTGGCAGAGAAAAGCTGTGTTTCCACATTACCTGTTGCCCACGTTGTCAACACAGTACAAACCCACCCAGACTTTGGGCAAGGACAGCAGAGTCTGAGCAGGGGATGGGTGCTTTGAACAAGGCATCCCTCTGCCATGGAGAGATCCCATCTGGCAGCAAAGTAGAGCAAGTGCTCCCTGCCACCACAGATAGATTGGAATGACTGCTTTGGGGGGAATCTGTTCCAGAAGCACCAGCCCAGTCTAAATCAATGCGAGACAATGCCAACAACAAAAGCTTCCAGAGCATATTCAGAGATGTCTTTCAAAACCAGCTTCTCTTCATGGCTGGGTTTTTTCTTTTTTGTGAAATCAGTGACAAAAGTGAAAATACCTAGTGTCTCTTCTGCATCACGAAGAACTACACCTAAAACTCAAACACAGCTTTGATTCTATTATTGTCAATCACAATCTGGTATCTTAACAGCAAGATCCATAGGAATTTTTCATCTGCACACACCTCACTATTAAAATTACTTCTCATAATTGCTCTCTCACTCATTTGCCTCATCCAAAGACTTCAAAGCAGATTCTTAAATCACCATTTGCTGATGCCTGCCAGGCTTTATTAGCTGGCAACAGGTTGCTGCTTCGGGGAGCAGTGTCCCATGGAGGACACTGCACACAGCAGCACAATTAACCAGCTATTCTGAAACTGTATAGGAAAGGTGACACTGCAGGACCACAGCCAGCATCCATCACACTGCTCCTGTGATCTCTTCCCACGCTCCTTTTACATTTAAATGGCATATATAATCTTTCCAAGATTAAATTGGCTTCCTCTTTATTAAAGCATCAACTGTAGAAAAAGATTGATTCCACTTTCTAATAAAATCAATGTCATGAATATTTATCATTAATTATGCTTCCAGGAGTTGGTAACTGTTTACCTACAAAACTATGCCTGGTTCAAGGCAAGACCAAGTATTCAGCACTAACAGACTGTCCAGTGAGTGTTTTTTAACCTCTCACCTGACAAAATTACAGAAGACATACAGTTTAATACAAGATCTAATGCTGTACTTTGGAGGAAATAGACAACACAGTGTGAACACTGCATGCACCAGTTAAACAAACCAAAAAGTGTTAGGGTAAAACTGGATTCTTCTCAATTACATCAATGTGCAGTAATCAACTGCTTCTCCACGGTGTTTTCTTTCAGAGCAGTGAGGAAGAAAGCATATAATGAGGAAAGACCTAGCCAGTCATCTTTCCTTCTGCTCAGCATGTAGGAACCCAAAAGATTTAAGAAATCAGTAGGTGAAGTAGATAGCAGTTAACATTTGTTACCATCTGAATTCTGAGGTGGTTTTTTTTCAAATCTGAAAATTAAAAAAGAAGAGCCTGCAGGTCTGATCTGGATTAAATGGAACTTGGTTGTGTGCCAGAAGAAAATTTATCACACTGAGATAGAGAGCCTGCTAGCAGGAATAAGGACAAAATCAGGAGCAGCTTGACTGGAAAGAGAATGAGTATGCTGCTCAGTGGTAGTTTAAGACTATTTTTCAGCAGAGGCAGAATGCCAGCAGCTGTGCTCCTGTCTCCATGGCAAACTGGATCTCACAACTTCAGAAGGACATATTGCATGACACCTCTAGCAACTTCTGAGTGCTGGTGCCCAGAAAAGAGAGGACTGAGTGCTGAGAAAGGAGCCAGGAAGGAGCTGCAGGGCTTCTTCAAGCAGAGGGCCCCACCAGGCAGTACAACCCCACTCTGGGTACAGCATGTGGCCTCTCCCTGCTGCTGGCCAGGGAGGCCAGGAGGAAGAAGCCAGCTCTGCTTCAACTGGACTGGAGACAGCCAGTCACTGTGTCCAGCAGCTTGTACACAGAAAAAAAACCTCAACTGATGCATACAGCTGGGTCAAGCATGTTGCCAATACACAAGTGCATCCCTTCTGAGGCATCAGAGCTTCAGGGCCAACGCAACTACAGAATATCAATTCAGTCATGGGAAAAGGTGCTCTTCAACAGCCCTGCTGGGTGATGGCCACTGTCCTCCAGCCACCCGATGGGCAGCCAGCAAGTTTCCACTCACTCCCTTCCAATCTGCCAGAGCAGTTGCACCAGGTCCCTTTGGCTACACAGCTTAGTTTTCCATGCTCCGCTGATCATTCCCAGACAGGAAAACAAAGCACACATAAGTATAGATTGTGGCTATGTGCTGACTATTGCCAACTTTGCCCAGAAATTCAGTCTCTGCCTCATATTTCTAGCAGCAATTGGCATTTTCCAGTACTCAAAATATCAAAGAACATTTAGAGGAAAACAAAAAACCCAACACTGCTATTGTTTTTACATGTTGTAAAAGACATTCTGCACATAACATTGCTGTTATGTGCAGAAACTCCCCAGTGACTTTCAAAAGCTTATCCAAAACTCCCCAGTGACTTTCAAAAGCTTATCCAAATGCCAGGAGGGTTTTTTTGACAGACTTGTTGGATAAAATTGAAATGTGTTAGTCCCTCTCTCCCCACCACCAACCTGTCAATGGTCAGGGTCCCCTGTGCCCCCCAAGGCTGCCTCTTACCTGTCTGCCACCACGTGTCCACAAGGGTACAGCGCCCTTCTCCCACCACCTGGTAGAACCACTGCCAAGCTTCCTTGTTGATGGGCTCTCCGACTAGATCAAAACAAGAAAGAAAAAAACCTGAGACCTGGGAGACTGCAGGCAGTTCATTCTCCCTCTTGGTGCACAACAAGCTGAACACATGATCTCCAAGCTCATCACACTTTTCCTGGGATGCACAAAGGACTGCGATGCGCTCATGTAACTGAGGACTGACTTCTTCCAGAAGGACCAAAAGGCAAGCAATGAATATCATTGAAAGTAACTAATCTATGCAGGTCATGTAATAAGAACCTCCAGAACAGAAAATAATGCAGGAAAATGCTGCTTGGGTCACCTATGCCAGTAAAATTCAAAGTGATACCCTTTAACATTAGGTAAATCTTTTTAGCCAAGAATGTGATCCTGCAAAGTAATCTAGGAAACACGCAATCATACAAAAGTTCAATGGTCCCAAAATGTGATTTTGTTGCTTCTTCTGCTGAGAAAATATCTGAAAAGCCAGACACAGAGTCTGCTTTATCATCTTTTTTCTAACCACATCCCATGTGATCAGCTGAGCTCCTCTGTCATCTTCATTTCACCAGATAGAACCCTTTGTCTTTTTCAGATGAAGATTTCATGTCCCTTACCTGAACCCAAAACCTTCAAGGAAGATCTGTCATATTTCTTCACCCACTCTTCTCCATAATTCAGCAGCAGGCGTATCGCTGTAGGTGCTCCATAGAACTGATTAATTTTCAACCTTTGCACCACCTCCCAGTAACGACCTGCAAAATCACAAACCAGCTTTTTATCCTTCCAGAACTGACATACTGCTGCAAATGCTCAGCTGAAAGGTTAACAACCAAAGCTGGAGCTGTTACTACTGTGAATTCAAAGCAAAAGCAATGACAGCTTTTTTTCCTACCCTGGATTCACAGATGTTCCTGAGTGTTGTATACACATGATCCAAAGCAATGGAGCTTACCTCTCCTGAGCAGGCAGGTCACGCTGGACAGGTCTCTAAACCTCTTTCGCCACATCTAGCCAAACCTCTTCCCACCACTTCCTCACCTGGGTCAGGGTACACTGGAGTGCTTTCAAACAGGACAGAGGTGGCTCCATTGCAGAGTGGTCCATACACAACATAGCTGTGTCCTGTGATCCAGCCAATGTCGGCCACACAGCCAAAAACATCTCCTTGCTGGTAGTCAAAGACATACTGCAAAGATAAACGTAAGGCCAGCTGATTTCCTGATGGCAGGTGCTCAAAGGAAAGGTGCTGGACTGGGCATCCAGATGGGAGCAGGAGAGTGCATGGGGAAAGTGGAGCCACGGCCACATGAAGACCAGCCTGAGGTGAGGAAGCAAGTCAGAGGGACCAGTACCAGGGCTCCCAGTCTCCTGGCACATTTGCAAACATACAGGAAGCACAGCCGTATCAGCAGCTGCTCAGCTGGAACAACAAAGCTACAACCAAAGCTCAGAGCCTTAGATACCTAAGGTTGCCTCCTCCAGGTGGTCCACACAGTAGAGCTGATTCTGAGGCACGGGGAAACTGCAGACCACTGAGTCTCAGACCCTTCACCAATATCAACAGATTTCAATGAGAGATCCGGAGGAACTCATAGGTGCCCATAAAACACTTACTGAGAAATATTCTTAGCTGCTCAGCTTCTCTATATGAGTGCGTTGCTTTCCAGATGCTACCCTCTCCTTGCTCATCAAATTCAAGATGAAGATCTTGGAGAACTCTATCTTCTCTTGGATATGGCAAATGCTTCCCACTGTAAATCTAACTCCTCTACCATATGGTGAAGAGATCCTGACTCATAAGGAGTCAGGTTTATGGATCAGAACTAAAAAAACCCCATGAGTGTGTGACAAGAGCGTCACATGTGAGTGTGAAAAGACCACAGATATCACACAGGTCAGCTGATCCCTCTACCTAGAAAAGACAATTCTCACCTTACTTTTCCAAGTGCCTTTCCCTCTCATGCACTCTGCAGGTGGAGAAAATGCAGCAGGGTGCAGACCTACCTTGTGGACTAAGAAAGAGATGCTTTGGTGATTATGCTAGCACTTAGAAAAGCTGATGTAAAAAAATGTCCTTCGTGCAGAGAAGTCTGACACTTGAACATTCAAATCTTCTAAAAATTCAACCATGTCAGCCGAAAGAAAGAAAACCTTCACATGAATTGTGTGATTACAATCAGGGTGATACCACTAAAGGCAGATGGAGATCTTTCACCACAGTCCTCTTCTCATTTCACTGTTACCTTTTAATATGCAGACCTCAGACCAGAAGCTTCAAAAAGTAGTACCTTGACTCTTTCCATTTTCATGAGAAAGGAGGTTAAAATGTTTTCCCTAGATCACCCAGAAAAGCCGAACAGAAGTGCAACCACAAGAGGAGAAATAACAATTTTTGTTCTTCAGACAAGTACTATGTGAAGAGGCTGTTTTAAGAGTCCAGATCCTCCCTGAAATAAAAAAGTCCAGCATCCCAATGTAAAATACTACAATAATACCCACATTACCAATGCCAGTAAGATACTTTCCAGAATCTCCTCAGCTGCAAATTTTGGGCAGCCAACATTGACACATTTTAAATGCAAGAGCAGCACTGCCATTTCCTTGCTTTCATAATTCTATGTTCAGGTCCGCATAGTATCATATTCCTCAGAACAAATCCTGAAGATTAATTACACAGTTCAGATGTTTTCCAGCTTGTTTACAACCAATAAACCAACTGGGCAGCAAGCAGAGAACACAGTATTCCTCCCTGATCCAGGTCTCTCTTGTCAGCACTGCTAAAAGCTAAGTAAACCTTTCTCAGAGGAGGCAGCTGAGTTACCTTGTGTGTGAGAGCAGCATACAGCAGGTATCCAGCCTGGGTGTGAACAATTCCTTTGGGTTTCCCAGTGCTGCCTGAGGTGTACAGCATGAAGAGCATGTCTTCACTGTCCATGCTCTCTGGAGTGCAGACAGAATCTGCCTTGGTCATCTCCTAAGAAAGAAAGCGTGATAATAACAGAAAGACTGGTTATATGGAGCCAACCATCACTCCTTCTGTAAGCAAGGCAACAGTCCAGAGACAGGAGCCACCTTTGCTGATGCCCCTCACAAATGTCCATGGATATATCATAGCTTATATGGGCTCACCTTGTGGAAAGGTTCCTGTGGGTGCATAGCATCTAATTTCCACCACTACCTCTGCTGGGCAGAAAAGTCAAGGAGAAATGGCCAGATAAAGTAACATTTCTGGGCGGAAATAGTAAGTCATAGCTGCTTAGATATCAAGCCTTTGCAAGCTGCTGGTATAAATCCAAAATGTGACTGCAAACTCTTGACAGCAGCAGCAGCAAGGCTGACTGGGTACTGCTTTGTACCTTCCTTTTCCTCTAAAAACTGCAGTGCTACAGTCAAACTGGGTGGTCACCTCCCTTCCCTGGCCCCAGCAATGGATGGCTGTCCTGTCCATTTGATCCTCAAATTCTAATTTTTCTACCCAGAAGAAGAGTGCTTTACTGTCCTGCCTCTGTCACTCTCTTCATACTCCCCTGTTTGGCCATCTGGGTGAGATCCTCTCCTCACCCCCACAGTCAGAACCACAGGAGGGAAGAATGCAATGCCCTGCTAGGTCAGAGCCTCTCTCAAGCTCTGTACTGTCCTGATGAATAATTACTGCAAGAATTACTAGGTGGCTCATTGGAGGAATTTCTTGGCACTGCCTTTTTATGAGAATATGCTGTAAACACACTGTATTTACAAGTGAACATTACCATCAGTAGGTCCAGTTGTTTAAAAGTGTCTGACAAACAAAGCTTAATAAAATATCAAGAGTTCACAAAATGCAATTCTTAGTCTCTGAGTTACAGCCCTGCTGCTCATCTCAGGTATTTCTCGTGACATTTCAGCACTGGCAATTCAGGTTGACTTGTCAGTTTTTGAAACAAAGACGGAATCCTCATATGCTCCATTGCAACATGAGCTTAAATTTTGCAGTAAGCCATTGCACAAGAGCTGGAAAGTACAGCTGCTGTAAAGATCAGTAAGGACAGTTAACACCAGTAACTGTTTAATTCTTGTTTTGTTTCAGATCCCAAAACTGACAATGGGATGAGCTCAGCTCTTGGATCACTAAAGTACCTCAGGGTGTTTGCAAGGAAAATAATCAGAACGTCCTTTGTGGAGTAAGGAGTAAGACAGTTTCTGAGTAAACCTTGTCTTCTCTGTTTAACTTACACTAGTACTTCTTCCTATCTCACGTGACTAGCACAGAGACTCTTGAGCAATTATCTTGCCAGCAGATTAGTTTTTTCCAGGCATTATTAGCATGAGTAGTTCCTGTTTACTGCTGCCAGCAAACTGATAAAACTACTTCTGCATTAGGCTGGAATCCCATGTGTGCCAGCTAAACACATAAAAACAACTGCTGTTTTCTTCCCCAGGAAGCACAGGCTCTAAATATTCCTAAGCCATCACTATTCTCCACCATGGGACAACCACAACACTGTTCATGGCTGCAGGAAGCCTCTCTAGGAACTTCATTATTTCTGCACTGCCTTTCAGCAGTGTCCAGTCTGAGCGCACATGCAATCCATAACACAGTGTCTGAACACAGTAAAATAACAGCAGCCACGATGGTCTCCATGGCCTCTGGGTCTCAGGAAACACTCCTTAAATCTCAGCACTGTTTGCAAGACTTGTGAAATGGAGCAGCATAACCCCTACCCATGCTGAGATAAACCAGACATAGACTGAGCTGCTTCAACTCACAATCCTAGCAGACTGTAAATACAGGCAGTCCATTTGAGGATGAAGATCCAGATGCAGTAAGGAGCAGAACTCAGGTCCCAAAAGCACTTATGAAGAGAAAGATTATCCTAGCCAACACTCAGACCTAAAAGGAGTTATCCAAGAACAACATACCTCTTCAAGGGGAATATCACGGTCACCCATCTGGACTTTGTTATCTGTCCTCTGAGCCACAAACACATGTTTGATGCTTGGACAGTTCTTCACAGCTTCATCCACAGTTGCCTTCAGCTCTATGGTTCGGCCTCCCCTGACTCCCTGGTTGTATGTGATAACTGCTTTGCATCCAGCTAAAAAGAGAAAGAATTAGCAGACATGCCAGCCTGTCTTCCAGGCTAGTATGCACACCCAACTTTCATTACTTTGGGGGTGGTGCATAGGACATGTGTGACAAATAGAACTGCTGTCAGTCAAAACCAGTCAGTGTCACTGATGAAAACACTTTAAATCTGAGACACACAGAGATTAAGGGCAGCTGGGACCTCCATAGGTTATCCAGTCTATCTCCTCCACCTCAAGGCAGGATCTGCTTCAGCTAAACCACTCTGACAGCTATCCCTTCCACCTTCCTAAAATACTCCAATGGCATCTACTCTACCCTCTCCCCAGCAGTCCACTCCAATGCCTATCATGAATGTGAGGAAGTCTTTCCCAACATCCAGCCCAAGTGTCACTCACTGCAGTTTAAATCATTCATCCCTGTCTTGCAAAGCTGATACACAGAACAGCTTCTTGCCAGTTCCCTGTGTGAGGGATAACTAAAACATGTGCTTGTTCTCTGCAGATCAACTCCACTAAAAAGAAAAGAACATGAGAATTTCTGTAAAACTTATTCCCTCACACTAGCCACAAAGAAACTGAAGTGACTGCTAGGACATGAGCCACTGGCTATTTCCCTCTTCTGTTGCTATTTTTAGCATCACTTTTTACCTAATCACAATATACAAGTACTTTGGCACTGAGAACAGCTTTGTCTGCTGGTAGAAGGGCTCACAGAGCAGGGGCAGGCTGCCAGCACTTCCAGTACTATACATAAATACCAGGATCCCAATTGAGAATGCAGAATTAGTTCTGTCCAAGAGTATGAAAGAAGCACTGCAATTACACTGCGAAACAACAAATCAGGCCCTATCCCTAAGCTCTGGTTTTCCTTCCAGTTTCACTGCTGTCAAGCAATAACCCAGTGCACACTGAATGTTAAGCAATTTATTAAGTATTCTAAGGCCAGAGGACACTGCACGTGTCACTCAGGAAAAGGCTTCTCACTGCACTCTGCAGGGGAGAGTGAACTGCCCTGCTAGGTGAGAATGAACCAAGAAAACTCTTTCTGCCAAGACACCACAGGGCTGGGATATGCCTTGGAGCACTGAAACAGAGGCATTTGTTCCCCAGTCTGCATCTACTCACAGTCCATGATTCTCCCAGCCAAGGACTCAGCGCTGAATCCAGCGAAGACCACGGTGTGAACAGCACCGATCCTGGCACAAGCCAGCATGGCTGCCACTGACAAGGGGGACACAGACATATAAATGGCCACCCTGTCCCCTTTCTGGATCCCGTATTTCTTCAGGGTGTTGGCAAGGCGGCAAGTCAGATCCTGAAGTTCCCTGTGGCACAGAAGGAATGTTGTCACGTGACTGCACAAGCTGATTTACACGGGTGAGCAAAGAAAAGATGAACTTGGGCAGTGTGAGGCTTCATGATCACCTCTGCACCTCATCTCAGCAGTACAGGGCATCTTAAAGAAGGATGGCATGCTGCTAGCCAGACTGCTCCTGCCATTGTGGAGAGTAGAAGAAAGGGCAGAGTGGTACTTGCTGCAGAAGGACGGGAGAGAGAGCTGCAGGCACTGTCCAGAGCTGCCGGGCTGTAATGTGGCCACAGCAGCCAGTAAGCCAGGTGCTGTCATGCTGCCTCCAGAAATCAGGGTTCACTTCAGTCACTCCTGATGCCTTTTTTACCCATGAGGCTCAGTCAGAAGCCACTGGGAACACAAGTGGGATAAACACAAGATGAAATGGAAGTGTTGTCCAAAGACTCGTTGCACTGTTTAAGTTGGGCAACAGCTGGAAGTGCTCCACTACCAGGAGCTTCTCTTTAAATTGCAAGGGTAAGCAACACATTTGCATGCACAAGGAAAGAAAGGAGAAGTCTGGAGGCACTTGTATGAGGGACAGATTTTACAGCTGGATCACCTGCACCCAACAGCATTTCAGAGCACAAGTACTGCTGCCACTCTCGCACAGAGAAATTCAGGAACACCAAGAACAGGAACAAGGTCTCTTTTCATAGGACTCTGCTATGACATGGTGACAATCGCAAAAACGTTCCTCTAAGGAAAGAAAAAACACTTTGTGGGCAAGGGCTTGCACATTCCCTTATTCTGATTCCTGCACAGGGGATAACACAATCACAGGTACACCTGAGACCAAGATGCTCCCATGGACTGAACAGCTCTGTATGCCTGCATTGGAAGGGCCTTGGGAACAAGGGATATTGTGCCAGGTGAGGAGTGGTCTCATGCCAAGGGAGGAGGTGCAGAACAGGGTGCTGACAAGGGGCAGCAGAGCACTCCTTGTGGTGCCAATCACAATCAGAGGAGCAGACTGGCAGAATCTGCCAGGAATTGTCCTTTCACAGGTTCACAAACTCTGTGAGTACCAAGGCCCAGAGAAGAGAGACATCTACTCTCCAGCATGTTCATCACAAACCTGCCACCTGCGAACCCTTAGGGGTTGCAAGCTACACCACCAGGGACCCCCATAACTTTTAACAATGAAATTAATTTTGGTGAGTTGCATTCCCTAATAAGCTGTAAAGCATGAATCCTTAAGTATCCTCTTGTCCCAGAACTGGTAACAGCTGCAAAAAAACCTCCAATTTTCAACTGGTGGCTAAGCTGCAAATAAAATGAAAAGTTGTTTCTGGTTCATCAAAAATTATTTTGTTCCTTTTTTAAACCACTGCAAGTTGGAAATAAAAGCTGAAGTGCTCTGCTTTGGAAATATCAAAACTATGGGCTGAGAATATGTAATTTTTGGAGTGTCCACCCCTTAACTTGTCTTAAACCAAGACAGAAGACAAGGAAAATGAGACAAATCCAAGGCACAGCACTTCATATTATTTATTCTAAGACTATTCCTGTAGCATCAAGTAAATAGTCCATTTCTGATCTTGGAGAGGTGGCCAGACATGTTCAGTGCCTGTTCTCTGGCAGTAGCTGGTAACAGCTACCACCGCAGAGTGACCACAAGCCTGCAGAAAGCAGGGATGGAGTAGCTGCACCCCAGACTGAATTCTCCCTAATCCCTTACAGTGGAAGATCAGCCTGAACTCTAAAGCACAACATTGAAGACCTCTTCCCAAGCCCCTCATGACCATGGAAGTGCACAGTCAGTTAGATTTATTATTTTGCTTTTACTGAGTTCATGAGCAATAATGAATTCCCATCCAACCACTGGTTTGGTGCCTTGTCCTAAAAGGCCACATTTTCTGGTCTGGAATTTACCTGATGCTGCATTAAAGAAAAATTTCAATGTGGATAAATAACAAAGAGGCAAAACAAAATCTGCTCAGCTACAAAGCACATGAAGGGAAACAAGCCCCAGAGAGACAGCTGTGAGAAAGTAAAATGAAAACTTCTTATCTGCAATGGAAAATACTCAAGTGCTTTCTGAGCTGTAGCCTCTTTCTCATATACAGAAATCCCAGAGTATCTCTGGCTAAGGGGTGTTTTCTGAGCAGCTCCATGATTCCTCTTGTTCCTTTTGCTTATTCAGGACTTGGTGATCACAATGGCAGAAGCTCTCATTGTTTTTTATGATTAACCCCAATTTGACATTTGCTTAATGAGCATGTGTAAGTAAGGTGATAGACAACATGGATCAGTCTTTACCCATGGATCTATTTGCCTCTTCTTTGTATGCTGAAATGCTGGGATAGAAAGGCCTTGGAGGTCCCTCGGAGCTGCAGCACATGGAGGAATGGACACAAAGGCAAGGAAAAGGTGAAGCCAAGAACTCCAATAAAGACATCCACAAATCCCTGAGCATCAAGTATGTCTTTTGGCTCCTGTGGCAGCAAGTCAGGCTTGCTCTCCAGTTCAAGAAAGCAAGTTAGCAGAAACACTCTGTCAGGAATCCTTCCCTTGACTCCTTCAAGCACATTTTTTATCTAACAGGCAGGCAGTTGGTACAGGCCAGCAGCGTGTTACACACTGTCAGTCCTCAACCCAGACACATCCTGGGGAAGAATGAGCACTGTGCAGAGCCACTGCACCTAAACAAACTGAGCAGGAGGAGACCACAGCCATCATCACCCTCCTCATCTGCTACTACTGCCAAGCTTGGCATTGTAGCTTCTCCATCACACAAGGTCAGAAGAGCCAAGAGTAACTGAAACGCTCAAACCCAGCAGTGTCCCACCCCTGACACAGAGGCAATGGCATGGAATGCTGGACAGGAGGTGTATTGGTAGCAGGGCACATCCACCTGCTGCCTGCATTCCCAAGGATTTCAGTGCAGCCACTCAGAGCAGGGCACTGCACTCAGCAGAGGGAGACAGGAATAACCAGCAGAGAGGAACAAAGCCATGGGGCACACAGAGCACTCAGCTCCCTCTGTGCAAGCAGGGCAGACAGCAGGAGGATCTCAGCAGAGCCACTGCAGGAGAAGGAAATGTGCTGAAAGCCAAGGGAAGTGCCCAGCCCCTCCTGACAGAGACAGATGAGAAACTGAGAAACCACAGAGTCAGTTCATAGCACAACAGTCTGAGGATCCTCTGCAAAAGCAAATTGTAAGAGCTGAGAGCAAATAAGAGAACAAATTGGACAGGAAAACACTGCTCCGGTGGGTAAAGTGCCAGAGCAGAGAGGAGCAACGGGGAAGCAGCAACCAGAAGGGGAGACCATTTGCTAAGGAGAAAGTGCAATAGATCTAGTCTGTGCATTTAGAACAAAGCAAGCCAGGAAGATGGCAGAGGCATTAATGAACACAGACAAAGGACCAGAAAGAGACATGTGGACCTGCTGCTGGACAAATGTGAGTATCAGTGGTAACCACCAGGACCTATTCCTTTCTGTATGATTTAGGATTTGAGTAAGAAGATTAGAGTGTTAAGGGCTAAAACTAATAATTAACTCTTGTGTCTCTCTCTATAAGGTGTGCTTCCATTTTGTCCATAGATAAGGCTTTGAGCCTGTTGTCTTCCTGACTCATCACTCGCAATACAAACATCTCCTCAGCTACCACAGCATCACTTCTAAGCACAAGACCTACAAGGCTGAATCTGACATCATTCCTCTCCCTGTCCTTACATCTCTGTTCAGGAACTGACAGACCATACTTCTCCCAGATCCCTCCCCAGATACAGCTTCCAGAGCCCATTGACCAGTGCAGTGTCTGGAACAACTTCTGTAAAACCCATCAGCGCCACATGGCACTTCTCTGACGCACTTCAGGGATGCTTTGCAGAAACAGCCTTCCAGTAAGTCTGATGTTACCTTTTGCCACAGCAAGACTGCGTACAGCTTTCTAAACAAAGGAAGACAGCTCCTTCTACATTAAAAAAAACTGCACCACGACTTTCTTTGGGAAGCAGCCTTTTGCAAAATTATTCTAGACTTTTTCTTAATACATTCAATGCCATATACAGGCTTTGACAGTACCTGGTTTAGAGCCTTAGCCCAAGCCATGTTCTCTGCTGTCATGGCACAAAAGCTGGGCTGAGTATTTCTTGCAGCCATCAGTTTATTTCCTGGAACCATAGTTCAGATTAGGCCGAAACTGTTTGAAAATTCAGGTCAAGTGTCCAAACTGGGCATTAGAGAAAAACTGACTAGCCTTCCTGCAGACTTCCTGAACCCAAGACACGGGAAACCCCTTGTAACCTTTTTTAAGTGAGAAAGTGAAAAATCCATGAGCTGTCTTGGATGGGGAAAGCTGCAAGCCTGAGCAAGATATACTTGCAACCTCAACTTACAAAGGCAGCTCTGGAAAAGAGTTTTGCTGCCAATGGTAAGTACCATCATGGCTTCCAGCCACAGTCTTCACTGTGATCTCTAATACAATTTCACCTATTTTAGCTCAGGATGAGGAATCCATTGGCTTTTTAAAGGCATAGCTGTCATGTTGCTCATGATGTCTACTCTCCCACCTACCTAGGACCCTGATTTCTGGTCCTTTAGCTTCCCTCTCTCCCTACTTTGTCTTTTGCATTTTGAATTTTCCCTCTGGCAGCAATGTTTTCTGCACCAAAGTGATCACCCTTCTTTTGAGACCTGGAACCCTTTTGAAAAACAGGTTAGCTAAGGCATTCTGAGGCCAACTTCCCGTAGCTCCCACTGACAACAGCCATGAGATTTTGCAGATCCACTGAGTCACAGGTGGATAAACTGTAGAGACCATGGTAAACCAGAGAACACCAGAGAGAATAAATAACTCCATGTCAGACAGGGGAAGGGCTGGCATAACTTTAGCTTCTGTCTTCAACACCTCCTGTCGTTGAGCTTACAGAGGCTGCAACCCAACAGCTCCGGCCACCAACTCCACCTGCTTTTATAAGGCACAGCTCCTTTAAAAACCCAGGCTTAGCAATGCACTGGGGAATTCCTCAGCAAGGTTTCAAAGGCCCTGAGCCGTGACAATATCCACAGAGCAGGACAAAACACTCCTGGTTTGGTTGGACCCTTCTGACAATAAATTCAGTTGTCAGATCACAGCACCACAGAGCTGCTAAGCCACTGCCTTACCAATGAGCTTTTGGTGGCTTAGCCTCTGGAAAGCCAGAGAGCCTCTTGATAACTGATTTGCATGACCTGTCCCCACTTTGCTGACTGCAGCCACCAAAGCCTAAGAGGGTTGTATCCCCTGTTGTTACAAAACAGTAAAAAAACAAGTCTCTTGCCTTCCCATTCAAAACCAGAGATAATATGAAACTCAGCTAAATTTCTACTTGATAGAAATGAAACCCACAGGGAAGAAAAAGCAAGAATGGCCAGTGAACTTTTTTTTTCTGAAAGGCTGAATTGCATCAGCTAGAGAGACAGGACAAAACTCAGCAGTGAAAAAAGATCATCACAATTGAGCTTGTAAGGGAAGCCATCATCTCCTGGTGCAAAAACAAAATGTTTCACCTATGGCTTTGGGTATCTTTGCCCAACAGCAGATGTTTGGATTCTTCCCCTAGCACACAGCACTTGAACTCTGCTGCACAAACACAACCCACCTTGCTGACAAGTGTGCAGAGGGATGGGTGACGGCTGGCTGACGGCACAGCCCACCAGCCCACCAGCTCTTTGCCCACAGCAGAGGCAAATTGAGGCTTTTATTTCTGCCAAGGATGAGCTAGCTGGGATAGCACTTTCCAGTGCAGCTGTGTTTCCTGCCAGTGCATGGAGGACATCCCACTGATGACGGTTTTTCCCCTTCCTCAGGGAGGAGAAAGCCTGTTCCAGCCCTTTTCCTGCACATTCACCTTCTTCCTTTGCAGGCTGCAATGGGAACAAGGCCAGCACTCAGCTGTTTTCTTGTCACTCACAACTCCCCAGAGGAGAAGGCAGAGGACCAAGCCAGCAGCTGCATCTTTCCTTGTGTTGCCCAGGGCTTATCTCTGAGGAGAAGCAGCTCACAGCAGCAAGCTTTGCAGAGTAGATAATGCAGAAAACTGGAGCCTAGCAATGTTGCACATAAGCCTTGGACAGCTCTCTCCCAGCTGAATCCGTGACCTCACTCAAAGTTGGTCCATAAGGCAGGGCCCAAATTAAAGTCTTTGTTTTCCTACAGTGCTAAGTCCTTACTCTAAGGCCACTGTCCCATTAACAGGGCATCCAGATGCTAAGGAAAGGGGCATCTCTGTTCTGCCAAGACATGTCCAGCATCCCTCTCATTCCCCCTTTACGCTGAGGCTGTATGTGCTACAGAAGGATCACCAAGGACTACCAGCATCCCAGCTCCTGGGCCACTTCCTTCTCTGATTTGCTTTCCCTCACAAAATTTCTAGTTCAAATAAGGCACTACTGCAAAAGGTTTTCAACTAAGCTCTGTCTCAAAGAGAAGTCAATGCCAACACACTGTAGGAAAAGCTTCCTGACCCATTTAAAACCTGAAAAAAATGCAGCCCAAAGACCACAGAAAAGGCAAAATACTCCGAGAGTATTGCTGTTTTCAACAAAGCTATTCCTGCCTTAATGAGATAAGCAGAGAACCAAGTGACCTGTTTTACCACGTGGTAAGACCAAAGTCTCTTGAGAAACTCAAATGCAATCACATCTAACCCATAGTATCAGGCAGAAACAGAAACATGGCTCTCAAATACAGGCAGAAGTTTGAAAATAGAGATTGCCAATACATCTCTCACTTGGATGTTCTCCTTTCTGGTACCAGTTACTGTATCTCTGTAAGGCTGCACAAAGAAGGGTTCAGTTTTCAGATCTGGGTTACTTGTCTTCATGTCACAGCAATCACAATTCCACAGGCTGAAAATATACTTTCTTCCAAATGAGCTTGGGCATGGCCAGGAAAAAAAAACAGTCCTGTTGCTGTTCAGAAAGGCCTGTCCCTTATCTCCAGAGATTGCAGATAAGATGTTTTGAGTATCTGCAGCAGCTCAGTACATTTCAAGTAGCAGCCTAAGGGGGAGGTTAGAGTTGCCTTGAATGAGGCTGTGCTGTCTGTTGGGCTGCTTCTCTTATCATGTTGATCTGAGCACAATTGTCACCTCTTTCTTACCCCTTGTTTCATGCCTGAGGTATAGAGAGAGAGGTAAAAGTGCACAAACCTGGGAGAAAAACATAACATACATAAACTCTGGGAAAAACCTTTGGTTTCATCTCCATGTTTACCACCAGAATGGCAAAATGCAAAAGTATTTAGCCAAGCTACCCAGCTCATTACAACATATTTATATCATAAATAAGGCCTAAACACCCTGCCAAATAACAATACCAAGATAAAAACCAATGCACTCCTTTCACAGATTTATATCAGACAGTGTTTATTTCTGTTGCATGGAGCACTAACCTCTCAAAGTTATTTCTACACCTACTCCTCCCTGCTGACCACTTTCCTCACTTGAATGAATAATGTTTCCAGGAGCTTTCATAAATTTTGGAGATTAATCAGACCACTAGAACATTTTCAGACCCAAGGAGCTCTAGGAATCCCAACAAGTTCCAGAAAACATTCTGTAAAGGTCTGATGCTAGGGACATTCTTCATCTCCTCTGCTTTCTGATCTAGCAGAACAAACATCTGGCTCCCTGAGATTCAGCAGCTCAAAGATTTGGCTCCCTAAAACATGGACTGAGGAACATACAAGTCTGGGAAACATTTAAATCTCATTAGAGACTGAGATGATGTAAAAGGCAGGACTGTCTCCTAAACGAGGGCGCATAGCAAGGAGAAGAGAAATATGCTTAAACCTGCCATATTCTAACAAATCCTGCAATCTATAGCATCAATTACAAGTAAGTGTGCATCAGAGCAGCCTCAAGGTTGCTCTGAACTGCAGTGAGGACGGGAAGAGAAACATGGAGAGCTTAAAATCCCCTCCAGCCAGGGCGCAGTATCAAGCAGTTTACCATCAACACAAGATGTCTGCACCAAGACATTTGCTATTCCTCTGAAACCAGAAGCTACTCACAGAAATTTTCCCCTGTGTATCTCCGGCAAGCAAAAAGGAAACTGTCAGGTGAAAAAATCCCATTTCCTGCGTCCCCCACGCTGCCAGGCATAGTGAGAAGGTGCCATACCTGTATGTGACATGCACTGCAGTGCCAGGTTCATCTCTCTCCCAAATCAAAGCCACTCTGTTTGGAGACTTTTCGACGTGCTGATCCAAGCAATTTACTGTAAAAAAACCCAAAGGTTTAAACAAAGCCTGAACATACGAAAGGTGCTTTGTAAACCTAGCTTGGTCAAGTGCAACACCAAGCAAGTGCGAGATGAAACATCAGTTTTTGGGTTGCTAGACACACACTAATGTATAATAAAGGAACTGAGAGCATTTGCAGCTCCAGTAAAGCTATACAACAAATTCTACACTTCATTGGCACAGTGGCCTTAGAGATGGATACCCATGAGAGGCCATGGCAAATTCAGATATGGGCTGAATTCATGGCTCAATTCAGCCATTTAGTTCCACTGGCTAAACTTAAGCCAGCCCAAATCCTTCCCCTGCTCCCCGCAGCACAAAGGCAAGGCACCCTTTTGATTTTTTTGCTCCCCAGAGCAGCATTTCACTACAGAACTCAGACAGTCTTCCCCAGCTGGCATATTTAGACCTGCACCGTTTGGATTTTCTAATTAAAGATCATGTGAAACATTTTTGTTCCAGGGTATAACAAAGAGCTGAACCTCAGCTAACTGAAAATGTCTAAAACTGTAGTATCTATGGTGAACTCAAAGTTCAGACATCTACAAGTTATCAGACCCATGGGAAAGCTTAGCGTGTCTGAGGCTGTGTATTCCACCTCCTAAAATTTAAAGGTATAAAATTCCCTTTTAAAGGTGCATTTCTCCCCCTCATCATCTTGAAGTGAAGAATTTAGGGAGAGCACCCAATCTGAAGAAATTTATAGAATCCAGAAAAGAAACTTGCCTGCATGTCCAGTAGCAACTTGCTTGATAGTCAGAGAACATCCTTGTTAAGTATTAATTCCAAGCCTATATGACACTTACTTATTGCATTGTAATCTTTCAAAGGCAGTTACTTTCTTTCAATAGGCAACTAGTTAGGGACACTGCTTTATAACTCAGAGAAAACCTTTTTAAAAATTGCTGGATTTCAAATCATATTTCCTGGAAATATTAATACTGATGGAAAAGGATTTCATTTTTCCAGATATATTAAAAAAAGCTGTGTGCTGTAGTAGCTTTTGCTGTCCTGTGATCACACCATCACACCACCACAGGGGGTGGGAATGAGCCTCTAAAGGTGCACAGAGAAATAAATTCCTCAGAATTTAACACATTTCACTGCAAGACCAAGTGTTAGTCTCAAAAATTTGAAAAAGTGCTCTTCAGCTGTTTAATGCCTTTTATTTTCAATGCAAAACCCTGCAGCAGTACTATAAAAATAAGACAAAGCCATTTCTTAAGCCATCCTAATATGATACAAGAGGACAAATCCCTAGTGGGGAATTTTTTAAGCAGTTATACACTGGTTTCCTCTACCTGTGTTCATTGCTGTGGCTTGGTCCACAACAAGTAGCAACTCCCACCTCCAAGCTCCTCGCAGCTACACCCTCACATACTGTGCCAGGCTACAGTGAATCACAAAATGGCATTCATTGCCCAAACAACTTTTTTTACTCATGAGCAGCCACACCGGCCTTCAGAGGGAATTTCTGCTGCAGAAAGCCCTGGCTGAGCCAAGGGGGAGCTTTAGCTCTGTAAGAACCAGCAGGTGAACCAGAGCCAAGTTCTATTATTTCCTTCCTGATCTTAGGCTTACATGAGCCTTTTGCTCATTTTACAAAATAGAATTTAGTGACCTTCCCCTTAGTACTACACCCTAGTGGTTTCTCCATACGTTTTCTTGCTTCCTTGACTGCTCAGAAACAATTAATCTCAGTAAGACAAGTTCCTGAGAATGTGTCCTGGTGGGAAATGCAGTAGTTTGCCATGTTATTCTCCTGGCCAGGAGGTACAGTGCAAGAAATCCAGAAGCCCTGAAGCTCACAGGTCCCCAAAATCCTACTGCAAGGGCCCCCAAGCAAAGAGCATCAGATGACTCAGTTGCTCATGGCTCAGCTGTGCTGCAAGATGTGCACACAGGATGTTCTGGATCAGGGACCTGAACTGTTGCCATGTTTCTGCACAGACAGTGTTCAAATCAAGAGGTGAAAGGACAAAATCGAGTCTCCTAACAGAAAAACAGCCACTTGGCTGTGGCAAACTATTGCT
Organism: Vidua macroura; assembly: GCF_024509145.1. Classification (NCBI taxonomy): domain Eukaryota; kingdom Metazoa; phylum Chordata; class Aves; order Passeriformes; family Viduidae; genus Vidua; species Vidua macroura. Next base: position 33,386,850 of record NC_071573.1, on the reverse strand, counting down.
TTCATCATGCTTGAAAAGAAAACTAGCAACAGTAAACCTGTTTAATTCTGTGCATCTGTTTCAAAGGCCTATGATTTCTTTTTATGTATGCAAAAAAAGCTAAGTGGCATTTTCTGTCTGCTGAGGAACCAGACCCAAGGCCAAGCAATATCTGGATATCAAAGATCTGACATGGGATCCAGAAGAAAATGTTGATCCCACTCTACAGAGGAAAGAGATAGATCCCTGATAGGCTGTGCTCAGACAAGATCTTCCTTTCAACAGGAATTAATGAAAACAAAACTCTGGCTAAAATCCTCTGATTGCTGGGTGCTGGGCACAGGGCTGTACACACATCTCCATAAAGTTGGGATCCACTGCTGGGCATTATCCCCTGGGAAGAGACACTCTCTTATGCTCTCTGGAAGACCCGAGGAGGGTTTCCTCTTTTGGCTGTCAAAAAAAAAGTGGCCAGAGATGTTACAGTTACTGCACTACTGAACCGGTGTCCTCCCCGAGGAACAGGAAATGAAGGTCAGAAATGTTCATCCCTGTTAAAAGACATCACCACTGAGTGGTACTCTGGATGGGGCTGGGGCTCACTCCCACCGGATGAAGCACAGCCGCAGCACACAAGAGCCTTCAGGGCAGACATGGCATGGACAAAACTCAAAGGCAGTCAGGGCACCCACGGCAAAATTTACTCGTTTCATGTTGAGTGGTGAAATTGGATGAAAATACCAAGATCCTCGTTTAAAAGGAAAAAAAAAAAAAAAAAAAAAAAATCCCTGCCATAAAAGCCTGGGACCGTTCCCCACCTGAACCACCACGGGGCCGGGCAGCACCCGGCAAAGCCCAGATTTGGCATCCCATCCCGGAGCCCATCTCCGCAGGCCGAAGGGCGGCCGCCCGCGAGGCAGCGGCCGGGAAAGAGGCTTAGCCAGGGTCATCCCAGTTTCGGATTTTCACCCCGTTTCCAGCATTTCGCAATTCCTGGCTTGTTTTCTCCCAGCGCCGCCCAACCGAAATCCTCGTTTTCACCCCCAAAGATGGGCGATGGAGAAACTTCGCCCCGCGGGTCGCCTCCCGTCCAGCCCGGTGGCAGCCGCGGGCGGCCCGGCCGGGGCGCGGGGGATGCGCGGCCGGGACCCCTTACCCGAGACGTTGAGGCGGCCGCCGAGGAACCAGCGGGCGGGACCAGCGGGCGCTTCGGGCTGGCAGGCCGTGTGGAAGGGACTGTCCCAGCGCAGCCACCCCCGCGCCACGTCTGCCCAGAACCCGGTGGGGTCGCGGGCCGCCCGCTCTTGCCAGGCCCGGTACTCGCCGGGCGGCAGCGCCCCGGGGGCGCCCGGCTGGCTGCAGCAGCTCCGGGCCGCCGCCGGGACCCGGCCCGGGGGGCGCGGGCGGCTGAGGGCGCGCAGAGTCCGCGCACGGGCGGCCGCCAGCGCCATAGGGACACAGCCCTTCCCCGCTGTCCCCGCCGCGCCCGCCCGGACCGGGAGAACGAAAGGGAGCGAACGAGCGAGCGAGATAAAGACCGCCTGCGGGGAGGGGCTGCCCCGGCGGGGCGGCTCCGGGAGCGCCGCACCTCGCACACCCCGCAACCCCGGGAGCACCCTGCGTCCAAGGACACCCCGCACCCCTGGGAGCACCCCGCACCCAGGGACACCCCGCACCCCTGGGAGCACCCCGCACCCAGGGACACCCTGCACCCCCCTAAGAGCACCCCGAGAGATACGCCTGCACCTGGAGAGAGAGACCCAGCACTTTCCCCTATGGGGATATCACCTGCACGGATGTGCGGGCCGGGGTGCGCCCCTGTTCACATCCTCACCACCACAACAGGGGTGCCCAGGTACAGCCAGGCCCTTTAACATAAAAAGCAGCTCTCGGCACACACACACGCTGTCATATCTACAGGTGGTGTCCAGCACCACGCACCCGGAGACAGCACAAAGTGAGCACAGTGGCACAGTCCTCATGCACAGACAGTACCTGTGCTCGTGGGTAGGTGGCAAACACATTGTGCCCTCGTACACCACTATCCACAAAGCTGTCATAACCCTGCCCCCTCTCCTCAAGACAGGGTGTCTCTAAGCGGGATACACATCCTATCTTGGCAGCCCTGTGAGCACCATCATTACCATAAAGTGGAATTCCTGGCTTTGGGATCACAACGCTTCTTCCTCCATATTGATCTATGGACCAGATTTCACCCTGACTTCATGGTGAACCCTCAACAATGAGTAGCAAGGTTTTACAGCAGGTAGCACAGAGTTTATTCTTTGTCTATAGCAGAGAAACACTCTTTTCTGGCATAAAGAAATGAATTCTTTTAGACAGCTTGGTCCAGCCTCCCAGCAAGGAGTCTAAAAGCTCAGAGTGGCATGGTCTGGGCATCCTTAAGAAGTGCCAAACTACCAGAGCACCGACTCTACTCACCCCAGGATTTGAATAAGCAAAGCACATTTCGTGTTCAAAATTAAAAGCTTGAAATAACTGTATATGGTATGAAGCTTCTTCTGGCAGTGGTAGAAACAAATGGTGTTTTTCTGTTCTAAATATATCACCAGGCACTTTTTTGTGTGAAATTTTCTGACACTGCTGAACTTTCTACTGTGTTTTACAGGTAACAAGCAAGAATAAATACAATTTTAATTTCCTTGTAAAGTTGGCATTAGTACATGGCTGCTGTAGTTCGATATCACTACCTTGGGTTTTGACTGTCACTTTCGGTTTGCCCAACCTCTAAATTCCAAACAGCAGCACGTGTGCCACCTGGTGCCAGACAGGGGCACGGAGAGCACTTCAGCTTTCACTTGGTTTGCCCAAGGATTGCTCAAAAGCTTTCTACCAAAGATGACTTATATGCAAGTCTTACCCCTTTCAGGATTTCAGAGGAATGCTTTTCACGAAACAAACAATAGAGTTGTCAAAAAAAGAAAGCATGAATTTAAATTATTTGGCCTTAAATCTTACCTGCTTCGTTTGCAGACCTTGAAATATGGGAACACTTCTTGGGTTTTCTTCCACCAAGGCTGATTCTTCTTTTCTACCAGCAAGTTCTGTTTTGCTCATGATTTACCATAACATCCCCTGCTCTCAAATTTTGGCTGCCTTTTGCCTCAGAGAAAACCATGTCTAGCAGCAACACAACCCAAATCCAGTCTGATCACCCCATTGAGATGGGTTGCTGAACCCAAGCACAAGCCCAAATCTCCTTTCTTGCCTCAAAAAGAGATTAAGAGAAGGGAAAAAGAATCCCTGAGATTTTGCAATGTCTACTTGTTCTACCCATGACTTTCTGAACAAGAGAGTGAAGGCTCTCAGGCTATTGACTTTTTGAGAACCAAGGAGTGTTACAGCATTTCTCATTTTTAAGTATTTTAAGTGTGCCAGGAAAATCTGGTGATGGATAAAAGGTCACAGAATTGCTTCCTGCATTCACTGTGTCTCTCTCCATTCTTAGGGCCCTCTGGCATTATGGAGTCCCAACAGGAATGCTGGCATTCCCAGCTCTGGAGAAGCCTGGTGACTGTCATCTGGAAATGCCACCTCTGTGTGGCAGCTTCCAAAGGCAAGTGGTTGCCAGGGCAGAAGAAATCATTCCCTGCTGCAGCCAAGCCTCCTGGCACAGTCTCCCAGCCCAGCCAGGCAATCTCACTGCCCTGCAGGAGATTTTAGCAGGTAATAGGCACAGCTGCTGAATAGCTGCAGATCTTGGCCTGGATTGAGAATCTTCTGTGCTGGTGTCATGGCAGGCACTGATGAGCAATGCCAGGAGTGGGTTGAGTAGGGGCTGAGATTTCTGCTGACAGAACTATAGCAAAAAAAAACTTTAAAAACCAAAACCCAAAACCGCCCAACTTTCCACATCTTTCCACTTATCTGCTTTGTCTTTGATTGCTGTCAGTATATAAAAGACTTACTCAATGAGGTGGTATGTTTCTCAATTGCTTATCACCCCCCCCCTCCACTGTTTTTCCCTTAATGACCTAAAAAGCATAATAGTAAAGTTGTGGAATCCACAACTTTCACTAGGTTATCACTGATCTGCTCCTAACTGTTCTTTCCAATGATCTTCTCACATGCTGTGCCCACAGTTGATATCTGACTCCACAAAGAAAGTCAGGGCCAGGCAAAAACACCACCACAGAGCAAAAGTACATGCTGGTCTGTGTTAGAAATTCTCCCAAGTCACAATTAACCCAGATTTTAATAAAATCTTTTGATCATTTTCAGCCACATTTCTGCCTGCAGATTAAATTGGACATGTTCCCAGGTGGCTGTTCTAGCAGGTTTCTAAGCCCATTCAGCTCCATCTGCAGAAGAGAAGGCTTAGAGGGAGGTTTAGACCAAGGATGAAATAATGCTAAAATGCAGTTGCTCAGGTACCACTTTAACAGATGAGAATCGACCTTGTGTCCAAAGCAAAGAGAACTGCAGGAGGTTTGAAGGAGCTGAGTATCTGAGCTAATCTGGAATATGAAACTTTGTCAGATCAGCTCACATCTGGTCACACCTGAAACAAATGTCAAAGCTGTGTGAAAAATGTAGATCTGCTGCACTTCCATTTATGAATGTGTAATAAATGCCCAATGAGTGGTAAGGGAGAAAAACAATACTTTAAAATATCCAGATAACTAGACTGCTTTTGTACAGGCCAGGCCATCCCATTCTCAAGAGTTTTCTGCTCAAGGCTGGATTTCAAACCAAGGCGATTCAGTGCTGCTGCTGCCATCCATCAACACAGAGCTTCCCCCCCCCCCCCCCCCCCGCCATTTGGCTCCTCTCCTGCATCAGCAGCCCACACTGGGTTTACTATGTGCTTTGTTCCAGAAAGTTCTTACTGAATCTCTACATCTCCCCTTAGACAGCACTTGGGGTTGCCCAGCCTGAGGGTGGACCAAAGGCTCCAACATCAAATCCTTCCATCCCCTCCAGCTTGGTACCATTGCTCAATCCAGTTTACTGCTCCGTCTGTGTTTGGTGCTCCAGCAGCACAGTGAAAGAGAGATCTGAAGGATGCTGAGAAGTAAAGACAACCTCCTGGGGAAAACCATCTCCCTCACCTAATTTTGGTTTGCCCACTTGCTTTGCCTCTCCAACTCAGCACCATGAACCAGTGCTTGGGAATACAAGTGGTGGAGTCTTGACCTGCAGCACAGAGAGCCCACATGGCAGCTGCCAATCATCTCTCAGTCATATACCTGGAGTGACAGGAACCTTGGCATGAGGTGCAACTGCAGGAGTCTTAACCCCTGGGACTGCAGGATGAGCTCCTACAGGGCTAGAGATTCCCTGGAGTCTCTGTGGGATGGATGCTTCCACAGAGCAAGTCCTCAATGCAGGGGCCTCCAGCCAGTGGAGGAACATTGTGGGGGCCTGGTAGCCCTTTTCTCCCTGATCTGAGTGGCTGGAGGTGGCCAGGGTTGTGCTGGGTCTGCCTTGGCACAAGCATGTCTGTCTTGTCACAACAAATCTCCTCTATTACCACCCTGGCCCCAAGGGACTGCTTTGATGGGGGGGAAAAGTCTTGGCAAGGAGGTATGTCCCACACGGGATGGAGGAGCACAGCAGCCCTGTGGAAGCTGGTGTGACATCCCACTCACAAGACAGATTAGAACCTCCATCTAGGGATCAACACCAGGTTGGATCTGACAGGGACACTCTGATGGGGACAGGGAGAAGGCACCAGTGTGTTGCAGGGAGGGTCTGGCAGCAGTGTCCCTTGCAGCATGTTTTGTGAAGGCACAGACCAGTGCTCATCCACACTTTGGGACAGAGGCATTGAGTATGGATGATTTGCAGTGAAAAGGGAATAAGAAGGCATGAGCATTGCACAGCATATCTATAGGAGCCACGTGCTTATCTGTGCTTCAAGTACAATGTGATTCACAGCGAGCTGGAGCAGGGAGAATGGCACCTCTCTGGAGCAGGGGCACAGCTGTGCCCCTCAGGTGTAGGGGAACAGGGAAAGTGCCCAGGGACAGGCACACTGCTCAGGGACAGGCTGCATGCAGGGACAGGCTCACTTGTCTGAGCCTTTTTTTCGGGTGCTGCACCCAGCTGTGAGCTGCTGGGTTTGTTCCCAGCCCTGGCAGGGCAAGACCTTGCCCTGTATGGATGGGGAACGGTTCTGATCTTAGCAGTGCAGCGTCCAGGCCAGTGCTGATTGTGCTGGTCCTGGTCCCAGTGTAGTGTCCTGGCCAGACTGTAGTGATGCTGCCACTTGCAGTGCATTGTAGTGCATTTGCTGGCCCTGGCCCCAGAGGACTGGAGTAAAAAGCTGCAGGTCAGCACAGGGCAGCACTAGGCCCACAGTGGTGACACTGCCAGTCCCTGTGCAATGCAAAGTCCAGCCTCAGGCAGATGTGCTGGCTCTGGCCTTGGTCCCAACAGTGCAGTCACCCAGCCCTGTGAAGACTGTGCCAGCGCTGGCCCCAGTCCCAGGGCAGTGTAGCGCCCAGGGCCTGATGGAGATGCCAGCACTGATGCCACCAGCGCAGAGACGAGCACCAGTCCCCGTCCTGGCAGGGCCCACGATCGCGTTGGCACTGCCGATGCCGGTCCCGTTCCCGGTCCCAGGGCACGGCAGCGTCGTGCCGCTCCTGTTCCCGGTCCCGGTCCCAGTCCCACGCCAGTGCGCTTCCCAGCACGCAGAGTCGCGGCGCGCTGCGGTGCCCAGCCGCGTGTGCCGCCACATGTTTTCTAAAGATGCCCGGTGCCGGCTGACGGTGGAGGCGGGCCCGGGGCGGGTCCGGCCGGGCGGGGACGGCCCGCGGGTGATGTCAGGCTGATGCTGTCGGTGCGGCGCGCGGTGCATTGTGGGCGAATCCCGCCGCCCGCCGCGGTTCCGAGGGGGAGGATGCGCTCGGGGCCGGCCCGTCCCACAGCCGCAGCCTTAGCGCGCCGGGCCGGCGGCACCGCGCCCGACGTGCCGCACTGAAGGGTGTGGGGCATGCGCTGCCTGCGCCGGCCGCAGCGGGAGGCGCCGGCGGCGGCGGGGCCAGGTGAGCTGGGCCGGGCCGGGCCGCGCCGCGGCAGGCACGGGTGGGGAAGGGAGGGACGGAGGGACCGTCCCGATGGCGGCCTGCGAGGTGCGGGACCGGGGACCGCACCGGGCCGGGCCGTGCCGGGGCTGCGCGCGGGGCACTGCGGGAGATGTAGTTTACCGCCCCACCCGGCACCTCCAGCCGAAGGGAGAGAGTCCCGCGCGCGGGACTCGGGTTCCCAGCGTGCCTGCGGGGGTGGGCGGGCCAGCGGTGGAGTGACGGCCCGGTGCTACCAATGAGAAGGTGGGCCGGGTGGGGCGAACCAACTGCGGAGAGGGGCGGCGGGGAGTGGGGGGGCGGCGTGCCGGCAGCTGCAGTGCAGGGGCGGACGCGGCCACCTCCTCGGCGGGGGGAGGCGGGACGGCCCGAGGTGAGGGCAGGGCGGGGCGAGGCGGGGGCTCGGGCGGCGGCCGCCCCTCGGCGCCGCTCCTGCCGGGCCCGGGGGTCGCGGCGATGCCCGGGGCTGCCGCCGCGGGAGGGGCGGGCAGTGGCCTCGCTCCGCTATGCACGGCAGAGGCGGGGGCGCCCCGAGCCCTGAGAGGCTCCGCCGGAGGGAGCGGCCCCGCCGGGTGGTACCGGGGGACGCTGCCGGTCCCGGTGTCGGGCGGGGGCCGAGGTGCGAAGGCATCCACGACCTTGTGCCGGGCCGGGCTCTAGGGAAACCCACGGAGGGTGTCGGCCACCTCAGGAGGACATGTGCCGCCCGGGGTTGGGCACGGCATCCTTCCCGGGGCCACCGGGTGCCTGTCCAGCCGCACGGGAAAAGCCAGCCCGCTCCGTTGGGGTCTCTGGGGAGGGAGCGCTTCTGTCGCGTTAGGCTGGGATAACTCCGTGGTGTTCGGGTTTCAGGCGGGAGGCTGAGAGTTTCTCCTTTTTGGCGGGGTGGAAATGGTGCTCCTGTGTGCGTGGCCGTGTCTCCTGGGGCTCAGAGTCTCCTGCTATGGTGTCCGTATTGCTGGTGGCGCCCAAGCTGACATTGCTGGATGTGTCCATAGTCGTTGTGCTTTCCCTGCATTCCGGGAGAGGAGGTATCCGGTAACCTGGGTCTAACCCACTGAGGACTCTCGAGACGAACACCATGACCTTGACGTGCATGTAGGATTTAAGAGGGAGCCAGAATGCTGCACGAAGCACTGAAGTCACACTGTCACTCTGACAGCTACTTGCAGGACAAGTTCAAGACCCACTGTGTGTTTTTAGGGGTGGGGACTTCAATACCTGTTGGTATCATGTTTCTAAGCAGTTCAAACCAAGCCTGTTTTGAATTTTCCTAGGTTTGCAAGATGGTTTGATTGGTAGAAAGAAAGGTTTCCTAATTCTACCATTTCACATGGATTTCTTGTAGTGTCACTGAAAATGTTGCCTTTTAGCAGTAAACTTCTCAATGAGTTTTCAGTCAACTGAGATTTTCAGCCTGGGGACTTCTTAAGAGTGGAATTTAACCTCGTGTTGTGTTGTGCCACAGGGTGTGCTAATGCTCCCTCGGCTCGTAGGTGCTATGCCTGTGCAGGTGCTCTGACTGAAGAGCGTCAGTCCTGTCTCACGAGTGTCAGTGTGTCACCACGTCCCAGTGTGCTGCCTTCTTTTGAGAGGATAAAGAGGGGCAGAATAGGAATGATGTGTTAATGTTCTGGCTTTCTTCCTTTGTGTGCCAGTGATCATCCAGCTCATAAGGAGCATCCTCATGGTGATATAGGTGGAATCAGAAACTTTTGAGATGCGGTGCTCATGAATGGCTATGTGGTATTCACTGCTGTTACTGCTGTGTGCTTTTGCGTGCTTTGTGATAATTTCATTCCTTCAGGAGTAGGCTGTGTTCCTCTTCTCTGGCAAAATAAAACACTGGAATCTTTTGTAGGACACCTTTATCATGCCTTGGGGACACCTGCATAACCTTTTTTTTTTAATAGTCCTCAAGGAAAAAGTCAGATCCTTATCAATGCTCTTGGTCTTCTAGAAAGGAGTGTCTCTAGTGCTAGGAAATCTATTCCATCACCCCCCAGCGTGGTGCTCATGGCTCATGTGTGGATTTCCTTCCCTCTCCATCCCCAGCGTTTGTTGGTGGAGGCAAGAGGCAGCCTGCAGCTCTCCTCTAGTGGAAGAAGCTGGCACTTGTTTTTCAAAGCAGGAATGATCAGACAGATCCAGGAAGAGCCAAATCTGTCTTTCTTTATCTTCAGTGTGGGAATCCCTTCATGCTGTTTCTTGCTCTCTCTTATGGAAAGATTGACTTATCACTTTATGGTTTGTCAGGTAGCACACTCCTCTCACGTGGGTCTTGCTGTGGGCTCATCTCTTCAATTGTGTCCTTTCAGTTTTTTGCCTTAGTCTTATCTGTGTGTGTATCAATGTGCAGACTCCGGGTTCGGGAGTGGTTCCTCATCCTGGGAAGCTCCTAGGTTAGATTTGTTTGCCAAAGCTCCATAGTGACCTTCCAGTAACATTGATTCACTTTGAAAACAGAGCAGAGGGCAGAAAATAGGTCTTCACGGAGGAATAGGTGTTTATAAAATCTTCAAGGACTTTGCAAACTTCCTTCATTTTTAAGGACGTGTGGGCTTCGTTGGTACCTTCTACTTTGAGTATTGCAAGGCACGGCCGAGTATTTGCTGGAGTTATTGTGGAAGCATTTGCTAAAAAACTCTTTTAGCTCTGCTGGTTTACTGAGCAAGATACAGAGTGGGCATAACCAGTGCTTTCCTCCCTTTCTTCCATCAAAGATAACAAAAAAGAGAGTATTCCTCTGAAACAACATTAAATCCCCTTAAATGTCATTGTGGGACACAATCCCATTGGAATAAATGTTAAGATTGCTTTGAGAGGGAGGAATAAGGAAGGCCAGCTATGAGCCTTCAGCACCTCCCTCCTAGTCCAGAGGAAGAGTGGGAGAATCTGTTGGGTATTTGTTGAAACTTTAGGAGTGAGAGGTGAGGGAGATGGTGTGGCTTTTACATGGTGCATCTGAAAATTGAGACTCCCTTGCATGTGAGTGTTTGCCTGGCTATGAGCTGGACAGTGGCAATCCTTGTTGGTCAGGCCAATCCATGGTCTTCTCCACAACAGTGCCCAGTGCCTGTGGATCACACTGTTGAGAGCCACAGCAGTTATCCCCAAAAATGTGGAAAATAATCTAGCAATGACAATGTGTCTTGGGCATTAATGTATCAAGTGATTTTTCACATGAACTTTTCTGGTTTTTTGGAGACTGGTCAATACATCAATATATTAGACTCAACAGGGAAAATATAAAACTGCCACAGTACGTTTTTTCATGGGATTCACAATCCATTGGTCCCATTTGGTCTTACCCAGTCCCACACTGTTTTCTGTTGGGCCTTCTCCACTACTCAAGAGCTGCACACATGGGAAAGGATCTTTTTTTTGTAGTTGAGAAGGAAGGTGTTGACAGTGTGATGGACTGTAGAGCTAATCAAACAAGATGTGTTTGGAAACCCTTTGCTTTTGGTGTCAAGCTGTGCCATCTTTAATTTGGTGAGCAATATGAAAGGAACAAACTGGATCCTGGGCTGGCTCCAGACAGATAGGTGCAATGGAGAGCAGGGAATGCCTGTGGGCATAGATTTCCTCTTAGAAGAAATGAGGCATCCCAGCCTTCAGAAAGAGATCTTGTGTCAGCTGTGGCAGATGGAAGTGGATTTCTCTCTGTCTGTGCAGCAGGAGATGTTGTCAGGCCCACTGTCAGCCCAGGAGCTGCCTGGGTACAAAGCTTTGGTGGCCTCCCAGTCAGACAGGAAAACACAAAGGGAGCATTGATGTCTGGTGAAAAGGTTTTGATTGCAGGATCATATATTCAGCTGCTCAGGCCAAACCCCTGCATTGCTCCAGTTCTTTCTCTACCAGTGAGCAAGAGATGATGCTCAGGGAAAGGCTAAGAAGATGGGCACACTGTGCTTGCCCTGGTTACACCCCTTATCACCTTGGTGGTACAGGATGCAGCTTTTCAGCCTTTTTATTTGTTTGCCTGAGTAATTTTCCACATACACAAGGTGTGACCTGTGTGCTAAGAGCGCTCTGTTTTGAAACCTAGCTCTGCATTCCTATGTGTTTTCCTGTCTTTTAGCCAGTTACTAGTTTTAGAGAAACTTTAGTTTTATCCTGGAACATACTAATTTCCAAGGCCTTTGGCCTGATACCACACGTGCTTGTCGAGTCTTCCTAAAAGCACCTTGCCTATCGTAATAGATCTATAAATCAGGGCTTCTCCCTTCTGCCTGCCACTTAGTTTAATTTTTAATCTTCAGTTTTCTAAACATGTCTGTTGTGGAAGACTGATTTTCCAGATCCTCTGCAGAGCTCTTCAAAATAAACAGCAGCCAAAAATCCTTGGTATCTTCTTTCTGATCTTTCCTTCAGTCTTTCTGTTTCTTATCTGTCCATCATTTAGCAGACTGGCTGGGTGGCCTCTCATCATGTGTGGGTAGAAAATACGTAGATTTTATCCATAAGAATTTATTTAATCTCTTCTTCATCATCAGGAAAAAACATCATCACTTGGAATAATTTGTACTGTTTTCTTCTTTTGCACATTTTATTCTAAAAACCTTCTTGTTGGCCCATTAAGTCAGAATTAAAATGAAGCAGAAGTTGCACTGGCCAAAGAATTTTCTTTCTTTCATTTCTTTTTTTCTAAAGGTGATACATTTCTGTTCAACAAAGTGGAATTATTTGTAAGTTATATTTAAAATTTCATCTTGGTAATATATCCTGATCTGCATGAGGAAACTGAAGTTCCCCATTGCCTCCTGTTTCCTAAAGGCACAGGCCATCTGTTCTCACATGGCAAATCACTGTTACTGCTTTATGCGGGTCTGATGGGGTGGCTTTACTATTACATTTTTTCCATTTAGCCTTGATACAAAATAATTTCTTTATCTCCTGTGAGTCTGTCTGTTTATTTTGTAGTATGTAGTACTCCTTCTCCCCTGGAGTGACCTGGCCTTTTTCTGTGTACCTTTTCCATGGAGCACTGGAGAATGTGCCTGGGTAACTCCATGTTCATCCTTGAATCCATTCATCTTTGTTCCCTACCATACCTCTGAAACCTGTTGCATCTCTGGTTTTTTGGGTTCCATTTAAATACCTTATAATCCTGAAACTCCTCTTTCTCTGTGTGTGTGTGATGTTTCTTCTAAAATTCAGTCCATTTTTTCCCTGAACTTGTAGTTCTTAGTGAGAATCTGCCTCCCAGCACCTGCTGTGCCACTCCTGCCCCAGACTGATCTATAGTTTCTTGATATGCAGCTTAAATTCTTGGTACCTGTTCTGCTCACTGAAACAAGGGTATGATGTAGCTGTCCAGTACTTTCACCTTCATAGAGGCATCTGCACAGTGCTTCTCTTGATTGGACACTCTAATAAATTGTCTGGCTTGTTTCCCTCATTTCATGAAAGTTGCTTGTTTGCTTCCTGTAGCTCCTCAGCCAGAGAATAGAAGTCACCTTTGTGGTGACATTGTATTAGGAAACTTAGACTTTGTGGTCTTATTATGTCTTGAATTATTTAAACAGAACCTAGCTGTGTTAGACTTCTAAAATTTATTAGTTTAGGAGTTGTGCAAGTAATTTATTGAAACTAACTGATTTCTTTACATTTTGTTATCCTTGGGAAAAAAAAAAAAGATTGCCTCAGGCAGAGTTACTCCAGTGTTTTTAAGCAGAAGGGACTGAATCTTGTCATCTCACAGAAGGCCAAGAGCTTCCTGCTGTGGAGACAAACACAGAGCACAGCTTGACTGAAGCTGAAATGGATCTGAGGTCTGCTCCTCGGTTGTGCTGCCACTTGCATTTGACTGACCCTACAGTGAACCAATTCAGGAAGCTCTAAGCCAAGGAAATGCTCTTATTTATTAGGAAGACAAATCATTTTTTCTGCTAGTACAGGTCACTGAACCCATAGTAGCCCACTGGCCCATGGTGGAATCCTACATACATGAGTTCAGATCTAGAAGGGGAGAGGGGAACTGTTTCTCTTAATTTCAGGCAGATTTTTCAATTGGCTAATTAGGAACCTGAAGCTGTGGATCCAGCTTTGGGTTCTGTAGAATTTATAGGGTAATGTAGGTAATATGGTGTAACAGTGCTCCCATTAATTCTCACCTGTCATTCATTAGCATCTAAGCACACAAAATGTGATTTTTGGGTGGGTGTTGGGTTTTATGGGTTTTGGGGTGTTTTTTTGTGTTTTTGCTTTTAGTAAAATTGGCAGTAGCTAAAGTGTGCCTTCTTAGAGTGCCCAACCTTGGTCTGAAAAGAGAATCCACCATCTTTCTTGTTCCAGATCCTGACCTTAAGGAAAACACCCATGAAAAACTAATCTGCAGTTGTCAGGTTTCAGCTTCTAGCAGTGAGCTAGAATGCCAGAGCTCTTCAGTTTCTTAAGTTTTCATAGTAGGGAGGTACTTCTCCACTATATTCTCTTGCTTTTGGGGGTTTTCTTTGGCCTAAGTGCCATGAATTTTAGAGAATTTAGTTTTCAGGTAGAAGGCACCTTCCAGCCTTTTTTTCTGATTCAAGACTTTTAGTAGCCATGTGGCATGGATTACTGGACTCTACCAGTCTCTACTGTCTCTCACCAGTAGGCAGGGTCAGAATTGCCTCCCTTTTTTTTGTGCTTCTCTCTGTAGCAATGCTCTGCTCTGTGTGCATGACCTCTATGGCTTATTCATAGATGTCTAAGTGTGAGTTTGGTTGTATTAAGAAGCATTTTGTTGAAGATACCCTTTTTTCTTTCTGCTGTTCCCCATTTCTATGAAGAAATAAGGAGTGGTTGCTTCTCAAGCAGAGACAAGGCTTATGGGGCTTTGTCCACTGAGCCAGCAGGACAAAAAAGAAAATGTAAAAGGTGGAAATGCAAAGGGCAGGTAGTCAAGTAGTTTGTCACTCTTGTGACAGTTATCTGGGGGAAATGACAGGAGCCATTTGGTTTCCAGGGCTCAGAGCTATCTGGTTGCATAGGTCCTGCAGCCTCTTTTCAGGTCTAGTGGCAGCTCAGGAGCTGGTATTTCTGGTGTGCTTGTTACTTCTTTTGCAAAACACATTTTCTTTAACCTTGCTGCCTGTGTTTCTGATTGGGATGAGATTATATATGTTTTTCCCCTTCCAAACATCCCAGGCTGGACTTGAACCAGTAATTGTTCTGTCTGTGGAGTATTTATTATTAGAAGCATTCACCAGGAGCCAGTTTACTCTGGCAAGCTGAGCATAGAATGCACAATTACTCATTTCAGGTTGAGATAGGCTTGAAGAATTGCTATGAGCATTGACCAAGTCACATACAAAATTTACTTTTCCAGTACTTTACTACAGCTATTAATAGAAAATAATTTTTACATTAAAATATGGCATAAGGTTCATGATGCTTTTTTATAGAAACAAGTTCTGACCATATTAGTTCTGTAACAGGAAATTCTCAGAATCCAGTTACTTGGCATAGCACCGGAAAATTAAGGAACAAAGTATAAATGTGGTTTATGTTGATGAATCGGTCTAGAAGAACAGATTTTAAAGTTTTGTTGGGGGTTTTACTGGTGGTTTTGATTGTTTGTATTTGTTGGTTTTTAGGTTTTTTTTTTTTCTCTGACACAACAAGCTGGTGTAAAATCTGATAGCAGAAGGAGAAGGCACATGCCTCAGTCATAGAGCTGCTTAACTCCACAGATAGGAAAATTCCTGGATGGGAAGCAATTGTTTACATGTTCTGGGAGAGTGCAAGCAGGTACTGACAGTTGTGAACTAGATGGCATTCTCAGCACATGTGGAAATGGCTTTTATAGAGGCAGTCCTGACCAGCTTGTAGAGCTCTCCAGAATCTTGGTAACACCCTTGTTCCTTGGAAACTGACTCACACAGCATTGCAGAAAGGAATGAAACAGACCACGCTTGCACGTACAAGAATTCTTGTATCTTTTACTAGGATGTTCTTGCATAGACTAAATACCACCAACTAGAAGCAGTGCACAGACTGTGAGGGTGCAGTATCCCAGGGATTCCTTTGTTGGAGGCTCTTCCTCAGAGGCACCAGCTTGAGCTATTACATCATTGCTGCACCAACTCTTTTCAAAGGAAAATGAGTTGACATCTGTGTGGACTCTCTATGTACTTTTGGGTTTGGTCATGCAGCAAGAGTCTTATGGAAAGAATGGGGGCTTTTCATATCAGCAGGGAAGAGTGTGTAGTGGAGAGGAAATATACAATTTGGTAGAATCAGTACAGTTACCTGCAGAAATTGCTGTGATGCATTCCCAGCCCACATGAGAGGCACTACAGGAATCTGTAGGAATTACCCTGCCCAGTGCAGCTGTAAAGGCTATGGCCAGGCAGCCTCTGGGACAAGGTGCTGTTGTGGCAATGACCAGAGGCAAAGGCCAAATTTGATAGACTCCAGGACTATGTATAAGAAGGACTGCTCAACAGAAGAAGAGAAACAGTGGGAAAAGTGGGAAGCAACCCAAAATGGTGATGGAGTAGGGACAATTGAGGTAAAACTGATTCTGCCAAAGAAATATTTAATCACTCCATCTGGAGCGTTTCATGAAAAACCTCCAGGGGGAACTGAGGCAATAGCTAACAAAGTACAAAAGGTATGGATGGCTCCAGAGAATCACAAACTCTCTTTAGAAGGTGTTTGGCTAACAGGAACTTAAATCCCAGTGGTGTCCAGCTTACTGGATTCATGTGAACACTTGATCCAGTATGCTTTTTATATGCACAGAGTTCAAAGAGCAAAGTGTGCTCAGTGATATCCATCCACTCCACTTGAAATGCAGGTACATTATATACAGCCTGGAAGTGAAGTGTTAATTAAGGCATTCTATAGGAAATCCAAATTAGAACCTGTGCAGGAAGGTCCATGTGCTGTTTTATTGTGTTCCTAGTTTGCTGTTAAAGATTTAGGTAAGGAAAATTGAATATGCCATTCTCACATCAAACAAGTAGTGATGATCAACCAGTTGATAAATTACTGGCTCCTGAGAATCTTTCATGATATTGTATTGGGAATCACTTATTTGTGCACAGGAATCTATAACCTTGGACTGTACCCTGTGATAATCTTGTTCGTTTCAATTCTCTTAAGTTTGTTATATAAGTGGCAATGTTGTAGAAGGACAGTGGTTCAATGCCTCAAAATTGTTTTCTTTTTCCTTTTACTACATTAGCAGGTGAGATTAATTAAGATAAAGGAAGAACTGTTGAGGAACACACCTTGTGCAGGTAGCTGGGTGTGCAGCTGCTGTGGGAGCTGCAGGTTGTGCCCTGGGTGGCAGGAAATGTCTGGAGGCCCAGGCAAGGGGCCATGAACTGGTGCCACCCCTTTGCCAAACAAAGGGCATGGGGACATACAGGGCTGGCTGTCTGGTTCATCCAGAGACTCTGTGGAACCCAAATAAAACAGGAGAAGACCCCAGACCAAATATCCTCATTTACCAAGAGGCACATGCAAGGGGCACCAAGAACATGAGAGGAACACAGCCTGTTAGGGCATGAAAGTCCAGTGGTGCCAGTGTGACTCGCAGAGTGTTCCTGAATGGTCAAACAGGAAAGTTTCCCGAGCCAGCTGTCTGCAAACTAAAAGGGGATGAGACAGAAGATCAGAGAATGAAATTGTAGATTTGCAAGCAGCAGAGGAAGGATGAACCTACTTCCCTGAGCATGCTCCAACTAGGGGGAAGAGTTCCTTACAAAAATGAGAAAATGGTTACAGAAGGGTTGTAGAGGGATGATTTAAGTGACTAACAGTTGGCATGATTTGTCATGTTTTTGTCAGTCCCAGGAAACCTCTTCTGTGTAATAACAGATAGAATATCCGTTGTGATCAGCACTGGGCTTGAAAACTGAAAAAAAATTTGTCTCATTTAGTCTCATTTAGGCTGATATGACATCAGTGCAGCAAGTGGCAGTTGCCCCACTTACGCTAATTTTTATTATGAAAGTGCTTGGTAATATGAAGTCTACATCATAAATCTATAAATACATGAATTTTCCTAGCAAAATACCCTGTCTTCCAGAATTTGAATTAAATTATGACATCTCTCATCAGGAACTTACTCTAAAGAACTTTTTGACAAGTTTATTTAATACTTGATGGTTATGATGACTGCATCTATCATAAAATTTTTTGAATGGGTAAGGTGAACACAGCTTTCTCTGGAATGGAGGTTTAAAATGTTTGATCTTAGGCTGTGGGCCCTTTAATAACCTGATATAATAGGTTATAACAAGACCATTGAGCAACGGATGTTATCAGTTTGCTGTGCACCTGAGTGCTTTTTTCAAGATAAAATCATGTTATTCAAGAATAAAGACTCAAGGAAGGTCCTGTTGACCACTCTGAAAACTGACTTGGAATGGCCACATTGATGAATAACAGGCTCTGCACAAAAGCAGAGAGAGGGGACCGGATGTGCCTGATGGGACATTCTGCATTACCTGACGATCTGGTCACACTCTGGTCCAGGATCAGGTGATGACAACATTCCCTTGTGTGTCACGTGTAGGTTGAGTCTGATATCCTAAGTACAACCTATGTTTAGTTCTTGCTTTTATTCAGATATATTTGTTTTGGCTGCCAGCAGACTACTCAAGCTTTTCAGTAGTGATTTATATTCATTTTGCAGGTACAGATACTTAAGCTGCAGTTAAATGTTCATTGTAAGCAAACCATAATGCTTGCCTGTTAAATTAGTGGAGGTTGAGTTGGTTATGATATCAGAGGGATTTCCTGGAGCTGGATTTAATATTCTGCTTGTTTCAAATTTGAAGCAACTCTGTCAAGGAGATTGGTGGAAGATAATAATAGACTTTCCTTTCAAATTGTCCTGCTCCCCATTGTTTTGCTTTTACTGCTGAGATGTATTTGGGGAGGATTAGGATCACATAAACCCCTGGCAGTGTAGGCATGCTTATCTGGTGTGCATTCCTAATGATTTGTTGTCATAATTACCTGTGCTGATTCTCCCTGCAGATAGGTGGGTTTGGCACAGAAATTACTGGTGTGTCTGACTGCTCTGTAATGTGTGTGAATGCAGTCTCTGGCAGTGTGGTGTTGTTTGTTTAGAGGTTTTGTTTGATTTCCTCTAGTCCTGTGCTGTTGCTTTCACTGTGCAGGCAGTGATAATTCAGTTGGCTGTGCAACTGGGTAGCCATAATAATGCTGTCAAGGTGCATCTGTTACTGTGTTTAATATGTATGTTCTGCTCAGTGCAGCCTCGTGTTAGCAGAGAATCTGGACCTTGATTGATTGCAGTCTGTCTTGATTGCAGCTTTTTTTTTTGTTTGTTTTTCCCAGTTACTCCTTAATGGTCATAAACCATTCAAAGATGAAAAATTGTCCCAGCGTCTTGCAACCTCACCTTTAGATGTTTTGATTTTTACAGAACTGAAATGCTGTGATCAGCAAGTCCAGAATTTCTAAGGATGGTGCCATTCCCTGCCTGTGAGAAGAATATGTCACAGAGGAGGCTTTAGGCTGCAGCTGATAGGAGTTGAGCCTGCTCTCTAAGTGGGGTTTGCTGCAGCAGGGGCAGGCAGTGAAGGGAGATGTCTTCAAGGAATAATTCAGAACCTTACGAGCTCCTGCTGTCAGACCTACCCTAACAGTGTATGGCTTGTTTTTAATTCCTGTTTCAAGTTCAGCAGGGAGTATGGTGTATTCCAGGGCTGAGGGGCTGTTAGTCCAGTGCACTGTATTTTTTTTAATCGACTTATTTTCTTGTTCTGTTACACACATTCCTACTCTGATAACAGAATGCTAGTGCTCGGTACAAAGATGTAAGGGTTTTTAGTTTGTTTCAATGTGAGTGATTTCATTTTTATGGTTGGTATTGTGGGTTGGAAGGAGATGATGTTGGAAAAACAGTGAGGAAGACTGAGTCCATGCCGCTACTGCTGCCATTAACTGAGCCCTAGTGCTGCTGAGCAGTGGCACTTGGAAGCTCCACTGTTTTTTATTTTCTTACTTCTAAGCATTCTCAGTCCTCCTTGTTACTGTTTCATTCATGTTCATGTTGGGAACAGCTAAATTATGCTTTAATTCTATTTACATCTATTTTTTTGTTGTTTCTGCCATGCAGGTATTGGACAGAGAGATTGACCTGATTTCTAGACTGCAGTTTATTGGGCTACTTCTTTTGGTTTTGCAGTTATCTAACTTTGTCTCATAAAAAGAAAAAAAAGTTGTAGTTTACATCAATTTTCCTTAACACCTCAGGGATCCAGTCTTAGGGTGGATCATGCTCCTGAGCTGGTTCATTATGGGGAATTTGATCAAGTAAAAAGGGTCATGGGTTACAGCAATGTAAATTGTTCTCATTTGTAGACTTCCAGAGGTAAGAATGTGTCCTGAAATGAAGTGGGATATTGCAATTCCTCCATAGTGAGATTAAGACCCTTAGTAAGGTGGTGAGAGACAGAATTCCATAGCTTTGTTCTGCTGTTTAATAACCACCTCGTGTCTGATGAGTTTTGAGCTTGATGTGAGTGGGTTGTATTTTGAGCATTCCAACTGTGGTGTACTGGGACTGAAGCAAGCCAACATAGAAAAGATCTCATATATTCATTAGGAATTCCTACAGGATGTGCTTAGTATTTATAAGTTTAATTTGAAGAATGCTATAATCCTGTAAAATTAGGAAATATTTTTATTCCAATAAAGATGTTTAAAATTTTTCTTCATGAAAGAGAACCTTGTAAAGGTGGTTGGGCTGTGTGTATGAGACTTTTTCCCATTGATTCTTTATTTTTTGTTCTCCGGCCACCGTGAAGAGCTAAAGAAGACATATACATTATATATACACTCCTGCTGCTGAAAGCACCTCACCAAAACACAAGTCGGGCCATATTGAGTCATACCACAGGTCCATCTAGGCCAGTATCCTGACCTGAGTTGGCTAGGAATGGGTATGTAAGATAGAGAATTAATGCTGGAAAGGCATATAAAATGACTCCTCAGACTGCTTTTGCCACTTTCACTAAACTGGTGAACATGGGGTTTTTTTGCATTTCTTTTATTATAAATGCCAAGACTAAATTTATAAAGCTATAAAGTTTATATGTTTGTAAAGTTTGTATAGTTGGCTGAAGGAGTTATGAGTATGGAAGAACTGATTTCACACTTCTTCATGCTGAGGTTGGCCAAGAGATGGAATTTGATCCTACTGTTGTCACTGTTTATTTCTCAGCTGCTTTCCTTTGTGTTTCACTTGCTATTTCTAGGAAGGCAGTTTTAGATATCTTAGGCTTGCTCAACTCCCTTGCATGAATTCATGGGACAGGGATACACGAATCTCTTGACATCTTGTCCATTTCCTACAGGAAAAGACAAAGTACAAGTTCTTGTTTTCACAGTCACCGTACTTTAAATTATGTCTCTTTATAATCAAGAGTGGATACATTACAAAGTTAAGGAGAGTGGTGCAGCGTCTGGGTTAAAGATGCTTGGGTAACGTTTAACATGAAGAAATGATGCTCTCTGCTGTGTACTGGGAAGGAGAAGTAGTGCCTTACTACTCTCCCACTGACCATCTCTTGCCCCTTCCCTCCTGTGCTGGTGGTTTCTGCACAAAGGTACCTTCATTGCTTCTTTTGCCCCTTGTGATCCTCCTGGGTTTTTAGCTTGTTGTGGTACAACTTGCTATGGATGTAGGTAATGCTTGGCCCAAATGCTTGGTACAAATGCTTTCTGTAGTGTTTCTACTACCTCAGGAATAAAGTTTAGATTTGTGCTCCTACTGTGATCTAAAACAGCTTGGAATTTGTTTCAGACTATAATTAAATTGGCATTTGCTTTGGCTGCATTACTCTGGCGATACCAAAGCATATCTGTAAACTTAGTTCTGTAATTCCATATTGCCAAATGGCTGCTTGGTATTGCAATGGTATTGCCCAGGAGGATTTTATTCTATTTCAAAGCCAGGTTCCTTTAAATAACAGACATGATATCTTTGTACACATGTATTAAAATTTTGATAAAGGAAAGTGGAATAGCGCACCAGAGAAAGCGATTGTACCTCACCTGGCTTTGAGTGCTCATGGACTTTCATGCTCATTATCTCCTCTAAAATTATTCCTTGGGATTACGTTCCACCACAGTCACCAGACTGAAATCTTACTATGCGTGTGCATCACTAAAGTGATGTGAAGAGACCTTCAAGAGTAGGGAAGGGTTACTTATTTCTGTGTCTTATTAAAGTTTGTAATGTTAAAAGTTTGGGGCAGTCTATAAAAATTAACTATAATCAGTTTGGAGCAGTCTATAATTAACTAACTTTTCTTTAAATACCAGGAGAGAAGCCAACATGCAGGGAGATTTTTGCAGGGGGTCTCTGTCGTATGCCTCCTGAGGTGATGTGCAGGGAGGTTGTGTGCTCAGTGCTCACTGGTAGTTTAGGGATGGCTGATTCAGGTGTTCTGGTGAGCATAAAGGAACTTGGGAATGGCATTCCACTTGCTCATTAGAAGAAGAGGCACAAATGTGTGCTGCTAAACACAGCAGGTACTTTCTCTTTCCAGTTCCTTACTTCTGTACCTGATGATTGAAAGCACAGCTACCCCATACAGATGCAGGACTCGTTCAGTGAGAATTTGGAACATTTTGCAGCACCTTTCTTCTGAATCTCTTCAATACCTAGTTTTTTTCTTATTTCTTTTCTATTATTTTGATTGTCCTTTAGCAGATGTTGGATTGAACATTTCTCAGCAGCCCTCTTGCTGAGTTAGTCTGCTGCTCTTTTTTTCATGTAGTTATCTTCTATATCTGGAATGAAATCTTCTTTTGTGAAGATTTTTATAAGACCTCTTTGAGATCTTTCGTTCATGTTCTGTTTGATCATCCTTTGTCTTGCACTTTTGACATATTTCTGTCTGCTGCTTCCTTGGCACACTACATGCTGGCCCCTTCATAGCCTTCTGTCTCAGTCCTTTTATTGCTAGGGAATGAGTTATTTTCTCTACTTGAGCTCATAATTAACTGGTAACTTTTTCCCCTTTTTCTTTGGACCTGAAGAAATGTGATGGTTGAGTGACCAGCTCTAGTGTTTTTTAAAAATTTGGTATTTATGTTGTTAATCTAAGTTTGCAACCAGAGTGCTACAGTAACACTCATTTTTAGAAAGGAAAATATTCATATTTTTGGGGAATGACAATAGCATTGCCAAGATCCGTGCTTAATAAAAGATACAGCCTACTTCTAAAGCCAGTAAAATATCTCAGCAAGATCTTTTATTAGGCCTGTTTCATTCGTTTTCTTCTAGGAAAGCCGAGTTAATGTGTTTCTGAAAGTCATTTTTGCTGAAGATTTATAACAAAAAACCCTTAAAATTAATATCAACATAGGCTATCTGGAACTTTATATAAAAGCAGGAAAAAGGGGCAAGATGAACACCACAGGCATAAGTTATCTCTCTGTATTTTAATCTGATCATCTTTAGCACTGTGTGTAGGGTATGAGGAGGACTAACTATGCCTGGCTGAAGCCTTTTCTAATGTTCCCCATCTGTTCTGCTTGGCTGTTCATTACAGTGATGTGTCTGTAACCCTGGCCCTGTACAGTCCTTCTACCCTATTCAGACTTCTTAGGCTTATTGGATGCAATACCTGGCAAACCTTTCTGATTTGTGTTGGATGTCATCCAGTGCAAGCCATAAAAACTGCTGAGGTAGCAGCTGCTCTGCTAAAGCAAGACTTCTTCGCCTGGTAACAATAAGAACCCTTGCAACATTTTGGTGTTGGATTCTCATTGCATTGTCAAGCCCTAGAGCCCTGGACTCCTGCATGGTGTAGCTGGTGATTGTCACCTTTTAGTTTGTGCTGCTGACTTGTGCAGGAATGTGTCTGTCAGGTTATGCATGGAGTGAGCTCAGGTGTTTGCAGGGTGAGTTTGCCTTCTTTCCTAAGAGGCTGCTTCTGATTTAGTCATAAGCAAGACCTGTGGAAATGCGGCATATACTTGTACTGCAACCTGTAATAATTTTGTCATTCATTCCCCTGCCCCTTTTTTTTCCCTCAGATAAATGGCTCATTTAAACTGGGAGCTACTGAAATACTCTCTGGCTGGCAAATGCAGTGCCTAGCAGCAGTCATCAAGGACGAACCAAACATGAGTGGTGGAGGGGAACAGGTCGACATTCTCCCGACCAACTACGTGGTCAAAGATCGCTGGAAAGTGGTGAGTAGTGGTGATTTTGGACTTTAATGGCCCAAACAAACCTCCTCCTCCTCCTGCAGTAGTACAGCAACTTCCCTGCTTAATCCTGGCCTCTGGCAAGCAACAGTGGAGTGCTAGAGTTTGACATGTCAGCAAGATACTGCAGGAAGAAGGGTTTTAGAGTGTTATTTTCAGAAGGTTAAATCTGCCAAGGATTTTTATGTAGGATTGAACTGTTGCAGCAGACTGAATAGTGTTTTAGTAGGAAATTTAGATTTCAAATTACTGTGGCAAAGAATACTACAGACATGTCTATAAATATATTGCATTACAGTAAAATGTAAAACCAAATGTTTTGGGTTGGAATGTCAGCAACTTCAAGAGTCAGAAAGTCCATGATTCAACTTCTGTGTAAATTTATTGTAAATTTATTTATTCTTAAAATTATATCATTATATGTTAAGAGTTTTAGTTCTTATCTCATCCATTGTGCAAGCTGGACAGGCTTTGCTTTTAAAATGCTGAAAAAACATTGAAATGCCATGTATACCATTGTCTCCGTTTTTAACTGAGATTACCAGCACTCTCTGAATCATTAAACTCCCAGCAGAAGCCTCACTAGTTTGAACTACAAGTGATTTGCAGTAATAGCACTGGGTTCTCCTTTATGTTTACTGGCTGTGGTACAGTGGCCCTGTGAGTTTTGCAGAGGTCTAAAGAAGCTTGGGACTCTGAATTCACTTCAGTTTCAGGCTGTGGAGAGGTTATTTTTCAATAGCCCACTTCAGACAAAATATTATCCTTTCATTAGACCCAGCCCTGTTCTTGTTGCTCCCCATTGCCTCTCTTCAATTTGTTCCAGCTTTCTCCTCAGCCTTCACTTTTCTGTCTGGCCAATTGCTGAACAGCCTATTTATATTTAAGCAATTCAAAATGTTCTTCATTCTCCTGGCTTCTTGAGAGCAGATGGAGAAGCTCAGTTTTCTCTGTGATTAGACACCAAAATAGAGACAACCCCTTTGCCCCTCCCAAAGCTTTCTGTCACATCTGAAGGAAAGCTTTGCTGTGCTCCTGCAGCTCTGGAATGGAGCTTATGTACTTGTTTTGGAGGGATGATCCATGGGCAGGTTAACTGACATATGGGACTTGAAACATGCCCTGTGCTTACCAGTGTCTCAGAAAATAATGGTTGCAGCTTTTATCTGTCTCTCCCTGCACAAATAGAAATTTCCCCAGAGCCTGAAATTTGGTCAGATTGGTGCATGTTCTTTGCCAAGTTGAATTTCAGCACTCTCCTGATGCCTTTGCTTCAGGTACATGATTGCTAATACTCATTCCTCCTTAACATGAGGAAGAACTCATTTACACTGAGGGTAGCAGAGGATTGGAACAGGCTGCCCAGGGAGACTGTGGAGTCTTCGTTCATTCCAAACCCACCTGGATGGGTTCTTGTGTCACCAGCTCTAGGTGACCCTGTCGAGGCAGAGGGGTTGGACTGGGTGATCTCCAGGGGTCTCTTCCAACTCAAACAGTTCTGTGATCTTCTGTTCTCCTTTACCTTGGCTAACTTTAGCTTGTACTATTCTCTATTGGTCAATTTTGGAGTTTCTCCTTCATAGAAAGGAGTGCTAAAACTTCTGTAAATGATGGGAGTATTTTTGTAACAAAGTCTAAACAAAGTAACTTCATTCTTGGCAACAGCAGAACTCTTACAAGCACCAAAAACTCCAAATAAAGTCTAAAATAAACTCAGTGATGCTCGCAGGGAACATTTCAAACCATTTTTTAAGTTGCTAGAGGCACTAAATATGGGATTCAATGCTTCACTGTTGCATGAATCTGTGACTGGGGCCCACTAGAAGCTCTGCCCACTAACTCTGCCTTAGAAAATACAGAAATGTGCAGCTGTATTGTCAACAACAACTACCTCTAATTAGAGGAATAACCTTTTATGTTTTATAATGTCTCACAGTAGCCTTAAATACTGCAGTGAGGTCATTGCCACACTTGAAGGCTCTGAGAAATGACATGACTTGCTAAAGGCTGTAAACAGCAATGAGAAATCCTTTCTCCCATCTCCGAGTAGAGCTGGGAATTTGACCATGTGCTAGCTGACTTGTGCATTGTGAATCTTCATTGAACAGTCATTCTCCCCACTCCAAAAAAAGTGTGAAGTGCAGACCCTTTTCTTTTAGGCAGGCCTTTTGTGCCTTTCCCTTGCTTTAAGCTGATGTGAGACCAGTCAGAGCCACGAGCTGTGGGGCGCTTGGTGTAATCTGGAAAAACTCTGAAAATATTTCTGGTGGCCCAAGGAAATGGACAGTGTAGGATGAAGTGACCAAGGAAAAAGGGACTGTACCTTAAAGTGAGCATAGAGCTGTAGTATCAGGAGTAGCATTTTTTCCTTTTGTCACAGATCTTTCTGCATCTAACCCAGAATGTGCCAACTGTATGGCCCAATCTTTGCTGTGCGTGATGGATCCTGCTCAAGCAGGTGTGTGGCATACTTGTGTGATGCTGGGGTGCAACTGCCAGAAAGTCTTTTGTGTAATTTGTCCTCCCAGTGTCTCTGACTGTCTCTGGCTGGGCATCTGCTTGAACCTTGTAGCTCGTAGTGCTGGCATACTTCCATTATTGAGCCGATTTCTAATTTTAGATTGGTGTAATGTATTCCTTGAATTCCTTTCTTTCTTTCCTCCTTTCTGCTGCCTGACAAAGCTTTGAAAATGAAGATGCTAGTTCTCTGCAGTTAGCCTGTTGGTCATTCATTTTCCTGTCACTTGAAGTCAGTAAAGTTTGGCTGTCTGACAGCAGTAACATTTTTGTTCTTATTTATGAAAAAATATAAGGACAGGGTGTGCTTATGGTTTTTATCAAAACTTGTAGATTTAGAAGTATTCTTTTTAGTAATCATTCTTTACTTGCAGGTACTTTTGATGCTTTGCTAGATGAAATTTAGACAGTACTGGAACCACATGACTTTTGCTGAATCCCCAGAGGGTCTTGATCCACGTGTGCCCTGAATGATGTGAACAGTTTTGTTCAGGGGAGGGAACAAAGTGGAACGTAACTTGTACTTGCTTTGAACTAGGTATGGATGTTAAAACTGAATTTTGATGTATCTCTTTATTTCACATAAATGCCTTTTACTGGGGATTCACAACTGACACTTATTAGCAAGACAGAGTTGGCAGCTCCTGCACTGAGCTTTGAACACAAGTGATGATTCCTGTACGTGTGTATGTTCTTTTCCTAGGTGCAATCCATGTTCTGTTTTTTTTTCAGGTTTCTGAGCTTCTTGATCTGAAGCTCTCCAGTTTATTTTGGAAACCTTGCCAGAAACCCCACAAAACTTTAGTGGATTCTTTACCTTGTCTTGTTTAGAAAGGCAATTTATAATTCCAAGAAGGAACCTGGGACAAGGAAGGTTCTTTGTCAGACTTAGGGCCTGTTTTGGTCTCACTCTGAATTGCTTTAAGTGGGCTTTGACAGATCATCAGATGATTTAGAATGTGGCTGGCTGAGCTCTTGATTGGCTTCTCAGTTCATACCTGTTTTACATGAGTTCATTTCCCTTGAGATCAGATCCAGTCCTCTTAAGCAAGTGGAGTGGACTCTGGAGAGTTTGATGAACAAGGGTCAACTCTTCCTCAGCTGTTAAGTCAGATGAGGCCTACTGGCCTTTTCTGGATCATTGAGTTGGGCTGCAGGAGTTGCAGGCTTGGCTGTACAAGTGCTCCTTAGTCACTGTTTGACCTTGTCAAATCTTTGAAGCTGTGGATGACAGCCTCGACCCTGGCTGAGTTCACTAAAGGTTGCTGGCTTTCCATTTGGTCCTTTGCCCTGGATTTAGAGTGCACGTTTCTTTACATTGCCACCAATCCTGACACCAAACCATTCCTGCCTTGGTCCTGGAATGTTACCCTGGAAGGTCTAGTCTTTATCTAATAACCTTGGAAGGCAGACTTTGTTTAGAGCAGTGCTGTCGTATATGCTTCTGGAATAAAAGATTAAATTTGTATTCAAGCTTATTTTTGGCTGGTGTTGCCTTGGTTTTTTGAACTGTGTCTGAAAGTACTGATTTTTGCTTAGTGAGAAGGCTGCGTGTTGCTGTTGTTGTTTTGGGGGGTTTTTTTAGTAGGCTTTGGAAGATTGTGCTACAAGAGTCTTTTTCAGGATAAATCAAAAATATTTCAGAATATTTAAAGGAGACTTCAAAGGGAGCCATCTGTGTCCTGTGTAACTCCTGATTTTCTGTGTCCAAGTCCAAATACCTACCTGTTTGATCAGATGAGCTATTCACGTGATTCCAGAGCCTGGAATAGACACCTGGACAACCCAGCTCACACAGGGGCTCATGCAGTTAGGTGGAATGAATCTTGCTGGTGTTGGCAGCCTGTATCCCAGTCATAATAGTAAGTGGGCTGTAGCAGGACCAGAAGAAAATATCACCAAGGCAGTGAGGCTTAACATGGGCTGATGACTCATGATTACCACTTAGGCAATTCTAGTTAGATGTTTCATTCTCTTCCTTGACTTTGTGTTTCATTACCGGTTTGGAGTTTTTTGAGTGGTACGTGCCCATCTCTCCTTTGTGTCCAGCAGAAGGATATCCTGAGTTCACCTTAGAAAGTGAACTCCCACGAAGCAACCAGACAGTGAGGCAATGGATGTGACATAAGCCCCTAACCTCATCAAGACCTTGACTTACAACAAACTTGTTCTGGAACAAAGCAAAGGAAATGGCTGCTGATGGCCTCTCCATGTGGCTGAAAACTCAAGAAGTATGGCAGTGCTAGTGGTGATGTTGAATAAATGGTACCATCTGGTGTGCTGGGAAAAGTATGCCAGAGAATAATTTCCATAAGAGTGTGAGCAAGGATGCAAGGAAACAAAGACAGCTTTGACAGCCTTCCGTTGGCTGGAATGTGTGTATAAAATCAGTTTTCTGATACCGCAGAAGCTTTGATCTTGATCTCATGTGATCTCCCATTTGTTTCTCTGTAGACCTTTATGTGTCCTCCAGTTTGGCTGTTTTGCCAGGTGTGCAGTCTCAATATTGTCCCTCCAGTTCCCAGTTTACCTTTTTTGCCTTCTGTAGCTTTTCCTGTCCCTTTCCCTTTCTCATTAATATATCAGACAACAGAAGATCTTGTGTACTGAATCCTGAGGTATTAGCTGACGTGTTGTTGCTATGCTGAATGTAGCACTGTTTTGAAAGAAAGATTTTTTAATAGCCAGCTCACTTAGGGTGAATTTCCAAGTGGAAGTAGGGCTGCACTGTAATAATTTATGAATAATCTGTGGTGACCTAGTTATTGGCTGTTTACTGCATACTGAATATGCCTGTTTAGCCCTGTGGAAGGTCATAAGGAAAAATGACAAAAAGTTGCTCCGGACAGCAGCTTTCAAAGGGTTATCAAGTAATAGCTTCAGAGACAAGGCTGGCTGTCAAGCTGTTAATATGGAAAACACTTCCTTCTTCATGTGGAACTGTTTTTCTTGACCTGGGAGCCAGAAAAGCAAATTATTTTGGTCACCTTTGGGAGGAAAAAACCCTGCTCTTGCAAGGCAGGGCCCTTTGTTCAACGAACTGGACAGATGCACAGGACAGGCCTTTGGTGGTACAGAAGACACTAAAATATCATCTAAACATCATTAAACATTGTGTAAGATCCACGTTTGACTATGTGTCTGACTGAAACTTATTTTCCTCTCTTAAGTGTTACTGCTGCTGTTGGAAAAAAGTGGCACTCAGGACTTCCAGAGCAGTTGTTACCAGAGGGAACACAAAATGCTGAAGGGAAGATCTGCAGCTTGGTTCAATGAGCAAATGCTAAGCAGATCAAGGGAGCCCTGATCTATCTCTGCTATAAACCTGAATTTCCTCCTGGGCAGCACAGTAGGCTTTAAATATATCTAAGAGAAACAAATATAAAATTATTTTCCTGGCATAGACATTGACTCTTGCAACATATGAGGAGGCTGTATTATACATGATTATATATAACTATGTGCACATATGCTGTCAAGTCTCAGCAGAAGGAGGATCAAGGAATCACCTTCCAGGAAAGGCAGAGGATCCTGACTTGCTCTCTGAATGGGAGGCTACTCTATAACAGTCAGACAATCTGTCTCTATAAGGTACATATCAAATATGCTGAAACTTAGATATCTTTAGCTTTGAGTTTATGTCAACTGAAGTCATGGATTCTTATTGTGAAACAGTCTGTAATTTTGCTCAGAGACACAAAAAGCATAATTTGGTTTGGTTTCAGACTAAAGAAAAAAAGAGACTGAGAAAGAAAGGAGTTGTACTGGTGGCTTGTACACAACTGTTTTGAGGTAATGCTGTTAGCAGTTCTTTGAAATGTGACACTGAAGTAAGTTCACTACCAGAGCAGGTAAAGCATCTTGTAAAAGATTCCAGTGGATGTTCTGCTCTGTTTTTAAAATCCTTTGAATGAGATGTAAACATAATTTAACTTATTTCTTGAAAGATTAGTTCCAACTACCAGTAAAACATAACTGCAGAGATGTGTTTGTTGTGGGGGAATGACAGTTTGCATCTATCATGGTCTGGACAGTGGTTCTGCTATCTTCTTGAAGGGTCTTTCCTTGAATTTTGGCAAGAACATCATGGAGGCAGTAGGCATTATCATTTGCTTTTTAAGGTATCACCTGTCATTGCTTGCTAGGTTTGTTCTTTTTTGTTAGAGCAAAGAATTTATACATAGCACAGTCAAGTGGGTAGCTGGACTTTTGCCAAGCTGTGCAGTGAAGGGATTCAGGCACAGCACAGACTGGGAGCTGAGCTTGTTCTCCCTACGCAGTTGAGGAGCTGGCTTCGTGAGAGCCACCTTGCTGTTCCCTCTTGTGTACATTGTACCAAACCCCTTTGTACTTTTCCAGCTGAAGAAGATCGGTGGAGGTGGCTTTGGGGAGATCTATGAGGCAATGGATTTGCTGACCCGTGAGAATGTGGCCTTGAAGGTGGAATCAGCTCAGCAGCCCAAGCAGGTTCTCAAAATGGAAGTGGCTGTCCTGAAAAAGCTGCAAGGTAAGGCAAAAAGCCCTTTGGAAGTGCTACAAGTCACTGTGCATGTTAGCAGTTAGAATCCAAAGTTGCAAATGGTTTTTATAGTTTTCGCTTCAGCTTCCATTTTATATGTGATGTCATGTTAAGCTCAGAAAGTTGTTACATTCTGCAACTCAAGTGAGATCCAACATCAGGGACTATTTTGTCTGCTAGGATATAAGGACAATGAGGAGACTTAGACTGAACTATTGGTCCACTGGTCTGTGCAATCTAGTGATACTGATTAGAAAATAAGGAATGGAGGAAGCAGCGTCTGACTAAAAAATTAGGTTACCTCCCAGAGGACATGGAGCACTGAAGCATGGCAGAGTCTCCAAGTAAAATGGTTGACTAGTAGAGAAGTGCAAAAGGTGGACAACAGGAGGTATAGGGAAACTGACTATTAGCTAATTTTTCATGTACCTCACTGTCCTGAAGGCAAAGTGTGAAGTGATGCACCTATTCTTAATGAGGGTGGAAGGGAGCTGTATTAATGCAGTTGTTCCTGGCTGAAGGAGGGGGGCTTCTACTAAAAAGATTGCTATGGAGGGATGTAAACAAGGAATTTCTAAATCTGCCTTTGAAGAACTGAGAATTGCTGTTGGTTGAAGGGCATTGTGCATGGATTTCCTTTTTAAGGCAAAGCCAGCTATTGCCAGGTACAGTTTATGTGTTATAGTATAATACACATTTTTAGGGATGTTCCTTTCTGCAAGATTCCCACTTGGGCTAAGGAAACACCTGCTGAAGCAGTGAGTGGGATCCTTATCACCAGGGCTCATGCTTCAGAGATAATGTTGTGGCCCTATGAGTCTATACCTTTGCATTTGTACAAAATCTCCAGAGATTGAATTGAATTCAAGGGTGAGACTGTTGCAGTCCTTGTGAAATGAGTTACTCAATGTTTGTGACAGATTGCCTCCAGGTAAAAGCCAGTGAATTATTTTTGAAGGTCAAATAGTTTTCCACATTTCAGCTCTCCCAAGAGGAGAACTTATAAGGCCTCTTTTGAATACTCTGGATTGTAAAAAGTGTAGCTGAGCTGTGTAAAGGAGAAATCAGCTCAAGTCATTGTGAGGACTCTTGCTGATCTGTGAAAGGCCTGGATACACAAGCTCCCAGAGAACAGCAGAGAGGGTGTCTGAGGTCTGAACACACTGCCTTGAGGGCAAGTAAGGCTGTGATTGAGATTTTTTTGTTTGGTTGTACACTTGAAACTGCTCTGAATTGAGTGAGGGTATGACTGTGTGGAGCGATGGATTTTAGAGACCACAAGACAATGCTGTCATTCTGGCCAGTGCCAATAGGTGCTGTGTCCAGGGCAGGGAATGCTTGAAAAGCATGACCTGAAATCACTAAACCAGAACTAGCATCAGAAAATGTGCAAGGTGTTGACTAATATTTGTATTTATTTCTGGAAGATTGTTGAGACTACCAAATGCTTGAAAAACACCCACATTTGTGTACAGGATGATGCTGGTAACTGGGGAGAGGGAGTGGTAGTATATGGAACTAGGAAAAGCCCCTTGGCAAAGCAGTTAGTAAATATTCAGGGAAGGGACAGAAAAGACAGAAGAAGCAGAATTGGCTGTGCATCAGCTATCCTGCATGTAAGAATGACACATTACTTCAGCCATGTTTTTACAAATCAAGCTGTTCTGTGAGGAATTTAGCTTTTTTTGGTTGAAGGTTAATCCCCAAATGCTTTACTGAAATAAATGATAAAGTTAAAATAAGAAATTGGGTTGAGAGCATGGGGAATCACGTATTGTGTATGTTTTCACTGTGTTGCAAAGAGGTGAGAAACATTTCAGAAAGGGAGATGCTGCCTTTTTCCAACAGTTGGTGCGTAGAGTAAGTTTTGGGTATTACCATAGGTGATACAATCAATTCATGGATTTCCAGATGAAAAGCGAGGGAACAATGTTGTCTAAAATTCCTCTGTATTTTTCTGGTAGAATTGAAAATTGCAGTCCTTCTTAAATAGTGCAGCTTTATTGTTTTCTGTTTAAGTGTCACACCAATCTTAAGGGACTAATGAATGAGCTGCTGCTCATTCCAGAGCTTGTGATCGGAATCTTGCAAGTTGCTAGAGCTCAGCAGAGTTTGAGATAGAGAAGGTTGGCCATTGGCCCATAATGCAGACCTGTTTTGGGTACAGCCTGACCTTTGAGTGCAGTAGCTCCTGGTTGGTGTGGACTGCAGGCTGTTGCCAACAGGCTTTCTGGGACAGTTTGTGGAATAGCCACACAGAGAACACAGCTGCAGGTAGGTCCCTCACAGTGTCCTTCCTGCACTAGCAATCCACACAGAGCAGCTGGGGAACCAGCCAGGTAATGACTCTTCTAGAGAGTCTCTGAACTACCTCCATGTGTAGTTTTGTTCTGTGAGGGTGGTCATGTGCTGGAACAGGTTACCCAGAGATATGGTTGGAGATGCTGAAAACCCAGCTGGTGTGACCATGGACAACCTGCTCTAGTTGTCTCTGCTTGAACGGGGGCGTGGACTGGATGATCTCAAGAGGTCCCTTCCAGCACAGATGGTCTGAGATACTCGAGCTTGGCTCTGTAGGATCACTGCCATGTCAGTATCTCTCAGCTGCTCTGTAGAGTTATTTTGTTCTGCTCACACTTGATTTGCATTTTCTGGATGTATAGTGTGTTTTCTGCATCTGTTTAGGTATTAATATGTTTCCCAAATGCAAAGTTCTTTCTAACTTGCATTATTACTTACAGGGATCGTAAGTTGTCTTCTAACCAAACTTCCAAATCTGTTCACTGTCTTGAATCTGTGAAACACTAGCAATGGTGCCCTTTTATGCTTTGGGTGAAACACAATTGAGAAGTGAGGTTATGGAGTTTCTTGCTCCAGCAGGTGATGAGCTGAAGCTCTCAGTTGTCCTGTTGTTGCACCTTTACCCAAGAAGTTTTTGGCAGCATTTGTTTCTTTTTCTTACCTTCCATAGACTTCATTAGTCAAAATCAAAACCTTCTGGTCCCACAAAGTTGCTGCAGAATACTTCCTTGTTCAGGCTGGATTTGTAGGGCTCAGGACATTCTGTCTGGTGCTACTCTATCTGGCCAATTCTAATCAGAGCAGCACAGGATAGCCTTTTATTTTAATTATTTTGAAGCACTGTTTGCCTTACATTGTCTTGTTGCTTCTAGAGAAGCTAGTAGAGAATTACACTACTAGGGTTGAAAATCTTACCAATAACAAATTCAGAACCTGTTTCAGGGATAGTTAGGGCACATCTGCACAATGAACTTATGCATGAATATAGCTTCTCTGTCAGAATACTATTTTTACCCTCATTTTATTACCTTAACCACTACTGTAAAACTAAGTGAGGTGTGTGTGATTGTACCATTTGCACACAATTTTAATGTACTGGGATTTTCTACTTTGCAGTCAAGCATTTTGAAACCAAGCCTAAGCTGCACTGGCAAAACACTTCCTGCAGATTGACTCCAGCAGAGGAAGTTGCTGGTTTAGTTGGACCTGCCAGTGTTTTGCTGTGTAGACAAGCCTTTGGATCACATGCATTAAAAAGTAAATGGAAATAAGATTTGTATGGCTAAGTGAAGGAGTAACTTTCCTATCCAGAGAGCAAGAATATTTTGGCTGGGTTTTCTGTGTTTCAGCCTCTTAAGCAATGTCTCCATTAGTGAGCAATGCAGTACCTGCAGATCAGTGGGAAGCAGCAGTTGGCCATGCCTATACATCTCCAGCAGATCTGGCTTGGTGATTTTACACTATAAACTTCATGAATTTGGGTGATTTTGCTTTGGGTTAGTTCTAATCTGCCCTCCTGTCTGAGGGTGCATTTGTTGGTTTGGACTCTCATTTAGGATTTGGGGACTACTTGGTATGCTCCTGGAATAGAACTTCATGGTCTGTTTGCTCAGAGAAAACCTTACATGACCCAAAGCCACTCTGGGAACACTGACATGTGGTAGCTGTGATGATTTAAGGTAGTATGGGGGCTTTCTTTAAAACCTCATTACTTCTATAAATCAGGACTCTTAAGGCTCCTGGTTTTTTAAATCATGAGAAGAAAATTATGATGGTTTCCTATCATTAAACATATGGAAGGGAGAGTACTATCACATCTGGATGAGCAGATGTTTTTCCTTCTCTTCAATGTTTTTCTAACCCTTTGAAATACAAATGGACAGTGACCTGCCTGCTCTCTCTGTGATTTTTTTCCCAATGCTGGATTTGCTGTGGAGCAATATTCAGGTGGCAAAGGAGCATCAGTACTACATGGACTTAGTTTCATATCTAGGAGATCTTTGAGGTTAATCAGAATGCCACATCTCTGTGAGAACAGCTTTTGAGGCATAGCTTTTGAGGTGCTTGGCTTGGGCTGTCCCTGTCAGTCTGCCTTTCTAATAGAAACCTTAATTGCACAAATTGTAAACCAGTATCCCTGATTAAATCCAGTGGGCTGCTGCAGAGAGAGGTTTGGAAAGTATCTTAGGTGCCAAACCAGGAATTGTGTTCTCTCTAGATGCTCAGCTGGGGCTATGTGAGGCTCAGAAGCAGATGCTTTGAATTCAAAGGTATTCTCCCTGTCCTTACCCACTTCTTGATAGGTGTCTCTGGGAGCACCCTGGGGACCTGTGAGACCAAAGCACTGCACAAGGATCTCTCACAAGGAGTGCAGTTTGTATGCCTTCTGGTCTATAGGCTCTCTAAATATGGATGTGACCACAACATTCAGTCTCCTATGCTGGGATTATCTTTGGAACAGCCTAGCAGATTGTAATTTAAAATGGCCAGATTGTTTTTGTGCTGAGCACTGTTTTCTGCAGTGGCAATGTTGCCCTGGTGTGAGGCTACAAGGCCCTAAGTATTTGCTTTTGATCTCTCTTGGCTGCTAGATATTGCTAAGCTGTCTTCAGTGTGTTGTTTTCTTTGTAAATGCCTTCTTTTCAGTGTAACCAGTTTCATTGTGTAGGACTCTGATTAATATTATTCTGCAGTGCAGAGATCTTCTGCATATTGAGTAGTTGTGCAAGATGCAGCCTGGACACAGGCAGTGTAGTTTTTGAGTACCTGATTTTGTTACAGCAGATACTGTACTGCTTGTTCCCTCTTTATTGCTGGGCTTGGACAGATAAGAGTTTCCTAGCAAAATAATGGAAGAGGAACCTTGCTTTTCTTACTTGGCAGTCCTAGGGGTTTTTGTTCTTATTACATGTGAGTTACATGTGAATTACATTACTCTTATTACATGTGAGTTTTTTCTGTTAAAGTGGTATCTTAATGCTCTGTGATTCAGTTTCTTTTACTTTTGTAGACACAGTTTATATGTTTCTACAATATTTTTCTAGGTGGATGTAAGCAAGCTATCTGCAAAGATTAGAAAGCAGAGTAAATTGCCCTTGTCAGGCTTTTAGGCCATCACAGGGTGGCAGATTCACAGACTTGCTGTAACTTGAGCCTCTACCCAGCACTGCATTTTTCCATGTAGAAGTGTTTGAATGAACTTGCATTTATTACACACTATTTTTATGTTAACTGTGGTGCCATCAACCACACTTTTTTGAGATTGTGTGGAATTTTTGCTCCAGCAGTATTGTGCCTTGACCTGTGTGGGATCTGTTACCAGTATTCCACTTCAAGTTGTTAGTTTTGGGAAACAACTAGAGGAAATTATGCCATGCAAGTTTTACCTTTAACTGATTAGGGGACAATGACCAGCCTTTTGGGTTTGTGTCCATTAGTTCATTGATTTATTACAGAAGCGCTAGCAAGCTTAACCCGGTTGGTAAAAGCCTAGCTGATTACTGTTGAGTAATGTAGTTATTTAAGCCTTACTTCCAGGAGATTTTGTCTTCTTTCATGTTCAAAACTCCTTTGTCCAGCTGAGTTGACAAGTCCCTGAAGTCTGGCTGGTTTGTCTGGCCAGAGATGACACTTGGTAATTGCAGAGGAAAGAAGTCTATGTGAGCCAGCTCTGCCAAGCTAAAGGCAGCATTTCCAAGTGAAGTTGGATGATGAAAATAACTCTCATTTCATTTTCTAGTCATGATGAATCCTCCCTTTCTTGACAATATTCATACAGAAGTGAATTCAATATCCCCACAATACAAAACCTGTGATAAGCTGATAAACCTGATACTGACAGGCAAATAAAGAAGAGGATAGCTGTAAAATGTACACTATAATATAGAGCATTGAGAAACAACTGCAGCTTTCCAAATACCAGTGAGAGCAATTGTACAACTACATGCCCATAGCTGTGCATATCATAGAGACCCCAGCAGTGCCAAGTGCTCCAGCAAGTTATGTTATGGTTAGTGACCTAAGCACTTGGGCTTTCCCCAGTATGTGACACAGATCCAGAAGAAAATTTAGGTTCTCTGGAGGTCTCTTGTACAACCTCATATTTCAAGCAGAAAAGAAATAGATCTGGTTGCTCTGGGCTTTTATCAGTGAAGTTTTGAATAACCTCCAGAGACGGAGATCCCACAGCCTCTCTGGGCCCCTGTTCCAGGGTTTCACCATCCTCATGGAGGAATAAAGAAATAACATCTAATAGGAACTTCCTATAGTGCAGCTCATGCCCAGTGCCTCTCTGTGTGCCTCTGTCATGGGTTAACCCAGGCTGTCACTAAGTACCACACAGCTGCTCACTCAGCACCCCTGCCCCCATGGGATGGGGAGGAGTAGAAAAATATAAAACCCATGGGCTGGGATGAGAACAGTTTATTAATTGAAATACGAACTATAACAGTAGTGATGAAAAGGGAGATAAGAAAATGAAAGGAGGGAATAAACCCCAAGAAGTACAAGCAATGTACCACCCTCTGAGAGATGCCCAGCACATTCCCAAGCAGTGATCTGTGGCTCCTGGTGAATCGGCCCCAGTTTTTATACCCAGGATGACATCCCATGGTATCTCTTTGGCCCATTCAGGTCAGCTGTTCCATCTGTGCTCCTGCAAGACCCCAAAAAACTCTCTCAGTGAAGCTTTTAACAGGGCTTATGGTTGTTCATGCACTTCTTGAGTTAGACACACACGAGAAACACCAACAAGATCTTCTCAAGAGGTCTAAACAACAAAATAGCTTTACTGGTAGCTTTAGAAAATCAGAGAACTTTGGTAAAAGGCTAGGAACAGCATTCAGTCAACACAAAACACTTCTCAAAGCATTGACTTAGCCCACTCAACTTCCCAAACTCTAAGCCTGTTTAATTTTAAGTTACTCAAAAACGGGAATTAGAGGAAGAAGAAAAAGAAGGACCAAAATGGTACAGAGAAGGACACATACACCTACCAACTCCTGGGTTCCAACAATGTTCAGCTGATAGAAACTCCAAGAGGAGGTAGGGTCAAGACATGTGCTTGCTGCGTATTTGGCCTTAAACACCTCTTGGCCTTCCTGGGCCCTTCCCCCAAGTAGGACTTCTCGTCATTTGGCACTCTAGGGGCTCCAGGAGTAGGGTGGGGGGCATCTTCTCCAGTGTGACAATTGGCAGCTCTGCCAGGCTGCGATACTGGCTCTAGGGGTGCACTGCCAGGGCAAGGCCCAACCTGCCCTTGCCCCACACACATTCACCCCAAAATGTCTTGAGATATGAACCTTTCCAGTCTCTCACAGCTCGCTCCTGCTTCTTGTGCAGCTCTTCACTGGCAGAGCAGGGGAAAACTGAAAAGTCCTTGACTTAGGGTAGGGACTACTAAGCAACAGCCTAAATATTCATGTTTTATCAACACTGTTCTCATCCTAAATACAACACACAGCATTGGAACAGCTGCTAGGAATAAAATGAACTCCAGCCCAGCCAAAACCAGGACAAGCTCTGAGGAAAGTCAGGCTCCATCTTCTTGGCACTCTTGTGTTAGGTGGCTTGGACCAGCAGATAGTTTCTCTTCTATTGCCTTCCTAAAGGCTGAACAAATCCAGTTCTCTGGCACTTTTTGTTAATGTTACATTTTCCTTTCCTTGCCACCATCCTGGTGACACTGCTGAACTCGTGATGCTGGTCTTGTGCAGGAGAAAATGGCAAGAATTGGGAAGGTAACAGTAATAAGAGTAACAATTTGAGATTTATGATAATTCATGCAGCAGAAGTTACTTCAGTGTTTTGAGTGAACAGATAGGAATGAGACAGCTACTCTGTGGAGATGAATCACAGAATTTTAGCTTAAAATTAAAAGATTAACATTTTTAACTTCTTTGTTGAGAAGAGTGGTTACTGGTTTTCTGGTGAAAACACAGGAAATATGGAGTCTGTTAAAAGAAAAGACCAACTTCAAGTTGCAACCATAATGTCACATGTTTCCTTCTTAGTATTTATTTGATTTGTTTCATTGCTGCATTGAAAATACATTAGGGATATTCAAGAACTTAAATGAGTAGAAGATTGGAATGAATATTGGTGTCCACCAGTTTGAAATTGATCCTTGTGAAAAAATAGACTCAAAAAAGGATCATAATTTACATTCTTTTAGAGGCTGTGTAATGAAAGCTTTTCATGTAATGAAAGTTTTAAAGTATTCAAATGGGGACTTTAATCATATCTCTACAAGGTGATGAATATCTCTCCAAGGGTTGAAGGGGTTCTTATACATGAGAACATAATTATTGACTGTAATTTTTAAGTTTCTTCAGAAAAAGGAGGGTGAAGACGATTTCAGTGACTGAAATATTTCTTACCCCATATTATATGGGCCATTATTATATTCATTGTAGTTAAAAGACTGCAGTAGAAAGAATATTTTTCTATGGCTGAACATTAAAATTTTGCGTTAACTAAATGCTTGTGAGCAAAATAAAACACTGAAACTTTTCTCAAGTCGGTGCTTATGAACATTGGGCTGATGTATTCCTCCAGTGTTAGTTAACTGGCCAAATCTCTTTATAATTTATTGCCCTGTTTTTTGCTTTGTTTTAGTAAAAAACAAATGCAGATACAGAGCATATTTTCTATGGTATAACTTGTGACCCTCTGGTATATCTGGGTGCCTGTTGAGCAGAGCAGTCTAGCAGTCTAAAGCAAGAGCAGTCTAGAGCAGAGCAGTCTAGCAAAGGAGCAAGTGTCATCTGGCAGTTAGTGCAGTAAAAGGGTTGTGAGGCTTCCCATACCAAATATACTTTGGAAAAGAAACATTCCCCCCCACTTCTTTCTTTTCTGGGTTCAAATATGCTTTGCTGCTTTCTGCTATGATCTCCATGCTTGAGGAGGGCATGTGTGAGAAGAGAGGGCTATTTCCTGCTGCCTTAAAGGGAAGTTCATGGATGGAATGACAGTTCCACCATCCTGTCTGCACAGGAGGTTATTAACATGATTGTTCTTGTGTGCTTCATAATTCTGATCAGCCTCAGGACTGAGCTGCAGGAATCCCAAAGTCACACCTGACTGTCAGCCTCCATCTGCCACTTCAGCATGGCATGAACTGCTCCAGGAGAGCAAACAGTTGTAATCTGGTGCCTCCTTTAGATGACAAATGAGTGAAAGCCTCCGGGACCCAGAAGGTTTGATGCTGCAGGCATTTATCCCACCTGTATGACTAGCTGGCTGTACATGCAGCACTTTTAAATGTGGCCTGCCTTTCCTACACTCTGTTATATTCTTTTTGTTTCGTGCAGAAATGGGCACAGTTTTCCCTCACCTCCTTTCTTCTATTTTCCTGGTGCTGCTTGT
Source organism: Vidua macroura (assembly GCF_024509145.1). Classification (NCBI taxonomy): domain Eukaryota; kingdom Metazoa; phylum Chordata; class Aves; order Passeriformes; family Viduidae; genus Vidua; species Vidua macroura. The sequence continues at coordinate 33,346,920 of NC_071573.1, read as the reverse complement.
GTTGCACAATAGTGCATGGCAGAGCTGTTCCAGGGAGGGCCTAAATTTCCAAGACCAACAGGTCAGGTTCGAGCCTGTTTTAGACTGGAAAGGAGGATTCAGTATAAAATCAAGTCAGTTTGGGGATGCACGTAATCAAGAACTGTCAATCCATTCATAATTTTCAAAAATTACAGTAAGCAGAAACACATTGTCATCTTAAACAGACAAACAATTCTCAAAAAGAATAAAAACTAAAATGCCTTTTCTTTCTGTAAAATTTTATTATCCAGAAAACAATGGTGTTATGGAGGAAACTGATTAAAAATATTGTTTAAAAATTAGCAAGGATGTGTCTTAAGTCATACCACTGGACACTACCCCTCTGGTTTCACTGAAATTAGTGATTTAGGTGGGCAGGTTCTCCCTGTCAGAGGGTTGGTTTTTAATGCTGTCTCTAGTTTTGCAGCAACAAAAAGCATGTGGTTTGCAATTATTTAAAACAATAAAAGCATGTTTAAAAAAAATGAGTAATTTACCCTTTTCACCACACAATAGCTCTCATTGTCACTAGAAATAGTGACTGTGTTTTGGCTTTTGCCTAAATATCCAGCCCCTGGTGCTCTGAAAGGCAAACAAAGCAAAGTGGGACTCACAGTGTGTCTGTGCAAATCTGTGAATCATGGCTGGGATGAGTGTGGGCTTGCTTCTGTCCATCCTCTCTGCCCCCTGTGTGGGTGGCCAGTTTGCTGAAGCACAGGAGTGTGATGAGATCCTAAAGAAACAGAACTGATTCTTTCCGAGGTTATCCAGATATGCTGACTTTGTAGTGACAGCTCTGGCTCTGAGGGTCCCTTCACATTGGCAGGCAGCACAGCCATCCCTACTGGGACATGTGGCAGAAAGATGGGTGGGACAGCTGAGGCGTCCTGGTCGTTCCTTCTTGGTGATACCCACACCAGGACGTGTTCTGTATACACACAGTATCTCAAGGGGTTTCCTCAGAAAACCAAAATCCTGTCAAAATCAACACTGAATTTGCAATGAGCTTGTCAACAGCAGAAAACCAGTAGCACAGCACCCAGTATCTGTAGGCACACTCAGGCCAGGGGCCTGGTATGTGAGAAACAGGGTCAAGGAAGAGTGTGTCCCAGTGGGAGCAAGGTCAGGTGACATGGGAAAAATACAGAGATGCTGCTTGCCACTGCAGGGAGAAAATTCATGCAGCCAAAGCTCAGCTGGAGTTGAAGCTAGTCAGAATTACAGGGGACAATGAAAAAGAGTTTTTTCAAATATCTTAATGGAAATAGGCAGTGTAAAAATAACATCAACCCCTTGCAGGATGGGGATGGTCACCTCACAAAGAGAGATAGGGACAAGGCAGAGGTGTTTAACACATTCTTTGCCTCTTCAACATGGCTGATGGACCAAGGGGTTCTCAGATCCTCAGAGCTTGGAGGATCATGACTGTGAGAATGATCAATTCCCAGCTGACCCTGAAATTATGCAGTCTGCTGCTCCAGCTGGGTCCCTACAAATCTGTGAGGTTTAAAGGGATTCAGCCAAGAATCAAAGAGCTGGCTGATGTCATTGCAACCCCTCTCGCAATGATTTTTGAGTGGTCTTGGGAATCCAGAGAGGTTCCAGCTGACTGGAAGCTGGTGAACATTGTCCTGATTTTCAAGAAGGGAAAGAAGGAGGACCCCAGAAACTACAGGCTTGTCAGTCTCACTTCAGTGCCTTGTAAAGTTACGGAGAAGATATTCCAGGAGGCATTGAAAAACAGCTGAACAGCTGGGGCAACCCTGGTTGTACAGACTGGGGAATGAAATGCTGGAAAGCAGTGCCATCAAAAGGCACCTGGGGATCCTGATCGATGGCAAGTTGAACATGGGTCAGCAGTGCTCTGGGGGGGCATCAGGCACAGCATCAGCTGGGCAAGGGAGGGGATTGTCCCCTCTGCTCTGTACTGAGGCAGCCTCACCTCGAGTGCTGGGGGCAGTTTTGGGCACTGTAATACAAAAAAAGATAAAAACCTGTAGGGAGTGTCCAAAGGAAGGTGATGAGGATGGTGAAGGACCTTGAGGGCAAGCCGTGTGAGGAGCAGCTGAGGTTGCTTGTTCTGTTCAGCCTGGAGGAGACTGAGGAGAGACCTCACTGCAGTTACAACTTCCTTGTGAGGGGGAGAAGAGGGGCAGGCACTGATCTCTTCACTCTGGTGACCCATTACAGGACCTGAGAGAACAGCCTGAAGCTGAATCAGGGGAGATTTAGGTTGGATATTAGGAAAAGGTTTTTCACCCAGAGAGTGGGTGGAACAGGCTCCCCAGGGCAGTGGTCACAGCACCAAGCCTGACAGAGTCCAAGAAGCATTTGGACAATGCTCTCAGGCACATGGTGTGACTACTGAGGATGGTCCTGTGCAGGGCCAGGAGTTGGATTCAGTGATCCTTGTGGGTCCCTTCCAACACAGAAGATTCTGTGATATACTGAAGAGAGTACTTTCCTAATCTCTGAATGTCTTTTCCTGAAATCTGGTGATTTGTGACATTCCTTTATGGTTTCAGCATGGTCTTGCACATTCAGCCGTGAGACTGGATAATGTCCATGCCAGAGTCATGAAGGATCTGCAGATACATAACATTCTTGTTAATCTAACCAGATATAGATGGATAGTAGGACTTGTGTGTGTTTGTTTGTTTGTTTGTCTTAAACCTGTTCTTCCAAAGGTATTAAGGAGCAGTCAGCATCTGTATTCCTCATGTTCTGGTTCCCAGCAGCTCTGTTACCTCCTTATGGTAGGAGAGAGAGTGTGGTTGTTCTGGTGGGATGCTGCTGGGCCCCAAAGGGCAAGCTTTTGATGTGCTTACTGAGGGTCCTGGCATGGAGCTCCATATTCCACAGCTGTGTGCACTGCTCTGGTCAAAGCTCTGTTTCTCCAGTGAAAAAGCAGCTCCTCTGTCTCCTGCTGCCCTCCATGTCCCTATTCTGTCATGTCTTGCTGTCCCCAGCGGTTTCTGATGCCCCGGGCCTATGGTGCACACAGTGACAGCAGTAGCAGGGCCCTGAGGGTGCTACAGGCAGTGCAGTTACTTATTACTCTATGTGTTCATGTTCCTCCCTTTTTTCTTTAAAACTGGGAATTATCAAACAATAAGCTTTGGTTTAAAAACTAATTCAAATCACCATTGCTCAAGTGCTACAAAGAAACATAGGGCAAAGTTATGCAATGATACTCACACCCTTCCCTGCTTAGAAATCCTACCAGAAACCAAGAGCTGACCATTGTGGTGTGCATCAACCTTTACTCTGTTACCAGCAGTCTGCTATTAGGGGAATTCATGCCTCATCCTTCCCCTTCCGAGAATCCAGAGAGCAAACCATCACAAATACATTACAGGTCAGGGTCTGAAACCACAACCTCCGCTCCCTGCCAAGGACCAGCTGAGTATTGTGGGGTGGCTGAGTTAGTTTGATTTTGCCTGAATAGGTGTAGTTTGTACTAACATCATGCCAGAACTTGAATGGCCCCGTATTTTTTCCCTTCTGTTGTTATGAAATTGTCTTAATGTTTCAATGGAGTATTTCCATAAACTTCTTTGTTTTCCAGGTGCCTCTGACTATGAAAATCAGGGTTCATTCATGTCGAGGTAGCATTAGTTTAACTGTTTCAGGGTAAGCAGTGCTAGTAGGTAAGTGTGGTGGTGGTGTGTACAAGTCAGCTTGTACTGAGTAAAGCTGGTGTAATGAGCTGAGCTCAGTTTTTTATGCATAGCTCCTTACCTGATACCATTTTATGGGTACCAGCCCTGAATCAGAAACCATTTCTCTAAACATCACAATCACAGGGTTGTTGTCTTATGTTCTATTCTGTTCATTTCTGTTTCTTTTCAGGGAAGGATCATGTTTGCAGATTTATTGGCTGTGGAAGAAATGAAAAGTTTAATTATGTGGTCATGCAGCTTCAGGTGAGTTCTGTCCTTCACCTCTCCTGTCTGTCCAATAGAGATGGCATCACTGGGAAGGATTTACACTGAGAGAATAAGGCCAAGCACTAGTGTAAAGACTTGGTTGTACAAAGAGGGTGTAATGGAAGACAATGAGAAGGGCTGGTGTTGCTCTTGATATCCCTTGGGATGGCTCCAGTCATCAAGATGTGCTAAAATATTTCATAGCTCTGCTTTTCTGTTTAAGATGGCTTTCTGTCAATTTTCTGGGGAAAGCACTCAATTCAGAATGCTCACAGGAGCAACCCACGGCATTGTGGAGCAGCGGCAGCTCTTTGAAATACCTCCTGCTGAGGTGTGATGCAGCATTCAAAATATGTCTTGTATCAGAGCTCAGAGTGAGCTGTGGTGTCACAGCAGCAGCACAGTTTCTCTGTGAAAGGCCATGATCTCTGGTTCCCCTGTCTCTCCCAAGCTCGGCAGTAACTCAACTTCTGCTGTTCCACAGCAGTGTTTACTCCTGTTTGAACACTGCTGATACCAAGTTAATAAGGGCAAATACTTGGGTAGCTACCACGTGGTGACTGCACTGCTAGGCAGGAGGTGAAGTAAAACAGGTACCAGCAGATCCCAGTACTTCTTTAAAATAAACTTCTGATTCTTTTGTAGTTCTGCTTTGCAAGACAGTTGTATAAAACCAGTAAACTCCTGGTGCTTGGGTTTGCCTTTTATGTGTTGTTGGCATCCCAACTGCTGTTATGGATAGGAAAAAATCCCTTAGCTCTCTAAACAACCCTGGCTACTGCTGCTGCTGCAGTGTGAGTATGAACTCCAGGGGTAGCCTGGAGCTCATGGAAGAACAAGGCTTCTACCCTCCCAATCCTGTCCTTACCAAGCCTGATAAAAGAGACTTTATCTTGGAAAGAAATTTCTCTGCAGGGGTTTTCTTAGTTTCTAGTTTGTTCTTGACTATGTAACTGAGCTTGTAGAGTAGGCAGAGCTAAAAATAATTTCATTACTTGCAGATGAAGACGTTGATACACAAGACATTAGTTAGTTCTGCACCATCACTCTTCAGGCTAAAATTCTCCTTCAACTTCAAGACCTGCTGAGACATGGTTTACATGTCCCTCTGACTGTTGTGTACTGCAATTCTCCTTTTCTCTTCAGTCACCAGGGCTGAGGCTTCCTCTCTCAAGCTGTGCAACTCATTGCATCTGCACTGTTCCATAATCAGCCTGACAGGGTTTATTTGGAAAATAATGCTCATTTTGTGTCTTTTCCTGGCACCACTAGGAGCTGGGGAAACTTATAGCACATTTCAGCGTGCAGCCCTGAAAAAAATGAGCCTTTCCATGTTACAATTGGATAAGAGAGCTGATGTGCAAGGAACAGCTTTACAGTGGAAAGCAAGATCTGCTGTCAGTTCAGTAACTTGGATGTTTCTGAACAGCAATGACAAAACTGTGCTGCCTCTAGTAAAGTGTCACAGAAATTCAAGAGGATAAGCACTAGAGAGGTGGTTTAGTTTGATTTTGTTCATGTTAAGGAGCAAACTTGGGTGGACTGCTGTGGCTTGGCTGTATCTATGAGCTGTCCTGTGTCAGTGTGATTCTTCAAGGATCCAGAGCCTGAAGTGAAACACGGCTCAAAACAATTTGAGAGACTTGTCATATGGTACATGAGCCAGCTGGCACCTTTATGTCTGTACATGACCTGAGAGCTGGAAATAAGTGGATGAAGAGATGGCATTTGGAGAGCAGTTTCTGGTTTTGCCTCAACTGTTTGGAATTTTTTGTATATTTGCTGTTGGGAATTTTGCTTGAATTCATGTGGACTTGTATTATAAGCATGTGTTTTCTAGATATGTCTTTACAGAAGCAGAATCAAGAGATTCTAAAGCACAGTAATGAACAGAATGTCCCTATAGCTTTTGTGATGTTCTTTGAAACAGCAGGCTCTTGTTCCTAATGTTTTTAATGAGTTGGTAAATGCATTAGTTCTGTGGGTTAGAAGAGCACTCTGCCATGGAATACCATGATTTTAGTAGCTTCTCTTTACAAAGCTAAAGAGGTATAGACAAAACTGAGATGACAGACATCAAATAACAATGGGATTTTTCTTGCATTTACTCTGTCCTTTTTTTCTTTTTCTTTCCTAAATTGTCTTGATTTTCATGCATAGCTGGTAGCCCTTTTGTTTTTCCTCAGAAATTTAATTAACTGGAGGTAAAATAGCAATTTGTTTTAATAAGTATTAAGTCAGTGGAAAAATCCTTCCCTCCTGCTTTTGGGTATGATTCTTTTGATAGACAACTTTCCCTATTGTGGTGTTGCCACAACAATGCTGGCTTGAGCTTGAACTAGACAATGTGTGCTAGGAAGTTTCTGATAAAACTGCAGCATCATTACCTGCTTATCGAATTTGTACTGCTTTAATCTTTAGAAGGCTCAGAGAGCAGTCAGAGATTGTTCTAAAATCAGCTTCTGTATGGCCTGGGTTTAACAGTAAGGACATGCTGGTCTCTACAGTCTGAGGCACTGCTGTCCATGCTGTACTTAATGTACAAATAGTGACCAACTGACTTCCCAAGACAACAATCTGGTATCTCCTTATCAGCAAATGCATCACTTAAAAACTAAAATGAACTACTGGAAGATCTTACACAAGAAATAAAACAGACATGACGTGAGCTCCTCTCTGAGCAGCGTGTCTGCTGTTTTGGGGTTGCATGTTAGAACTCACAGCTGTGAAAGGCTCTGCTTGCCTGTGATGGTTTAAGTGTTCTATTGACTGTTTCAGGGCCGAAATCTTGCAGATCTCAGAAGGAGTCAGCCTCGAGGGACTTTCACACTGAGCACAACGCTGCGATTGGGCAAACAGATTCTGGAATCAATAGAAGCCATTCACTCTGTGGGATTCCTGCATCGTGACATCAAGCCTGTATGTTGTTTTGGAAATTTTCCTTTTGGTTTTATGTCTGTCTATTCTGCTTGAGTCAATAAAGACAGTCTGAGTATGGGCAGGTCTCAACAGATACATTTAGGCTTCCTTGCACACTCCCACTGTCTGACATGTTTGGTATTTTCTATAGGTACAGAATAGTAATCTAGTGTTGTCCTTCCTTGAAGTGCATAGCAAACCAGCTTTTATTGGCAGAGGCTGCTCCATGGTGGGTTGGTAACTGTCAGTCATACTTACAGCAGTCAAGATACCATGATGAAGCAGTGGTTCTGAATGGTCCTTTAGAGTCCAACCAATTATCACTGTAAAAGTTGTTCAGAAAGGAAGTCTTGTTCTGTGACACATCACTTGAATAAATGTTAATTCATGTATTTGACTTAGCTAAATCATGCTCTTAATCCTGTATATGTGACAGTTTCCAGTGTCAGAAGCACAGTCACATTGTTGGTCATCTGCCTAGGAAAAGCACAGTAATTCCAAGTCTCATTGTAGAAGCCAGTCTTCTTCCTACAGCTCTTTACTACTTGACCTGAATACTTGCTGCTGTGCCATACCTGTGACCAACTTCTTTCTAGCAAACTCATTTGCTCCTTTTAAAATCATGTGCTTTTGGCTGACTGGATTCAGTTGAAAACCAGTCACTGATGTGATTGGCCACAAATCCTTTAGCAGCCACCATTATGGTAAAGGATAGAACTTTAGGATTGAGGTCAAAAAAAGGAGCTGCTTTGTTTGCTTATTATTGGTTTATTTACTAAGAACCAAGCCTGGTGTTTTCTATTTGCCTCAATTTTCAGATAGATCTAGTCAATGCAATGCAGTAAATAGAGATCCTGGGAGGTAGGGCAGAATAATTCACGCTAGCAGTTGAACCATGAACAGAAGCATTTGTCTACAAGAACTCCAGCCTGTTATGCAAGTCATGGAGTTCTCACTGCAGAACTAGTGGTGTTAAATGTAGCTCTTTCTCAGAGCAGCAGAAATTTAGCTAAGCTATTGTGAATTTTAGCAATTTTGAGACTCCATAGTCTCTCATCTGCAAAGTGAACTTCTTGTCAAGGCAGTGATTCTCTAATTATGATGTTTAAGGTGCATCTTAAAATTAATCTCTTTGACTTGTTTCCACTAGAGGCATGTGGAGCTACATGATGAAATTTTGCTAACAAATGGCCACTCTTACCCAAGCTGCTGGCATCAATTTGACTTTTCTTTCCTTCTTTGTCCAGTCCAACTTTGCCATGGGCCGCTTACCTTCAACATACAGGAAGTGCTACATGTTAGACTTTGGTCTGGCCCGTCAGTACACCAACACTACTGGGGAAGTTCGACCAGTAAGTACATTTCAAGCAGTATTTTTCCATTTCTGCAGCTGATTAGGAATGGAAAGGTTTTGTGGTTCTGTTTGTTTTGTTGTTGTTGTGCGTGGTCGTTATATTGCACTGCATTTTCTGCAAGGTGAGAAGCAGCAAGTGACTTCAGCTGAGTTGGGGATCTAAGAAGGGATGATAGAGTTTGTCTTAAAGATGTGTGGCTTTTTTTTTTTTTTTTTTCTTTTATTTCCTTTAGGATAATCGTGTTTTCCACAGGCTTGCAATACTTACTGAGTACAATATGGACTAACAAAGAGTGTGAGCCCAATTCTGGCCATGTAACTTCTGTAGCCCCAGGGGACTGGTCTAGTTCAATTCTCTGTGGTCTGGGGAAACAGGTTTGTGTATTCTTAAAGCTTTTTGTGAAAAAGTGTGCTAGAAGATAGAGGCTTACTCGATCTCTGGGGCTGAGCTTACTGTGAGCTGCATCCTGTAATGCTGTTCTCACCCTTCCTGGCTTTGGTTTTGTGTCTACTGCCTCTGTCCAGATTTCCTAGCAGGGATATTTCAGTGTGCCTGCCTGGAGGGGAGGTAAGGGCAGGGGGCATGACTTGTGCCATGTAATATGGGTTTTATCTTCAGTTCTTTTACCAGCATGGTGTTATCTGGGGTCACTCATAAGGATGTGTAAAGCTTCAGATATTCTAGGATCTGTCAGAGAATTCCTAGATTTATTTCAGGACACACTGCAAGCAGAGAGTGCTCCTACAATATCTCTGTTTATCATTCTAGGCTTGCAGCTTTGGATCTGCACACTTTTTCCACCTGCAAGATAATTTTTGTTCTGGAAAATGGTGATAATGTGCCAGCTAAATACAGAGACTCAGTAGTTCAGGGTATGTTTGGGGAGTGGGAAGAAAGCAAAGTGAGCAGATTTTGTGTCTTTAGTAGACTAATATAGCTGGGGAGTTGTTTTGGTTTTTTTTTTTTTTTTTCCCTTCTTTCATAAGTTTTTTTCAGTTTTCTTTTTCCCTGTAGTTAGGAGCAGCTCCAAAGGTTGTGCCTGCCTCTTATTCTTAGAAAGACACACATTACATACTACTGGACTTCCTTGTCAATTGTTTTTAGTTTGGGGATAATCCTTCTCCATATTGCCCTTCACAAAATATAGTCCCATTCCCTTCCTCTTTCTGGAGTCAGAATTCAAGTCCATTACAGCTTAAAACTGGCATTTGTTTTCTGCAAAATTTCTTCATTTCTTAATGAAATAATTCTTTATGTCTGTATTTTAAGTCCCATTATTTGAACACTGTTCTTTCTTAACAATTAAAGAAATTAATTTTTCCAAATGTTTTTTCTTGTGAATCCTCTATTTTGTTCCTTTCTTACCATAATTTAAAATTACTTCACTTTTAGTTTGCTCCCAGGTTCTGTTTTTAGAAACAGGTCTACATCCAGCCTTTTCCAGGGAAAAGATTTTTCAGCTGTGTCTTGCAAGATGTGTCCTGCTTGTATTGGTGTGGGTGAGGGGGGCTTTGTCAGAGTGCAGGACTCCGAGAAGGTTTGTCTTTATTCTGCTCAGCCTGGTGGTTCATTGCTTGCTTGCCACAGATGGGTCTCATAGAAGGATGACTGACATATGATCTGTTCCTAAAAACATACATGCCATCCCCAGAGGGGTGGGAGTGTGCTTTCCTGAAAGTGGTGAAAAGTCTCCATTCATTTGGAATATAGGAGGATCATACAGGGTGAAGTCTCATATACCTAATGTACCTATTCTCCCACACCACACTTAAGGGGGTCAGGCTTTTTGACAGAAATGATGCAGCAAAAAACCACATAAATATTCACTTCAGTGCCTTTTAACATTATGCAATAGTCACTGGGCTCTTTAGTGCTTTTGTGTCCCTGCTGCCTGACACCACTTTGAGTCCCCCTTATCAGACCAAGGCATTTGTCTGGAGAAGCACAGAGTGATTGCTGCCCAAGTAATGAACTGAGGATTTGGAAGGAGATGGAAGTGAAGGGTGGTATGAAGGCAAGAGAAATGAGACATTTTGTGGTGTTTTCGTGTTTGGGTTTTTTTAATAAGAACTTTTATCACTTGTTTCACTGAAGAGATTATTTCAAGACAGTAAGATAAATTCTTTTTTCTCCATTCTTTTTCCACTCATTTATCCATGGAGAATAAATTTTTCAGATTTATAACATAACCATCCTGAGCCTAGTATTTCTGTGGTTTGGTTTTGAGGTGCAATACACAAGATAGGTGAGGGAAGGGGCTCACTCCCTTTTTTTTGGAAGCATGTCTGGATTTTGCTTTCAGTCATATTCAATTTGTCAACAGAAGTTTTATGCTCACACAGGTTCTCTGTAGTTTCCTACAGTTTCAGAAGAATTGTCATACTTTATGAATAATACCATAAAAGTATCAGTTGTTTTCATATCCTCTGAAATTCACAGTCACAATCTTACTATCACCTTTTCAGAAAAACTTTGAATGACTTTCTAGTAATACCGATAATGAGACAGGTCTTTAGGATGCTGTGGATTTGTTGGGTTTTGGGATTTTTTTAAACTTACCTCTTGCCTCTTACTTTCTAGAGACTGATTAAAACTATGAAGTGGGATCATTTCAAGGGCTGTCCCAGCAGCTTTTATGTAGGGATCTGTTACTCTCCTGAGCCTCTGATGAGTGTTATGGATTTGATCTCTATGTCTCTACAGAGGATGGCTATTTGACAGTTCAGCTTGATAGATCAGCATTTGTGAAGTTATGGCCCACTTGACATAAGTAAGTCCAGATTTATTCTCAATCTGAATTTATCCTGTGCTTCTAGGAAAACAAAACAGATCTCACTTGTGTGGGATGCTAATATTAGCACAAATGCTAGTCCTTGGAGAAAAGCTATTGTGGCACAGATTTGCTGTCACAGGAATGGTCTCCCCCCTCTACTGCTTGCCCATTGCCACATGTTACAAAGTCTGCTGGGCAACGATCTGCAGGAACTTTCATTGCTCTATAAGGACAGAAGATGGCTGGGACCAGAAGGTGTGTAAGGAAGCATCAGCAACCTTTCTTCCCTCTGTTGACAATCAGGGTAGCTCAGCTGTTCTCAACAGTCTCATTTTTTGATATTTCTTTGTGGGTTGTAGAAGTCAGGCTTTGATAGTTACTCCTTTGGACAGGCAGAGCAGATGTGCATTGGTCATGTAGCCATGTGGTGTCTGTGCTGTGCTGGGAGCTGCTTAGGGCCTGGCTGAAGGCTCTTACTTTGGCTACCAGCAGCATTTCTGACATTTGCATCACAGCCAACATCCTGGCTAAGCAAGGGGGACTCTGGCTATTACAAAAAACAGGACAGACTGCTAGTGGACAAAAAAAAATATTTTCAGTATGTTTTGTTTTCAAACATTTGCAAGGACAAGTTTCTGAACAAGGAACAGCAAGGCAGCTTGCCAGGACTGCTAGAGGAGTTGCTGATTTCTTGCTGCCCTCCCTGCCTCTCTAAGCCATACTCTCTCCTGTTTAAAAGGTGGCAAATTCTGGTTAGGATCTGTCATCTGTATTCAGCAAGGTATGTTTGACCTGAAATTTTTAATGTCTCAAGGGGGTACTGTCAGTGATAAATTCACAAAGTATTCCTGGTTCATTAAGCTTAGTAACATCTTTTGGAGCTCAAGACTTACGTTTTCTGACAAAAAGACAGAGAAAAAATTACTTAGTCACAGTAAGCAGGGCCTTCTGCAGGGCTCTGAGTCTCACAACATCCCTTTTGTAGGGAATGTATCTCAACTTTGTGCACAGCTATAAAGCTAAAAGAGAGAGATTTCAATGTGCCTGCTCCCATTCTTGCCTGTGGCTTAAATACATGGTGTTTGTGGTATTCTGCTGTCAAGCGAGGAACTCCTATAGGAGAGGAAGCTTTTGAACCTGAAACATCCAAACTCTGGGTGAGTGATCTAATGCTGGAGAGAAGAATCACACACAGATTCACAGAATGGGTAAGTTGGAAGGGACCACAGTGGGGCATCTGATCCAGCCTTCCTGCTCAAATAAAGTCATCCCAGAGTACATGGCACAGGATTGCAATCAGATGGTTCTTGACTATCCCCAGTGAGGGAGACTCCACAACCTCTCTGGGCAATCTGTCCCAGTGCTCAGGCACTACACAGGGAAGTTCTTCCTTATGTTCAGGTGGAGCTTCCTGAGCCTCAGTTCCTGCCCCATTGTCCCATTGCCTCTTGACCCATGGCCCGGCCCCGCCGAGCAGAGCCTGGTCCATGCTCTGGCCCCTCCCTGCAGGCACTGACAGACATCGATGAGGTTCCTCTCAGTGTCTCTTCTCCAGGCTGAGCAGGCCCAGCTCCCTCAGCCTCTCCTCAGAACTGAGGTGCTCCAGTCCCTTCATCATCTTTGTCACCCTCTGCTGGACCCACTCCAGGAGCTCCATGTCTCTCTTGTGCTGAGGATCCCAGAACTGGACATGGCACTCCAGACTGGCCTCACCAGGGCTGAGTAGAGAGGCAGGATCATCTCCCTTGACCTGCTGGAAGTACTCTTCTTACTGCATCCCAGGATACCATTTGCCTTCTTGGCAATAAGGGCACTGCTGGTTCATGGATATCCTGTTGTCCACCAAGTTCCCCAGGAAACTGTTTCTCTTCAGTGTTGTCCTTCCCTTATGACTACAAACCTCCATTGCTTGTTTTTCTGGTTCTGCTCAATGCTCACAAGAAAACTCCTGGATTGCTTCACCCTGCCATGTTGTCTTTGCAATATGTAGATGCAGGAGCAGTAGATGTAGAAGTAATCCAAGCCCCATGTGAGTACCAGGGTTGCAATTGCAAGGCTTCCTTCAGTTTTCTAAAGAAGGTTTAATCTGTTTTTAAGTCTTGATCAGGCAGTCAGTAGCAGGTGGTTACAACTAATTATGCTACCTGTACTGATCACTTACCCATCAATAGTGACTGTCCCATCCCCTGCTCCAAGAAAAGCTTCATACATTCAAGCCATTCCCATGAAAATGCACCTCCTTGCCTTCCCTGTCCATTTTTCCATTCATTGCATCACTCAAGCCATGCAAGCAGTCCCACCAAGTCTCTATCATCCCAGTGAGACCATAGATTTGCAATGGCACTTAGAGCACTAATTGCTCCTGTTTGTTTCACACATGTAGGAGATTTTGGACAGGCACTCAAGGTGAGCCCTCTGTTGTGCTGCTTCCCCAAGAGAGACGTGGAAGCTTCTATCATCCTCTCCTGGGGCACCTCCTCACAGTCTCTGTTCTTCTATTTCTCTTCACATTACAGTTATCCTGTCCTGCTGTACCTGCTTTTAGTCCTCCTCACCGATTAGCAAGATGAGATGAGATCTTTGCAAAGATGCTCTTGCCACTGTGTCAAATGGGTCCCTTCTTCCACTAACAGTTCTTTTTCCTCAAAGAGAAGGGGACCTTTGGTCATAGAAGCCAAAGCCACATCTTTGACAGCTTGGTGTTGACTTGCACAATGCAAGCTTCGCCCTGGCAGGATTTAGGAGAGCAACCAGAGCCCCGTGCCTTGAGGTCTGTAGTCACTCTTAGAATATTCAAGGTCACTGCTTGAAAACCAGGTGCTTGTGGTGTTCCCATGAATGAGCTGCAAGTGTTAATAGTCAGATGACCACACAAACTTGGCAATCTGTCCTTATTATCCCATATCCAGGTTCCAAACAAGCCACAAAGCTCTTGAGACATCAAGTTAGGTCAGTAGATGGGGACTTTTATTTCCTGCAGGAAGGAATCCTCAGTGACCATCGCTCACCTTTGCTTCCCTGTTCGGACATTTGATTGAGGCTCAGGTATCTCCCCTGATACCTCCTCCTTTGTTCCTCCTCACCAGTTCCCAGGATACTTAATCTATTCTGCACCTGCAGATCTGCATGTGGGGCAGCAGCCTCTCTTCTGCTGCCAGCTTTCCTTTCTCTTGGGAATATCTATCTGTTATTCCTTTGAGCATTACCGCTAGCTGTCCTTTTTTCCTTGCATCACAGGGTTCTTGATTTTCCCTTCCAGAGGCTCTGTGAAGATTCTGTTGATCTTGTTCATGTGGGGAACCAGGCCCTGTGGCCCATCACCACCATTACTACAGGCCCAGTGAGGCACACAGTTCCTGGGCAAAGTTCCTGGGCTCCCTCACACCCTTGCTTTGTTAAGTGCTGTCACAGCTGCTACAGCTCTGTTAGTTATCAGTTTACTCTGCTGCTTATAAATGCCATAAAGAGAGGGGGGAAATTAAATCAAAATTTTAATGCTTTTCATTACAAAGTTTTTGTTAAACATTAAGAACTATCCTCACAGTTAAACTTTTAAAGGAAATTATGATCTGAAATTGGCTTATTTCAAAACTCCTTGTTTATTGCCTCTTTAAAGGACAGCTATAGTTGACACCACTCAAATGAGAGAGAAACATGTTTTGCAGTGCAATTTCTTTTAGTGTGGACCTTTTGAGAGGCTGGTGTTTTTGAAAACTCAGCTGTACTGTATGGACTAGCTTGTCCTTGCCTATATGCACAAATGCAGCAGAGAAAACTGTTGGTGATGTGCTACTTTCCTTTAGAAAAGCTGTGTAGACTTTTCTAATTAGAAAGGTAGCTATCCCAGCTAGTTACATTTCTGCTGATTTTGTTCTTTAGAAGAGTGTCAAATTTTCATTCTCGTGTGTGGGGCCTGAACCATCATTATGCCTTTTAAAAATTAGTATTGCACGTGCCAGATGAAACAGAATGCATCTGCCCAGCTCCCTGTGACCTACCTGTAGGATATCCAGAAGCATCTCCTTGAGGACTGGAGACAGGTTACCTGAGATGAATAGAGTCAGTGATGCAATTGTTATGGTCCATATGGAATAGGATGATGAAAACTACACCACCTTTTTAGTGCCTTTGTACAAATCTAGATGAGGTAACAGTTGGTGATGCATAGGACACCACCCGTCCAGTTTCAAAGAAGGTATTGCAGATCTAAGCAGTATTCAGAAGACACTAATGACAAACTTGTGTGAAATGGGATTGAAAAAATTGTAATTATAACATGCACAAGAAGGTGAATGAAAGGAATTTTATTAAAGTCTGTAAAATACTAATTAGTAAGTGCTTGCAGTTGCAGGGGATCCTCTTCTGAGAAACTAGTCCAGTTTTTTCTTCCCAATTTTCTCCCCTTCCCTTATTCCCTCCCACCCAAAAAGTCTATTTTGTGAAGAATCCCAAGACCTTTCATAACAAATTTGATGTTACAGGATGCAGTGATCTCTTTTAAGGATTTATTATTTCCCCTAGATGCAATCTTCTGCTGTGGTTCAGATAGAGACACAAGCAGTTTTATTCACCATGACATCCTGGTTGTACAACCCACCTTTGCCATGCATCAGTATCAGTAGTCAGTGCTAAGACAACAGAACTAAGCAACTGGGGAATGAACTGAGAAAATTTTGGGTTCTTTAAATACGTAGAATTCTCTTCTTTAGAATGTGCACAAGTCAAATTTTTCATCTTGGATTAATTTTTATAGCAGAGAGCTGGACTAGCGGAATCTGTTTGATATGGAGAGCTAATGCTGAGAAGAAAATGTGAACTTGAAGGGAGAAATGAACATAAACATGGTTATGCAGATGATGAACATATGCTTGTGTAATGGAGGTGTTCTGAGTCATGAAGGTCTTCTGTGCTAATGTAGGTCAGGTTTTGGACAAGAACTCCTTGTTTGTTGCTGGGCTCTGCCTGTTTTGTCACGTGCAGTACAGAAAGCATTGTGCCTTTCCGCTGTCTGTGCTGCTCTGACTCCAGAAACACATTCCCTGTGGCTCCACAAATATTAATTGCAAGCGTTCAAGGGTTTAGCAGCTTGATCTTAATTATTTATTTGAAAATAGAGGCTATGTTTTTCCTGAAGCCTCTCTCCCATTGCAGGATGTGACAGTAAACTGTTCTGCTCAGCAAGCATTTTATTTTAGCTTAGTCAGCTGCAGCCCATTGATTAGATCTCGATCTCCTTGTGGCTCAGACTGCACTGCAGTAGTTTGCAGTGCCTTGCTGGAGAGACTGCACATGTACGAGGGCGGCTCTGGGAGTCAGTGGGCACAGGGATGATGGTGTAGGCAGGACAGTGCAGAAGAGCGTGAGGAAGGCTGAAGAAATGTGTCAGCTAATTGAGAAAAAGGTATTTATTTTCCAAATGTCTGTGCATAGTGTTAAAAATAAACTTTGCTGCAGTGAGCAAGATATTAGAAGAGGAGATGATGGCATGTTTTTCTACTAAGTAGTTTTCCCCCCACTGGAAAATAAGCTATAAAATAACACAGAGGACAGGAACTTCTACATCCTAATACCCCAGATATTCAGATAGAGAAGCCCAGTAGCTTTATACTTGATTTGTACTTGAGATACATGTAAATCTGTAGTATTATGTAAGAAATGAACATTTTGGAGTAGAATAACAGATTTGTGGAGCTCTATTACTATATTAGCTTGGGTGGGAACATAATTTTTGTTTCAAACTTTGTATTGTAAAAAGGTAATCACAGGAAAGGCTGAAAAACACAGCACAGTCACATTTGTTCAGAGATGAGGGAAAGGAAAAAGAATGGACCTAGGTCTTACAAACACTGCACATTTAATATATAATAGAAATGTAATTTCACTGGAAATGCAATTTGTTATAAAACAAATTGTCACAAAAATGTTGTTATGGTTCTCATTGTTACTTTAATTGCTGGAGTAGCAAATTTGGACTTGAGAAGTGAGATTATGTTCTGATTTAAAATGCCACAGTTACAGAAATCCAAAGCTGTTGAAATTAAATGTATGGAAAGCAGACTAGGTGATGGATTTGAAACTCTCTTAGCAAGCAGGCAATCTGGTATCTTGCTACATATGGCTGTTTCTCTGCTTTCCTCACTGTAAATCCCAGGGTCAACGAAGGTGACCTCAGATCATCTGCATCAGGTTGTTGTTGGTTTTATTTTACACAGCAGCCACTAAAGGCTTGAGGAAAAAGGAAGGACAGCTCAGGCTCAAATTTTATGTATACCTGCGAGGGACTGAGATCCCATTTTCCATCTCTGAGTGCTTTTACTACCAAGCTGCAGGGGGGTATACATTACATCTGAATGTATATTACATCTGAATGTACATTTCCTTCTGGTTGATGCTATTCCACTTGAAGTTCTGATTATTCTTCCCACTGGAAAATGGAGGGACGAATATAAAACTCTTACTGTGGCTGGTGACGAGGGAGCAGAGGCTTTGCTCCCTAGGTGAGTGAATGTTGGATTTGAGTTGGATTGCAGGTCAAATCTCCCCTCAGTCAGGTAAGTGCATTTGCTGCCAGGTCATACACTTCCTCCCTCTTGGTAAAAATTATTCATGTATTCCATGCAAAAGGTATCGCTTCCAACCTGTATGTTTTTAACTTGCATCTCAAAGCACCCTGTGGCTTAGGGATGAGAGTGTACTCTGGAAGGAGGGAGATGGGGTTTACATGTGGGGAGGTTTGAACTTCAGTGTGCTGCATCTCAGTGATTGCCACAGCTGCCTTTTGTCTATGATAGAAAATAATCATCATCTCCATCTGGTTCCAGGAAAGCGTTTTGTGCTCTAAATCCCAAAGGAGATGTGACTCCAGAACATTTCCATTTCAGTGGTTCCCTTGTTCTGTTTCAGTGGATGAAGAACTTATCTTTCTTACTTAGCACTCTGTTCTTTCTGTGGGGATATTCTGTGCTGCTTTTTGCCTTATGGGACCTTGCATGTAAGAAACAAGTGCAGCTCTGAGGCTAAAGCTCTCTTGTTAAAAATCATGATAACTGAATAATAGGATTATAACTGAAATAAGCTTTTGACTAAAAAAAAAAACTTGTTCTTTGTTTTTACTCTGAGAAAGACATTTTCATTTTCAGCACAAATTTAGGTGCTGGAATCATGTGATGCATGCTATTTTAAAAGACAAAATACCTTGGTCTTTAATGATATTAAATTCATGGAAAGTTTTGAACTCTCCTAAAGTGAAGTAGTAGCAATGGCATTTTAACTCACCTGCTTTGAGTCTTTTGATTTGGAAAGAATAGCAGGAGACTTAAATAGCCTTCTCAAAACTAAATTTCATGCAATATTTATGAAATTCTTAGGATTTGCACGTTTTTAGGAAAGGGGAATAGTGAGACTCAAATAAGAAACTCCATTTTGTGGATTGCTTTTGATTACTTGATTTCTGTTGGAATAAGTGTCTCTCAGTCAAGGTCTTTCCTCAGGTCACTGAATTGAGTTTTAAGGTTATATTATATAATATTAATTTTTACCTCTGATGAGGATGTCCCTCAGATTTCTCTACTGTGCCATTCACAGATACAATGACTGCTCATGTGACCTAAAAGCAGCACTGAGTTTCATCCTGCTCTCTCCCAAACCACCATTCTGCATCCCCCCACGGACAGTGGAGCACGGCAGCAGTCACCAGGGAAAGGGAACATGCCTGAAGTTGGCAGCTGTGAAGCCTGTAAAGTTGGCAAGCCACTGTTTGTATGGAGATTGATTGTGAGAAAGCAAGGTAGTGGTTGCAGAAAAGAACCAAATATCTTGGGTGAGAACCCATAACAATTCAAATAGGAAAGGGGACATTGCTGATGGTTTTTAGACCTTATGTGCTAATGTTAGAACTTGCTCTGGATGAAAAGGGCAAGAGATGAGGGAGCAAATCCCCTTGTGGGTTATTAGATCAGTTTGGTTAGGGGAGGAAGGGAGGAGTACACATCAGATAATTGTAGGAAGGAAAACCACAGTAGAAGTGTACAAGTGACCTGTGGTAAGGCTGTCTGCATGGCTGCTCTCAGCTTTGTTTTCCCAGTTCTTTGCTGTGATATGCAGGCAGGGGAAGGTTTTCCCTAGAGGGCCCCCCTCTCACCACTTACAGAGCACTCACAAATCACACAGGCTCACAAAAGCCTTCGTGTCTAAATGAAACTGAGCACAGGATGGGCCAACAGCCCTGGGAAGGGTGATGGGAGATAACAACAGCTAAACAAGACACAGGTTTCTGTTGGGATACAATATTGAATGTTTTTTTAATTCATTTCTGTTTAATTTTTTTTCTCATTTTGTTGGTTTTTTTTATCATGTTTTTCTTTGGGTTTCTCTCTGTTTTACAGTTCTTTTGGGCTCTTCTTTTGAGGCTGTGTTTGATGCGTTGGCTTCCCATCCGCTGCTCGTAACCATCTCTGCTATGAGTTGTGAGTGAGCCATCACCATGCTTCTGGGTTTTCATTTTGGTTTGTGCTTTTGTTATATATGGAAGTCCAAATTACACCTGGTTTTCTTTTTTCCCTTATGATAAGTTTGTTTTTCAGCAGGATTGTGGCAGCTACCTAAATGTGATGCAAAAGCCTAGAACACTTGGGATTCTCTCTGAGGGGCTGGCAGATGTTTGGGTGGTGCCAGACTGATTTTGTCAATTCTGTGGTTTCAGAGACAAGGGGAAGGGAATTTTCTCATCTTACTTTTCTGTCTCCAGCTTCCTCTATTCATTTCTGACTCCCTGTGGGCATAAAATATGATGCAGTCATTAATGATTCTACAAAATGCTGCTGTTTAAATTAAAAAGTCAAAATGCATATAAGAGGTGTGGATTTTATCCTCACCAGAAGAGGTGAAGAAGCATATCTCTACATCTCCTTTCACTTTTTCTTCTTACCACAACCTTTCAACACAACTCATTTCTATCTAAAATATATCTCCAAATGCTTTCCATGATCTGTGGCATCTCCTTTCTCATTACCACCTTCTCTTCAAACTGTGCTAACTTTTTTTTTTCATGTTCTTACTGCTGAAAGTCCTTTTCCTGGCTCCAGGGGAGATGGGTTAATATCCTAGATGACAGCAGGCCTGCCAGGGGCAAAGGTTGTGCATCTCATGAGGTGTCTGCACAGGCTTCCAGAAAGCTGGGGAAGAACCAATGGTCATGGTCATGGGAGTACCACAGTCACAAGAAACAGAAGGAGGAAAGTATTGGCATCCAAATACAAGTTTTTAGGAAGGCAGCTGGAAACCAGGATGTTCGAAATATCCAGTTTCCTTTTGCCAGTGAGGCAGAAGGAATAATTTTAATCTCTATGGATGAACATGGTGTGAGGAGCAGAGATTCACGTTAATGAGAAAATATGAGCACTCCTCAAATAAAAGGGGAGCGTGCAGGAAAGATAGACTTCATATGAATAATGAGGGAGACACTGTTGGCACTTGAAATACAAATGATCCTGAGTGTTTAATCTGGAGAATGATGGGTGTATAAGAGCACAGTTTGGAAAATGCATCCACTTCATACAGGATTTTGTTACCTAGTTCTGTCTCTGTCTGTGAGGTGGTCTACATTGCTAATGCAGTGAAAGGAACACAGAGTATAGGTTTTGCTCTGTGGTAGTGATCTAACACATTCTCCCAAGCTGAAACTCATTTTAAACCAAGCTTCTAACACAATGCAGCACTGTGTAGTAAGATACTTCAGATTTGTGGTACACACAATATCAGTGAAAGAAGAGATACTCTTTATAACATTTTTTATAGTAATACTGATGTGTAAAAAAAGAATCACCTATAGTTTAAAATTGTATTTCAACTTGCTAGCTTATTATATATTCATAATTTTGGGGATTCAAATCAGTTGGATTATATATTACTCCATAGTCTGAAGCTCCTAACTGTTGCAATTTCAATTCCATCTCAACTGTGGACTGGTGTGAACAAAAAGGATGCTTTATCCAGGCTCTTTTCCACTGCTGGCCAGTGCAGTGGTGGGATGTAGTTTTTTAACTGGAAGAAATGAAGTGTGTAAAGAAATCATCTGGAAAATTAATGTTTATGAATTCAGAAGAAAAGTCAATAATAGTTGGGTCTGCAGCATGTGCTACTACAAATGTTCAGGGAGGAATTATTTGTTTGAATGGAAAACAAGGCATCTCCACAGCCTGGGAAATACTTGATTGTAGTGACAATTCCTTGTGACTGTCAGGGCAGGCAAATATGGTTAAAAGAGGAGCAAAAGAGACTATTACACAGGTAGCATCTGCCTGTTTTTTTCAAAGGACTCTAAAGGTCCTGTCAAAGCAACTGCAAAGTCTTGCTGAGTTGCAGTACTCTCCCTTCCCTGAGGTCCCATGTGAGAGAGGAGTGAGGGAAAGCCCTCTGGGTTCAGGTGTGGGACTGCTGGGGAGCAGCAGGTCATGTTGGCTGTGGGACAGATGCAAGGTTAAAGGCCTGAACCAAAAGCTGGGTTTTGCTTTGCTTCTGAGAGAGGAGAGGTTTGCTACCAGTGCTTGCAAACTCCTTGGCACTGGTTTCAGAACAGAGCTAATTAAAGACTGCATAGATAGCCTGTCTGCCAGAAATAGTAAGTATTGATCTAGAACAATTTTTAGAGACATTGCTGACATACTGAAGCCAGCACACGTGGTACTTGGTTCAGTACTTGCATGGACTGCAAAAATGGAATAATTTTTGTTCTGAAAACTTTACAGGTTGCATGTTAGAATTGTTCACAATACACCCTTATGGTTCATGAAAAGTATCCAAACACACTATCTTCCATTCACAATGGACAAGAGGAATATCTTCTTTTTTCTTTTTAATGTGTAGAGCAAATTTATGGTAATGGCTGTATTCCAGTGGGCCAGTATTCTGCTTTTCAGGAACTCATATCAGTGAATTCTGTGGAATTCTGAAAAATATTTTGCAGTCGTTTGTCAGTGGGAATCCTGAATTGCATAGTTCTGAGATGAGGTACATGATCACAAATATAATATCTCTACTATTACTTGCTGCTAAATAAGTATCTTATAGCTCAAGCTGGTGTACTGCAAGATTAAATGCTGGATTAAGTGCATGTGGTATGCATATGGGTTCTCTTTGGGGAGTATTTGATTAGCATAAAAGAGTTGTAACATAGACTTGCAGCTTTTTTTTTTTTTTTTGCTTAGAGTCTTTATAACTTAAGAGCTGCATTGTACACTGTACAGGTGTGAGTATGATACATGGTGTCAGTGAACTTGTTAAACAAGTATTTGAATTTTTATTCTTTCTGAGAATATTGAAATTCAGAGCAACTTCCCTGTACCCAAAAGGAAGCAACTGAATTGTACATATTTAAAGTCACAAAAGGGTGCCCTAGAATAAAAGTACAGAGTTTTAGGCCTAGTTCTGGAAGTACAGGCACAGCTGAAAGAACAAACCTGAATCCACTGACCTCTGTGGGACAAGTTACTGAACTAACTTGTTATTAATATACTCAATTTTCTGCTGGAGTAGGAACTTCATTTTGAATATGTTTAGTTCTTTGCCCAAGCTTAGCCTTATGATGAAAGAAGTCTGGGCCTGAACCTGGTTTACCACAAGAATTTTGAAACCACTGCTAAGTCTTGTTAACTCTGGTGCTTCTAGTTCAACTAAGAGAATTTGGTGCATGTCATTATTTAAATGCAAGTTTTTTCAGAGTGCCATCTGCATTAAGTGAACTCACATGGTCTAATGTTCTTGTGGAGGCAGCAGTAGAAAGAGTTGGAACAGTTGCTCAGCCCCCAAAGCAGAGAAAGCCTCCAGATGGGACAAATAAGTCACAGGAGGATTGCCTTTCCACACCCACTGTATCAAGCCTTTAATTCCCAAGGACATGAAAAAGAGAACCAGGGAAAGAGAAAATAAAGATAGGATATACTGGGAAGAATCTGGAAAAAAGCAGGAACTCTGAAAGTCAGAGGTTCATGATTTGTTGAAGTCTTACAGAAGATGCTTACAGCAGTGTCAGCAAACATTTGTGGTCATCTGTCAGTGTAGGTGATCCTCATTTCCATCCTGACCAGGCTATCTTCGGGCTCTGCTTTATTAGCTCATGTTACTCATGACTCAGTTTTGCACTTCTTTACTAGCTTTTCCCTTGACCTGGAGTTTAAAAAGGAAAATCTGACCCTGGCTAATGTTCTTATCTCTATGCCTGGACTGTTACTATTCTAACATAGCACTGTAACCACCTTGCCTTCTCTGTAGAGTGAGCTTTCCTAGATATGCAGAATTAGAGAACACTCTCTGTGTAGCTGCTAGAGCACAAGAAGGCACTAAGAGCCTTGTATTCCTTGGATGCATACAAAGTAGCAATTTAGACAAGAAGTTCTCAGGAGTTGGCTGCACAGGGGATTCAGCCACCCACTCTGTTTCTGAGATATTTCTCTTGCCTCCCTCCAGCCTCGCAACGTTGCTGGTTTCCGAGGAACTGTCCGCTATGCCTCCGTGAATGCACACAAAAACAGGGTGAGTATTTTGGAGTTATAAGGAGTTACCAGTAGGATAATTCCCCCTCAGAAAGCTGTTTTCAGGAGCAAAGGAGCAAGAGGTGTGAGTTCTGGTTTGTTATCTACAGAAGTTTGTATATCAGATTTCCATTAGATAGTTAAGGCTGTTGACTGTAATATCAAAATTATGCTTCACTTATTGAGTCCTCTATAGTTGCCAGACTTCAAAATTGTAATTATTGCATTACCAGACACTTTTTGAGGGCAAAAGTAAACCACACTGAAGGAGAAATCTGGTTAAGTTCCAGGCTGCTTGCTGTTGGTTTCTAGCAGAATTTGCCCAGGAATTACCAAGTGCCAGGTCCCCAAATCCATTCTTGATCTGTAATTTTTAATATCAACATTAATTTTTAATATTAACATTAATTTTTAATATTATCATTAATCATACCATCAGGAGAAGAGCCACCTGGTGAAAGCTAGGGTTTTTTTTCCTGAAAAGAACCATTATTTACATAGTGTCTGGCCTGTTTCATTATAAATGCTTCTAGAAGGCTCAGTTAACATTCTTCTCAAAACACTCCTCTCTCCTATTTCAGTAGTGTTCCTTTGCAGACAGTAAACAGTAAATTTGGACAATACTCTCAGGCACAGGGTCTGATTCTTGAGGTGTCCTGCACAGGGCCAGGAGTTGGACTGAATGGTCCTGATGGGTCACTTCCAACTGAGCATCTTCTGTGGTTCTAAGTTCTGCATTTCTACTGCTAAGTGCCTGCCAGATGGAAACTCAGCCCTCCTGCATTGCCTTCAGGTTTCTGGCCTTACTTGGAATAAGATTGTAGGATTATTGGTGGCATACAAAGAAATGTCAGGTTTTTTTAGGGAAGGAGCAAGTTGTTGTCTACAAAAGGTGGGGAGGGCAATTGAATGCCATCATGAATTCTTTCTGTTTCTTGAGAGACACAGAGAAACCTGAGGTATAATTTTTGCAAGAGCTGAGTAGGCCCAGCTGTAGCTGGCATCAGCTGAATGTATATTTAGACACAAAAATTGCTGTATAATGCAGGCTATTTTGAGAAATCATATCCTAGACATTGGAAGTTGAGCACCAGAAATGAGTTCATGTGCTTTGACAATTTCAGCCTTTATCCCCATGTTTCCATTTCCCATTCACTAACCCAGGAGGAGAGTTGTATGTGGAAATGTTATAAATCTGTAAATTGTTGTGGTGCATGATGATGAGTCTTCTGCAAAAACCCTTGAGTAGATTCAAATTATATTTAGGCTTAAAAATAATAATAAAAAATGTATTGTATATACAATGTGGGGTTTTCTTAATCTAAGTTATTCCATGTCCCATTAGTAAATATGTATATTTAGCCTTTAATTTGGCTATTTTAATCATTGACTGGGAGGTATGACTTCTCTTCCTGTCCTTTAAAATGAGGTAGCTCATCTGGAGAGTACACCTGGACCCCTCAGCCGGGTGGAACTTTGCTCCTCAGTCTTGGTCTCTCTTTTCTCCAGGAGATGGGCAGACATGATGATCTGTGGTCCCTCTTTTACATGTTGGTGGAGTTTGCCGTTGGTCAGCTTCCATGGAGAAAGATCAAAGATAAGGTAGGAAAACTGGTGTCTGTGCTTAAGAGAGGGTGCTATGTTTTAATTATTATGACTCTTTACTATTCCTCCTGCAGCTCAGTGCAGCTTTTTTTCTGGAGTCAAGCCAGAATCTCATTTTTATCAGGTCTTGCTGCAAGATGCTAACCTGCTTTTGTGTGTTCTGATACACAGGGTGGGCTTCTCTTATTTGGAGTAATTAGACATTTTTTAATGCATATTGTTAATTATATTAGATCAAGTGTTTTTTACTTTTTTCTTGCAAAGTAAAGAGTACAAGTGGAAAGACTGAGCTGTCCTTTTGACAAATAAAAAGAGCTTTTAGAAAGACAGGAGGGTAATGCTTTGCTGTGCCAAACAAGCCAAATAGGATTTAAAATTAGAAAGTTAAACAGAATAAAGCTAAGTGTTCATGTTGTCTTGGAAATACTTTGTGCTAAAGAATAAAATCCCTGGAAAGAAGTAAGTCACCTGTGCAGCAAGCTTCTGAGTTCAGATTCCCCTTTGACCTCTGCCTTCACTGCTCAATCTCCTTGTGCCTTGGACAGCAAACGGGAGAAGTAATAGACACTGTGCTGGGTCTAGGAAGAGTCTGTATTCCATGAATGATAAGTCTTTATAAATGTGAAGCAATGGAAGAGATTCTTGGCTCTGAATTTTTTTTTGTTTCTTTGTATTGGGTTTTTTTTTCCAGGAGCAGGTCGGCATGATAAAAGAAAAGTATGAACACCGAATGCTGCTAAAACACATGCCTTCAGAGTTCCACCTTTTCCTGGATCACATTGCAAGCCTAGACTACTTCACCAAGCCAGACTATCAGGTGGGAGCCTATCTTTGTTACCCAGTGTGATGCGTGGCACTCTAGATTGGCATTTAGATTTTTTTTAACATTTCCATGAATGTGTTTATATCTGGTTGAGTATCGGCGATGGAGAGAGATGGGGAAGACTGACTGATCAGAATCCAAATTTACTGTGCTTATATACATATGCTTATATACTATTCTAGGAAGGCTAGTTTTACTACAACGATTGGGTTAATCATCAGATAACAAACTTACACCTTTTGCAACATCTCTTGCTTGTAGAAGTTGATTCAATCTTCTTTCCTGTCAGCCAGTCTTGAGTCAACCTTCAAAGCTCTGCTTATTCTTGCCAAAGCATCCTGATTATCAGATCTCTTATGTCTATCAGATCTAAGAGATCTATCAGATCTCTTATCTCTATGTCTTAGGTCTAAAGTGCTCTCTGTCTTGTGTGCCCCAATAGCTGAGGAATACCTTTCCTAAAACCAAGAGAAAGAGGCTGGACTCTACAGTTCTTCAAAACCTCAAAAACTCCTTCATCTCCTTCCACCACCCTGTCCAAAATAATCCTGAACTTCACACCAGATAGTTCCTCCCAAATAGCACAGTATTTTGGCTTTCATTAAGACACAAAAATTTTGAGGTACCCCAAATGTGAGACAATTTTGGCACAGCATGCCAAGGTCTAAGAGCCTATATTGACAGCTCAGTGGTGTACAAATCCCTTTGATTTCTTGCAGACTTATATAGGCCTTGGCCATTATTATCTCTTTCTTTAATATTCATCTAACATAGGGGTTTTCCTCCCATTCAGTATTTGCTGTCAGCCTATAAGTGAGTAATTCAGACCAACACAACGGAGCTGAAGCAACTTGATTCTGTGTTGCTTTTTTCTATCACGGTGGTTTTCTCTGTACATTAAAGACAGTAATGGAAACAACATTTTATTAGCAGATCTGTGCAGTCTTATCTGAGTGCCTGGTCCTGTTGATAGTGCATCAAATGAGTGGGAAAGTGGTAGGAGGGTGTTCCAACAAACTCTCCAACAGAGCCTTTGTGGTTTAGCTATGTACATGTTGTAACATAGCAACCACACATTTAAAAAAAATTAAAAGGAAAAGGCAAATACTTTCTGGATAGTGCAGTGGAAAAATAACATTTGCCACTAAGAGGGAGAGCTACAGAGGGATGGAAGTGGACTGATGAGATGCAGAGGGAGCTGGATTTGTTTGTCATGGAGTAGAGAAGTCAATGAGGGGATCTGATTGCTGTCTTTCACTGCTTCAAAGACAGTTGTGGGGAGAATAGAGGCAGAAAGGGAAATTGTGACTAAATCTAGGGGGGGGGGTGGAAAATTCAGTGTGTGGGTTCCTATATACAGAACAGGTACTTAGAAAAGCTGTGGAATTTCCTTCCTTGGGGATTTCCAAAGATTGGCTGGATGACAAATATGATCTGCCTTTTAATTAGCTCTGCTTTGAGCAGATGGTTGGATTAGAGATTTCCAAAGCTGCTTCTGAACCTATATGCTCATGTATTCTATTCCAGTTTAAAATAATTGTGTCCTAATGGTACTGAAAAGCCATCCTTGAGATTGAAATGGAAGGAGATGTTTCCAGACAGAATTCAAGCAGTACAAATCACAAACAGCTCTTTCACAGTAGGACATTTGACTGAAGCTGTGAATTGCCTTTTTGCCTTCAGTTTCTTGCAGGTGCAGCTTGGGCAAGAAGCCTCCAAAAGGGAACTCCCCACAAAAGTCTGACATCTGCAGCTTGCCACCTAACACTGACTCTTCTAGCTTGACTTGGAGACCTATTCCAGGCAGAAAATTCTCCAAGCATCTCAGCTTCAGAGATGTCTTTATGTTGATTTATCTGGATGTATTACTCTGAACTATTAAAAACTATACCAAAGGCCATTTGAATTTGTCACCAGTATCAAGACCCACAGAGAAATAAAGGAAATTGGGAAAGTGTGTTTACAAAATTATAAAGTCATGGCTTATTTAAAAATCTGAATTGAATTTGAAGTTTTAGATTCTCCTAAGCACATGTCATGCTGAGTGGCAATTTTATTACAGCTGTGGGCCCCTGAGATGATGTCTCCAAGAGGCACTTACCAAGCTGTAACAGGATACTAAGTGTGACCAGAGACCACTACTCTCTGATGGAGAGATGACACAAGTTTGCCTAAGCAGAGGAGAGGAAAATGATGGTAGAATAAAATAGACTTGAGCTGTCAGGTGTTGGATCTTATACCCTGTGTTTTTGTATTTCTTGGGCTCATGTCCTCAGATGTCAGGTCTGTCCCTTCAATGAATCGCTGTCAGTGTTGGTTCATGGTTGGGATCAAACTTTCAGCACTTTCACAGCAGGAGGATGTGGGTGTTAGAGCAGCATTTTGGGGTTTTCTGACTCATTTGACAGCAAGAGGCATGCCTCTGCCCTGGAAAAGTGCAGATAGGATGTAGTAGAAAATATTTTGTACTACACTTGCATACAGTCCAGCTGGTAGAAGAATAGTTTCAGGTGTGGCTGGGGAGGTGGCTGGCTTTTCTCCCCAAAGATCTTTTTGCAATGAGTATCAGGAAAGTAATAGTGACCTTTGCTCTTGGAAGATTATAGAAATTTAAAGTGCAAAGGCAAGTGCCTGGAAATCCATCCTATTCCCTCAGCTAGGGCTGTGAATTGCACTTCACTCAAGGAAAAATGATCACATCAGCTGTTGTTGTATGAGAGAATGGCTGTCCCATACACACCCTGAGCAGGTGTGGAAAGGTAAGTTTCCTATATGTACATCTTCCTTTGGATTCAGTCAATACCAGATATTGTCAGAGCAATTGGGAAAGACTCCCTGTGAACAACCAGTGCTGGGTTGAGTTCTCTCATGCTGACCAAGTGTGGTGGTTTCGGTCCAGCTGGCAGCTGTGTACCAGGCAGCTGCTCACTCACTGTACCCCCTGCACAGTGGGATGGGGAGAGAATCAGAAAAAAGAAAAAAAAAAAGAAAAAGAAGAAACCACAGGTTCAGACAAGGACCATGCAATAATTGAAACAAGTAGAATATAATAATCATAATTGTAATTAAGAAAAAAGAAAAAGATAAAACCCAAGAAAAGCAAGTGATGCAAAATACAATTGCCTGATGCCCAACCAGTCCCCCAGGCAGCAATTGGTCCCTCCCAGCCAACTTCCCCAGTTTATATACCAGGCATGACACTCTATGGTATGGAATATCCCTTTGGCCAGTTTGGGTCAGCTGTCCCAACTGTGCTTCCTCTCAGCTTCTTGTGAAGCTCTCCACCAGCAGAGCATGGTGGAGAAGTCCTTGAATGAGGGTGGGCACAACTGCGCAAGGGCTAAAGCATCAACGTGATATCAACACTGTTCTCATCCTACATGCCAAACACAGCACTGCACCAGCTATTGGGAATAAAATGAACTCTATTCCAGTTGAAAACAGGACAGCGTTACTAGATATCTTCCATCACAATCCTATCATTTTCCCCCTAGAAATTCTTGTAGGACTTACAAACACAAATCAGGAGCATTCCCTTATCAAAAGGGGACCCCTGCCACTAAAGAGGTGTGCCTGATATTTATTCTTAAATACTGTGTTGTGGATTACAGTGCACATTAGAAACTTGAACAAGAGCAATTTGCTATGTCCAAAGTTACTGCTGAAAGATTCCATCTTCCTAGATAAGCCCCAAAGAATTCAAGGCTTGAGCGCCTGGACAATCCATAACTGTTTTGGTACCTTTTATATGTGATATTTCAGGATTGATTGTGATTCCTTTCCTGAGCCTTGGCCAGGAGAAGGCATTTAACAAGATGTATCATGACAGCTTAGTGGGTAATTTGTGCCCTATTGGCTACTTCTCTCTCATTCTCTGGGCCATCAGCCCAAAACATGGCATGCTACTACATAATGTGCAATTAAGCTTTATGTGCTCATGGACAGTAACATCTTTAATAGAGAAACATACTGGACCTCTTCTTTATCCCACTAGTGGTTTTGATACTCAGAGTTGGAATTACACATTGTCTTGCCCAGCAGAAGGAAACTCAGCATGGGAGGCTTGCAGTGACTATGGAAACTCTTCTGATTCTTAATAATCTGTCTGTAGGCAGAGGATCCCTAGACAGGATCCAGTGACTTTTTGCTTTCCAGGAGCAGTGGTTGTTGCTGGGGCTGTTCTGTGCAGCTTTCCACTCCACTTTTCTCCTTGTAAAGCTTTGACCTTTCATCAGAAGTATAAAGGTTTCAGAGAAAGCTGAGAAGACTCAGTAAGTCCAGTAAATAGCTTTAGAATAATGGCAGATGAAGATACCTGTATCCTTCACCCATGGAAAAAGACCCTACAGGGAGTAGAGTAAAGGGCTGTAAAATCCCTAATGGCCTGCAAAGTCAAGTGTAAGAATTACAGAATAAGTTATAGCAGAAAGTAAGAAAAGTTGTTTCAACTGAGTGGTTCCTTGAAGGAATGCTAAGAATAAGGCAGCTGAACATCTAATTTTATCATGTGGTTTCTTACTTCAGGCTGCTTCAGTGTCAAAGGAATGGAAGGTGGCAGAAGCAGTACCAATTTTTAAACAGCTTCACAAGATACCACTCCCTGATACTGACATGTCCATCACAAAGAATCAAAAGCTGTGATAAGACTGGGATTAGTGGACAGATGGGTGAGGATGATCTAATGAACAGAAGCCAGTATGGCTTTACAACAGCATCTGTTTACAAATGTGTGGAGCTCTTGCAAGGCGCTTTTGAGTTTGTGAGGATATTAATTTCTAAAGGATACTTGACAGTAATAATTTCCAAAGTAGCAGTCGGAAAACAAATACAATCCTAAGAATTTCCTGTGCCTTGATCTGACTGACAGCCAACTCTGGAAATTCTGTTAATCAGATGTAGCACTACCACAGGAGTGTGCACCTGATTCTAGGGTTCTGGGTCACAGAAAGGAGGAAAAAGTTGGTTTATCTGAAAGCTGCAAATAGGCATTTTACTGCAGTTTGGTGGAAGGTAGTGGGAAATGGCAGGCTTTCCTGTCCTTCTGATCATGCTGATAAACAGAACTGGAATATAGTTGCAAATAGGATGTTTGCTCATGCTAAATGTTATTCATAATTTAGTGTTGATTCTACACCATAAGCCAAATGTATTTGCCATCACATTGTCTCTCCCTGTAGAGGGAAACTGACAGGCTGAATCCTGTCAGTTCTGCATTATTTAGCTAAATAATTTTATTAGAAATATAGGACCTCACAGCTCTGTTGGCCTACAGCATTCAGTTTCCTTTTGACAGCAGAACATCAGATGTCTCTTCTCTGCTAAGGCATTGATGCATGGAGAACTACTGACAGTAGTTTTATTCTCTCCTAGAGGATACCAGTTCTTAGAAAAGGAACAAGCATAGAGCACATCAGCCATGAGGATTTGTACCTGCATCTTATAAAGAAAATTGTATCATCCTTTTTAGAGATTTATTTTCTTAGGCAGCCAAGTGTGTCAGGCCACATTGTGCACATTAAACACAACATAGGGCTCCTGACTAAGCGATATTTAAGCCAGATACTACAATAAGTCTGCATCCTAGGACTGCCTTTTCCTCTTCTGTTTATGTCTTCTGGCAGCCCTTGAACTCTGCATATCAAATGTACTGTTCTGCATAATGTACTGTCTAATCTAGAGGAAAATTGAAGTTATGGATTAAGAGTTTGAGAAACAAACTAACTGCAAGATTTCATTGAATCAGTGTCAAAATGTTGCATGCATTTCTTTTGTAAGTTTTAAGAAATTTCACTTATGGAGCCAAAAGCAACCTAGGAAACAACTGTTGCAATTTTATAAGTTTTGCTTTCATTTCTTAGTACCTTTCCTAGGCAAACTGGAGATTATAAGATGCACTTCGTCCTTGTGCACATACTTCAGATTTTTGGTGAGAGCCACTCTCACTTACTTACCAGAAATTGTTCTTGTAAATCTATTCCAGCTAATCATGTCAGTTTTCGAGAACAGCATGAAAGAAAGGGGCATCACTGAAAATGAAGCCTTTGACTGGGAGAAGGCTGGTACAGATATCTTGTTGTCCACTAGCACCTCAACTCCACCACAGCAGAACACCAGGCAAACAGCAGCAATGTTTGGGTGAGTGTTGTAGTTGTACCAGTCAGACAGTGGATAACAAGCTCAGTTCTTTTTTTTAAGATTTCAAGGCCATTATGATTCTGGGAAGTTGGAACAGCATGGCAGGCACCACTTGATCTGACTTTTTTTAATATTAATTTATGTCTGTGGTGGTGGATCGTGAACTGAGTATAGTGGAGTGCATCCACTGCTCACGCCTCCAGCACAGCTTCTCAGCCTGTTTACATTGTGTTTCATGTGCTGCTGCAAAGGTACACAGAGACTGATGCTCAGAGGTGCAGATGAATCCAAATAGAAAATGTTTGATAAGGCCTGGTTCACTGGTCTGTCTTGGTGCTTTTGGGGAGCTGACATTAGGGGATAACAATAATCCCTAGTAATGTTATGGAAGATAAAAACTATAAGGTCTAGTAAGCCTCATTTGCTCATGCAAAAGGAGAGGTTTCTTCACAGCTCAATATGGTGTGATGGGCACTTTTGAAGAAGTTTTCAGCCTGTGTATCAAGGGTCCCAAGATGCTTTCACTGACCATTCTACTGTCTTTGTAATATTCATTACATGGAATCCTCCTGTTCTGATTCAGGATGTCACATCTGAGACTGCCTGTTTTTCAACTAAGTAATACCCTAAAACCTGCTCAGGAATTCCTGTGGGGCAGTGTAATAAGCTGCCTTCGTTATATACTGATAATTTTACCTTTCTTTTTGTCTCTTTTATAGGGTGGTTAATGTCACTCCAGTACCCGGGGACCTGCTCCGTGAGAACACAGAGGATGTCCTACAGGGTGAACATTTGAGTGATCAAGAGAATGCTCCTCCCATCCTGTCAGGTCGGCCAGTGGAAGGTCTTGGTCAGGCTCCAAACACGGCTTTCAATGAGGGTGAAGTTTGGGAAGAGACAGATGTGAATCGCAACAAACTCAGGATCAGCATCAGCAAAGTAAAGAACATTTCCTTTTCTCCTGTGACTGTTGGATGTAGGACAATGGTTTCATAGACTGCTAGAAGCCACTCAGATCCACTGATGTGGCATCCTCTGTAATAAGCCCAAAAAGCATTGAAGAATTCTCCTGCAGCAAGGGGAAATTACAAGGAATTTTTTTACAGAGTAAAAGCCTTTGGGATTAATTTAAATCTTTATGCAAGTGACATTTTGGGGGTCAGTAATGCTAAAGTGAATCTTTTTTACCATCATATCATTATCTAGGATTTAGATACTTCAAGCAAGGAAATTCTAGTCCTTGCATAGCTGATACAGTATCAGAAATGTCCCAGGCATGGAAATTAAAAACCAGAATTTTATTGTGTCCCAACTTCTTGGGTAAATAAATGTAATCAGAGATGTCTTCATAAGCTGTATTTTTCTATACTTTGAATCATCACTCATTTTTCTCTTCCTTTTTTTAACTTTCCCTTTTAAGGGTAGTAAAATATATAAGGAGCATCTAACAATGGTTTACCCCCTATGAAGAGTGAGAGAAACCATTACTTAATATTCTTATATTTCTGCATTTCAAGATAATATTAAGCTTTTTTTAACTTATATAAAATGTATACTTCCATTTATTTTCCTCACAATGTCTAAGGTGTTTCTCAGTCCTTTCTTGTAAATGTTACCTAATTTCTTGGAGGCATCCCCAGTGAAGGTTGATTCCATGATAAATGTCAAGTATAAGAATCTGACAGTTAGTTTATTAATAAGGTTAATTTACATATTGCAAGTAAATTAGTATTAGTGGCAGGTCATCAGATACATACAGAATCTGTTAGCAGAGAAACATTCATCAGACTTAAAATGCTGTCAGGGCCTATCAGATTCACATCACAAATCTGTTTTTAATGGACATTTGTAGACTGGCATGTTAAGTCTATTAGTCTTCTGGGGCTGACCAGAATTCACTTCAGTCTCTACTAGTACTAAGTTAGTCCTTATTTCAGCAATATTGGTATCTCCACTATCCTTAGTCTTATTAGAAAACATTATGCATGGACAAGAAATAATCTAATTTACTTAAAATTTTCCAATGTAAATAATTCAGACCAATGTGTTATCTATATGAAACATTAGCCGGGACATTCTCCAACACTGAGAAATTTTGAACCAAGTTCAAATTACTTCTTCATCTCTCACTGGTAATTCTGCATTGCTAGAAGTTTTCATTTGAAGGTATATGAAATAAGAAAAGCCTGATAGAGAGGGACAGTTCTGTTCACACAATATAATTTTTTTTAAAAAAAGTATATTACAGAAAAATCCTAGCAACTTCTGTGTATTTTCTTTGCATTTCTGCCACCAGGTGCCTTGATGCTCTTCAGTCAGACTTTGCACAGGGGAGTCCTTTCTGTGTGCTAGTTGTGTGTCATGTCTTAGGTACCTCATTCACAAGTCCTGTCATAACAACAGCTAAAGGCAGGAGAGGTTTCTAGAAGCTCTACAGCACAGCCAGGTGACTCTTGTGCCAGGCACTGTGCAAGTTGTTGTCAGGTTGCTGCCAAAGGAGCTTTGGGAGTTTCTCAGCATGGCAGTGAGCACTTCAGCTCTGACGGGTTTTGTAGCTACACAGCAGGCTGAACAGCAAAGCCCAGGGCAGCAAGCTCTCCAAAGCTGAAGTCCTTTCTTTGAGAGTTGTAATCTTTAGTTTGACTCTTGCCTGTCCTTTTGCTTTGCTAGACTTACTATCTTTAGCCTGACTGTTCTCTGAGAGAGGATTAGTTTTTATTTAAGTAACAGTCACCACATGGAGAAAAGAAGGATGCTTCCGATTTGATACCTAAGGGCACAACTCTACCCCTGTTTGTAATCTGAGGTATTAGAACCACAAGGGCACTGGTGTGTTTAAACACCCTTCTGCTATTCACAGCATCACATCCTTCATCTTCCAGTCTTGTAGCACTAGAATTAACTGGCTCTCCCTGTCTTTCTATTTGGATTTAGGAGATAAGTAGAGCTTGCCATATTTTTTCTCCCTAATAACTGTCTAAGATGATCCTTACTTCTCTGTGTAGACAATTCAGATCTCCTTCTGTCCCATTTCTCCCATTTCTGTGTTAAGGACAAAATTACTGTCACTGTTCTCCTACACCATCCCCCAGTTCTCTGCTCTTGAATATTACCAAGTTGATGCTATGCAACAGTTACATCAGCCCTTTGCTCCCTTTGCAAACACATCTGACCTTTGTTCATCACTAACCTTCTCCTGGCCATGACTGGATTACAGATTAAATCATTA
Organism: Vidua macroura; assembly: GCF_024509145.1. Lineage (NCBI taxonomy): Eukaryota > Metazoa > Chordata > Aves > Passeriformes > Viduidae > Vidua > Vidua macroura. Next base: position 33,311,604 of record NC_071573.1, on the reverse strand, counting down.
TCATCTATTCTGCTATTCCTCTAATGTTTGAAAGTTCTCCTCCACTCTTCTTAGCTTCAAAAGCTCTTTAGTTATGCATTCCAACTCCAGCTTGGGTGGTTTAGGTCTGCTAATTTATGGGCACTGACTGATTTGCCATGTACACATTGCATGCACAAAGGCAACTCTCTGGATCAGCAGCATTTTACTGAGATGCTGCTTGTGTTCAGACCCTCTGGCATTAATGGAGGACAGGGGAATGTAGGGCAGGGAAGGGTAAGCATTCTCCATACAGGTCCTCAGACACGGGCAGTGTGTAGCAGGTGTGCTGCATGGCTGGCAACACAGCAGTGCTGAATGCAAATCCTGGGCTGCTGCTGTAGCCCTTGGACCATTCTGCCTCTGTGCTTTCACCCCTCTCTTCCATGGAAAATCAGCACTGTGGAAGGCAGAGGGCAGCTGTGTTGGTCACCTACTTTTGCTCCTTTGTTTGCTACTAAATTTAAAAAAATCAAATTTAATAAGGCAATATGAAAGAGGAAATATGGAATGATAGAGTGTCCATGAGCATGTTCAGCTCCCTGCATGGCTCTATGGAAAGCTCTTACAGATGTCGTGGTTGAGTGGATATCATGGAAGACTTTGTTTAAAGGACCAAGATTAAAACAAACAAACCACAAACAAAAAACCCAAACCATCCTGGTAATTAGGAGATGCCTTAGTCAGACCAGATGTTAAAGTTTGTACATTGCAATGTAATGCATGGCCCCTGCATTATGAATGTTGACAAACAAGGGCTCTTAGACATCTTGGATAAGCAGTTAGGATTTGTGTATGCAGTAGGTTAACCCATGAGAAATCCTTTGGATCAACACTCAGGGCAATAGAAATGCATAGGCCACTTTTAAAAAATGTTTAAATATTTGAATTTATTTTAATACCAGCTGATTGCCAGGGCAGAGGGACACTGCCTCCCTTCAGACATTGCTTGTATAGATTGTGAAAATGCAGCTGAAAGTGTATCCTGGGAGAAAGTCCAGAGCAGCAGTGAAGGATGGAAATCAATGTCTTTGGCCAGATCTTGAAGTTCTTTGTGTTTACCCCCTCCAGACTCAGTGCATGGTGGAAGAGGAGCAGAGAAACGGGGTGTGCCCCAGTTCCCCTGTCCGAGTGCCTCCGGAGTCCCCGACCGCACAAGTGCGCTCCCTCCGCTACCGCCGCGTCAACAGCCCCGAGTCAGAGCGGCTCTCCACAGCTGATGGAAAAGCAGATCCCCATGAAAGAAGGTTTGTTCACGCTATGTAGCCTCCTGCTGCTTTTAGCAGAGTCTTAAGGATTGACTGTTAAGACCAACCTAATCATTAGATGATCAGCCAATGCTTGCAACTTTGTCTACATTGACTTTCGGTTCACCTCCTTCTCTACTTCCCCGTTCTTTGTCAAAAATTTTGATGTCTCACACTTAGAAGGCTTTCCCCAGAGAGTCTGCAAGGCTTCTGGATGATCCTTGTTTAAAACACACTGCAGTTGTCCTAAAATCTGGGCAGCAGATGCAGGCCAAATGAAAAACATTGATCAGAACATGGTTTGAAAGTTTTTTTCACAAGACAGTTGAACTTAACAAAGGGGAAAAGTGTTGTTGGGGGGAAATGGTTATCATCCTGTCTACAGGGGAAAGAGATGCTGAATTGGCTGTCATACTGAAGCACTTCTTCACGCCATTGTAGGTTTTAAAGAAATATTTTTGTTTAAGCCTGTCTTTCTGAAGTGTATCAAGAACTGAGTGAGAAGAGCCTATACAGGCTTTCTTTTATGGTCCCTGTCGTTAACCACAAACCTGATATGTTTTGAATGGCTTCTTGCTGTGTCCCTAGGTCTCGAATGGATATCCCCGGTTCTCCATCACGGCTCGTGTGCTCCTCGCAGCCAGCCCAGATGCTGTCCATCGATACTGGCCAGGCTGACCGGCAGGCGAGCGGCAGGATGGACGTGTCCGCGTCAGTGGAACACGAAGCCCTCAGCAACGCTTTCCGCTCGGTGCCGCTTGCGGAGGAGGAGGACTTTGACAGCAAGGAGTGGGTTATCATTGATAAGGAGACAGAGCTGAAGGACTTCCACCCTGGTGCTGAGCCAAGCACCTCTGGAACCACAGATGAGGAGCCTGAGGAACTAAGGCCTATTGAAGACGGGGAAGAGAGAAGGCGCCTGGGGGCAGATGCTGCAGTGAGGCCGAAGACTCATGATGGGCGAAGTCGGGGTATGCTGCCTGTGACTGAGGAGGACAGTTCCCATAGACATGAAGGACCTTCTCAAACAGTGTCTGACAGTAGACATGAACAGCAGACAGGAAGTCCAGCCCACTCCCCCTTACATTCAGCACCAGCTCTCCGACAAAGGAGACGAGAATCTGAACCTACTGGTCCTCAGAGACAGGTAAGATCCCTGGGTCTGTACCTTGTTGCCTATCATAGCATCATCTTAGGAAACCTCAGCTGTGCTGGAGAAGTCTTTGATTGCAAGCATGGATGCTCTTGTAAAACTCTTCTGACAGTGCTGACAAATGTTGTGAACACCTTAGAAGTGCTCCCAAAGCCAGTGATGTCCTTCTGAGGACACACTGTTATGAAGATCTTTCAGCCATTTTGGTACAGGGACAAGAGGAGAGCACAGTTGTGATTCGGGTATCTCTAGTCACTCCTCTTATGCTTTCCCACAGAGTTTTGTTAGTAACTGCTTAGCTGTATGGAGGTGTTGCTAGCACATCTTCTCCACATAGTTTCTCAGCAGCAATAGGAGTGTATTGCAAGAGAATGACCTCTAAACTAATCACACATCAGCACTGCACAGGCCCATAGCAATGCAAATCATAAAATAACTCCCTAAAATTAATCTTTCTTCTAAATACCTAATAAAAAGCTCAGAGTAGCCAGCACATACATCTCATCAACCTTACTTCAGTGAGAGGCATTGCTGCTACCATGTATTTACTCACAGAAACGTTCTTTACCTATTGTGGTTTTTCCATATAGTTGTAGAGGGCTTTTTTTCTTTCAGTTTTGCTTTTTTCCTGTGGTCTTCTGATGTTATAAAGCAGTTCAGTTTTTAGTGGGAAGTGATTTATTAGGTTAGCTGAAAAAATATTATATACTAGGCACAGAGTTCCTGTCATACCTAATCTTCTTTTTCAAGAAGAAGGCTGTCCCAGAGTGTTCAGTGCAAGAGGCAATCAAATTGTTCCCCTAAGAGTGTTTTGTATTTATATATTGATTAAGATCTCTCATGCACATGGGATCCATAAGCACAGCAAAGAGCAGGCAAGTTTTGGGTCATGTACACAGTGATACCCTCCTATGACAGACATTTGTGCAGTCTGCATGTTCCTGTCTGGAAGATGATAATTTTATTTCTGCTTCCCTCTTGAGCTTATTCTCCAAGGAAGTGTTCACTGGACTGGAGCACATTAAAAGAACATCCTTCTGTTCAGGTCTTGCCCAGATTCCTCTCTTGTCTGGATCCCAAAGAGATACAAGAAGAAAACCTTGAATGAGACAAGAATCTGTGTAAAAGGAATCAAAGCAAATCTTTGCAAATCACCAAGCAAGGTATTCCCAGTTAAGGTGTATGAGCCTTTACAGGAAGGATAGAAATGCTGACAGTAGGCACGAGGGCTGTCCTGCTGAGCATGGCACAGAAGCAGCACATGCTTCTCATAGAGACTGCATTCCAGTTGCAAGGTTCCTAGGCAGAGGTGTTTGCTGTAGAAAGCCAATATGTTGAATGTCCCAGGTCTCTAGAAATTGCATAAGGCAAGATTGGCAGAGTTGGAAGGGTCTGTGTCTGAATTTGCTGTGGTCTCTACACTTGGGGGTTGGTCAGTGCAAGACCTGCAAGATGCAATGAACGTGGTAAGAGCCAGCTGATAAGAACCAGCTGTAAACAACAGCAGGAACTTCACTGACATATTTAGTGTGGCTAAAGAAAGCTGGAGAGGGCTTCTTGGCCACAGCACGTACACCTCTATATGAAATGACTGTGGGAGTTGGATATGGTACAGCGCAAAGACTTCTTATCACTGCACAGTGATATTTAAAAAGCAGGTAAAAAAGGTAAAATAATGGGAGTGGGGGTGATTACTGGTAATACATTAGGCAGCCTTTGTTCTCCAGCAGTATGCTTTTTTTTTTTTTTTTTTTTTTTTTTTGTTCCTATGTTCTGAAATGCCCTCTATTAACTCTCTGGCCTAGCTTTGTACACACAGATCAACACTGGACTTCTTTGGCTGACTGGGATTTAGTTGTTCTTCCTTTGATGTCTGAATCCTTCAGTTATCACTACAGCTGTGCAGTGATACCCATATTTTTCCATTTGCTGTCACAAAACCAGCTATTAACTCTCAAAGGGACTTGGTGCCTAAAGGAAAGTAGAAACCTGTTTTCCTTAAGTGCAGCAAATATGGAGGGACAGATGTCTGGGACAATAATAAGAATTTGACCAAGGACTTCACTAGTGAAAATACTGAAGGCCTCATTAGCAATAACAGATATTTCCTGTAGCTCATGCTTGTGCTTCTCTGGGTTTGATTAAAGCTGTGATTAAGTTGTGTGTGTGTGTGTGTGTGTGTGTATGTAGGTGAGTAAATCTTCCTTATCTTTAAATATTAACTGAGCCTGTAAGATAGGTAAAAATTTCAGTAAATTCTGAACTACTATGACTGAAGTCATAGGCTTTGTTGTACCCATTTGTGACCTCATTCTGGTGTCCCAAAAGCTGGTGATCATCCCTTGGTGTCAGTAGCATACTCACTGAAAGCAAATGGGGAATCCCTGCTCTAATGCTTCCTTATGTTTCTCCATCCTCTGGCTCCAGTCTATGAGCCATCACTTGTAACTGGCAGAAAGACAGTGACTTCTGGATTGTCATAGAATCACAGCATGCCTGAGGTTGGAAAGAACCTCTAGAGATCATCTAGTTCTACCCTCTGCTCCAAGATGGATCATCTAGAGCAGGTTGCTAAGGACAGTGTCCAGTCAAAGTATCTCTGAGGATGGAGACTCCATAACCTCTCTGGGCAACCTGTTCCAGTGTACAATCGCTGTTATGGTAAAAAACTTTATAAAATGTTTAAATGGAATTTCTTGTATTTCAATTTCTGTTCCTTCCTTCTTTTACTTTCACTGGACATCACTAAGAGTCTGGATGCATCTTCCCATCAGGTATTTATAAATGTTATTAAGGATCCACCTGAGCCTTCTCTTCTCCAGTTTAAACAGTCCCAGCTCTCTCGGCCTTTCCTCAAATGAAAGGTCTTCCAGTCCCTTCATCATTTTTGTGACCCTTCTCTGGACTATCTTCAGCATGTCCATGTGTCTCTTGTACTGGGCAGCTCAGAACTGGAACACAGCACTCCAGGTGTCACTCACCAGTGCTGAGCAGAGGGCAAGGACCGTTTCCCTCAGCCTGCTAGCTGATGTACTCCTGATGTATCCTGAGGGGCTGTTGGCCCTTTTTACCACAAAGGCACCTTACTGGCTTGTGTTCAGCTTAGAGTCCACCAGGACCTCCAGGTACTTTTCTGTCAAACTGCTTCCAAAACAGGTGGCCCGCAGTGTGTTTTGTTCCTCCTCACTTCCCTTTGTTGTGAAGGGGGGAGTGAAATTAGTGAAATTCCTTTTTCCCATTTCACCAGCCTATCCAGGCACCTCTGAATGTGAGCAAAACCGTCTGGTGTGTCAGCTACTCCTCCCAGTATTATGCCATCTCTGAATCTGCAAAAGGTACACTCTGTCCCATCATCCAGGTCACTGATTAAGTTGTTAAATAGTAGTGGCTGCATCATTAGCCCCTGGCTACACCATTAATGACTGGACATTTTTTCTCCAAACATGATATTTTATGACCAGGAGCTCACCCAGTTTTCAGTCTAATTCACTATCTTCTTATCTAGCCCATATTTCATTGTTTTGTCTATGAAGATTTTATGTGAGACAGTGTCAGAAACTTTAGTGAAGTCAAGATCAATGACCTCTCACCCAGTGGTCTCAGCACAGAAAGCTCTTGGGTTCTTCAGACATTACTTCCCCTTCATATATCCATGTTGACTGCACCTTCTTCATATGTTTGGAAATGCCTTCTTCCAGGAGGATTTGCTCCATGTCTTTTCCAAGCTGACCAGCATTTAGTTCCCTGAGTTATCCTCATTTAGAACTCAGATATTTCTTCAAATATGCCGGTCTTTTGCAAGACAGATATTGTAGCTCAAATGTGAGAGATGGTGCTGTCCTCATTAAAACTCTGTGGGTGTAGGAGGGAGCACAGAATGATCAGATGCTGCTGTGAGGAAAGTCAAGTACAGAGGAGGCTCTGAATAGCCTGGGGGAGTTTCTGACCCAAATATTCTCACATATTAGGTATCTCCCAGTTTCAGATGACAAGAAAATGTCTGCAGTGGAGCATAGATCTCATGGGAAGACCTGGTATAAAGTGAGAACAGGAACTATGTCCTGTTCAAGCCCTTCTCTCTGTGCACCACTCAGTACATTTGTTTAACAGAGCTCCAAGGGTTTACTTTAATGTATGAATTTCAGGGATGTCCTAATAAGAGTCAGGTGTTTTTTATGCACTAGCGTGCAGATAAAGCTATAGAAATAGATAAAGAATGACTGGAAGAAAAGATTGAAGCTGCACTTCTGTTTACTTATTAATCCTGACATAGGGTTGCTGTTACTGCTGGAAATAATTTAAACCCATACCTCGCAATATAATTTTAAAATCTGTCAAGTTCTTAAGTATGCTGAATAAATTCGCTGAAACTTGACAGGGATTGGAACTTACTGCTGCCTTCTGCAGTGAAAAGACTTACAAGTGTTCATACATGTATGAATTTTAGAAAATATTTCTGACTATGCTCAGGTCTGTGCTCATAGGTATTTCTTGACTCTCAGTCTCCCCTGCTGCTAGTGCAGTTGGCATTGTACGAAATGTTTGGGGATTCACTTGCCTAAAACATACCTGTCCAAATGATGTCAATTCTAAAAAACCACAAGAGAAGTGAAGAATTAAAGTGGGAGATGATATTTACTCTGCTTTACTTATCCTTGAATATTCTGCAGGGCTCAGAGAGCATTTTGCTTAGGCTGATTCTTACAATCCTAGAGTTCATCTGTTAGAAAATGTCCCAGTGTGAAGAGGCACTAGTATATTTTTCCTGACCAACTCAGCTGTGTAGTTAAAATCACTCATTAAAATCATCTTGATGCTATCTTCAGCCTCTTTTCTCACACAGCCAGGAGAGTGCCACAAGTGGATTTGCTTAAAATTGTTTGTGTCTCGAGCCTGTGAGGGCAGCAGGGGAAAAGGTGCTGTGTGTCTTGGTTTCCATTGCCTTCTACAGCATTCTCTGTGGGCTGCTCTGAGAGGACCTGAAGAGCCATTTCTCAGCGGTGAGAAATGGGCATTGGCAGAGGGGAAGACTCATTGCTCCTCACCCAGTGTAATTCCCATTGGTCTGCGTTTGATGCCTGTTGTAGATGATGTGATTCTTTGATGGTCAGCTCCTCTGTCTTCCCTCCACATGAGAAGAGAAGCTTGTCAGCTGATGGAGAAGGATGAATGTAGAGTTGGCCTCTTACACTTTAGATTCAGGGTCCCTGTCCACCTGTCCATCCATGTGTTAAGAATAAAGGATCAGCAAAAGGGTGGTAGTGGAAGTAATATTCACATATATTCTTTATATATATATATATGTGTGTGTGTGTGTAAAATATATATATATATATATATATATATATATATATATATATATATATATCAGGTAATAGCAATCAAAACCTTAAGCTCAGTAGACATTCTTAATTACCTTTTTTATCTGTAAAATATATTAAGTTCTCTTGACATCACATTCTCCTGGGACTTCACATACAAAGTGTCCTACTGACCCTGTCCAAACAGAACAGAATAGGCCTGATGGAAGGTGGTCCAGCCTGATTGGTGCAAAAGGATAAAGGGGGGCAGCACCTTTAGCATTGATTGAGTAATTTAAGCATTACAGCATCAGTGAGAAAAGGTGGTATGTCTAAGCTCAGCTTCATCCTGGAGGCAGCAATACAAAAGTGCACTTACTGATGGGGTGTTGTAATTGCTTCTTCACGGCCTGGGCAAGGTCCTTGGTCCTGTGCTGTAGAGGAGGTCTCTCTGGGTAGCTGGAGTGATCCTTTGAGATCTGAGTAGTCTTTAACATATTGAGATGATATATACCTTGGAAGTCATAAAATATGCTGAACCCAAACATGAAACAAAAATTAGGAGTAAAAATTCCAGTAATGCTTAGTTGTGCAGCTTGCAAATAGCACACCCAGGGCTTAATTTCTGTACTATCTATGCAAAGAGGAGATGGTTGTCTTTATGAGAAATTAGAGCTGCTGTCTAGATTTTATTTGTCTCTCTCAAGTACTCTGTATGACAGCATTAGATTATTATTATCTGAGACTCTGATCTATGCAGTGACATGCAGTACATTTAGGACTGTGAATAATTACTTTTCACATTTAATGCCAACCATGAACTGAGTAGCTCTCAGGCACTTCTGAAGATAAGATATCTGCCTCAAAGCACTGCAGAGATATTGAAGGTGACAGGAAAGAGATGACACTGGATGACATTGAGCTCTTTTTCTAGTGCAAGGGCAACATCTCCAGTAAGGTAAGGAGAGCAGTTTTGGCTTAAAGAAAAGCCAATATCACCTTTCCACATTTCACCTGCAGAGACTTCCTGAAAAGAAATGCAGCACAAGGAAGGGAATGCATTTCCCATTTTCCCTTGCTTCCTTTGAAAGGAAAAAATTATTCCAGGAAAAAAAGTCTGGTTCTGGAGATTGAGACTGCTGATCCTTGTGAAAGTGCTAGTTTCATAGAAGAGGTAGAAAGGGAAGGAAGGGCTTAGCACTTTCAGGGTGAAGAATCTGAAGTCATTCCCCTAATGCCTCTCTCTTCCATTCAGAGCATAAAGGGAAAGTAGGGACTGCAATCTCATCCTGACATAAACTGTCCTCAGTGGGTGTACTTTCTCCCTCTCCTGGCTATCCCAGGATCACAGAAGTAGTAAAGGAACTTAAGAGTGCATCTTCTTGTCATGTCCTCCTATGGTCCTGTGTTTTGAATTTCTCAGTGAAAAGAGGATTATACTCTGCCTGCTTGTCCAGCTGCTGTCTATCCACTGCTTACCAAAACTGGAAGCATTAACACTCCCCCTGCAGGTACTCAATATAAAAATGTATCAGGAGGCCAGCTATGCAAGTGTGAGAAAAGTCTACTAACAGGCCCCAGACTTGCTTTTTCAAATCCCTGGAGTGAGTTTTAATAAGAGTCATTGAAAGAGCCCCTGAGAATCCCTCACATTCAAATACACATAATCATTTGTTTTACCTTTTATCATTCATGTGGTTTCCAAATGTGTTCAGAGTTTTACTCTTACCCATGTGCAAGATGTATGAATAGCCTAGTGACATGCCAAAATGAGCACTACCAGTGGAACAGAGAGGTGAGGCATGTGGCCTGAAGAGCCAGAGGAGGGGACAGACTAGCAGAGCCTGGCACTGCTGGTGTCACTCTGGTCCACCTGTGGCTGGGGAGAGCATGGCAGGCCCCCTGTAATGGCAGGCTTCCACGGTGCCCATAGCATCCCTGGGAACTGATAGTCATAGAGAGCAGTAAGTAAGGCCCTGTGTAGAGCAAAAGCATTTTTCATCCGCCAGCGAAGATGTCCGCAGCATGCGCATCACAAACCAGGGGCGAGTCAAGTCTTTGCCTGACACCTTTTCCTCCACTCTTCTTGGTCTTTTTCAGTTGGAGGAGGACAGGCCTTCTCAGCACTCCCTCCCGAGGTACAGCCCCCTGAGAAGACTGGCGTCCTCCGTTTTCTCCTCCTCAACCCTGGAGACAGAACACTACCCTCACGTTGGTGGCACTTTCATACAGCGCAGCCGTTCGGCGGAGAGCAGCCCCGTGCGCATGCCCCACCGCAGGCACATGCCCCTCACGGCAGGAAACCACAGACTCATGCCTTCCGTCCTCCGCATTTCCAGGTCCCAGCTCCAGCAGGTGTGGGCCCGCTTCACACACAAAACATAGCCTGTTCAGGGAAGCAGCGGCCTCCATAATGCAATAATAGATCCCACCCACCCACAATGTGTCACCACTTAATGCAATATTGAATCCCAGACAACACTGGCCTAAGGTACTGTAACTTCCAAAGCCCCTGCAACCAGACCCCACAGAGACTGAAAACATCTGCCTTTCTAAACCTCCCAGCAGCCCGAGCGAGGGGTGGCAGCAAGGCCGAAGATGAGAACGCAGATGGTGAACGTGTGCTGTGTGAAAGAGGTGGATGCCAGGGCTCATCTGAAACAGCCGCTCGCGCGTCCCGCGGCCTCGGGGTAGGAAGTGCAGGGCTGCCTCACTGAACACATGCAATCAAGCGACAAATGTTGTTAAGTTATGACTGGAATGGAGAGACTGTGGAGGTATCAGCAAGCGTTACCTTCCTCAGCAAATTCGTTCAAGCATCTCTGTTGGTGTCTTACACTGGGCCGAATCTGTAGGCGGTTTTACTCCATCTAGATACAGGCAGACTCCCACTCAAAGCTCACCTGAGGCAGGACCTCAGGTTTGTCCCTCTTGTGGAGTTACAATCATGTATCTCTTTGTTGCTTTGGCTTTGGAAATCCCCTTGCTTTTGTTGCAGTTTGGTTTCCATACAGTGACCACATATTTTTGTCTCTCTGGCTGTGCCTCTGTTACATGACAGTGGGACTGTTTGTCTGCTCTCCACTCCTAAGCTGCTCCAAATTTCCTACCTGCCCCCAGAGGCACTGACTGTCAAGTTGGATAGCAAAGATTTTCTTACTGATCCAGCTGTAAATTACGCTGTTTTTAAATTCCAGAAATTTTAGGCAACTGCAGCTTTTCAATGGCAGAGCAGTCCTGCTTCTTGGCCTTGCTTGGAAATGCCTGTGATAACATAAGATCTCATTTGAGAAATAAAGTGGCCTCAGCTCCTGGTATACAGAGCCCATGAAGCCCTTTGCTAAAACTGTGAATCTCAAAAGAAAAGGGAGATCAAAGTTAATTTAAATTGTCATAAGTATCCTTATTTCCTGTGTTTGCACAAATATATTGCCCTTCTCAGTAGAATTGCAGTGTACAACACCAGACTGTATGAAGACTTTCTGTAGTCAAGTGAATGTGGTAACTGTCTTCTATTGCCATGAGCCTTTGGTCTCATCTTCTGGGAGAACAGGCAGTATGGACGTTACAATGCAGGAAGAAGGGGTCATTGCTGGTGCTCAGGGCTTTAGGGAAGTGCAAGTCCAAAGTAAAATACTGTGCAGAAAATATACAAGCATAGGATACAGGCAAGAAAACATGCAGAAAGCTCAGGCAGACGTGAAAATGGGTCAGAGTAAGTGTGGGTGTTGGAAGGAAGTTGTGACATGGAGGTATCACTGCATAGGTAGGGTGTTTCCAGTGGGCTTTCAAGCAACAATTCCCCCCAAGCACTGCTTTCTGTAGGTACATCTGCCCTACCTGAGGCTCCCTTAATATTAGATCCACCCTCCCATGAGCAAGAGAAGATAGTGCAGCCTCAGACAGGGTAGGTGGTGCTTTTTGAAGTTCCTAGGACCTGGCCCAGTGTGTCTGCATGCTGCAGGACGTGGTCTGGCAGGCTGACATGCTGACAGACCATCCTGGGGGGTGCAGGGATGGAGATGGAGGGGCAACACACTCTCCCTGAGGAGATTCAGCACAGGTATGACCAGCCTCTTCCCACAGTCATTCTTGAATCAGTGACATCAATTTCTTTTCATTTGCCCCAAGAACATGTGTGAATAGGACAGTTTCCTGTTCGGACAAAATTTTTATCTGCGATTTTTTCATGAGCTTTATTTTTTAAAAAGGTACTGGGCATTGCCAAAAATCCTTGGGTTGAATTAACCACTAGCCTAATCCTATTTGGCAGTTCCCTTGTCGAGCACAGATACCAGAAAAGGCAAGGCTTTGCTCTTCTCGAAGTGACATGAGAAGGGATGATTTCCTTAAGTAGACTCTGCTCTGATGTTATTTTTTTTTCCTTCTTCACTACAGATTTTAATGGAAGAACAGATTCCAGAAAAAATAGAATTTGTGAAAGCACTAGACTTAAATCAGTAACTCTTAATAATTTTTGTTCATAGTGTCCAAAACACCGATGTTCGCTTTTCAAGGACAATTTTAGGAATTAAAATTACTCTTGTTCTATTTTTAAAGAAAAATCAAACTATTTTTAGTTTTGTCAGTCAGAAAAGGGAACAAACTAGATAACTGGGTATTTATAAACTCTAAACCTTTTGTTCAGACAAAAACAATGACTAGCCAATAAGTAGCTCCATACATAAATTTCAAAGGTCAGTAATCTGACTAATGCTACTCATCATAATGCTACTCACATAAACTTGATACTGGTTTTCTAAGTTCAAAAATCTGATTTATACAGACTTCAGTAAGACTTTCTTCCAGTTAAAATTATTAATGAATTGAAAACCAACTACAAAACAAAACAAAATATGTTTATATATTGCTATCTCTTACAAGAGGGGTTGTTTCTCATTAGGAGTCCTGACCTCCTACCCTTAACTCAGCACTATTCCATGCCTTTAGTGGCTGTCAAGAAGAACAAAGAAATCACTGAGGAGAAGGTTTGCAGTGACAGAAGGTGGGTGGTTTGATAAAACACTACTGACAGACCGGCTCTGCAGAAGGATCTGAATTGCTCAATAAATTGCTTGTGTTCAAAGTGATGATTGCATCCACACAGGGACAAGGTCATGCTTGGAGTATAAAAGATGTAAGTCACATGTACAGAATAAGAGAAACTGTGCGTTGGGAGGTGCTGTCTCCCAAAATGAGGTGGCAGTTAGGTGAAGTAATTAGCTGCATCTAAGTTCTCACTATGCTGCTGCAGAAAAAAAAAAAAAAAAGAATAAATAAATCCTTCTTTGATGTATCCAGTGTATCAGCAGAAAAATAGAAGATATGAACAGAGGGAGATCTTTTGTGGTGGTGAGATCACTACCAGATATATCCAAGTCTTGTATGGAAATTTTTGTAAAAGATTTTCAAAACCTAAAAGAGAAGAAGTGATACAAGAACACTTCTGTAAAACCTGCCATGTAGAATAAGCTGGAAGAAATGCAGTCTGTCATTAAATACAAAACTAAAAAGTGACATGGTTACTGTTAGGTGTCTCTGCCTGAATAGAGCAAGAGGGGTTTTAACCTGCCAGGCAAAGATATGAGTCTAAGTGCTGAAAGATAAAATAGCAAAGGTGAACCTAGAAGCAAGATGCTCATTTTAAAGACATAGGTGTGTGATAAACCACTGAAATACATTATTAAAAGACACTGAATTCTTTGCTGTTCAGTCTCCGTAAGGTGGGATATTGGTTTCTGAACCATCAAATTTGGGCTCTATACCAGAATAATTGGACATGTTGCTGTCACCTGGGTTTTATGGGAAGTCTTATTTCATTATCAATGTCTTTTATAATTTAATTCTCAACAAATTAATTGGTGCTAATGGCTGGAATCCTGATGTTAAAGTATTATGCAAAAAGTATTAAAAATAGTCAATTTAAAGGGGTTTTTTAACATCTTCATCTAATGCTGTATTAATTACTATGAATCTACATATTATTGAGGAACAGTTAGCAAATTAAAGAAATGTGAAAACAGGTTTTTTTTTATATATGGAAATGTAATAAATTAATATTGAAACTAGTTGCAGTGCAATTATAAAAAAAACTTATGTAGATTACATTTATATTGCATGTATTTATTTATTGTGTTTAATTTATAATGACTGCAATTATAAATGTAAATATATCCAAAATCAGTTGGCAGAAAACCCAACTGATGGAAGGCTGTTGACATGAAAATTGATCATGGGGCTGTGGGCTGAAAAGTTAGTTGCCCTAGTTATTTGTCCTTTTATGTTTGGTAGGGTTTTTTTAGTTCTTCAGATGGAATAAGCCAGTGGGAATCAACACTAGTGAAATAAAATTCCCTTTCAGCATCAAACTCTTAGGCAAATTGGGTTCATCAGAAGGGCCCAAGAACAGGATTTGCATCCTGAGGGAGATACTCTTCTTTTACTTCCCGTTGTACATAGCACTTGTTCTCCTCAGAATCCAAATTGGAAATGAGCATTTGCCACTCCCTCACAGAGATCATTGGCATCAGGACAGGAAGCTGTTGCTGGGATCTCATTATCTACTTCAGTGAGCAAATGTTCATCACTTGTATATACATATAAAAGCCATCTTTTTATATCTTGGCCTCTTGGCTCCTTTCACTTTATTTCTATGCAGAACGGGAGATGTTTCCAATTTATTGTTCTGTCCTCAGCCTCCTTCCCTCAGGAAGGAGCTAATGAGATATGATTTCTGTGAAAATATTACTGTAAATGCTTGGGTTAAGCTAGCACTGGGTAAATGTGGTTATGCCAGCACGCATTCACTTTCAGGGAAGACAGTTCTGATGGGAGAGGGCTGACTGAAAATAAATTGCACTGACAGAGGTGCAGTTCTGCAGATGCCAGTTTTCATTAGGATACCCCCATGATGACAAATTCCTTGGTGTGAACCTGACCTTGTCTACCATTCCCATTATTTTTTCCCACTACTGGGGGGAAGGCATGTGAAAGAGTTACAGTGCATCACCTCTTTTACTATTTAAAGTCTCTTGTTGCAGTAATGACAGAAAGTAAGAGAGAAATGCCCTGTAAAACAGCCATATGGGTGATATAACCGCATCCTTATGCTACCTCTTCATGATGAAATCACTCCTGTCCTACAACTCCTTCTCTTTGTTGTGTGTCTGAATCTGGGCATTGTGCTGGTCAAGGCTGCTGCAGGACAGTTGTTCTGAAAGGGCAAACTTGTTCAGAAGTTGTGTTTGTTGGGCTGAATGGCAGCTGACATACCCCCCACCCAGAATGGAGGAGCTGTACTTGGACAGTGGCCTCCAGGCTGGATTGAGATAAGGCAGCTGACGTTCTTCTCTGGGATCTCATCATTGCTCTGTAAGCAGAGACATTGCTCAGCAGCTGCCACCCAGCTTTTGTTCAAATCTTAATCTGGATGCAAGAACAGCAGCAGTTGGCTATAGCCCCAAGCTGCTAGTAGACTTCACATGCAGAGCCCCCTCACCTTCACCTCACTGAGAAGTTCTCTTCAATCTGGTTGCCTCTTTGTTCCAATTTGCCTCTCCCATCTCTTCCCCATATGACAAAGTCTTTTTGCTCTACCTTGGTTTCCTGTGTGTGTCCCACTCCACGTGTTGGTAAACTGCGAGATTTACTTCCATTGCCATTCATGGAATCTCATCCCCCACATCCTTATTGCATCCCTAGATACCTGCACTCCCTTCTGCCTTTGCCATTCTCAAGAACCTGCAGAGCATGTCTCCTGCACTGGTTTCTTTTGCATTGCATAGCTCATGGGGCCCCATACAATCCCTATAGCACTTTGAGCAGCCAAGAGGCCTTCCCTCCCTCTGACTTCCTTGGAGGAAATTGCAAAAACGTGGCATGTTTTGGCAACTGGAGCAGTCTCAGCTCTACATGGAATCTGTGTGAAGATCAAACTGTTTAAAGGCAGCTTGATTTCAAAAATGAGAATGAAAGATGCCTTCCATTTTCAGGGCAGTTGCGTGGGTTTCAAGTCCTGGAATCCTTAGGACTTAGCAGACTGCTCCCAGTTATTGTCTGCCTCAGCAGTTAAATTTAGACAGCTGGCAATGCTTTTTCCCTTAAGCCACAGGTACCATCTGCATTTGCAAACCATGTAAATAGCTGGCTGAGCACCACTTCTGGTGTTGTGAGCATGTCTCCAAGCTCTGCTTAAATCAGTGCCTGGTGTCTGTGAGTGAGAAAATGTCGCAACTCCAGTTGCAAACTCTTCAAGTTCTTCCAAGTGGACGTTTTTCTGGGCTGGCAATTTGTCTGTCCCCATTCTCCAACCTAGGAGCTGGGAGAGTGAGGACGTTTCAAATCAAATAGGGTATTTAAAGCAGCCAGGAGAGGGCAATTGAAAGTGCAACAGAGCTGACACTCTTCATTAACGCTAAACTTTAACACACCAGTGTTTCCTCCTGCTCCTGTCTTAAACTGGAGATATCACAGACTGGATTCTTTCTTGGGGATTGGTGTTCTTTACTTTGCCACATATAATGACTGTTCTTCCCTTATCAAGCCTGTGCCACTGCCATTAAGCCACCAAAGTATCTTGTTGTTTTAAACAAACTGTTTGTTTCTTCTGCAATTGCATTTGACACCCATCTCTCCCCAGCTGCTTCTGGAGCAGCCAGACCCAGGTGTTACACAAGAAGGCAGCATGCCTTTGAGAACCAGTCAACATTTTTTTTTTTCCTTTTTGCTATATTTTTTAGATACAGGACCTCTGGAAAGAGGCCTATTGCTTGAACTGATCAGCCATAATAAGCAAAGGTGTTTACAGTATATTCCCTAGCCCATTCATGGGCACAGAAGTTGAGTGGCTCTCCAGTAGCTGGGCTGTTTCTTTTCCAAAAGTGGCTCAAAAGCCAGTGAACACACACCTCTTCTAACTCACCTAGGCTGTGAGCACTAGAGATGAGAAACAAAACAAGTGTCATTTGGGACACTTCTCTGCTCTGTGCTTCAAACATTTCTTCCAAAGATTATACTTTGGAGTGGTTATCTACCTCATTTGTCTTTTATTTCAGTAGCATTGCCAGGCTTTGATACCATCTTTGCCACTGACTACTTTGCCCCAACATGTGCAGCCTCTTTTGAGAGTCTTGGTGATTTGTTTTGTAGTAGAAGCCTTCTGCAGTTAGAAAGACTATTCTGTAGTCTGGGAAACCAGAGCAAACGCCTCATTTTAGCCTTTCCAGAGTTTATACTTGTGGTGTTCATACCTTCCTATGGGCTCTTAAACTCTAAAGATCTCCAAGTGCTTTATTCTTCCCATGAGTCACTTCCTTGCTGTTTTACATGGGGGAGTCAGCAACAAGAAAAGCCTTTTCAGAACATGTCAGGATGAAGCCAGATGTTTGGTTGCACAAAGCAAATTTCAGGAGGCTGAATATTTTTTTCATAATCTGTACATTGTCAGGACAGTGGGTGGGACCTATATACCAAATACTACAAATATCACTGAGGCATTTCTTTGACTGCTAATCACCAGGGTCTTCTCTTGCTTTCTTGTGGAAAAATGCACTATTTGAATCTGGTGCTGTGATGCTTTGTAAATAAATTAAGGCAAGAAAATACAGCCATTGCTAGTTCACTCCTCTCTTGTAAAATAGCTCAACAATAGGATGCACTGTGAGACTGAAGGTCAGAAAGCATGGAAAGATGTGTTCAGTCCTTTTCCTGTTTTCTAGCGTCCTTCCCTCTCACACTGCCATCGATCTTCCGTGGTATGTATATGTGGAGCTTTTAAGAGCTTGACAGCAGCACGAGATTATTCTTGAAAAGAGAAGATTTTCTACTGCTTATCTGGGGGGATTGGTGACAGATACCAACCATGTTTGTCCAGTGGGTCTGGCATCTCTTCCTTAGGAGTCTCTGTGGTATCCAGTTACATTTGTATTACAGCCACATAGTAACTGACGCAGTTCTGCATCAATGACTGAATTTATTTGTATTGTCAACTGCTGGGTTATATGAATGCCACATTTTATTAATGGTTGTCATTAGAGATTTATTCATGACACTCTCAGAACTTTACCTGAAGCTGAGACCATTTTGCTACTTTCACATTGAATAAGAAAGGGCTCTTTTATCCCAATCTATTCAAAAGAGAAGTTTTTATTTTTATTTTTGCTTTTCGTGTTTCCCTTTGGTAAAAATGGGAAAGAACAATTTGGAGATAGCTATCGTATATTTGTCTAGCTCTGCTTGGCAGTAACAGATGGGCTGCAAGAGGCTAGCTGAAAAAAACAAAATTGCATTTCCTAGCAGACAAGGTCTGAAGCCTTTAAAATCATGGATAATTTGCAAACCCCTAAAATCCTGTTAGTGTTTATTGTGAAAAAATTGCCTCATCTATTTCTCAGCTGGAGAACGTGGAGTACCTTTTTCTTGACCTGCTTCCCTGTTGAGAGTTGCCAGCTCTCCCCAGAGTGACTGGAAGAGAAAATAATTTCTGGAGAGGCTGACCAAAGTAAATCAGATGTGCTTCCTGATTTCACTGTTGTCCCCAGGATGGTGTTGGGATGCTTTATGCTGGAGCTTCCATTTCTGTTTGTGTGTTTGTGTGTGTGCCTGACCCACACCTGGCGTGCAAACGGTCACATGTGGTCCTGCCTTACAGAAGAGTTTCTGTGCCAGTAGTGGGCCACTTTGCACACCCCCAAATGCTGAAAACAATATTGCAAAGAACAAATCTCAGCCACTTACAGAAAGTATCTTTATGGCATCTGGTACACTCGGCGTCCTCTGCATGCTGCAGGTCTGATTTCAGCAACCTGGCCCAGCCCAGGTCTCTTCATTCAGTGTGATGTATATAAATACATATTTTTCCTTTTGCTGTCAGCCAGTGGCAGAGTGTTCTGGTGATGAGAACAGTGCTGGCACTTGGAACATAATTTATAGTATGCAAACACCTATTTTGGGTAATATTAAAACACGAAATAAAACATATAAAGGCTGATCATTGTGGCACTACCTTGTTTTTTGTTGTGTTTTTATGCCACGTGTTTTGTGTTTGGGTCACTATAACACAAACCTGCATTGGCAGTTCCAGGGGACAGCGCAAAGATTAATTTCTGGGAAATGTTTCTAAGTGTTATTTGCTGTATTGCAACTTCTTTATATCACCTGCCATTGAAAAAAAAATGATATTACGATGAATGTACATTTTGAACAAGCTGCTAACCTTGTAACCTGGGGATTGGAAGCAATCCCCATTTTACATTCACTTGCATGTCATCTAGTGTTCAAAAAGAAAATTGCTTTATGTTTGGAGGTTTTATTTTTTCATATGCAAAGTGGTTCAATGAGTTACCTCATCATCTAGTGCACTTGCCTCGTAAAAATCCCCAGGGTTTCCTTCAACAACTCCAACAAGTTTCTCAGTTTAATGATGAGTGCAATTAATTATCTGGCAACATGAAACACAGTAATGGCAAATTTCCTCTGAACAAGTCAGATAAGTAGGATTTCCATGGAACTCTTGCCCCTTCAGCTTGGCCCTTCCTAGAAAACCCTTACCAGATCAGGTTCTTATTCAGCACTGCTGACTTCTGGTTATTTTTATGACTTCGGAAGATGTTTAGCTTTCAGAATATTCTTCTTCTTCTTTCTTGCTGCTATTAAGTTGCCTTTACAGTTAGGGACTAGAGGAATTTTTGGATTATTATTTCCTTCCACTTTGCTCACTATTTCCCGAGTCTCCAATGAGTGATACAAATGAAGTGGTCCCTGTGCCTGCTCAGACAGGGTTGGCTGCATTGGCTCTCACTGGAGACACTGGTGGGTACAGAGTTGGAAAGCTGAGTGGCAGGCATCCCACCCTTACAGAGCTTTTGCTTTCATCCAAGACGCTAGGAAAACTGGCACAAACCTAACACATGAAAGCACAAACAGGGAGGAGCAGAGCACTTATCCAGCACAGGACTGGATTGTCCTATTTACCTTGGTTAAACGAATGAAGAAAAAGGTTGTGGAGCATTGATGGTAAGATGCTGGATAGAAGAACATCTCTAACATTTATGGTGCTGATTCTTGGAACACTGAGATCCTGCAAGTAAGCATGGCAGCTCTAAGACCCCTGCTACTTTTACCTCATCTGATGCTGGATTGAAGAAAAGAGCTGCTTCAGAAACTCGGATTCTAGGTTTTTTCCACACACTGTTGTCAATCCTGCCAGATCTCCCAGTCCCGATCAAGCTTAGTCTATGTTGGCAGAGGATAATGTCACTTCCAGGATATGCTGAGGTCCTGATAGTATCCAAATAAAAGCTGTTAAAGGGAAGACTGGACTACAGTTCTTGCTGTCTGTGTGCCATCTGCATCTCTCAGGACTAAGGCCTCCTTCCATTCCCAGTAGAACAATTAATGTCGTGTTGAGAACTTGATTTCTGCTTCTCAGACTTTTCAGCTCCCATAAAGAATCTCAGGGACCAGCATATCCTTCCTTTGCATTACCTTGTGTCACCTGTTAGACTTCTGTTGCTGCTAAGCAGGAGAGTCCAAACCATATTTAACCAACTGCTACTTGAGTAGGAAGTGAATGTGGATTTCTGTGGTCATTGCTACTGAGAGGAGACAAAAGCTGTAGGGAACCTGTTGTGCTTCCTGGTTTGTTTGAGAAGCTCCATCTGCTGGGACTTGAGTTTGCTTGAAGCAGTGGATCTCAGTGCAGTCCCCTTCAAGCAGGTCCCCAGTATTAAGAGGTCCAGCAGAAGGGATTCCTCAAGCTGGCAGGAGTCCTCATGGACTGCAAGGGACAGAAGGTTTGCAGAAGCTGTGGAAGTTTGTCTCAGGGGGAAGGCAGCAGGGAGATGGAGGGGACGCAGCCTGCTGTAGCTTTAAAGGCAGTACTGTGTAGGGATCCGTTTGGAAGGACGTAGTTGACTTAAGGGATCCAAAGCTTGTTTTCCTCGAGTCTTTTTATTCTTCCTTATCTAATCCCTTTAGAGCCTAAGGTCAACCCCTTTTTGTACTGCAATAACACTGTAATATATGCTTGCACTAATTCTTCTGGTATACCAAGCATGCAAGACCAATTTAAAGCTTTTTTTTCAGAAGAAAAAGACTGTATTATTGTGTATATAGAAATACTGAGAGAGAATTTGAATTCTGTCTCCTGTATAAAAGCATGCATTGATTACCTGTATGTAGATCATGCTGTAAATGCTGCAAAGTACTGTAAAATCCTACACTTGAAACCACAATGAACAGGCAATGTCATCAAAAACAAATGAAACAGAAGCTGTGCAATGGATTTTGTGCCTTTTTTAAATCCATGTATGTTAATCCAGACAATCGGGAAAAAAAAAAAAAAAAAAAAGAAAAAATGAACAAACAAAAAAAAGCTTGTATACTACTAAAACCTTATTAAAGAATCAAAGGCAGCATCTTGTTGATGGCTGGGTTTTTTATTTGCTTTCTTTCTTCATTTTCCTACTTCATTTGCTCTGGGAAGGTGTCCCCTGCTCATCCTTGGGTATGTGGGAGCACTGCACAGGGAATTGAAGGAGATCTGGTAGAACAGTGAGAGCTCCATTATTGCTTACACATGTGATCACAAAAAAACTTGCAGTTAAGACACATCTGGGAATAGAAACAAAGTTATGTGACTGTTAGAGATGTATTTTATGTACTTTGGGAAGGCCACACTGTGATTTCAATTCAAGGCACGTGAAGGCTCTGGTACTTGTGGAAAGGATGGTGGAAATTCTGTTCTGCCCATTTCACAGGGATACCAACCCTTTTGCAAGATCGGCACACCTCATTTTGGTATCACTGAAAGAGTGAGAACCCAACTGCAGTGGTGTCTCCACCCCTCCTGGCCCTTTTTGCCATAGATTATGATGAGACCCATGCCCACTGAATCCCCATTCTGTGTGAATAAGGTTGGTTGGGTGTATGGGATGGAGTTGTTGGAACAATTTCAGTTCACTTACTAACAATTCTGATACATTCACGTGCACTTATATCATTCCCATGATCTTCCTTTCCTCAGTAGTCCATAAAAAGATCAAGCAATAATGAAAAGAAAACATGGTCAATGAGGGCAGTTATGAAAAGCATGTCTTTTAATTCTAGGGCAGTCAGCCAAGTATAAGCAGACCCTGTAGCAGTGTCACCATCTCGACAATGTTTGGAACTGCAGCAGTTGGTTGCAGTATTAGCAAAAAACTGTTGACAATCCATGATGAAATACCACTGTTGGTTTGTTTACTGGCCACACTGGTGAATTACAAGGCAAGTGATGCCTCTTTTTTCCAAATCTGTCACCACCCAGTCCTCATGAGTGCTACTGTTGGTAGGGGGCATTCCTTTACATTCATGAATTCAGAAGAGGGCAGTGGTATTGATGTTTTAATAAGGTTGATAAGTTTTGCAGACCCTGAACAGTCCCACATTCTTTCAGATTTTATTTCTATCTCTGGCAACCCAGTTGCCTTCTGTTGTGAAACTCCGCAGACTTCCACCTGGGAGTTTCTAGGTTTGACAAGTAGGTAGAGTTCTAAAATATTTGTTTGGGCAGCACTCACAAGCACTTCAACCTTAGTCAATAATCTAAGACAAGTTTTATTAAGAGAGTGTTAAAGAGGTGAAACATGCAGACTTTGTGGGAAACACATGCTCAGACATATGTAATGCCACAGGCAGTCCTGGACAAGTGACCAACAAGTCAAGAGAGAGTCAGGAGTGGAGATCTGAGGTCAAACAGGCAGGAAAATATGGCTGCCTTAGCTCATGGCATAGTTTCTGCTCACAGGAGACTGAACCTGACAGAGGGCTGCCAGGATGACCAAGACCTAGAAACATCTGACGTGAGGAGACACTCAAAGATCTGGGTTTGTTCTGCCTTAAAAACAGGATTGATTGTGGCATCCTTTTTCTCCCTTGAACTGCCTGGTGGAGGGAGATTCCATACTCTTCTCAGAGGTGCACAATGAAAGGATGAGATGTTATGGACAAAAGTTGCATGAAAGGAAAGTTAGATATAGGAATTAGATCCTACACCCCCCACCTTTTTCACCATGAAGAGCCTCAAACTCCAGGAGAGGGTCCCAAAGAGATTGTGAGATTTCCATCCTTGAAATACTAAAAATTCAGCTGGATGTGGCCCAGCACAGGCAGCTTGGTCCTGCTTTGAGGGGTGGTTGGAGCAGAGATCTCCAGAGATTCCTTGTATCTTTTTTATTCTACAGTTTTAAGATACAGGCTAAGCCTCTTCACTTCTGATCTTCTGACATCTTCCCTCAGTTCCTCCCCATTAGCATAGCAGAGCAGAAAAGTTCTTCCCTGGCCTTTGGGGAATAGTCCTAGAGCACCTGAGTGTGATGTAGTACAAAAGACTGTCAAGACAGGACCCAAGCTTCTCTAGTGAGGGGTTCAAACTGGGAACACCTTGTTCAGCAGAGTTTCTTGTAGTTGGATGTTTGTGTTCTTTGGACTTTCTCTGCGGTGCATTTACAAGTGGCAAAGCAGCAACAGTCTCGGGCTGCTTCAAGGAGTGTGTTCTGGCAGTTTTGGGGCACTGCATGCAGCAGCTGAAGCAGTCCAAGTCTCCCAAAGGTAGGTAGAAGCAAAGCAGTCACTGTTGTGCTCAGGGTGCAGTGTCTATACAGGGAAGTAGAACATACATGGTGAAAATGAAATGACAGACAGAAACACAGTCCATTTCCTAAATACTGCAAGGAATTTGTAGAGTACATGGGGGTTAGAAAGTTATCTACAGCATGACTCAGTGGTAGCAGAGGGACACCAGAGCACAAGAAATAAAGAACTACTATTTTTCTTACAGCAACATCCTGCTGTCCAGCTCCATGTCATACATTATTGCTTAGTGCAACCTCATCTCAGAAAAACTTTCGATGTCTTGCAAGGGAAAAGCTATTGAGGAAAGAGAATTTGCTGGAGACAGGGCTGCTGATGGGGCAGACTGCAGGGCACAGAAACCATATCTCTGGCCTATATGGGATGTGCTCTGCAGGGCTGGATTCAGCTCACCTTGACCACAAAGCAGAAGAGATGACACAAGCCAATGGCTGGGAAGATATTTGAAGGTCTACACAGGTGCATATTTCACTGTGCAAAGAAAAACAGCAATTGTCCATCTGCATAATCAAACACAGCACCTAGAAAATGGCGTGAGGTTGTTGGGTTTGTGGAACTCTTTCCAGTGAGGGACTCAGCACAAGGCAAGATGTTGGTCAGGTCCCATTCCCACTGGGGAGGTGCATCTGTTTGTTTAGGATTCTAGGAATAGCACTGTGGATGTATTTCTTGGGAAAAACAAACCCAGCCAACATGCGTCATCCAGTCCTAGGCTGTTGAATGACCTAATTTCCAAGAAATGCCTGAGGGAAGAAGCCACGTGGGTAATTTCCTTTGCAAAGGGCGGTAAGTGCCTCTTAGCAATCCAAGTTCCATGTCTGCCATCCTGATACAAAAGGCAGAGTGGCTCAGTGAAAGCCCAAACCAGGCTAATACAGGGCCATCTTCAGGGCCAGGCTTCAGCTTTAATGAAAGAAGAGAAGCAGTTTTGGATTCAGAGGTATTGCCAAAACCAGCCTGTGTTTTAATTTATAAGCTATAAAAAGAAATATTAACTAGATAACAACTTACCACCACGCAGAACGGCTTGATGCTACCCACTAACCTATTTGAAATGTCTCTGCTGTACAGGAGCATAAAAATAATACATTTCAGGTGCAGCACATGCAGATTTTCAGCACCATTTTTAATTGTGCCATTGGACTGAAAAGCCACTGAGGGCTCTTTTTCTCCCCAAAAGAGACAAAAAGATCCATTCCCACGGCCAGGTGAATGTGGTAGCTGTTAGCAGCTCTGGAGCTCACATGGTTAAGTGGGTGAATGTTTAGTTTTGTAGCTTAAATATCCTCTGGCACTGTCGAATGCACTGTCGAATGCCACTGGAAAACACAGAAGTTTGGAGCCCTGCTGTTCATGGTTAGGACTTTTCAAGGGTAACATGTAACTGGTCAACATGTAACTGGTCAATGCATTATTGACCAGTTGATTTTATGGAGAGGTTACAGTTTGCAAGCCCTAACAGAAGTGTGCTGTAAATGATTTGGTTTAAAATCCATTCTGCAGAGTGGTGCTGATGTGATTTTCATTTGCAACTGATTGTTAATTAGGCCATGCTTGACAGGCATTTCCTATTTATTTTGGCCTTGTTTGGTCAAGTGTGTGCATGTGTGTGTGAGCTACTGTTTTTCTGTAGGATCATTTGCAATCATTTCCTGCTACTGCCACAGGCTGCTGCTGGAGAAACAGTGCCCCCACCACCTGCCTGTCTGCCCTTCACTTCTCCTGGTTGGACACCCCAGGGTCTGATAATGACACTTTATGTGCCAGCTTTCATGACTTGCTGATGATTTTAGTGGAAGCAGAAGCCTGTAGGAGACAGAATGAGGAGTTGCTACAGGGATGTGGGAGCAGAAGGAGGGATGGATGGTACACCAGGGGACCACAGTAGCACTACAAGTGTTACTGCCCCAGGGACAATGGTGGATGGTAATGGAAAGTGATCAGGAAATTTATCTAGCCCAGAGGTGCTCCTTCAGTTCACTGCGGCCTGGTCATAAAAGTGGTTCCAGTAAGGAAGGAGTGACTATGTAAATACATAAATACTGAAATAAATACATAAACACTGAGGGCGATTGGGAAATGTGAAAGAATCCTGAGGAATTGCTTGAAAGTGGTTCTTTTAGGTCCAGGTTAAAGACTGCTAACAAAGGAACTTCTTTGGCATGTTTTGTTTCCTTCATTGATAAGTATCTGTGAATCTCTCTAAGGTTTGTATGAATCAAATGATGGAGTGATGACTGCTCAGGCATGTATTTTGGAAGCATGATGGATTAGATGCTTCCCATGGATTCTTCCTGCTGCTGTTGGTCCTGATGTGTTCTGTGTCAATGCTGTGTCTGAATGCTAACTCACCCTCTTCTTTTGTCACATTTCTCTTCCTGCAGGCATACATGCTGAAGTCATTTGAAATAAATGGCCTGCCCAAGGCAGTCCCTTTGAGTTTGCCTTACCAAGACTTCAGAAAAGATATGTGCAACTACTGGGAAAAGCCTAAGTTATCCCAGCGGATAAAGAAAGTTGATTTTTCAAATATTGTCTTGACTGCTCCTTGCAAACCTCTGGAACCTTATCTGGAAATGAATGGAAAAGAGGAGGAGGAGGAGGAAGAAGAGGAGGAAGACTACGAGGAGGAGGAAGATGAGCAGGATGAGGGGGAGGAGGAGGAGGAGGGCAATGAGATTGACATGCACAGTGATTCCAGCAGCGACCTGAGTCAGAAGAGCACAGAGCGCAGCCAGGAGTGCGCACCGTCCACGCTCCTGGCTGATGACCAGAAGGGGTCCAAGGGTCGAGCATCCACTGCTGATGGGGACCTGGAGCTGGAGGAAGGCTCAAAAACATTAGTGCTGTTTTCACCAGGTGATCTGAAAAAGTCTCCAGTGGCCACAGACTTACCTCCAGAAGTTGATCTGGGCACTCTTGCTGCACTGACACCTCAGAGTGAGCGGCCGCAGCCCATGGGGAGCCAGCTGGATGTGTCTGAGCCAGGGACCCTGTCCTCAGTCCTCAAATCGGAACCAAAACCTCCCATGGCAGTGGCTACAGCTTCTTCCCCGTTCACCAAAGTCGAGCGCACGTTTGTTCACATTGCTGAGAAGACCCACCTGAACGTGATGTCTTCCAGCGGGCAGCTGATGAGGCACGAGGAGTACTGCCCCCCGGGGCAGTTCGAGGAGGTCATCATCGAGGAGGAGCTGGAGGACAATCTGGTGCTGGTGGAGAATGGAAGCATTCATTCTGGGCTGGAAGGGGCAGAGACGGAGAGCTGCGCGCTTTCGGCCAATCACGTCGAAACCACCTCAGAGACTGTGGGGGAGCAGCCGGCCCTTCCCAATGGCATGCCAAAGCTTCCCGAGGACAAGCCAGAGGTCTCCGGCAAAGCAGTGCTCTCGCTGGATTTGGGAGAGCCTGACAAGGTGGCTACAAGGGAGCCTGGCCTCGAGAAGGCAGCATCAGCGACAGAACACCGGAAGCGAGCAGAGACCCTCCTCGAGACGCCACAGCAGGGCCCCAGGAGGCCGCTGGGCTCCCGCTATAGAAGTCGGATACCCATTTTGTTCTCTGAGGAGGACACTGGTTCAGACCTTTCAACTTCACTCTCAGCCAAAGAAAGGCTTTATAAGAGGGCAAAGCAACCCGACCTGGCTCGCCTGGTGATGGAGAAGAGACAGAGCCGCCTCCTCCGGCTGGCCTCAGGCGCCTCCTCCTCGGCCTCCTCCAGCGATGAGCGGCGGCGAGCCTCTGAAACGCTGTCAGCCACTGGTTCTGAGGAGGACACCCACGACTCTGATGACTCCATCCCACAGAAGGGAGAGAAGAAGGCTGCGCTGCTGAGGAGAGAAGAGAGAGCCATAAGCACAAGGAGCAGAATTCCTCGTCCCATTGTGCCAGTGAAAACGCCGCTGGAGGTGACGAGGTCGGAGAGCTCCGTGGCTGCCGCGATGGCAGGGCTGTGCAGCTCCCCACAGGATGCAGCTCCTGCCTGCAGGTAAGACCAAAATGGTGAGAAATGCAAAGAGCTGGGCTTGTTGAGGAGATACAGCCAGAGCTTTGCTCACCTCCCATGACTTCATCCTTTACTCAGCTTGAATGCATAGTCCGTCCTTGTTTCCTGCAGTCATTTCAGCCCATAGGTGTGTGAAATACTCACCTCTCTGTCTTCTTTTTTTGAAGCCTCTCTTTGCTTGGCCTGGCTTTGAGACCTTTCCTTTTACAAGCCCTTTCACTTGGTCTGATGATAGCAGATGCCCCCAGTGTTGAGCTCTCAGTTTTGCAGCACAGCCATGACTCTGCAGGGAGACCTGACCTCCTGCCTGACTATTGTGATTAGAGCTGCAAGGGCAGTGAGGCTGCCAGCTGGGAGTGCCTCAGTTCCATCACAGTTACCATCAGAGGCTAACTGGTGCAATCCAACTTGCCCCCATTCCCAAATTGTATCTCCTGCCTTGGAAGAGGTTGCTGCATCCATTCTGCATGTTAAGAAAAGTCCCAGGTACCATGCCTGCATGTTGACTCAGAGAGTGCTGGAGGATCAAGGCAAACACTTAGCAGTTAACTGCATTGAGTCACAGGATAGTGTTCAAACTGGTGCCCCATCTGGTTCACAGTGTAGGTTTTGCCATCCTGGTGCTGGAGACTCCTTGTAATTGCCTGTTAACATTCATGCCAGTCCTGCCAGGAGCCCAAGAATCCCTTGCAAAATTTCCCTTCATTCTCCCTCTTTTCTTCCTCTGCAGGCTTCCGACACAGAGACCAGCTGGAAGTGTCCCATACGAGGGCCGAACAACACAGGTACAAAGTCGGCTTCCTTCGTCACCGAGTTCCACTTCTCTTCCTCCACGGAGCAGCTCGCAGAGGTCCAGTGGTGCATCCCCTCGGAGCCCTGTCCTTCCTTCCAGGAACCCCAGTACTTCCCCCAGAAGCCAGCTGCTGCCTCGGAGGGAAAGTCCTTCTCCCTGCCGACAGCATAAACCAGGGACTGCTCCTCAGCGAGTTCCTCCTTCCCCCCGACCTCAGCCCCCAGCTCAGGCCCCGGGGCCTACAGGAGATTCCCTGCCATCTCCTGGCATGGCCAAAAAACGACAAAGAGGAAAAACCCAGACTCAAAGTCCAGCAACCAAAGGAAAGCAGGTGTCCCTGGAAAGTAAGGCAGCTGCCAGATAATGACCTTCTTCTGCGAGCCCAGCAGACTGGGTAACTTCTGCATATAGTATACACTTGAGATGCTGCAGCACAGCCTTCCATGCTGGACCCACGAGTGTATAGCAGTAGCTGTACTTGAATGCTTCACTCACTCTCACCCCACACCGCGATCAGCTCCCAGGGGCCTGGCAGCCTCTGAGCCACGGAGCCTTTTCAAGGGAGACACCCAGCTCACAGCTCACGCTTGCTAACACACAGCACCAAACCATGACCCAGGCAGCCTGCCCAGTGCCTGACCTGCCTCCCTCCCCAGGGATTCCCCTCTCTGTTAGCAATACCAGTCCTCAGCACCCACTCCAGCTGTGGAAACAGGAGCAGAGGTGACAAGAGCAAGGCCTGCTAAAGAGGAAGATTACTGTCCTTCAGGCAGCTCCTTTCTTTCTCCTTGCTGGGAAAACACCAGCCTTGGTCTCCGCCATCTCCCTGAGTGTTGGCTCACCTCCCACCACCTGTGTTAGCAAGGGATTGCCACTAGCTTATTCAAGAGGGATGGATGCATCCTTGTGTGCTGAGATAAGAGAAGGGGTAAGGAGGAGAGGGCTCTTCTCTCCTTTCCAGAGATGCCTCTACAGGTGGGAATTAGGAGACAGGCAGGTCTTGCTGGATGCTCCTATCTGCTCCACTATGTCCCACAGAGGAGGCTGTCTGGCACTGTTTCTCAGACACTGCCGCTGTTTCAGAGATGCCTGTGTGGTGGGTACTTAGGTGGAAGTAGGGGTGTATTGGCAGCTTGCTGGGAAAGCAAGAGCTCTTGCTAATTAATGTAGAAGGGAGCATACTGCAGCCACACCTGTCACAAATACCAAACTGTGATCTGCGGACATCACATCCCCCAGCAAGGGTGGTTCCTCTCAGCCTGGGCATGGTTGGTGCCACAGACCTGTAGTCCACCAGACACAGCTCCATGGTGAAGATGTGAAGGGTCACTGGATGCCTTTAGCCTGGGTGCCTCTTGCACCTGAATTCCTTGTGTTTTATTGTCACATTCTTGGTGTTTGTGAATTTTGGCACTGTGGTTGAAAGTTCCCCTACACAGCAGGGTGGGAAATTATTATCCTGTAGTATAGCCAAAACCTGCTGCTTTGCAATGAGAGGTTTGCTGGCATGCCATGGCCATGTGCATTTCTATCTGGGGGGACAGTGGGTTGAGTGGCAGAGGTGAGGGTTATGTCTTTTCCTTGGCGCTCACCTCTGCCATACATTGAGGATGAACAATGTGAACATAAAAGCAAGGGCTGTGCTCTTCAAGTAATATTATCTAAGCATAAGCTTAACACTCAGCTAGAGCTAAATCAACCAACTGTTTAGCCCCCAGACTAATTAGGAAGGCCTGAAAGTGAAAGCAAGGAGGACTGGTACCTGTCTGATCTTGATGAGATCTTGAAGTAGACAAAATTCTCCCCATGCCTCACAGGAGAAAACGCTCCAGACCCAAATAATTTGTGCTTCACACCATTGTCATGCCTAAAAAAGGCTTTGCATGAGGCAGAACAAAAATACAGCTGCTCTGTACACCTATTCCTGCAGTTGCAACTTGTCGCCTTCTGATGAGAAGACGGGCGACCTGGTTTCAAGACACAGCACGGCGACCCGGCCTCCCCCGGGTCACTCGGTCCACTGACATGCACAGACACCAATGTGGTGGATGGTCAAATGGCGTTTATTATCTCATCTCGTGGGGTTAAATAGTCAAGGGGGCTTCACTACGTCAAAAGGGGACGGTGGGTCTGGCTAGGGTTAGTAAGGAGTGGAAAACTACTGGAGTTAGGAGGGGCTGCATGCTTCAGGGGTGATTGATCACTTATAGCAGGAAGAGGGGGGAAGGGTCTTGCTTTCCGTCACATCCCGAGATTTTCCGTTTGCCTGTCCCTATCTACCACACAACTACCTGCAAATATTTACTATTTGGAGACAACAAAGCTTGACAGAGGAATCTGAACAGTAATAACCTTGATTTGTTTGAATATGAATGCAAACAGTCACACTGATGGCCATCGAGCTGCTCATATCTACCGGAGTCCTGGGAAGGAGTATGATAGCTGTGACAGGGTGTCTGGGAGAAAGGGGTACTCCTTGCACACCTGAACAGGGAAACGTGTAGAAACAAGAGACAGGAATTGCCTCTTCATATGACAGTCTCAGTGTTGCCAACACTAAGAATTTATTTCACCTAGCTCAAAGTGTTTTCCATTGATGTGGCTCACCCCGATTGAGTAAGCAGCACAGCTTAGTCTGAAAACATGCCCTCATCTTTGCAGAGCAGCACGGGGAACTCAGAGGGAACTCAGGCTGTGGTCTGATGGACTGAGCTGATGTTGCCATCAAAAGCAACATCCCTCCAAGTTCCACCTGTTTCGTTGCACAGTTCCACCACTTTTACAGTGCAGCAGCTATTTGATAAAGTGGCTGGAAATGCTGATCCAGCACAATGCAAACTGCTCTGATTTGCCAGTTTATTTTTCATCTGGTTCATTTCATCGTTCTGGTTCACCATTTGGTCACACAACAGAAGGACACACAGAGACTGTGACCACTTCTTCTGGTGGCACTATAACTTTCTCTGAGTTTGAAGTGTGGGTCAGACTAGAACCTAAGCATGCGCTGCAGGTTTAGAAACTAGAAAACAGAATAAACTCAAAGACAGATTCTTTCCAGAAATATAAATCATAATGGGGCTCCATTAATTTATTGGAGGTCTATTAATTTTAGAGTGCTCAGATGGTAAGACTTGGTTGTGAAGCCTTTACCAGATGGTCCATCCAGGTCTTAATGCACATGCCAAAAATGACATTGAAAGAGCTTTGAAAGAGGACTACAGGACTATTAACAGGGTTATCAAACCTGCCTCATCATGGGAAGCCAATAAAGCACAATCAGTGTATTTGTTCAGGAAAAAGTTTAAAGGACAGTTTTCTCTGGCCCTATGTCAGGAAGGAAGCACCAGGGCAGAGACGAGGCTGGGCTGGACAGGGCCCTGAGCATCCTGGTCTAGTGGAAGGTGTCCCCTGCCCATGGCAGAGGAGCTGAAACTGGATGATACTTAAGGTCCCTTCCAATCCAAACCATTCTGTGGTTCTGTGGTTCTGTGGTCTTCCTCTGGCACATGAAAGCAGGGAAGTCAGAACAGCCAAGAACAGCAGATGAAGAAATCGAGCAGGCTTTTAATTGTGAAGCAACCATCCAGTGAAGTCTTTCACAGGACTATGGGGACTTTCTTATTAAAAGGTTTCTGTGAAACTGAGCTGTCTTCTAAGAGGTCCGTCTACCATGACCCAACCACAAGAAGCAGGCAGGATCCTGGTGACACCAAGGTATCATCTCTCTCTGTGGTGCAGTAGATTCCTGGTCCCACCAGGATACATGCCAAAGCTGGTATATACTGTAAAGCCACCTGGCAGGTCCCACAGGTTTCAGAAAGCAAGGGAAAGATGGCCAGCACAGAAAATAAAAGCTGTTCACAGTGCTGTTTGACAGGGCTGGGCTGAAGGTGCAGCTGGGTCCGAAGAGATCTGAGACCAGCATGAGTCATCTCTCCTCGTGGTTGCGCTACCAGGCTCCCTGCTCCTGCACAGCCCTGCTTCCCAGCTGTCCCTGGCATGAAGGGCAGCAGGAAAGTGCATCAACGGCACAGTATGCCCCAGGTCATGTCCTCCTGGATGGAGGTGCTCCTGTCTGAGGGAGCAGTACACACAGAATTTCCTCTGGGTCCTTTCTTCTTCTGCTGCCCTGCAGGAAAGTTGAAAGGGCACCTACCATAGCTGGAGCAGACAGAGGAGAACATGTCTGGGGACAAGAGGGGATGAGCCCTCTGATGTTAGGAAGAAGTCAGGTGGTTGATGAATGCCAGAGGATCTAGTCTGGCATCACAGGACATGGTGGGCTGTCACATCCCAGAAAGGTGGAAGAGGCAAGACTCTGTTGTTCTCTGCTATGAGTCTCGTGCAAGCTCTGTCAAGCCTTAAGGGCACACGGGGCTGCTCAAGCACAGTTGGGGATGTGTGGCTGCGTCCTTGCAGGTGATTTTGCCTGTGTTTTGAGGGAACTCCTGGGACAGGCCACCACTGTTCCTTCATCTGTGCATTCATCTGCGTGGGTAGGGAGAGACACCTTCATCTGCGTTGGGACTACAAGAGTCTTTGGGAGTACCTGGTGCCGTGCCGAGTCCTCACTCTGCAGGGGCCTTGCCCACCAGCTGAGATGGCACCCTGGCT
Source organism: Vidua macroura (assembly GCF_024509145.1). NCBI lineage: Eukaryota > Metazoa > Chordata > Aves > Passeriformes > Viduidae > Vidua > Vidua macroura. Next base: position 33,278,843 of record NC_071573.1, on the reverse strand, counting down.
GGTGAAAAGGAGCCAGTGACTGCTGGCTGGCCAGGAGCTGCCTGCCAAGAAGCATGGATACAGGGGGGATCTGCCACGTGGGGAATCTGAAAGGCAGTTCTCAGCACTAAGGCAGTGTGGCAATGGATTATATGAGCAGAGGGAGAAAAAGGACAGATGGCACCAGTCAAACTGATACTGTGGAGAGGCTCAAATGCACAGATGGATGGAGCTGCTTAACTGATTTGTCTGGTTGGCAGCACAGGCACTTCTGTTTGCCTTGGTGCAAAAGGTGTTTTGGTAGCAAATATCTCTGGGTCAGTTGTGCTTGGAATCAGTGAGAGGCAGGAGACTTTGCTTGCCCTTTTTTAAGTAAAAAATATTATAATATATATATATTATTACAACAATATAAGTAGTGACAATTATATATAGTGACTAAAGTTTTAAAAGGATCCTGCTACCTTCAGAGAAGTCACATCTGTGACTTCAGATGTGTGCAGGGCTGACTGCTGTGTGCAATGAATGTGGATGGGGGAACAGGATACCACTCTACCAAAGTGCATGTCAGCTGTGAGGCTCCACCTGCTTGAGCATGAACCAGGGCTGAAACACACCAGCCTGGGTGGCTGACAGCTGTCCTGCTTGCCACCAGACCTGCAACAGCTGCTGGACTGACACACAGATCTGTGGGGCATGGATGAGGATCTGGAGCACCGCTGTTCACGTGGCTGCTCCTGGCTAACACAAGCACTGAGAGTTTGGTGGTGAAACATTTCGATCCAAAGCAGGTTCTGTTGGGGCAAGAAAATCTTGAACATTTCTCCTTTCCAACACAGAGGTGTTTTCTCACTGTAGATCCTCTGTAGGAAGACGATCACTGATAGCCTGGGCAGCTCCAGTAGCATCACAGTGGTCCCTCAGCACACTTCTTTCTTCTCTGTATAGTTTATTGACCCACAACAATTCCACATGCACTGACACCAATGTCCACGTAAGGCCTTGCCCCACAGATCAGTCACCTGCAGTTAAATTAAACCTGTGAACACAGTAAAAGTCCCATTGTGCACATAATGAGTTTGGTATCAAATGAGTTTCTTCTGGCTGAACTGAAACATGCCTGTGCTCCAGCAGTGCTAGGCTGGTTTGACAAAGTCCGGGGGGACCACCTGCGAGTTTGCAAGCACCTTTGGTTCCATCTGTTTGCCAGCTGCATTCCACATGAAGAAGAGAGCTTGGGCTGCTGTTCAGGCCCTTTCCTTGTGTGGCATGTGCCTGTAACTGGGCTGCTGGGTGGGTGGGAGCCTGTGGGCTCACTGTGTGCTGGTTCCCAAGGTCCTCTGCAGAACCCCCAGTGGCTGTGCTCTTCAGCAGCAGCAGCAGCAGCAGCAGGTGCTGCATTCCATGGGGCTGGGACTATGCTGGCAGTGGCAGCAGAGCCAGCTGATGTTAATTCCTCCCTGAGCACTGGAGTTGGTAGTTTTGCAAGGCCAGGGAATAGGTCTGCCTGCAGGCTGAGGTGAGTTGTGATCCCAAGTATAGCCAGAATCCCAGGAAATGACAGTGATTTACACACCATCACTCTCCTGTCACTTCATTCCTAATGTAGCTCCTCCAGCAAATCTTGTCTTCAAAGTAACTGTATGTTCCCTCCAGGTCAGTCCCTTTTTGCCTGGGGGGGTTGAAGCCCTCCTGGATTCTGCAGAGCCTGAGGCAGACTTGGCCATCAGCCTGTGCAGCAGACCCTGTCCCATACAGGCCATATGCTGGGTCATAAGGAGGAACATTATCCCTTTTGTTTTTGGAGCTGCAAATGGCTGGAAAGCAGGTTTAAAGTAAACACTGATGCCCTCTGTGCTGAAAGGAGGAAGGGAGCTACCAAAGCAAATCCAGAGCTGGGTTCCTTGTCGGGACCAAGCTAATAATTTCTCCTGCTCTTAGCTCCTGAACCAGAGGGGCCTCAAGGGTGAGAGCTCTGCTTTGGTGAAGATACTGCGGGACTGGTGTCAGCACGGTGCTCCTCAGTGGCTGCTCTGCCTCTGGCTTGGCCCATATTGCCCTGCCTGGAGCACAGGGAGCTCTGGCACAGGTTCCCGGGAGGAGGCTGGGGCTGATGTTTCCTCAGGAATGCACGGCACAGGCTTGGGACCATCCCTGTGGAGGGTGGGATGAGCTCTGCAGGATGTGGGGGTATCCCTGTGTGTGAAACCAGTGTTGGCAGGACTGCTGCGCTCTGGGACCTACTGCTTCTTCTCCAGACAGGAATTGGAGCTGGAAACAGAGATAATTTTATATATCTCCTTTTAACACGATAGCATGTGACTCTACACTCAGACGTTGTACCTGGCGCACCGACGTTTTCCTTCGCCTCTGGCACACTCTGGAGACAGGATCTCTGCTCCGTGGTACTGCCTGCCTGGAAATGTGACTGAATCCCAAGGCTAAATCTCTCAACATATCTTCTTTGCATTCTTTAGGAAAGCAGCTGGAGAATGTTTACACACTGCAAACAGAATGTAGGACTCCGACTGAGGAACCACAGTCTGGTTCAACTGCATGGCAAATTTCTTGGCCATAAAATCTGGCATGCATCACAGAAGCCCTGTCTATGTACAGACCCACCTGGCATTTGTCTTAATTTCAGATCACATCTTAAAAAAAAATAAATGATGATGCCATTTCTTGTTCATATCAGACACAGTTGTCATTAGATTTGTTATTAAAAGGGGATTCTGGATCATGCCATTAAAAGCCTGTCTACTTTTTCATTGGTGTCTTCTCCCATTTATTGGTGTTGCAAGACATGTTCCTTCACCATGAACCTTGTTTACAACGACACTGCAGGCAGCAGGCTCAGCCACCCACTCCCAAAGCAGTACTTGTCAGAGAGAAAAGCCTGCTTTTTGAACAACAATAGAATCAAAAAATACACTTTGCAAAGTCTAGATGCCACAGTTAAGATGCCACATTTGTAGACATGTTGGACCTGTGCATTAATATGTGGGAAGAGGAGCAAAAGCAAACCAGTAACTTGGCATGGTTTGACTTTTAATACTCTCTGACCATCTGATGTTTAAGCTGAGGACAGTTTTTACAACATTCCTTTTACCGTGCTCAAGTTACCTCGTGCCTATGGCATGCAGACCACATCCAGGGGTGTGTAGTAACAGTTTAGTACCCAGCTTTAGGAGAGGGTGGTGGAAGAGGGAACAGAAAAGAATAAAAAAAACCCTGGTCCCTTGGAAAGATATTCCTGTGATGACCAATTTTATTCTCTCTCCTATAGCCAAAAGAAAACACATTTGACTCCAGTGTAGAATCCAAAATTATAAAAATAAACACTGGGACATAAAAGCTCCCAAAAGTCTATGTCAGGAAGAGGCAGATGAAAATTAAAGCTGAGCACCATAAACTGGGAAATTGAGAAGTATTTCAGAACTGCATGGATCAGCTGCCAGCAGGGGGTTTGCCAGAGGGGCTTCATCACCACCCCTGGATGGCAAAATGAGAGTTTTTCTGGAAGGCAGGTTTGTCAGAAACAACATGCTGGATTCAGCCTCTGCCTTTGTCAAGTGAGAGGATGAGTAGAGGAAGAAACTAAACCAGGCTGCTCGTGTTGGAACAGCGTCACAAAATAGGAAAAGACAGATTTGCAGGAGGAGGCAGAATCTTTACTCGGAGCAGCTTTTGTTATATCTGGAAAAGCCAAAGAAACTGTTGGGCTCAGGGATCTTCCTTCTGCAATCACTTTGAGGCATTTCAAGACTAGAACCCCAGTGCAGAAAAGGCAAGCCACAGGAGTGCCTTAACACTGCAGTGGAAGCCTGCACTGCAAGGAAACACTTGTTATTCCCAACCTTGCGTTCATCTTCTCTCTAATGTCAGAGGGAAGCTGCCATGGAGCAACCATGGGGCTCTGGAGTCAGCTGCACCCAAGGACCCTTTCCCATGCCAGGGAGAAAAAGTCCTTCAAGCCTGTAGCTTCAAGGAAGCTGTCAAAACTTCCTTGAAGTTGCAGAGAGTGCCTGGAGACCATGAGAGACTTACAGCATCCACATAGGTTTCATCATGTACAAAAAATGTCAAAACAATGCAATTAAGTTCAGCTGTTTAAATTCACTAATTAATGTTTGAAACAGTGGTAGAGCCTCAGATTAAGAATAAGAGGCTAAATAAGCCCAAAACCTTGTGGTGTAATGTCCATAGGCTCATAGGATAATTCAGGCTGGAAGAGACCTCTAATGTTACATGGAATTTTAACCCCAAAGCATAAATGTAAATTGAAAACTGTCAATAAGCAACCAGTTTGGGACAGTGCATCTCATGGGAGTAGTCACAAAAACTGCATCCTCAAACAAGGAATAGGTTGGAGGCAAGAAGACCATCCGGAAGGTAACACCAGATGCCCTACTCTCTTTGCCATGTGTCTTGCCATGTGTGTTGGAGATGGAGTATTGAGTGAGTTTCTTATTGATCCAGGGGAAGTTTGAGTCAGTTCCTATATTGCTGAAACTGCAAATGCAGAGGATCTCCATTCAGACATAGGGCAGAAAAGTCAAAACTGAAGTCTTGGTCACCCAAGATAGGAGCTAGGAGATGCTTAGATTAAATGAGAAACATGGTGGAACAAGATAATTAGTAGAGGAAGGTGATGAATGAAGGGAGACAGAGAAGTTCTAACACTGAAGGTGTGGTGCTGTATGGAGAAAGCAGCTTCCCTGGACACTCTGCAGCTTTTCTTTACTCCTTCTGGGGAGGAACCCATTGGGAAGGGGAGGAAATGCAGGATAGAGCTGTGGAGCTGTTGGGACCTGACAAGCACACGGCCACATTGGCAGAAAAACACTCTCAAGGTGAGCACTGGATCTTGCTTCACGCACTCAGTAATTCCCTACAAATCACTCTCACCATCTCCCCATCTGTACTTTCAGTGCAAGTGTGTGACTGTGTGTATTTTCACTCCCACACCTTTACTGTCTGCACAGGCTTTCCAAAAACACTCTTCCAGCCAGTGCTAAAGCCTGCTCCAAGCTCTCCGTGCAGCATTCCCTGAGTTTTTGATGTAAAGCCCTGGCTCTTCAGGGAATCAGGGCCCCAAGGGCACTAGTGGCTGTTACTGTCCTGTACCTGCCACCAAGCACCTGCTTATGGCCCACGACTTCATTTTCGCTCAGGACTGTGTCTCTCCTCCATCTGAGTTGTGTCAGACATGTTCCTCCTGCCCTGGGTGCTGCATGGATCTTGCTTTGTCTTCAGCCCTTCTCCTATTCCACACCAAGCTCTCTGAAGGGACTCTTGATTCTGGTTCTTCCTCTCACTGTGTCTGGGGCTCTTGATCGGTTCTATGCCAGCCCTGGCTCTGCCACTCATGCTGAGACTCTGGGTCTATGCCCAGTTGAGGAGGACATGGCTGGTCCTGTAGTCTTCCCAGCTCCTGGGTCATCATTCCCTGCTCATGCTGCTGCTCCCTGAACCACTGGGTTTGTTTTGAGTTCCCTGGCAATGTTTTACTTCACACAGGATTATCTTGTCTAAGTGAGAGGATAATCAGATGGAATCTCACCCCTGAAAACATGTGATCCTATCTGGACTTCCTATTCCTGTTGTGTCTTTCTTTCCCTGACTGAAGGAGGAGTTTGGATTTGCCCTTTCCTCTGTAAAATGCAGTCAAATAATTTGGGCTGAATCTCTGCCCTGCTACAGTTTCCCAACAGCACCAGTTAGAGGAAAATGACATGAAATTAGTTCCATGAGATAGAGAAAGGGGTAAGAAGGGGCATGAGACAAGTCTGGGGGACCTGTTTGGGAAGCAGGGAGCACACAAGTGCTGGCTGTGGATCCATGATCACACACAGCAGAAGACATGGAAGTGGCTTGTGTCCTTTCACACTAAGGTAGAATCAATGTTGTATTTTTGACAGGTAAGAAAAGCAGCTTTGGCCAGACCCAGTCCACGTACAAAACAGTTGTAATTTGTGCAGTTGAGTAAAACAGCTGCACACAAGACAGCTGCAAGCAATGGAAAGCAGAGTCTTGTTAATGTGTCACCAAGTCAGAATGGCATCAACTCTCTTTCTTCTATCACCAAACAAAGATCTTCAGGAGCCCCGGGACCTCTTTGTTGGTTGCACCTTCTCTTTCTCTGAGTGAGCTACAAAATCTGGTGTGCGCACATCCTGCCAAGAGCATTTGGACACACTGCTGCAGCACAGTGCACCTCAGACAGACACTGCAGGAATCCTCAGCTGACACTGCCAGCTCTGTGGCATCTCCCTGTCTAAACTGCCTTTACAAAAAAAAAAAAAAAAAAAAAAAAAAAAAAAAAAAAAAATGAGCCTCCCTCTGTGTGTCACATCTCCCTCCTGCAGGCATCAGAGCCACAGTGAGAAGGGGACTCTTCTGCCCTCTAACAGCAAGTCCAGCTCAGCAGCTCTGATGGACACAGATTTTCATGGCACTTAGACATAACTTGGAGAGAACAGAGAAAATTATCATTTAAGCACCAGCCTGCAAGCACTGATCAGATCTCCAGCTACTCTGCAGCAGCTGAGATGCCTGAGGGGTGGCTCCAATTGCTAAAGGAGCAAATCTACTTTTTCGCTCCTTGCACGATCCAGGCTATTACAGCTCCATAGAAGGTGATAGGAAATTACTGCTCGAAACAGAAGAGCTAACACCGTAGTTACCAAGTAATTTAATAATCCACCCCTCTCAACAAGTATCAAGTTGGCATCCTGAAAAGGAGCAGAAGGAAAGATTGCAGAAGAAAGTGTTACATGTGTGAAGTAAAAAGCAAACTCCTCCTTTCAGCATTATGTGTGACAGCAACAGCAGAGGAGTCTGACTGTTCTCACCAGGCATATTCAAGCCGTTTGAGCCAGGTCTAAGCAACCAAGTTGTTAATTCAATCAAGTCAGTCACAGACCTTGCACATGTGTTGGTCATTAACTAAAGCTGGTAACTGGTTAAAGGAGCACATTTGGGTTAAAGAAATAGAGCAATGTACATTTTAAGCAATGCAGTACGAGCAGCAGAGCCCCGGGAGCTGCAGAACAGTGATCCGTAATCTCATTTCTGATGGGGAGGCTGGATCTGTTTGCAGTTTAAATATTCAGCAGCACATCAATTAGAGTTTCTCTCCTTTGCTCTTAGAAGACTGGTGATGATAAAAATAAATTGTCCTTTAGTTCAACTTCAGCTTAAACTGTAACCCTAGAGGCGCAGCATTGTCAGGTGTCCCTACTTCACTCCTGTGTGCTTCCTTTGTGCCTGTCCCGGAATGAGCACTGAAATAGCTCAAACCATGGCACTGGGGCAGCACATTAGTGAAACATGGGTGGCCAGGTATGCTGCTGAAAAGGGAAAAGGTCTCTTAAGGTCACAGATTGTGGTGTTATTCTGCTCTGTGCCCTCGCAGCACTTAATGTCTGGGCGACACATAGTCTGGGCCATCAGCCACAGCAGGAGCCCTGTGAAAAGCTCTTTTGGATCTGCTCATCCCTACCTGCTGCTCTACAGCCCCTTGTCCCCAGCCCTTGGCTGCAGGGCAAGGCAGTGCCGACAGGCAGCTCCTGGCAGTTGGCACCAGTTCCAACATTTCCTGAGCCCAGACTCTTGCTATGCCTGCATCCCAACACCAAACGACCCTGTTTTCATGGTGAATGGCCAAACTGGAGCTGCTTTAAAGCTGAGCATGTTCCAGGGCAACAGCTTGGAGAAAGGCTTGAGATGATGCATCAGCACCTTCCAACACCCAAGAGTATGGAGGAGGCTGGTGAAGGAGGGAGGGCACAGACAGAGAGGAGAGAGGTACAGAGGGTGAAAATGCAGTGGGAGATAACTTAGAGCAAGCTCTCAGCAGCTCCACTGCTGTACTTCTTCAGTTGTAGCCTTTGCAGGGTGCTGGCCCTGCTTGCTGTGTGATGCTCTGCCCCCTGAGCTTAGGACACAACCTTCTGGGATGTGTTACCCTCCTGGGCCCAGTCTGCCCGGAGCACCTGCTGCAAGGGAAGCAGGCTCATGTCTTGTCCCCAGGTGTGAGGAGGGTGTGAAGGGACTTGCAGGAGAAGGTCCTGCAGGGACCCCAGGCAGAATCAGCCCCTTCTCCCACTGCTTTGAATTTAACTGCCCCATCTCATCCTCAGTCTGTGCAGCAGAGGCAGCAGCACCTGTGACCCTGTCAGGTGTTGCACATTCACTCCTTTGGCTTTCACATCAGTCCCCAGAGCACACGGGGCTGGACCCTGCAGAGTATGTCATGGCCCCCAGCATGACAGGTGCAGCCTCTCTGCATGCCAGCACTGCAGCTCTCATCAACTCCTTGCCTTTGTCCTGGGAAAACACCTCTCCAGGTGGAGAAAGGGACTTTGGGGGGAAACATTTTCACTTTTTCCATTCTTTGCAGATCACAGGTGAGCAGGTGGCCCTCACCCACCTTTTCACCCCAAAGGGCACACCTCCCTGCTTGCATCCACCCTGAGACACATCTCCCTTTCAGACAGCCTTTCAGCCTCTCTGCACTCCCTGCTCCAAGGGCATGGCTTGACACAAACCACACCAGAACACACTGAGCTGGTGCTCAGCAGCCAAGCTTGGTGTCCTTGGATGCCCTGACACAGTGGGACACCCCCGCTCTTCCAGAGGCCTCTGTCACAGTCTGGTGGGTCTGGCTGGTGACCAGCTCACACCAGGCAGAGTTTGCTGCAGGACCTTCAAATGAGAAATGAGAGTGCTCTCACTGTACTGTCCCCACAGCCTCCCTTCCTAATGTAGTTGTCCCTCTCCAAAACCACAGCAGGAGGAAAGGACTCCAAAAAGATCAGGTGCCCTGTGCTGGGTCCGTTTGAAAGGGATGTGTTGTGGGCACACAGGAAAATTTCTTTGGTTATACCCTAAATGGAGAGTTCCACTGTGACTTTTGACACCTTTCAGCAAGGTCTCAAAGTCCAAAGAGGTGGCTGTATGAAAAGCCACGGGAAGTTGAGCTCCAAGAGCAGAGGCTGCTTTTCAAGCTCATGTTGCCGCTTCTTGGTACATAGCTGCTCTGAATGAGCAAACTCCAGAGGAAAGATGAAATTTGAAGATCTCTTGGTGGAAACTGGGGGCTTTGGCAGATTCCAGATTTTGATTTTGGCTATCCTCTGCCTCCCAAGAATTAACCTTCCCATGCATTTCCTGCTGCACAATTTTCTTGCTGCTACCCCCTCTCATCACTGTGCAATTCCACACCAAGAGGCATTTGTGAATCTCACCATGGAGGAAGTTCTGCTCATCAGCATCCCTCGGAAGCCCGACGGCACTTTCAGCTCCTGTGAGATGTTCTCACAGCCTCAGTTTCACCTGCTGCTCAACTCCTCTCTGCAACCAGAAAACAAATCCATCATCCAGCACTGCCAGCATGGATGGGTCTATGACCGCTCGCAGTTCACCTCCACCATCTCCACCCAGGTAATTCCTGGCCTGTGATCCAGCCAAAATGGAAATTAGCTCTGTGCTTTGAGGAGAAGATGGAGAGGTGTTTGCTGAGTGCACAGCATGCAAGGGGAATCTGTGCATTGTAACCAGTGGACAGGACCTGTTCAGAGAAGATGTCCTGGGAGGGGGAAGCTCTCTTGAAGCTCAGTATTACGAGCTAACATTTATTAATATTATTTTTGTGAGCATCTTGTCTTGCTTAGATTGATGTCAACATTACTCATTATAATAATCTTATTTTCTCCAGATGATTGAGAGATTCGGGAGGGGGTGAGATGGCAGGGGAAAGACACAGATATAGGATTTTCTGTGTGTGGGCCACATGATATTTGCACAGGATTGCATCCTGTCAGGGTTTCACATTAGCTTTTTATATCCTTTCTTGGTTTTCCAAATACTTTGTAACTTCTATTCCCTTGGCCACCCCTCCTCACTGATCTTCACCTTCCTTCTCTTCTCCCCAGTGTTGTGCTGCCTCTCTTCTCCTACCACCAATATATCTCTGCCAAATCAAATGTTCTCTCTGAGGGTCTTCCACTGAGATGGAGCTCATAACTAGCCATAACCTCAAGCCTGCAAAAGGTCCCTGCCCATCAAATATTAACCACCCACATTCTGAAACACTTTTCCAGGGCTAGCAGTGATACCTCTGGGTGTTAATGCTTTACTTTCCTTGGGAAACAGTCCAAATCACACAAGGTCTCAGGGATGGGGAAATTTGGTCAGGCAAAAGGGGCACAGTTGGGTTGGAAAGTAGTGTTGATTGTCTCTGTGGGAGCAGGGACAAGTCTTAGCCTAGAGCTGGTGTTTCCTTCCCACCACCCAACCACTCCTGCTTTCATCAGGCACAGAGGTGAGGGTCGTGTGTGCCCTGGCTCTGTACCTTATTTCTGCACTGAACTGGGGAGAAAGATGTGAAGCAGTCCTGAGGGAAAGGGTAGAAGGAGGTACACGAGGCAGCATGGAGCCTTGTGATGCTGCTCCCATGGGCCAGCAGCCTTGGGACCCGTTCAAGGGACCAGGGCTTTCTCTGGAATTCTGCTTTTGTAGCAGGAAAGGTTGCTCAAGGTCTAGCTGGCCTCATCAGAGAGGCTGCAAGTCTGGTTTGATGATTAAATTTTGCCACGTTTGCACACAGAGAAAATTAACTCTGAGGCTTCGCCACAGCATTCTGTAGAGATTAGTGATTATTTGCACTTCCAAGAAAGTAAAATTATGTTCATTAACTTAATTAGGATGATTGTCCAAACCAACTCTTCAGTAAGAAATCAATAGGTTAGTATTACGAGTAAGTATTTGACCTTACTTCCCTCTGCCCTCCTTCTTCCCTGCACAGACAACTTCCAAGAAAACTGGTCAGGGCAAGAGGAACTGGTTATCATCACAACATTCCCCAGTGTTGGCTGAGGGGTGTGACAGCACACTGCAGTGGGACACCCTGCCCAGCTCACCACAGCAGTCTCAGGGGCACAACAGAGGGAGCTGGGGGAGACTTGCACCTGGGCAGGTCTTGCAAAGGTCAGGGGAAGAAAATGGGGAACTCTCCATGCATGGTACCCAGGAAAGTTTTCTGATGCCCAATCATGTCCTGGGCTGCATCAGGCACTGCATCACCAACCAGTCAAAGGAGGAGATTGTCCTGTTCTGCTCTGCACTGGGGCAACCTCACCTCGAGTCCTGGGTGCAGTTTTGGGCACCACAGTATAAAAGAGACAGTCAGCTATTGGAGAGCATTCAAAGGAGAGCCACGAGGATGGTGAAGGGTCTGGAGAGGAAGCCATATGAGGAGTGGCTGAGGTCGATTGGTCTGGAGGAGACAGAGGGGAGGCTTCATTGAGGTCTTCAACATCCCCACAAGGGGAAGTGGAGGGTCAGACATTGATCTTTTCTCTGTGGTGACCAGTGACAGGAGCCATGGGAATGTCCTGAAGTTCAGTCAGGGGAGGTTTAGTCTGGATATCAGAGAAAAGTTTTTCACCCAAAGGGTGGTTGGGCACTGGAACATGCTCCCCAGGGCCGTGGTCACAGTACCAGCCTGACAGAGCTCCAGAAGCATTTGGACAACAATCTCAAGCACTTGGGGTGACTTTTGGAGTGTCCCGTGCAGGGCCAGGAGTTGGACTCGATGACCCTGATGGGTCCCTTCCAACTCAGCATCTCCTACGATTCTGTGATTCTATGAAGTGTTCACAGGGAGGCTGTCACAGTGGGCATGGATAACTGGGACTTTTGTAAGATGCAGATTTCCATTTTCCAAGACTCTGGCACTGTCTGATGGGCAGTTTAGTGCAGGATTCCACCCATCCACCAGACTCAGCAGACAAAAACTGCAAGACACAATGTCTGACCACTGGAATGAAGGAGCCTGAGAAGGCAGCAGAGACTGAGTTGGGCACTAAGTGTCATTTTGGCCTTGTGTTTCAGTGGGACCTTGTGTGCGAGCAGCGTGGGCTGAACCAGGCAACAGCAACCTTCTTCTTCATCGGCGTCACGATGGGGGCCGTGGTGTTCGGGTACCTTTCCGACAGGTTTGACCCCTCCCAGGCTCCTCCTCCGGGGCCTCAGCTTCACAGAAAGAATTCCACACACATGTGACCTTCAGAGGGGTGGGGAAAGGAGAAAAGGCAATTGCAAAGGCAGAATCCAGCCTCTCCCTTGGAAATTGGATTCAAACCATACGGGGAAGCCATGCAGGAATCCTGGATCCGTGAGCCAGTAAATGCTTCCCGGACCAGAGAAGCAGCTCTGGCCTTGGTTAGGAGTCAGATGCACTGCTGACTGTGGTCAGAATTGCTGCAGGAACAATAAAAAACCAAATCCAGACAAAAAAAAAAAAAAAAAAAAAAAAAAAAAAAAAAAAAAAAAAAAAATCCAGTCTGCAAGACCAGTTGCACTCCAAAAATTAGTAAGCTGATTGATACAAAGCTGAACAAAAAGGCTAAAATAATTAACTCCTTGCAAATTATACACAAACTGGCTAATGACACCCAAGTGAGGGGCTCAGAGCAAATGCTTGCCATAGCTCAAAAGAGTCTCCAGTAAGCAAAATCTGACTCTGTCATTCCTAGAGAATCGGGGTAAAGGAGATTTTTTCGAGCAGGAAAGTATTTATTCCTCAAGGAAGAGCTGAAGCAATGAAGAAAGCAAATAAATCTGCTCTGTCTGGTTAAATGTTGGGATGTGACAATATAAACCTGAAAAATAAATCCAAGTAATAATCTAGAAAGGACATCAGATAAGAAACGAAATATTTTTGTCAACAGCAAAACCAGGAAACCCATCAGAGGACAGAGAGTCCAGACACACAGTTGAGATGTGCTATTCTCTGTACACTATTCATTACTGGGAAACTGCTTCCTGATTTCCCTCCTCTGGGAGGAATTAGAGTACAGCAAGCTGCAAAATCACTGCAGAGGGGAGCCTGAAGTGTGAAGGACCCAGAGACTTTAGTGCTGCAGATGGGATTTTTTACATCCATATCTTTACCCATGGGTACATGGGTATACTTGTACAAGGACTCAAGACAGCTGCATGATTTTCAAACTGTGTGCCTTGGCTTTGTATCTATAGTCGTTTTATAGCACAGCTGGAGGGAGAGAAATTCAGAACTGAGAAAAGGAGTAGGACAAAATATGGCAGAAAATAAAGTAACACAAGGTAGCACAAAATGAAAAGTAATTTGTTTCACAAATGGATTGTGAGAGGGAGAAGCCTGCAGAGGATCAAGGCATAAAAGGAGCATCTGGAAATAAAAAGACTGTAGTGTGAGACATAAATGAGTCTTGCTCATAGTGGAAGAATGTGTAGAGGCAGGTGCTGGAGCTGGAGCTTTGAAATAAGCTGACAGAAGAAGGCAGAGAGAAATACACCAAAGGAACACCAGTTAAATGCCAGGAGCAGGAAGATGCTGTTCTGGAACCCTACAACATCTTGGGGATAGAAAAGCTTTTAACTGGTCTCCAAATAAGATCTCAGGAGTGCCAGGCAGCCTGACCTCCGTCTGCACCAGGCAAATTGGCAGAAACTCCTCTGAAAGGTGGAGACAGAGCCCCAGGGGGAGGTGGGACACACCATTGAAGAATCAGCTGGGGCTTTCCAAAAGATCCAAGCCTTACAAATGTACAGGATTTCTTTGCACCGATCAACAAGCATGTCAGCAGAGGAGACACCATCTCAGTCTCCTTGTCAAACACTCTTTAAGAAACTAAGCTGCCCCAGGGTGAGAAGGAAGGTCTCAGCATGACTAAATAAGTAAAAGCCAGGAAGAAGAGAGGAGATGCAAGTACTCCATTATGACAAGGGAGCAGCCTGTGCTTGGATTTTTGTGTTTTTCAGTGCATTTATAAATAATCTGGGAAGGGAGCAAGTGAGGAGGTGATGCTGAGACTGTCAGAGATGAGGTCAGCGTGTGGAGACTTTGCAGAAGGAGCTAAAGGACTCTGTGACTGGATGAGAAGATCAGAAGACAGAATTTCAGGGCAGATTAATCTAAAATAGAAAAATAATTTAAACCTCTCATTTAAAATGGAGGTTCTGAGCTGACCACAGCTACTCAGTAGGAAGATTTTGGCATTATGCAGCTAAACACAATTTTGCTCTAGGCAAACATCCACACAGCAATGAGTAGTGGCTAGGGAAGCAAGAGGAAAATTAAGAATCATTAGGTTAAACCTCAGATGTCACCCCCCACATCTCCCCTATCATCTCTTTAAAGTTGACCTCTCACTAGCAACCTTCCTTTTCTCTGGCAGAGATGAGATCCCACTTCTTTGTGTTAACAGTGAGGCAGAGATTTCATCTCTGGTGCTCCAGGGGGAAAATCATCTGGCATTTTCCTACTGTTTAAGTTCAGGTTTTTACTAAGCCATTACAGATATTTGGATTTGAGAACTACTCTACTGACAAATTTTACCCAGGTAAACCCTCCAAAAACCTTCACTATGAACAAATATAGGCAAAAATACATATATATTGTTTCTGTTATTGTCTGTCCTCTCCAAAGACTCTTTTGTACCTTGTCCTTGTACTGAATTGGTTCAATGATGCTTTGGCAGACTTCCAGATTAATTTTTTTAATGAAAATGTCTTTTTTATTAATTTTTATGCTTGTGCAGTCTGCTTCTTTTATTGTATTTTCTACAATCTTTCAGAGGTTGTGCTTTCCTACCACTCTCTTTGAAGACAATTTTAATGGCATTATTTCTAGCAGCCTCCCTATATCCTGCAGTTCAATCCTGACAGCTCAGTCCTGGTTTTCCTGGCAAGTAGTGTGCATTTGCTGAGAGTCTGGTAATGGTTCCTTAAATAGCTGCCTTGACTCCTGCAGGAAATATGGTTTTATATCCTCCTTACTGTATTTTCAAGGAAAATCTTCATTTACAAAATATATCTTCTTTTTTGGGCAGTTACCCATTGGAATCTGGCTCCAGCTCTGGTGGGTTTCTGTGTGCTTCCTGTTCTGACCCAGGGGCATCAAGATGTCTTTTACAAAATATCTCAGCTTAAATTTCAAAGCAGATCTGGCAAACTCCCTGTACCCAAGCCACAAGTTGGGGGGTTTTGCTAATAGATTCATTTATCAGCTGCTGACGGAAGTAATTTTTGATTATTTTTGGGAATGCTACTGTGGCATTATGTCCTGGCATGCCACTTTTTTCCCCTGGAGCAATCATTTCTGCCACCATCCTTCTCAGGTGGCCACTGGGAGAGCCCTAATGCTGGGATCAGAGCAGGATTTCAGTCCTTGTGGGCTGAATATCACCTGCTGGCAGGCTTAATCTACTATTGCTGCTTGAGCCTAAGCTTTCCAAACATGCAGTGCTGATGTTCATCAGGAGACCAACACCTTGTGCTCCAGTTTGATTTTTAGATTTTCATAGGTTGTGTACAAATACATGCAGACATATTTCTCTGTCTGTGAGAGTGTATGTGTGTGTGTGTGTGTGTGTGTGTGTGTGTGTGTGTATACACATGCTTTTGTGTGCATTTGATGTTTTGTATTTCTCCACACTCTCCACACAGGACTCTGGACAATGGGGTAAGGAAACCCCAGGGGAACAATATACTAGCAGATTCCTCTGAAACCCCTTAGGATTTCAGGGCTGTTTGCACACGAGGGCAGACAATTGGATTCCTTCATTTTTCCTCCAAGGAGCAGGGTGAAAGTGTCATGGCTTTGTCTCCTTCTTGAGAGTGGTGGCAGTGGCCAGTCCTGAGTAAGCCGTGGGAGAAGGACATTGACACTGGAGGGAGCAGGGTGTGACAGCAACACAGGATTTGAAGGTGACATCACTGCTTTTGGTGGTGGTGTTGGCCAGGAGAGCCAGATTTGTTGTTTTGAGCAGTGCTGGTCTTTCCACCAGAGACTCCCAATGTTTATGGGGTGGGCTCTGCATGGGATTGCACCACTGTGGCACCAGCTTGATCCAGAGCCATTTCCTCCTCTCCAGGATGCTGCAGCCTTTAATTTTCCTCTAAAATCTCTGGTTTGCCCATTTCAAACCCTGCTCCCATGACAGGTTTCCAGCCACTGTAACCCAGCCTGTGCTCGTGGCAGGTTTGGACGGAAGACCATGCTCCAGCTGTCCCTGGTGTGCTCCTTGGTTTTTGGGATGCTGAGTGCCGCCTCCGTGTCCTACACAATGCTGGCCATCACACGGACCCTCACCGGGGTGGCCCTGAGTGGCCTCTCCCTGATTGTCCTGCCTTTGGGTGAGTGTGGGGGGGCTGTGGCTGTCAGGGACTCCTGGCAGGTAGGGGGTGGGAAGGGATTTGTCTGCCAGGCAGGGCAGACTTGGTAGGAACAGGGGTCTGGAAATTGCTGTGTGTGCAATTTCCCTCTTGCAAGAATCCCAAATCACTAATTGCTGTTAGTCTAATTAATATTTAACAGTCTACTCAAAATACAACAACCACTTGTTAATACTTCTGTTGCAACAAGCTACCCAATTCCTGTTAAGTGTCATCAGTAACACAATAAAAGCCATACTCCAAAGTCTCTGCCCCTTTCCACTCGTACAAAGTTCTCACCGTTCAAGCACACACTGTTAGGACAGTTCAGCAGCATTGCCCTGTCCTCAGCATGAGAGGATGGTGTGTCATGTGCAGGGTGTTTCTACTTCCCCAGTTTCGAGTTTGCTCACAGTTTTCCTAAGGTGCCAATCTGTATTTTACAATGAGAAGAACTACCAAAATTTTTTTTTTAAAATCACACAGAGCTAGGCAAAACTGAAGCTGAAGAATTTAGGTAATTACATTATAAAAACAAGCTCCAGATTTCAGGATATCCAGTAAACCACTGGATAATTTTGTAAATACAGTTGGGATATACTGGGCAAAAAGTATTGTACCCAAGAACAATTAACATTTGCAGCAGAAATTTCCAGGATTTTTGCAGATCTAGTCAAAATCAAGCTAAAATGGCTTCAGTATTGGAAAAGCCCACACAAGACCTGACAAATCCCAAGGCCTGCTGTGTTTGTTTATTGCTATGAAGGTTGATTCCTGCAAGTCATAATAGAGTTTGGGAGGGGGATTTCTGATTGTTAGAGGTTGTAGCAAGATGTCCAAACCTTCAGAGGAAAACTGGCTTTTAGTTCACACACACAGACAAGGAGACCCCCATCTGGCTTTACACTTTTGCTACTGTCTGCTCTGGGTGGACTCCATGTGAACAACAATTCTTCTCAATATATTTCTTTAATCTGAAATAATGAGTGGACAGAGAAATGGGAAACTGTGCAGGCAAGATGGTTAGGGGGAAAAAAATCTGGTTGATGAAGAAGACTAAGTGAATGCTATTGAATGAGATAAAAAAAATCTCTATCACCATGAGTGGTTTTAGCACTGTTCCTTAACACATGTCCAGTATTTCTTTTCCTAAAGTTTTATTTTAGTGGCTTACAGTTTTGCAACAGCTTAAGTACTGTGGCTGAATATTTTAAATGTTCCAAATATCGGCCTAACAGTGGAACTTTGTGAAGGAGAAGACCAGGGATCCCTTGCTTTGCCCTTGTTAAAAAGCCCTGCAGACCCTCCCTTCCTGGAGAAGTCCTGCATGTCCCAGCTGGATGCTGCCTTCCTCTTCTAGGGATGGAGTGGGTGGATGTCCAGCACCGCACCTTCACCGGGATCCTGATCAGCATCTTCTGGAGCATTGGGAACATGTTGCTGGCCCTGGCAGCGTACTTGGTGCGGGAATGGCACTGGCTGCTGGTGGCCGTGACAGGACCTTGTCTCCTGAGCATCGTCTGCCTGTGGTGAGTGCAGCACCAGAAAGGAAGCACACTGGGATTTGCCTCCTCTGTGGATCCTAGGATTTGCTCGACAGCCTCAGGACGAGCAGGACTCATCTGTCTCCTGTACCAGGATTGCCCAAGTGTGGCAGCTCTGGAAATATGGAGTGGCCTGGGTTTTGCCTTTCCAGCAAGACCAGGAGCCAAGGTTATGTCACAGTTCTGGGGATAAGGAGGAGGCAGGAATGAGGCTGAGGCATTAGGATGACAGGTGGAATCAGGATTTGGTGCTGTCAGCTCTGTCACACGTGCCTCAGAGTAAAGAAAAGAGATTCCAATAAAGGAACACTCAACCAGATCCAGGCTTTAATCCTTGGTAAACTCAAGATAAAACATTTATCCATTCTCTGTCCCCACCTCACTGGGAAGGATACTTTTGGCACCAAATTTTCCATGAAAGCCACTGACACCTTCAGGCTCAGTCAAATTCATTTATCTCTGCGCTTCCCAAGGCTTTTCTCAGGTATGTAACCATCCTGATGGGCCAAATACACCTGCTTTCTATGGGCAATTTCCCCCTTTAGCCTTATTTAAGAATACCTGACATCTCCTAAGCCTTAAAATGGGAGATGGTTCATTTAATCAAAGAAACTTTAATTTTTCCATCTTTTTTTTTTTTCATGTGTAGTAATACAAATTAGAATACAGAGTTGATTCATTGACAGTCTAAAGAGTAACTTCTGGTATTTCACTGATCAAGTCCAACACAACTAAAATACGTGTCCTGCTGACTTTTTAGTTCAAGTTGTTTTGCTCTCTTTCTAGGGCAACCAGCCGTAAAAAACTGAGTCCTTGGAAGTGCTGAAATTCACAGATGCATTTGGACCCACCCTTTTCATCATAACTGTTTGATTTTTCTTCTTATGTTACTATCTTTTATGGAGATTAGTTCTCCAACAAATTATACTCTAGTCTTCAAGCACCCGTAAGGTCAGTGATTGCAGAAAATTGAAAGTCTCTGAAATATGGAATTAAAATCTAATTTAGCACTCGGTAGATATTATTGACACAATGTCAGAACTCAGTGGAGACATGAGGCAACCAAAAGACGTGGTATTACTCTCTAGAGACAGTGGCAATGAGTGCAAAACGCCATCTTTTCTTCTTTATATTTCCCAAGGTTGTAAGCCTGTCGGAAGGAGATGAAAACTTTCAACAAGACCAATTCTCCAAACATTTTTGCTCTACACATAATTTTCAATTCCTGCTTGAATAGTGACAACACTTGCTCATTAGTTTTACTGTAATCTGATTGAGGGCACATGAACCTCAAACATTGGATTGTAGGGATCTGGTTTGGACCATTCTAGTGGGAAACTCCAGTGTACAGAAGGCTTTGATTATTGTGAAAACCAAATCATTTTAGCAAGTAACAAAGTATATATAGAGCTCACTGAATCCTTTCTATATTGGGGTTTTTAATAGCTGACAATTTCAAACTTTAAAGAGCCCCAGAAGGCACAAATGTGTAAATAAAAACTCCCTGGGGCCAGTTTTAATTGGTAAGAGTTTGAAACTTCAGCTAGCTCAGCCTTTAGGGGTAGAAGAGCCTGTACCTGTCAAAAGGGTGCCCCACTACTCTTCCCATGCACCACAGTTGTTATATTTAGCTGAGGTGGAAGTCTCATGGAGAAGATGCTAGAGCTATGGATATGGGGTGGACAACAGGCAGCTCCAACAGGAACAATCTCCTCTCCTTGCACCTGCAGGTGGGTCCCAGAGTCTGCCCGGTGGCTCATAGCCAAGGGCAAAGTGAAGCAAGCCCACAGGCACCTGCTCACATGTGCAAGAATGAATGGAAGGAAAGACTTTGCTGTCTCACCGGAGGTAAGGAACTGGAGATCCAGACATGTTCTTCTTTCCCCACTTTGTCTCTCTCTGTTTTACTTGTTTGATACCTGGAGCAATGCTTAGCCTGCAGCATATTCTATAGGGCACTGTGGGCATTTTTCTCTAGAAAGCAGAAATTCACTACTAAAGATGAAGCACCAGCTCAGCTCCCATAAGGCCAGAAATTCTGTCCATTAGATGGAGTGTCTTTCCACATGTTTTTGCCTTGGCAAGAGGCCTCAGTGGACTGGACACTGGAGTAAATACACAGTGAGTAGAACTCATTAACTCTGCTGGTACTTACTTCTCAATCAACTGCCAAAAAGCTTTTTGGACAAGTAGTCTCTTCTTCTTCACACGCAGTGAAGGAGAACTTCTTCTCAGTGCCTGACTTCTAGGCATTCTATATTTATATAAGTAGATGGATAAATAATTACTCTTTAAATGAATGCACTCCTAATAACAAAGCATGAAGCTCATTGCTAGCTTTTCATACAACAGCAGGCAGCCACATGGGAAAGAGGGTGGAACTGGCCAACACTGACTTTTCCATCTGCCATTTCTCTACAGACCTCTCTGCTACATGGGGCATGTAGGTGAGAGGGAAGAAGAAACCATGAGAAGAAAAAGAGGTCTAAAATAGTAGG
The DNA here is from genome assembly GCF_024509145.1 of Vidua macroura. Taxonomy (NCBI): domain Eukaryota; kingdom Metazoa; phylum Chordata; class Aves; order Passeriformes; family Viduidae; genus Vidua; species Vidua macroura. The sequence continues at coordinate 33,258,619 of NC_071573.1, read as the reverse complement.
CAATGTGTAAAGTTGTAGGAAGACATGCCTCTGAAAATGTATGTTCAGAGAATGGTTCTGCAAAGGGAATGTATGGAAAATCCAAGGTGGATCTGAAGCTGGGAAGGGCAAAGTCCCCAGCCTGTCTGGGGTCCGCATCCTAACAGTACAGCAGCTGAGCTACTTTTTTCTTTCCATCTCTGCCAGGCCCTCACAAGGATGGCAACAGACAAAAACATGAGAGGGAGCTACTCCTGCATCAGCTTGTTCAGGACCCCGGTCCTGAGGAAAATCTCTCTGTGTTCTGGTGTGGTGTGGTAAGCAGTGTCACTTCACAGAGGAGAGGGGAGAATTCATCCTGCAGTTCCCAGAGGGATTTCCCTCAGTCCCATCTCCACCCGCTCCTTGCAGGTTTGGTGTTGCCTTCTCTTATTACGGCATGAGCATGAACCTGACTGGCTTTGGGCTCAGCATCTACTTCTCCCAGTTTGTCTTCGGCATCATTGAGATTCCAGCCAAGATAGTCATGTACGTGCTGGTGAACCGAGTTGGCCGGCGGCAGAGCCAGGCGTGGACACTCATCCTGGCCGGAGCCTGCATAGGAGCCAACATCGTCATTCCCAAGTGTGAGAGGCTCTTCTGCTAAAGGGGGAGGAGTCCATTTTGTGCAGTGCTGGAGAAGGAGAGCTGTGGATTTGTCCACAGGCAATTCTGTGTAGAGAAATCCTCCACATGAAGGGTGTCCATGAGACAAGGTCACTAATGCGGGCTAACCCTAATATTGGTCACAGCAGATTGTTTCCAGTCACTGTCAAGTGACTGCTAAAGGGTCCAGCAATGGCAATGCACAGTGCCTATTTCAATTATAGACTTTGTCCAATGGAAACTGTCAGGACCTATCCTGTCATCAGTTCAGCTCTCACTTGGGCTAATACATACTAAACCTACAAACACAGCCTTTGGTGACAGCAGCTCCAGGGCCATGAAGCTCCTTGTTTTGTGTGTGGGAGGACTGAACTTTCTCCCTTCTTATACCTGTAAGTTTCTTCCTAGAGGCAGCTCATTGTCATAAATGCCTGTTCTTTCCCCCAGCCTTCACCTCCCTACGTTCAGTAGTGGCCATTGTGGGCAAAGGTTTCTCAGAAGCTGCCTTCACCACCGTCTTCCTGTACACCTCGGAGCTCTACCCCACCATTCTGAGGTAAGACACGCCACCCACCTGAGCACAGCCCCAGGGCCTGGCTGCGGTGCTGCCCTTGGGCCTTGGCCGTCAGCACAGTAGGATGTGCTGGTGACTACACTGCAGCACTGGCCCCTCGCCTCTGGAACTAGCAGGTTCTAGGGATTCTATATAGGGATTCTATATATAGGGATTCTCACAAGGGAGAGGCAGAAAGCCACCCCTTTTTTCACCTGAGTGGTTTGGTTGTGCTGACAGGAAGATGAATGGAAAGGTGAGGAGTATTCTGTGTGGGAAGATCTTTGCACTCCATAAAGCACCTGTGCTTAGTAAAGTCTTCATTCCCTGTCATAATCTGTCAGGAACTGTTAAAAGGACCTGAAAACAATAACTTGAAATATCAAGTTTTACAAGGGACACATACTATCACACATTTGAGAGTCTTTTAGACATTGGATGATATTAAAGCAGGGAATAACCAGCCTTTCAGGAGGAAACAAAGAGCTTATTTGACATACCTGGGTAATGGTAACATAACACTAGATTTAGCATTTGCACAGGTGGGGATATAGCTGAGTCTGGTGGAGGGAATCACCTCACTGACTTCTTTGTGCAAGTCTGAAAAAACCCTCATGAATCACAGCAGGCCTTATGGCTTACTTCACTTCTGTCCCTTCCTGTCCAGAGTACCCTCCTCTGCCATTTAGTCCTTTAGCTTTCAAGGATCTGTTGCGTGCAGGGAATGATTCACATTTAAACCAAAGTGGTCACACTGATCTGCTACTTCTTATCCCAGATCAATTTGTATCTTTCATGCTCAAACACATTGACAAAGACAAAATTGTTGATTCCTTCTGCAGTACTTGTTCCATATATGCACAAGCAGGTCCTGGGATCCTTGTCATGAGACGAAATGCTATCTATCCCCTCAAAATTAGGTCTTATTTCTGGTCTCCTCTCCAAGGTCTCATTCCTTGGACCAAAAATGCTCACAGGTATCTCTAGTGTATGCCATCTGAAGTACCTGGGAGAAGGAGGAGCTTAGGTTTGCTCTAAGCAGGTTGGAAAACTCACTAGTCTTACTATTAGAAAATGCTGTCAGGGTTTTAGACATTTAAAGTGGAAACAGCTTTAGAGAAGGTATTCTTAGTGTGGAATTTCAGCTTCTTTCTCACAATAGACATAAATCTATTTCTCACAGTAGCTACAGTTCATGTCTGGGAAATATGATGATTTTAGGAAGATATGAAGAAAGAAAAGAAAAAAATGGCAGAGGGAAAAGCTGGGGGAAAAATGCCTCAGCACTTAGATAAAATTGCAGGGAAGAGGGCAGAAGTCTGACATGACACAAGTAGCCCTATCTTTCCCATGGTGGTCTGCACCTTTCCAGGCAGAATGGGATGGGCTACACCTCCTTCATGGCACGCCTGGGAGGGGCCCTGGCCCCGCTGGTGTTCCTGCTGGACGAGGTGTGGCGGTCCCTGCCCGAGGTGACCTACTGCGGTGTCGCAGTGTGCAGCGGCACCGTGGCCTTTCTGCTCCCGGAGACGCTCAACGTGCGCCTTCCTGAGGGCATCGAGGACATCGAGAAGCCACAGTGAGTCACCTCCATCCTGCCCTGCACCCGGCACGTGGATTCTGATGGGGAGAGGGGACATCCCTCTCTGCTGCCTGCAATTTCCCATCTGTGGGTGGCAGGGGAAGAAGGGACAACCCAGTGGGGCTGTTGGCCTTCCCGCTTTTCTGTCCATCAGCCCAAAGATGATTTTTTGCCTTCCAGAGTAAAAGTGCCACCAGAAGCCACCGCTCCTGAGGGCATGCCACTGCAGGCTCTCCTGAAGTGAGGAACCCCATGGGACAGCCACCGTGAAGGACTACACAAACTGAGCTGTGCTCTGACATGCCAGGGAAAGAGCCTTTGCTGCCCACCGATCTCACTCCCAAGGGAAGTGGAACTGAGGACCCTGGAGGAAGGAGGCAGATCAGGACACCAGCTGGCAGGAGTTAACCCACTCTGTGGTGTGGCCAGCAGCAAAGATGCTCAGGTCTAACAGGGTGTGGAAATAAAGGCACCTTGTGCTAAGCTTTTCCAGTCTTTGGCCTTGTTGGACATAAACATTTCAGAACTGTGCACAGCCTTCCAGAAACTACAGTCCATTGGTTCATGCACCTCAAGAAACAATGCAATGAGAAAAATACCAAATGTGAATCATGCAAACCCAAATAAGCTCTAATAAATCCAACTGGGTGGTAATTTATGGTTTATTTTAAACCATAAACTTAGCTACAAATATTTCTTGTATTTAAAAAAGATCTGGACAGTTTTCACACTGAGGCTCAAAGCCAGAAAAAAAGCACTTGCAGAAGTCCCACTGAAAATGGGTTAACTGGAAGCATTTTTCCTACATACACAAAGAAGAAGAAAGGTTTTGCATTTAAATCTTGTGTGTATGCAAGAATTATACTTTAAGCTGTAGGAAAACAAAACCAAAACCAAACCAAACAAAAAACCCAAAACAAAACAAACAGACAACAACAACAACAACAACAAAATCCCAAACCACAAACTCAAAATCTACCTTGCTACAGAAAACTTTGCATGGAATATTGAGTAGTCCATTATTGGACTTCATTCTGCTTATTGGTCTAACACATTGATCTTAACTTTAGGGAATATCTTTGCCTCTTGCACTTGATTATGCAAACAACAGAGATGAGCCACCAAATTATCTATCAGTTGGAATTACTTATAATTTTGGAATCCTGATAAACAGCACATACCCAAACTGGGAAGAGGGAATGGCTTCAGGATCTGAGTCCCAGGTGCTCTGTGATTCCATAGACTGTGAGGTGTTTTAAGCTAAACCACACACAACACTGTGAAGAGAACACATATTGAGGATGAGTCTGAAAACAGATGCAGAGGTACATCCAATCCCAGGTCCAAGAGCACCTCCTAGTAGAAATAAGCTGCCTGGATAATTTTTTTTAGCTGCTATGACAGCAGCTATTTTTTAACTTAATTTTTTCCATCCATCCATGAATCACTTAACACCTTACCTTGTGCTGTTAAAAAAAGAAAAGGCAATGTGCAGGTCATGACCTATCTGTGTTTCCTTCAGCAAAATGTTCTTTATTTCTTGGAAATATATCATGATTTATAGCAACCAGCTAGAGTACGCAATGCTGATGTCATTACTCATACAGTGTCTGTAGGAAAAACAGGATATTAACCAACTCAAAACTTCAGAGTTTTAATTATTGATAGGTTTGTTAAGACAAACCTGATCTGTGCTGGGGAGGAAATCTGACTTCTAGGCTTTGAATTTGTGAGACATCTTTGGTCTGCTGCAGGTTTTTTTGTGAGGAAGACAGAAGTGATGGTTACAAACAAGACCTTTCCATAACCAGAAAGGTCAAATTAGGTAGTAACGTAGGAGAAGATAAGAGGTGATTGGAAGAGTCAAATGGGTTAGGAAGGAGGAGATCTTCTGGCTCAGAGCTGAGCTGCAACCTCGGGACTCGTGCACAGCACCGACACCCACGGCTGGGGGTGAGCATCCCCCAGGGGCCTTGAGCACCGGAGGGGCGCGGAGCTTGCAGGCACCAAGCCTGTGCTGGGTGACAGGGAACACCCTGGCCGGTGTCACACCGGGGAGCGGCGGGGCCTGTGACAGACCCCGGCCGGTGTCACACCGGGGAGCGGCGGGGCCTGTGACAGACCCCGGCCGGTGTCACACCGGGGACAGGCCGGCCCGGCCCCCAGCGGGCGCATGGCTCCGCCCCCGGCGGCTGCAGGGCGTAACGGGACGGGGAGGAGCAGGAGCAGGAGCCGGATCGGGAGCACGATCGGGAGCAGGAGGGCGGTTCTGGTTCCGGGTCAGTCCCCGCCTGGGCAGGCTCTCGGGCGGTGCGCGGGGGCGGCGGCCCCGGCCATGCGGAGCCGGGCCGGGCGGCGGCGGCCGCGCAGGGCCCTGCCTGGGCTGCGGCGGGGCCCCATGAGCCGCCGGGGGTAGGGCGGGGAGCCCCTTCCCCCCCGCCCCGCCGCCATGTACACCTTCGTGGTGCGGGACGAGGGCAGCAGCGTGTACACCGAGGTGAGCCGGCTGCTGCTGGCCAGCGGGCAGTGGCGGCGCCTCCGCAGGGACAACCCCCGCTTCAACCTGATGCTGGGCGAGAGGAACCGGCTTCCATTCGGCAGGCTGGGTAAGGGTTCTCCCCGCGCCCGCCCGCCGGCAGCAGGGCCCGGCGCTCCCTGGTCCCCTTCGGTCCGTGGCCGTGCCCTCCCGTCCCCGGTATCCTTCGCCGCAGGGCAGCGTCCTCGCGGGTCGCCGCAGCCTCCCGCCATCCTTGCGGGCACGCCCCGGCAGAGCCCCGCGGCTCGGGAGGCGGTGCCCGCCGGCCCCGCTCTCCTCCCTGTCGCTGTTCCCGCGGCTCCCTGTCCCCGCGGCTCGGCGGCCGCCCCGGCCTCCGGCGCCCAGACGAAACTCAGGTATCGCGGGGTCTCCGTGCAGCCGGCCCCCGGCAGGGCTCTCTACGGGCCCTGCTGACGCCAACCAGGGCTCGAAGGGTCCTCTTCCCGAGCTCCCGGAGAGTGATTTCACCGGGGCCCCCCAAAACACCCCCTCAATTGAGGCCTGTGCTGTGGTGAAGCAGTAAGAAGGGCGGGGGGGGGGGACGGGGGAGTGACACAAGATCACCCGGTGACCCTCCTGTGACATGCGGCAGACCTCAGGATCCCGTCCCCCGCTCCGGGTGCAGCCCAGGACTGCCTTCCTTGCCTTGCAGCTGTGCCCTTGGGGCCGCTTGCACCACTGCGGGGGGATTCGGACAAGCAGCGTGCCTTTGTGGTTCCAGTGTCATCCTCTGCCTGGTGCTGGGCAGGGACACTGCGGTGCAGAGCTTACGTGGTATGGGGGTTGTTTCTGCTGCTTAAGACAGGAGGCAGAACGGGTCTAAGCGAGGCATGTTCAAACCTTCACTCCAGAGCTGAGGCTGGTGGGGATGTGCCACTGCAGGGCTTGGTGAGGGTGACGGCACTGTCCCTGCCTGGAGCAGGGTGTGGGTAATTCCAGAGGCTCTGTGTGTGTAGGGCCCCCTGCAACCCCTGCCCCACCACCTTTTCCCCTGCTGCCTGACCCCCACTGTCACCCTGTCACCATGCAGAGCTCTGGGAGCTGCCCTGTGTAGGCTTGTCCCCTGCCTGCCATGCTCGCTGCTGTCCCATGGCACAGCCGCCCTGGCCCTCTGCCCCGCTGGATGGTGCAGAGCCCAGGAGCAGGGAGGGAGAGTGCCCACAAGCAGGAGAGCCAAGCCAGGCACTGGCAGTGTTACAGGGCGTGGCAGGGAGCGGGGCTGCACTGTCATCTTGGCCCTGGTTTCTTTCTTAGGTGATTTTGCAGCACTGCTTCTGGCTGCAGAAACATCAGAACAGGCAGAGCCCCCTCACTCCAGCAGCTCTGGTGCAGGATGGCTTTGCGGCCCCTTTCTTGCAGTGGAGACCCATCTCTGACTGCTCTAAACAATTTGCAAGTCACCAGTTCCAGCACCTCTCCCTTGTCTCCTCCACATTTGTGAGTGGAAAGTCCCCATCACATGGCAATGGCATCCGCTCACCTCCTGGTGTCAGGGTGTCTGCAGCGGGCAGGGAAACACGGGGAGAGGCTCAGGCAGTGAGGATGCTCACACGTGCTGTCAGTAAGCAGACCTGTGCTTTAACCTGCCCAGCATGGAGGACCTGTGAGCATCAGGCCTCATTGCAGAACAAGTGCAGCTCCTTGAGAGTGGGCATGCACAGCACATCCAGCTATGGTGGGCTTGTGGCCATCTCTAACTAACCCCTTCCATCCTCTAAAAGTGTCCTGGGGTGATGGAAGGGCTTCCCTGAGCCATTCAGCATGTCTTGCCATGGGATGCCCAAAAACTCAAACCATTTCTCAGGGGGGTGACAAGGAGGAGGGAGCCAAGACATATCTATAACCTATGGAGAGGGGCCATGCTTTGGCACTGGCATCTTTAAACCATCCTCCTGTAGCAGGAACTGGTTGCCTGAAATCAGTAGATTCAGACCAAAAATAACACAGTTATTTTGGTGCGTTTTCCAAAAAGCTCTATCTTCTTTGGTTTGTCTTCCTGAGCAACTGTTACATCAAAACTGGCTTGGTTTTCCTAAGGGCTCTACTCGGTGGAAGCAGACATTAATTCGGGGAACTGTAAGGATTTGCATTACTCAGGGCCTAAACTGGATCATGGAGAGGAGTGGGGCCTCTCAGCATGCACCACTGCTTCTGCCTAGCTGCAGGGACCTCTGTAGCTCTCATTGATAACCTAATTCCTGGGGAATTGTACCCTTAAGTTGTGTCCTCATCTAGCAGAAAAGCAGTTTGTGCTGAGGGGATGGTAAGGAGGAAGAACCTGCAGAGGCCTCATGTAGCAGGGGATGCTGGGCTCTATGCCCTGCTGGCCAGGAGAGGCTTGCCGGTTTGGTGAGTGCCTTGGCAGCTTCTTAATCCCATTAAATGCATGCTACAGACCTCGCAACATGCCCCAGAAGTTTCCCCTCCTGCCTTGTGGTCCCTCTTTGCTGGCCACCCAACTCTATGTTGTAGCCCACTGCTCCATGGCAGTGCTCAGGAGCCCAGTGAGGATGCAGCTCCCCAGAATAAACTAGAAACAGAAGAAAATTTGAGGGGTTTTATTATTTTCTTTTCAGTGAAAAAACCTGCCTCTGCTGGCTGCACCTTGAAGTGCCTGAAGTTACAGATCTTTTCTGCACGATGGTTTTCAGCTACCTTGTATTTAAAGATTTGTGAATACAAGTGACCCAGGGCAGGGAAGTGACTTTCAGGCTGAAAATAGATATTCACTCCCTGTGATCTTGCAGTTGCCTGGTGTTTAAGGTCATGTTTGCTCCAGGCCTTTTTTTCCCAGGCAAACACCAAGAAGGATAAGTAAAACCCTGAATCGTTTTTCAGGATTCTGGTCCCTCCCAGAGAGCTTCCACCTGAGCACAAGTGTTTCTGTCCTGTGAAAAGGTGAAGGCAGGCAGGCTGTGGTTGGAGTGTTGGTAAGGAGGTACTGATCTGCTTAGCACTGTCTTTGTCAATGCTGAGGCCACAGCTGGATACTGGGGCCAGTTTGGGATTTTCCAGTGCAAGGAAGACTTAAACATCTGGAGTTACTATAGGAAGGGCCACCACTATAGTCAAGGGGACACAAGTTGGCAGCCAAGCACTGGGACAAGGACTTACAGAAGTCAGTATCTGTCTTTAGAGATACTCAGACTTTGAACAAGAGGTTGGAGCAGAGACTCCCAGAGGTTCCTTCTCACCTCAGGTATCCAACAGGTCTTGTTGCAAACTGCTAGAGAGAAGGAAGACTCCATGTCTTTCGATGTTTCCCAGTGTTTTGTGGTATCAGGCCCAAGAGGGAATCCTGCTGTACATGACAAAGAAAAAAGGCCCTTTGCTAAGCTGTGATCTTTGTGTCAGGGTGTGTTTTCCTGCATCCTCCACTTGTATTTAAGAGTAACTGAAATCTTGGTTCTTAAAAGCTTACACCAGCAGATGGAGAACACCTGCCAGTTCCCAATGTGAACTAGGAAAAAATTATTTTCCTTTGCAAGATGGATGTGTCAGATGAAAAACAAGTGGGTAACTGCATGGTTTTTTTGTAACTAAATGAAAGAAACCACAGGAACCAGTACCAGTTTACAACCTGTTTCTGTAATGCAGGGCAAGGAAACAGCCTCCATTTCTTTTTCCCTACTGCACAGGTCCTTTGCACCAAGCAGCTGTTTTTCCTTTATTCATTGAGGAGTTTGTCTGACCTCTGTTTCCCCTTCTTAGGCCATGAACCTGGACTTGTGCAGCTGGTGAATTACTACAGGGGAGCAGACAAGCTGTGCCGCAAAGCATCTCTGGTGAAGTAAGAAATTCACTGAAATGTTAGATGGGCTTGGCAGAAGCTTCTCTTCTAACCCTTGTTGAGTGTTGAACCTGTTTGGAGGATATTTCACACAACAGCTGCCCTGGGAGTGTCCTGGCATGTGCTGTCTTCAGACTCCTTGGCTGGTCTCTAGAGCTGTTTGTGTGCACAAAGGCGTCTCTGTAACCTCAGGGGAAATGCCATTTCCACTGAGTTGTATCTACTTGAAACCATAGAGTGTATTGAATCAGATTAGAGCCAAATCAAAAGGAAAAAGAAACCCAAACATATCTGCTCTTTTTCCTTGTAGACATTTAATTAAAACCTTCTCCTTTTATTCTCTGTTTCATACAGAGAAGAGACACTAATGTGCCTTTAGCTAATCAGATTTGTTGGTCAAACAAATGCTTGCAGACATCTCCAGGAAGAGCTCTGGGAGTTAGTTCTGCATGACCTGCCATGCAAGGGTTTCCTGGGGAAATGTGGATGAACTTTCATGGTAAATAACCCTGTCCCTGTGCAAACTCTGCTTCCACTAGAGCATCTTTATGTCAGAGGTCTTGGTCTCCTTCAGCAATTTGATTGCCCGTTACAGTCTGTGCTACCTCTCACTAATGCAGTCCTGCAGACTGTGCGTGCTGATCCAAGGCCTCTCCTTCCTCTGCAAAGAGCCTCTTCCCAGTTACTTTCCTGGCAGTGATGATGGTGTTTGTCAGAAAGTGGCAGAGTATTTTTAAATGAGCACTTAGAGCACTCCTCAGATGGATTTCTCTTTAGCCTGTTACCTAGAGTGCTGAAAACACTTGCACACCTATTTTAATATCCTGAAGCTTGGCTGACCTTTTTAACTGTAGGATCAACCATGCATCAAGCTACATAGGAACCCACAGCACAACAAATGACATTCCTCAGGGCTACCAAAGTGCCACTGACTCACTGCTATCCCAACAGAGAGTCAGCACCTCATGAACTCTACTTTTGGCTTTAAGCAAAGCATAGGCATTTGGAGAGGCAGGCAGCTCCCTTGACTTGGAAAGAAAACAGGAATTCCTGAGCTCTGCTAACAGGAATTTGCTGCTGTTTCCAGACATTACTGGTAGGGGAGATGTGCCCGAGGCATCCCAGACACCTTGGGATGTGAAACATGTAACTGTGCCCTTGCTTTCTGTGGCTTCCCAGTGGCCTTCATACACAGCTGGGACACCTGATCCGATCTCAGTGGGAATGGGATCAAGGGCTAAGCACCAGCACAGAGAGCATTACTGCTCTGGCTTTTCTTTTTCCAGCTGTGATTGCAGCATCCTTCCTGCCCTGAGCTGTGTCAGCAAAAATACCTCCGCAGTTCCCCTGTGCAGAGATGATGCAGGGAATGCACCACCAGCTTTAGTTACGTGGAAACTTCTCGGCTGTGTCAGTAAAATGTTTAATGAAAGCATGCAGGTTCTGGTTCAGAGTAGTGCTTTGCTGTGGGCTGGGGTTGCCATGATATTTTTAGGAAAATCCTAATTTCAAGGATTTAAGGAAAACAGGATAATTTAGCACAGACTATCTGTAAGATGCCATTCATCATCAAGCAAAAGAGCCCAGTTAATGATGATTTTTCCTTATTTAATAAGCCCTATGCAGGTAGGGACACCCCAGAGATTAACAGCCTGTCTCTCTTCACCCAGGCTAATCAAGACAAGCCCTGAGCTATCGGAGTCCTGCACGTGGTTCCCTGAGTCATACGTTATTTACCCAACAAACTTGAAGACCCCCGTGGCTCCAGCACAGAATGGAATTCACCATCTCATAAACAACTCAAGGACAGACGAGCGGGAAGTGTTCCTGGCAGCTTACAACAGGCGGCGGGAAGGCAAAGAAGGCAACGTGTGGATAGCCAAGTCGTCGGCTGGTGCCAAAGGTTCATTCTCCAGCACCAGGAGCTATTTCTCATTATTCCTCACTTTTTACATGATCTGAAGAAGCACAGGGTTTGGCTGAGCCAAGCTGATGTGTGGTCTGTCTATGAAGGGCTTCGCTGACCATGCCAGACAAGCAATGTGGTGTGCACGTGCTACCTAGGACACGCACGGCAGGGAGAGGGCCTCCACTTCTCTACGTGCACCTCAAAATGTGGGAACGTGCTGTCAGGAGAAGGCAGCAGGGACCAGCAAGTGAGGGGAATGTGGAGTGCAGGTTAGAGGGAGCAGAACAGGATACAGGGAGGCAGTCAGCAGGCAGGGCAGCAACCTTCAAGGGCAAGGAGCCCAACTCCCCATGCTGCAACTTAACTTGCCTTCTCCTGGGTGGAAATCCTGCTTGTCTTTCAACCAGACTCAGATGCCTGGTGCCAGTGGCCTGCCCATGGTCGCACTGAGAGCCTCTCTGAGCTGCCACGAGCTCAGTACGTCACAATTGCACCCAAGCCTCAGGGGAAGGTACTAGAGCAAAGACAATCAATGCAGTGTCTGTCTATCCATTTAATCTGAATAGGACAACAGATAGCCAAGTGATAATGTGTCCTTCCTTGTTCCAGGGTCATTCCATCCCTCACTCTACAGAAATAATGAGCTATGAGATAGCTGAACACAGCTATAATGCAGTGCTTTGATAACTATTCTGCTCTCTTGGCTGTGTCGCCAAGAAGAATTGGAAGAGTATCCTTGTTTTCATCAGGAACAAAGGGGAGATGAGTCCTTTTGTTATGCCAGTGCAGGAATGTGTTTCTGAGTGATAAATTGGCAAAAAAATACATCTGGGCATTTGGAAAGGCAGTTGCTGTGATCTGCTGCAGGCTGAGCAGGTTCAGACTCTTCAGATACTTCATGCACATGTGATCCCATCTTTTCTGCACTAAAGCAGAGTAGCCTTTTGTATTCATCACTGTGCTGCTGAAAATGAAAGTGTATCGCAGCCTGGAGTCCCAGGGGTCTGTCTGGCCCCCGGGGCAGCAGCCGCCGTAGCTGTCCCGGATAGCACTGTGCTGATGAGGCACAGCCTGCCTGGGCCCTCCAGCTAGCTCCGAGCCGCTGGCTACTTTAGCGAGCACTTGTGGAGTGATTTCAGCTCTGTGCTTGCAAAGTGCCTCAGCAGACGCAGGGAAGGAGAGAGGTGAAGGCTGTGTGGAGTTCTGTGGAGAAGTCTTTATTGGCAGCTTCTGCAAAGGGTTCCAGTGACAGCTCCTTTGCTGAACTGGGCAATGGTATGGGTTTATATAGGCTGTTGAGGGATCAGGATTTGTCCTATGGCTGAGGTCGAGGAGAATATGACCTATAGCCTTACAGAGAGATAACAGGGGTCTGATGTGCGGAAGAGGGGCTGCTCTGTTCCACTCATCATGACTCTGCATTTCTTATGTTAGGCTAGTGACCGCCATGGAGGCCTTGCAGGGCCTTTGACTGCTACAAAAGTGGAAAGCAGAGTCTCATGGTAATCTTCAAGAGGGAAGTTTTATACACCTGGGGATTACTTCTGATGAAGAAGAAAGCTTGTTCATACTAATTACCAAGAAAGACACAACTCAGGCACAGTCCCTGTCTTGGGACAGGTCTAACAGAAGCTTAGTCATCCATCAGTAACAGGAAAATTCAAGGTTTAGGGTGCCCTGACTCAAATGTTTTAAGGGTTTGCAACCATGGCTGGTTTTCTTTGACAGCTGCCCCACATAAGCTGCTTTGCTGCCTCACTGGGTTGCTGCCTGGGTGCACAGTCAAACTGACCCTCCCCTTGGTTTGCCATCTGTCCAGTGTGGAACAGGTGCCTGCTGATCTCGCCACTGCAGCAGCTTTGCTGCCTTAGGGATGTTGTTTCCCTCCTTTCCCCAGTGCACAGCCTGAAGTTGTGCCAGTGCAAGGTTCTGCCTTGCTCTACTGTGATCAGGAGACTAAAAAATCTTGCCCTTTGCATAAAGCATGGGTGAGAAAGATACTTTGATTTCAGACTTCCTTTCAGTGGAGAGTACTGGGATGAATGGGAGGACAGTAGGGCTGGAAAGCTGAGCAGAGGATGGAGCAGTGGGAGTACCTGCAGGGCTGTGCTGACAGTGAGCTTCAGAAATCACAGCTAAGAGCATTTTTCCTTGGATGATCCTGTCAAACCCTGCCTGTGCTTCAAACCTCTATTACCCCTTTGATGCCCTCTTGAAAAGTGGGGTTTTTTTGCACAGTATTTCCTCCAAAACACTCAGCACAAAATTAAGACTAAGTAATCAGGTTTAGTCCAGAAAACTAATGCCTCAAGAACAGGCATAGTGCCAGAGGAGTGTTTGGTAACTTTACCTGAGCTGGCTTATCCCTTATGACACCATGCCATTCCTTCATGAAATCCCAGAAGGAAAATGGTCTCTCTTCAGTGCTCTGCAACAGAAGTTTGCTATTTGGACTCTTGCAAGAGATGAACAGTGACGGCTTCAGCCAAAATGTGGGAGTGTTTAAATAGCACAGTTCATTTTTTAAATGAAAAGCTTCGGCAGCAGGAACACTGAGTACATGGATGAACAATTTAAAATAGTACTTATCCTTATTCAACAATGATTTTAATAAAAACTTAAATGAACTCAGTGAGCAGGGCAACACTGCGCAAGTGTGCATGTGTGACTGCCTCTGGCAGCCAGAGAAGCCAGACAGGGAAAGAAAGTCTTGAGTCTGGGATAAAAAGCCCCACAAACCTCCCTCCCCAAATAAAAAAGGAAGGCAAAAATCTTTACAGTAAATGTGCCAATCTCCCTGTTCTCTCTAAACTGCTGAAACGTAAGGAAAAACAAAACCAAATTTGTCAAGTGTCAAATACAAGCACCACCACACCCTCCTACACCTGCTGAGCCTAGATAGGAAAAAAAAAAAAAAAAAAAAAAAAAGATTTAAAAGAAACCAAAGTGCCCCCAAGCCAAGCAGCTGCCTCACTGCTTGCCCAGGTCCCTGTCTGCTGTGCATCTCCTTACACCTCAACAGCCACTGCCCTATGGATGTGCCCAGGCAGGCTGTGCCCTGTCAGATCCCCTTGATTCCCATTTACATCAGGCCTGGTTTCTGGGGAGCCAGAGGCCCATGGCATGGCAAGGAAGAGATCCTTCCATGGATTCATTCCCATGGAGTGACAGTGGCATTGCTTGATCATTGGCTGACCCTGGGGCCACAGGTTCTTGCATGTCGCTTTTTGGGCTAATGAGCCACTTGAGGGCTGAAAAAGCTCCAACAAAGGTAGAAGGATCCTCTACCTAATTTTGTCTTCAACTTTCTGTGCCAGGGGAAGGGATCCTGATTTCTTCAGAGGCTGCAGAGCTCCTGGACTTCATCGATGAGCAGGGACAAGTGCATGTGATTCAGAAATACCTGGAGAATCCTCTACTTTTAGAGCCAGGGCATCGCAAGTTTGACATCAGGTAAACTTTTTTGCCTTTGTAATACCAGTTTTCTTGCTCATGCTGTTTCTTTGGGAACCACTGAGACTAGAGTTTGTTCTCCTGTCCCCCAGGAGCTGGGTTCTCGTGGATCATCAATATAATATCTACCTCTACAGAGAGGGTGTCCTGCGGACCTCTTCCGAACCATATAACAGTGCTAATTTCCAGGACAAAACCTGCCACTTGACCAATCACTGCATTCAGAAGGAATATTCCAAAAACTACGGGCGGTATGAGGAAGGCAATGAAATGTTCTTCGAGGAGTTCAACCAGTATCTGATGGATGCCCTGAACACAACGCTTGAGAATAGCATCTTACTGCAAATCAAACACATAATAAGGTAGCCAGTTGCCTGCTGCTGAGGAGAGCAAAACCCTTCAGGGACAGGGAGTGTGTATGGACACAGCTGGGGAAGCAGAGCGTGAAGGGAAGGGTTTCAATTGCATAAATTCAGGATAAGGCCATAAATACCCCCATGTCACTGCTCAATGAGAAGGCACCTCCGTAAGTGCTGTTGCCTCAATGGTATGTGCCCCTGTTTCTGCATTTTGCCAGCTGTGGCTGGTGAAGGGTAGAGTGAAAAGGGAAGAGAGCAGGTCAAAAGACAGGGCTAGGAGAGGCTGAGGTTAAGAAAGGCATAAAGGTGATAGAGGGGAAATGAAGGTGATTCAAGTGTACAGACTGTGGATGCTTCCCCCACCATCAGCCAACAGCAGCACATGGCTGTTGCCTAGGTCATTTTACTCAGTCCACAAGAGCCAGTTCCTTCCTGGGCATAGAAAGTGCCTGGAGAGAGATCTCAGTGCTGCAGAGAATCCAGGTCTTGACAAAGCAGTCCTTCATGAAGAAATTTGCTTTGCCAGTACCCCATTGCTGTTAATTGCACTAAAAAGATGTGGCATAATCTTTGAGGGACTTGAAGGCAAATGAGCATCCAGTGGCAGTTCCCTGGGGACCTGCTGCAGCCCTTTGTGGCATTGCACATGATGTTTTTCAGCTTGCCTGACCCAGTGGTGAGGGAGGATGCTAGATGCTCTCCAGCTCTTTGAGTTAACTCAGGGGTGTCCCCACATGGATTTTCATGGTCACGGGATCTCACTTGCATGGACCTGCTTACCATGGCATGTGTTGGACGTAACTTGTAATTTGGGAGAGTTCCAGGGCAACCCCTCTTACTTAACGTGTCCACAGCAGCCTTAGCCCCGAGTTTCTGTTTCTCCCTTCACAGAAGCTGCCTTATGTGTATAGAGCCTGCAATCAGCACGAAGCATCTTCACTACCAGAGCTTCCAACTCTTTGGCTTTGACTTCATGGTGGATGAGGAGCTGAAGGTCTGGCTAATAGAAGTCAATGGAGCCCCAGCATGTGCCCAGTGAGTAAATCAGTTTCTGTAACACCCTTGTGATGCCACCATTCACATGCCTCACCCAAAACATGGCTATGTCCCAGCTCCAAGTGAAAAAGGTGAAAGAAAGTGAATGGCAAGAGAGTTTTCCAGGTTAACACTGGACACTACTCCAAGTGCCAGTCAGTTTGGGTTCATTACTCTTATCTCTGTGTTTGGTATTCCCCAGCTTCTTTCGTATGAGAGATGGGGCACTAATCTGGGTTTTTGAACAAATGGGTTTGAGTATAACTTGGGTCATTTTTATTACTCTTGGGTTGAAGTTATGTTTGCAGATGTAATGTTTTGGGAGTCAGATTGTTTCTCAGTCTCTGTTGTGGCACCACTGGTGGCTGCTCTTTATATGAACACAGGTTAAATGAGTGGCATTAAGGGCAGCAGCTGAAAGTGAGTGACTAAATTTGCAGGACTACAGAGCACACTGTGGATGCTGCAGATGTTACCAAATCTCTGAAAACCTAAGGAATAAAGACTCAACACCAATTTAGTGTTCTTAAGAGCATCATTTATTCAAATCACACGGGGGATATCTCCTAACCTTATGTGTCCATGTGATTTTACAAGTGTCTTGCTTAGATACAGTCACTACATGCATGTTACAATTTGGCCATTACCAAGAAACCCTCCCCAGTTTCCCAGATTAAGTCCTTATTTTGGCTGTACCTGCGTTCCTGAGACAGATGTCTTCTTACCTTCCAGCCATCCTTGATGGGGAAGCAGATTTTGCATGCCTTGTTTCTCTGCTAAGAGTTCACAAGCACAGTAAAAATTGAATTAACCCTTTTGGTATCACAGAAATCTGGTTATAGCTTCTTCCAGCAGCCACAGGGAGGCTGGAACAGCCAAGCAGCCCTGGCCATGAACATCTCTGTGTAGGCACAAGAGGAGGTTCTGTATTACATGACTGAGACAACTGCAGGAGACCAGAAATTTTTGCTAAGTGAGCATCTGTATCGTATTAAAAAAAAAAAAAAAAAAAACAACAGCAAAACAGAGCAGGCTGTACATCACTGCATTAGAATTTGATCAGATTAGATGTTGATTAAATTAGGTTAGATCATCACTAACAGAAGACAAAAAATGCAGGTGAAACCTACCAGACAGCCTGTTCAGCAGCTTTTTCAGGGCTAGAGCTTGGGGAGCTTTCTGTGTCCAGGATGCCCTGTTCACAGTGTGCATCATGGTGCAATGACTGCCTAGCACCTCCTTGTCTTGCTGTATGGGTAGAATTTGGCTGTTGCTGGGTGGATTTGGATTGCAACAGTGCCCTGTTTGTTTTGTGCCTCTTGGAAGAGCAAGGGCTTTGTTGGGCACTTGAAAGATTGAAAGCAGCTGAGGTAGGTTTTGGCTATTTGTGACTTCTCCTGTTGAGGGTTATTTTTAGTTATAGCATTTGTATCACACAGCTCCCATTTAAAGAGGGAAAAAAAAAAAGGCTGCTGTAAGCAATAACATTCCCAGGAGCTGAAAAAACATCTTACTGTCACATAGCCCCAGTGGCATGGAGTAAAAGACATTGTTAATCCTGGGAAAAACAGGTTTGGTACTAAATACATCCCAGATGCCAGCACATTCAGGGAGGTTACACATGCATTTCCTCCAGCAGAAAATGAAGCTGTTGTTAACTCAAACACCTTGTCTCTCTTCTCCTTAATCCTGCTGTGCATGAGCTGTGCCATGGTGAAACACATCCCACATGTCTGAGGGTCCTGTGAAGCCCCTGTGCCTGGTCACAAGCTGATGTGTACAGCTGCATCCCAGCACAGTATTTCATCAAACCAGGAATGCATCAGAGCAGCCCCTCTGGGGCACATTCTTGTGTGAACAGTGTCTGGTGCAGTAAATCCCAACTTCCTGAGTTGGAAGGCTGGTACAGGGTGCCTTGAGATGTTTTCTGCCCCTTTGCATGTTGTGGAGTCTCAAGTCTGGGGCCTGAGGGTCCAGAGCCTCTGACTGTAAACATAGATAATGGGCTTTGTGGTTCTTTGTGAAAGGGAGCAATATTGGGAATTATCACCATGGAAAAAGAAGATACTTGTTGGTGTAAACAGGGAGGAGGTGGAAGAGATACTGCTCTCCTCCTATTTGCCACCCTGAAACTCCTTGTAATGGGAATAGGATCTTGTAGATCTTGCTGGGAAAACCCATTTCTACATTAAAATTATCCAGGCCTCTGCTGGTTTGTCCTGCCTGGGTATGTGATTCTCTCACTCTCTCATTTCTTAGGAAGCTGTATGCAGAGCTCTGCCAAGGAATTGTGGATGTAGCCATCTCCAGCGTTTTCCCCCTCAACGACACTGGGCAGAAGATGAACCAGTCATCATCGATCTTCATCAAGCTGTGATGATGACACAACTGCCACCACTGTGAAAAGGGAGAGACTGCACCCCTCGGATCAGCACAGTTTGGTGGCTTATCTCAGTAACATGCCAAAAAGTGAGAGAGACAGGCTTCATATTTTCTGGGAGACCACAGGGAAAAACAACAAAACAGGCATCCTCACGGAGCTGTGATGAACCAGAGCTGCTCAGATAACTCTGCCTGCATTCACCAAAATCCACTTTAGAAACAGCTCCTGTGACTTTGATACCCGAAACAAATCTCTCTGGGAGTACAACAAAACAACCTTAAAATGAAACCCCAGCAGGGATACTGTAATGCTGTATTAGCTCCTCCTTTTCTATAGAGATAACATTGGGTTTTTTAAGGGAATTGAGTGGAGGGAACGATGGAGTTGTGCTCCTCCCGCTGTGTTTATTCTTTCCTCACCTACTGCATCATTAGTGCCTTAGCTCAGCTCCAAATAGGTGACTCCTTTCCTTTGTTCCTGCTCTGTTACATAGAAAGGAGCAAGCTCTCCTGGTGCCTAAAGCCAGGAACACCAAGAAGTCAGTTTCCTTAAGTAATTTTCCAAACTGGTTGGCTGAACACCCAGGCAATGGCTGGTAAAAGGGTGCTGAACTGCAGGTGGTGACTTAACCCAGGCAAGGAAGGCGATTTTCTTTATTTATAGCTATCCCTTTTCCTATTGAGATTTGAATCAGTGTCTGTCCCAGCCTGAGGCAGTTGGATTCTGCTTAAAAGAGGTAGAGAGACGCCCTCGGAGCTCACCAGCAGGCTGTAGGATTTCTAGCATCATTTTTGTGCTGAGTGTTTTCAAGTAGCAGAAACCTGATCCCTGTTTCTTCTGAGGCACTGCTGAGGCACTGGTGAATTTAGGCTCTTCTCTCAGATTTCCCCTTCATGATTTACTTGAGGCTTGAACCAGAAATCTTTCTACCCAAATCCCATTTGATCCAGCCAGTTTTATTCTCCTCCCTTTGACAAATACTGTAATCTTCTGCCCTGAACACAGTCCACAACTTGATCTTAGCTAGGGGCAAGGTGGGTGAGGTTTTGTAGACCAGGAGAGATATTCCTTTTTGCCATACATCTGGGAAATGAGGTGCTTTGGGTGGAAGGAGGGGTTAAATTCCTTGAAATCTCTGTATTTCAGAGTTAACATCTGCTTCAACTATGACCTAAATTCCTGTCAGGTTTCCCCCCTTGTGAAGTGTATCTGAATTTGCAGTGTGAGCCCAGCACATCCCTCTGGCAGGGAGAGATGGTCATGGAAAGAAACCGGTTCCTGTTCCCCATAACAAACAAGAAGACATTGTGGAGATACAAGCTGCCTGCGTGTAATAGGAAGTGAATCAAGCAATGGAATTTCTGCCCTCCTCAGAAGAACCTAGCATTTTGGTGTACTCATCTCTGCTCTGCTTGTGATGGAGATTTCAGAGTTCTTCATGCAGCAGACAATCCTGACGGGAAGGGGCTGGGTGATAAGGAGGGAGAAGGGTGTGGGGGAAGGATTGGTTGGTTTTTCTTACCTATGATAGCACAGAGGTGTCAGAACTTCACTGCAGTCCAGTTGAAGTGTGTTGGTAACTCATCGAGGTAAAATGTAGGCTGTTAAGGGTTGTTACTCAACTTGCAAAGTTCACCACATCTCCACTGACATTTTCATGTTAGCTTAGCTGAGCTTAAAAACTGCACATTTTTTGCCCAGCAGTGGGAAGATCTCACAGCAATTGCTCTCATCCAGGATGTGCCTGAGGTGACAGCTGAGCTCTCATAAGTGCTAGGGCAGATGAGAACAGGAAATTTTCCCCATCACAATAAACCAAGAAATGCTCATATTCTGGGGTGCTAGACCCATCCTTCTCCTCAAAAGGGAAATTTAGATAATGTGTGGTAGTAGAGCCACAACTACAGATGATGCAGCTATTTATACCCTGCCTTTCCAGCTGGGCTTGGGGGAGGTAGTGTTTCAGGGACACTTGAATCCTCTGTTTGCTGAATTTTTCAGGAATAAGTAACATCCATCCTCCAGAGTAAAATGTGTATTTTCCACCTTCTCTCAAACTGTCCCCCGAAGTAAAGCACAGAAGGTAAATGATAAAGGACAGAGAGCACAGCGCCTAAAGTTTTGCCCAAAATACTAGCTACAAGGTGGAGTAGAGGATGTGTGTGGCTGAGGCCTGGGCATTGCAGCCATGGGTGCACCTTGCAAGTGATGCTCACAAGCCCCTGTGAGACTTCTGTTTGTTTCTTTTTTTAGGAATATACAACAATAAATGTTTTCTAGTTTATTTCAGCTGAAAGGTCTATAGAAAAGGTCTTACTCTCTTTCCTGAGCTTTCACCCAGGATACTGCTGGGTTTCCAGAAGACACCTACCATACTACAGAACGTCTCTAGTCTTAGTTGTATCCCTTCATGTCATCCATGAAGAATTTCTGGCCCAGGTGTTCAGCTGCGTTGTCCAGCAGGGTCTGGCCCCACTGGACTCTGGGTTTCAGGTAACTCCCATGTGGCTTGTTCCATACGAGTTAGCTATGTTGTGCTTGTGCTGAAATCTGGTGGCCACCCACAGTCCATGGAGAACGCCAGAGAAGCGTAAGAAAGGCTCAAACGCCGATTTCATCCAGGTGACTGTGACCAGTGCCCTTCAGGACTGCTTGCATGTCCCTGCTCCCCGCATTTCTTGTTCTCCACACGCAGCTCTCTCCCGGGAGAGCAGTGCTGTGCCGTTCATAGTCATGCTCCATGACCGTGTCTGCTGTGGCAGCCCCTGGGGAAACCCTGGTGTTGAGAGGGTGTGCGGTACGCGGGGCGCTGCCGCCCGGCAGGCTCGGGATCGTGTGCTCAGCTGCTCTCACGCCAGCATGTGCATGTGGGGTTGGCGAATGCCTGAGCTCCCGGCTCTCCGGTGAGCTCACATCTATCCACATCTCTCCTAAACCATCATTAAAACATGCAAACCCCACGGCCTGTGGTGTTTCCTTGGGGCAGCGCGTCCCTGGGGTGCCAGGACCCCGGGAGCCGGCGTCACCCCCTGCGCCGTCCCGGCAGCGGTGGGAGCTGGGGAACGGCGGGGTTGTTCGGCATTCCAGGCGTGCGGAAATGGTGGAGAGTGACGGGGATGGGTGGGTGGCCAGGCTCCGGTTCCTGGGGCGCACGTGGCTGGGCGGGAGGAGGGACACGGGTGACACGGAGGCACGGGGCGACCGGGAGCAGGGAGCGCGCGTCGCGACGAGCGCAGCCCGGGGGGGCGGAGCGGCAGGGTGCGCACGGGGCGGGCTCCGGGAACCGGAGCGGCCGGGAAGCGGCGCGCGCGGAGGTGGGGCCGGGTGCGAGGCGCACGCGCGGGGCGCGGCGGGAGGCGGTGCGAGCCTCGCACGCGGCGTTCCCCGCGCGCCGCTTCCCGTGAGGAGGAGCGCGCGGCATGGCGGGCACCGGGACGGAGCCGCGCCTGGACCCGCACCGCCTGCGGCCGCCGCGGCGCGGCACGACCCAGCGCGACCTCACCAGCGCCCACATCGAGTCCTTCAACTATGCCATCAGCGAGGGCGTCTATCGCGCCGTGCAGGTGCGGGGGGCGCGGGGAGCGGCGCCGGGCCCTCCCCCGCCCCCGCCGCCCTAACCCGGTGCCATTGCAGGATATACCCTCGGTGGAGTTCGCACTGAAGGACACCCGGCTGGCGCTGACGCTGGTCGGGGTGTCCATCGCCCCTCCCGCCGTGCCGGCCGGGACGGTGTGCCAGGAGAGGAGGGTGTTCCCGGCAGAGTGCCGCGGGCTCCGCAGCACCTACCGCGGCAGGATCACCGTAAGTGCCCGCGCCCCGCCGCCCGCCTGCCCCGCACACGCGTGTTCCTTTCCCGGCCGAGTTCCGCACACGCACGTTCCCGTCCCGGCCCTGTGCTGTAGCTTTAAAGGCCCCTTTCCGGCTCACCGATACCACGCGGGGTTCAGGGAGCGCTGCCTCCCCTGGGCTCTGGGGTGCTGATGATGTGCGGCCTCGCTTTTTTTTCCCGCACATCAAGCTTGTCGTGGTCTTGACCCCGCTGCCCTTCTTTCCCGTTTTTTCCTGCAAGCAGCCAGCCAGCTTGGAAGACCTTGGATGGAGACCCGTGTCATCCCAGAGAGCAGCATAATCCAAATCTTGTTTCTGCAGGATCCAGGTTTCAAAAGTCCAGAGCTATAAATCTCTCCTGGTCACAGGTTCATGGTTTTTGCGAAGAGCTTTGAAATTTGCCTGGAGAGGAAGCATCACCAGCAAATATTTTCCTTTGCAGTGTGAAAGGATTGTACATTGCTGTGTTCTGTTAAAATGATGTAGTTATGTCTGAGCTGATTGCTTATGTGAGGCACCTGGTGCAAATGGAGTGTTTGCTTGGAATTTCAGGTTTTTTGCTTGTTTTCGTTTTTCTTGGTTTTTTTTTTTTTTAATTTCTCTGAAGCTGTACACCTTGCCGTGATAAAAGTCACTCTAAGCGACCTTATCTGAAAATGAAAGTGGGGCAGTGCAGATTGTTCATAGCTGTATTCCCAGTGGATCTTAGATTTTCCTGATCTACAGCTGATTTTATTTTTCTTACCTGAATTATTTCCCATCTCTTTTTTTCCCCCCACCATCTGTGTGTTTAATTATTTTTTGAATGCTTGGAGCAGTTAGAACAGTTTGCTGTGCCTTTTGTGAAAAGGCATTGCCTTATGCTGGGACAGGTTAACCTCTCCCCTTCCCTGCCCATGCACAGCAGAAAACAGTCAGTAATCATTCCCTGTTTCCACTGTGCTGCCTTAGCTCCATATCCCTCCCTTGGTTCCCACTGCCCCAGAGTAGGATGTGAGCCCCAGTCTGCTGAGCAGCTGTAGACCCTTAGTCATCACTTCAGGTGTAGACCAGGCTGTAGCAGTCCCTGTGTAAGGCTGCCCTGTGGATTTAAAGAGGCATAGTAGTATTTCCCTTCCCTTTTTCAGTAGTTTCTGAGACTCAGTTTACTAATTTTTGCTGCTGCCAGATGTTGAACCCATGTTCCTGTATTGCAGTACCAATGTTTCTTTCCTGCAGGACAGCAGCTATTTCAAAGCCCATCATTCTGCATGTAAAGTTAGGATTCTTTGCTCCCACAGTCTTCCTGCAGACCCGCAGCCAGACCTTGTTAATAAACTTTCTTTCCTGCATGCTTTTCTTTCTTGCTTTTAAGATCACTCACGAACATGCTAGGTGAAGAAAGGTTTTGTCAGGCCTGTAGTGTGGATGTCTTTTCAGTGGACACTTGCTGTCTTCTGCTTTTAACTGTTACCTTCTGAAGTTTCCTTTCCTGTGGCTGTCTTTTTTTATTTAGGCTGCTCTGTTGAAGGGTCTGGAAGGCAAAGGAGGCCAGACCAACTTTGTTTGCTCACCTAGCAGCTTCTTTACCTGACTCTAGACTTGTAAGACTTGTATGATTTTCTTCTGTAAACCCGTGTTGACTGTTCCCCAGAGTCTAATCTTTATGCATGTATCTACTGGCTCTTTTTTTTATTATTGTTACCATTTTACAGTGATACAAGTCTGTTCAACTGTTTGTGGTTGTATGATAGGTGCAATGAATATAGCAGGAGATATTAAAAGGGCAACTTAACTTGATTACTGTTGGTGTTGTGTTGTTTTAGGCCGACATCAGCTGGTCAGTGAATGACATGCCACAAGGGACTATCAAACAACCCTTAGGGTATATTCCAATCATGGTGAAGTCCAAATTGTGCAACCTCTGTGGTTTTTCTCCACAAGACCTTATGAAGCATCATGAGGAAGAAGAGGTAACAGGGATTTTGAGGGTCAGGAAAGTCTG
Organism: Vidua macroura; assembly: GCF_024509145.1. Classification (NCBI taxonomy): domain Eukaryota; kingdom Metazoa; phylum Chordata; class Aves; order Passeriformes; family Viduidae; genus Vidua; species Vidua macroura. The sequence goes on along the minus strand of NC_071573.1, from coordinate 33,234,583 downwards.
TGTTTTACCTGAACAGTCTGTCAGGTCACCTTCTCTTTGCAGGGCTTGAACATTTATATTTTGTTTCAAGTCTGACTTTCCATTTTCTCTTGAAAGCAGATTGTTTATGGGGGCTCAATGAAGCAGCTTGAGAAGTTGCAGCCATAGCTGTTCTTGAACACAGGGATCTGTTTGGTGTCAATACCTACAGTTTTGGTATAGAACCTCTCAGCTGCTACACAGCAACTGAGAGTGCTGTGAAGGGGACTCTGCAGAGAGAAAGATTTGTAGAACAGGCATTGAAAGAGACATTTCCGATTTGTCTTCTGCAGCTTTTTCCCTGTCTCCCCAGTAGCATTTTAGCTGTCTGTAATTGAATACAGACTTATTTAGCACTGCATTTTGAACTCGCAAAAAAAGAGAGAGAAAACTACAAAAGAAAATCAGAAAAGTAAGCTTGTATGTGACCAGAGATATTTTGCTCTGAAAATCCTTCTGGTTTATAAACTCAAAATGAGAACTTCAGAGCACTTACTTTAAAAAGTTAATGTCAGCTATTCAGAGATGTTCCATTGATCACAAAGGCTTTTTCTTCCTCTAAATTGTGGAACATGCATCCTTTTCCTTGCACTCTGCTACATTTATACTTCATAAGTCCCTGCTAAGGAGTGTAGCCTTTCCAAAAGCACTGCTGAATCATGTCTTGCTATTTCCTTGCTATTAAATGTTTGGGTTTTGTGTGTAGTATAGGCATTTTTTTCTTTTACTCACAATGCCAGTTCTGAGTTTCTAAGTATATTAACATGGTTTTTCTTCTCCTGACAGGAAATGGGAGGCTACTTTATAATCAATGGCTTAGAAAAAGTAATCAGGATGCTGATTATGCCCAGGCGAAACTTCCCTCTTGCAATGACAAGACACAAGTGGAAAAACAGAGGCCCTGGTTTCACAGAGTATGGTAAGCTCAGCAGTTTCCTGCAGCATCGTAGTAGTAAGTGCTTGAGGACAAACACGAGTGACCATCTGTAGCTGAATTTTGGTAGTTTGTTTTGTTACAGTTCTTGCTGCACATAAGGGTAAACACACCACCATGATGGTACAAGCAAGCAGCAGGGACTTGCCTTGTGGGAGCTGTCTGAGCTATCCATGGGAAGTGAGGAGATTTTATTCCAGGCTTTGCAGTATTTGCCACCTTTTGTTGTGTGGAAGGTGTAACTAAATCCCCACCTTCAGTACAAGTCATTGTGTAATCTACTGAACTAATTTCACTGATTTTGTCCATACTTCATGGTGGCAGATTTAATATTCATGAAGCAGAGTAAACTACGTTCATGTCAGCAAAACCAGTTTAAAATTGAATTAAGCTAGCAAATGTTAAATAGCATTTTAAACTCAGGTGTTGCCAGGTGCTGATTTGACTGGACCATGGTGCTTGAGCACACACTGTAGTTCCATGCTAGTTTATTTCAAGGCAGTGCCAGATTAGATGGTCCTTTTTTGTTTTATTTTTCTTTGTCCTGCAGATGATGGTGTGGAGCTGGATCAGGCAACACTGCTGCTGCACAGCCACCCAAACACAGAGATAAGAGTGCCATTAGGAACACTACTTGTATGTTACTCTGTCCTACAACCAAAGGTTACAAACAGGATAGTTGAGGCCTGGATCTTTCTTTAAAAACTTTGTGCATCTTCCAAGCCTCTCAGCAGATGTACTGGCTGTCCTGAGACACAGCCCTCTTTAGCTAAGAGCTGACTTGAGGTCATGTGTTTATTTGAAGTGGCACACTGACAGTGAAGTGAGCGATCTGCCTCATGTTCTCAGCCGTCAAGTACCAAAGTTTCTCTCATTAATTGTCTCGCACCTCCTTGAACATGACACAGGGATGCAGCCACTTGGTTTTGTGCAGCTTATGCTGATGTTGTGATTTTTGCAGGGGTGGTGATGCACTGTGTCAAGGATGAACATACCGCAATAAATATGAACCTTCACTACTTGGAAAATGGCTGTGTCATGGTGAATTTCATTTTTCGCAAAGAGTTATTCTTCCTCCCCTTGGGATTTGCTCTGAAGGTAAGCAGTGAATGCTTGTCATTTCTATATTGAATAAATACAGAAGTTTTGCAAAGCATCTTTATTTTAAGTAATGAGAAGAAGCTAATTCCACTTGGAGTATTTTAAGTCAGCCTTTCAATTCTGATTGGAGAAAGGTCATCCAAACTGTGTAACACTGTAATCAAACACTCGGTCTGCAGCAGAGGAAGTGTCTGTAGGGACAAGAGATGAGGGGAGAGTCACATGATCATGGTTTTGTGGGGTTTTTCTAATGAATGGTCTGGATGGAGATCTTTATCAGTGTATGAATATCCCCTGCATTACTCTCTGAGCATCTCAACCCCAGAGAATTTTGCAGTTTTCATTGTGGAAGGGCATTTGTAGAGCACTGAAAACCTAAATCAGAGGTTAGTATACAGCCTTAGTTCTTTAGCCGAATTTTGTAGACAGATGTTGTTATGACCTTATTTTTATGATCTAATAAATTTCTGTCTCTCAGGCATTAGTTAATTTCCCAGACTACCAGATTTTTGAAGAGTTGGTGAAAGGAAGGGAAGATGACACCTTTTATGCGAACTGTGTTACTGAGATGATGAGAGCAGTGGTGGATGCTGGCTGTTTGACACAGCAAAATGTCCTGGATTACCTGGGAAAGAGCTTCAGAGTGAAACTCAACCTGCCTGAGTGGTACAGCAATGAACAGGCTGCAGATTTCATTCTGAGGTCTGTGTATGGCTGAGATCCAGCGTCATTGTGTGGAATTTAGAGGCATATGTGAGAGTATTATAATGATATGTATTTTAATAGATTGATACAAGTATTCCCAAAACAGTTTCACAAGAGGGTGACAGTTTTTATTTAGATGGGATTTTTGTCATGTCATTGATGAAATACACAAAGGTTGAGGAAGAGAAGGTTAAAGCTAGCTCTGTGACTGCTTGAGGATCCATTTGGTGAACAGAAATATTGCAGTTTATTGTCAGTTTCACACAATCTCTGTCAACTCTGAATAATTTTTATCTTCTGAAATGGCAGAAAAAAGATGCTTTTAAATCTTCTTCTTTCATGAAATAAGTTAGAAAGCAGTGGAAGAATTGGCTTTGAGACTGTCAGTGTGGCAGGCATTCAACTAAAAAATTCATTTTTCTGGTAAAGTGGATGTTTGCTCTTCCTCCAGCTTTAGGAATTAGGTGTGGTTTTCCTTTTTTGTTTGTGCTGGACTGTTGCTCAGCCCACAGTTTTCCATACATGGCTTGATAGCAGTGGAGATTGGGAGTTCCTGTGGCAGGACACTGATAGTGCTAACAGAAATATTTTGTAGTTTACATCTACTAACCTTGTTAGGCTTCTATTTTAAAAAATGGTTTACAATTATTTAGGAGAGACTTGTAGAACATGAAGCTAGCATGAAGAGATCATGGTAGTTGTCCTTCTTCTTTCTCTTCCTTCAGCAATTGTATCTGTGTTCACCTGACCAATAGAACTGAAAAGTTCTACCTGCTCTGTATGATGACCCAGAAGCTCTATGCTTTTGCCAAAGGGGAATGCATGGAAGATAATCCAGACAGTCTTATGAATCACGAGGTGCTTACCCCAGGACAGCTTTTCCTTATGTTCTTAAAGGTAAGGTCATGGCTCCCACATCTTTACATTTCTTTACGGATCAGAAAGTTGGTAATGTGCTTCTGACTTAAACAGGTAACTTACTACTAATCTATTCCAATTCAGTTTATAGGCATACCTCATTTTAGGATGCTGGGAGGAGAGTAGTGGTGTTCAGAAGTTTGGCTGTCCCATGAAATTCACTCTGGAATAGTAGTTCTCATCCCCTGATAAGATACTTCCCTGAGATATTACATAATTCTTAATATTTTTTCCCCTTTAGTCAGAATTTTCTTTAGTATTGTTTTGTTGAAAGACTATAAAAATCTCTCTACTACTTGTGTGATTTGAAAGTGAACTTAGGGAGGCACTTTTGTGCTATGAAAAACAGTTGCCAGGAACCAGAAAAAGTTGTTTTCCTGCCTAGCCCTTGCTCTCAGATCAGCAGGGGAGTTAACAGCCCCTTTTTTGTTCAGTCCTAAGATCCTAAATAGTCTAAAGCATACAGAAGACACAGTGTACACTGTGTACAGAGTTATCCTTGTGGTCAGATTATAGGTACTGTTTATGCTTTGGGTTGTCTGTGCTCTATGAAATTCTCTTATTGTACTTCATTTGCCAGACTCATCACCATTCTGGGTGGAAGTGATTGCCAAGCTGTTGGGTGGGTGTTTTAGTTCTGTGTTGACATATACCATCAGCATCTTGATAGAATGAAGTCAGTGCTGGAAATAAGTCTGGAAAACTGTCAGTTCCTTAAAAGTTGTCCATCATGCTAATTTCAGAAGAGTTCTGTAGCATGTGCAGCTGATGTGCTAGATTAGAACTGATGTTCTAATTCGAGCCTTTCCTGTCCTGTTTTAATTTTAAATCTCTCACTTTTAAACCGTAGGAGAGGCTTGAAACCTGGCTGCAGTCTGTTAGGTTTGTTTTGGAGAAAAGAGCGGAAAAGGCAGATATCAGCCTAAATACAGACAGCCTGGTGAAGGCATTCAGCCTGGCACCAGACTTCACCAAGCCATTTGAGTATCTGCTTGCAACTGGTAACCTGAGGTCTAAAACAGGTAAATCTGCAGGCTTAAGGTGCCTTTTTTTTCCCCCATAAAACAGAATGCAGAACAACGTAAAATTGAGCTCTTAACTGGAAACAACTGCTTGTAGGCAGACATTGTACATTGTAACTGAATAGCTAAAAGGGGTTTGAAAAAAGGGATAGTTGAGGAAAAAGGCAAGATTTATGCACAAGCATAGGCATTGTGCATGGTATAGAACAGGTTAGTTACGAAAGCAAAGCCTCTACCTAGATGAATAGTTGAAATGAAGTTTAGCATTGTTCAAAACAGTGACCATAATTCGATTTGCTTTCCCAAAGATTATTTCTTCTTAGAAGGTGCAACGTAAGACAGAGAAGGGGCATTTTTAAATCACAACTGCCCCATTAGTCATATGAGCTTAAATGATGAGAAACTGGTTTGCTGATTTATATTCAGATTTATCTGATGCTTCCCTGAAGTGTCCAGTATGACAGTGTTGTAATGGAGTGCCCACTAGAAAATGAAGTTAGGTTAAAAACCTGCAGAATTTTGGTAAAACATACCAGCTGCAAATTCCTATTTACTTCACTGGCAATGACTTCCACATGTCTGTAAAGGGAACTTGATTTTAAGGAATAGCTTGCAATTTAAAGTCTCTGGGTCTCTTCAGGTCACTGAGTTGCCTGTGCACATGCACCTGCCTTGTTGGGATCCAATGTGAGCATCTTTAGGGGTTGTCAGTGAAAAATAAGAAACTGTCTTGTAACATCATTCTGTGTTTCTTAAAGCTGGATAAGTTCCTGACATAAATCTCCCCTTTGTTCCCTAGGGCTGGGCATGTTGCAGGCTAGTGGTCTCTGTGTGGTGGGGGACAAGCTGAATTTCATCCGCTACCTCTCCCACTTCCGCTGCATACACAGAGGGGCAGCGTTTTCCCAGATGAGAACCACGACTGTCCGCAAGCTGCTGCCTGAATCCTGGGGCTTCCTGTGCCCTGTGGACACCCCAGACGGAGAGCCCTGTGGGCTGATGAACCACATGACAGCTCTGTGTGAAATTGTCACTGAGATGGTGCCCGTGATAGACATTCCACCTTTGTTATGTTCCCTGGGTATGTTTCACTGACCTGATGGTTTGTGTTCTCCTTTCTTACCTCCCTGCCCTGCAGCCCCGTGCCTGGGAAGGGTTCTTCACACAGCATCACAGCACACTGCCCAGTTGAGAAGTGAAATCAAGTTTGACCTGTACTTACTGGGCTTCTGCTTAGTGGTAAATAACACATTGCTTGTACAGGCACATCAGCCTGTAAAATTCAATGTCAGTCTCTCTCAGCTGTGTGCTGAAGTGTGAAGATGTTCACTGAAGCACAAGGAACTGCACAAGGAATTTCTCACAGCTCTGAGAAACTGGACTAAGCAGTAACTTTTTAATGACTTGAATTGAACTGCAGTTCACTTGTGATTGCCACTATAATGAGAATCCTTACTTCAGTAAGAAAAATGGGAAGGGGAATGACATTCTAAGTTGTATATGTTTTTCATTTTCCATTGAACTTGTCTATGGCTTTGCCAAGAATTTTGTGATGTCTCAGAAAGTTTCTAGGTGTGAACTGAGAAGTGCAGAAATAACTTCTGTGTTTTGTTTGTTTTGGCTGTTGTGTCCATCAACCCCCTCTTGCCACAGGTGTCACCCCCATTGATGCAGCTCCAAGCCAGCCTTACTCAGAGTGCTACAGAGTTGTGCTAGATGGCTCCATGGTGGGCTGGGTAGAGCAGGAGCTGGCTCCTGAGATTGCACAAACTCTCCGCCGTTTCAAGGTTTGTTGTCTTGTTTGAAATGTTTCTTAGTTAAACATCTTGAACATGCAGTGGTCAAAAATAGGAATGTTTTGAACTTCTTAGGCTTCTTTTCTGACCCAGTAAGTTATCTTTGGCTGTATATTAGCATTGGAGTGTGCTTTTGTGTTACCTTTTTTATTGATCCATATGTTTCATCTGTTGGTTTACAAAGTTACAGATTTTGAAAGAACATTTTCTTGGAAAAGGCAGGATAAGACCTATTCTGTCTTTATTTTTTGGTGGAGGCTTTTCGAAAAGTATTTCTAAGAACTCTTCTCTGTAGCTTTTTATTAGTGGCTACACCTGTGGTTGACATTTTCATTGTGTGACCAGGTGGATGCAGTTTAGTTAAACTTAGTGTTTCTAGACTGTTACTTCTTTGCACCAACAGATAACACAAGAGAAGAGATTTCCTGCACGGGCAGAAGTGGTCCTTATCCCAATGACAGGAAAACCCAGCCTGTATCCTGGGCTCTTCATTTTCACTAACCCTTGCCGGATGGTGCGGCCTGTCAGAAACCTGTCCTATGGAAGGAATGAATGGATTGGGACTCTGGAACAGGTGGGGTTTGCATATTCCCATGTTACAGAGGTACCTGGCATCAAAAATGGGTTTGGTAAATATTTATGAAAGAAGCTGAGGATGAGGCTTATGTTGAAGAGCTAGAATAGGTGACAAAAGGGGGTTTTTCACTCCTGCAGATTGATTTCTGGTAAACGTCATAGCTGGACTGTAGAGATCTTTTTGAGATCTTCAAATCTGCTCTCGGTATTAACTTTGTGAAGATTTGAGGTAAAGGATTGCTGTGTTGTGTGTACTATGTCATCTTGTGTTACATCGTGTTTGCCAAATGGCTCCTGGGCAGCCAAGCAGAGGATTGCTGGGGAGCTCATCCACTTGGAACTATTAAACTGGGAGACAGAAAGGAGGACACGTTAGTGCAGTTTTGTATTTCAGGCTTCCTTCCCTTGCAGCTAATCTGTGATAGGTGGTTTACCAGCTATCTGATTTCTCTTGCTAATACACTACAGTGCAGGCAACAACCACAGCTAAAACTGAAATGTATAGAAAGCCATCGGAGACAGCTTTGTTTTGTTTCCTTCCCTTTAAAAAAAGGCAGTGAACAAGCATTATCCAATTTGATGTTTGCAGATCTTCATGAATGTGGCCACTCTGGAGTCAGAGGTGGTGCCTGGAGTGACCACTCACCAGGAACTCTTCCCTCACAGCATTTTGAGCGTGGTAGCCAATCTCATTCCCTTCTCTGACCACAACCAAAGTCCACGGAACATGTACCAGTGCCAGATGGGTAAGTGCTGAAGTACCCAGTGCTGCAAGACCCTGGGCAGAGGGATTAACACCTCTAGTATATTGAATTTCTGACAGTATTATCAGAAAGATGTCCTTAAAACACTACCTCTTTCTCATACTAAAGTATGAGAAAGTAGCAATATGACTGTTCAAAACTCGATTCCCTTGGCAGGATATTGATGCTGCAGAAGCAAATGCTTTTTGGCCTGGAAATACATAACATAGGCCTCACTCTGGGAAACACTGGGGAGAGAACACATATACATCTCCCCCCAAAACAAAACAAGTAAACACACAAAAAAAATCTCCAAGTAAGCAAAACCAGAAACACCACGCTAACCTTAGTGGGGATTTTGAAATTGCAGAAAAGAAAACAAAATTAGATGTAGTAATTATGAAATGCTGTGAAAGGCATTGAGTATTGTGGTTCACAGAAAAATTAGAGCTGGGCTTAGGGCAATTATTAAATTCCAAGGGAGTTAAGATTGATAATCCCTCTAAATTTGTAGTATTTCCAGGTTTTTTCTTAACAAGATACACAGAGGAATAAATCCAAGTTTCCCTCCTTCCCTCCAGGAAAGCAGACCATGGGGTTTCCTGTTTACAACTACAAGGATCGCTCAGATAACAAGCTGTACCACCTGCACACCCCTCAGAGCCCTATGGTGAGGCCCAGCATGTATGACTATTATGGGATGGACAGCTATCCTGTTGGCACCAACTCCATCGTGGCTGTCATCTCCTACAGTGGCTATGACATGGAAGATGCAATGGTAAGCCACCAAAAGGAAAAAATCCTGCTGTTCTGTGAAGGAATTTGATGTGGGGCACTGGGAGTAGGCGTGACACTCAGCTGAGAAGACCCCGCTTTCTTTCTCTGCTGGTCCTCACATCTTCTGGGCAGATTCAGCAGCACAGTGGTTGTGTTGTTACAGCTGGAAGTTCTGGGAGTAGAGCAGAGCTTCATTTGTCCAAGGCTGTGGTCTTCCAGCTTTGAAAAATACTGGGGCTACATGAGGCTTGAGCTTTTTGGAATGCTGACTTACTGGGAGACTTTAAAAAGGCAATGTTCCCATTTTGATCTGATGCTTACCTTTGTAAATATTTTCTTCTTTTAAGTTATCAGCAAGTCTTTAACAGGCTTTTGTTTCTCCCTTTTAGATCGTAAATAAATCTTCGTGGCAGAGAGGATTTGCTTATGGAAGTGTTATCAAGGCAGAGAGCATTGACCTTTCCCTTAAAGCCAGCAGGGCAGGAGATAATTTAGTATTTGGCATCAGGCCTGGCGATCCAAACGTTGGGGAGAAGCTGGATGCTGATGGACTGCCTTTTGTTGGGTCTATCCTGCAGCCTGGGGATCCATTCTACAGCTTCATGAACCTCAACACAGGGGAGACCTTCACTGTGTACTATCCGTAAGTACAGCTTGTCACTCCTGGCTCTGCTTACCCCATGGGGAGAGCAGTTGGCTGTTTCCCTGCAGATGTTCCCTCTTCTCCTCACATAATAGTGTCCATGGAGTGACAGAGAGCATGAAGTTCATGCTCTAGGTGACTCCCAGGCATGTATCACATCTTTTCTCTAAGCCTGTGTGTGCTGCAGAGCTGGCTTATCCCAGGAGGATATTTTTTTTGGTGATTTGCCTGTGCTGGTTGTATGTGGACATGATAACAGTTAAGCCTGCAGCAGACCCCTGGCACATGGAATATCAGGCTGAGGGCTCATCTATAGAAGGAGCACAACCCTGAACAAGGCACTTGTTGTTAATGCTCACACTTTGCCTTCCCTTTCTGCTCTGAACTTCCCTCTCTACTGAAGAACTTAATTGAGTGCTTTATTTTGGGATCCCATCAGTATGGTGTGAATTTATTGGTGGTAGGGAGAGGGGCTGCTGCCTTAACACAGTAGAAATGGCAGTGGGATGCTGTATATCAGATACAAAGTGTGATAACAGATGAACCAGGTTGAAATTATCCTTATTTTAAATCACGGATGGCACATTACCCGATCACCTGAAAGTGGTACCTGAATGGCACTTGGAAGATGCCTTTGTATTGCTTCCTTGCCCTAATTCTTACGCAGTCTGAGTTCCCTCACTACTGAGTAGTACTTTGAAGAATGGTGGTGTTTCTCAGCTGTCCAAAGGCATTTGATAAGTGGTTTAGGTTTTTTGTGTCATTTTCCTTTTGAAACTAAAAATTATTATCAAGCCTGACACCTTTGCTATAATTATTCCTCCACCTACACAGGAGTAAGGAAGTGGGCATTGTGGACAACGTTAGGTTGTGCAGCAATGACCGTGGCACTGGGAAGTTCAAGAAGGCTTGCATCACTGTGAGGGTTCCCCGAAATCCCACTATTGGAGACAAATTTGCCAGCCGTCACGGACAGAAAGGTATCCTGAGCCAGCTCTGGCCCATCGAGGACATGCCCTTCACAGAGAATGGGATGGTTCCAGACATCCTCTTCAACCCTCACGGCTTTCCCTCCCGCATGACCATTGGAATGTTAATTGAGAGCATGGCGGGGAAGTCAGCAGCCCTGCATGGGGTCTCCTATGATGCCACTCCCTTCACCTTCACCGAGAAGAAGTCTGCTCTGAAATACTTTGGTGAGACTTTAGCGAGCGCAGGTTACAACTTCTTTGGCACAGAGAAGATGTACAGTGGCATCAGCGGGGTGGAGCTGGAGGCAGAGATCTTTGTGGGGGTGGTGTACTACCAGCGCCTGCGCCACATGGTCTCCGACAAGTTCCAGGTGAGGACCACGGGGCCCCGAGACGCTGTCACCAACCAGCCTGTCAAGGGCAGGAACGTGGAAGGTGGGATCCGCTTCGGTGAGATGGAGCGGGATGCTCTGCTGGCCCACGGCACGTCCTTCCTGCTGCAGGACCGCCTGTTCAACTGCTCCGACGGCTCCGTAGCCTACGTGTGCACAAGCTGCGGCAGCATGACATCCCCTGTGCTGGAGAAACTGTCCCACTCCTCTGTGACCAGCAGCAGGAGGTATTCCTGCTCCATCTGCAGCGAGGTGGACGCCATCGAGGTTGTACCTGTGCCCCATGTCTTCCGCTACTTTGTGGCTGAGCTGGCAGCCATGAACATAAAAACAAAGCTCAATGTGGAGTAACTTGGTCCTTGGCATGGTGAATAGTTGGAGGGAGGAGGCACATAACAAGTCTTGTCCTTGTCCCTGAGTTTCAGGTATTAAGTCAGTTCTCAGGTTCTTCAAAAGAATTCAAGATTAATTTGATGTTTGTATTGCGACAGGGTGCTTGCCAAGCTGTAGGGCAAGGAAAGATGGCTCTGTTGGTTTGTTTGGACTTCCTAAAGGATCACCAGCTATTGAGATGTGTATGAAAATCAGGCAATATTGCTGCTCCGCCCAAGCTCTTGGGTTGAGAGTGATGGGGTTCTTTGAATTCGGGCTGAAACTATAGGTATGAAGAGGTCATAAAACAGCATAAAGTGAATGCTGGAAATTACAAAAAAAAAATTGTTGTTTTTTTCAAGAAAAATCTTTGAAAAACATATGCCTTAATGATGGGTTTGTGTTGAAGTTATTGTACATGTTTTGTTTTTCTTTATTTCAATACATGTACCTTGAGTCATAAAGAAGGTGGCACAAAGTTCTGGTGCGTGAAGCCACAGCCTTGACTGCAAGTAATCAAGGTTGCCCTGCCAGGTGTGTCCTGGAAGTGTTTGGTGTCACCAAGCCCAGCGGTGCTGGGGTTTGGGGTTTGTTTTGGTGCGTTTGGCTGAAGAAGAATAAAGTAGGCTTATTTTCAGCCTGGCTCGTGCTTGTGCAGCATGGATATTGTAGGACTGAAGCTCATCCTCCCCTTAAGTCCACAGCAACTGCCACACCGCCCTGTCCCAGGTTTCGTCCGTTCCCCTCTGCCTGCCCCGGCCACCGCGGGGGCCGAGCGTGTGCCTCGGGCACAGCCGTACCCTGCGGTACGGCCCAGAGTTCTTGTGTAGTTTCTTCTTCACCTGCCGGCAGCGCCGTGCTGGGCCGCGGGGTGCTCCCGGGGCTCGGCGGGCGGTGGCGAGGTGAGGATGTGCCGCACGCCCAGCGGTTCCCGCAGGGGCCGCAGCACCCCCGGGGCCGGAACTCTCGGTGGCGCGACCGAGAAGGAGCAGCGGCCCCGGCCGGGGCGGGGCTGTACCACCGGCAGGGGGGCGCCGCGCCAGCCCCGCAGCCCCGGCGGTGGGCGGCGCAGCTGGAGCTGCGGGTGGGGGCTGAGCCCTTGGCGGCCCCATGCGCTGCAGCTGCCATGGAGCTGCTCCGGGTGCTGCTGGCTGCCGCTCTGCTCCCGCTCCTGCCCCGTGAGTACCCCCGGGACAAAACCAGGAGGCGGAAAGGCCGGGTGCCGCCCAGCCTGGATGCAAAGGCTAAGCTCTGCCGAGCTGGCAGTCGTGCTGGGTGGGATGTGTGAGGGCAGCAGTGCCCCTAGCCCTTGTCTCTCTCAGCTGGCAGGGCAGCTGTGCCACTGCCTATGCTGACCCGGCCATTGAGCATGGTGCTGGCTGGGCAGCGCCGGCAGCTGGTGGTGTGCGTGGTGAGCGACCTGGCCCCCAGCTCTGGCCATGCTGTTTGGATCTCCGGTGGGAACGGTAGCATCCTGCAGTCCTTTGCCTATGGGGCCTCCCGGGAAGATGGTGGCACCGTCTGCTCTGTCTCCCTCCTTTCCAGTGACCCCCCACACGAGAGGGAACTTGCCTGCCATGTGGGGGCCAACAGGACCTCCCCATCCCACAGCTCCAGCCCCATCCACATCACGGGTATGACCCTGCTGCCACCCCCTCTGCCTGCCTTGGCCACTGCTGCCCAGCCTAGTGGGTGCACTGGTGGCCCCCGAGGACGGAGGTCGGCAGGGCCTCTGGGGCCAGCAGGGAGCAGGTGTGAAGCCCTAGGGGCAAACGTTGCTGTCCCGCTCACAGGAAGGGGTTTGTGGCTAGCCCTGCCATGCACCTGGTGTTGGGCTGCCAGCACCTCCCCAGCTGCTCTTTCATCCCACAGGCAACGAGGAGGCAGCAGAGCTGTGTAGCACAGCTGGTGAGTCTCTGGCCCCTGCCTGGTGGGAATGTCAGCTGCCAGGGAGAAAGCCCTGGCAGTGGCTTGGCTGGGGCTATATGGTGGTTGGGATGGGTTTTCCCAGTGTTGTGGGACTGAGGAAGAGGGAGGGAAGCTTCACCTTGGTGGGAAGAATAGGGAAACTGGGTCAGAGCCAGCCTGCCCTCAGAAACAGCATGAGGGTGACATGAGGTGTCTCTGGAATGTGTAAAGATCCTGGGTCTGCCCAAACATGGCCCCATGGCAGGCCTGGAAAGGACATGGGTGTAGTGGGGTGTCTGTGGCAGGCATCACCTCACCCTTCCATTGCAGTGTCACCAGCCCCTGCCTTGGCAGTGCTGCTTATGGCTGTCCGTGTGGTGTTGCTGAAAGTCTTGCTCTCTGATGCTGTCCTTACCTCCCTTCTCCTCGCCCAGAGCTGAGGGCATGGGCAGCTGCCCCCGCCTGAAGGGTAAGTCCCCCTGGTTTGGTGTAGGGATGTGGAAGTCACTGGAAATATTCTGGAGACTAGAGAGGGGTTGGCTGGGGGACGTACAGGATCGGAGTCTTGGTTTGGGTGGACAAGAGAGAGGAGCTGACACATTTCTGTGGGTGGCAAGGCCCCGGAATTACCTGGAGGATGGGAAGGGACCCCAAATTATCCGGAGGTAGGAAAGGGGCCCCGAGGTACCTCGGGGGGGAAGGTTTCCAGAGTTCCAGTGGCAGGGAGGGCCCCCGGAAGGTTGTGGGCTACCCCGAGGGACGGCGCGGCCACGTGTGCGCCCCTCCCCACGTGGGCGCTCGGCGGGACCGCCCGGGGGCGGTGCGACGGGGGCCGCGCGCCGCCGGGATTGGCTGGCGGCGGCCGGCGGGGATTGGTCACGCGGGTCACGCGCGCCTCCGCCATTGGCCGGCGCGGCGGGGTCGCCTTGGTAACGGGGCGTGGCGGGGCGGGAGCGCGCCCCGGAAGCGGAGTCATGGCGGCGGCGGCGGCGGGGGCAGCCTTGCTGATGCTGCTGATGGCGGCGGCGCTGGCGGGGGGCGACGACTCGGACTGGGTGCGACTGCCCAGCAAGTGCGAGGGTAAGTGGGGCCTCGGGGGACCGGGCTGATCGGCCACCGCCCGCTGTCTGCTCGGGCCGGGGGTTACTGGTGCGGGGCTGCGCCCCCGCGGGCTGCCCCTCTGCCCGCCTCCTATCCGCGGGCATCGCTGTTCCCGGCAGTCACTTGATCGCCTGCCGGTTCGTAGTTGGGACTGGTCGTGTGTGCTGCTTACAGTTTGGTGTCCGTGATGCTTCCTATCTGAGTATCCCTTTGGTTCACAGGCAGTCCAGGGTAGGTCATGACGGCTATTTGCTCCCTGGTGCGGTTTCCTCTGTCTTTGTTGTACAGGCGCATGTGGAGCTGGACAGCAAAGAGAAAGTGAAAAACTTAGGGAGTTCTTTACAAAGCTTTTCCTGCCGGGGAAGCAGCTCTGGAGATGCTGATGTCCGAGTTCTGCTGTGGCACCAGTGTAACCTCAGAGAAGCATCAGAGCAAGCACTGACCACACTCTGCTCCTCTTCTTGCCCAGGCTTCGAACCTGTGTCAGTGCACAGCAGAAGTTGCAGGAAGCATCTGGATAACTGGACTCAGCAGTAGGCACTCCTGGCATGTGTGGGAACTGCAGCAGGTATGGTGTGGAGGCGGACATCCTTGAGAGTCGAGCTCCAAGGGTCTGCAGGAAGGAGAGATCATCCCACCTGAGAAATGGCCATAGTTGCCTCCAGCCCCTTGTGCCAGCAAAGAAAGGATTGTGCGGGAGGTGTGCACAGGCTTCTCAGCACATGCATGGGAGCTCTGGAGAAGCCACCTCGCTCTCTTCCTGCTTGGGGCATCTCTCAACTCACATAATTGCCTGGGAGAAGACACTGGCTCATTGCTGTCAGATCATTCCTGCTGGAGCTTGGCACTTCTCCTAAAGTAGAGCTCGAAGAAGAGGTGGCTCCTGACAAACAGGACCCCACAGCACTGGACAAAGCTTTCTCCAGCCTCCTGAGGCCCTATCTTTGGGGGAGGAATGGCCACACCATGCCTGGCTTCCATCCCTCCCCATTCCCACTTGTAAACCCCTGAGATACTTCTCCTGCTGTCTGTTTCTATAGCTCTGTTGGGCTCTTTACAGAAGAAATAAAGCCTTATTTTTTTTAGTTTTATAAAAATAACCATGCACTGTGTTCTAAATCTGTTGATGATGTGGTCTCTGCTGCAGGCAGAGCCTCAGGTTGTGTTGCTCGAGGTCATGGCCAGCACTTTGTCCTGTCACCCAGCCCACAAAGCCCTGCCAGCTGCTCAGTCCCCAGAACACCCCCAGAGTCCCCAGAGCACAGAACCAGTACCAGGTGGGACGTGCTGTCATTACGAGGAGAAGCTCTGAGCCACACTGGGATTTGCACTGCGAAAAAACCCCTTGCTCTTGCAAAAGGAGTAGAGCAGCTTGTGGCAGGGAGGTAGAGGCTTTGGGGTGAAAGCTGCAGGCAAAACTGAGCCTGTGTGACTTCCAGCTGTGCCACAGCATCTGGTTGACACTGAAACATTGGTTGTGTGCTCCTGCTTCAAGCGTTCTCCAGTGGAAGCAGCTGAGCTATTCCTGGTTATTTCTTTGGATGGCCAAAATGTGTTTTGTGCTCACAGCAACTTTGGTGTGCCCAGTTCCTGGGCTGGTTCTTGCTGCTGTCTCAGGTGCTCTCACGCTGCCTGTCTGAACAGTGACACCCCCTAAACCACTTGTGCTCTCTCTTTCCCACAGTGTGCAAGTACGTAGCCGTGGAGCTGAAATCCGCCTTCGAGGAGACTGGCAAGACCAAGGAGGTGATCGACACCAAGTATGGTTTCCTGGACGGGAAGGGCTCTGCTGTCAAGTACACACAGTCGTAAGTGGGAATGGGATGGGAGTCTCCTGCTGCTGTCGCTGTCTCCGGAGCTGGGGGCTTTGGGAGGCTCACCCTGTGCCCTGGCTGTTGCTGGGGGCCCACACCAAGCCTGAGCCCTTCCTTCTCTCCATGCAGGGACATCCGGTTAATTGAGGTGACAGAGAACATCTGCAAGCGGCTGTTGGATTACAACCTGCACAAGGAGAGGAGTGGCAGTAACAGATTCGCAAAGGTGAGGGCCATTCCTCCAGTTCCTGCTCCGAAATGTGCCTCACCCATCCCTTCACTGCCGGAGTGACAAACCAGGTCCATTCTTCCCATCCTCTGGATCCCCTGATAGTGCCTGGCAAGCAAGGCCATACTGCCCCCCAGGTCAGATGTGGGGTCCTGTCTTTGTTGGGCAGGCTCCTGCCTGATGGAGGGAACGTGGGGCTGTCTTCCTCTTGGGTTTGGGACCAGGTTTGCAGAGGGGAACTCACTGCAACTTGATCTCCCCACTAGTAATGCTGATGGCCCGGGGATCTGGCTTGCATGTTCCTGCATGGCTGGGCAGGCTTGTGTGGCTGACACTGGGAGGAGAGAGTGGGAGCCCTGCAGGAGGACCACCACCTCACCATGCAGTGCTGCTCCCTCCCTCACAGGGCATGTCAGAGACGTTCGAGACCCTGCACAATCTGGTGCACAAGGGTGTCAAGGTGGTGATGGACATCCCCTACGAGCTGTGGAATGAGACCTCCGCTGAGGTGGCTGACCTCAAAAAGCAGGTACCCCGCCCCATGGGCTTGGCCCTCAGTGGCTGCTATGACCTTGTAGGCTGGAGTGGAAGTGGGGAGAGCATCCAGGGCTGCAGTCCTGGGAGCAGGATGTTGGCAGGACCTGTGGCAGGAACCTGGCCCTGGTCCTGCCACACCAGCACATGTCTGGAGCTGGGCTCTCCTCTCTGCCCTAGTGCGATGTGCTGGTAGAGGAGTATGAAGATGTGATCGAAGACTGGTACAGGCACCACCAGACGGAGGATCTCTCCCAGTTTCTCTGTGCCAACCACGTACTAAAAGGAAAGGACACAAGTAAGTCTTGGCTGCTGCTAGGGGCTGAAATAATGCAGGAATGCTCAGGAGGGCAGGGGAGCCTTGCTAAAGCATGGAGAGTCCTGCCTCTCCATCAGAGCCCACTCTGCCCTTCTCTTTTCCCTAGGCTGCCTGGCAGAAAAGTGGACTGGCAAGAAGGGTGATTTGGCAAGCGTGGGGGAGAAGCAGAGCAAAAAAAAGAGCGGAAAGAAGAAGAAAAAGGGCCAGAAGGATGAGCGCGAGGGAGCTGCCAGCCTTCCGGACACAGGGGAGGCCCTGGAGGGGGTCCAGGAGCAGGCTCCGCTCACCCACAGCCCAGCTGATGAGCTGTAGGCACGCAGCCCCTGCCCCCGGGGCCACCCGCTCCGGGGTTTCACCCCGCTGTGCCTATGGGTACCAAAGGAAAAGGGACTTGTGACCCGGGGGAGACCGGAGCGCCTGGCCCCACCTTGCCAGCCTGGGTGCTATCCCGTGATTAGGTGGCACGGAGCCGCGGACCCAGGCCTGCCGCATCCCTGCCGGAGGCTCCAGCTCCGGGAGGCCGCGAGTGCTGCCCCACCGCCGGCTCCTCGCACGCCGCCGGGACTGTAAATAAAGACGTTTACCCCAGAGTCGCCGCCGCCGCCACTGCCGGCCCTGCTTCTGCTGCTGCTGGGTGCGGGATCAGCGCTGCTGCGGCGCGGCCCGGGGAGGCCGGTGAGGGGCGGGCGGGTCCCGCGGCCCGGGCCGGGCTCTGACCCCGCCGAGGCAAAGGTCGGGGCCATGAGGGGGCGCGGCGCGAGCGCCGCCCGGCGGCGCGGATTGATGGGGGCGTGGCCTGGGCGGGGGGGGCGGGAGGGGCGCGGCGCGAGCGGCGATTGGCGGGGCCGCGGGGGCGGACGCGGCGGGGATTGGTGGGAGCGCGGGGGCGGGGCGCGGCGGGGGCGCGGCGCAGCGAGGCTGAGGGGCCGCGGCGGTGTCGGTGTCCGGGTCCGTGTCGGTGGCGGCGGCGGGATGGTGGACAGCGTGTACCGGACGCGGTCGCTGGGAGTGGCGGCGGAGGGGCTGCCGGACCAGTACGCGGACGGGCGGGCGGCCCGCGTGTGGCAGCTGTACATCGGGGACACCCGGAGCCGCACGGCCGAGTACCGCAGCTGGCTCCTGGCACTGCTCCGCCAGCACCGCTGCCGCTCCGTCCTGGACGTGGCCTGCGGCACCGGGTGAGGCCCCGCGCCCCCTCCCGCCCACCTCCCAGGTGTCCCTTCCCCCTGCCCGGGGCCTCGCTGCCCGGCCATCCCCAATGCCCCCCTCCCTCCAAGCCCCCTCCCCGCCCCTTCAGCTGCCCCTGGCCCCGCTGACAGCCATGTCCCCAGGGTGGACTCCATCATGCTGCTCGAGGAGGGCTTCCAGGTGACCAGCGTCGATGCCAGCGACAAGATGCTCAAGTACGCGCTGAAGGAGCGCTGGGAGCGGCGCAAGGAGGAGCCCTTCGACCGATGGGGTGCGGGGGCTGTGGGGGCCGGGAGGGGCCTGCGGACACTGACACTGTCCCCCAGCGCACTGTCCATGGCCCCTCGCAGCGCTCGGGCCACTCATCTGGGATTGCCGCTGGCCGAGTGGCCTTGCTGCGGGGACCTGACAGTGCCAGATGCTCGGCAAAGACAAGCCATGGTCCTTGCCTATCTGGCTGCTGGCCAGAGGCCAGAGCCAGCACCCTGAAGGGCCTGGGAAGGGCTGGGTGATGCTGGGAAGGGGTCTTGCAGGCAGGGGAGGCTGTTGGGTGTCCCTACTCTTATCCATTTCCCTGTGCTGCAGTCATCGAGGAGGCCAACTGGCTCACGCTGGAGAAGGACCTGGAGAAGCCAGGGGATGGGTTTGATGCAGTCATCTGCCTCGGGAACTCCTTTGCACACCTGCCTGATTTCAAAGGTGAGTTGGGGCAGGGGAGAGAACAGGGAGCACCTATGCATGCACAGTGCCTTCCAGCAAGCTGAGAACGTGTCCTAAATCATGGCATTAGTGGGATGGGATTACGCACAGTGGAGCTGCTGTTTCATGGTGCATCTCCAGGGACGGTGGAACTGAGGCCCCAGTCTGTGACATGAATGCGCCCACTGGGTTCCATGGTCATGGTGGAGGTTTGTGCATCAATGTCACAGCTCTGGCAAGGCTGGAGGCACACCCAGATTTGTGCCACAAAGGCGGGTGGTGGGTTTCCCACGTGGCATGCTCTGCTCCAGTGAGGCTGAGAACATGCCTGAGCTCATGCCATGGGTGGGGCTGTGGGTTCTCCAAGCTGAGATTTGGTCAAGATGGTAGGGTCAGGTATCTGTGTGTGCATGTGTATGTGTTTATGGGTAAGATGAGGGCATATGGGCTGTGCCACGGCGTACAGTCAGTGCTTGGAGACGCCATAGATTCCTCTCCAGGGGACCAGAGTGACCACAAGCTGGCCCTGAGGAACATTGCCAGCATGGTGCGGCCTGGGGGTGTCCTGGTCATTGACCACCGCAACTACGATCACATCCTGGCCACAGGCTGCGCACCACCCGGCAAGAACATTTACTACAAGGTCGGTGGCTGGCAGGCCCTCCCCCATCCCAATCCCCTCTGCCCCAGCCCCATGGCCCCAAGGGGACCAGGCAGGGCAGGCAGCAGGACTGTGCCCAAGCTGGGGGCCACTGAGTCCCCACAGGACACAGATGTCCTCCTGTGGTCTCCCAGAGCGACTTGACCAAGGATATCACCACCTCAGTGCTGCTGGTAAACAACAAGGCACACATGGTGACCCTGGACTACACGGTGCAGGTCCCCCCCACTGAGGCAGGGGCAGACCCAGAGCTGAGGTGAGAAGAGCTGCAGAGGTGGCTCCTGGCATGGGGGGGGGGGGGGGGTGGCTGGCACTGTGCCCCGCTGTCCCCCTGCCTCACCAGCACTGCCTCCTTGCAGCAAGTTTCGGCTGTCCTACTACCCGCACCAGCTGGAGGCCTTCACAGCTCTGCTGAAAGGTGCCTTCCATGGAAAGTGCCAGCACACTGTCCTGGGCGACTTCCAGCCCTACACACCGGGACAGGCCCACGTGCCCTGCTACTTCATCCATGTCGTGAAGAAGACAGGCTGAGGGGCCTACAGAGATGGGACTGTGGTGGCTGAGAGCTCCAAGCAGCTGTGGGTCCAAGCAGGGGGTGGGAACATGGCTGAGAGCCACCTGGGAGACCCTTCCCCTTAATTAAGAACACTTGTGAGAGCTACCTGCGATCATGGTCCATGTGTCCCTGTATGGGCAGGGTACGGGGCAAGGGGGATGGCCACTGACTCCTCAGGACTCTGCGGAAGGAGATGCTCAGCCTGGGGGTGGCACAGGATGGGTGGAGGCACAGCTGCCCTGCCAAGTCCCCGGCTGCAGGTGCTAACATGCCAGCAGTGTGGGGCTTGGGGGCCCCCTTGAAGCGGAAGGAGGGGTGAGCTGCTCCCAGGTGGTTGCACACCCCAGCTGAGTCCCTGCAGCACAGCTCACAGGAGTGTGCTGGAACCTGTTTTCTCACATGCGCCTCCCAAACAGGTGCTGACTCCTTTTCTTGATACTCCTCAGCCCCATATAGGGATACCCACTCCCCCACTGGAGCTCCCAGAGTGGGGAGGCTCCACGCTGGAGCCTCCACCAGTGCTTCTGCTGTGGCTGCAGCTCCCTCCCTTCCACCCTGGGGAAGATGCGGTGCCCAGATCCAGCAGCACAGAGCAGTGCGGTCAGGGACAGCCCTGCCTGAACACGCTCAGGCACCAGAGCCAGAGCCACAGGGCTCCAGGTATGCACCAGCTGCAAACTCACACATGGAATGCCAGAAGCTACTGTGGAACCAACCTTTAGCAGAGGAGCTCCAGGGAGAGCAGGCCCTCACAGCCACACTTGGCTCAGGGATCAGCTGTCAGAAGGATCAGTGCCTACAGCAGGTGGGGCAAAACCTAGCACCAGCAACCCCTTGGGCTGCACAAAGCTGAAGGCAGCTGCAGGCACCTGGCCACAGCAGCTGCCAAACACAGCTCTGGTGCCATTTGTTCAGCACCCTTGGAAAAGGCTGGGAAGCAGGGGATATGCAATGCCACCAGCAGCTGCTGTGAGGCTGCAGAGGGAGGTGAGACAGGACCTCAGGGTGTTGGGGCCAAGTGGTGCTCAGCACAAATTAGTGCAGACTGGGCAGCTCCAGGCTGTTCTAGTCAAGGTTTGAGTATTTCCAAGGCTGAAGCTCCCCTTCTCCCCGTGACAAGATTTTCCTCTCGTCCAATGGGAATTTCTTTGCTGCCACTTGCTCCCATTGCCTCATGTCCTGTCACCCAGTGTCTCCAGCAAGAACTGGGCTCCTTCTGCAGAGCGAGCTCAGCTCACAGCCAAGCAAGTGCCTCTCCCTCAGGCCTTCCTCATCCACCACCGGCTCCAGCCATTCTGGCAGGATGAGAGTGGCCCCGGTCTAGTTCACAGGTGTGCTCCCCTCTCTACTTACAGGACAATGATCTCTCTTCTGCACCACCCAGCCCACCCAAAATTTTGCAGGGATCTTCCTGAGCCTACAGACACCATCAGAAGCAATAACTTGAGGTCAGGCAGTGAGCACCTAATGCTAAGAAACCTGTATTTATTCAGAGACTATGTCAAGTCCAGGCCAGCTGGAGCAGCAGTGCCCTGGGTCCTGCTGCCCCTCTGGCCAGCACCTTTCACTGGGGGCTGACAGCCCAACAAGCAGCTGCCTCCAGCCCTACACTTGCTGCCAAACCAGGTGCAGTTTGAGCCTTGCTCCACCACCAATGAATGGCCTGTCACCCATGGAGACACTACTACACTGCCCACAGCTTTGTCCCAGCAAGGAAATCACCTTGCTATGTTCCCAGCAGCCACAGCGCACCACTGACATGTGAGGGACTCTTACAGAACCCACCACCCTCCTGGATGAGCAGAGTAGCACTTCCACCAGGCCTTGGCTTGGGAAACTGCACAGACACTACTTCCACCCAAGTTCAAAAGAAGGGGGCCCGGGAGGCATCAGAGAAGAGCAGGCAGGTGCCTGTTGGTGCCTGTTCTGCAGTCCCAGCTCTGTTGAGCATTAGGAGGCTGCAAACTTCTGCTGGATGAGTCTGTACCTGAGCAGCTCCTGCTCAGAGACTGATGGCTGCAACCTGGCAGCAGCCTGCAGAAAATCTTCCATGGTCAGGATCAGAGCAGACTTCTCAGTATCCAGTCCTGCATGAGAGAAACAACATGAAAGTGCTGAGAACAGGGACAGCTGGCAAGATCCAAAAGCCCACTCTCCAGCCATCAAAGACTGCAAGGAAAACCTGTGTCTCCCTCCTTCCTCTTGGGGCCAAGCACTTTAGATGGAGATGACCACATCTGCAGAAACTGCCTGCCTGGCAATAACCCAGAGCCCAGCACTGTGGTCCCAAAGCTGCTGAGGATCTTCTCACGCAGCCCAGCTACCAGCAGTGGTAACTCTCCTCTCTACCCCATGCTGGGCTGCTCCAACAACTGGGACAACTAAGGGCAGGGCTCCTACCTTCCTCAATCCACTCCACCTTGCGTTTGACAGCACACATCATGGCATCTGAACACAGGGCGTAGATGTCTGCTCCTGTCAGCTGAGCTGGGCATTTTTCTAGGATGGTGGTGAGATTCACAGAAGGATCCAGTTTAAACCTGCCAAGAGAGAAAAATGGAGGTATAAAGGCCAAGAAAAAACAGACCAGTGTGATTGGGCAGGAACAAGCAGAATATCTGTGTTTAGCCGCTTCCAGAATGTGCTCTGCATGCTCAAAAAAAAAAAAAAACAGAAGTTTGCTTTACTGTTTTTTTTTCAGTCACCTCTCTTTGAAACATCCCTGCAGCAAGGTCCTCTCTCCTGCTAAGCAGGATCAAAGGAAACTTTGAATCACAGCACCAGAGCACAGCATGGCCTGAGTTGGAAGGGATCTTATAGATCATCCAGTTCCAACTCCCCTGCCATAGGCAGGGACACCTTCCACTAGACAAGGATGCTCCAAGCCCCATTCAGCCTGGGTTTGAACATGTCCAGGGATGGAGCATCCACAGCTTCTCTGGGCCTCTCTGGTTCCAGGCTAGGAAGCACAAAGGATGCAGGATGAACTCTCTAGAATACCATCTGTTTATGCCACTGGTGCTTGACTTCTCACCTAAATAAATTAAGTGTTCCACATGCCTGGGAACAACCTACAGTCAAGGCTGGAAGAGAACATGTTTAATGACAGAGTACAAACCACTGTAACACCAAACCACCCCATCAGAGCCACGCTGCAGACAGTGAGCCTCCTTCAGCATGACCAGCAGCTGCTGGAGGGCATGGTGGCCAAGACACAGCGTGTGACAAGCTGCTTGCAGCCAGCCCACACTCTCACCTCTCCTACTAGCTTACAGTGAAGTTAGGCAGAGGTGATCACCACTATCCAGGACAGAGTCCCTGCAGAGGCAGTCACAGCCACTCACCCAGCTGTGGTGGGTGGCACCTGAATTGCAGGGCTTGCTTTTCTCCCTCCAGAGATGTTCTCAGGAGCTCAGAACAGCTGGAAAAGCAGCCAAACCCTGCTGCTCAGCAATCCCACACAACCAGTGATTGGGAAGACACACAGATCACCATCTGAACACCCCTGAGCACCACAGGATAGGCAATGAACTGAATGGAGCTGCCTTCACACTTGGATTGGCCAACAGCAGGGGAACTCTTGCAGGAGTCAAATGGGAGCTTCCTGTCCTGCAGCTGCACTGCAGTCTCAACTACACCATCAGATCTGGCTGAGCTCCTTAAGAAGAGTACAGTGGCTGGAAAACTCTACCAACCCCTCCACTTGGACAGGCAGGCTGAGCTTCACCCATCTTGCAGAAAAACCAGTCCCAACTCAGCTTCTGGAACCTGCTCTGTCCTCCTGCCCTACCCACTGGCTGTGGCTCAGTGACCTCAGGTACTCCCCAGGGCTCAGACATGAAGGCAAGATGGAGCACACCAGGCATAAGCCTCAGGAGGGCTGTGACCTCCTGGAAGGTGGTGGGAGGACGCTGCACAGGGTCACTCACTTCCTGGTGACGGCGCTCAGCACCTGCAGCTGCGACTCCCGGTCCTCGCTGATGCCCACATAGACCAGCTTGTCAAACCTGTCAGCAGAGAGAAGGCAGCTGGGAACAGGCCAAAGCAAACCTGCCACAAGTGCTCAGCCCTGTGCACCAGGAGCTGAAGAGTGGCCCTGGGACAGCTCCTTTTGCTGTCCAGTTTGTGGATGATACAGAGCCTGAAGCAGTCCCATGCTGGAGGGCAGGGCTGCTCGAGGGACAGCAACAGGCTGGGGAAATGGACAGACAGGAACCACACAGGGTCCAACAGCAGCAGATACAAAGTGCTGCCCCAGGACAAGCAAGTCGCAGGCTTGAGGACTATGGGGGGCAGCTGTGCAGAAAGGGCCCTGGGGCACCAATTCCTGCCGTGGTTTGGTGCAACAGCAGGTCCTTTGCCCTCCTGTGCTGCTGGCGCAGTAACCAGAGTGGTGGGGGCAACAAGCTGTGGTATCTTACGCTGCTTCTACAGCCACAGGCACCAGCCTCCTCTTGGCTTCCTGTGAGCCAGGGGCCTTCACAAACAATCTCTGTAGAGGGAATGTGGTGGGGACACAGTCCTGCTCACCATGGCCTGAGGAGCTATGGGGAACCCCCCTGGAGTGAGGCAGGGCAGGATGTGACATACCTGCCTGGCCGTAGCAGAGCTGGGTCCAAGAGGTCAGGCCTGTTCGTGGCTCCAATGACAAACACGTCTCTGCTGGAATGAAGGCCATCAAGCTCTGCGAGGAGCTGTGAGACAACTCTGCAGGGAGCAAGACAGGATACTTAGAACTAGCCTTGGCAAGTCACCCAGTGTCTCCCTCAGCCACCAATGAAAAAGGAAGAAGTGAAGCCAGTGGCAGGTCCATTTCTTGGACTTCAGCTCCTATTTCTCCTCCCTGAAGAGCCCTTACACAGCCACCCAGACTTCTCCATTAGCACAGCCACTAAGCACGTGGGCTCACTGCAAAGTAGTCTAAATCCCAGGCAGTCCTTCAGAACAGAAGACTGGATGGGGACTGCCAGCTTAGCAGAAGAGCAGAGGAGACCTAGGGAAAATAACTCTGTTTCTGGGTATCTCTAAGCTGTACACTCTTTGCTTCTACCAGAAACAGCTGAAAGGTTTCCCACCACAGGGAAACAGCAGCTAATAGGAGGACAGAACAGCAGGGGTGTGAAGGATGACCTTGGAGAGGCCAAAGGGAGCACTTGGCAGCCACAGAAGCAGATGGAGGAGACTGTCTTAACCAAATGTTTGCACAACTAGCTTGGGCAATCGGGAACCCGAGGCAATGCAAACAGCAGTACTAATGCTCAGAGAGAAGAGACAGGCCTTGCTGAGAGCTGAAGAGTGCAAAGACGGGAAAAAACAGAGAAAGAGGGGTGGAATGGACCCTGCCTTTCAGGGCAATCTCAAGCACTGCCTGCAGCTGAGGCAGGAATCCTGCTCTCCCAAGGACACCTGATGCTCACTCACCTGTCCATGACACCCCCTGAATCTCCACTTCGCCCACGACTGGGGGCCAGGGAATCCAGTTCATCAAAGAAGATAATGCAGGGAGCAGCTGCCCTAGCTCTGGCAAACACTGTGAGGAGACAGCACAAAAGGTGAAAAACACATGGAGGAGCAGTCAACAGCAAGAGGATCTGCTACATTCCCAGCAGGGAAGAGCTGTGGATGGAAAGCAGATGTCCACTGTATCACTACCACCAACTGCTCCTGTCTGAGTGGCTCAATAGACTGGGGACAGGCAGCAGGATGAGCAGGATGGGCCCTGAGGCTCAGCTGTATCTCTGAGGAGCTGCTGTCCTTCAGGAACACCAGGGACAAGAGCAACAGGAGCAGAGAGAGCAGGAGGGGAAGCTGTGGGGAGCAGGGAATGGACTGTAGGAGACAGCTGGGTTCAAGCTCTTCCTGAGAGCTGTGGGTGGGAAGGGGGGTTTAAGCACTGCCTCCTTCCCTGCAGCACTACAGAAAAGCCCCATGTCCCCATGTGCAGGAGCAGGATGCACGTCCTCACCATTGCGCACGTTCTCCTCGCTTTGCCCAACGTACATGTTGATGAGCTCTGGCCCTTTCACGCTGTGGGGCAGGGAGAAAAGGAAGCCCATTAGAGGACACCCATCCCCTGCCAGGAGGAAGTCAGATCCATTGTGTGAACCCTCCTCACATTTCTCACCTAAGGAATGTCATGGTGCACGTGGTTGCCACAGCTTTTGCCAGCAAGGTCTTCCCTGTCCCTGGAGGCCCATACAGCAGCAGACCAGAGCGGCACAGACCCAGTGACAGCAGCTCTGGGTGCTCCAAGGGCAACTGGATAGTGTCCAGGATCTCCTTCTTCACCTCCTGCAGCCCACCAACATCCTGCCAGGACACTGAGGGGATCTGCCAAGAGAGGGAGAATCCTTGTCAGCACTTATTCCTGAGCCCAGTATCCAGTATCCACATTTCCCCTCTTCTGAGCTTTACAAGGGAGAAACCAAACTGTACAAACATGTCTCCAGGCACACTGCACTCGCAGAGTGCACTTCATCTCCAATCCTCCACTGCCCCTTGTATCATCTGTCAGCAAAAATACCCCAGGGAAAGAATCTGCCAGGGTTGCCTGCAGCTTTGAGGGGAGAGATTCTTGCTGCAGACAGCCTTTGGGATGCATGAGGAAAGGTAAAAATAAGAATAAAAAATTTAGAAAAGAAATCTGGATCTTGCAACTATGAGTGACTTGTGTTCAGGACACCTTGTCCCCACAGGGGTGAGACTGTGCAAGGGCTTCACACCTTGCAGAGGGACAGAACCTGGGCTGCCAGGAACCTCTGTGATGGCAAGGAGGATGTGAGGGAGAGATATCCTGCAGGACAGTGTATGGAACACTCACTGCTCTTGAAAGGGGGGGATGCAAGAACAAAGTCCATGTATGCTCATGAGAAATAGATAGGGATGGGGTCAGCTGCAGACATGTGAGGGGTCACAGAGAACAGAGAGAAGAAATCAAACCTGAGATGGATGAGCCAAAGCCTCTTGGGTTATTTTGTGCTGAGCAAAACTATCCCAGAGCACACTGCTGCTCTGCTCACCACTTTAGGAATAGCTGGAATGCCACAGCATGCATGACATCCTCCTGAGAGTCAGAGCAGCTCTCCTGGGAAAGCCCCACACCTCCCCCCTCACCTGCCGGCTGTCAGTGCCAGCACAAGTGGGGAGTTCAAAAAATAGCTTAGGGCAAAATTCTTCCCCCCTCAGCCAATTTGCATCTCCTTCCTTCACTACTGGAAATGACGTTATTTTATTTCTTTAGCTGTCCACCCAAAAAATTAGGTCAAACAAAACAAGGATTTTCTGAAAAAAACCCAACTTTTAAAGCAAAAGGTCACAGGCCCTTCTTCTGCAGTGACAATGAGTGGAAGAGCTGCCCCCTCCTCTGCACTTTTGCTCATCCTGCCTCGCTAGAAAGAGCTCTACAGACATGAGCACAGGAGCTGGAAAACTGCAGCAAGGTTGTTTTCAGGGGAGCACATTGTAAGTCTAAGACATGGTACAGACACTGTTAACAAGTGGAGGTTTGGAATCAGTTCTCTCCAGAAGGCTCAGTCCGTAAGTGCAGACAAATGTGTGACTAACCAGAAAGTGCAAGCAGGGTACTGAAAGCGACGTATGTTGAGAGTATCCAGGTCTGCTAATGGGCTTCCTGACCTCAACCAATTACTAAAAAAATCAATAAAGGAATGTAAAATACAAACAAAATTAACTCCCATTCACACAGCTCACTGCTGAGCATGCTCTGTGGTTATTTGTCTTACAGCAAACTTGGCAAACACCATAAAACAGAGCTCACTGGATGAAATTAAGTGGGCAGCTGGGGAAAGTGCCAGAGGAACTGCTCCAAGGCCAAGGCTTCCTGTCCTGTGCTGAACTCAGTTGCTGGCACTCATGGGCATGGAAAAGAAGTTCTGATCACTTTGTTTGGTCCTAACACCACATTACCCAGCCAAACCAGTTGCCCCAAATGCTGCTTCCCTGAGTGCCGAGCTGCCAGAGGCATATCACACCCATTCTGAGAAGCTGACTGCTGGTTTTCTCAGACTCTCCATGTCACGTTCCCTGAAGAAACCCCACGTTGTTCAAACTGTCAGAAAAGTCCATGCCAGCTCAAGCAGCATCCAAGGCCAGAGATGAAGTCTAAGACTTATCACACGTGTGGAGAAACTTCCTCAGCAGCCTGTGCCACAGCCTCTCTGTTCCCTCAGGCCAGGTGGCTGGGGAGATCTCAGGGAGGCAGCCTTTGCCCCCCAAGAGGCTGAGCTGCACAGCTGGCACCCCTCCAGCACCAGCCAATTAACTCGTCTGCAATTAGCACTGCAAGAGCTTCCCTGGCAAATTCCAAGCCAAGAGGGTGAAAATTGATGGGGGAAAGTCCAGAGGACTGTTTCCCACTGAAAGCTGAGGGAATACATGGAAAGACAGAGCAGGAAGCAACGTGTCAGAACATAACCCTGCAAGATCTGTGATGGGCATCTTGAGCCAAGAGCTCTGCAGAACCCACCCCTCCTTGTGCCCCAACACCTCACTTTTGGGGCTCCCACTGCCTGTGAATGGGCATCATGCAGCTGGTCCAGTGCAGCACAAAAATCTTCCTCGAGCACCGGGAACCCTGCAGTGCAAAAATCCCTCTCCACTTCTTCACTCAGTCCGCCTGGAAAACTGGAGAGGAGAGAAAGGAAAAGGAGTCGGGCTTTGCCCCACTACTGGCTGCGGCCCCTGCCATCCCCACTCCCTGCCCTGCTGCCTGTGCTACCTCAAGGCCTGGATGCGGGTGCAAGCAGCCCGGCTGCTGTGGGACAACAAGGCACAGAAATCTCCCAGCACAAATCCCTGTGAATGTGGAAACAAAGAGCATCAGTTCAGTCCCTCGCCACAGCTACACCTAGGCCATTAAAAGTATGGGAAAAAATTCCTTGCAGAGCTGTTCCTTGCTTAAAGGCTCTAGCTTCATTTTTTTTTTCTTAGCAGAGCCGAGTATCAGCCAACACCTCTGCAAAAGGTGTGGAGTTTGTAGGCACTAGAAATCTGCATTAAAAAGCTGATGTCGAGCACCAGGATTAACCACTGAAGAAGTTGTCTGGGCTGTGGGAATTACTCCCCTTCTCCAAGGCCAGCTAGGGGAGATTGGCCCAGCACTCCCAGCCTGCCCATCCCCACATGCTGCTGTGGTTTACTCACGGCAGTCCTGCGGGCCAGCTTGGAAAGGCTCACTTCTTTCCCCAGAGGCAGGCTGGCAGTCAGCATGCTCAGCATCAACCTCCTCTGCTCCTCTGAAGGGGCTTCAATCTTCACCTCATGAAGGAAAGCAGTCTGCACATCTGTGGGAACATTCTGGGGCTTGCAGGTTGTGCCAATCACCAGGACAGGGTGGCTGTGGGGAGAAAGGAGACAGTGGATGGTCTTAGCTCTGTGGAAATACCCTCTTACATTGTCATCACATATGCCAACTCACTCTACCTTGGCAGAAGCAAGCAATTGCCTGGGATGCCCACAGCAAACATGCAGGGTCCATACCTCAGTGCTGGGTCTCTGTCTAGGAGCAGCTGCCTCAGAGTAGCAATGACCCTGGCATCCTCTCCGAGCCCGTCTCGGTCTCTGCCAAGCACCTCGATGTCTTTCAGCAGGAGCACACAGGGCTGATACTGCTGGGCCTGCTTGAAGGCCACCTGTACTTTCTCCTCTGTGGCTGCACTGGTGTCACTGCACAAACTGACGCAATCGACCTGCCAGACACACCACACAAGGCAATTGCAACATGCAGGGCTGGGGGGCCTAGGACAACATTCCACAAAGCTTTCCATGGGCAATTTGCAGCTCAGAGGAGATCAAACTCGGAATTTCCCAGAGACACATTCAGGTCATATTCAAAATAGGCACATTCTGGATGCCTTAGCATGGATAAATGGCTGTTTCTTGCTTCTCTGCAAGAGGTGAGGTAGACAGGAGGGTCTTATCTGAAAAATGTGAGGCAAAGGGACCAGAGAAATCGATACAGTGGATATCACAGCTCAGCAACCTAAGGTGGAAGGGAGGTGAGAGCTGTGGAAGACAGGGAGAACCAAGTAACTTGCAAACAGCGCAGTAAGTAGAGAAGGAAACTACTCAACCAGTATGCAGGAGGAAGGTAAAGGTGACGGGTGTTTGGGGGGAAGTTATAGATGGCAAGAGGCCCAGACACTGTTTACAAAGCAAACACTTGGTGAAGTCATCCAAGGGGAGAGGTGACTGGTGAGCCTTGAACAGCAGCCTGGGAACAGGCAGTGCTGCCTCCTGGTGTGCGAGGTCGTCCAGGGAGACCCAAACCATCTCCGGGATTCCCTGAGTTTCATCTTCACAAAAGGCAGCCTGAAGCAGGGAGAACAACTCCCTAAAGGGTAAGGAGAGGGACACAGAGCAGAGGAACTCCTGTGCTCAATGTACTACAGAAAAAAAACAGGAGTTAGGGTTGTGACAGGCCTAATGGCAGCAGTATCTGTATGCCAGAACTGAAAGGCAGAGAGAAAGGACAAAAAATTATCATCAAGTGGTGGACATTAGAGCGGGGAAGAATTACTGTGTCCTGGTGGGATGGCAAACACAACAGTCAGAGACAGGGAAGAGCAGGTGGAATGGCAGTGTAAGCACTGCAGTCACTGAGAAAGGGAGGGGAGAGTGTAAAAGCTGGGGTAGGAGAATAAGATGGACAGAAAGTATTTCTGTCTTTAATAGTGTGTTCGTCTTTAAAAGCAGCACACAACCCTGAAACCAGAGCTGTAGCCTTGCACACACACCCCACTAGAACCTGAGGCCACCTGACAGGACATGACAGTTGACAGAGTGCTCCCAAGCACATCCTAAACATGGATCTGAAGGTCCTGTGAAATCCCTGCAATCCTGCACTGGATCCCAAGAGCTGTGGCACATCTTCAGAAAAGTCAGAGCTCAGCACCACAAACGATCATGTCCAGATGAGCTGCACAGGCCAAGGCACTATCTACCTGCTCCACTGACCAGTGCTACAGCTTTACTCGGAGAGAAAAGAACAGGAAAAGAGTTTACTCTAAAAATATCCACCAAAAGAAGGAGCAAACCCATGATTTCCTTCTACAAAAAGAGGAATCTTCAAGCCCTATTCTTTCCATTTTTCTTCTTCTTCCATGTCCTTTCAGAATTTCAGAAAGTCTCCTAGAAAAGTCACTATGTGACTTTCTCTCACTTTTGCAAATGTATCTCTACAGATTCAAAGAAACGAAAGCATTTGTGGGATAATCCTGGACTGTCAGAGTGAACAAAAGAGGTATGCTGGAGGAAAATAGCAATTTTAACAAGTCACTGAAGACTCTGCTGGTTCTCAGAATCTTTTGTGTTGGACAGAAACAGGTGCTAGACCTCATTTTGGCCATCCAGGCACATACCATTCCCATCAAAATGGCTTTTCCCAGTCAGATGTGGTTTTGTAACAGTAGATTTCTCATCCAAATACTCTGACCTACACAGGGAAACATCTCCTTTAGCTTGTTTGCTCCCACTGGCTTCATCTGACAGTCACAGGCCTCTTGCTGGCACAGAGAAAAGTAAACACCTTCCATGCTCTGCTGACCTCTCAAGCTCTTGTGAAAAATATCTTTCAAAAAGATATTGTAAAAACTTGTATCAAACTCTCCCTAAATTCTTTATTTTTCAAGCTGAAGGATTTATTTAGCTTCTCCCTACACAGAAACTGGTCTAGACCCCTGATCTTACCCAGTGTCCTTTGCCAAATTTTTCCAGGTCAATTTTCTGCTTTTGTGATGGGGAGACCAGAACTGTGCATGATGTTCAATCTGTGTCGAGACATGGATTTGCACACCAACAGCACCCACTCTCGAGTTTCTTTCATAAAATGTGATCTGATTTTTTACACATATGGAGAGCAGAGCACAAGTTTCCATGGGGCCATTGCCATAAAACCAATTTATTAATACTGACAGTCAGCTGAAACTGTATCATATTCCACATAAAACCAGCTCCAGTGAATTTCACCTGCCACTTCACTGCTCTTGGCATGGGGGTGGTGGTGAATGTGAACACAGTTACAGGGCAGCTGTTTTACATGCCAAAAGATTTTGAGCCCTGTCTGGTACGTGAAACCAAGGGCTGCTTTTCTTCTCCCTCTCAGCTAAAGAAGATCTCAGCATCATTTGCACCTCGCTTGTCTGCATCTGCACATGGAAGCAGCTCCTGGATAGACTCGTGTCATGGCTGCAGCAGGGCTGTTGGCAGGGCCGACTTAAAAAACATTTCTCTGTCTGTTGTAAATCCACCAATCCACCGGCCACAGGAGGAATTACCTTAAAGAGGTGGAGGTTGAGGCAGCTACACACAGCTCTGACAGCCATCAGCTTCCCGCTGCCGCTTGGCCCTGAGAGGAGAACGCTGCCCACGCTGCTCAGTGCACTGGCCCTGTAACAGACAGGGAGTTCTCCCTGTGGCCACGGTCCCACCTCTGCCAGGGCTCACTCCAAGGAATTCTAACTCACCGGCGGTTCAGGTGAGGCCGAAGAGCATCGCAGAGCTGTTTCACGACGTCAGAAAGTCCCGCAGGAGACAAACTGCTCCAGAACTCATTGCTGTTATAGGCTGGGGCAGATGGGATAGTGCTATTTGTTGAACCCACCTGTAAGAAAGCAAAAACACCACCCAAGTAAAGACCGGTGCCAAGTGACAAAAATCTGTCCTGAAATGTCATTTTCCAAAGGAAGAAGCCTTCACAGGTACATTTGTCATCCACAGGGCAAGCTCAGCCTCAGATCTCCTCTCTCTGCTCTCTACCAACATCTCACCAGATAGAGAGACGTGTTCTGGGTGTCCACCAGGTAACCCTCGGACTGCTCGCCTTCCACCATGCCTACAATCTTCTTCACCTTGAAATAAAGCTCTGGCCACCTAAGGGGAAAAAAACAAGCACTCTAAACTGCTTAGCCAAGATCTTGAAGGAAGGAACAATACAAATGTCAACAAGAAGAAGCTGATAACCACAGGTAAGCAGAGAAACTCTTGTCCTCTTGCAGTATGCACAAGGATCAGCCAATGTGAATGTTGGGAATGCCACTGGGAGCATCCTGATACAAAGGGGACGTTCTCCCATTTAGCACAACTGTTCCAAAGCCACATGAGCAAAACCAAGAAAGGCAGAACTGGTGGCCAAACAGAAAGTTTTTCTAACATTAACTCCTAGAGCTTACATTCATATTTTGTGTTTGTCACAAGTTGAGAAGCCCAGTTCCCACTTTGCTTTCTTTATGTGGCTCTGACTGCCCTCAGGCCACTCCTTCCTCTTCACTCTTATTCCCATCAGTTGCTCTACCTCTTTTTTTCCTTTCTTCCCCTCCTGACTATTCATATGAGCTAATGGAGGCCTCCCTCTTAGCTTCAGCCCTCCATAATCCAACAAAAACATTTCTCTCTTCCCAGTATATTAACAGACACTAAAATCCAGGGACATATCAGAATGGAATAAACTGTCTGATTTCAAGAGAGTCAATCGTGGAAAAGTATCTCTGTTCTTCTGGTACCAAGTAATAGAGCCACAGTTTGTTGACCTACCTTAGGAACTTCTCTGCATTTAGTTCTATAAACTCAGCATTTCCAAATGTTGGAACACACAGGATGTCTCCTTCCTGGACCAGCCTACAAAAAACCCAGAGTTTCACCAGTGAAAGAGAGTAAATCCTTCTGGTTGTGTGCCCTCCCTGCCCTGCATCACAAGTGCTTTTACAGAAAAGAATATAACTATTCATACTGACTCATTCCTTGTCTGTAAATAAAACCATCAATAGCCACTGAAATATTTAGCACACACTGGATGGAACCAGGCATATCCAGACTACTAAGGGGAGCCTTCTGGGAATGGTATGGAAGATTAATGTTATTAGAGTGTCTCATTCAGACAAAATTTCCACCTTATCTATAGAATAGCTGGAGATAATTCTAACAGATAGCCTTAGCAGCCATATGAAAGATATTCAGGCACAGGCATCAGAAGAGAAGGTGGCAACACATCCAGTTTCCAGACTACTCAGCTGAAAACTGCGATTATAAACACGGCCCACAGGGGAGGTTTGTGGGCAGCACTTGCAAGCCCTCAGCACTGGACGGTGAATCATGGGGCAGGAGACTTGAAGATTACTTCTGAAGGACAGGACAAGAAGCCTTGTGTCCAAACAGAGCATACTCGCATTAGGACAATGCAAGGAGATATTCTAAAACGACACAGCACTTGCACTAGGGGTGTCAATGTGCACATCCCAGCGTGTGGCACTCGCACACTGTGTATCTCACGAGTCCGCCCGAGTGTCCACCCCGCACAGCTCACCGCGGTGTTTCGAAGTGCCTGTAGAGCACGCAGTCGTAGCTTCCCCGGGTGCTGTAGGCCGGCGAGCAGACGATCTCCAGGTGCAGCTCCTTGGCGAACGGGGGCACAGACAGCACAGACCGGCTGCCCTTCCCATCCGCGGCGCCGGTCCTTTCGTACCTCTGCGGAGGGGACGGGGCGCACCGTGAGCCGCGACTGCCGCTGGCCCGCTCCCCGGGATGCCCGACTTCGGCTCACCTGCAGGCGGAGGTGTGCGGCGGTGGCGGGGTCGCAGCCCAGGTTGAAGGCCAGGGCCGGGGCCAGCAGCGCGGTGCCGTCGGCCAGGCCGCGCCGGGCGGCCCGCGGGTACTCCCAGGGCGGCGGCCGCGCCAGCAGCGCCGCCAGGTGCTCGCGGGCCGCCCCCTCCGCGCCCACCCGCACCCACTCGCCCTGGAACAGCCCCAGCGCCAGCAGCCCGCGCCGGCTCACCCACACCTCCGCGCCGCCGCCGCCCGTCCCGCCGGGCACCGCCCGCAGCCGCGGGCCGGTACCGGCGGCGGCGAAGCGGGAGACGAGGGGCGGCGAGGCGGCGGACGGGGGGCGGCCGCGGGCGGTGCCCGGCGGGGCGGGCGGCGGGGGCGCGAGGGCGGTGCGCGTCCCGGTGCCCAGCAACCCCTGGAGCGCCGGGCGCGCCTCCAGCACCAGCGGGCCCGGCCCGGGGCCCGGCCCCGGCAGCGCCTCGCCCCGCCGCGCCAGCACCGCGCCGCCCGCCAGCCTCCCCGCCCGCCCCGCCGCCCCCAGCAGTACCCAGGCGAGCGCCGGCGGGCGCCGCACGGGCCACACGGCCACCCTACGGCCGGCGGCCAGCCCCAGCCGCCGCAGCAGCGCCCCGCGCAGCCACAGCTCCGCGCCGCGCCGTCCGCCCGCCTCCAGCGCCACGGCGCTCAGCAGCACCGGCTGCGCCCCGCCGCGCCCCGCCGGCCGCACCGCCAGCACCAGCGCGCCGCCCCGCCCGCGCAGCGCCGCGCACAGCCCCGCCGGCGCCAGCAGCAGCGCCGTGGCCGGCGACAGCTCGGCCGGCGGCGCGTCCAGCGGCCGCAGCACGGCCACCGCCATCGCGCCGCAGGCACAGGCAGCGGGGGCGGGCCGGGGCGGAGCGCGGTGGCCGCCCCACCCCGCCGAGGCCGCCGAGCGGCGGCGCAGAGCGGCCCCGGACCGTGCTGGGGAGGCTGCGCTCCGGCGCTCGTTCCTAGCCGCGCCGGCGGCAGCGACCTCCGGTGACGCCGGCCCCGTCCTCCCCGGCTCCAGCAGTCTGCAGCCAGAGCCTGCGGAAGGTGGGACAGAAGGGGAATGCGGCCAAGAAGGCGGGCGGGGTTTTGCTGTTCCGCGCCCCACGCGAGCATCACGGCCGCACAGCGTGGGATCGCAGGGAAAGGGCACCTGGAGCAGAACCGGCGCCCTCGCCAGTGGCAGCCTGAGGAAATTTTGCGGGCTGAACATGTGCACCTGGTTTAAAATAATGGACTTGTATTGTTGTTAGTGCTGAATTAACCTAAATCAAAGAATAGTCTGAGTTGGAAGGGACACATAGAATCATCAAAGCCCAACTTCTGTCCTTGCACAGGACAACCCCAGTAATAACAGAGAATGCCCAAGAGTATTGTCCAAACACCCGCTGAACTCTGTCGGACTTGGTGCTGTGACCGCTTCCCTGGGGAGCCTATTTCAGTGCCCTCTGAGTGAAGAAACTTCCCCTAATTTCTAACCTAAACCTCCCCTGATACAGCTTTAGAGCCATTCTCTGGGATCCTGTTACTGGTCGCCACAGACAAAAAATCAGCGTCTGTCCCACCGCTTTAATCGTGAGGAAGCTGCAGAACTGCAATGGGGTCTCTCCTCAGTCTCCTCTTGCCCAGGCTGAACAGACCAAGTGACCTCAGCTGCTGCTCACACACCTTCCCCTCCGGACCCTTCACCATCTTCGTAGCCCTCCTTTGGAAACTCTCTAATAATTTTAATGTCTTAATGCAATGTTTTACATTGCAGTGCCCAAAACTGCCCCCAGCACTCGAGGTGAGGCCGCCCCAGTGCAGAGCAGAGGGGACAGTCCCCTTCCTCATCCAGCGGGTGATGCTGTGCCTGATGCACCCAGGACAGGATTGGCCCGCACCTGAAGCAGTCCGGAGAAAGTAAGAGGCTCGGATCAGCGCCTGTGCCCTCTGCCAGAGGCTCCTCGTTGTACCAAGTGCCTGTTGGGGATGCAAGACGAGGGTAATGAAACAGGAGCCTCGCAGGATTCTTGAATTCTGCATCCACAGCAGACGTCCAGACGCGCCCCTGCAGGGGTCTGTGGGAATAAGGGGAAGGAGTGAGGCTTCCAGCTGCCTCTAGGCTCCAGCCAGCCTCCTCCTTTCCTGGGCTGCTCGCCGTGTCCCATCGCCCCGCTCCACACGAGGGAGCACTTACAAAGCGTTCGGACTCGCTCCCTCTGAGCTCCCAGTCTGAAAATCCAAGCTTCAGCTTGGGAGGATTGGCCAAAGCAAAGTGCCACAGATATTAATATTGCTTAAGTTGTACAGATATGGCACCATGAGGATGCTTCTGCAAATGCAGTCCTGCAGCCTTCTCTGCTCTGGGCCCATCACTGGGACATAAGAAAAATATGACTACCATTTTATCTCTGCTTTAAAATAAGGGAAATCAAACAGAAACAGTAGGACACCCCCACCACTGCCTTGCATCCCCTGGGTGCCTGGCAGTCAGCTTTCAGTCAGTGAAGAGATCTGCATGTGCAGAACACTGGCTTTGAATTTACTGACTTCTCTTGCCTGGGCCACTGGGAAGGGATCTTCTGCTTGAGCAAGCCCAGCACTTGTGGCTGACGCATGCCCGAGGCTCCTTACAAAGGGCAGCTCATGGCACCAGGCCCTGATGTGGTCACCAGGACGGCTGTGGGGGTCTCACATGGGCAGCAGTGGAGATGTGTGCAAGTGGCAGCATTGCCTTATGTCAGGGTCACACTCTTGTCACTGGCCCAGGCCTGAACCAGCGCTGGCCGAGCCATGGCTGGGTCTGGCTGACACTGATCTCAGGATGGATCAAACCTGAAGCAACAACAAGAGTGTGCTGCCCTACTCCTATTGCTGCTCCAAGCAGTGACATTGGAGGACAGTGGGCACTTCCTTGCCAGGGTTAGTGCAGGCAGCAAACAGTCAAGTGACTCCGCGCTCTGAGGAGGGCGCCAGACCCTGTCACCAGGAGCTGAGTCTGGGCAGTCACTGCCATCCACCAGCATCTGTACCCCACAGTCACCCAGCACGTGGAAAGTGCCTCGGCCGGTAACCCTCCTCTTGGTTCCTCCTTCCCAGCATGTGGTGAGAGCTGGGCGCTCACCAGGCACTACCAGGAGCTCGAGTGGTCTGCACCCTGTGCATGCTGGAACTACAGTGTCTCCCCTTGTAGCACTCGTGGTGTGACGTGCTTGCTCTCACAGCGCTGCAGCCAGCACAAGGCAAAGAGCCAGGCCATCTGCACGCAGGCAGACCAAAGGGGAAAAAAAAAAAAAAAAAAAAAAAAAAGGATTGCAAGCATCCAGTGCCAGCGTGGCACAGCCCAAATAAAAGGTTTGCAGATGCTGCTCAGGCAGGATTAGGCCTCCAATGTGCTAAGTCTCGGCTCTCAGTGAGCCTAATTGCTGCTGCAATAAGCCCTGGCTGGTCCTTTCCTGAACCGTGCTCCCCACAGCCCCCCCAGCAAACTTTTTTTTTTTCCCCTGCAAAGCTTGTATTTGCCATGCATATGTTTCTCCTCCCCCGGGCCGCCTGGTGGGCTCTGGCCAAGCAAAGGAGGGGAAAAGCAGTAAATCTGCACATGCCACTTACTGCTCTGCTCTTCCCAGGAACTGTCCCCCCATTCTCTCCCTATCCAGCACAGCCTGTGGCTGCAACTGTGAGAGCAGCCAGGCCCAGCAGCAGAGGCAGGACCAGGTGACAGCATCAGTACCTGGCCACACACCCCCTGAGCTCTATTAAGACACTTTCCAAACTGGAATTACTCAGATTTTAATAAAACCTTTTGATAATTTTCTGTTATGTTTTGGCTGGTAGATGAAACTGGAGGTGTTCCAGGAGAGCTGTTGAGGCATGTGCATGGGCTGGTTCAGCAACTGCCATGAGATGTGTGTCAAAGGAAGGTATAAATTGCAATACAGAGCATGAAAACAAAAGATACACCAGAATTTTATTTATGGATGTGTAATAAATAAATGGTGGACAACAGAGGAAGAGCCACATTCAAAAATCCAGATTACTAAAGTGCTTTTAGACATAAATATAGGGTGACCAAGAAACAGCTCTGACAGTAACACTTTTTACAGACAATTACAAAATATCTTATGTCACTTCACATAATTGTTTAACTGCTCCAGGGTACTATGGCTTGCTTTTCAAAAAGGTCTGTTCAGTCATGCATAGTGTGGCAAGTGACATTCAAGAGTGTACAAAATCATTGCATAACCAAAAACATCCTTACCCCCTTCTCCGAAATACATATATAGTTAAGGAAGAATATAGTTAAGGAAGATACACAGTGTAAGTCCAGTGATAAGGCTGCATTGGCAGGCTAGATCCTCAGGGAGTATAAACCTGCCTATCTGTCAGGTTACACCAGCTTGAGGATGAGCCATACCATGTTTAAAAACCCTGCTGCTCCTCGAGGTGGAAGATTTGTGTGTTCGGCGTGGAAAGATTCGCACACAGGCGCTGCGCTGGGGTGGAAGCACTTGGAGAAGGCGTCTGTAAACTCCTGTAAACTCCTGCACCATCCTTGCACCTGTGTGTTGGAGGAGGGAGCAACTCCCAGTGTGTTGCTCCTCTTTGTGCTACTGGCTAGATGGGGAAGTGGTCCCAGAACGGAGGAGAAAGGGGCTCCTCCCCAGCAGCAATCGGTGCTGATCACAATGTGCTCCCATCCTCGCACTGCTCTTGGCCCCTCTGCCACCCTCCACCCTGGCTCTGATGAGAAGTGAACAGCTTGAAAGTGAGGGGGCGAGGGGGTGTATGTGCCAGTTTTAAAATGCCCTGAATTCAGATAAAAATTCTGTTATTTAAGAAAAAATATATATATCAATAAATATTATGGTCTCGCCAGGACGCTGTGAGGTCTGGCCTCCTCCGGGGCAGCCCAAGCTCAGTGGTCCCTGTCGTTCTGCTCTGTGGGGGGGTCCCCATTGATGTACTGCCTCAGCACACCCCTCTTCTCATGCTTGGCTGTCCTGGAGAGGTCGATGGCTGTGTCCTCTGAGTCTTTTGCAGGCCCAAGCTTGTCAGAGCCCTTCTGGGAACTGGCCTGCGTCCCTTTGCGTTCCTCCTCCTCCTGCTCCATTCGCCAGCCATCTGCCAGCTTCTCTTGGCTCTCTGCCTTCCTGCTTACCTCCATGGACTTTTTGTGCATACCTTGAAGAGGGGAGAGAGCACAGCCAAGGGCACTGGTTGCTTATTTCTGCTTGGGATGGCTCAGAATCGCCTCCTGAATTACTGCTGCTTCCTTCAGTTCTTGCCTACATCCCAAGGAAAGCTGTCTCTAGCTACCAGCCTTTCCCAACCCAGAGCACTGCCACCTGCTCTCTGCAGCCAGGGGGGATGGCTTGTGGCAAAATTAGTCTGTACCTTCCTTGTAGCAGGGAAGGCTTACAGGGAGAGGTGTGCTGTAATGACCCATTCCAACCTGGATTTTGGCTTTGTATGAGCAGAGGGTAGCTCTGAGGTATCTTCAGTTTAGGGGCAGGTGGTGGTGACTTCTTAGATGCCTTGCAACTCCCATGCTGACTGCTAGCACTGCAGAGTGATACCCACCCACGTGCAGGCACCTGTCTGACACAGCAGTAAAAGGTTTTCCTTTTCCTAGCTGTTCTTAGCAAGGAGGAAATGGAAAACCGAGGGCACTTGGCAGCCTGTATACAGCTCATGGCCAAGGAGGCCCCATTCCCTTCTGGAAAAAGGCAAGGGCAGCCATATGAAAGAAGAAGCTGAGCCCTGATCCCCCCAGCAGCACCCCAAGTTCCCACTCACCCAGCAGCCACGGGGCGCAGGATCCCACCAGGCCACTCTTGGCGGAGTTGATGATGGACTCGGGCAGGGGGATGGAATGCCTCACCATGGCCCCATAGAGGCCGTACTCGGCCATCACGCTGCTCCGGCCCCAGCACTTCTCCCTCTTCCGCCACTTGGCTCTTCGGTTCTGAAACCAAACCTTCAGGGGTAACAGCCAGGAGAGCACGGACGGGTGGGGTCGGGGAGGAGACAGCCCCCGTGGCCGGGTGTGCAGGGCCCATCGGGAATGGGGGAATGTCCATCCAGGGCCAAAGGTCAGCCATGGGGGTGCGTGGAGGGGTTGGGTGTGCAGACACAGGGTGTGGACACGCAGGCGGCACCGGGAGGGCAGCCAGGGCGGCGTGCGGGGAGGGATGTGACGGAGGACACACACATGGGTGTCAGAGAGGGGAGGAAAGGGGGGAGAGGGAGCACACGTTAACATGAGGCTGATCGTGACACAGGAAGGTGATCCCAGCCAAAGTCACCCTACGCTGCTCTGCCTGCCTGCAGGGCCTCCCTGCCTGATCCACAAAGCACCAACCTCTCCAGAAAAAGGGCTCCATAATGCAGTGACCAATGATGACAGAAGGTGCTCAGGTCCCTCTTCCCACCCCACTCCTCTATTTCAAGGGAATAGATATAACCAGACTGCTGCCCAGACCACCACCTCATTCATAAGCCACTGAGCTGTTCCATAGGGGAGCAGGATCAGGCCCTAAAATGCCACGTGTCCCTCAAAGGGGCAAGCTAGTGAGCAAGCTCCTGTGTGACAGCCTGGCCCAGCAGCTCCAAATTGCTCCCAGCTCCTGCCTGACTGGGAGGACAGAGCCAAGTTGCCAGCAATGAGCAACTGCTGGGGCCACCTCAGTCCCCTGGTTCTGCATGTCCATTTAGAGGTTGTTCCATGCCAGCAAGCAGAAGCTGAGCCTCCCTCCAGGCACCCTGCAGCGTTTCAGTGCCGCCACGTTCCCACCACCTGCACCCACTGTCACAGAGCAGAGGAGACGGCTGGATGGAGAGAGAGGATCGCTGCAGCCACCTACCTGTATCCTGTCCTCCGGCAGCTCCGTCTTCACAGCCAGCATCTCCCGGGCATAGACGTCGGGGTAGTGTGCTTCATTGAAAGCCTTCTCCAGCTCCTCCAGCTGGTGAGCTGTGAATACAGTCCTGCCGAGAGGAGAGAGCATCCTGTCACACCGTCCGGACCCTTGGGCAAACAGCGAGGCTGGCAGCCCCCCCACACTGAGGTTTTCCTCCGAAAAATCCTCCCCCCACCCCAGCTGCAGCCCTCGTCTTGCCTCCTTTTCCTCCCTTTATCCCCCTTGGGGATACTGACCGCCCCAGCCTGGGGATCAGAGGAACAGCGAGAGGATGGTGGCAGCAGCGAGGAGGTGAGAAGGGGGATAGCCTGGGTCCCAACAGGGCGCTACCTGTGCCGGCGTTTCTTCCTCTTGATCTGGGAGGTGGACATCTTCAGGTCGCTGCCGTCCCCAGACAGGCTGTCCTCATCTGGCAGCAGCATGCGGGAGGGGAAGAGTCACGTTCCCGTCGAGAGCGGGGCAACCGAGCGCAGCTCCCCAAACGCGGTTCAGCCGCCCGCGGGGAGCGGGCCCGGGGCACGGAGGGGTCCCCTCCCACAGCTGAGCCCTCGGTGCCGCACCGGTGATGCCATCCCGGGGCAGGGGTGGGAGCCCACACTTGCCGGAGAGTCAAAGGCTCGGCATCCCGGCGGGACGGGCAGCACGGGAGCCGATCGCGCACCGCCGGGAGGATATCGCGGTTGCCGCGGCCGCAGGTGCGAGGCAGTCCCGGCAGTGGCTCCGGACGGGGGTCCCCGTGCGCGCCTAAGCGGCCACCCTCGACCCCGACCCCCGCTCACCGGAGAAGTTCTCCTTGTGGCGGCGGGCGGCAGGAGGCGGCCCGGGAGGCGGGCGGGGGCCGCGGGCGGGCAGGAGCGGCAGCGGGGCGGGCAGCAGGCACGGGGCGCCCGGCCCCCCCAGGCTGCACAGCAGCCCCAGCCCCAGCCCCAGTGCCCCGCCGCCCTCGTAGCCACCGGCGGTGGCGGCTGGGGGGGGGCCGGGGGGCGGCTGCAGCTCGGCTTCCAGCCCCAGCAGGTCGGTGATGGCGAAGCCCTTGGCCCGCAGCCCCGCGCCTCCCGGCCGCGCCGCCGCGCCGGGTGTCACCGGTACGGGCACCGCCACCGGCCCCGCCGCCGCGCGTCCCCCCGACGGCTCCGCCCGGCCCGGCATCGCCGCCGCCGCCGCCTGGCCCGGCCACCACCGCCCGCCGCCCTTTTTATCGTCCCGCCGCCGGTCTCGGCTCCAATCACACTCCAGACCGGCGGGGGGGGGGGGGGGGGGGGGGGCGCTCCCAATCCCCGGATTAACAGCCTCTGTCCCCCCTCCCGCCCGCAAAGGTCCCGCGCCCCTCCCCCGGCCCTCCCGGGCCACCGCCCGGCCCCCCGCCGCCCCCTCTCGCCGTCCCTCCCTCCGTCCCTCCCTCTGTCTCCCTCGGCCCCCGCCCCTCGGTCCTCACCACCCCCTGCCGGGTCCCCTGCGGTTTCGGTCAGACCCACTCCAGGACCCCCCCTCAGTGCCTGTCCCGCCCCGGCCCGGTCACCCTGTTCCCCCCCATGCCCCACAAATCCCCCTCACACCCCCTTAGGTTCCCTCTCCGGATTTCCTCCCACGAACTCCCTGCTGTGTCCCTATGTCCCCATATCCCCTCTTCCATTGCCCGGCAGTGCACTTCCCAGTACCCCCATTCCAGCTCAAGACCCTTCAGCCCCACATCCCAGATGGGACATCCCACTGGACTCAGCACCCTAGAGATAGGGATGGGAACAGTCAGGGGCTGTTGGGCAGGAGCCTCCCTGACCCCAGGTGTCTTGTCCCTGGGGCCAGGGTCACCTCGAGGTGCCTGGCCTCTGTGCTCCCTTTTGCTCCCAGATTCTTGCACCTGGGCTGCAATTTTTTTCCCTCTTCCCTTCATCTGTTGATGGAAATGATTTACAACCGGCTTACACGGGCCGCCTGATCCAGGCCTTCATTGGACAGTCAGATTAACCGAGGGTCCTTCTGATAAAGATAATTACAAGGGGACTCCGCATTAACTTTGCATTATTAAAGAAAGACCCAAATCTCCCATCGCAAGCTGTTCCCAGGATTAGCAGAACAATAACTTTCATTTAGGATAATTGCCGTGGCCAGCACTGGGGGCTGGCGGGGGGGACCCTCTGGACCATTGTGCTTCTCACCAAGAAAGGCAAATGGGTGTGAGGGGAATGGGAGGTGTGGGAGTGTGGTCACACTTCCCAAGCCACCAGTTCGGGGTACTCGTGTGCTCAGGATGAAGGGATGCTTGGGCATCCCCACCCAGGGTTGCCCCCTGCCCCAACACTGAGCATCCCGGGATCCCCTTGGGCATCTTTGCTTCTCCAGAGTGGTTTTGCTGCAGTTTTGCTGGAATAGGAGACTTTCACTGCTAGGCAGGGAGGATCTGCCACAGTAATTAGAAGTCATAATCCAGCCACCACCCACAACAAATTTCCTGTTCAAGCAGATATTAGTGGTTAAAACCCTAATTTTTGATGTTGTCCCAGAATCAGCTTGATTTCAGCAGTTTACATTGAGGCTGAGCTGTTGGGAGAGATGATGAAGCCTTAAATATGCATATGGCCTAGGCATTTGGAAAGTTTGGGGATAAAGCACGTATAATTGCTCCTAATCAGTTTATGAAACATAAAAGCTCAAACCCAAGAGAAAGCCGATAGATGCAGAAATGGAAATAGCGATTAAATCTCCCCATGCTGGCAAGGTGGCCTGGATATGGCGCTGCTGCCCAGGGCGAGGGTGACCAAGGCCATGCCCTGGGGGATGGGGACACACCTGCTCCTGGGACAGTACAGTGGGATGGGGGATGGGGACACTCCTGCTGCACCCCTGGATCCCCCAGCCATGGTGAAGATGGGCACCTCCACCGGTCCTTTGGACAATAAATCAGTTAAAGGATATCTTGATATATGCTCATCAGATAGGATTAGCTGGGATTAGACTAATCAGTAAATGTTTCTCTGCTCATTATTTTCTAAGGAAGATTTTCAGCTGATTCTCCGACGCTGAAAGATTATTAATCGCTTAAAGAGCAGAACATCAAACATCGCCCCTTGCTCTAATTTCCCTGGGGTTTGCCCCCCCTCTCCATGGGCAGGGTGCCTGTGCCAGCCGGCCCAGCAGCCTCAAGGTGCCCCAGCAGCCAGAATCTCCATGGGGCTCTACCACAGCAGCCCCAGGCCACAGGACCCCGGCCTCAGTGCAGTCCCATGTCCCACGGGGTGAGTGCTGCCTGCAGCTGATGCTGGAGCACCCCCATCCCTGCTGCACTTTGCAGGACTAGGCACACAGAAAGGTGGGACAGTT
The DNA here is from genome assembly GCF_024509145.1 of Vidua macroura. Taxonomy (NCBI): domain Eukaryota; kingdom Metazoa; phylum Chordata; class Aves; order Passeriformes; family Viduidae; genus Vidua; species Vidua macroura. The sequence goes on along the minus strand of NC_071573.1, from coordinate 33,189,800 downwards.
CCCACATTGTCCCCTCTTCCCCATGGCTGCTCCACCACCATGTCAGACACCTGCCATGACCTATAGGATGGAGGGCACACATGATGGGAGGGATGCCTGGAGCTGTCCCACTCAGAGCCCAGAAACAAGCCTTGCAAGTCCTTAGGGGATTACAGACACATGCAGCATTTTGGTAGACCCTCCTCAGCTGATGACAACTCTAGAGCCAGCATTTGGTGAGTTTTTGGAGTCCCTGTCTTCACCATGGGCTCAGGGAAAGCCCCAGAAGGAGGTGCACTCAGCCTGCAACCACCTGCTGTAGCAATGAGGAGGGGGCAGCAAGGAGAAGGTATTGAAGGGCCTGGTTTAGGGGATTAGTAATGGGATAAGACAGCTTTCACCTCCCTGGTTTAGATATGAATCAGGTCAATAATAAAGGACCATCTGACAGTTTCAGGCAGCTCAGAGTGGAAGAGGCTCCTGTGCCCCAGGCTGGATGGAGAACCCATCTCCAAAATCCCAGCTCTTGCTGCACACCCATCCATGGTACCTGCACCAGCAGTCGCAGCCCAGTGATCCTGCCCAGCTCCACACCCCGCACCTGCATCAGCTCCCAGCGCACCAGCACGGGAGCAGGCTGGAGCCTGCTCCCCAGGGATGGTGCTGGCACCACAGCCCTTGGGCACCTGCTGTGTAGAGCAAGCTCAGCCAGCCTGTTGGTGGTGGGCCTTGCACAGGTGCAGGGTGACCCAGAGGTAGAGTGCAGCAGGGTGAGCAGCCAGCTGATGGCAACACAGACAATTTGGCAAGGGTGGGAACCTCAATAAGCATGGATGGAAGAAAAAGGGCTTTTCTTCTGCCTCCTCCACATCCTGCTGGGAACAGGGGGAAGTGATGCCTGTTGTGAAAGCATTGTCTCTGACACGTGGGTGAAAAGGAACTGAGAAACAGGCCATAGCTAGGGGAGAAGGCAGCAAAGAGGGGGGTGTTGCAGCCAGTCCCATCTGTTTTACAAGGCTAAATCCCCACCTCTAAGTTACAGATGAGCCTCTTCCTTGAAATGCAGGCAATAAGACTTTCCTCAGGCTGCAGCAGGGCTCAGTGGTGGATTGTGTGTGCACTCCTGGCCAGTTAGGAATAGGTATATGTAGTGGCCAAGTACCGACCATTTTGGGGTGATGGATTTGCAGAGGCAAGCAGCAGAACAGGTTAAATGAATCAGGGAACCTGTGCTCCCTGCACTGTCAGGCTGTGGGAAGTGCTTCGCTTGCAGCTCGACAGGATGTTGGTGAAGCAGAGGGCTTGCAGGGTGAGCGCAGCCACAGCTCACCTGCACCACTGAGCACCACCTGCTCAGTGCTGTAGCATCATCAGCCCAGCTTACTGCAAGTGTTGTCAGCCCTAATTTGGCACGGGGCGGGGGGGGTCCCTTTCCTTGTCCCACTCAACGAAACGCCCCAGAGACATCCCTACTAATTCCTCTGCACAGATTTCTGTCTTAAGGCATTTGCCTTTGATTAAAACCAGAAGAGCAGTCACGGTTTAAGTGGAGTTTAAGAGCAAACCATGTGCCACTGCACAGGGCGCTCACATCTGGAGTGTCACAGATTTAATCAAACTGCTGGGAAGTGCCGCACGCAGACAGCTGTCACAGCAGCCTGGAGCCCATCTCCTAATTAATTCCTAGCCAACACAGGGCAAACAAATGGCCATCAAGGTGCTACACCTACAGCATCAACCGTAAGCATGGCTGGTAGTTGGTGAGCAAGCAGAGCTCACCCTGTGTATCTCCAAGGAGCTATAGGTGATATAGCCCATGGAAAGTGCTGTTCCTGCTCCTAGGGAGGAGACTGGGGCTTGTTCCAGAGGTGTGTGTATGGGAACAGGAGGGACAGAGTGTTCAGGAAGAAACCCAGATGGAGTAGGCACAACAGCGGTAGCTCTGATTTCTGGTTGCTCTGTCAGCTGCTGTTTTTTGCTTCCCCTCCTTCTTGCTTCTGCCGAACTTGTTGCTTTCTAGTACCAGTTACCTGCCCATCTGACATCCCGTGGGCAACCCCCTCTCCTCCTATACAGGATGTATGAGCTGGGACACAGCCCTCCCTGGAGATGCTCTGCTTGATGCTAACCAGGGCCTGGCACTTGATGCAGGTTCTGGGAGAACTCTGCTGCCACAGCCTTAAGCAAAATCTGAGCAATGGCAAAACAGGTCAGGCCCATACTCGGTTCTCCTTGGTGCTCATTCACAGCTCATTAAAGCTAATTGAAATGACTACCAAAGCTGGGTCTATGTGGGTGTTTGGAAGCTCTGGGCACAAGGCACAACTAGGCTGGGAATATCCAACTGTGAGGAGCCCCAAACTAGCCGATGGACTGTCCACTCCAATTAGCCCCACAAAGGAGCTATTATTCCTTTGCACTATGCTTGTCTGATTACTTTATCTTATTATTTTTTTTTGATCATTTCTCCAAAATGTGCTAATTAAACAGAAATCATCAAGTCAATTAGAGAAACACTCATTAAAGCTGAAAATAAAAGAAAGTATCGGCAGAAGAAAAACGGCTGTGAGGGTCCCAAACACACACAATAGCTGCCACATTCATTAAATCAGCAACTCCCAAAAGAGGCGTAGACACTGTCCCCTCTGGTCTGCGCCCTGGAAATGAAACTTCCCAAGCAACAGAGTCAGATTCCTCTCCCTCTCCCTCTCCCTCTCCCTCTCCTCTCCTCTCCTCTCCTCTCCTCTCCTCTCCTCTCCTCTCCTCTCCTCTCCTCTCCTCTCCTCTCCTCTCCTCTCCTCTCCTCTCCTCTCCTCTCCTCTCCTCTCCTCTCCTCTCCTCTCCTCTCCTCTCCTCTCCGCTTCCCATGGCTTTCCCAGCTCCCAGCCCAGGAGTAAAGTGAGCTCCCAGGCAGCACCTTCTCCATGTTCATACCCAGCTCCTCACCAAGCAGAAGCCTTCCAGAACAATGCTTCCCTTTGCACCTCCCTCCTCTGGCCTGGAAGCAAGACACAGGAAAACCCAGGAAAACATGCTAACCAGTGATTTCAGCAAGTAAAAAAAGGGAGATCACAGTTTGTTCTGACCCCAGAGTGGCAGAGTGTCCAGCTCAGCTCTGGTGCTGCCCAGCCTTTTCATTTACAAACCAGTTCAGCCATGCCTAATCACAGGCGCTGTGCTCTGAGACCTAACAGAAGCACTTCTCCTTTAATTAATCTCCAAGTTTGCTATCTGAGTGCTGTGCCATATGGTATTGATTTTTCAGCTTGGTATGACAGCACTTGCCATGAAAGAAACTAACCTAATTAAAGCAGGGGACACCAGCACACAGGCAACTACTCTCACTCTTACCCATAATACGGCTTTCTAGATCGGCTCTCCTGAGAGCGAACAGGTGCTGAAATGGGGCACCTCTGCTTGCAGGTGAATTCAGAGGTTTTGGCTGTGCAAAGAGGTCCAGATCCCTTTCTCAGCACTGGCCTGGGCTTGCTGTGACAAATAGCACCTGGGCTTTCCCAGCTATCCCCACTCTGCAGCTGAGCAGGGAGGTTTTGAAGCATGGCTTCCCAACACAAACCATTTCTTTTCAGACAGACCAGGTAAGTCATTAATGAGTTTCACAGTGTCCTCCATCTCCCCCACTAACAACTGGACTCCTAAGAGACCTACACTGGGGTCTTTTAGCTGAAGATTGATGTGGCAGTCCCACAAATCCCATTAGACATTACATAAGCAAATGACCCTTTACCCAAGCTATGTTGTCCCAAACAGACCATCTAAAGGACCTATAGAAATAAGAGAAAAATAACATAAATATATTCATATACATGGATCCTCCTTCCCAGAAGAGTGAAGGCACATGTGCTTGCCTGTCTCATCTTTGTAGGCAACCACATTATTTGGTGTGAGAAATGCAGATACAATTCCTGTAGCTCACTGCACCCATTTTACTTGACCCTGCAAGAAAGCTGTTCCTGCCCAGCTTTCCGCCACACACCCAGGGCTGTGTTTTCTGTGCTCTGACACTGCATTCTGCAGTTTTCTCTTTGTATGCATAAAGGGCATCTTTCAACATGTGGGGACTTCCCCTTCCTGGTTCTCCTTTTAAAGCTTAGCCTTGCTCTCACCAATGTCACTCCTACACCATCTTCTCCTCTATTCTCTTACACTGGCAGCACTGAATTGTAAAACTTGTAAAATTTTCTTGTGTGACTAATGTTTTTTCTACAATAAAGGACAGATTTTAGTACAGAGGACTTTCCAGCTTTTCTACCAGCTCCTGGGTTTTGCTTTGACAGGATTCCTCTAACATAGTCAAGGTGGGCCTTGATGCCAAAAGGGAACATACTGTACAAAATGAACAGATTGAATGTTGCTGACAATGAATAATTATTTAATCATCTCCAACAGGACTTATATTACTGGTATTGTCACACTCTGGGAAAAAGAGGAGGAAGTAAAGTAATAAGAGGAAGAAATAAACCTCTCCTTTGTGGGATTATTGTCTGCAGTCTTCCCTTTTGGCTAGAGGTTATGATGGATTTTGAAAGTAGAACTAATGGATTTTCTTCCTATTTGGAAATTGCAGTGAATTGCAGTGAAATTACTCTTAGTTCCTGTTGTTTGATACCTAGAAATTTTCCAGTTTCTACAGAGAAAAGATGCCTGGTCACCAGTTTCCTTCAACATCCCCCAGCTCAGCCTCCTTTGCAGCTCCTGCAGAGCTCTTCCAGCCAAAGCACTCCCCAGACTCCTGAGAGATGAACACATAGCAGTGACAGCAGAAACCCTGGGCAATACCCTTCCCTCTCCTCTTGTCTGCCCAGGACAGGAAATCTGTGCCTCAGTCCCATTTTGGGTCCATCCCAGCAGGATGCACAGAAAATCAGGTTACCTGCATCTCCCCTCCTGGCTGGGAGCCCATCATCCATCCTTCCCTCTCTTTTTAAGTGACTCCCCCTTTGTTTCTTTAGCTCACAGGAGGAGATGTAACAAAGAGCCCCATGGTCCTACACGGTGGCTGAGTGTTCATTTGTTTGGCAAAGCAGCCCCTTCAGCTGGGGAAAGCCCTGAGAATGCAGCTGAGCTGTGTGGCAGGCTGTGGGGCAGCCATCCCCAGGGGCAACCTGAGAAAAGAGGCAATTAGCCAGCCCCTCACCAGCACAGCAGGGGCGGTTCAAGGGGAAAGAAAAGCCGAGCCCTGGTAGTAATGACATTTTTCCACATGGATAAATGCATTGATCTGTGACAAACAATACCAGGCTGTGCCTCTGGCTGTGGTGCTGAGGAGGAAAAGATGGGAGAGCTTCCCCATGCCAGATGTTCAAGATAGAAGTTTCCTAGATTCCCTGAACGAAGCTGAACGTCTGTGGAGGATGAGTCCCTGAAGATGTGTCCCCAGACCCTGCTGAAACCACAGCAGCCCAGGTCTTGCCCAGGGCCACACTTCCCAGCAGGTGCCAGGAGCTTCACTTTAAAGGCAAGTGCGATGCAGCTGAGCCTCATCCACAGTCCTATCCCACATCCCCATAAAGTCCTGCAGAGCAGACAAGCAGGGCACAGAGCACTCAAGTAAAGCTTCATAACAGAGCTACCCTGGGTAAGCTACCTATTAATGGAGGCTAAGACAGTGACAAATCCACTCCTGTCCCTGACACCCTAACTCACCATGCCAGTTGCCTTTTACCCACTCCCTGCAGGGCGGTGACAGCAGGCTGATCCCATACTTATAGAGCACCTGAGGTAACACACCATTTCTGTAATGCCCCAACCCATGCCTGGATTGGGGCATCTCTCCCAGGGCAATTCCTCTAGGAAAAACCTAATCCATAAAGGATGAACCCTGGCAGACGTGGACCTCTACTTTGCTTGGAGCAGTTCCTTCTACTTGCCTGCTTCCAAAATAGCCAGGTGACCACATATAAATACTCAGACAGAAGTGGTGGGATGTCCCAGGCACATCATACACACTCCGGACTGGGCATCGTGAATGTCTGAGAAGAAACATATAGGAGTGTGTTATTAGTGTCTTGTCATGGAATGGACAAAGTGGTTTAGGAGAGCACAGGGCAAGGCACACATCCTGTCCAAAGAGCTTAACTTCTAAGCTTTAATCAGAAGAATTAGGGCTTTACTTTGGCTCGAATTTAATCAGAATGAATAGCAGAGATGGTCGTGCCATTTTGTAGGCAGAGTGCTATCTGCTCAGGACATTCCCTCCTGTCTCACATCAGCCAAGCTGCACCCCTGGGTGATCAAGGTGTGGCTCTGGTGACAGGCACTGTCCCAATGGCCACAGCTAACCTCGGGGTGCCTCGGGTAACATGAAAGCCCTGTTGGCACTGGGGGTTCTTCCCAGGCTGTCTTTGCCCTCCTGCTGGAGGTTTAACTCTAGGTGAGCCCCCATGGGGCTGTCTGAGGTCTCAGCCACCTGGATACACCTGCATGCATCCTATGGCAGCTCCAGCAATTCTCCTCCATCTCTGCTCACTCAGCACTCTCCTTTGGGCCAGAGCCATCAGGGAACAGCCCTGGATGGTCACTGTATTGCCAGCTGGACTGGAGCCTGGGACCTGCTTTAGCCCAGCTTCCATCGCGCGTGCAGTCGCATGGTTGGGCCGTGGGTGGAGCAGGGTTGGACCAGATCTCCCGGCAGCAAGAGTGAGCATAAAGGAAGGAGATTTGTTCTGTTCCTGGCAGGCCTCTCCACTCATCACACAGAGCTTGCAGATGCTTTGGCAGGGCAGGATATGTGCACAGGGAAAGGATCTGGGGCTAAATGCAGGGTGGGCATTGCTCTTTCCCCCAACTTAGCACCTGTCTCACCCACCACATCACCATGGGATCACTCCTCCTTCATTTTTAGCTGCAAAATAGCACTTTTGATTGGCATTTCACCTAGTAAGCTCAAAGTCAAGGCAAAGAGCACCAAACTGCAGCTAGTTAAAGCAAACCACACCATCCTCTGCTGAGAGCTGCCATGGTCAGAGGACTTTTGTTGCTTACCTTTTTCCACCCTGCTTTTTTGACACTCTCTTCTGTTCTCTTTTGCAAGCACATCCCTCATTGCAAAGCCAAACCCCAGCTGCTCTGGGCACCATGCCACCCTGCCATTCTCTTCCCTAGCCTAAGCAAATTCCTGACCATGGCAGCAGGCAAATATCAGGAACACATACTGGATGTAACGCTCATCCTAGATCCTCCAACTCCTTGCTGCATTTCCAGCTCACAGAAGTGGCTTGGCTCTTCCTGAGCAAAACCTAATCAGGTCTGTGTAAAAAAAAAAAAAAAAAAAAAATATATATATAGTAGGAAAGAAAAGCCCTGACCATATTTTTAAATAATACCAAAACCTGTAAGTATGTGGTCGGCCTGTTTGTTCTTACTGCATGGGATCAGCCTGATTATTCAGGGATTCATTTTTATTTCTGAGTTTTATTTTTTTCTCATTCAACAGCTGCACATTAATAAAAACTCCATTTATTGGAGGATTTGGCTGGGATTGCTATAATAAAATAGAAGGATTTGTGCTGGGCACTAAAAGAACTCTCTGCAAAAAAAGTAGTGTTTTTCCTGTGATTAGGAGCACCAGAACATATTGTTTTGCTGTGTAGCACCATCACTGCCAAGGGTGGTGACAGATGTCTTGTGTTAATGTTGAATGATTAAATGCCATTTCTGAAGCCACTCCCTATCTATCTATGTAGCACGGTGCTACTTCACCCGCACAATCTGCCTTCAATCTGTTCCCTTTGCAGAGAGCATCCCGCCCTGCTGACTGTCATGAAACCCCCCACTACCACCCCACTGCACACTGTGCCCCAGAGCCAGCTGTGTCCAGCCAGAGTTGGGACATCAATCTTCCAGTGCCCTGTCAGGGCAGCTCAGAAACAGAGGATGCAGCCAGTGGAAACAAAGAGACAAGTACAGCTCTTGAGCTTCTCATCCTGCCATGGTGTTCCTCACCCACATCAACAGTGAGGGCAAGTTTGGTGGGAAATATGAGACCAGCCCAAGAGGTCGCTTTTTCCAGCTCTAACTCTGTTAAAAGAGGTGATATATTCCTGCACACTTGCCTCTCTTCTATACAAAGGCCACTGCTTGTCATCTGTGACCAGTGCCCTTTGATCAAGGCAGAGAGCATCCCACCTGTGGGTGGCTGCAGAGTCACGTCCAGCTGCAGTAGGGCCTCCACGAGCCCCTAACACTGGCTTTCTTGCTTTCCACTGTCCTCAACCTATCTCCTTTTACTCTCTTACTCTCATAAACCACTATAGCCCACAGACTGCACCCCACTCTGCCCAAAACCAGGTAGGTAACTCAGCTCTGGGAAGAAAGAGCCTCTGCCCAAAAGAAGATGGACAGACCAGCAGTGAGGTAGAAGTGTTGGCTCACTGCTGCCTACCTGAAATGTAGCGATGTTCCTCTTCTAAAAGCCTGCTCTGGCTTTAGCAAACACACACAGAGACACCCTGAGAGAATCATGCACATGTGCACACGCACAGATCCTTGATCAGGACATCTGTATCCTCTGGAAGAATGCTGTCTTCACAAAACCATCATCTGTTTGGCATCTGTTGCAATGACCAGATGCAGAGACAAGTTGCACACACCACTTCCAACCCCCCCCCACACACACACAGGTGGCATCTGAGTCCCAGAACCACACAGACAACAAATAAGGTTGTTTCCCCAAACAGAGCTGATGTGGTGAGGGGAAGGGAGAAGTTGGCAGAGGAAAATCTGGCTGCTCACATGCATTCCCACAGGTTGCTACAAGTCCTGTCAGTCAAGGAAGGAAGCATGGTAGGGGGCACTTTGGCAAGCTGGGAGTTGCATGAAGATGTTGAAGAGGGGGATGCCCCTGTAGGAAGCCTAGCCAAGGTGATGCTGCTGCACATGCTCACACCACCTACAAACAGCACCTTCCCCCCTCCTCTGTTCACCTGTCTCCATGCATCCCATGGATTTGGGGATAATGTTCCCCCACTTCGTCCCAGGACCAAGTGCCACTGAAGATGTCATCCCTCTGGCTGCAGTGACCTGGCTGCAGAAGGAAGCTGTTCTGCAAAGCTTGAGGAGGCAGGAGGACAAGGTGGTGCCAAACAGCAAGAGGCCCAAATTGACTTATTTTTACCACCTCTCCTTTAAAAAAATACGAAGCTCTGCTGTCACTTGTTAATCCATCAGCCTGACAGGTCAAGTAAAAGCAGGTTGCCCACTCGCTTTCACTTCTCTCCAACTTAATCTCTGTGCTAAATTACAAGTTGATAATGGGTTACCATTAATTATTGATTTTCCAGATAATACTTGTTAAAGTAGAATTAACGCTATTGTTTCTGAACAAATACTGCCCAAATACTGTGTTTAGTGGGCTTGTAATCAGCTTTACCCACTTCTCCTCTAATCTGATTGAAACAGATTTCCTACCAAATCTTTTTTATCATTTCGTTGATATTAAAAGGTCACATATTTATGCCTGCCCAAAAGTTTAATTTAAGTTACTGCAATTGATTATCATGACATATTCATGCTCAAACAGCAGAGTGTTGATGGAGGTACTTTAATCTAGAGTGGGAATGAAGAAGCAGAGAGAAACTGCGAGGAGGAACACTTTCTGTGGCATTCAGTAAGTGATGTTAGGCATTGTACATTTTAGCTTATTTTCCCAAGCCCTATATTATGATTCTGTTCATCATAATGCCTTTTGACCTGCTGCATTTACTCCATCATAATTATCCTTTAATACTCTTATAAATGAACTTTTAGCTTATCTTCTGTTAATTCTCAGAACAAGCAAAGCACACACGTAACAAACAAAGCCATCTAAATAAAGTGTTTAACCCTTGTGGTGGCTTTCCCTGATTATTCAAAGGTGGGCAGTGTGTTTAAGAGGTAGGTGGCTTAATTACACTTCCTCTCATAAGGTACAGAATGTGTGATGGCATTTCAGCCCCTCTTCAAGCCAAGCCCCACTGAACAAGTCTCTGAAAAGAAAGCAATGAATTTAAAGCAAAACAAAACTAGCTGGCAGAAGTAACACATATCAGTCTGGGATTTCTCCAGCATTGGGCAGCCCCCTAAGCTGAATGGCACAGAAGACCTGAGATGAGCTAGTTAGAAAGAGAAGGTGGAAGCGACTTGTCTCGAGCACCTGAGAGGCGTCAATTTCATTTCTAGCTTATCCATGAGCTCTCAGTGATCTCCTAGACAGACGGCTCTCTAGGACATGGAGGACATGGAGACCCCTGCCAGGTCTGTCCTGTGTTCCTGTGCATTGGAACAGAGAGGGTTTATTCACAATACAGCCACTGTACTAAACACTATAACATCTCCCGCCTTGCTTCTCCTCCATGCTCAAGCCATGGTGGGAAATGGGAATGCACCAGCTTGCTCCATTTCTGTGTTGCAGAGTTTGGCACATGATCACATCTCAGCAATGGACTCCACAAAGGTTTCTATACACACAAACATTTCAGCAATACAAAATCTGGGCAGCACAAGACCAACACTGGTTTGCAGCTGTAGCTGGGTGCAGGCAAGACCTGACTGGAGATGTCATCTGCCAGCAAAGTTCTCCTTGCCTTTCATAATCCAGCAGGGACAAGACTCTCCAATATTCCCAGTGCCTTGGACACCTGCCACTGACCCAGCATGTCAAACTCCCACAAACTCTTCTCAGGTGACAAAACTGCAACCCCTCTCTGCTATGACCTGATTTCCCTGCTCCACCTTGTGAGGAGTGTGAGAGCTGGCACTGGTCAGCTCGTGCCTCCCAAGGCAGAGGGCAAACACCTGGACACTCACCCCTAGTACAGCCCTGCTGCCTGTGCATTCCTGGACATCCCAGATGAGGACAAGGTTAGTGAAGCATCTGTGGCACAAAGAGGAAGTGACACAGTGATGCAATCGCAGCTCCCCTTGCTGTGCTTACTCCAGTCTCTGTGCTGTGCTTGTTTATTATTAACATGACAAGCAAAGCAAGAGAAGGTCCCTTTCTTGGAGAGTTTGCTAAACCTGGACATACAAGTGCAGGGAAATTAAGCATTACTTTCTCCACAGGAGCTGAGATCCAATATAGGCTGTGGCTGCCTGGGGCTCAGACTTTAGGTGTCTACATGCAACCCTTGAAACCTTAAACACCTTTTGAGCAGCTGGTCAGTGGTAGGCCCAAGCAGCTGCACATTTTCCCAGGACACATGGCAAAGAGGTCCTGCAGGCATAGGAAGGAAGAGAAATGGATGGATGCTTCAACCACCAGGCCATTGTCCTGAAATGACTCCGCATACTGCAGGGACTCATCTGCTTGCAGCGTTTCCTTCCCCACGCACATCCTGCATCTGCCTGTTCTGAAAACAAACTGCTTTAATTTTCCAGCAGTCCATCAGAGAGTATCTCACCTGACTAATGTAGAGGTAGGTAAAGAATTTTCAGTAGAAAATTCTGAAGATCCTTTTTTATAAACTAGGTAAAATGCAACTTGCCAGAGTAACTCAGATTTTCATAGAAATTGAGTGATATTCAGTGAAAAGCTACTGGCACGCATAATGAGAAAATACCTAATTCTCCCAAAGAAGGTTTTATGCCCTTAAGTGCATCGACAATAACCTGGAAGGGTTAGATTACAGCTAGTAATGTCACGCAGACCTCTAGAGGAGATTAACTCAGGAGTTTTGTTATTAAAGGTGTACCGTTCATGAGCCTAACTCCACTACAGTGGTGGACACTAAACAGTACTAAAAGAGGTTAACAGCCCTCAGCAGCTCCACGAGACAACTTGTCCCTATTGGTGCATATTCCAGTTAAAGAAAAAAAAAATCTTGAGAAATGACAAATGAAACCATCATCCTGTTTGGTCCCCAGCCCATCTTATTTGCTCTGTAGTATTATTTGTCCTCACAAAATCCTGTTACAGTCTTTTCCCTTGTTTTGCCAGCAAGATGAGGATTCTTTCAGTCACGGGGCTGGATCCTCAGCTGCTGGGGACTGACCCAGCTTTCTCAGCAAACGGGACTATGTTGACTTACATCAGCTGGGAATCTGTTTGCTCTCCTGCTTCACATGGAATGGACTCACAAAGATTATCAGTTAGCTTTAAGACTGTCATGTTTTTATTGTAAAGAAATCACTCTAAAAGCATTTTTCTCTATCCAGTTTTTAAGAATCCAATCCTCTGCCATAGCTTAAGGACAAACAATTTCATGATTACCACCAGCAGAGCCAAGGCCAACTTGAGAAAATTTTATTTATTTCCTGATAACATAATCCATATCCCACCGAATTGCCATGTGAAATATACTCCTGTGTAATACCAAAGTGTTAATGGCACAGAGTAAAATGGCAAGCTGGTTTGAAATGCAGAGATTTTGAAGGAAAAGATACGAAATCACATAATGCAGCTCCATAATCGTTTGACAATAAATTATCCTTTTATCCGATTATTATTTCAGTTGCATGTCTTTAATAAAATGCAGCAGTCACCCATTCCCCAAAGCATTTGGACCACAGTTATGATCGAAGAGCAGTGGCCTGTAGCAGGAAAGCTGCATCCTGATCCTTTTTTACCCCATGCACAGCCCGAGTTCCTCAAATCTCAGGACCATCAGAGGGTGAGACTTAGGATCACAGGCACAATTGCTTTATAGTGCAGCAGCTCCAGGGAAATCATCACACCAATGGGTACCAACTAGGAGGCAGCAATTGGCAAGGACAGACACTGAAATAAAAAGGCAGCACTGAAATAGACCGTGACTAATAGAATCAAAGAAAGCAAGAAGGAAGTTGCTGCTTTTACCAAGAGCAAACTTATCTTCTGTTTGTTAGCTGGCCTTTCTACAAGATGCTGATTGTTGAGCTGCCATTCACAGTTCAGAACAATTTTCTTTAAGCCAATAAACTTCTGCAGTTTCAAACAAGGAAAGAAGCAGTGGTCACATCTTTTGGAGAAAGCTGCAGGTGACTACCTGCTCCTTAACTTTACAAGGAGGAAAAGTAGGTAACTCAATGTGTAAAGAATTTTGGAGAGCTAACACAGCATCAGGAAGTCCTGCTTTTTATGGTTTCAGAACAGACAAATGACCCTTTTCCATGAGATTATAAGTTGGCTCAAAGATTGCAAACATGCTGATAAAATACTACTACAGCTTCTCAGAGGAATTCTATTTCATTCTGATTTAAATAGAAATGAGTGTAATACAAAATTGGCTGTGCCCATATTGGCAAGTTTTCAATCTATTTGACTGCTAAATCTTCAAATCAACATCAGCCTTTTCTCAGCCCAGAGGAGTTTGGTCGACCACTGAGCTGCAAAGAAACATTCAATGCTACTGATTCTCAATCACATTTGCAAAGGTGATAAATCAACACTAAATAGCACAGGTCAGATGTGCAAGCAAATTGAACCACTTGCAGAAATAGATTTTTGCTTCCAAAAAACAAATCTACCTCTCCATGGAAAAGATGGTGACTGGAGACAGTCCTTCGGGATGGTACCTAAAATACCTAAGAAAATGTTGAATAGAGTGCCTTGGTTGGAAAACATTGCCTCCCTGAAGCAAGATGAATTTGGGTAAAAAAAGAAGGGGCATATATTTCACCATGGATTCCCCAATTTTATATACAGCAGACAAACAAAATGTGCTGTTCTTAACTATGCCAACTATGAACTTGACTGTTCATACATGGTGTCATGTGCACATGGGGTAGAGTGACACTGTTCACCCTCAGAAAGACATTTTCAGAACCTACAGCATAAAGATATGAAGCAGAGATGGATTTCCTTTTATTATTTTTATTTTTTGGGGTGCTGCTGTTATGTGGCCTCTGGCAACTTGAAGTCTACCACTCCAAATCAGCTTCTGAGATTTCCCAGAAGAAAAGCAAATGCCCATGCAGGACATTCCTATCACCTGACCACAGCTTGCTTCTCTATAACTTTTCTCAGCCTTGGCAGTTGCCACTGGACTACCAAGGCTCTGGACATCTGGCAGGAATGCAGTGGTCCAGAAGGTCATCACATAGCAGCACCTGAATACTTGTATTAGGGCCTGCAAGGTGAGCAGCTGAGCAAAAACCCAGCTCAGGACAGTGAGAGGATGGTGGAGAAACCTCAGCACATTCAAAGCTGGGCAGCAGAACCCTTAGACACCTGCACAAATGAACAAAGCTGGTGAAAGCTCTTCAGCAGGCACAGATTAATTGGAGTGTCTAACCAAAATGCCCACATATGACAGATACAGTCACCCCTCACCTATGCTGTCCTTCTGCTGATTACGTTGCAGTGATCTGCAGTTTGGGTTTTTGAACTGGAGAACTAAATGTGGTGTGAACACTGAAAAAGACTGTCCATTCAGTTAGATTCCTTTCCTTCCAATGTCACTCTCCACCAACTCCAGCAAATTCAGACAAGAATAAAAGTAATGCCACTAAATCAGTCAGAATATATTGGTAGCTCTGGTGTTTCTTTGGCTTCTAAAATCCCACCGTGTGATTTCTCCAGAAATGAAGTAGCACTTCAGTTACAGGACTGGGGCCACATCTCCAAGCACAGAGCATGTGCACCAGGAATGGCAGTACAAGCTTACAGCTGTCATGTGTTTTCTTTCACAAAAAAAGCTATGAAATGAGCAAAAAACTTAGCATCAACCCAGAAAATTAGAAACACGAAGAGGCAATATCCCGCAGAATCACTCTTTTCCTGCTAAGGGACTCCACCCTCTGCCTGTCCTCGCCGAGGAAGAGGCTGCAACTTCGCGCTGGTGGGGAGAAAGGCGTTCGTCCAAATTACCTTTTTTATTCATGGGCCTTCCTTAACAGCAATGATAAGAATAACAGATCCTGTGGGAGCAATGTAACTAATTCATGCGCGGATGTGCAAATGGGCAATTTGCAAACTAATTGCTCCTGCACAATGCGCTGTGCAGACAGGTTGTCCAAACACTGGCTCTGCGCACTATTTGTAGCCGCGGCTGCCTGGTAAGAGGCGGTTGAAATACTTTCTGGGCAGACAATGGGCTTGCTCAAGTGTGCAACTATTTCGGAGGGAAGCTATCCCGCCCACCCTGGGTGGCGAAGGTTTGTTCTGCCTTCGTCCAGCTGCCGCGTTGTGCCAGGAAAATACAGGGGCCATGTGCGGGACAAAACAGTTTTGCCTTATTGCCTCTGCCAGCTTGGGAGGACGCAGGGAGTATCAGCAGCATATGGGCCCCGGGGGATTTCAGCCATTTAACAAACATTATATGCTCCATAACAAAACAACAACATTTTGGTACTTAGATCAACCAAATAACTAAATTAGATGCCCTAGACGGTGAGGACTGGTATGCTAATTGGCTTGCCTTGTGGATTTTCTATGTGGCTCCCCAAGAAACAGATTGGCCCATTTTTCAGGCAACTGATTGTTAATTGGAGTAATGAATAGCAGGCTGGAGGGTCCATCACTTCGCTTGGTAAATTCAAACCCCTGTTATTCATGAGGCTAGGAAAAGCGAGTGATTTCCATGGGTGGTGGGCAAACGGCTGGCCCCAGGTCAACTCCAATTCGGTTTTCTTTCTCTTTACTCCAGGAGCACAAGGGGAAATTTAGCACTTGATTCCACCATCCCTCGGGGATGCTGTGCTCTTCAAACAGCTGAATTGTCCCCAAGAAGGGCTTGCCCCTCTGACTGCAGACAGCCAGTCAGACTGCCTGAAAAACCATGGCCCAACCATTCACCAAAGACAATACGATGAAAATTTCAGAAATGGGTCCCTCTAGGGCATTTCAACTACTATTCCACAATTGATGAGATTTTCAATTTGTTAGCTGAACCAAAAAATAGCTTTTACAAATTTAGAGAGATATGCAACTAAAATGTTATAACTTGTTAAAACATCATCTTTCCAGACAACTGTGGTTATACACTCTACTAAAAAGCAGAGATTGTTTCAGTTATTCATTTTAAAAGACATGCACAGTTTCTGCTTCATGTTGAGCATGAACATGGTTCAAACCAGCACACAGGTGCCTAACATCAAATACTTTTCCTTCTGGAAAGAAATGGAAATCTTGCAGCTTCATTTTTCTTCATCACAGTATCAAAGTAAATGAGCTCATCAGAGAGACTAAGATAACATTTTGTAAGAAGAGACTTATTTTGATAAGTTATGTTAGACGACAGGTGACCCTATTTACTGAGAAAACAAACGTAGCACAATAGACTACACTTTATAGTCAAAAGTAATTAATGGATTTTGGTGTCTGCATTTCTGTGTGCACAGGGTGGGGGCTCCTAAAAGTGCAGTTCTTAAAGAGCAGAGAGACTGGTGCTGCAAAGTCTTAAAATGTCTCAGGTTGAAGGTTAGACATTTCCAATGTTTATTTCTCTGAGCATCATCACTGTTGTTTTATAAGTAACAGTAAATTTATCACTGGAGCACTAGAAAATACATTCATTTATAGGAACTGAACTGCTGAAAATTAGCTTCTTCAAGGAAGTTTAGAAATACTGGAGAAGAGTCCTGCAGATCCTGAAGCATAGATGATTGAAGGTTAACAAGAGGCTACCACCTAACATTTATTTGTCAGTAGCTGGTGCAAGACATGGAGAAACTAATGGAGAATACGTCTTTTCTCTCCAAGGTATACAATGATTACTTCACACACAAAACTTTAGACACCTCCTAACAAATGAGAGGCACATATCTTTTCAGAGCAAAAAATAACTCTTAGGATCATTGTCTCTTATGAGACTCTAAGCATCCATTGCTAATATACAGTGCAATTCCACATGGAGGACTGAAACCAGTGAATTCGTCCCCAAGGGGCAGTGGGACAGCAGAGCACCTCCAAAATGGCTCTCAAGGCAGGAGACTCACCTTCAAAATTGTCTCTTAGGACACAAGAAGCAACATTCAACAAAGAAGAAAATGGGTTATATACATAGCAGAGAATTGGCAACCAGCTGTATTTCCCTATTTCCATTTCTACATGTATCAAGCAAAGGAATATTATGAGTATTAAGGAAAGACAGACACTTTCAGTTTTCTGTTTTTCATAATAACTTCAAATTGCTTCTGACATGATTTACATAATAGTCATTGAAAATATCACAAGACTCACATAGAGAATTCATCATGAAACTAAACAGTGTGAAAACAAGTAATCATCTGAAGATGCAAATAATTTCCTAAATCCCAGGACTACTGTCTGTAGTCATAATCTAACTGGCAGCTGAATAATAAGGGAGGCTTTTCCCAGAGATCTTCAGCGATAGCACAAGAAGTGAAGGCCACAAACTGGAAGTTTAGCAAGTTCCTGTTAGGTATCACACAACATGTTTCACCTTATGGGTTGTTTACTCCAGGGACAGGGCCCCAAGAGTCTCCATTCTTGGAGATACTAAACACTCAGCTGGACAAAGCTTTGAGCAATCCAATCAAACATCAAAGCTGGCCCTGTTTGGAGCATGGGAACCTTAAGAGGTCAACTCGAAGCTAAATTATTCTGGGTTTCAAATATCATGTTCAAAAAGTTTTATTTATTTTTAATCAGAGCATTTTTATCAAAAGCTGAACCTTAACATCATACATAAGCCAGTAATAGCTTTTAAAAGCTTTATAGGAGAGGTTGGGATCAATCAAAAAGAGGAAGCAGAATGATAAGGCGAGAAATTACTTCCTTCTTCCTCAGAATATTCACAATTGACTCCAAGATTGTGACAAGATCATAAAAATCTTTCTTAACAAAAGCTTGTTAAAGGCATGTCTTTTCCAACAGACAAACCTGTGCCACTCAACAACCAGGCTACAAAATTAATAATATATATATTTGAATAAACACTTTACCCACCAACCCACTGGTTAAACAAATATTTTTGACTGCCTGGAAGTCAGGCAGTCAAAAATATATGAACATGAAACACAAGGGACAATTTCTGAAATTGCAAACAGTTAAAAATGGCAGCAACTTGTTTTCACTTTTTTCATCCTCCCCACCTAATTTTTTTCTCCAAAACCAGCTACTTGGAGTCAGAGCTATGTGACAGCCCACAGATAGGTGCATTTATAATGAATTTGGAGAAGTTAAAAACACAGTGATAGCAGACACAAAACAAAAATCTGGGGAATTCTCCTTAATTAGATTACACTCAGCACTCCCTGTCTATCTGAATGAGGACACGGCAATGGAAACTGCCTGACAGCATCACTAATGCAACCGAGGGGGTCTGTGGCAGCAGACATCTGTTTTAAAACCCTGATCCAAATCTGCCCCTAGAGGTAAATCAGCCAGGCTTTGGACATCGGTCTGAAACGTTAAAAGCAATATTCTTACTTGCTGGGAGCAGGTGCAGTTCCACTAAACTCACCGTATTTCAACGGCACCCTGGATTTCAAACAGCTCCAGCAGTCTGCAAGTGTGGCACAAGCACAAGGAGATATAGACTCATTCATTATAAAACACTCACCTATTAGCAAGGTGTAGTAATGCTGCTTCCCAGCCTAGAAAGGTCTCCAAAAATTGACCAAAGTGCAAAGTACACTCAGCCCCGAAACACTGCCCTACAAATCAAAGGCTTGAAAATTTTGTTGTGTGGTGTTTTCTCCCTCATGCTTAATTTTCTTGCATACAGACCTGTTGGAGGATCTTGCATACATCCCCTTACTTAGAAAAGCAATAAAAACAATTTTCATTTTTTCCCCTCTGAAAGCAGAATCTATTCAGGTTTAATACAACAATCCATGGTACATGTCAAATACAGAGGGACCAAGGAGGAAAATCTGGCAATGATCCTCCTGTACATCATTTCAGACAGCAGGCACACACCTCAGAATAAATAAATAACCGCTAAGCCATCCCCATTCATGTTTATAATTAGTGCAATCTATTTAACAAACAGACACATAATATAGGTCAATTATGTAGGTCATGATAAATTTATTAAGAACGTCAGCCTGTAGGGCACCAAAAAGACCACGTTGAGGCAGCATTTCCAAAGTTACAGTTCATTTCTGCACATGGTTTGTGAGCAGCATTGAGGAACAGCAGAGACCTCCTCAGTTTTTCTGGTTTGTGGTACTATAGCCACAACCATCAAGGAAAACATCAGCAGTAGCCCCTGTGAGACACCCCCTATGATACAAGCACAGAACTGCCCCTCCAAAATATTGGACCAGTTACTACTTTCAGACAAAATTGCCAGAAGCATAAATGTCTCAAAGGTATTTAATTTCTATGACTTTGTCAAAAACTGATGGGTATCCAGAGGGGAGATAGAGAAATATGTTATTTATGCTTCCTCCATAGGAAAGGAAATGGTAACTCAGCATATGTCTGATATGTTTGATCATGGCCCTCTCAACCAGGGACAGATGCAGCTGCAGAGAAGTTGCAGTACATGCTAAGTTCTGCCTTGCTAGGAGTTTTGGGAAGGAATGATGAAGAACCACAGTGGAGGGCATCAGAGAGCAGCAGATGCTGTGTGAGGTTTCAGGTAAGAGAACTACCTCAGAACTACCTGTCCTTCTCAGGAATATGGGGAGGAGACGGTGATAGATGGCCACAGAAAAAGCTACACATGAAGGGTTTGCAGCAAGGAGACAAATTTATCGTTCAGGGTTCAATGAACATCACACTTTTCTGCTACAGGTCAGCAGAAGTATAATTTGTTCTTTGAGATTAAGAGAGAAGATGGAACCTGAATGGAAATTTGAGCTATAGGTTTAGTTGCTGATCCTTTTCCTTAGTATTTCCAAGTACTGCAGCAGACCAACTCTCTTGCTGGGCACACGTCAAATGGTTGAACACCCATGTGCCTCTCTGAGGATGTAGGGACATGGATCATTCAGTGGGATTTGGCCCATGTTGCTACCTGGCTTGCACAACATGCCATTCACATGCAGTTCATGGGCACACTGTGACAAAAATACTGACTTTGTACTTACAGTACAACATAATCTTGTTACTGTTCACAAGAGTTGTGACCAAAGTGGTGAAACAACCTTTTAATTATACAGATTCTCCTATCTGTACAATTTGTCTTTGATCTCTGTTTATTATTTCTCATTCAGACATCCAAAACAATTATTCTTATAATACGAGAGTGGCAGAGATAATTTCCCAAATGGTTCCTAAACTGGTTCCCAATAATCTGCATTTTACCTCATGTTTGATATATATAATACACCAAGCTATGAATCTAAATGTTCAAGTATAAGTAATATCTACAATCACAATGGAGACATCATACTTGAAAATTCGTTACAAATCTCAGACTGTGTGGCTTAATTCTAAGAATGACCACAGTACTGCGTGTGACACAGTTTCAGGAATGGATCCAAAACTCTTTAAACCACCTACACTCCATCCCAGGTCTGCAGCTGAGGGAAGAGGGTTTCCACAAACAGCCTGAGAATTGTTCCCATGCACATAAGTAATGTTTTTCAGAGGAGGGAGAAAAAAAAGACCAACTCAGTATTACATTCCTATTTCTTTGGAATCTCTAATCCTAACTGTAGCACTCTTTATGAACATATATACAAGATAGTTCAGTTTCAACTAAGAGAAATAAATACTGTACTATTTTGCCCCTGTCGCTGGGGAAATGGCGTTCCTGACAAAATACTGCTCTCTGCTGGCCTTGACCTGCTTTTCCCCAAGGGCCTCACCTCCCGAGATCTGCCATGCCTCGTGAAAAGGGAAAAAAACATATTTTGCTGACCTAGCAATCGGTGACAGGAGCATTTCTTTATTTAGGATTGAAAAAAAACCCTATTTTGTTAAGGAAAGCCATACTGATATCACTGAAATCTTCTGTCTTGAAGAAAAAATGCAAGTAGTCCTTCACCCCAAGTAACCCTCTAGAAGAATTCCTGTTTTCTTGCAATCTGGAAGAAGAAACTGGCTTTTGATATAGCAGGATCTCTGTTGTGGTGAGTTCAGATGACTGTGTGTTTCTAAACAGAAGGAACTCAAGTCCTGTTCTAGGTTTCAGGAAACTTTTTCTTCTACGTGGGAATTTTCACAGCAGCCCAAAATCCCAGTGACAACCACAGAATTTGAGATGGGGCTCCCTAGTCTTTTAATTCAAAGGACAACTCCATTCCAGATACAACTCAGATACAACTCTGAGTAGTATCTTTACTTCCTATCCCCATTTTTTTTTGCTGTTTTACCAAAAGGGGATCAGAACAAAGCTAACTGAAAACCAGCTTATTTGCATTGAATTTACCTTCACACTGCCACTAGATATCACTGAGCTACATCTGCATGGACCATAAAAAAAAAGAACCATAAAAAATCTTTTTTAGTCTGTCAACATCTTATATTTTGGGGCAGAACAAGGTGATGCCATGCTGCAGACTCACTAAGACCAGTGACCATGCCCAGCTATGACCATGACCATCCTCCCCTCAGTCCGGGAGATAAAGGGCATTCACCCAGCAGTCAGGCCTCATCTTTCCTGAGGTTCTCCTGTCTATCTTCTCCCTGACAGGTTTGCAGCTCCTGAGATGCCGTGACTGACAGGAATGCCACAGCAGCAATTTTGGGATTAACACCCACGGGAATTAGCAGAACATTCTCGCATGTCTTTTTTTTTCTCCAGCAGCTGGCAAACTCATGTTTCTGTGGTGAAACCGCACCAGCAGGGTCTTGCTTACAAACCACCAGAGAAACTTAACATAGATTCTGTTAAAATCACATCACAGAAGAGCCACAAATCTTAAAAAAAATTAAT
This sequence comes from Vidua macroura, assembly GCF_024509145.1. Taxonomy (NCBI): domain Eukaryota; kingdom Metazoa; phylum Chordata; class Aves; order Passeriformes; family Viduidae; genus Vidua; species Vidua macroura. The sequence continues at coordinate 33,168,108 of NC_071573.1, read as the reverse complement.
TCTTTGTACATGAGGTATGGAGAAAGGTACGAAGCAACTACCCAAGGGCATCCTTTGCTCACATCTGCTCACACTCCCTGCCTCAGACCCAGCCCAAACTTGCAGATCAAGAGCTTCTGGGAGGGCTGGTTCGCACTGGGGTGCAGAAAGGTGCCCAGCAGCCCTGCCAGCCATCTCCTGGTGACATTATCCCTGGGCCATGGGGCCTCTGCCACCACCTGCACAGGCCCCGCTCTGCTCTGTCCCCCCTCACCTTGAGCACGACTCCTGTTATTGTCCACAAAAATCAGATTCATTACCCAAGTGTGCAACAAGCCAACAGTTACACACTCAACAGAGACATCTGATTATTTGCTTCAGAGTTGCACACGCCCGGATGATTGGTGGTATTCTACAAACCAAGGATGCCCCTCAGGACTTTCCAGGCCATTATTTATACACAGATATTTAGTACTAGTAACCTCCCAATTACCTGTAGATGACAACCCAAAATTCCATACTGTATTCCCTATCTATCTGTGCCCCAAATTGTTATTATCTCTAAGACCCTGCAACCAGAGAAGAGAGCCAACCAGAGTGGGAGGGGTCACAGGCCCTTTTAAAGTCTTTGTTCATCAGGGGATAGTGAGATTTAGCAATTCTGTTTCCAGTGGTTATTAACTTTTTTTTTTTTTTCCTGTTGCTGTTTCACTTGTTGGTAAACTTACTTTTTCACTTACATATATTTGTATTCATTCCTTATTGGTGGAAGGGGATTGACTAAAACTAAAGGGAGATAACTCATTTAGAGCATCCACCTCTTAAATTGTCTTAAACCAAGAGAGTACAGCCCCTCTATTAGGACTGGTTAATAACTATCATACAAACTACGTGACCCACATAATTTCTATACATGCTATGGGGAAGGGTCTTTACCTGCCCAGCACCTTTCTGACCTACAGGCGTGACTTTTCAGTACCAAAATGAACATATTTCAGCTACAGGAAACAAGGACCTTGAGTGTTTTGCTAAATTGGCAATGGATACATCAACATCTTGATGTACCTCATCCTTAGAGCTCGTTAGCTCCACGGTGTCCTTGACTACGTGACGTTAACTACCACCTGATTCGAGATAATTTTGACACATTCCACACTGTTTCTCCACACCTTTCTGACCTTGCGGCATTTCACCTTTTTAAAAATTTTTTTAAAGCCATTTCCGCGGAGCTCCCGCACTGAGGGGCTCGCGGGCCGCTCGTGGAACCGCCTGTCCCTCCCCTCACGGAGCCGCGCGCCCGCCTCGCGCCTGCGCCGTGGGGGCGGAGCCGCCCGCGAGCCGGGCGGCGGCGGCGCCATGGCGGGGCCGGCGGGGGCGGCGTGAGTTTGGGAGGGAGGGAAGAGGGAGACGGGAGGAAGAAGGAAGTGCGGGCGGCGGGACAATGGTCTGTGTGTGAGCAAGGGACACCCCGCGGGGTGGGCGGGTCAGGCCCGGCCTGTGCCGGGCTCCCGTCTCCCGCCTGCGTTCCCGGCTCCGGGGTGCCAGCGGGAAGTTTCTCCCTTGCAGTAAATCTCGGCGTCCCCTGACAAAGGCAGGGAAGGGATAGTCGCGATTCTCTCCAGGCAAACGGCGGCAGGGGGTTAGCGCTTCCAGGCTGCTCTGCCTCCTCGTTTTTCCAGCCTCCGCTTTCCTGCGGTGGAGCTCGTGTCTCCTGGAAGGATCACCCGGTCCTGCGGCTTTCCTCCCTCTTGTGACATTCAGCTCTGGTGTAGCTGCAGCTGAGGCCTTCCCGGCACCAGGAGGATCGGAGTGGTCACCCCATAGACCTGCAGCGATTGCCACCTGCATGTCTCTGCCTGCTGGTAGACGCCAGGAAGATTTTTAATTTAGTTGCAATGCCATCTTCCTGATTTCTGTGTCTTGACAGTCTACAGTTCCCTTTCCCTTATGCTCATCCATTCTTTATGTGTATATGTGCCTGTGATTTTATTTTCCTCCATTTTTATGAAATGTTGTCTTGCCTGTTTTTGGAAATACTCTGTAATCACCCTGATTTTAAATTCCTCTTCTTCACACCTTCTGTATGCTTCCTGAATTCACATCAAGAGGTTACATATGTGTAAAAAACCTTGTTTAACTCAACTTCATCAATTGGTTTCCTTTCTCTTCATTACTCTATCAAAAAAGGAAAAATTGTATGTAATTTTTCTCCCCATAAGTTATCACTGACTGCTTTTTTAATCATCTGAATAATGATATGTGAAGGCTTGTAGATTTTGTGGGTTGTGCTTTGCTGTGGTTTCTTTCCTGGTGTTGGAGATAGGGGAGGAGGGCACTCAATTCCCTGGATCTTGCATCTTGCCTTTCAAACGTTAATTTTAAGCTGTCCTTGTCCAGTCTTCTGGGACCTCCCTCACCATCCAGAAACTAACAAAGATAACTGCCCAGAGAAGCTGTAGGATCTTCATCCTCAGAGTTTTTCAAAGTGCTCTTGGATATAGCCCTTGGCCACATGGAGGGTCCCAACAGCTGCCCCTGCTGTGAGCAGGGTGTTGAATGAGGTCCCCTCCCACCTTAATACATGGCTTCTCTGAACTCTCCTTATTTTGTACCTTATTAGGCCTCTGTAGAAATGGGGGGAAAGAAGATTTGTGCTGCTCCATGCCTTAAAGTGAGCTGTGGGACTGGAAGAGGTGCTAAAGGAGGTTGCTTTCCTTCTGTTCATTGGGAAACTAGTGCCCAGTATTGTGGGCATCATACTTTTAGATCCTTCTATCAGGTTGGAAAAATAAAACAGATCCTTTCTCTTCTGTTGGATGTAGGAGTGATGTGGGAGCCACCTGTTCTGCCTGAAGGACAAGGAATAGTCCACTTGATAAAGAGAAGAAACAAAACATCCCATTAAATGGAAGCCATGAAGATATCAAAGCGGTTCTTCGCTTTTGGGATTTTGACATGCATAGCTGTTTATGTTGCATACGTAAAATGGCACTTGGGCTCCAAACCATTTGTGGGAGCCACCGAAGGAGTTGCTGAAAGCAGGGGAGATAAACTGACCCATCAGGCAGTGACCACAGATCTCTCTGTCTTTTATGGAATTATGTTTGATGCAGGAAGCACGGGAACTCGCATCCATATATTTAAATTTGCTCAGCAGCCAAGAGGTATGTCCTGCTCATTGCATGACAGATTAAGTCTTCCATAAATTGTGGAGGAGATTATTGATGACATTTTCCTAGGGTATACTTGAACATACATGCTTCAGGTCTTTCCAGAGAGCCATCAGGAGGTATGAAATGGTTCAGGCATGAGTATTTGGATGAAATTATGAAAATGTTCAACAAGGAGAAAATGCTGTAACATCAGAATATGAAGTAATAACAGCTGTACTTTTAGAGTAGTGTCTTGAAGAAAGGCAGTTTTTCATCACACTGGTGGAAGAGACAATTATAAATTCAAACTGCCTTATTTCCCCAAATTTTTTAGGTTGTTTGGTGTCTCCAGTTCCTGGCAGTGAGCTGCTCCTCTCTACAGTGTCTGGTTTAGTGTATCCTTGGCTTCAGTGTTAGGTTTAAGCTGCAAAACAAAACAAAAATTGTAAATAGTGTGATTAAAATTGCTGTGTATTGCATCTGGACAAAAACTGCTTCTGAGAATTGAGACAAAGTGTACAAAAAAAGCTCCAGCTTTCCTCTGCAGTAGTAAGCTTCATTGTTTGTATGTTGTCAGTTCCCCTTTGTGAAACTCTTAAAGATCAGAGAACCTGGGTGGGTGCTGTTAGTAGGTGATCTAAAGGCTTTGTTGAGGATTAGCAGTGTGGTGTATGGTGTGATTTGCCTTAGGTTTGCATAATGGGTTGGTGTAAGGCTCAGCCACCAAAGCTGTTAAACAACAGTCCATGGATTTCCTTCTTTTCCTGAACCTCCAAGTTTTTGCTTCTTCCTTGCCTGCTTCATTTGAAACACAATTTCAGAATGTATCACAGCAAACTTTATGGAGTGTAAGTGTTGCCTGGACTGCTGGTTTATACAAGGGTCTGCAGCTTTCCAAAGTACTGAACTCTGCATCCCTGCTGCCATTGAAAATAGTGGAAAAGCTTCCATTAGGTTTTGCTGGAATCAAACTGATGTGCATAGTGGACAGCAGCACCTGACAACCACTGATGGCTTTAAAAGTGGTTTTCTCAGGTTCTAATTCCACAGCCAGGGCTATATTTAAAGGTCAGGTGGCTGATAATAGTTCATTAGACAGAGGCTTTAATTGACTTCTATTAGCACATAATAATGGAATTTTTAAAATGGTTTTCTTCTTGTGCATGCAAAATTATTTGTACCATTACTTATTTTGGAATGCCGCTTTTGAACAGAGACTCCCAGATTAACCCATGAGACGTTTAAAGCACTGAAACCAGGTCTGTCTGCATATGCTGATGATGTCGAAAAGGTAATTTAAGTTACTTCTTTCCTGTCTCCCTTACCTTCTGGTTTGCAGGGATTTAGGGACTTTTAAGAGCCAGACTTAGACCCAGCTCATAGTATTTTACAAAAGCCTTTGCTTTCTGAGAATTTGTCTTTTGAGCCTTTTGTAGCCTAAAAAATGTGGTGGCAGAGTTCTGTTTCACTGTTTGAAAAAGTGACTCTGTTTTGCACCAGTTGCTCAATATTTCCCATTATATTGTGGGAAATATTATTATATTATATTATATTATATTATATTATATTATATTATATTATATTATATTATATTATTACCTTATATTATATTATTACCTTATATTACCTTATGCTGTAGTGGGATAGTGAGTCCTGCACCTTCTCTTGACCCCTTTTGATATTAATTTTTCTCTGTTTTACATTTACAGTGAATCATAGCTCTGATCACCCTTTTGATCTTTCAAAAGAGTTTTTAAGATTTCTTTTATTGTTCTTTGCTCACAGAGTGGCCAGGGAATAAAAGAACTCCTGGAGGTGGCAAAGAAGGAAGTTCCTATGGAGCTGTGGAAGTTTACTCCTCTGGTCCTGAAAGCCACAGCTGGCCTACGGTTGCTGCCAGGAGAGAAAGCTCAGAAGTTGCTAGAAAAGGTATTATCTCTTGTCTTTCCATTTGTTTTCGAGAAAACATGCTCTTGTTAAAAATGCAGCACCCTGGGACATTCCTGCAAGCTAGGGTGTCCATCTCCTGCTTTTCCCATGTATCTGTTATACCTTGAGGGTGACCAATTCCATCAAAACAAACGGGATTCCCTTCCCTACCCATGTCCATCCCTTGTTAATGGCATTTCTGAGCAGTCTTCATGCTTGAAATCCCATCACATCCATCCCTGTTTCTGCACCAAACTGTAGGGCCAGCACATAAAGGCTGCTGCATGTTGGACTCTTGAACTTCAAACAAAGTGGTGAGCAGCAGTCAGGATCTGGCCCAAGAAGAGGAGGAGTAGTGTAAAGCTGGGGTTTTAAAAAGTTTGTTTTCCAGCTGAAAAAGTGTTTCTCTGAATGTAGCTTTTATTTGAACTACAGGTGAAGGAGATTTTTCAGGCCTCCCCCTTCTTTGTGAGGGACAATTGTGTGTCGATAATGAATGGAACTGATGAAGGTAAGCAACTTTATGGAGGCTCTTTCTGCAGTTCTGGAAATTCCTCTGCACTGTGACAAGTCCCTGCCTGCTGCAGTGGGAGCCCATAGCAGCAGGTTTGACAGAAGCAGAGTTTTTATGCAGCCACAGGCAGTGCCTGCCAAAGAAATCTTGTGCACTGTTTTCCAATTTGAAGTCCTGAGCTCTGTCCTGATCTTGAAAGCTCTTAGTGTTGAGCAGTTCCTGTAGGATCATCAGAAAGCCACTGTGCAGTCAGCACTTTTGGAGAAGCTTCTGAATATCTTCTTCTTGAAATGGTCTTCAACAATTTGGTTAGCCCACTCTGCTCTTGACAATGTTTATCAGAGCTCTCTGGAAGTACTTGATCATAATGTTAATTACAATTTATCTAATGAGTGGGAATGTGAGTTCAATCTGAAAAAAAAATGTAGTATAGGGAAGAAAATACATGCTGAAGTAAGTTCATGTTCATCCAAAAATATTGAGGACAGAATGTCAAAATTCTAAGTAACTGAGTGTTGAAATGTGTTTTAAATCTGCTCAGAAACCAAGCTTTAAAATAGCTGAAGCTGTTTATGAGTTTCTGTTCTTGCTGCTTAATGGAAGAAAGATTTTCTTTTTAAAGAAAAATCAGTAATAGCAGTGATAGCCTAGGTTCAGCCAAGGATTGAAGTAGGCCATGCTCTCTGGCATGCCTTGAGTTTTAACCACATTAATAAATACTTGAATTTGTTAACATAAGGCCACTGATTCACCTAATTTATGGGGAACAGTTTATAAAACAAGAAGAGGACAAAAATAGCATAGCTCACAAAATTGCTTTGAGGAAAACAGGCAAAATTAGAACACTGAAAGATGAAAATTCTTAGTATTCATAAAAAAAAGTGGAGTGCCTGACATCAAACAAAAGCCAACAGTGGATGTTTTCCTAGAAAATGAACAATGTGAGTTTCAGTCACCTCTTTGTCTTTTAGCTAAGGACTGAAGCCTTTGTGACTTCCTGCCCAAGTTTTTGACCTGTGAAATACAGAGTTCTCCAGGCATTTCATACATGGGGCTTCTCTCCCAAGTATCACATAAGCTCTGATAGAGAAGGCCATTCTCTATGTTCAAATAGCCTAATCTTGAGTTTGTCACACACTGACAGTTCTGGAAACCTTGTAATATGGCTTGACTTACTTGTTGCTGCTGTTAGATAAAATTAAATGTTATGATCTAAGCATGTGTCTTCTGAATCTTTTCCTTATTAGGTATTTCAGCCTGGATCACAATAAATTTTTTAACAGGTATGTGTACATGAGCATGTGTATAAAGATATGACCAATGCTGTGAAATTCCTGTTTTTTTCTGCCCCTGTGTGGAATTTGCTCATTCATTGGGGTGGAATAGGAGAAAGAAGGCTCTGAGAATAAGTCAGGAGTTTGTTTTTGGCTTGGCCTATTTAAGTCATTAGGATTTTGTCCATTTACTTGATGGAGTGAGGAGTTTAATCCTTTTTCCTAGATGTTTAATGTAGCTTTTCTTTCAGTTCCCTGTAGGGTACCAGAGCATTTTATTCCTTTTTAGAGCCTGCTGTGACTCTGGCTAAATTTTTTGTGTGAGTATTCTAGATGTGCTTAGCAGCTGCAGAGAGTAAAAGAAAGTGCTATGCTACTTCCTTACAGATTTATAACACAGAAATGCCATGGGTGTTTATACTGCTGAGTGAGAAAAGGGTAGCTGAAGAGTAGAGAGAAAACAAAGCTGAAGACCTCTCTGACAATACATAAAGCGCTCTGCCATCCATGTGCTCTGTTGAGCACGCAGTGTGTGGGGCAATGTGCTCTGGGGCTTTTTATGCTCCCAGGAAATACCAGAAGGATCAGTGATCTTCAAACATCTGCTATCATGAGGTATACTGAGGTACTTGGCACAAACTGTCCTTGACAGAAAGGTGCATTTGAAGGATCTAACTGAAAAGAACTAGATCTAAATGGGAGCAGAGGTCTTGGCTGGCAGCAGGAAGAATTCCAAGAGAGCTGAGTCTCTTAGGCCAGCTCTTTTCAGTCTGTCATCCCTTTGGCCATAGGAATCTGCAAAATATTGCTAAGGGATCAGGGAGAGGTGGCCAAGACAACCACATTCCTCTGTGTTACAAAGTGGTTACCAGAGCAGAGTTTGCAAAAGGTCTTTGCATCCAAAATGTTTAGGAAAGCAATAACCAAAGCTGCTGTGATTAGGGCAGGAAAAGCCACTGAAGAAATAAGACTCTTGTCACTTTAAGATTTTCATGTTTGATAAAGCCAAAATTAGTGCCCAGTATATAACAGTGTAATTTAATAGTGTGCAAAAGCTGAGAGTGGAGTTAGATTGTTTTCTTTCCTTACCACTGTACTTCTGGTTTTGTTCCTAGCCAGTTTTTCACAGTGCCCACCATGGCTTTCTCTGTTCTGTCACACATTTCAGGCAGGCTAGATGACCCACAGAGGAGAAGCGTAGGGATGCTGGATTTGGGTGGTGGATCAACACAGATCACCTTTCTTCCGCGTACCAAGGTAACGTGAGCATGCACTGTTAGGAAATACTGCTGCAGGAATCTGTAACTGCTCAGATTTCTTTCCCTTGGAAACAGAGCAAGAGTTTTGTCAGTGTGACACGAAGCCACCCTATTGACTTGGTCATATGTGCCTTTTTATAGTCAGTCCCAGAGGCATTCACAACTCTTTGTCCATCCTCTTCACCAGCTCCACGGGTCAGTAGTGTTTGTGGTGAGTCTGCCAGGACTGCTTTATCTTGTGGAGGACACCACGTTCTGAAATGTCTTAATCTTTAACTTTCAGTTTGTACAGTTTATAACAAAGAACACAAAAACCAAGTCTATTAATTAATTCAAATCCAGCATATGGCCTACACTGGGGTTTAAGAACACAATGAGGTGCCTTCTCAATCCTTGTTTCTGATTATCCTTAGTTCACTCAGTTGCAAATGAATGCCATTTTAGCTTCCTGATCTGGCATTTTTACAGCTGTTCTGTGAAGCCCTGTGGTTCTGATATTATAAGGCTCTGGCCTGAGCAGAGATAGTGCTCACAGTAAAGCTGCACAAAAGCAGAGGGAGTGTCCCAGCCTGGGATAATCAACACATTGCACTGTTTCAGCAGAATGGCAAGGGATGTGAAGGGTCCAGGATGTGAAAATTCTGGACATAGAGAAGGAGCTAAGATACGAGCAGCACTGTGGCCAGAGCTTTGCTCCCCACAAACACTCTAGCTGTGCTGATGCACTTGGGGAACAGGCTACCCTTTCATTCCTTCAGACCACAGGCTGATCCTTGCTCTGTTCCTTGGCAAGCACAGGGATGTGCTTTTCCTCTGGCTTGTGCAAGTTCACAGATGAATTCACTCGAGTAGGAAGTTAATGCGTGCCTGGCCTTCCTATTAGTTTGCACACAGTTCCTGTAGTAGGGATCATGTGAAGAGGCAGTTGCTGGAGCCTCTGGACAAAAGCAGTTAAGAGCTGGAATAAGGATTCCTTTTAAATGAAAGTAATTCTTTTATACAGTATATTGTTGTGGACACATACATAACCAGTTTGAACCCTGTCATGTGAAGACACTCTTAGCTCCAGGTTTTGTGGCTGTCTTGTGCATCAGCAGTCAATTTGAAATCCTTGCAAATTCATAATTTCTCTCTGAATCATGCTAGGATTGTTTCACGTTTTTCCTAGTGTGTTGGAAGATTACCTTGTTAATGTTTGCTGCTGGCTGGCACAAACCTGCCAGTGACATCTTTTTCTCCCTCCAGGCAACTCTTCAGACATCACCATCTGGCCACACAACTTTATTTCAGATGTTTAACCACACCTACAAGCTGTATTCCTACAGGTTAGTTGTGGAAAAGAGAGCACAGTGCTCAGATGGAAGCTTTCTGTGAAGCCGAGGAGACTGAGGTGTTTTTCTGGAGTGGGGTCCTTGCAAATGAATACCATGAAGAAGCAGAGAAACTTGAGCCACATGATTTTAGTGGATTAACCTTGGCTGCCCACCAAGTCTCTCTATCACTCCCATTCTATTAACAGGACAGGGGGAAGAAAATATGACAAAAAGCTCATGGGTCAAGATAAGGCCAGGGAGGTCACCAGTTATTGTCATGGGTGAAACAGACTTGACTTTAATTTGATTTATTTAGTATTTAATTTAATTTATTGCCAATTAAACAGTAAGATAATGAGAAATAAGAACAAAATCAAAAATGCTTTCCCTCCACCTCTCTCTCCTTCCCAGGCTCAGCTTCACTTCCAAATTTGATACCTTCTCACCACTGAGCAGCACAGGAAGATGGAGAATGGGAGTTGCAGTCAGTTCATAATGCTTTGTCTCTGTTATTTCTTCTTCCTCACTGTCTTCTCTGCTCCCAGTGTTTTGGGCCAGCAGCTTCTTCCCACCTGTGTTTGCCGTGGGATGTGGTTGGGCACATAAAGTCAGTTCTGTATGCAGGTGTCTGTGCTGCCTTTGAGGAGGGTAGGAGTACCCAGTGAGGTACTAGGAGTAGAGTTAGAGAAATGCCATTGCCAGTTCTCCAAGAGCCAGATTACAACTGACAGCTATTGCCTGAGCTTTTTCAAAGAGAAATTATCCTTCTGGATAAGGTAATATGACAGCAGGCTGTCACACTGTTCCACTCATGTGCATGAGCTGCTGACTTGAGCCACTTTGCCATGGCTGTCTGGAGGAGACTGGCATGTCCCAGCTAGGTTGTCAGTGGAGTATCAGAGGAAGGATGTCTGTTGCTCACAGAGGCTTTTCTCCCTTTGCAGTTACCTGGGACTTGGGCTGATGTCAGCAAGGCTTGCCATTTTGGGAGGAGTTGAGGGAAAACCCTGTAAGTTATGGGCAGTCCTCAGATCCTGGTTCTGAGCTCAGGATATATAGTCCTGTGGTGGGAGGAGGAGCTATGTATCCCCTTCCCACTGGGTCAAGGTTCCTGAGTGACATGTGGGCTCCTGTCACCATGGCTGGGTGCATTTGAGACGAATGTGGGAGGTGGCACTGACAGGTCCCAGGAGACCTGGATTCTTGCCAGCCTTAGGTTGGGGGTGGGCATGGGACATCCAAACCATGACTGGGCTATGGAGGGGCCTTGCGGAGACTGCAGGAGAGTATGGAGCAGGGCTGGGGGTGAAGGATCTGAATTTACTCCTTATGTTTTTTCCTAATGTGGCTTTGTTTTACTTCTGCAGTAGGAGAAGGGGAGGAATTGATCAGCCCTTGTTTACCACCTGGCTTCAAATCGGAATGGCAACACGCTGAGATAGCGTACAAAATTAAAGGACAGAAGGCAGGTATAGTGATTTATCACTCTTGCTTTCTATGTTAGCTGCTATTAGCACAGTAAATGATAACACTCTTGTCCTCTTTCAAAGACACCAGTCTCTGTTTACTGTTCTGTCTGGCTCCTCTTGATGTGCTGTCAGAGATCCTGCAGTTCCTTTGTCATGTGCCATGATGTGTCTGTCCAGTCAGTAAAGCTGCTAGAATTGATACAGATGGAGTTGAGCAGTCCTTTCTGCTACAGTCCCTTCCTGGAGTTAGACAGGTCTTTCAAGACCCTTCTGCCTCAAATGATGTTGTCCATCTCTGATCTATCACATAGTCCCAACCTGAGAATGGTAGGTGTCTGCCTCTAGAAGAAGATTCAGATTTCAGTTCTCTGTGAAGAGTTTTGCTATTTTGCAAAAAGGTGCCTGTTTCGTGGCAGATCCTAAATAAATTCTATATATATTTAACTCTCAGCCTGTAATATGGTGGGTTTTTTTTGTCTTCTTTTAGGTGAACCTCTGTATGAGTCTTGTTCTAATAAAGTGGCAAAGATGCTCTACAAAAAAGTGCATAGAGCTGAGGAAGTGAAGGACCTGGACTTTTACATTTTCTCCTACTACTACGACTGTGCAGCAGAGGCTGGTCTCATAGGTATGTCTGCTTCTGGGTTGGTTTCATTTTAAATGGCAAGTTATGGAAGCAGTGGGAACACTTGCAAACATCATGATGCTTTGTTAAGCTATCGTGGAAATTAGTCTGTTGTTACACTGCTGTGCAGCATTGATCTTGACTTGATACTGATTTCTATAGAGAAAATATTGGGGCTGTGAAATAGGACCTACAGCCTTTGGTAATGATTTTTAAACAAACTGCCTTTCAGAAATGGTTGTTGCCTTATTAGCTCTACAATCCAAAATAGAAAAAAAACTTCATTATGATAAACAAATTTATTGGGCAGTAAAGCAGTAAAAAATATTTGGGCTGTGTGTTTGCTTCACTGACCTTTTGATGGAGTGAAGATTTTCAGATATTTCCACATGCATTTAGAATGCATCACATCTCTTTTCCAGTGATGTGCTTGTGTACAAGAGGCATATTCAGTGGTAAAAAGCAGATAATGAGATCTCAAGTTAGTTTGGACAAACACACACCCCTTCTCAGCTACTCTCTTTTTACAAATAATTTCAGATTTAATGTGTTGCAGAGCACCACTGCCCTGTCAGATCTGGTCACAGGTGTTCACTGTCCAGGCAGCACTGGACAGGGCAGTGCAGAAACAGGGGTCAGGTGAGATGGTCTGTAAGCTCTGTTTCTGTGGGAAACAAGTCTAAAGGTTCTTCATAAACCAAGGTTTTTGAATCTATATTGAGAATCTTTTGAAGGTTCTTTTACCTTTAAAAGCAGTCTGAATTTTGAGATTGATTTTTTGTGGCTCAAAGGTTTGACTTCCAAACAACTTTTATGATTTGAGTCTACAATTGCCTTTATACAAAGATGGTAAAAAAGTGGATTTTTTTTCTTTTAGATAAAGAAAAAGGAGGAAGCTTAACTGTCAGCGACTTTGAAATTGCAGCTAAATATGGTGAGTAAAATACAAACACACACTAATAATTGTGTGTAAATTCATTCCAGGTGGCAAATGTGAGACATGCTAAGAAGCCCGATGCTTTTAAGTAAATATTGAGTCCCTCTACATAGCATCTAACCAACATTTCTGCTTATTTCTGAAAATCTCACCTATTTTTATATTAACTTTTGCTTTTGCAGTGGGTTTTATTTTTAGTTTGTCTTCTTCTTTTATGTTGTTGGGCTTTTTTAAATTTGTTTTTGTCAACATTTGTTAAATGCTGGTGCTCAAGAAAGGTAACACAGCTGAGGTTGCTCAGATATTCAAAGATTTGAAGTAGATAGAAGAAAGGCTCTTTTCCTGGAGAGATACAAGAAACTGCTGTCTTAGCGGAGAGACAGAATGTCTTGACTTCTTTACAAAGCTTATGTGCTTATCCTAATCTGTGTATGTCATTTCAGCACCATTGTAACAGGTTCCATCACTGACAAGAGCTGTTTTGTGGATTCATTTGAGATTTTTCACAGCAGGGCTGTTGTTAGACCTGAGCCCACAATGTGCATTCAGATACTGTTTTCTTTCTTCTCAGTTTGTAAGACCATGGAAATCAGCCCTGGAAACAACCCTTTTCTCTGCATGGACCTCACATACATCACCTTCCTGCTGCAGGAACTCGGCTTCCCGAAGAGCCAAGGCTTTAAGGTGAAGCTCAAAATGGATTTGTGGGCAGAGTGGCCAGGAGGGTGCCAAGGCAGGAGTCATCCTGCCAGGAGCTTGGTTCTTGACTTACCTTCTTGCTACAACACATGGTCTGCAATCTTGGTGCAGCAACACTCTCCCCACAATGGTGGTAACTTTGTCATAATCTTCAGCACTGTACCCACCTTGCATGCTTCAGATTCTCCCAGAAAATTGTGTTTTAACTTTTCTGCTTTTTTTTTTTTTGTCCAGCTTGCCCGGAAAATTGACAATGTTGAAACAAGCTGGGCATTGGGAGCCGCTTTCCATTACATCGACTCACTGAATAGATTGCAGTACTAATGCTCCTAGAAGGTGACCTTTTGGAATTTCCCATTTTTTGGAAGCCCGGCATGGGAGACCCTATTGAAGGGTGTGCTTTTGGCTTCCAGAGTCCTTTGGAAGATCACCATGAACTATACTACTTTCCTCCCACCCCCTGCCAGATCCCCACCATCGCTAGCTCTTTTTTACAGTGCAGAGTGTAAAGGAAAAGCCTTGATTTGACAGCATGTGCTGTCAGCTTAATGTAAAAATGGATCCTTTAGGAAGGAAAACCAGGACTCTGCAGTACATCTATGATCTCTATGAGAAAAACACACCTTTTTTGGAATATGCCTTTACTATGTGCTCACAGTGTGCTGAAGTTGCTGAACGGTCACTCCAGAAGGAACTCTTTTCTGTCCTGATTTCAGGGTGTTTTTTTCCTGTTTGTCAGCAGTTTTCAGTGATGATTTTTATTTTACTACTCCTGTGTTTGAAGGTAAACTTGTGTGTGTGCAAAAATGGTGCATTTACACATTATGCTGCTGACAGACAGCAGCTTCGAAACGCAGCGTGGAAGTCACAGCTCTGTGTTCCAGTTGCTGAAGGAGAAAAGCTCAGGAAGTCTCTAGAACTGGATCCAGGCTTGGAGGCATGAGTTGGAACCTGTGTACCCTGTAGGGTTAAAATCTAATGTTGATTCCCTGGCTGTTGGGAGGTGGATGATGGAAGGCAACATCAGATTTGCTGAATGAGCAAGGTCTGGGAGTTGGGTACAAGGATAATGATGGATTTGACAGTTCTAGAGCTGGTCAGAGGAAGATAAAGGAACGAGATGCAGCCACAAAAATAAACCCTGAGCATGGCTTACTGGACATTGCAGACTTTTGTGCCCTGGCAAGGTTGATGCAGGGCTGGGGATGAATGCATTTGCATGGTATTTTGGATATCTTTTCCTGCAGACACATCTGTGCTAAATGAATGTATTGTGGTTGCAATGAGCCAGGGCAGGGTAGCTGACTTACTCCACTCTAACAGTGCCTGGTATGTGAGCAGGAAGTGATCACAGGGGCTGGAGGGGTTATGCTGTGCTATTTGTAATCTAATTGTGGATTTGTGATGTTTTTAATGAATGTATAGAGAAGACCCAAGTGGTCCATTGGGGGTGCAGAAGAGCCCAACTTCCCCGAGAGCCCTCACTCATGGGCTCAGGGCAGCAGTACATGACACGGTGGCGTTCTGTGTGGGGACACTTGAACCTCGCTGTGCCGACAATAAACTCCCAATTTGAAACAGAACGTGGTGGTGAGGAGGCTTTTAGCGCCAGAGCCCGCACGGGGGGTGGGATGAGAAATCACTGCCCTGACGCCATCCCTGACCCCTCGTGCCATCAGTCGCTCCGCCATCCAAGCCCTCCGGTGCCATCCCGGGCCCCTACACCATCGCAGTCCCCAGTCGCCCTCCCGGTCCCCCTCGGCCCGCCCCGGCAGCGGCGCCGGCCCCGCCTCGTCGCGGGCGGAGGAGGCGCAGGCGCGGCGGCCCCGGCCCTGCCCCAGCCCCGGCCCCAGCCCCGGCCCCAGCCCCGGCTGCAGCGGAGGCAGCGGCGGCGGCGGGATGGCGGCGCCGCTGAGCGATGGGGACCGTCGGAAGCAGATCAGCGTGCGGGGCATCGCGGGGCTGGGGGACGTGGCCGAGGTGCGCAAGAGCTTCAATCGCCACCTCCACTTCACCCTCGTCAAGGACCGCAACGTCGCCACCCCCCGCGACTACTACTTCGCGCTGGCCCACACGGTGCGCGACCACCTGGTGGGCCGCTGGATCCGCACCCAGCAGCACTACTACGAGCGGGACCCCAAGGTGAGCCCCGGCGGGACGAGGGACTGGGGCTGGGCGGCTGTGACTTCACCAAGGGTGTCCCCGTCTCTACCTGGCAGGTATCACTGTGGGTGTGAGCCATGGGCCTTGTCCCTTGCATGCACCTGGCTGTGGGGCGCCTTGCCATGGCCGTGCCCCTCATGCATCCCACCGTGACTTCTTCCCTGCGGGCATCATGACACCTGTATCCCTCACACGCACCCTGCTGTTGCTGTGTCCCCGGGGGCATTACCGTGGCTGTGTCCCCATGAGCCTTGCCTCAGCTGTGTCCCTCACACACATCTTGCCATGCCTGTGTCCCAACGGACATCACCACAGCCATGTCCCTTGTGCAGTTTGCCATGACTGTGTCTCCACAAACTCTTCTGCAGTCCTGTTCCACTGAACCTTGCTGCGGCATTGTCCCCCCTCAGACACCCTCATAACTGTGTCCCCCTGCACCTTGTCACAGCCATCTCCCCTGTGGTCCCACTCTGAGCAGGTCCTTGCTGCTGCCATCTCTGCACGATCCACCACGGTGACGTCCTGCACTCACACTGCTGCGGTGGTGTCCCCTGTGGGCATCATCACCTCCATGGCTCTGCACAGCTGTGTCCTGACTTCACTCCTGCAGAGCATGCAGGCAGCTCAGCTTTGAGGCTGGAGAGGAGTTTCTTGCCTTGTGAAAACCAGATAAGCTCTCCCAAGTCACCAAACCCCAGGGTTCCTCCCCACTTTCCAAGTCAGGACAGTGATGCTAGAGGTGTTGGGGACTGCAAGACATAACTCAGACTTAATCCTTTTGAATTAAGGCCAAATCCAGCATTTGACTGGAGAGCCATAGAGAGCAGGTGTGTACTGAGAAAGGCACGTACCTTCCCAGGGTGCAGGCAGGCAGCCACCTCCCTGAGTCAGCTCTTTTCCTGAGGTGATGAATATTGCCTTGACACAAGAAACAAAGTGCACTTTCACGGTAGAATGGCTGCATGTGCACTGAGAGTTACACAGGTGCATGGGACTCTCCCTTTTGTCCCAACTCACACAAATGTGCCCTGATCTGTACTGCAGCACCAACAGAAGGGATTGCACAGATCCCATAAAGGCTCAGAGGAGACTGGAGTGAGTTTGCTTACTGTCCTCTGCACTTACATTTTCACTAGAAATGTGCCCATGTGGGAGACTGAAAGGAGCAGAACATTTGTGTGCGATGATTTCGGTCTTTCTGATGAGTCTTAAGGAACAGACTGACCCTTTCAGACTCCCAGCAGAAGTGGCAGAGTGGAGAATCCTGCTGCTTAGCAGGGAAAGAGCCACACTACAGTGGAAAGAGGAAAGAACAATTTGAAGTCAGGTAATTGCTCCATTAAGAATTTTGGTTTATTTATAAAAATATCCATAGTGATGAATCTGAGTGAGGGCAAAAGTTTGTACAGCCTGCTTCTCATCCTACCAACAGGCTTTCATTAGCATTTGCAGCACAGACATGGCTCCTTTCAAACTTGGAAGGTCACTGCACAGTTGTGCCAGGAACCCTGCCACCTATGGGAAAATTTACTTGTTCAACAGGGTGAAACGGGAATGAAACTCAGTGTGGGGTGAGCAGGAGGACCCATGAGATGGGAGTGCTGGAAAATTACTCACAGGAAGGTGCTGGCCCTCAGCCCAGCCAGCCTGCATGGGGCAGGGGTCTTGCTCTGGCTTTTGGGAGACTGATCAGCTCAGCCTAGGAAAACCTTAAAAGCTCAGCGTAAACATCACCTCAGCTGAGCCTGACAGTGTATAAATATATCATTCAGCATCCTAGATAATAGTTGCCCTGAGTTAATTAGGGAAACACTTAACAGGCAGCAAGATTTTTCTATAGAAGGCTGTTGGCAGGGAGATGCATGGTGGAGGCTTGGCTGGCATCCCGCATGAAATTCTTCTGACAAACAACTCTGGTGCGTGGTGTTCAGGAGCAGGCACCAAAAACCAGTCTCGGAAGACATCCCTACTCTGGAAAATGCTTGGGTCTGCTCTTGATTTTAAGCAGCTTTGGTGAAAGCAAAGTGCTGTGCTGTGTTTAAGCGTCTCGCTTTGCTTCCCCAGCGCATTTACTACCTGTCCCTGGAGTTCTACATGGGTCGCACTCTGCAGAACACCATGGTGAACCTGGGCCTGCAGAATGCTTGTGATGAAGCCATTTACCAGGTAAAGTCTTGGGGATACCAGAGTCCCCCTGAGACTAAACCTCTCCACACAGATGGCTGAGTATCTTCATTTCTCAGGGCTTCGCCTGAGAAGGTTGTGTTATTTGGACTACACAAAATGAACCTTGGCTCTTTCTTAGTGCTTTTCATTCCCTAGAGAAGACAGTGGGGGGCCTTGGGGTTCCTTGGAGTTGGAGTACATTTTTTCCAATCCACCATTTCCCTGTAGTGAATGAGAGAACCCAGAAGTGTATACTGAAATCAACACCCAGTATCATAAATGACATGAGAGTCACAGGCTGCAAAGAGCTTTCCATTAGTGGGGGAGATGATGGTTTATCACAGGAGAGACTGGGACTAGAGCAGCAAAACACCAAATTACAGTTCATACATTGAGGTACACAAGACACAGCAGCAGCGCTGGCAGGTAGAAGTTAATTGGTGTGAAAGGAGGGAAATAATTTGCTGGAAATAAAATGTCCTCAGATGATTTCCATCTTGAAAAAAACACAGCTGGGTGTCACCAAGGCAATCACTAATGTGAGGCCATTATTACTTACTTATATGGTTATTTGCAGACACCTCTGCAACAGCATAGTGACCTTTTTTGACAGAATGAGGTTTTTTGCTTTCTCACCTGAACCCTTTATTTCTCCCAGCTTCCCCTCTCCACTCTCTCTGCCCTACCAGATTGATACATGTGACACTTTGTAGCAGAAGTTGGGCAGTTCTCTGTCTCTCTAAATCAGGTACTACAGTTGCTGCTGAAACATCCTGGCAAGCACTGTCCCCACCAAGAGATCTGAAGGGATTTCCAGGGAGGCACCTGTTTCCTCTCTGAGGTATTGTGCCTCAGAGAGCAGGCTGGCTTTTTTCAGGAGCATCCTCTAAGTTCCTTTGCAAGACACTTTCCAAGTGCAGATTTGGCCTGACATGCCAAGGCTTCCCTTGTGGTAGTTTCCAGCCTGTGGAGCTCATCACGGCCCGTGGCCAGGTTTTTTTCAAAGGTCTCCTATCCAACATGGCTCTGTCACTGAGAGAATTCGTCTCAGTTTTTGTGTCCCCATCACTCTGTGCATGAGGCTTTCCTGCCTTGTGGTTGCAGACCATTGAAGTGCTGGGAAAACAGTCTGGGGAGCAGCCGTGCTATTGGCTTGACAGCCCGCTGTCCCCCCTGGCATTAGGGTGAGCTACTGCTGCCCCCTGAGAGTCTGCACCTCTGGACTCCTGGAGAGTCCTTGCTGCTGGCAGCCTTAGCCTTCTTCTGGCAGGGGCCCCCAGGCCATAGAACAAATGGTTCAAGAGATGCAGGCAACCATTTCCAGCCATAGACTGCAGCCAAGGAGCTCAGTGGCAGGCTGGACAGGATGT
This sequence comes from Vidua macroura, assembly GCF_024509145.1. NCBI lineage: Eukaryota > Metazoa > Chordata > Aves > Passeriformes > Viduidae > Vidua > Vidua macroura. Next base: position 33,149,259 of record NC_071573.1, on the reverse strand, counting down.
GGGAAGCACAGAGAGTGATGGTGAATGCTGCAGTCACTGCTGCCAGCCTGGCCATGCCCTTCCTCAAGGACTCAATGCAGGAGCAGAGGGATGATCTCCCCTGCCCAGGCAGGACTCAGGGGTCCCTTGCACACTGGCTTGACCATTCCCCAGTACTGTCTCCAATGTCAAGTTTGGTCAAAGGGCATCCTGACCTGAGAGGCTGCTAGGGCATGAGAGTTTTGTCTGAACTCTCTAAGGAAACCTTCATGGGAAAGCGACATCTGGTGATGCTAAATCAAAAAAATCTAAAGCTAGATGAAAATTAAATTAAAGCTAAATCAATTGGGCTGCCCAAGGACTAGAGCTTGGTGAGATGCTTTGTGGGGAGGGGATCTAGAGACCTTGTGGGTTTCATTTCCCTCAGTGTGGGTGGTTTTGGGATGTGTTTGTCGTCCTTGGAGAGCAGCTCAGGACATGGGGTTTGTTTGGTGACATGTTCTACTGTGGTTTTTCCCCAATAGCTGGGTTTGGATTTGGAGGAGCTGGAGGAAATTGAAGAAGATGCTGGACTGGGAAATGGAGGCCTGGGCCGCCTGGCAGGTAATACATGGGGAGGGGAGTTCCCTCCTCATGCGGAGTGCATGGGGACTGAAGGTGGCATGGCTGTCACCCACCCCCCACTGGCATCTGCCCCATAGGCCTTCAGCAATGTGGGACCCTCCTGCCTGCTCCTGGCTGGCCAGAAACATCCCCTCCCCAGTGAGAGCACCCCAGAGCTGTAGGTGTGTGTTCCGCAGTGCAGCAGGCAGGGCTGCGGCTGGAAGAGTTTGTCTGGAGCCTTTCTCCTCACCTCCCCGTGAAATCTCTCACTTCTCAGTGGCACTCAACAGCTCTCACACAGGCAGATTGTTGGCTGCTATTTTAGTCTGCCTGTCCTGTGGGACAGCTGGAGATGAGAGCTCCCCAGCATGGAGTAAATGCTGGGGCTGATCTTTACCAGAACTGCCTGGTTTGAGGGCTGGAAGGGTTTCCTTTGGAAGCAATAATAGTTAAGTAGCTGGTGGTGCAACAGGTCGGGGTAAGAAGCTCTGCTTTACTGGGCAGACAGGCTTAGAGCAAAGCAAGTTTAGAAGAGCTCTCACTGCAACAAAGCTGGATGTGGGGTTTTGGTGACCTTTCCTTGTCACCAACAATTTTGGGTGTTTGTGGTCGCTCAGCAGGACATTAATAGAGTCCTGCTGCAGACTGTCTCCTTGTCTCCCTTCTGCACATGGGTTTCCTCTGAGTAATAAACATTTCCAGCAGCACTCTTGTGGCAGCTCCTCATCTCCATGCATAGCACACTGTAGCACATGCAGCAAGCGAGGAGTGAGGTTCCTTGCAGAATGCTCATGCTCTGCTCCTACAGCTTGTTTCCTTCACCCTTACAGCCTGTTTCCTGGACTCCATGGCCACACTGGGGCTGGCAGCGTATGGTTATGGCATCCGCTACGAGTTTGGGATCTTCAATCAGAAGATTGTCGACGGCTGGCAGGTACTAGGAAAATTCAGGTCCCTCTTTCTCCCTCTCTTTCATGCTGTGGACAAGGCCTGGGTGTAAAAGGCACTGCAGTGCCTTGAGCTGCTTTTAAACTGGGCATTTGAGTCCATCTCTGGGCAAGATGATGTGGGAGTTGAGCCACAGGACATGCCTGAGACCAGAGGTCTGCCTGCCTGGGTCTCCACAGTGCAGCTTGCAACAACCCCAGAGTCCCATCCAACTTGGCAGTGAGTCAGCAAAGCAGTCAGACTAAGGATGGAGAAGTGCCTAAGTACCTCAGGAAGGTGTCTGGCAAAGGATGTGTTTGATCATTATGAAGCATAGTCAAGTGTCTGGGGTGATTGCTGCTCCTGTGGGTTCCCTGGTCAGTGGCAGACAGGGCTTAAATAAGAATTTTCCTGTAGCATTGGTGATCATACTGTTTTCCAGTGAAAATAGGCTAAAAAACTGCCTCAGCTGGTAGTTTTCCTTAGTGTGTGTCTGGAAATGGTTTTCATTAGGAGACTCACCTTGCTTCGGAGTATAAAGTATCTTTTTCCCCTTGAAATACCACTCCATAAGTCAGGGACGATAAGAGGTTTGAAGGTTGTTTTTTCCTGCTTCTCCACAAAGAAGCTGCTGTGCTAGGCCCCATAAATGGTGAAAACAGGGAGGGGAAAGCTTCCCCTGTATTTGACTTCATGTTTCTTAAAAAAGAACAGGGGTGGTGGCATGCTGGGCTGTGGCCCTTCCCCCTGCCTTGCCCCTCCTTGTCCCACTATCTCCCCCTTCCTTTAAGTTCCTCCCCCTACAGCAGAGAAATGCATAGAGGCACAAAGCATCTCTGGATAACACCAGCCTAGGTGGCTCTGTTGGATTCACTTTGCTCCCATTGCCACAGTTGTGAGCTGAGAGGGGAAACCCTCTTTGGCAGAGAGCAGAGCACTTAACAAGACCTGGCTTACAGGGTGTGGCTTGTGGCCAGGAACATCGCCACTGGGTGCCACATCCCACATATTCCACAATATCCACAGTCAAACTGGATGTAAAAGCCTGGAGACAGACCGAATGCAGTGGTCTGTGCAGTTTGCATGGCTTAAACCTTAACAAAGGTCCATAGAAGCTGATTTATTTATACCAGCTGGGATGCAGTCATCCAAATTTTGGACAGCCTAGCTATCCTCTAGAGGCCTCTGCATATCCATTTTTAAAGCCAGCTTGCTGAAGCTATGCTTTTAAATGGGTCTCCCTTCGAAGAGGTGTGTTCATCCTTTCCGTGGAGCCGCAAGGCACTCCTTGACCCCCGTGTGCCTCTTGCAGGTGGAGGAGGCAGACGACTGGCTGCGCTACGGCAATCCCTGGGAGAAGGCCCGCCCTGAGTACATGCTCCCAGTGCACTTCTACGGCCGTGTGGAGCACACTGCCGAAGGCGTGAAGTGGATCGACACCCAGGTACCACCATCAGTCTCCCTGCTGGGCTGGGGAAGGCCAGGCAGGGTAACCCTGGACTGCCTGAGGTCTTCAGGCTTTGTTGCTCTCCCAGTCTGGCCAAACTTCCTCTGCTACCCTTGCAGTTATGAAGGTGACCTATGGGGTTGAAGGAGATAAAAGCTTTTGTTGAATTGTTGCAGCAGGATTTGAGAAAAAAGAGAGATCTATTGATCTCCAAGGCAAAGCCCCACAGTCTTACATGGATTTATGCTGGAGGAGAATTGTAGGCTCCTTCCATGCTGTTCCTGGCCACTGCTCACTCACATCCTATGAATTTTCAGCTGGTTCTGGTGCTGCTGCTGTGCAGAGGCATGGAGCAATCCCGTGGGTGTTTAACTCTTGTCATGAGAGCATGTTCCTCTTTCCCAGAGCAGCCCAATGGGCAGAGAGCTGTCAGAGGAAGCTGGAGGTGTGTATTCCAGTCTGCCTGGAGGCTTGTTTTGTGGCATCATGGAGTACAAACACTCCTTCAGCCTCTCCTACAGTTGAGGAGGTAATGCTGTAGTCCAGGATCTCGTGCTTGTTCAGGCTACTGCATCATAGGTGCATTCTCATCTTTCTGCTAAAGAAGACGCAGGTTTATTAAAAGGATCAAAGATGCTTCAGCCTTTCTTCTGTAAGCACTGCTCAGGGTGGAGGAAGGAAGGACAATTAATTTCTCTGTGATTCAGGGAGATGACCTAGCCTAGACCGTAATGTTCAGTGGTCTCTCAGCCTGATGAACCAGCTCAGTTAATCTGAGGAGCTCACAGTCACAAAGCCCTGCTATTCTCTTCAGCACCAAGAGCTGAAGCTCAGTTACGGAGTCACCTGGGCCTGCTCAGAGGAGAAATAAATAATTTTATTTCTGGTTGTCAGAGGCCGTGCAGTGATCTAGGCCATTGCCAGGATAACAGTGCAGGAGTTGAACACCACAGCCCCAGCACAGCGAACATCTTGGAAGCACTGTGCCATAGCTCTCTGGCCCCCAAGTGCAGCAGACATCCATTTGGGGACCAAGTGCCATTGCATTTCAACATGTCTCTCTTCTGATCCTGCTGGTAGTCTGGGGTTTCAGGGATTCCAAACACTGCTTCCTACATGGAGGTGAGTTTTCAGATAGTGCTGCTAAGGGAGCAAGTTGGAAAGGTTCAAAAAAGCCAAAGATACAGTCTCCAAATATAACATGGCTGAGTTCATGTGATGTGTGCCCCAGTCCCTGGGCAGGCTCCCTGGCTGCTTCCATGTTCGGAGCGGGTAACAGCAGCTCGGAGAGCCTGAGCTCTTGCTGATTCTCCCCAGAGGGGAGCTGTTGCTGATGCCAGCATGAAGAGGCTGTTCAGGACTAACATGCTGATCTGCCCAAGTTTTCCCTGCTGTGTGAACTGGGAGGTCCAGGGTTACTTCCTGTAGCTATGTGTGGAGCCTCCTGAGGCTTAAGCATCATCTACAAACTGCACAAGGAGTTTCACACTCATGTTCAGTTCAGGTGCTGGAGATCTCAGTGGAGTTATCCAGGCAGGTTCAACAAACCCTGAATATTGGGTGGATGGCTCTGGAAATGGTGCTGCCATTGTAGGGTTTGGTGCTGGCAGGTTGCAGGAGGCTAATGGGTAGGATTCAGGCTGTGGAGTTAATCCCAGATGGAAACACAAAAGTCCAAGCTGCCCTGGCTCTACCCAGCACAGACAGAATCACAGTGGGCAGCTGAGGGTGCTTTCAGTGCTCTGATAGGTACCCCAGTTGGTACAGGAAGGTCAGCAGGTTTATTGCAACTCTCTCTTGCGCGTCATTGATGGGGTGGAAAATCGAGTTGGTCAGTAAAGCTCCAGACAGCTCTGGTTCTCCTATGAATGCTTTCCCAGTAGGTGGTGGAAGTGCCCATGACGGCAGGGAAGTCTGTGAAGCTCAGCAGGTGTATTTTAGTGAAGTGAGATTCCTTCCACAGACAGGACTTGTCTTTGTCCTCTGGATTCTTCTTGCAGAGTTTTCAGCCACTGTCCTGCATTCTCTGAGGTCACTGTGCTGTAACCACGGGGAATACTGTCCTTTTCAGGTTGTCCTTGCCATGCCTTACGACACTCCAGTGCCTGGATACAAGAACAACACTGTGAACACCATGAGACTCTGGTCTGCCAAGGCACCAAATGACTTCAACCTCCAGGAGTGTAAGTGCTGTCCCTCCACTGCCTCTCCTCTGGCCAGGCTGGGACACAGTTGTCCCTTTGTGCATGGCACCTGGCACAGCACTTCACATCTGGCCTGCTTTGTGTTTATCTCATAGCTATCTCCAAAACACAGCACAGTGTGCACATCCATGGATCACACTACTCCCCAGCTGCTTCCAGAGCCCTCATACCCCAGGACACCCACCCATCTCCTCCTATCACTCTAGTGCCTTTCACACATGTACATTCCCATCCTGTTCCATTAATACCAGCCTGGATATTCCTGTTACAAAACCTCTCTACGAGAGAAAAGTGTGGTGTCAGGGATCTGCCTGAATCTCTACAGCTGCTGCGGTGCTGTGTGTACTTCTCTCCCTGCAGTCAATATGGGTGACTACATCGAGGCAGTGTTGGACAGAAACCTGGCAGAAAACATATCCAGAGTCCTGTACCCAAATGATAACGTGAGTGACTTGCTTGCCTCTCTTCCCTGTTGCTTAGAATTATCCTTCCTGCAGTTGTATCTCCTTGTTTGCAAACACTGGAAGGTCATGACCATCTGATGCTTGTTGCTCTGCTTTAATACAGTAGGTTGTCCCTATAATTCCCAGTGAACAGGTATGGCTCTGCTGGCTCCAGAGGGTCTTTTCTGGCTGATTGGCAGCAAAGAGTCTGGCCCATGTGATGTAGCTGTTCTGTTCCATGCTGCAGGGAGGGGAAGATATTATTCCTTCAGCTTCAAGGCAGTTGCCAGTTTGCACAGTGGGGACTCATTTCCATCCCAAATTCAAGGGATTTCTCACTGCAAGTGCTGTCCCAGGCCAAGCACTCCCTGGGCTCTGGGTCCAAAAGGGAAGAGCCCTCATATCTAGTCATGGATTGGCATCTGTTCTGGAAAAGCAAATCCCCTGTACTTTACCCCATGCCCTATCAAACCTGCTGGTGTTTTAAAATAGACCAGCAGAAAGCACGGTGTGTGTGAGGCAGCTGGTGTGTCCAGAGACACTCCTGGCTATTGCAGAAAGCCCAAAATCCTCTGTCCAGAAACCCTGCAAAGGATTTTGCCACGAGGGAGGGAACTGTGCTGGCTCTGTAGGAGTAGCATGGATGGGGCAGGCTCTGTTGCTGTCTTTGGAAGCAGCTGTTTGGGATGCCAAGCCCCTTGTGAGTCCCTTCAGCTGCTGTCCACATCAGAGACATATATGAGAAACATCCACATTTGCCCTGGTGAAAAGCCAAACATGTGAAGCCTGTTGGGGAGCCCCTCGGGGCAGAGAGGAGCATCTCCAGGGCTTTGGCTGCCAGGTGGGGATGGTGGTGGTGCCACCATCTGTGGTGTCTGTGGTGTCTGTGGTGCCCCCACTTGCAGTTCTTCGAAGGCAAGGAGCTGCGGCTGAAGCAGGAGTACTTTGTGGTGGCTGCCACCCTCCAGGACATCATCCGCCGCTTCAAGTCCTCCAAATTCGGCTGCCGAGACCCTGTGAGAACGTGTTTTGAAACCTTCCCAGACAAGGTGAGTCTGTGGGCAGAGGCACTGGGGAAATTTCAACCAGACCAGCCTCTCATGAGGGAGAGCAGGATGCTCAGGACTAAATGGGGGCATTTATAAAACACCCTGGCAATTTAGGTTGTAAAACAGATGATCTCCAGGCCTATTTTCCCAGGGAAAAATTTGTAACTTGGAGCAAAACTTGAAAAGTTTGAATAGCTCTGTTTCTGAGAGGTCTGTCTGTTTCTGGGTTGTGAGTCATGAGAAGAGCCTTGGGGCTGACCCTTACCCCAGCTCCATGCATGCAGGGCACTGTCACAGTCCTGTCACTGCCAGAACTGAAACCAGCAAGTCTGTGTTGCAGGTGGCTATTCAGCTAAATGACACCCACCCTGCCCTGTCCATACCAGAGCTCATGCGGATCCTGGTGGATGTGGAGAAAGTGGACTGGGACAAGGTGAGCAGAGCTGGGAGAACCGTGCTGAACCTTGCAGGGGAAGGACCTGTGAAATTTCCTTTTCCCGCCTGGCCTGGGTGCACGTGCATTAACCTGCTGTCTGTAATGCAGGCCTGGGAGATCACAAAAAGGACCTGTGCCTACACCAACCACACTGTGCTGCCTGAAGCCCTGGAGCGCTGGCCCGTCTCCATGTTTGAGAAGCTGCTGCCACGGCATCTGGAGATTATTTACGCCCTCAACCAAATGCACCTCGATGTAAGGGACTGGTCCCAGGCTGTGGGAACTCTGGGGATCTTGGTGTGACCTCCTTTAGGATGGGAATGCTCCTAGGTCCTGTGGCTGTGCCACTCATGTCCCTCTCCCTGCCTGCAGCGTGTGGCAGCTCTGTACCCAGGGGACATCGACCGTCTGCGGAGGATGTCGGTGATCGAGGAGGGAGACTGCAAGCGGATCAACATGGCTCATCTCTGCGTCATTGGCTCCCACGCTGTCAACGGTGTGGCCCGCATCCACTCCGACATTGTGAAGAACTCGGTGTGAGTTGGGACATGCCCAGGCGTGCACCCTCTCCGCTCACTGGGCTTTGCCTGCCTGCTGGGAAGGGTTAGCTGGGGCAGCTGAGTGTCCAGGTCTGCTTTGGTTGCCTTGCTGGGGAGACTCTCTCCCTTTGGAGCTGGTGAAACTCTTGGCAGTACAGCTGAGGAAGGGGGTGAGAGGCAGCAAAGTGCTCACAGCTGTTACAGATTGACATAGCCTGCCCTGAGTCAGGACCACACACTGGGGAGGGCCCAGCTGAAGCTCTGGGTGGTGGTGGGTGGCTCAGAGCTCCCTGGTGTTCCAGGTTCAAGGATTTCTATGAACTGGAGCCAGAAAAGTTTCAGAACAAGACCAATGGGATCACACCGAGGCGCTGGCTCCTGCTTTGCAACCCAGGACTGGCTGACATTATTGCTGAGGTGAGTGGTGAGCACGTGAAGTGAGGGGCTGAGTGTGATCCCTTTGGTCACCTCTTCTTGTGGTCTGGTCAGCCCTGAGGGTGACATCTGGCAGCTCCGTGGGGACAGCCTGGGAGGACTATGCTGTGGTACATGTAGGTGTGAGATTGGCTGGGCTCTAAAGTTGATGATGAAGAGTTGGCCAAAAAAACCTGCAGAAATCTGGATCTGGTCCCTGCCTTCGTGAGGACTGCACACAGGCACAACCACAGGGTGTCTGCACAAGTGTTCAGCTTCATAGGCACAAAGGAGCTCGTTCCATGGAGGCCCAGCCCCAGTTCTGTCCCTTGTATTTCCCAGGCCCTTTAGGATAGGTTTTTACATCACACTGCAACATGTCATGGCTGAATATCATCCTGCAATTAAATGTATCTTTATGTCCTGCCCATTGGTTTCTCTAGCTGCCAGGAGGCCATGGCACATGTGCACACATCCTCCCTCTTCCTGCTAAAACTCCTTCAGAAAGGAGGGGGCTTGTCTGAATTTTTGGAAGTGCCCTGTTTCCATTGGGCTTCTTTGTGATGCAGAGAAATAATCTCACTATAAGAAACTGTGCCTCTTTTCCTGGCCATACTGCCTCTTCCAGTTCCCAAGGGGACTGTGGCACCTCTGCTGGGAAGGGGCAGTTGTGGACTGGGTGAAGTGTCTCATGACATTCCTGATTTGTTTTAGAAAATTGGGGAAGGCTTTATCACAGATCTGAGCCAGCTGAAGAAGCTACTGGAGTTCATCGACAATGAGACTTTTATCAGGGATGTAGCAAAAGTCAAGCAGGTAATGTGCACTGGAGGTGGCCTGGGGGAAGAAGGCTGAAATGCTGGCCGGGAACATCCCAGCAGCAAATGTTCACTTCTGATGCAAGCCCTGGGAACTCATTTGAGCCTGTTCCTCAAATTTTTCTGCCAGGAGAACAAGCTGAAGTTTGCAGCCTACTTGGAGGAGCAGTACAAGGTGAAGATCAACCCTATGTCCATGTTTGATGTCCAGGTGAAGCGAATCCATGAGTACAAGCGGCAACTACTGAACTGCCTGCATGCCATCACCCTCTACAACCGTAAGTCCCCCAGACTCTCACTGCCAGGGCTTCTCTCCAGGAGGGAAGACAGAGTGTCTGAAGGGTCATACAGAGCTCTGGGGAAAAGCTCACAGCCCAAATCTCCAGCCCAGGTGACCTCCACATCTGTTCTGCAGCTGTCGAGACTGACCTGGTGCAAGTTAAGAGCCCATTTCCCATGGTATACTTGGGGCCCCTGCCCATTCCCAAAGGGAGGCAAGTCACTGGAGCTCTGCATTGTTCTGGCTTGAGGGGTTCTCCAAGGATCTGAATCCCCAAGGATTCTGTGGCCGTTTTTTGCCCACCACAGCTGCAGCAGATGTCTGGTTGGGCTTCAGGGTGCTGCAAGGTTGATGGGTACTTGTGACATAGGCTGAGATCTCAGCCTGCCTCTGAACAGGCAGTAAACTCTGCCCAATTTATCTTCAGTTTTGAAGATTTTAATTTTTTTTTAAGATCAAATTTGAGCTTTCAAATTTGAAACTATTTTGAAGAAAGATCCCTGCTCTTTCAGGCATCAGATGTAATCCATCCAAATCCTTCGTGCCCAGGACCATTATGATTGGAGGAAAGGTAACCTGCATTCCATTCCTCCCCTGCATGCATTCCTCAATGTATGCGTGGCTTGGGGGGTGGGTGGGGAAGGTCCTGTCCCCTTTCTATGGCTTTGCTGGGCTTGCTGTAGATTAGCCAGCATCAGGGAACACCTCCAGGGACTAACTGGACTGAGCAAGGCTCCATCACTATTACCCCATAGCTCAGGACTTCTCCTCCCAATAGGGTGTTTTTCCTAATTAATGCCTGGGAGAATTAGAATTGTTCAGGCTCTGGGGAGACTTTATTGTAGTCTTTCAGTGCTTGAAGTGGGCCTTTTAAGAAAGATGAGGACAAATGTTTTAGCAGGACCTGTTGTGATAGGACAAGGGATTGTGGTTTTAAATTAAAGAAGGGTTAATTTAGATTAGATCTAAGGTGGAATTTTTTTCAATCAGTGTGGTGACCCACTGGAACAGGTTGCCCTGAGGTGATACATGCTCCATCTCTGGAAACATTCGAGATAGGTTGGATGGGGCTCTCAGCAACCAGGTCTAGTTGAAGATGTCCCTGCTTATTGCAGGGGGTTGGACTAGATGTCTTTCAAAGGTCCTTTCCAACCCAAACCATGCTGTGATTCCATGTGAACAGCAGAGGTGAGGCTTAGACTCACTGCAGTGAGAACCCCACACTGTCATCTCTTATGCTCTCCCTTCCTTAAAAGCCTTCCCTATTTCTGGACTGCTCTTCTTCAGGCAGCCCCTGGCTACCACATGGCCAAGATGATCATCAAACTCATTACATCCATTGGTGAGGTCATCAACAACGACCCCTATGTGGGGGACAAGCTCAAGGTCATCTTCCTGGAGAACTATCGGGTATCCTTGGCTGAGAAGGGTATGTCTGGTCTTCTGTAAGCACGTGTCAGAAGTTGGGCATGTCCCAGCTGAGCCCAGGAATGGGCTCGCCTGAGAGGCAGTGGTGGCAGGACACTTGGCTGTCCCCTAGGAAGAGCCTGAAGGCTCCACACAGGGCAGGAAGCCAGCTTCATGCAGGAGTGGCAGCAGCTGCTTGGGGGCCATGGCAAAGCTGAACCTGGCCCCAGAGTTGTGCTATTTGTGCTGAGGGCGAGGTCAGAAGGGCCACTGGCAAATGCCAGTCCTGGTTGTGGGGAGCTGCAATGTGCCAAGGATTAACCCCTACCTCTCTTGCACCTGGCAGTGATCCCAGCAGCGGATCTCTCCCAGCAGATCTCCACAGCTGGCACAGAGGCCTCAGGTACTGGCAACATGAAGTTCATGGTGAACGGGGCCCTCACCATTGGTACCATGGACGGGGCCAACGTGGAGATGGCTGAGGAGGCAGGCGAAGAAAATCTCTTCATATTTGGCATGCGGGTGGAGGACGTGGAGGCCCTGGATCAGAAAGGGTTGGTGAACGCCAGGGCTTGTGTGATGAGGATGCAGGGAGAGAGCTCTGGCTCTCAGCTCTGGCGGGGAGAGCCATGTTCTCTGGGAGGGACACCTTCCTCTCTGGGTAGCTCTGGAGCAGAAGAAAGCAGGGGGCTAGAGGCAGTCTTTGCCTTGGGCTGCAAGCATTCAGCTCATCCAAGCACAGTGCTTGTGAGTGGGACATGGCACAAAGTGTATCAGACACTGCTGCTGGTCTGAGCCATGAGCAGCGTGCTCTGATGGGCACAGCCCTGGGAGCAAGGCCCCTCACTCAGGAGCTGTACCACATCCTTGCCTGCCCTCCCTGCCCCAGACACGAGGTTCCCAGGAAGAGCAGCAGTGCCTAGAGGCTGTCTCTGCTGGCACAGGTACAACGCCCGGGAGTACTACGAGAGCTTGCCCGAGCTGCGCCAGGCCATCGACCAGATCACCAGCGGCTTCTTTTCCCCTCGAGACCCCGGCTGCTTCAAGGATGTTGTGAACATGCTCATGTACCACGACAGGTGAGTCCTGGGAAGTATCCCTGTGCAGAGGGGAGCCCTGTCTGCTCATGGAAAGATGTCTGTCCTGCCTGGAAGGCAAACCCCAGCCAGGCTCTGCTTTGGGTTTCAGGTTTAAGGTGTTTGCAGACTATGAGGCCTACATTAAGTGCCAAGGGCAAGTGGACCAGCTGTTCATGGTAAGACTCGCCCACTGCTGAGTGGGAAGACTGGGGATAACTGGAATGAGTGTGCTCCAGTGGAGCCATTCTTATGGACACCACAGCATGTGGGTGCCCTGGGGCAGGGTGAGGCAGGTTTGGCTGCTTCAGCAGCCCCACACCATGGTGTTTTAAACTAGCCAGTGCCCTGCAAGGCTGCAAGCCAGGATGGAGCTGGGTGAGCAACTGAGTACTGACAGTGCCTCTCCTCTTCCCAGGATCCCCGTGAATGGACAAGGAAAGTCATCAGGAACATTGCATGCTCGGGCAAGTTCTCCAGTGACAGAACCATCACGGAGTATGCCCGTGAGATCTGGGGGGTGGAGCCTTCTGCCACAGCAATCCCCCCGCCCAACCTGCCCCGAAATTGATGCAAGCACCAAGGGAAGGAAGGAGGGATATGCTCCCATTGCAGAAGGCCTCACCTGTATTTCACCACCAGTCAGATGGGCTCAACTCTGCAGAACCAAGGCCTTTCCCTCAGAGGGGTAGAAGGATGCTCTGAGGAGGACCCCTGACTAAGGAACAAGAGCTGGGGGGCAGGAGAAAGGACCTTGTGTTTGCACCTATCTAGCCTGCATGTGCTGCATAGTGCTTTTAGTGAGATGACCATGAATATGTCTTCCACGGCTGTGCTCCATGCTTAACAAGGGCTTTCCAAGTAAACCCTCCCCTCCCCCTGTGTGCAAGGGCCTGGCCTCCTTGACCCTGCCCCACAAGTATGATTAGCCAACACAGAGTGTGTCTTTCTCCTGCAGGGGTCTGCCAGGCCCAAAGCTGGGGGAGGGAGAGGCCAATCCCTGCCCATCCCCTTCGCGTATCACCTAAAGAAGGGGGGGCTGGCTGTGAAAGCAGCTGGCCCCAGGGCAGCCACCAATGTCAAACACTGTGCCACAAGCAGGAGAGCCTGGGATCAGCCACTTCCTTGCCACAAAGCTTACTGTAGCCTCCTACCACACCTCTTACCTAACTAAAGGCCCAGTAACCAAGCCACTCCAAGGATTTTTAGCCTCCATCTCTGCATAGGGAGGGCTGTACCTGCTACTGCCAGCTAGGTAGCTGAGCCTATTGGCTCTTGGCTCTGCAGATACAGCTGTGTGCTGGGTGCTACTCAGGGGGTGAACATGGATCACATCCCTGGCACTCTTCCATAGCAGGGTCATGCTGCTCCACATGTCCCTCCCAGTGCTGGGGTCCCAGTTTAACACCCATAGTGCTGTGTAGTGCACCAGTACTGCCCTGTTTGACACCAACTCATTAAAACAACCCAAACACCTGCTGGTTTGACTTTGGACTGACTTGTGACTACTCCATGCCTCTGGGTTCAGGTTGCAGCAAGTTCAGGCCACAATGCCTGAATCACTGCTGTCCTTCCCCAGCTGTGGTGTGTAGTCCCTTGCAGCTGGCAGGGTGCTGACACCACCATGGGGGGGCAACATGCCCATGACAGGCTGAATCTATGCATTGGGGTAGGGGTTAGTGTTGGGTTTGCCCTGCAAATGGCACACAGGGCTCCTGAACTAGAAGTCACACAAGCAGTTCCCATCTCCCCCATTCCCAGGGGAGAAGCATAGCCTCAGCTGCAGCCAAACTACAGGCACAGACCCTCTGGGCTCCAGAAGAGTTGCTCCCCTAGAGCTGGCAGCAGCCACAAAGACTTGCCTAGTCCCAGCTGCAAGCTGACCTCCCACACAACCCTACTGCAGCCCAACCCCGCACCCAACTGACCTGCTCAGTGTGGGGAAAATGTCCCAAAAACTGCCAGGTAAGACTGGTAAAGCTAAAGTGATCAGCAGTCAATGCCTTTATTAAAACTACACCACTTTTAGATAAACATTTCAGTTTAAATTTCCAAGCATATCACTGGGCCGCTAACAGGAATGGTGGTGGTGGGACCACCAGCAGCAGCAGTTCTCGTGCTGGACTCCCAGCTCTGTCCCAGCAGCAGGAAGACAGCCAGCCAGGCCCCAGCTCAGGCTGCACTTTGCCCCAAGCCAGCTGCCAGCAGCAGCATTGACTGGAATGTGTGTGTTACTCTTCAGAGCCAGGTAAGTATTTCTCATTTGTCAGTGCGATAAATTAAGGTTGACGCACTTGTATTGAAGTGGCACAGCTACTTTATGAGTAGCAGGGATCAGAAACCACAAGGACAACTGTGCTAATGGCAGAAGAATCTCGGTACAAGAACAAGCTACTGTCTCTTTTGCAACTAGTATGAGCCTGCAGCTATAACTGATGCATGCTGAGCAGTTTATTACTATGCTGTACACCCCTGACCAGATCCTTGGGGCAGCACAATTCCCTTTGAGCATGAGTGACTAAACCTACAGCACCTGGTACTGTCTGTATGGACTGACATGGGGCAGGACCCCAGTGAGGCAGTGTGTGACTGACTCCTCTTTCAGTGCAGAGCTCTTCAGTGGCATAAACCAGCCCCACTTCTAGCCCCAAGCAGATCAAGGACATCCCCAGAACCTCTTCTTGTGGGAAAGGCTCATTTCCACTTCTAACTCCTGAACAATGGCTGTCAGAGGGGCTAAGATGTGCTAGCAGAAGTGCACAGAAGGCAGGGGGAGAGAGATGGGGAATGACACCCCAAACTTATTTTTACATCAAAAACTCTATCACTGTCTGCTTTTAACCAGTGGAACAGCACTGCCACCAGGAACAGGAAAACCTGACATAAGGAGTTAAAAAGTAGTTGAGGAAAAAAACCTCCTGCCCTTCTCACTAAAAAGCAGCACATAACTGTCAGGGTTTGTACAGGGGTAATGGAAGACATCCATTCCAGCAGCCTGGGCACAAACTGTTCATGGAAGAGGAGATGATCAAGCAAAAAAGTAATCTCACAGTTTCTGGGATGCCCATGTCTGCAGTTTATATACATGTGTCATTCCAATCCTAATAGGAAGTACTTGTGAAGAAGGGGAGGAGGTCCACAGAGGACAGCAGGGATTGGAGCAAAAAATTATGTTCAGAAGGAAAAAGGTACAGGAAAGATAAAAGAGTGTTAGCCTTTCCCATTAAATAGATATTTCAAAAGGAAGAACAAAAAAATTCTTTCATTTTATTTCCAAATGCATGTAATTACCCCAACACTTGCAGCACACTGTGACTGAAGAGCTAAATAAAAATACCTCTCACTACCTGGATCCTCCATGTATTTGTAATTACAGCCACTGATCGAAAAGGAAAGGCAAAACATGTATTTTCTAGAAGGAGAACACCTCAAACTCAAGCAAGACACCTGCGATAAGGAGACGTGGCAAAAGCCATTTGCCTACAAATGTATCTCTACATGATGCAAAAACAGCAGCAGTGTTTAAAAGTGAAAGAAACATCCTTGGTCATGACACAGTGTCCTAGGAACATATGTCCTCAGCAGTACCACAAGGGACGGGCGAGGCTTTGCTGCGCTTACATTTTTCACGGTTTGGTACTGGGTCCTGGGCTGTTACCACCCCTCTGTCCAAGTCCAAAAGAAGCCAACAGCTTCTTCCTTCTGCCGTCACAGATGCTGATGCCAGAAGCTGGAGTTGCCAAGGGTACACATCAGGACTGGAATGGGAATCCCTGACCTCCTCTAGTGCCAGGGATGGAAGAACGGCAGACTGACCCACAGGGAGCGGGGAGAAAAAAGAGAGAGGAAGGAAATGAAAATCGCTGTGCTGACAAGCAGACAGTCTTCAGTGACCATGCTCATGTTCAGATTTTCCCAGGAATTCCCTAGAAAAGGAAATGACAAAGCAGTGACACTTGGCTCTCCTATACTCGGGTGCATGACCTGCTACAGCCTGCAGGTCTTCCCATTCTCCTGGCAAATACTATGGCTGAAGCATTTGCAGCTACAGGGAACAGCACTGAGCTTTGCTCTCACACCCATCAGAGGCATCCACTGAAAGAGCCAAACTGAAGGAACCACTCTGCAAACAGCTCCTCCAGAGCATCCAGCTCACAGCAGAGATGACCCAGAAAGTGCTCCCAGATTTCTGTGGCTCCCCCTCCCAAAACCTGCTTTGCAAGGAGGTGGAGAGCTCCGACTCCTGTGCTAAGCCAGCCCTTGTATCTCCCCCGGTGTGGAGAGCAAAGGGTGCCCAGATGCCCAGCCCAGCCCAGCCCCGCCCCAGCGAGCGAGCTGGCAGTTACCGCAGTATCCGAGGTAGCTCTGGACTCCTGTAGATGTACTTGTGCCGGTAGCCGAGGTCTGTGTGGAAGGGCACAAACTGCACCTTGTAGTCCCGGAAACTCCGTGACGTCGCTGCGATGTTGTAAAGCTGAACCCAAGAGGAGGCAGGTGAGGGACTCGTGTTACTCCAACCCAGCTCCCCCTGCCAAACCCACCAAACCCTCAGGCATGGGTGAGGGGCTCTGGCTTGAGCAGCTTTGGTAGCTCCAGCCTCATTTCACTACTGATTTGCCACTTCCAACACTACAGAATCTGCAGTCCCTCTGGCCTATATGTTTTACACCTTCCCATTACTGACTTCTTGCCTGGCTGAGATGTTGTTCAATCTACACCAGTTCCTCCCACCAGATCAGTTTGCAGAGCCATGTGTGTACCTTTTTTCCCAGATGAAATGGTACCACTGGATCATCCTCAGCATGAAGGATGAGCAGGGAGCAAGAAATGTATTTCACACTGCAAAACAGAAAACAAAGTCACAGAGGCTCAGAGCAATCCCATCATTCTCTAACACCAACACATGTACATTTTAAAGAAAACTGTAATGACAAGCATGTCCTGTGGGTTATTAACTACAATTTAAAACCTGATCTGGGCACCATTCATTTGATATATAGAAAATTTACTAGTGAAAGACATGCTTATAAAATTTTCTTGCTGCTTAGACCAGAGAAATGTGGCTTACTCCACTGTAAATCATCAACCCCTCCTCCCCCCTCAGGTCTGGTTTGGTTTCAATACTGGAAACTCGCAAATGCTCAGGCTCTTCAATGAAAGACTCAGTGGAAGGAGACAATGTGATTACAGGCAAGGTGGCTTAGGCATATACACAGCAAAGAAGTCTTCCCAAACCTTCCTTCCATGTTCCAATGCTACTGTTTAACATGTAAGGTACACTTGAAAAGTATAAATGGCATGACCAAATCAGCATATCCCTGAGCAGTCTTTGTTTTCTCTGTTGCATCTATCCTTACTATGAACAATTAAAAAAGACAGAACTCCACTGTGCTGCTCTCAGGGCTGTGAGATTAATTGAAATCACTCCAGTAAGAGCAATGCAGCAAGAAAAAAAGCCAGAGTGTGCAGCCTCATGTCTGTCCTCATTGATGCTTGCCGTGGCTTATTGCAGCCACAGCTGAAACCCCAGCAAAGAGGGAACTCACTTCTCATCATTTGCAAATTTAATTCCACTTGTTGTGATGGGGTCCAGGAAGAACCAGTCAAATCCAGGGAAGTATCTGTATATCTGAAAGGGAAAATGTGCATTAGTGGCAGGCACCAGCAGGCCATTGATACAAAGAGCACTAACAGGGCAGGCCACTGCCATCCCATAACGTCCCTTGGCTGCTGACCATGCTCTTTGCAGTAAGAATGTCCTTGTTCCCACCAGCATTATTTTTCCTCCCCTGTTTCAGGCCTATCTTACCAGCCTGCTCAGGAACAGGCCCTGTGGGTGCTTGTATGGTCAAAGTCTCCAGGTATCATGCAGGACTGCTGGCAGTAATTCCTGGAAGAGCTTTATTCCAGGGCACCTCACCAGCTTTGGCTGCATCCGAGGCCTGGACTGGGTGTCTGCTCAGTTCAGAGCCAGTTCATTCCTGTGCTGGACACATGGCTCTGGCACTGCTTATTGTGTGTTCCCAGCAGCTGTCTCAAGTTTAGTTCTTTACCCCCCCAGTGTTTACAGATACCACCACTGCCCCACAAGTCGTGCAGTTAGCTCAGCTCCAGCACTTCTGAAGGTTCATTTCCATGCACACAATTCCATGCCACCAGTGTGAGTGTCACTGGGTACTTGCCACAGAGAAGGGATGACTCCGTGCCTCCTCCCGTATGTTGGTGAATGGAGATTCCAGGATCAGGGCATCCGGGGGCGTTTCTGAAAAGCCAAAGGCAATGTGCTGAAATACAGGGGTGCAGACAGTCAGCAAGGTCAGGGTCTGCCTCATGAAAGCAGCTGCCACCACAGTGCACCAAGGACAGCTCTGTCACCGCTCCAAATGTCTGTGGGAATCTGGGACAGAGGCAGGCTGCTGGGAAGCGCATCCACGTGTCACACTTACCTCTCTCGCAGAGGCGCCGCACCAGATTTGTTGCGACTCTGGAAAGAAGAAGGAGCATCGAATTGGCACAGGCCCTCTGCAGAGCAGCAGCTCCAGAGGTGGCACAGGTACAACTCAACAGCCACAAGGTCGATCTCGCACACTGCTCGAGGTCCGGGCAGCTGGCCCACAGTGACCTGTGTCCCCACCGGCCTCACGTACCCGACTGCCCCAAGTGACATCAGGGGCCTGTGTTTAAGTGAACAAGTCCAAGGAAGAAACACACCAGGCAGCCCCTCGGATGGACTCCTTTCAGGTGGCTCTCAGGCTCTCAGCACATCCATAGCAGTGTGACACAGCCTCCTACCTCCAGATCACAAGGGCTGAGCAAGCAAGAGGGGAATGCAGGGGTATAGGCTGCTGTGTTCCAGGCAGCTGGAGTGCAGCATCCCAGGCTACACTGCAAGGAGCTTCCCTAACTGGGACAGAAAGCAGTAAGGTCTCCCCTATGCATCATCCTAAGGGGACAGGGATATTTCCAAAGTTGCCAAGTCCTCCAAGCACAGCACATTTCACAAACCTTGAACTCCAGACTGGCTGTGTTCACTAGAGAACTCTGCTGGGGACCAGTCTCAGGACACTCTGACTGCAGTGTTGGGAAACATCACAAGCATGCTCTGACCCAGAAAGGGATTCTGAACAGGGCGAAAAATATAGAGGACGAGCCAAGAAAAAGTCTTTGTCTTCTCTCAAACAAAGCAGGGTGTTTAGTGTCACAGCAATGAAGAGCCACTTCCCTGAAATACCTCCCTGTCCCAGCATGTGTTCACAGCCTTTGTGGTCTTACAGTTTATCTGTACACAGCTCAACTCAAAGGTAACTCTTGTGTTTGCCCTCTGCTCCTCCATCATTCACAAGGGTAAGAGCATGTAGTGTTGAACATGACTCGCCTCCAGACAGCCATGGAAAGGGAGGAAGCAGGAAATAAAAGTTAAAAACATGAAGGCAAAGGCACTTGACATCTTGAACTTCCCTGTGCCAGGCTTGACCATGCAAATGTCAGAGGTGGCCAGCAGTGTAGTCATGCAGCATCTGCCCAAGCACTGATTACACACAGCACGTTCATCAGGACAGGAGGAAAACCTTTTGAAAGCACAAGGCACACACAAGTGTGGCTGGTCCGATACACTCTTTTAGAATACCAGAGAAGTCTGATGTTCTGCTCTGAAAGACATTCTGCAATCTGTTATTATAAGTGTCTTTCTAGTGTGACCCTTTTGGACAATGAAGGTTCAAGATCCATTGCTGCAGTCATTCACTCTGCAGCCCTTCTCACTCTGTACAGTGCAAAGGGGAAGCCACCCTCCAGAAATTACGCCACAGATGCCAAGCCAAGCCAGCCCAGGGATTATTGCAAAACAGCACCTTCATCCAAGGTCAGTGCTTAATGTTCTTCAGAAGCTGTTTCTTTAGAAGTACCACTAAGATTAGATGCTTACCCTGTGCCCAGGGAGTGTCCCCATATATAGACAGGGTTGTCTCCACTCCGTGCTTTTATCCAGTCGAAGACATGAAGGGCGTCGTAGGTCATTCCCCTCTCTGAAGGGCTGCCTATTGAGTCACCCCAGCCTGGAACACAAAGAGTCTTGCTGAGAATCGCTCAAACTGCTCAGCAGAAACAGCCAGCTCCTCCCATGCAGCCCATCTGCAACTGCAACGGGGCTTGGGATATAGGTACTTGCTGTTCACTTCACTGTGCACCTCTACAATTTGGGGTTGAAAGCCCTGATTGACTCATAGTCATTTTATCCAGATGACTGCTGTCTGCCAAGGAGTTTCTGTGGATTTAGTCAACAACAAAACCAAAGACTGGATCTCAAACACTGCTACAACAGCATTCTTGCACGTACCCACCTGCAACAGCTTAGCTCCCAAACCTTCCCTGCTTCCCTGCTTCTGCATGCATGCAACCAATTTGTAAGTGGAGGCTCTGACAGAACAGGAGTGGATGCTTAGGGCCAAAACCCAACCATGTCTCACAGAGCTGTTGCTCTGATGCAACTGATGTTGCAACATCAGTTTGTCTGTGCTGTTCGATCAGTGCCCGCCAGCAATTTTCCACCCTCCTGACTGTTCTGGCTCCATCATTCTTGCAGCACATCCACACATTGTATGCTCTTAGCAGCCAGCACCCCACATCCCTTCTGATACCCAATGAGCAGCCAGAGAAGCAGCTGCCAGCAGCACTGTAAAACAGGGCAAGCTCCTACAAATAAACTTCTCCCAGGTGTCTTGATAAAAATGCAATGGATTAATTTCTTTCCTGTATCTGCAGTGGCATTACACTGCAGCCATGGCTTAAATACTAAGAAGGTAAAAAAGGAGCAGCAGATGCCTGACTGCTGGTGCAGAGGTACAAAAGAGTCATGGCTTCTGCCAAGTACTGTTAGCAAATCATTTACTCTGTCTGATCTCACCTATGAGCTTTTAGAAGGAAGTATGTGCAAGTTCAGTTCCCTGTGTGACCTTAGGAAAGTCAACTAGATCTTATCCAAAAGGACTACACCTAGGCAAGCCCACGAGCTTCCTTATGTGCACTTGGGGGCTGCCTTAAGTGGATGCTGTGACAGCCTATGTGCCTGGCTCACTCTCTGCTCCTCAGCTCCCAAATCAACAAGCCCTGTGCATAAGGACAGACAGGAGCCAGAGCCCACCCAGCTGGACATCAGGAAGCAGTGCTACACAGGAAGGCACTGGAAATAAATTTCTGGAAATTCTCTAGATACCCATGAGGGGAAAAAAGAGAAGCAGTAACCTTCTAATTAGCTGGCAGCAAGGGTTTGTAGAAGAAGCCCACATACCTCGATAGTCAAACGTCACCACATGGTACCCGAGGGAGCTGAGAACCTGGAAGGCAGAGAAGCACTCAGAAACCCATTACAGAGTCTTGCACACCAACCATGCTCTTGCATTAGGCCAAGGTGCAGGGATTCATTTTATAAAATTATTGACATGTTAAATGGCCAATTTACAGCTTTTCAATGTAGTAGGCACAGAGCTTTCCAAACACTAATCTCAGCCCACTGGTTTTACTCCGTTTGTTTCCTGGACCTCGTATCAGGCTACCTAAGATGTTGATTATCCCTTTAACAGCTTTGACCTTAAGATCTGCAAATATCCTACTGTTTCCCCTACAAAGACTTCAATGTTTTCCAGTGAAAGAGTACAACTGTTTCAATTATATTACTCAAATTGGCATAAATGTAAGAATAACATACAGGAGCCGGTGACAGAAGGCTTAAATGTATAGCTCAAAAATGGGCAGTTGCTCTATTAGAAATATTCGTGTTATAGCCAATGGTAATCCTAACAAAATATGTTATAAGTATGTAAAAAAACTCCACGGTAGACCAACTTGCTTGGAAAAAGTGCCCTGGCAAAACCAACACAAGCACTCCAAGCTACCATTGCTTGATATGAACCTAACAGCTCCATGGTAGACAAAAATCAACAAAAAGTTACAAAAGGAATAAAATGTTTTTCTTGTTGTCTATGTATGATACATGATTAAAAAAAAAAGCAATAGTATTATGCTATACTCTAAAGAGGAAATATAAAACCAACACCCTTCCTGGTGGTACTGGGACTAATTGTAGTCTACAAATGAAATTACACCTGTCAATTGAGCATTACTTGTAGCACAGTTTTAAGAGATTACATATATTGGGTAGATTTATAAACAATTAAACATTTCAAAACCACTTTGAGGCACACAGTATCAAGTGGAGCTCACAGAGACAACCGGCACATGACTGGAAAGGGAGCGAGCACTTCCATTGTCCCACCAGACAAATTAGATGCTGCAGGACAGCTGTTTCCAATGGAATCACTATATGACATTTTTAGACGCTCACTCACACACTAAATTCCCTGATTGAACATGCAAAAGATGAAGTTTCTTCCTGAAAAGTTTGGGTTTTAGCTTTACAATGTGATTTTACTGCTAAGATATATACAATCTCACCTTTTCCAGGCCATTAAAAATTATTTAATCTGTTGAGAGTTCACCTGTCTTCCAAAAACATTTCATGTGTTGGCTGTGTTGAAGGCCTATTAAAAGCACCAGCAAAAAGGAGAGCATCCCAAACTGGTTCATTTTGCTGGAATAAACACAAACCTAGAGTTTCTGGAGTGGTTCTGCTAAGCCCATGTGTGTGCTCACATTGACTGAAAAAGGCAAACTAAGCAGCTTGTCTGGATGTTCTCAGAAGCAAAGAATACCAGACCCAGGAACAGAAACCTAGGGTTTTGGTAAACTGTGTTCTCTGTGTATGTATACACAGAAACACACCAAGTCTGTATATTCTGAAGCACTGCTACTCTTGTCCATCAAAATCAAAACCAACTCCTCTGTCTGTCTTGGCCAGCACAAAATGCATCACAGCACAGATGGTTCCAAGAAAAATGACAAAATAGATCAATATACATGACAGTCTCCTCAACCAGTTTTCTGCAACTTAGCTCATCTTTCTTTTCTTAAAGGAAATGAAGTATCACCTGCCTCCTTGGGGCTGGTATACACTATTTTTGGGATAAGCAATCCCAATTTAAAAGATTTTGCAGCAGGGGATCTTGGATTGAACTGCAATAAAGCTTTATGAGTGCCAACACTGACACAAATAAAGAGAAGAACAGACTCAGACCTCTCTGAAATGAACCAGCAAAACCAATTATGTCTCTTTTAGTAACATGTGACATGAGATCAAGAAATTGTGTGTGGGAATTTCAGCCAAAACAGAGTTTAATAAAATAAATTACCCCCAAAATCATTAGACAAAACACTCAAAGAAGCTGTGTTCTCATAGTGCTACATCTGGGGAATTCATTGGGTTTTCTACAAAACCTTCTGCACTTGAGATGGCACCACTCATACAAATGCACTGTGCCTTGAGTAAAGGGGAAATCCAAGCTGAATGCTCTTAAATGGTACCTTAAATTAGTACACTAATCAATCAAATTTGGGCTGTAATTAAATAAAACTTTTGATTTTTCGCAGAAACCGTGTTGGTTAGCTCAGCTGGAGGTGGCAGTTAACAACAGCAAATAAAAGCCTTTCA
The DNA here is from genome assembly GCF_024509145.1 of Vidua macroura. NCBI lineage: Eukaryota > Metazoa > Chordata > Aves > Passeriformes > Viduidae > Vidua > Vidua macroura. The sequence continues at coordinate 33,126,095 of NC_071573.1, read as the reverse complement.
AAAACATCTTTGAAGATGGGAGAAGTGTGCTTGCTCACAGCTTACAGAGCCTTTTCCCATATACAGGCTTCCTATTGGAAGGACACTGAGAGCCCCGAGGGCTGTGCCTGTTGGCAGTGGGCTGTTGGAGCTGTCTTCTCAACTCTGCGCACACCTGAGGTGTTAATGCAGCTGTTTGGACAAGACAGGCAGCCACTTACCTTGTAAAGCTCCACCCGGTGATCCCCTCCTCTGGCGACAGATGAAGAAAAAAGGAGAGGAAAAAAAGGAAAACATAAACCAAAAAGAAACAAACACCCAAAAAAAACCCAAACCAACCACATATGAGCATTTAAGTTTCCAGAAATATCTTTCCCTATTGCCTCAAGCAATCTAACAAAAACATCCCAGACATAAGAAACACCATAAATGCTTTGTCACAGGCTTCAAGGAGACAGTCAGGCTTTGTGGAGCTATGCAGGACATAATTTTGAAGTCAACTTCTCCATGTAAATCTTGCCTCACAGCAGGTAAAAAAGAACTTTTCAACTCACCCTGCTATCTGCCTTTTCCAAAGCCTGTAATACATCCAGAACAGCCTGTCCCTTTTTGCTCTGCCTACCCTGATCTCTTGCCACAAGTGCTGCCCCTGCCAGCAGCCCTGACTCTCAAAACTTTGATGCTCCCAGCAGAAATCATGACATTGAGCCAAGCAGGTGGCCCTTAGATTTTCTCACCTGGCTCCAAGCACAGGGAAATAAAGGACATGTGCAAAAATGTGAGCAAAGCAGAATTGAACACTGTAAATAAGTCCGGTGAAAGAATCTGCTTTTATTTATATACATAAAATGAAACCTAGACAATGGAAAGGAATATGAGTGTGCTATTACATCCCTTAAAATAGATACACAACATAACATGGCTAATCCATACTCAAACTTCAGTCTAGTATTGGTATTATAGTAAATGTACTCTCGTACTTATGAAAACTCTAAAACTTTCATACTATGACTGGCTTTGTCAGTGCAGCCTCTAAAGCAAAATGCCAGATCTCCCTGTAAGAACACATGCATTTGCCAGCCAAAAGCTGTCAGCTCCAACCATGCTACAAAATACCAAATCCAGTCAAAAACACTCAAGGCAAAATGCAAGGGGTTGCTTGTAAGTCATTTTGAATCATACAAGCCTGAAGATGATGATCCACTTGCTTGAAACATCACCTTTCACATGCACACGTTTGTGCTTTTCGTGCTTTCCTTGAAGTGTAACAGAGGAATTTTTTCTAAGGGGATTGAGTACACAACATTTTTGCCTCAGCCCCAGATCACTCAAGTCAAACCAGGAAGCCAAGGCAGTGCCTTTTACACACGGTTAATGCAGCCTGCAGCAGTAAAGCAGCCCTTGGACAAACAACTGAATGTACAGCACAGAAACAAACATACAGCAACATACATTAAATCTGAAATGGCAAAACTAAGACACCTCCAGCTCCTCCAGAGCACAGAGAAACGGGAAATATGTAACTGATCCCTAGTTCAGTCCTTTATCTGAGTAGCACTTGGGGGAGTTCAGAAGGAAATCTAATCAATACATACACAGCAGAGATACTGGCCCCAAACAGACACCATTAAGCTGCAGAACAGCTTCCCTTAGTATCATTTGCTACACCCAATCAAGGCAAAAAACAGAAGTGAAGAAGTATTTGAAAAACAATGCAACAATTTGATTAAACCTTGCAATGCATCAGCACAAGAAGGTAAGGGCAGTTTGCAAAAAACCCATCTGTTCATGTATTTCCTGGGTTGCAGCACACACCTTCCACACAGTGCCCTTGTACCAAGAAAAGCACACTGCTGAGACAAGAATTGGTGTGAAAAATGTTCTTGTGATATAGAAGCTAGCAAACCTTCACTACCAGCACAGCTAAAACAGTTTCTTTATATCATGGAACTTGTTTTCCTGCAATGTTGCTGCTCTTGCAGAGTATCTATGGGCAGACATCAGCTTCAGAAGAACACGCAATCAAGAAAAAAACATCCCAAGAACTGGCACTCAGAACTCAGCAGGGGAAACACTCTTTTGTAATATGCATATTTTTAAGAGAAAAGACAGTGTTCTAATAAACAAACAAAAGCACTGTAACATGTGGAGAGGTGGCAGGAAGAACATGATCCTGAGGAATATCTTCACACTGCATTAATGGTTTTTAGCATCCAGCAACAAAGTACAGAAAACTAATCTACTATTTTAGCCAATAAATGGTCATATATAAAATTACAAATTTTAGAAGTGCTCCTGGTCCAGACAAATGTCCTGGACAGATGCAATAATGAAACAAGATCAGCACATAACCTTCCTCTTTCCTTCTGATTTTCCTTCCTCAGAATATGTTAATTACCAAAATAAACTCACAAAAGGAACTGGAAGGTTTATTTAATGCCTGTGAGTCACATATACAGAAACACAAATACCATCCCATGTCTCAACTCAGAGACTACTATACTGAAAAGAAGTATTTCTCATCACAGCCTCCTGGCTTCTAGCAGAGGATACAAGGTAAACTATAAGATCAGATATCTCTGATAACTGCAATAAATCTATTCCCACATTCAATAATGGAGAGGGATCATTCCATAAAATGCATGTGCCTTCTTTCAAAAGGAGAAGCACCAAACTAATTTTAGATTTTATTTTTGTTTTAATAATAGAATACTTTGGGTTGAAAGAGACCTTCAAAGGCCATCAAATCCCCTGCAACGAGCAGGGACATCTTCAACTAGATCACTTTGCTCAGACCTCCATCCAGCCTGACCTTGAATGTTTCCAGGGGTGGGGCCTCTGCCATCTCCCTGGGCAACCTGTTCCAGTGTTTGACCACCACCCTGATTGTAAACAATTTCTTCCCTGTATCTGATCTAAATCAACCCTCTTTTAGTTTAAAACATTATCTCTTGTCCTATCACTACAGCCCCTCAGGAGTTTTTCTTGTCTTTCTTAGTGTGCTGAAGCTGTGACAAGCCAGGAAAACACATTCTGAAACAAAGCCATCAGTGTTTTGTGCCTCACCTTGTTCCTGCATTGCCGTGCAGATAAAGGATTACAGGGTGGCTGGAGCCCAAAGCCTCTTCAAACCACAGCTGGTCCTTCCCTCGGGCATTCTTCCATAAGGCTGCAGGGACCGTGTGCCTGTGAACAGAAGAAAAAATTACACTGTCATGCTGCTACTCAACACTGAAGTGTCTGCCACTTGAACTCTGAGATTTTCTGTTCAACTCCTTCACTCAGGATTACAGACACACCTCACACACACTTTTCATAAAACTGTCCTGATTAGCAGACAAATGGTCAAATTGTAAAGGCAGTGGCTACACTTATTTCTACATTTTCACCTCCATCACCACTGCCTTCAAAACACAGGGCTGTCTGTGCAAGGCATTGAACTTCAAAGGCACAGTTACTGAACTTCCTGCTGCTCTGGCAAAATAATCACAGTTCCTCAGCTTTTATGGCACTTAATTACTTCAATTAACATACTTATATACCATAAACAAGATTCACTGCTAGGTCAGCAGATGTACAGAATAATCAAAGGCAGTTGGGCTTGGAAAGAATGTTCAGTGATTAAGAAGCATATCTGACTTTACAGCCAATCTGAGGAAAAGGAAGAGCCCAGGCTCTGAGGAGAAGATAATGTGTTTTGTTTTCAGGCACTTGGTTCTTGAAGGTGTGACATTTTAGCTGAAAAAGTTACAATCCACAAGAGGCAGGAATTTTTAAGTCACAGCGGTTCTTCTGCAGATAATGTACCTAGGTGGCCTGCAAGAAAGAATTCAACACTGGTGGAACAGAAAGAGGAATGACAGACTGAACAGAAGGTAGGCAATTAAACTGGATAATTAGAATACAAACACAAAGCAAGTACATGCCCATAACCATCTGAGTTGTTGAGAAGGGGGCTGGCTACAGCTATCAGAAGTAACTGAAGTACTCACATGCCTTTTTACCTGAAAGGCAGACAAGCTTGCACCTACCAGACCAATCCTCCCCAGATGTAAAGCTCAGAGGACAAACTAACAGGGGAAAAGCAATGTAAAAAGTCTACTTGCTTGTGTGCAGCCAGCAGACACCAAGGTCTTGAAGAGGTAAAAAGCCTCAGTAACTGAGACTCAAAAATTCAACTGTTCTGCCCCAAGACTTTTGCAAACTTATGAACAAAGCAGGCTGAGGACTTTGTTTCATAAATGTACCAAACACAAGACCCTGCACTGGCTTTTAAAAGCAAGGTTCCAAAGTTTTGTGAAAATCTTCCATAAATATCGAGACAGATGACAGCCTCTGAATTGCCACCACAAGCTGGAAGTTCTGTTTTAGCAAAGATACACAGTACACTTGCAAGGGAAACAAAATACAAATCTCAAGACTGCAAAAAAAAACTTATTTAACAGCTTAACAGGTAGAATATTAATTGTCCAAGTGAAGAATCAAACCACTGTTTATCAGCCTATTCTGGAAAGACTGAAGTTTTCAAGTTTCTAAATGTATCATTCACTAAAATTTACTTAAAGGAAAGAAAATGTCCTAATGATAGTTATAAAAATATCTCTATCCCATTTAAAGGTTATGTACCCAGTGAAGAGAAAATCTCTACTGCATTAAAGGACACATCTAAGGTACACACACAACTGAAAATTCCAAATCCTGCACTTCACAGACTGAACATCACTGCCTGTATTAAGGGAACACCTCCTTCCCTCCACACCTGACATGATCCAGGGTAACAAGGAGCTAAAATGAATTGTCCCTACCTGGGGCCAGAAAATCATCTTTGTGAGAAAGAAATGGCAAATGAGCTCTGACACTGTCACTTGTTTTGTGAAGAGTGTAAACTGTGTGTTCCGTTCTCACCCACTCTCCAAATCTTACATATGTTTTATGAACAGAATTTTCTTCCTCCTACTCTGAACACTTTGATCTGTTTTCCTCTCTTCCCCCACATGTATTCTGCAAAACAAAATACAAATCAGAGTTGAATGACAAAACATCTAACTCCATGGGTCTGGTCTGATCTGGAGTCAGGATCTTTGCAGTGATGCAGACCTGTAACCTTTATAATTCCAAATTTTGATATTTCTCTAAATGCACAGGTTGTCTGACTGTGTTTTGTGCATTACTGATCCTAGCTCAGATGAGCCCCAGAGATTTGCATACCTTTCAACATGAACTCGGTCACTTGGCAGAGGAAAATACAAGCATCCACAAACGAGAGCATGCACAGCAAAAAGACTGAATAGGCAACATCTAGAACAAAGAGAAGGATAAAGATGCATGGCACATACTGCACAAAACTGGATTCCTTACCAGACTCCAATGGTTACATCCTCCTCTGGCTGCAAGTAATAATTACAGGTGTGGTTTAAACCTTGATCCTGTGGTCTTTTCAAGTCAATGAAATATGGGACCCTTACTGAAATGAAAAGAGAGAAAGAAAAAAAAAAATTTTCTTACAAAACTGCTTAACCAAAGCACTGGAGGGTTGTACTAGCTGGTCCACTCTGCTGGGAAGACCTTTTTGTGTAGAAGGATGAATTTCCTACAGCTGTGATTTAAAACATGAACAGCAAAGAAAGCAAGGTGAGAAAACAGAGGCAACCACCAAAAAAAAAAAACAAAACCAGGGAACAGGCCAAAATTAAGAGAAGGTGGGAAAGACAGACAAAGCCTCCTTTGACAAACATTTAACCACCTCTGTCCAGTCTGCTTTGTGCATCACTCTGCTGCATCAGTGGCATGGGTTAGCTGATTTGGATTCAGTCTTTTCCCATAAAATGGAGCTCCACTACAGCAGAACCAGAAAGTCTGTCTCCTTGAGATTTAGTGGTACAGCAATTAACACACCAAAGCTTTTGTGCTATTGACACAAAGAGAAATCCTGATAATGGTGACAGCCAAATCTCACTTCACTTACCCTCTAAAAAACTGTTAAACATCACACAGACATAAAAACCAATGCAGACAATAGCCAGTGTTAACCTGACAAATGTGGGCCCTCAGACTGCAAATCTTTATCTGTGCAAGTGTCTGCTCTTATGCAAAAGCATATGGGAGAGTCCCAGACAAGCCATGCATGGCACCACAACCTGCTGCATCTCAGGAGGACCCTGGATCCTCCACGAAGATGGCAGGTTCTGCAGTCAAGGTCTACACAGGCACACAAGTCACTTCTACCAGTGCTCTGGGAAAATCATGCAACTTCTCTGTGCCTTTGCGGTGGTCTGACATCAGCCAGAAATTCAGGCCTCAGATCCTTTGAATCCCAGCTCCAGAACCCCACAGTTTCTCCTTGAGTCTCTCCAGGTACATTTTGCTGGAGACTCCAGGAAGGACCGTTCTCCCCAGCAGCAGAGCATGGTTTTTACATCCTGTCCTGTCCTGACTGGCCCAAGAGCTACTGCATGGGCAGTCTCCTGTTTGATCTGTTCAAAGGCGTGCTGTTGTTCAAGGCCCTCCTTGGAACCATTCTTCTTCCATGTCACAAGATAGAGAGAGCTTAGAGTCTGGCTGTCCTCTGGGATATACATCTTCCAAAAACCCAAAGCTCCTAGGAAAGCTGTATTTCCTTCTTGCTGGTCAGTGGGGACATGGCTGCTATTCTGTTGACCATGTCCATTGGAATCTGATGATGTTCATCTTGCCTCCTAAAAACTGAATTTCCTGGGCAGATCCCCTGACCTTACTTTGTTTTGTGGCAAAGCTGGCTTTCAGGAGGATCTGGATTATTTTCTCCTTTTTCTCAAAAACCTCCTCTACTGTATTATCCCAAATGATCATGTCATCCATGTACTGCAAGTGTTCTGGAGCCTCATCATTTTCCAGTGCAGTCTGGATCAGTCCATGGCAGATGGTGAGATTGTGTTTCCACCCCTGGGGCAGTCAATTCTAGATGTACACCTCTCCAGGTAAAGGCAAATAGTGGCCTGCATTCTGCTACTGAAGGAATGAAGAAAATTGCATTATGGTGGCATCACTGATATTTTACCACCATGACAGGTCAAACCACAGCGTGCCTCGTAGCGTGAACCCTCTCTCCCAAGCAGGGAAGTGCCTGCTCCCAATAGCAGAGACTGTATTGGCAGGACATGGGACAATTCCTCCTTGAATTGCCAGTGGTCCTCTTTAATTTGGTCCTCTTAAATTTCTTCTTTCATTTAAACTTTTTAATTCCTTGGACAGTCTTTCCATGGATGAGACTCAGGCCCGTACCAGGGAGGAGATGGTTTCTTCATACAAGCCAGAGTTTGGGAACCACATTGTCCACCTTTTGGTCTCCTCTTTTCCATGACATCAGTGCCAATGAGCTGACACAGGACACTGGTACGCTCCACAGGAACTTCCAACACATGGTTTGTGCACACTGGATGTCATCTGGGTTTACAGGGAACTGCTCCTTCTTTGAATCCTTACAGATCACCTCCAGCACAGCTGATTTTCTCAGGTACTGGCTACCTTGCTCCATGGTGTCCCACTTGTCTCAGTGCACTAAAAGGTCATCCTTGCAAAGATATCTTTCCCTTGTGCTTGACAGGAGCCACTTCCAGATGCTGAGAGTTTCTGGTCTTTTCCCAGTCCCCAGCCAATGCATGCATCCTGGGACAGGAAGCCTAATTGCTTGGCTTCCTTGGAGCAGCCAGGTAACCAGGGACTCACCTCCCAGCTCACCTGGGAGTAAGGACCAGGTGACTACCTTTGGCCCTGCCTCTTCCTCTGGTTGTGAGGGCCCTGCTTCATCTTCATCACTGACTACACAAACTGATTTGGTCTTGGATTTCTTGTTCTGTGCAGGGCCGACTGCTCCTGGCACAGGTTCAGCTCTGGTTCAGCTGCAGTTTGAGTGGCCACAGTGCCTGCTGCCCTGCTTTCCTTCCCCTCCCCCTGAGTGTGCTGTCCAGTAATGAGCAGTGTCCAATAATTAGCAGCCAGGGCCCAAGACATTGCAGCAAATTCCCCCTCTTTGGAACTACCATGGTGATTTTCTTCCAAATATTCTGCCACTTTACCAGGGTCTTGTATTAGTTTCATGGGTGAACTTCCAAAACCACTGGAGCAGAATACTCCTTTAAAAGTTGGCCCATTTTCTCCCACTCTCCATGCTACTCATAACTATCCACCTCCAGGGCAGGTTTCTGGACAATTTCCCTAGAAATCTCTGTCCTGACTCTAAACACGGAGTAGACCATACTGAGGAAACCTGGCAAACACAGCAACAAGAACATGCTACAGGACAATTATTTTGGTCACTTGTCAATGAGCAGAGACAGGAACTTCAGTGAGACCTAACAAAGCTCTGCAAAAGCAAAATCACTGAAACCTGCACTATTCAGGTTATGTGGCTGTCAGTTCTCACAATCAAAGCACAAGAGCTGCCCTGCACATGTGCACACTTCACAGCAACCATGATCCAAGGTGTGAGAACATGTAAAGCATGCAATCAAAATTAGACAAGTTATGTAAAAAACAATGTATCCATAGTTGGTCCTTCTAGCTTCGACAGACAGGAAGATATTTTTCAAAATTTCATTATAAATGCAAGTGAGGTTTAAATGCAAATTTAGATTGCTGGGTTTAATTTCACTTGCTTGCTGCCTATTCATGCAACTGTGTGGAACTCCTCAGAAAAACACACCTGACATATTGCACAGTTTTCCTGAATGAAAACTCTTCTGGCTGAAAATTGGCTTCAGTTTGGTCACTCTATTTATATAAAGACATGCTACAGCAACCACCAGGGCCACACAGAATGCTTTCCAAACCACAGTCTGGGGCAGTTTACAACCTGTGAAAGTTCACGTCCTTCACAAGCTGTTCACATGCAGGGTGAAAGTGAAGGCAAACAAACTGAAGACACCCCTCCCCTTGTCCCCTCACCCACCGAGTCACTTACCAAAGTTTAGGAAGACCAGCTTTGCCTGAATAGCAGGGCAAAGTTTTACTAGAAATGGGATGGCTATGTACATTCCCAGCAACCAGAGTATTAACTTCCTCAATCGAAACCATAATCCGTATCGCCTGTATAAAAGAAAAAAAAATAGAAATACAGAGCTGAATACAGCAGAATTTTTATGGAGCAATTTTCACAATGATCTTCATGCTTGGTGGTTTTGAAAATCTGGTCATTTACACTTTAAACAAAACCTAATTTCAAACAGTTTGTGTAGCCTCAGTTGTTTAAGAGAAGCAGAACTAACCAAAACACCAGCTGATGACATACAGCTTAGAAAAAGGGAATAGAAACTCTCTACTGATTACATTTTAAAAGACTCTGTAACAAGAGCTTTTTATTCCTGCTAACTTAACAGATTTCAGAATCTCTAGAATGCATATCACATGCTCATCTCCAAAAAGTAGCCCAACCATACTTCCCATTTAGATCACTATCAGATTTGGTTCAGTTAGATTTTCACATATTTTGAGGAACTACGTGTAATGAGACTGATAAAGTTACACAAGATCTCATGTACAGACTGGAGCAGACATTCTGCCTTGTCCAGCTAAAAGGATTACCTCTCAATGCCCTGAAAAGCAAGTCTTTCTAAGTTATAAAATACAATAAATTTCATAAAAAAAAAAAAAACCAAGCAAAAAAAGTAATACACAGCAGGTAGTTAAGCGATGTATCTCAAAATTCCCTTTATTGTATCAGAGTAACTACCAAATACACACTCATACATGTGTCTATATATGCACATATGTTTACATAAAGGTGTAGTTGTAATGATTTAGTTGACCAACATTTCATGTGCACTGAGGTTTCTCAACCAGCCCTGCAATCAAGAACTAAAATCCATGGGAAGCCTCCAGGCGACAATTTCTGTTCCTTTTCAGCAGACAGTCTTGAGCAAGAATCATGTTCTATGCCAGTGAGCAAAGAGTTCTCAGTGTTGGGAACTGCAGGCAGCTGAAATCAGAGAACAATTTTTCCAAAAGGCATGAAATTATTAATCTCCCATTTGGCAATTCTTGGAGCTGACACACTAAACTTGCTCTAGACTAGAGCTAAGAGGGTTTAGCCATTGTCAGCTAGTTGAAATTGTCGAATAGAGCGCCTAAAGACCTGTTTTTTACACATTTGTACAAGAAAAATGAGTGCACATACAGAACTGGGATGGAAATAGCTTAATCATGCACCAAAATTTTCAAAATCCAAATAGCTTTTGTGGTCCAAAAGCCAAGATTCGCAGGAACACTTTTTCAGCACAGCAAAAAAAGAGAGATTCCAATCTCGCCCACTCCCCTGAAGTTTTTGGCATGATTGCTAAGGTGCTCACAGTAAAGAGGATATCCTCTCATTCATCCAAAACCTGCTTTCACCACACTACTACATGCCTACAAGTGCCTGTCTGCCTCCTCTCACCCTGGAACCACATTTTGGACTTCAGAAACACTATCAAAATTAAAGCCCTTTTTTTTCACAGGCTAAAGTAACTGCCATTTTCCAAGAAGGGGAAAAATTTATTATTAAGACACTGTCACCCAGCTGTGGCTGCAACAAGCCCACGTTGAAAGGTTCAACAGATTTTTATACCTCCCACAGCAAATTTGACAATGAAGAGGTAAAGAACTCCAAGGCTTCCAGTGACATTTCCACACCTCAAGCCCAGTTTCCTAAAGTAAGAAAAGCAGAAACAGCCAAGAACTAGTAGAGGAAATTATAAAAAACAGAGGCTTCAGAAGAACATTAGTGAGTACCAAAGCCTCAGACCAACCCACCTATGACCACAACTTTGGGAAAAAAAACCCACACAACATTTTGTTTGGGCTAATCACTGAGCTGATCATTGCTCCTTACTCTCAGATTAAACCCAGCTTCACACAGCCACCCCTGCATCACCACCTAGCACCTATTTTCATAGCTGGACTGGATTTGTGGAAGACAAAGGGAGATCACTAAAGGATAGCTGACATTTAGCTGCTGAGCAATTGAAATGTAACTTAGCTCTCTTCAATGAGAAAAGTGAGTGGTTTTGTTAAAATACTTTGTCTAGTTATTTTTTCACTTATATCTACTCTCATTCATCTCTTCTTATTGGCAAGAAGGGAGGGGTTAAAGCTAAAAGGGGAGGTAACTCATTTTGGAGTGTCCATGCCTTCAATTGTCTTAAACCAAGACACTCTATCCTCACCACCTTCCCAGTAAAACCAGAGTACAGGTGAGCAGCCAGGTAGGATGGGGCTTCCCAGCAAGTTTTCCTGCCTGGGGCCTTGATCCTGCTGCAGCCAACAAGAGCTCTCCCAGGGGAATTTTGCATATGCCAGGAGTTTACTCCTACAGAATAAAATCCCCACTTACTTAGGAAGACAATAGAGCCATGTCTTAACTCCTCCAGGCACAACCAGAGCACATCAAAACAGGGGCTCTTTGGAGATCTGGGTGGCAAAGCACTTCTCATAGCCCAGCCACAAGCTGGAACCAGGAACAGAAAACACTGAGAAGGACATTGTCCAAGTGATGCTGTCAGAGCTCAGGAATTATTCCAGTTTCTCCTTTTTGGAGACTAAACTGAGGCATCCCTTTCTTTGCTCCCATGCCCCATATCAGATGCTAATCAGCAACATGACATTTACACCTCATCTCCAGGGAGATGTCTACTTACAATGTAACCAGGGCAAAGCTTCTATCCACCAGACAGTTTTTCTCCTGATAAATCAAAGAATATACGCTGAAGTACAGACATTATGAAATTATCAGGTAAATCTTCAGTGAGCAATTTTGCTAAATTAAACTCCTATTGCTTGGTAGAAAAGCTATTTCAGGAAATATATGCCCTGCAAAAGGAAATTTTGGTGTGCTCAGGTGAAAGCAACATACTCGTCACCACCTTTTCACCAGAAAACTCAGCAGGTCTTAGTTGGGAAATACAAGTGATGTAGAAAATAAGCAGCTGCAAACTGAAGATATTTAAGAATATCAGAAATCAATTTCCTGGAGCAATAAAAGCAATGTCTAAAAAAACCCCAAAACAACAAAACATCTCACACAACACAGAACACTCAATCCCAAGTCAGCCCAAAATAAAACAAAATCCCCAACATCACATTTTCCCCCCTGCATTTACCAAAGGCTTTTTCCCAGCAACTGGGTTCTGTCCAAATACAGGCAAAACACTAAGTAGTTTTTGCTTCATGCTCTTTCCTGAAGTGAACATGGAAAAGTACATTCCCTCTCCAGACATATTTAAGTCTGACAGAAGAAGTGTTTCCTGGAAGTGTGACATCAAAAGCAGAAGGTTTTCCTCATAACTTACACCTGGATGAAGGTCCCACATTCACCCAGAACAAGAACATTTTGCATTCGAGCACAGTGTGAGTATCTGGCTGGCAAGGAGGAGCTGGGGGTCCTCTTGTGACAGCTTCTCCTGTGAGTGCAGCCCCCACCTCTCCAGCAAACTTGGGAGGTTTCATGAACAACGTCCAATCACCACAATCCTGTGGCATGCTCTTGCATCCCGATTTAGATTAAAATAATTTCTCCTGCAGATCATCTGAATCATTTCTACACCAAGAGTGTTTTCCATTAGCATCTCCTGATCGGATGTTCTAGCAGGGTGAAAGGGCAGGCCAAGGGTGAAACAAGAGACTAAAACTGATCCCGTCAGAGCTGCAGCAGAGCAAGGACAACATTTATCAGAAACACACACAGGCTGTGCTTGCAGTCCCTAAAGGATCTATAGACAAATGCACCCACAGCCCGTGTGCCCTTTGTGATCTGCCTGGGGCAAGGGTGAGACGCCTGCAGACACCAGAGCATGAGGCTCTGTTTTTCAGAGCTGTCACTCTGGCTTGCTCTGGAGTCCCTCGTGTCCCCAGCTCTCCTAACTGCAACCCAGCAGAGCTCTCCCAGAAGGAACTCAGAGCACAGGATGTGGAAAGCCAAGACCTTGATCACGCAAGGTACCTCCTGATCACCAAGGTGACAGAAGTGACTTTATGGGTGGTAGAGGGAAAAAAAAAAATATATGGCATAACAAGAACATATCCCCCCACTTTCCTAACACAAAAACATAATTTTTTAAAAAAATCAATAGATTTGTTCCCTCAGACAGGGATCAAGAACATAAAAGCAGGAGGTAGATAAAGACATGAACAAAAGATTCAAAAAAAAAAAAAAAAAAAAAGAGGGCCAAAGGAAATTTAAAGGACTGGGAAGATTTTTTGGGGGTAAACAGAGTTGTATCCAAAACAACCTATTCTAAACTTGGAAACTGCAATGGAGTCCCAAGGCATACAGGGGCACAAAGAAGCAATACAGCAGCCATGCAAAAGGCAGGACAGTCCACGCATCAGGTCCCTGGCAAGCCTTCAGCTTTCTTTGCTAGCCTTGTTTTGAACAAGAGATGGTTTCTAGCCCAGGTAGGATTATTAAGAGCACTCATCTTCCTTTTCTGCAGAAAGCCTGGACAGTGGTGTTGTACAGGACTCCTTGCAGGTCCTGAAAGATCAACCAGTCTCCTTTTCCTCCACCACCTGAGCCACATAATCCAATTAAGCTTCATTTTATTTCACTTGTTCCTTGTCAAAAAGTTAAAAAAGAAAAGGAAGAAACCTATCAGTCTTTCATCTGCACACAGAGACAGCCTCTCAGCTCCTGAATTTGAGTTCACAGGCGGTGTCTCCCCTCTCCATCTGGACTTGGTACCAGCAGCTTTTGGACAGCTCGAGCAGCAACACTCAACAATGTAATTTTCCACTACAAGATTAATATGAGTTCTTAACTCTACAGGTTTGCTGCAAAAGCTGCTTTATGTGCAGCTCAATGACACAAACATAAAGGCATTGCTCCTTTCCCCCTCACCCCAACTTGTTTCATAAAACAACTAAAATATCACGTACAAAAACTTCATGGTAAACTGCGTTCTTAGAGAATTTTAGTTTTAACCAGTTCCTGAAAACTTTTGCTCTTGGAAAGATCTGGAAAATAAAAAGAAAATTAGCTCTACTAGATTCCTTTGCCATCTCTTACAAGAAGTTCCTTAAAATCTTGAACCTTTGCTCTTTCTGAAGAAATATTCTATTCTTCCTTTCAAAAACTAAACTGCAGTATAGCACTACCCCAGCAGAAAGGAAGCTGGGGTGCACAAGAAGATGGGAGGGGACATAGCTGGAACAGCTGACCCCAACTGACCAAAGGGATATTCCAGACCATATGGCATCATGGATCAGCATACACAGCTGGGGAAAGAAGTAGGAAAGGACAGATATACAAAGTGATGCTGCTTGTTTTCCTAAATAATCACTGGATTGCTTAGGAAGACAACTACTAGTCTTAAAATGTGATTATTCCAAGCAGCTGTGTGGTGCTGAGTTGACAGCTGGGGCCAAAACACAAGTATCTCTTATTCAAAATAATGAAGGTACTCTATTGCATATAGCCATGCAGAACATGGTTTTATAAGGATAAAGGACTCAGCAATTTTTCAGGCATCCAGCAGTGGAATTAATTGTTACTGACACATGCCATGTCTGCGAAAGACATAATTTGCTTTTTGATGTTTCAGAAGACAATCTGATTTTCCAGCTATTGAGATGAGGTAGGAAAGTCTGGGTACCTTATTTGTTCTTTGACAGCTTCTATAATTAAAGTACAAATCCATCTGCATGTAAACCCAAGCATTAAGAGCTGTTGGATCTGTTGTGTGGAATTATCAGTCAATTAATACAAGGTATACTATTATTCTATGCCATCAAAGGTACAGAAGATGCAAGAGGCAAGTTTATATCTGATCCTACTGCTGTCATCACTGTAGCATCCAAAATGTTCATCACTTAAAATAAGCATTTTAAATCAGGGACTGTTTTAGTCTTGCCACAGATACATGAACAGCAAAGAGGCTACAGGAGATCCCAAGGAGTCACCCAATCCCTTCTCCTCATCCTAGAAAAGTCACACTACCTTACACAGCTGTCTGCTTAATTCCTGCCACAAACACTTGGCAAACTGTGACAGCCCACACTTCACAAACTCTCTCTGCTGACCCAGAGCTGAGCTGAATGGGCTAAAGTTTGCCAGGTTCATGCAACAAATCAGACTAACTGCATGCTCACTGAACAGTGATTTTTCACAGAAAAAAAAGGCTACCAGAATACATAGAAAGTTGAATAATTTGCCCACAAAGCAGAAACAGAAATGCCTAGCCAAATCTCAAACTCTGGCTAAAGCTACTAAATGTTCCTATTTGCATCAATGGAAAAGTGAGAGAGAGAGAGATGAATAAAAAACTAAGCAAACCTTCTTAAATATTTACCATAAAAACTAGGATGAAGCAAGGTATTCAAGCCTCCATTAGCAGAGACCCAGCCCCAGAAAAGCTACAGCACTCCATAGTCTGACTGTACCCAGAAGCAAAGATTTGGGGTGTTATGCTATTTCTCTTTAAATTAAAAGACAAATTAACAGGAATAATGGGCTTAATAAGGTGGGGGAAAGGTAACAAATTTAAAGCCTATGGGGTTTCATTAAAAAATAACGAAAAAGACAAAAGAAAAGCAAGCTGAGCTTTTTGAGAATCTTTTTAAACATGCAAGCTCTACCTTCAGGTTTCTCAGAATATTGTGACAGCTTATTTTTTAAACAGACACACTACCATCAGTGATGGAAAGTGAAGGTGTCCCAACAGAGGAAAAAATTCAAAACCCAGAAATTACAAGATGTCAATACACCCATAAAACTTTGAATTTCCTGCCAAATGCTAACAAACAGTTCTAAAAACAAAAAACACTGCTGGCTACTGAAATTTATTCTTCTTTGCTACTGCTACAGATTTTTTTTTTTTTTTTCTGATTAGGATTTTGTATGTTTAAAGCACAGCAGAAAGCTATCATAGGCACTAATTTATTTCTCTGTTTATAGCAGTATCACAGACAGACCATGAAAGCTTCATACACAGCTCCAGAGAAGTGCTGCATGTCAGCAAATAGAACCACAATACTTGGTCTGTATGTTAACCAGCACTTTTAGCACCTCACCCCTTATATTCCATTAAAAACGCCCCATCTAACATCAATCAAATGACTACTGATGCTGCTTTCAGTTAGGCCCTCTGGACTTCTATCATCTTTAAAAATCCCCCCACATCACTTGCAGTCAGAGAAGCTATCTCAGTTCATTTGACAAGCTCTCCATGAGTAAACTGTGCAGTTTATCCCACCTTCCACTCACTCCCACACCTATGCAGCCGGAAGCTAGCACTGGTTAGGTGGGGCCACAAAAACAACCCTGTACCTGCATTGTAACAGTTACATGGAAATACACATTAAATTAGCTTTTCAAATAGGTGAGTTTGTGGAGATGGTTTAGTAGCTGTGGTAGAAACACCTAAGAAGGTTCCAAAGAAGGAGCCCCCAGGACCTTTTTATTTTGGCCACGGCATCAGCTTACAGAGATTGTACAACTGCTGCCTTGGACACATTCCTTTCCCTCCCTTTATTGCAAACTATCTATTCCCACAAAGCCTACAAAGCATCTCCTTTTGGCTGGGGTAAGAGCTTCAGTGTTGTTCCACCTACCTGAATGCAGGTGAGGTTTGAACCTTCAAGCTCCTAAATTCCTCCACAGTCCCCCACTTCACTACCTCATTCCCCTCTTACAGCCCAGACTCTGACAGACTGCTTCTGTGCCTCCTTCCGATTAATATCAAGTGATTAAGCATTAACTTAAAACAGTAAACAGCAAGAAGGAAGCCATCTAGCCAGTCAAAATTTAGCTCTGTCCCTCCAAGAGTTTTAACTGCAAAGTAAACTCAATTAATTGAGTTTTTCAGGAGGGGCCATCAAGCTCCAGCTATTGAGACCCTCATAAACACATTTCAGCTTGGAGAAGAAGGAAAGATCATGGGTAGGACCTGAAATAATCGAGATCCTTATGCATCACATGGGGGAAATGTGCATCAGCACTCAGGGTAAGAGGAAAGCACTACTGATCAGGTCGATAGCACTGAAATGCCAGCAAAGGTTATGCCAGGACTCAAAGCGCTGCAGGAAAAAACAAAAACAAGCCCATGAAGGGAGGGAAAGGCAAGTCAGTGTACAGCATTAATGAGCAGAAATAACAGAGCAGCTTGCAGGTAATGTATGGGTCTTTGTCCATGGAACACATTTGCAAAAAGCAGAACAAATTAAGCAAGGGAGAGAGAGGCTCTCACAAGCATTTAACAGAACAGGGACATGGATCATCTGACTTTCCCCCCATCACCACCCCATCCCTTCCCAATGCCATGGCTTAGGCTCTCCTCTTCACAACCACTGTCTAAGCTGACTACCCTAAATGCAGCAATAACACAGCTTGTCTGATTAAATCACTATGCATTGGCACATCCTTTGAAGAAAGGAGCTTGGAACATCAGTCTTGATAACTTAACATTCCAATTGCATGAAATCTACATGTTTCACAGGAGACAAGAATGGGCTGAACATTTGGCAACACAGCACCAATTTATATAAAATGTATGCTGACAGCATGGCCTAATCAGCAACTATGTTATTTCTCAGTGTTTGGGTACACTGGTTATTAGCATTAGTGTGAACTGCGTGTGGCAAGATTAACCTGAAAGCTACATTTTAAAAAGGAAGGGGCAGATGCTGCTGTCATTTTAAGTATGTAGCAAACAACGAATAATTAAACGCTCAGCAATTGAACAATTGACTTTTGGGACAGAAGAGTAGGCTTGGGGATTAGGGTTTTAAGGTTGTTGACTTTTCCTGAATGCATCTTCTGCAACACCCTCTTAGTTTGTGCCCAAACCTTTCTGGTACGAGCCCTTGTTTAAATTCTAAGAACACACTTTCTCTAGAGTTCACCAGCAATGCTGCTGACACTAATCAAATCTGAAGTCACCCACATTAGATTTTAGTCAAGCTTGGCATTGAGATACAACTGTGGTGGCAAGTACACTCCCTCCAGAGTGTTTACCGAATTCTTAAGTTTTTTACTCATTTCACAGCTGACAGCTGGTTTATATTAAAGGCACAGAACTCTCACTACTCTGTGAGCCGGGGAACACATTAGCTGTCTGCTAATGAAAGAGGAAAAAGCAGAACATTAACGCCAAAAGACTGAAACAGCACTGGAAGTGCAAACAGAAGCTTAAGACCAGCTGAGTCTGGTTTTTCTTGAAGCAGGAAATTCTCATTTCTCCCAACCACACTCACCTTCATGGGGAGGAGTATGAAGGTGCACAAACAGAGGTTCAAGAGCAGAACTAGTTCAGACACACGATGCGCCACCACAGCTCCTAACCTGCATTTAAAGCCACTTGCCTGCTGAATGCATACCATAATTGAGGCAGCACACAGTACAGCCAAGCCAATTCCCCCACCACCAATTACCACTTCTTAACGTGCCGTAAACCCAACAGACCCGCATGCATGTGTTAACCTTGCAGCAAGAACAAGAATCCAAATTCACTCTTTGTTCTTGTGGATACATGTGAGGGAACAGATCTGTATTTCTAAGCAGCACAACTCTGTAAGCATGAAATCATCTTTTCACATAGCAGTTCTTGTGAGGCAGCCACACAGCCTGAGAATTACCACTAGTAGCAGGCTCTGTGGCTCTGGCTTTCGTCTAAATCACCTGAGCAAAAGACATTTTTCCTTCCAAATACATGAAAATGGTCATCTTATACTTTCAGTGAAAAAGCTCTACTTTTGCTGGCAGAGATCAGAAGCCATTCCTTCTCAGAAGCCTGAAGAAAAAGAATGGTTTTGTGTTAGCAGTGATACTGCCACCTTTCAGATTCAGAACACATCGTTAGCAATACATTTTGATTACAATAGACCAACTGTTCCCCGTTGGAAGCATACAAGCAAACAAGAACATTAAATAATGCCAAAACATTACATATGCTGACTGTCAGCCCAGCACAGTTACATTCAGCTGGCAGTCACTGTGTCCTCTGTAATTGTGACCCGTTTAAAAAGGGAGGCTTAACAAACATGCATGGCCATAAAACAACAGCCATAGTTAAAGAACAGATGTATGAGCAGATACAGAACTGCTGTTGACCCTGACATACTTTGAACAGGGGGTCATTTTGCATACAGCCAGGCAGATTAATCTGTTTCTGTGTTCACCTGTGCTTTATTCGGGGATTCCAGCTCTAGCTATTGCCTTGTGAAGGAAAGAACTCCAAAATGACAAAGGCTTAAAAAAATTAAGGACAATTAAAACCAAAGCCATTGCTAACACTACAAAACCTTGAAGAGCCAACCCAGAAAACACAAACTCCAAGGTGAAAAGCAGGTGTTGGAGTTTTTACTTAACTGCAGGAAAATGAAACAGATCCATAGAATATTCTGAGTTGGAAGGGACCCACAAGGACCATTGAGTCCAACTCCTGAGCAAATGGCCCATACAGGCACTGAACCCACAACCTTATTGTCATTAGCAACATGCTCTGACCAACTGTGCTAAGCAGCACTTGTACATCAGCCTGCCAAAGTTTAAAACAAAATGCGGTCCCTTCTCTGGTAGTGAAAGGGGAAAATAACACTTTATAAGAGACAGCACAAGGCTATCAGAAACTGAAAGCAAAGGTCAGTCACTGCATTTCTGCTGGATTTGCAAGAACAAGAGAATGGGCTATTTCCAATGACTGTGTGCAATTCACAGTTTTCACATTCAGCAGTATAAAACTTGTATTGTCAGCTTTACTCCTGCTTCCTGAAGCTGCTCTGAAACTAATCAAAACTTTACAAAAAGTGAAACAGGACTGCTTTAAGGGAGAAAAGAGTGCCAGACTTCCCTTCCTGAGCATTGTAAGAAATCTTAACATCTATTCAGTTCTTAAACACCTTGAACACACTTTGCTCCACAAGCAAGGATGCTGCAGCCTGGAAGCCCTGACTCCAAATTTCCAGTTTACATCATCCTCATTAGGGTAGGCTCCTCTGTCTCAGAATAGTCACCCCAGGGGAAGCTTTACTGCCAGGGGAAGGGAAACCAGGCTCTGGATAGGCTAAATGCATTTTCTGTTCTCTGCTCTGAGCTTGCACAATGCCACTGAAGAGTACCCTTCCAAAAGGGTTTCTTCAGTTATTCACGTATTCTTCAGTTTATTCATTTCTTCAGCTATGCCACATGAAATCCTTTATTCTGCACAATTTAAGTAAAAAGGGAGATGAGGCTTCACATGACCTTTTGGCCCTTATTACTCAACACTAATCTCTTTTTCAAGAGGAATTAGCAACCATTTTAAGTGGGTACAAATTGGACAGATAGTTTTGAACAAGGGCAGCCATGGGACTTATCTCAAATGTTTTCAAGTGTTTGTGTTTTAGAAGTTAATCTTCTAGTCTAACAGTCTTTTCTATTGCTCTATTTCTCAGTAAGAGTTACAATCTTGACATAAATCTGGGTTAAATAAACACTTTGATTTGGAAAGTAAATAGTTATAGTTCCTGTTAGCTCAGTGAATGATCAAGGCACTTGGATAGAGTCTAAAATTAGGAAATTCTGCTTTAAAGTTTGAATTGCCTTCAATAAGAAAGAGGCAGATTTCTGAAGCCAAGTGTTGCACTAGTTTCACCAGCTGCTTAGAGAGAGAGAAAGAGAAGGGAAGAGATGTGTGCCAGCAAGGCAAAAGTCCACAGCCTAGAGCTGCCTGGATAAGGGATATTCAGGGACACATGACAGCTTACAGAGGTGACTTACCTGGAACAGCTTCACACTCTGTCACCATTCCTATCCCTGTTACAACCCCTACCCTCTCTCACACACCATCCTGCCTGCTTTACTTGTGTCCTGGTGACCTTTTCACTATTTGGCCATCTGCTTTGAACTGCTGACTTCCCTATCCATCAACCTTTATCAATCCTCTCCTCCTCCCATGTTTATCAATAGTAACTGATAACCAACTCATCCTTGGGATGATTGATATACAAAATTACACACCTCTGAACCCAAGCATCAATCCCACTCTAATTTCCCACTTGTTTCTCTCTCCATTGAGCCAATTTTCAATAGAGATATCATGCTTTCCATTAGCAGTGCAAGCAATGTCAATAAAACTACAGTACAAAGTGAAGTGCTTTGGAGAAACAATTTTACTGCTGATACTTTGATCAACCAGGCTGTAATCTTGACAAACCTGTCACATTTTACAGTGTCCTTCCACAGGACAAATCTACTTTCATTAGTATATATATTTAGCTGTTAAATCTTCTTCCACTGAATTTCAAATTAACTCTTGCAATTTAAATTGCACAGACTCCACCTTAGGCTAATGGCTTTAAAGTCTCCTAGGTCTCCTGTTACCGTTTTAATACAGCTGAAGCACTTTCTTTTAATCTTCTTGTGGTACTGATTCAGTCACGGCCACATTAACATAGTGCTCTCACATTACACCCTTAGTAAACTTCCCTTGCTTGCAGTCACTCGCTCCCAATGTCAGAAGCTGGCCACTGCTGGAGCTCCAACAACAGGACACAGCACAGCTACCCACTGAGCTTACAAAACCCCAGGTTTTAGAGGAAAATTGCTGTAGAAGCCTGTTCACTAATTTCACATCCTGACATGATTACCAAAATAATCTGACCTGCCCTTCAGGCCTAGGAGGTTAAAGTAACTTGGCTGCAGCCTCCTAAGCAGGCACCACTGCTCCTTTCAAAGAAGCCCAATCTCAGCAGGCAGTGCTCTTCAAATACAGCAGAAGTCCTGCCAGGGTACACCAGGACTCTTGAACATACAGCAAAAAGGGCATTCTGGAGAGGAAATGATGTCACCATCATTAGTTTTAATAAAAACACCACAATGTTGTTTCACCAAAAAGAAATGCATCTACATTGCATCCTGGAGAAAACTACAGATTCACTGCAGTGACCTGTGACTGCATCTGCAGAGAACTTGACTTTTGGCTCAGCAACCACATGCGAGAAAGGACAGAAGAGAACGTGACAATGCTGTGAAGACCCTGATCTCCACAGGCACCTTCACTCCAGAGATGACTAGGAAGCCTTGTTGGTCCCAGGAGTTACCAAACCCAAGGGAAGTTTAGGTATACTCAAACAAGCAGAGGCAATTCATACAGCTCCCAGGTAAAAAGTATTGTAAAGCAGTAGCAATTAGCAATGCCATGGTAATTATTAATTCAAACATAAGCCATCAAAGCAGAGCAACTGAACCCAGGGGCAAGTATGATGTCAGAAATATGGCACTGCAAGGAAATCAGGAGTTCAAGGAGACCAACACAAAACCAGAGGGCAAACTCTCTTCAGCCTGAAATGCCTGCTTGAGCAGAGGTCTCCATGAGAAATATGGGGACTTGAGGAAACTGCTCAGAGACTGAAAGACACAACAGAGCAGATGCAGCAGAAAAAATGCTGTGCTCTATTACAGAAAATCCAGAGAGTCTCATGGGTACACTGGATCCAAAGAAAGAAATTTTAGGTCATACAGACAAACCTGCAGGAGGATGCTATGAGTCTCAAGGGACGCTTAAGAGAGAAAACCACACCTAGTTAACACCAAAAAATCTCAAAGTAAGTGATGAAAATGGTGAAGAAAAGATAGGCTATAAGAGTAACACACTGAAGCACAGAACTGCTACATGTCAACACTATGGTTTCACAAATCCTTAAATCCTAAAAAAACAAAAATTACAAAATTAAAACCATCCACAATAACAAAACTAATAATTCCCCACATTGCAGGGGAATATTGCTATTTTTGCTGAATGACTAATGTGACATTGAGAAAGAGTGGGGAGAAGATGAGTACAAGGAAAGAGAATTATAATGGCTGGAAAAGATGAGCAAACTGGGAAGAAGCTGCAGAGAACGAATACCTAATGCCCCATATTGGTAACCTGGGAGCAATTCAGAGGCATTCCCCAGCCATAAGCTGCCAGAATGGCTGACAATGCACAAGACAAAACAGGAGACAGAGCTACTGTGATACCATTCAATTAGTTAAATTGTTAATTAGTCAAATAGTTAAAAAAAAAAGGCAGACATACATGTGGAAGGAGTTACACAACCATATTTTTGACATATCTGAGCAAAATATTACTGTGCATGCTCTTCAAGAGAACTGCAACAAAAAAACCCAAACAAAAAACCCAACACAACCAACAACAAAAAAGAGTCCCACACACTAAAAAAAGTCCTCACAAAGGAAACTGTTTTTTCATATTTTACCCATTGGAAGGATTGTGATTCAACCTGTATTTACTATGAAAGAAAGAACAGGCAAGCAACTGGAAACCGTTTCACAGCTCCTTTGTGAACTCTGCTCAAGAACAACTGAAATAGAGGCAGTTACCCAGTAGGAAGGTGGAATTGGTGAAAAAGCAGCATGATTGATGAAATATCTCTATGCAGGCAGCCTCTTTCCTCTTTTGAAAGCCCTGACAAGTAATTGGTTTAACCTGAAGACAGCAATTAAGAGAGACAATAGCATAAGACTCACTTGAGGAAAAAAAAAAAAACCCTTAAATATATTGATGAAGACTTGTAGGAGAACAATTCAAGTATTTGTCATCTCTGCTACAATGGAACAGACTTGAATAATCATAAAAGACTCTGCAAATACTTCTAAAAAAGTAACATGAGAAGAAAGGGGGCTAGGTCTACAAATATAAGGATGGGGCACTGAGAGGACAGAGGGACAGATAATAGTGTTGGCCAAGTTTTCTGTCAGAGGGATGATACCCCTGGTTAAATCCAAGGAGACATGAGAAGGCATGAAGCACTTCAGCTGCTGGGGCAAGATGGCACCAAGGATCACCACACATCGCATTTGACACGCTTGAGCACGCTCACTGTTCCAGGAAAATTCAGCTGCATCAGAGGGGAAGACACGAGCAGGCTGCTGCACCCTCTTCCCTTCAGCACCTCCCTGCGTTTTCATAAAATACCCAGGAAATGCTGTAAAAGCAACCTTCTGCCTCCCAAGAGCAAGCTGCACCACAGCAAACAAGAACAAGGCTGACTACAGTGGAACTGAAACTAGACCAAATTGTAGTGTCAGCCCAAAAATATCCAGCTTGTGGGGTGCACAGGCTGGACAGCCAGCGAGAGGGTCCCAAACTACCTCTTGCAGGGACTTGTGCCAGCAGCCGGGGGTCCCCAGCAGCAAAGGTACCAGGGACGGCTGAAGGGACAGCAGCTTCTCCAGCAAGGAAGAGCACAGAAGTATCAAGGAACAAAGCTCACACACATGGGATTTGAAGAGCTTCACTGCTCCACAGCATGGAGAGAGACAGGAGCAAGTTCTAACATTTGCAGGAAACAAGTGTTTGAAGGAGAATTGGAGAATGGCAAAATTCACACTTCACATCTATAGTCTGACTATTGATTGGGATTAAATGAGGATCAGATAACCATGAGGTCACAGAAGTGAGGGTAACATGCACGTGACCTTTTATCACCAGGATCAGGGTTCAGCAGAAATGAGATAGGAAAGTTTGCTCTGGTATCTAATGCCAGTATTAAGCTTATTTGATTTTCTCTATTCTCTGTACTCCCACATAAAGATTTTCCAGATCTATGGCTGCTCAAACACATTTCCTCAGAACATCACAGCCACGGACCACAAAAATGAGTCACAGCAAGTACCCAAAACACAACGTTACGCTAATATCCATCTAGCACTTCCAATACTGTCACCTGAAAAATGCCTCACAACAGAAATATTAGAGGAATGGCCATCCACACAAAACACACATACCAGGAAAAGCAAGCACTGCTTATTATTTCTTTATTTACTGCATTATTGCATTTAATAATTTCAGACAAAACAGCTCCTTTAAAAAAAAATCACGTACTTTTAAAGGAGCAACTTGTAAAGTGCTTAGGTAACCATTGTAGTAGATATTACTGATATCTATGGAAGAAAATTGAAATACCTATATTTGTTCATTTCTGGCCGTAAACCACTTAAGAAAAGCCACACTGACTACACTATGCACTAGCCAAAGCCACATAAATCTTATTTATCAGATATCCATTTCCATTACACTTTGAAGCACATGCACACGCTTTCTGTAACAGAGTAGTTGCCAGTCAAAATGCACAGCCACCTCTTTAGAATGAGTTTCAGCTCCTGGATGAATGAGCACATTGTGACAGCATGACTGAACAAAAACTGAGGGGCAAATGCAGCGCTGGTAAAATTCAAAAATACTGCTGCAAGAACAAACTGCTGCCGGTAGTAAGCCAGCACTGTATTCCACAAACATCACCTATGGTGCTATTTAACCTTTGCTGAGGAGCTGGATGCGAGCAGGAAAAGCTGTGCTGGAGAAGGGCACACACCAGCCCTGCTGCTGCTCCACAGCCTCCTGGTCACTGCTGCAGTTACAGACACAGCTGCCTCTGCAGCCCCCCCGCCCTGTGCTCCTGACCCATGGAATATGCCACATGATCAGCCCTTGGCTGCACAACTACGCAGCCACTCCACACTACTGGGGATTGGTTTGCCTTCCTAGCCAGTGGCTTGTATCGTTTACAAATAAGAGATGGAAACCCACACATGTGCTGCTTCCCCAAGCCTGCAGAGGCTGAAGAACAGCAGCATGAAATGCAGACAGCCCAACCTCCCCTTTAACACGGCATTCATGTGTTGATTTTAACTGTTTCATGAAGGAGAAAGATAAGAATAGTCTGCTGTGGTAAAAATCCCCAATTTCAGATATTATGCCACCTCCACCATCCCAGAAACCTTGCAGCTGAATTTTCACCTTACAGCTTCAGCAAGCTGGGGAATAAAACTGATGTAACCCATTGAAAACAACAATCAAACACTATTTTTATTTCCAGCGGTATAAGGAATGCTGCAATAACAGCATGACCTTGCATATTAAAATATGATTATCTAGATGGTGTAACAGCAACTTGTTGGCCACGTAACTGACCACAGCCAGGGTAACTACCCTGGGGAGGTCACTGCATGCGTACCTTCATGTTCCTCCTTAAACACTCCCTGCTGTCCACCAAAGGTGGGATATGGAGCTAGAAGGCTGTCTGACCCAACTCAGGGTGATTGTTCTGGACAAGAAGCTTATCTCTGGGCATCATACCTTCTTCTGCCTGGACATCCCCTTCCTGCACGCTCAGATTCACAGTTCAGCAGTGCGTTTGTTATCCCGTAAAAAACACTCCTGGAAGGTATTGGCAGACAGAGACACTTTGCCTGCAAAGCACTGTCTGAAGGCTCACAAGGAGAGGAAGTCAGAGAAGGTTCACTGAAAGTCAGTAAGAAAGGTAGACAACAGAGGACAGCATGAAAGAAAACAAAAATCACAGAAATAAAGATATTTCAAAATGGGGAAAAGGAAAAATCAGCTTCAAACAAGATTCTCCTACAATGTCACAAGTTGGAGAAACACTGCTGTGTGAAACATAGTACCTGACCCAAAAAGGACAGGGGGGCAGAAAGCCAGGGGGAAGGGCCAGAATCCATGCAGGACTTCAAGAATTTCTGAAACAGTCTTCAAAAGCAGAATGTGGAGAAAAACAAGGAAAGCCTGACTGCTGATAATTTTTAAATGTGTAAATGGAGAAATAAATGCAACAATATTTTTTGCAGACAGGATGTGCTTTCCCTATTTTTAGCTTGGCCCTCCCAATACAGCTGTGCTGTGTCTGGGATCCACAAAGCACCTGCCTGCCAGACCAAGCCAAGAGCCTGCACTCAGTGCTCTTAGGGCTTACTCAATGCTCACCACCAACAGCATTTCCATTTGAGTAAAAGGTGCTTGAGTGCCATTCATAATGGTGAAGAAACCAGCAAGCCATCATTCGAGTGGCACTGGTCTAGAAGACATCCACTTGGACAAAGAGAATAGATGTGCCAAATTTTAAAATGTTATAAAAGCAGGGCACTGTCGCAGTTTGATCCACTGCACAGTCATGGAAACTGAGAGATCAACTCAGCGCCATTTTCAATTACCAAAAGCTTGTCATAACATGTACAGAGCAGTGACAGCATCCCAAAGGTTTACCTCCAGGGCACAAAATTAAATAGCTATTACCCAATATGAGAAATCACATTTTAAAGCCTCTGTCTTTGAACATGGCAAGTATCCACAGCTCTTTTCAGATGCTAATTTTGTCTATGAGAACAGGAAAAAATCTCAGAAAATTTAGCAGAGAAACATCCACAATAGCTGATAAGCACCTTTTTTTTTTTTTTTAATTTGGCTGATGTATTGCTGAAGCACAGCAATTTGGTTTCAGCTGCCCAAATCACACAACTATTTTGCTCATTACACATTCTTTACACTTTGAAAACACAAAGAATACCACCATACTGGTTTAGGTGAAACTAAAAGGTTGTATCTTGACTCGCAGTCGCAGAGGGCCAGGGAGGCAAGTCTTCATCGTGTACTGCAGCCTCCCAAAACCTTGTACGATGACGGGTCCAGGTGATAAGCACCTTCTATTGCTACAGTCTTTTTAGAAAGGTACACAAACATTTCCCCACTATAAATATGCACAAAACGTTTAAAACGTTAACAAAGGTGGCAAAATGCCACGGCTAAACTCCTTCCAACAGTCACGCATGTCAGCTTCTCCTACTGACCCCTAAATCTGATTCATTTATGGGAAAGAGATGACTTTGACAGCCACCAGCTTCTTCCAAAAACGCAGACATCCTACCTGCAGGGCCCTGCTGCTCCACATACGCTCTCTGATGGAAGGATTCCGTGCTAGCCATTTTTGTTCGGGAGAACGCCTGCCTGCTCCAAAGGGGGCTGGAGGCAGCAGCGCCCAGGTACGAACACCAAGCCCCTCCCATCCTTAGCTGGCCAGGGCTGGGTCCGCCGGTCCCGCTACCGCCCCGCTCTCCGACCAGTTCTTTGCCCCGAGAACGGAAGGCACCGCGGGGCCGGCACCTGCCCTCCTGGCACACAGGGAAAGCCAGGGAAGCAGGGCTGAGCTGGGGAACATCCCGGGCCCGCGTACCTGTCCGTCCCGCGGGTTCCTCGGCCGGGCGGCGGCGGCCCTTCCCCTCTGCTCGCAAGACCCAGCCCCGCTGCCGACCCGCTCCCCGGCAGGCTCCCGGTGCCCCCGAGACAGTAACACAGGGATAACAAAGCCCGGCGGAGCGACCGCGGCGCTCACCTGCCCAGCGGACGCTTCATGCCGTCGGCGGCGGCGGAGGCAGGCAGGCGCAGGCTTCGCCTCAGGCTGCAGCCCTTGTCGAGGGGCCCGGGCGCGGCGGCAGCGGCGGCGCGCTCATGCTCCACCGTGACCGACTCGTTGCGTTTCCTCATGCCGGGGCGGGGGCGGCAGCGGCGGCGGCGGAGACGGCGGCAGCGGAGCGGGGCCGCGCTCACTCGCCGCGCGCCCTGCCCGGCACTGCCCGGCCCCGCCCCGCGCCCCGCCCCGCCGGCGCGCCCGCCAATCCCCGCCCCCGGCCGCGCCCCTCGCCCCGCCCCTAGACCGCCCCCACCAATCCCCGCCTCCGACGCCAGCCCGCCCGCCAGCGCCTCGGAGCGGCCGCGGCGCCATCTCTACTGCGGGCAAGAGCCCGGCCGCCATTTCGCTGTGGGCCGGGGCGGGGCCCCGCGCCACCGAGGGCGGGAGCTCTGCGTGCCCGTGAAGGAAACCCCCAGCTGGCCTGCAGGGGTCTGGAAGGGCCGTGAGACCGGCGGCGAGCGTCAGTACGCACCTGGGCACGGCGATACGGCACGGCTGGTTCGGGGATGTGGGGAGAGTCAGAGCGAACCTACTGATAGAATTGGCGGTGGGAACAGCGGCAGGCAGGAAGCTCTTTGATGGCGCACAAGTGTTATGATACCACATTGGAAAGTAGGTCCTCATTTGACTTATGCCTAAGGAGGCGCCGTACAGGCAGGGCAAGGAAGTTACAGAGCTTCCCTGGCTCTGCGTGGGTGTTGCAAAGTGTGGAATATGTCAAAATTTTCCTAAGAAAGGAAGTTCTTAGATGTTTGATCTTTGTATACTTTTAAACCTAGTCAGCAAGAAAGGCAATTTTCCACGTGTTAGAAAAACAAATTAACTCCCTTGTTAAAGTTTAGGTCTTGAGGTGCTTCAGTGATCTCAGACCTAGGGAGAGGTTAACAAAAATTTGGAAAAAGCATACCCGTTGATAGTGGACACAATTTATGGGCCACAAAGAGACCTGGTAGAACTCCCAAAGGAAGTAAGGAAGAAATTAATAAAGCCAACTTAGCAATTATCCTGTAATCAACAGCAACTGGGTAAAATGTAATTCTGTCAGGGAATTACATCTGTGGCCACCATGAGGCCAAAAAAGACATAGATCCATAAGAATAGAAAGAGTGGGTGTGCAAGCTAGTTAGCATGAGAAGCATTTCTTCTGAATTGTTGCCAAGTGATCCTATACCCCAGATTCCAGAGAAATACATAAATTAAATAATCCCGGGAGGTACTGAACCAAGAAGGAGGAAGCAATTGTTATAATGCCAGCCTGTACTATCTAGCAGTTACAGATAAATAACAGAAAGTAATGTATAATGAACTGATACATGTTTTATCTTGTTTCTACAAGCTTCTAACAGTTGAGATTTTCAGAAATTTTCTCTTGATAAGATCATAATTGCGAAAACTTTCAGCCAGGCTTTCAGAAAGACTGGTTGTACTTTTGCATGCTTTGAGCAGCAAGGGGTATGTTCTTGTCCATTTGATTTGTTCTATTTTCTAGGTCTCATTGGGAAGACTGAGTTCTGCAATTGAGCATTGTCTGGAGCTTTGTCTGGTGACAACAACATGAGTGGTGGTCACTCCAAAAGCAAAGGCTGTATGGCGCTTGGGAGTGGCAGTGTAGTGCTGTGAGGAGGGAATTGCAAGCTGCTCCACAGGCTTTGAAACAGGGGGAATAGACTCAGCTGTCATAAATCCTCTGAAATGCCTCAGAGTGAAGTTTACTACTGAGGACAACTAAGGAAAATTACTTGCAAGTCAGTCTTTGTGGGCGAGTCTTAATGCCAGTTGGCTTTTTCTCTGTGCTAGAAAGAAACAAGTACTTTCCTGTGGAGCCCTTAAGCTAACTTCAGCATTTCTAAATGCTTCCCTTCCTTAACTACACAGGTGTATAAACAGGTGCTTGCTTGGTCTCTTCCATCATAGAAGGTATTTAAGATTAAGGAATCACCACTTTTTTTTTTTTTCGTGTAATGTCCTCTGTGCTGCTGGTGCACAGAATATTGAATTGTAGAACCATAGAATCATTAGGGTTGGAAAAGACCCTCAGGATCATTGAGTCCAACCATTAGCTCAGCATCGCCGTGCTCACCACTAAACCATGTCCCCATATGCCATGTTTAGACATTCTTTGAATACTTCCAGGATAGTGACTCCACCCTGGGAGTCTGACCCTTTCAGTGATGAATTTTTCCTACTCTAAACCTCCCCTGGGAAAATGGCACTTGAGGCTCTTACCTCTTGTCCTATAATTTGTGACCTGGGAGAAGAGGCCAACCCCCACCTCACTACAATCTCCTTTCAGGAATATGTAGAGAGCAGCAAGATCTCCTCTGAGCCCCCTTTTCTCCAGGCTGAAGAGTTTATAGGTACCCCTTGCAGCACTCCAGTTGTGTGAATCATCCCACCACTATGAAGAGGTTATTCCATTTGGGATCAGTACTTGCCCTTCTGACCTACTGAAAGAGAGTAGTGGGCCTTTCTGTGAGTTATCCTCAGAAATTACCACACACACACACCCCCAGGAAATCAATGCACAAGGTCCATTTTCAATTCCAAGTTAACCCCCATGGTGGAATTCTGCTTGACTTGAGAGACTGTTGAGGCAATTGTCCACTATAAACCTTACTTCTGCTGCTGTTAAAAGCAACCCAGGGTGAAATTCTGCCATCTGTGGTCAACAAATACTGTATCTGAACAATGCAAAACAGCTGAGGAAATGTGCTGACACAGGATTTCTTACCAGCCAGTAACTTAATGTAGTTCTACAAAACATGTACAGGAAGAACAGGAAAATCGAGTCAGAGTAAAGGTGGGAAAGAATTTGGGATTTCTTAGCTCAAGGCAAGAACAAAGATTACAATAGAGCAATAGTAGAAACTTGTTGCTATGGGCAAGGACACATTCCAAAGCGTTTCTGTATGTGTGGAGTGATCCCAAAGAGGTCTGGAGACAGACCATGGGGCAAGGATACAGCCTGCTGGACTACACCAGTGTCAACCTCCTTCCCATCCTGTATTCTTCAGAGGAAGCTGCATCTGGATTCACCAGCCTGATCTGGAGAAGAGGAAGACTGATGGAAAGCAAAGGATAGCAAATGAGTAGTGATCCTTAGTAACACTTTCAAGAGAAGGAATGAGAGCTGATTTTGGCTGTGGATGAGCTCAAACAAATCTCCTTAGAAGACAGAAATCAGAGCAGGAAATACTGAAGGGACCTGGAAAGACCAGGAGAAAGTTTTGGTTAGGAAACCACTGTGAGAAAAGTCTCTGGAGAGCACAAGGATATTCAAAGCAGCAGAGAAATCAGAAAAGGGGCAGAGCCATCTTCTTTGAAGCCAAGGTGAAGTAAATTGAGGCAGACACTGCAACGTGCTGCTAAAGGCAGCCTCTGGAAATGCAGAGAGACCTGCTAGGACAGCTTTCTCTTCCTCAGCACCGTGGGCTTCTTCATCTGCTTGCCCAACCATCTCCTAGCTGGACCATGTAGAGAAAATTATGAAGAGCTCAGATGGAAGGTGGAGCCATGCTTCCACGCTGAATGCCTCCTTCCTGAAGGCAGGAGAATCTGCATGCCCCCCCACACCAAGCTGCTCCCAGCCCCCCACCTTGTAGTCCTAGGTCAGGGGCTGACTTTGTGGCAAGACAGGACTGCCGGGTCTGGTCCAGCAGGTGCTGCAGGTTGGTGGCATAACAAGGCTTGTGGCCCCAGAGCAGGGTGCAGAAGACGACCTCAGGACTCCATGTGTTTGCCAGGAAGAGGTCACAGGGCTTCTCCTGCTGGATATCAGTACATGCAGAAGCATAGGATTGGCAGAAGCTCTGGCTCAGTGCTGCATTGGTGGGCAGTCCCTGATGTGGGTAGACCCCGAGGGACTCCCCACTGACATCCTGCAGTACCACCCTTCTGGAAAACTTGGAGATGGGGATCCTCAGGTTTTCTTCACTGTCCAGGAAGATGTTTTCCAGGTTTAAGCCTCTGCAGAGAATAGGCAGCATGTGCTGTGGGCAGGCAAGGGCAGATGGAAGGTGGGCAGACGCTGGGGCCAGGAAGGTCAGGAGGCAAGGAAGGAGCTGTGGGTAAATGAGGGGTCAGGGTGGGAAGGAGAGCTTGGATTGGTAAGCAGTAGTGTGGAGGGAGAATAGGTAAGAGTGCAGTGCAGCAGTCAGATGTGGAGACGAAAAGAGGCTTCCATGAAGTTCTTCACTACCTGGGCTGGGGAACACAATTCCCCAGGCACCTACTCGGGGATGCTCCCCGAGGGGGCCAGTCCACAAGGAGATAAAAGCTGTCTCCATGCCTTGGCTCAGTGGGATGAGCCCTTCGGGATCCGTGGACGCGTGGGCTTGGCATGGGACGGCCCTGCCCCCCGCTGGCTCCCCTTTGCCTTGCACCCCCATCCCCTTTGCCTACCGCTGCTCCCCTAGCCCTTGTCAGTCCCCCACAAAGTGCCCACCATGCCTCCATCCTCCTGAAGCTCCCAAGAGCTCCCTGCCCCTCAGAATCCCTGCCCTTTGCCTCACAGTGCCCCCAATGCCCAGGACTCCCCCAACCACTCCCTGCTCCTTTGAACCTCAAAAAACCCTGCCCCATTGACTCATCCAGTAGCACTGCTGCCCATGAAGCTCCCCGAAGGGTGCTCCCATTTCCCCTTTAGCCCCTGATGCCCTGGGGACCCTTAAATGCACTCCCTTCCCTGCAGAACTTCATGATGCTCAAGGGGCTTCTCCTGCTGCCCCCTGATAAAGCCACCTTCTCACCCTGCCTGCATCCAGCAGGGCAGGAATTTCCTGAGGTTTTCATCCAGTGCCTTCTTTTTGGAGATGACCTTGATGGCCACCTTGGGGCACAGTGTTAAGACAGAAGTTAGGCCCAAACATCAATCACTTGACACCTGGACAAAGTCAGGGGCCAAATACAAGTTCAGTGAAGCTGAGTTTCACCAATGTCCAGGACCAACGAAAGCCAATCCAGAATTCCATGTGACAGCTTATGACAAGGAATGATGATAGCTACAAACTCTTCAAGCAAGTGGCTTTTACCTGCTCATGCTGGCACAGTTTCCTGCTCACAAGTGCCCTGATGGTTGTGCTGGGGCTGTGGCCAGGGTCACTTGTGCACGACAGAGAGGAAGAACAACATAAACTAGGACCTTGCTCTGCTCCTGGGGATCCTGTGGAGTGCCAGTGACTGTCAGGTCAATGAAGATGATAACCACGCTAACAATAAGCTGATGCACTGCTCTTTCAAAACACTCTTAGGGAATTTCTTCCCCACATGCCACACCAGGTTAGCTTACCCAATGACTGAAAAGACTGTGCTCCTGCTGAAACACCTCTGATGCCACCTCTGCACCTAGTCCCCTGCTTCTCTCCCCACTCATGTGCCACATTCCATGAGATCCTTACCACTGGCCTGGCTGAAGTGAATGGGAGCTCTTGCACCTCTAGCAACAAACCAGCAGACACAGCTTAAGGACAATGAGAGGAAGGATTGACATTAGACCTTCAAGACGTCATGAGCCCTAATGAGGTGCCCCTTTGCCAGCAGGTCCTGCTTAGGTCCATGAACTCAAGGGCGGCTTGCTACCTGCTGGTTGCTTTTTGCCCACCTGGACCAACCACCAGGTGGGCTTGAAGGTGACACATAGAGGCTGTTGGACATCATCCTCCCACTGTGAGGATCCAGGACCAGCTGCCAATGAGCTAATCGGGCTGCCCCGTGTGAGCAGGGAAGTGTCCTGACCCCCTGTCCCAGGAACAGCCTTCTCCATATCAGCACCCACAAAGCTCTGGCTGTGCTGGGCCTCGCAGTGCTCAGAGGCACATTTCCATTCACCCTTGGATACACCAGCTTCACTCGCCCCCTTATTCCCACGGGCAGCCTCCCCAAAACTGTGTATCGGAGCACTAACAAGCACCCGCCCCGCAAAGCTGGGGTGCAGCTCAAGCTGTTGGGGCTCCTCCTCCTCGAGCGAGGCAAAGGAGAGCCGGGCAGACTAAGGAGCCCAGTCACTTTTCCTCCCGCTCTCCAGGAGCCAGCTGCACGCAGCGGGGACCCGAGAGCCCCGGGCAGGCGCTTGCCGTGTCCCGAGGAACCCGGCACGCCCCGGGTCCCTCCCGCTGGAAGAAGCCGCGCCCGGGCCGCTGCCCCGGAAGAGCCGCTCCCGCAGCCCCGCCCCCGAGGGCGTGCCTGGCGCCCGCGCGCCCTGCGGCCAATCAGAAAAATCGGCCGCCCTGCGTCAGCGGCACGCGGCGGCGGCGGAGGCTGTTGCTAGGCAGGCCGGCGCGCCTGGCCCAATGGGAGCGGGGCGCTGCGGCCGGGCCCGGGCGCAGGCGGCGGCGGCGGCGGCGGGCGCGGAGCGGTTGGGGGCCGACGCTCACCATGCCCTACAAGCTGAAGAAGGAGAAGGTGCGGCCCAGGGGGCGGCGGCGGCGCCGGAGAAGCTCCCGCGCGCGGCGCTGCGGCCGACGGCTCGCTCCCGCCGCCCCTCCCCGGCGCGGCCTTCCCTCGGCTCAGCCCTCGGGCGGGGGCGCGCACGGGGCTGTGGCCGGCAGGGGGCGGGGGCGCGGGTGCGCGCCCGCGGCGGGCGGGTCGGGTGGCGCAGGAGGGCGGCGGGGGCGCGCGCGGGCCTGGGGGAGGCGGGCGGGTGCGAGGGGCGGCCGGCGGTGCCTCCGTGCGAGCCCGGCCCGGCCCGCCCTGCCCTGCGCGCTCCGCCGGCCGCGGGGATGCTCCCGGTGGGGGAGGTACGGCCGCACCCACGTCCTGGCCCCGCTGCTCCCTCCGCCGCCGGGGTGAGGGCCCGGATCCGCCTCTGCCGCCGCCCAGGACGGCTGGGCCGGGGCTGTGGGTGCCCTGGCACCGCATATCTCCGATGAGGCCGCGCCCCGGGGAAGGGCTGGGTGGGCACAGGGCCCTGTCACCCGCAGGTGCCCCGCCGGGGTCAGCTAGCGATGACCGGGACGGGAGATGCCAGCATCTCTCCTGGGCTTGGGAGCTTGGCCTCGCCCTGGGCGTGAGCTGCCGCGGCAGCCGATGAGGATGCCTTTCCCAGGGAGAAAGGGCTGGGAGTGGATGTCCGGAGCAGGGTGTGCTGCAGGAGTGGTCTGTGGCAGCACACACCTGAGCTCTGCAGAGAGATGCTAAAATTCTGAACCAGGTGAAGTTTTCTCTGAATGTGTTCTCATCCTTTCAGGAGTCTCCAAAGTCTACCAAAAGCACCACAAAGCCTGGCAGCAGCAGCAGCAGCAGCAGCAGTAGCGGGAAGGATGGTGGGGCAGAGAATTCAGAAGAGGTAAGGCTTTTACCTTGGGTACAGCAGTGTGCTTGTGCAAACTCATCTTTGGGGAGG
Organism: Vidua macroura; assembly: GCF_024509145.1. Taxonomy (NCBI): domain Eukaryota; kingdom Metazoa; phylum Chordata; class Aves; order Passeriformes; family Viduidae; genus Vidua; species Vidua macroura. Next base: position 33,090,586 of record NC_071573.1, on the reverse strand, counting down.
AATTAAATCTTTCATTTTAGCTGCTTCAAGCTGTTCCACCAGATAACACATGTCACCAGGATCTTAAGAAGTCGGAGTAGAAAATTGGCCCAAAGGGAGCAGTGACTATGGATGAGACCAGATGAGTCTCATACCCTACAGACCTGCAAAAAGACTATTGGCTCAAAGCTGAGGGCGAGTGGTGCTCACAGAGGTGGGCAGGGCATAGCGAAGTTGGCTGCAGAAAGGGACACGCTATGATTATCAAGGAGGTGGAAGCCTGACAGATGGGAGCAACTTCTGTGCTCCTGTCAGAGCAAAGTGCCATCAACTCCGTTGTCACTTTGTGTCAGAGTGGGAGAGTAGTGAGAAGCAATAGGAAAAGATCTGTTCTTCTGAGGCGTTTTCTGGAGGAGTGAGATTAGGAAGTAATGGATAGGAACACTTGAAAGAATAAACTGCAAGAGATTAAGTGGTTCTCCTTTGGTATAGCAGCCTTGTTGCTGAATGCAGCATTCCTCACAAGAAGGCACAGTCTGTATTCCCAGATGTGCAGTCTCGCTCTCGGTTTGGATGTTGCCAGGGTAGATACATTAGAATGGCCTCAGCAGAATATGATAGTATGATAAGCTGTCCTTAGAATTAGCGCAAATTTGTGTTCAGTGGAACTTTTCTGGTAGTCCTGAGTTTGTCTGTCATTCAGGCAGTGGTGATGCAATTTGAGAATTTGTCTCAGAAGAACGTTATACACGTCTGAGGAAGGAGGCATGTATGTGTGGTTTAATTATTTTAAAGCTGCAATTTGGCAAACAAGCTGTGCCACTTCTACATCCATAGAAGCTTATGTGCTCTGCTCTTGTCTGGAACACATTGCACTTGTAATTTGGAGGGTTGGGCATGGGAGAGATGTAGGGCTAATCAAAACTAGGAAGAAATGTGTAGTACAGTGGCATGGTTGTAGTCAATATTATTTTAGAGTCTTCTCCAAAGCACAGATCTGCATTTTAGAGCCTCAGAAAATAAACCTACTATGAGCCACTCAGTTTTGTGCTCATGCCTAACTTGCCATGTGGCCAGCAAGGAATCAGAGTCTTACTTTCTGTGCCTTGCAGCAGGGAGCAGTTTTGTAGATTCTCCATCCTGGCCTTTGCTTCTATCCATTTTGTTCTGTGTATACAGCTGAAAACAGCTTGGTGGGAGACCTGCCTGCAGACTCCAAGGAAGTGAGAGAACTCCTGCATTGGCATTATGGGGTCAGACTTACCTTTTATTTATGTGGAACTCTTTGCTGAGTTCACAGCTCTGGAAAGGTGTAGGGAAGTCTGGGTCTTGCAATGGATAGCCAACAAAGCAGGTCACTCTAATGTGCCCATCCAAATCAGCAGTGGGCTGTGGCACTGCTCTCCTGGTTACAACTGGTGCAATAAGAAGGAAAGAATGTCACAAGTGACAAGCTTCCTTTTGTGACCTGAAATGGCATGTAATATTTGCCTGGGTGCAGGAGAAACTTAGAAGTGATGTGTCTAAAATTCCCTCCCACAAAGCATACCCAGCCACTTCCTCATACTCCAGATGAAATCCAGCCCTCCTTTAAGATGGAAAGCTGTGTCTCCTTTGATCATAGGAACAGAGAGCGGAGCAGAAAGGAGACACCTCTGCAGTGTGTACTGCCACAGGTCTCTTCTTCCTTTCTCTGTGGAGTCTGCAGTGAAGTTTGTTCCCTCTTGGTGCTTTCCTGTCTCTGGAGTACTCTGCTACAGAATGGAAGAGAGCTCTTTCCTTGATAAGAAGAAATGTATACCAGTTTGAATGCGATTTTCTTGCTCTTCAGGAAACACAGAAAGGTATTTTGACTTTCACAATGTGTGAAGAATTAGGTAATGTGTGCTGGGAGCAAAACTCCTTCCTTATGTCAGAAGCAAGAGGTGGTTTGACTTGTGAAACGCTGGGAGTGGTGTTGTCTGGTGGGGTTGATGGGCTGAGCCCAACCTGGATACCTCTGCTGCCATTGTGAGAGTTTCATGCCCTGTGAATTCCCTTGTGGAGTTATGGTTGCTTGGTTGCCTGTTCTAGGGTGAAAATTGGGTGCACTAAAGAGATCTTTCCTTTTTCTTCATATCTCAGTAGATGCTTAATGGGCTCGCAGCAGGAGAGTAGCATGTGGGCAGCCCTCTTCCAGTTTGTGCTTTTCTCTCTCACACCATGCTCTATGGAGCAGGGGAAAGAATCAACTTTAATTTATCCTGGTACCAGAAAGTTGTGATTTGTTTTGCAGGCAACTTGTCTGGCTGGTGGGATGAGTAAAGCTTGTTGCAGAGCAGCTCTGTTTTGATGGATCTGGGCAAATGCAGTGGACAAAGAGCTCCTATGGGGATCTCGGTGGAGGGAGATGAAGAGGGTAGGAGCCAGTTCAGAACGCCCTAAGCAAAGTGCTTTGTTCTCTGCAGAAAAGGAGCTCTTAGTGGAGCTGATCTGGAAGGGCAGATATGTTGAAAAGCAGGCACATACACAAGGGAAGGCAGGTGTTGGATTCTCTCTTAAGTACAGGGGTACTGCAGTGCTCTTAGTTTTACTCCAAGATGAGCATCTCTCTGATGTGAGTAGCCAGCAGAGCTTGGCCAGCCCCTGGCTTTGGGGGGGGGGGGCAGTTTACTATGGAAGAGACAAGGAGCAGTGGAGTAAAACATGAGAGCAGGGAGTGGGAAATTAAAGGTATGTTTAATTCAGTCCCTCTGGAACATGATAAGTATGTGAATGCAGAGAATTTCTGTGTATCTATTTAAAGAGAAAAAATAAATGTCAGAGAACAAGGCAGCATTGAATGAGAGGATGAGGAAGAGTTACTCCTCCTGGCCAGAAAGACTGGGAGAGGCAGCTGGGTGGGGAAAAGAGTTAATGACCTGGAAGTGGGAGCAGGCATTAGCAGCAGTAAAGATGGGAGTTGCTCTGCAGCCTCAAGGGCAGCTTGGAGCCTTGCTGATGAGATTTGCAGCTCTGTGAGAGGGTGTACCTTTTCAGTGAGCTGCTGTATTTTCATGTTTTGCACATATCTCCATGGGGCTTGTTACTGCAGTACCTGGAGTTCATTATTCAGAGAGTATTCAGGCATTACAGCGTGTTCGTGTTACTTCTGAGGCAGAGAGCCTCATTTTAATAGGGAAGCTGTGTAACAGCAGACAAAGAGAACAGGTACTGACTTGAGGGATGGGAAGGGAAGAGTCATCTGAGGAGGAGGAGCTGAGAGCAGATCTGGGCTGGGAAGCTTAGCAAGCAGGGGATGCTCAAGGGACCAGTGAGGCAGAAAGGGCTTCCCGAGTGGCGATGCACCCAGCTGCAGTAGGAGTGCCTGCAGAGGTGAGGTCATGCACGGGTAGGGGAGAGCAGGAGGAGCTAGCACAGCTCAGGATGGTGGGGGAAAGAGGATCTCTGTTCTCTGGGGTGGAGAGGAATGGCACAGAGGAAGCTCAGGGCCTGGGGCTCATTGACTTGTGCAGGCAAGTTCCTAACTAGGAGGAGAGGTGGTGGGAACCAGTGGGGAAGAAGTGCTCTGGAGGCAGGGAGCCTGTGTGCAGGAGTTCTAATTCAGTTTCATTTAGGGGTGGCCTGTCCTGTTGGCACAAGGAGCTGCTCCACTGCAGTGGGGAAAGTGGGGCTACCCCACTGTGCTTAGTGCAAACACCTTTGTGCTATTCTCTGGTCACTTCAGCATGTGCAGTGTAACAGCCACAAGCTGTTGGCTTTGTCATGGTGTGTAAGCCTTGCTTGTCAGGAGGGGGCTGAGCCTGTTCAGGTAGAGAGATGCCTGCAGCCATGGAGCAGTTGGCTGGTGTTGGTGTCAGGGAAAGAGTCTGTACATGAAGAGAAAAGCTTTCACGTTCAGTAGTCTGCTGTGTTTTCAGGGGTGGAAACTTCAGAGAAGAAAGTGTTAGGAAACTTAAAATAAACCTCTACTGATTCGTGTGGCCAAGGTAAGAGGTGTTGAAGGCAGCAGGACAGCAGGCCTGCCACAGGAAGCACCTCCTGAAAGCAGAGATTCAACTTGATCCCAGAAAGTGCCTGTACAAGCAGCCCATCATAAACCCTCTGAACTCTGCAGCATATAGCTGACCTCTCCAACCATCAGGTTTTCTCTAGCAATCAAAAGTGAGATTTTGGCATGTGCATGACTCTTTCTTAAATAGCTGGCAGCTAAACCTGAAACTATGTTTCGTCTCTCGTCATGCAAGATGTTGAAGACTGTGGACTGTTGAAGACTGGTGGACTTTTCCAGCCCCCTGATACAGCCTGTTCACATGCAATAAACACACCATGCTCTGAACATTTGCCTGTGGTGTTTTTGGGTGGGGGAGGAGTACACAGGCATGTCCTATCAGCTAGGAGGGCTCATGTGTCCTGCTTCCTTCAGTGTTACCTGGGAGGACACCAGTGCATCTTCTGCTTCTCTCTGTACCATCTTTGCTCTGTGGTGGCTCAGCATTCAGATTTTTCCCTTCTTCCCCATGGAAGGAGAGTGATGCAGAGTTGAGGATTCCCAAAGGCATCTGGACAATATTTTGAGTGGCTCACACTGCCCTGATACCGAAGTATTCAGGGTGAGGAATGAGCTTTTCAGTCTTGGAGCCTGGCCATCAAGGCTTTGTCCTGGCTTAAATGAGCAGAGACTACTCTTTAGCATAAGTTGCCTCCAGTTTGTAGTCTGAGCCTGCTTTGTTTGGCAGACACTGCTGTTTTTATCACAAGCTTATCTGGCTCCTTCCTCTCATCATGGACAGTGCTGCTCCATGAAGGGAATCAAAACAAACGTAAACTGTAGAGAGTTCAAATCTTGTTGTCTTCCCCCCACCTTGGCTTGGAGCTGAGCTTGAAACAGAACCACTCAAGATTTCCTTCAAACAGAGCCAGACCAGAACCAAATTTTTTTTGATTTCTCATTCAAAGTAATGGCTTGGCAAAAAAAATGTTGTGTGTTGGGCCCTGTTGTCCACGGGAAGTCTTTACACTTGCTCTACAGATCCCAATCTGTAGAGCAGCATCTTCTTGTAGGCAGCTTTCCCTGTTCCTACTTTGCTGCCTTCCCACGTGCTGCAGGTGCAGTAACTCTTGCTCTTGCACTGCAGTGCTGTGCTGCACCTCTTTGGAAACCAGTTTAGGGAAAGGACTGTGCAGAGTAGCTGCAGCTCAGCCAGGAAGAGATTTGCCACGTGGAGGATGGAGAGCTGAGCTCCTGCACTCCCTTAAAACACTGCTGGTCACTGTTCTGGTGACCAGCACTGTGCTCTATGTGACAGCTGAGAATTATGGGGAAAGAAGGAGGTGATGTTCAAGAATTTCACTCACCTCTGCTCCCCATCTATTGTGCTATTCTTGCTGTATCCTAAACAGATTCATCCTGCAGCTCCTTGGCTTCATGTACCAGCAGGAAGGAGGTGGCTCATGCAGCACAGCCAGGGTAGGCTGGGTGCTGGTTCCAGCTAATCGCTCTGCTTCCTGGCAGGATGTTGCCCTCTTTTGTGCTGAGTTTTCCACTGGTTGGGTCAGTGTGAAATTAAAGGGTCAGTTACTGAGTCATTATGGTCCAAGTGGGACTTGAACCAGGAGAGCTTCAGCAGGGTCAGAAGAGAGCTGAGCTGAGCAAACAGTGGCTTGAGTTTCTGGTCACGTGCTGAACATGAGAAAGTGCCTCTGTTAGTGCAGTTTAACAAGAGTGCAGTGGGAGAGGAGAATACAGGCAGAGAGTTTGTGTGGCTAAAAGGAGTGATGTGGGAAAAGCCCATCTACAGAAGTCCAGACAGCAGTGAGGCAGAGATGGGAGAGGGCAGCCATGACAGGCTGGTAGAGCCCACAGCCTGGGATCTAAGGTTGTGTATGTTTGTATGTGTGGTCCATGTGGTTTATAGGTGCTCCTGGACCATGAATGCAGCAATGATTGTAGTGGTCTTCACTACTGCCTTTCCAAGGCCTTTATGTCTGCTCTGTACTACATGCTTTGCTTTTTCACAGGTGAGTCCCTGCACAAGGACAAGGAAGCACATTGCTGGTTTTTTAAACTTGCTTGTTATGCTGCAGAGTGCTGCAGAGACAGCAGCTGAGATTTCTGTTTGGACCACAGAAAGTTCTTATTTCTGCTTCATGTAATTTGTCACAAGATGTAACTTTGCTTTCCATATCCATAGCACTGGTTGTGCCAAGAGGCTCTGGTGTCTTTGTGGTACTTTGCAGACATGAGTAAAACTGATGTTTACTTTGCAGGTATGCTGCAAAGGCAACCAGCAGCTCCAGAGCTGGTGCGATGCACTCAACTGCAAGTGCAACAATGAAAAACCTGCCTGGTTTCTTCATTCCAAGAAGATGCTGATGGCATCTGCTTATGAGGCTTGTAGGCAAAAGCTTCTGAGTTGTTTTACTCTTTTCTCCTTCACCAGGCCCAGCAGCCTCAGCAGCAGCCTCAGCAGCCACAGCAGCAGCCACAACAGCAGCCAACGTCAAATAAGCGGCCCAGTAACAGCGCTCCCCCCCCAACCCAGCTGAATAAAATCAAGTACTCAGGGGGACCCCAGATTGTGAAGAAGGAGCGCCGTCACAGCTCTTCCCGTTTCAATCTGAGCAAAAACCGGGAACTGCAGAAACTCCCAGCCCTCAAAGGTAAAGAGGCCGTGGGGTGGAAGTGACCTGCATGACAAGCTGCAGTTTCTCCAGGCAGAGTGCAGTGGTCTAAGGGCTCTTCCTAAAGCAACCCTTCCAGTGTCCGGCTAGTTACATGGGCAGTGCAGCAAGGATGGTTCTGGGAAAGGTGCTTGGCTTGTTAGCAGGTAGAGAATTGATGGATGGTCTAAAATAATCAGAGTATTCTCAATGCAAACTTCGTACTTACCTTCCCAGTTGAGGTATTTAAACCTGCTTCTGTGTACTGAGGATTACCTTGGATTCTTCAGCAGATTGTGCAGGAAGGTGGTAAAGTGCAGAGACCTTGGTGCAAACTGTCCTTGGTTCCTATATCCACCCATTCCTGGGGAAGGACCAGGCTTCCTCCTATTTGTGTTTCCATTGCAAATTATTATAGTGCAATTGAACCTGTCCACATTAGGGCAGCTTGGTATTAGCACTTAGTGTATATTATGTTGCAATTAAACATGAGTATGGACAAGGAGAAAGCATTTTCAGCAGTCATTGAGGCAGAGCCATTGCTGTGTGTTGCTCACAGACACAGACAAGCCTTTGGGGAAGGCCGAGGTAGTGTGTAGTTTACAGTTGTATCAAAAAGAGAATCTGTTAATGTACAGCTCCTGCCATCCTCGCCCCTCTCTTCCACCCTGTTCTCTGGCAGGAGGGTTAGGCTACAGTGTGTGCTGCCCAGCTCCATTTTTGTCTCTGGAGTGCAGGACATGGCTGTCACTGGTCTGTGATGGGAGCTGGTTGAGTTCCTTTTTCAGTGTACTCTGTACACGGAAGAGATCAATGCTTATCAGGTTAGAAACTGCTACCCCGTTTGAAATCCTCTCATGGGACAGTTGCTTCAGAGGCCTGGCAGCCTCTCTGCCTTCCTTGCCCCATGTCAATAGCAGGGATAACATTGCCTTTCCCTCTTCCCTCCAGCAATTCAAGGGCAATGTGGCAGGGGAGGGGGAAACCACAGGGAGCAAACCACAGTGCTCCCTGGGTAAACCAGGAAGATTATCTGCCTGTCTCCAAGACAGATGTCCCTGCTTTCTCTGACAGATGCCCCTCCACATGAACGAGAAGAGCTTTTCATCCAGAAGCTGCGGCAGTGCTGTGTTCTTTTTGACTTCATCTCTGACCCTCTCAGTGACCTGAAGTTCAAGGAGGTGAAGCGAGCAGGTCTCAATGAGATGGTGGAATACATCACACACAACCGTGATGTTGTCACCGAGGCCATCTATCCTGAAGCTGTTATCATGGTAGGGCATGGAGCCAGTGTTTGTGTGGCTTGTGTGCCAAAGACGTAGGGAAGTGTGGGAGGAGAAGGGGATAGGGATTTGTCAGAGAGGAATGTGACCCCAGTCCTACCCATTCCTTATCTACCCACTTCCAGAAAAAGAAGTGTGTGTGGGGGTGGTAGTAGTGACAGTGCCTGCTGTGGGGAGAGGTGGAAGCTCTTGTCTCTGGCACAGACTGCACTTGGGGAGGTCCTGTGCAGACTGTTGCCCTACAGCCTGCAGGAGGGGATCAGCATGTGGGCACAGCTGTGACAAATCACAGTGTGTGTTGCACTGCAGTGAAGGATTTGCTGTGTGGAGGACCATCATGAGGTGTCAGAATGTCATTCATGCAACTTTTTCACTCACCTCAGTTTTCAGTGAACCTCTTCCGGACACTCCCACCATCGTCCAATCCCACAGGAGCAGAATTTGACCCTGAAGAAGATGAGCCTACATTAGAGGCTGCCTGGCCACACCTTCAGGTGAGGAGAGGTGGGGGATATAGATCTGGTGAATTTATCTCCAGGAAATTGAGAGTCCATGTGGATCTGGAGGCTGCCAGCCCTGCCACTGCTGCTTCACCAGCCTGCAAGGGTTGCTGGGGAAAGACTAGGCCTGCCACCCAGGGGTCACAGGTGGCTCTTAGGTAGTGCAGGAAGCAAGGATGTCCTGGGAACTGGCTGATGCCTGTATGCAACATTCACCTGCAGATGGCTTTAGACAGACTAGGTAAAAAGGATTAGGAAAGTGACAGTGAGCATGGTTTAGCAGAGCTCAGCAGTGGAAGTCAGGAGAAAAGCTCGAGACACTTGCACAGGGATGTGTTGTCAAGCAGACAAAGGCAGAAGAGGCAGGTACTGCAGAATGAAGCAGAAAATACAGAGAAGAAATAAGGTGTCATTCTGCAGCAGTGGTTAATCACTTCTCACTGCTGCAGTTGACCTAGGCATGTGAGCATTGATAGAAATAATGTGTCCTCAGCACCAGAGTGCTGTGAATGCTAGGCAGCATTTGTTTCTCAGAATTGAGAATTCTCAGAATTGAGAAACAAATGGATTTGTGGCAACCGAATGCTGAGCTTTTTGGTCAGCACCTCAGTTTTTTCTTTACTGCTGTCCTTGGCAGCTAGGCCCTACCTGTAGATGCATGGTCCTATCATTCCTTCAATTCCAAAGTCAGACCTTTCAAATACATTGATCTTGTTTGGCCTAGTGGCCCCTCAGAACCACTAGGAGGGATGAGAGTGGGCTCAGTCCTCTCAGAGAACAGCAGGACCAGAAGTTGATGTTTCAGCACTGATGTTTCAGCCTTTTAAAAGCAAGCTGCCCTTTGTTTTCCAAATGGGACACAGCATGCAGCTCTCCTGGCTTAGTGAGGCCAAGCCAACCTTGAGTCAGTACCCAGGAGGCAGAGGACACTGCATATTTTTCTGGGGTCTGTTTAATTTCTCTGCTCTTCTGTTATTCCTTGGAGTGTCTCAAGGACATCCAGTGAGTTTGAGCCTTTGCCATCTCTGGAGATTTCTGATATCTATAGGGATGTGTGCTGAAGATGGGAGAAGAGTTTCCCAGGCATAATGTCTTAATCTGAGCAGGCGGATGTTACCTTTGGGAGGACCTGAGGTGATGAGATCTCATGCAGATTTGGGCAGTTACATGCCACCAGAGATCCCTGCCCATTAAACGAAGGGCAGCTGAGTTGATCCCACTGGGTAAGGAAACACTGGGTTTTATGCTCCTTTTTGGGCTTCCTAGCCTTTCCCTGAATCCTTAAGGAGGAGGAAAACATAAAATCTGAAGTAAACACTGGTGAGAGGGCAGGGGGATTTCTAAGTAATCTCTCCTTTTTCCCCAACAGCTGGTGTATGAGTTCTTCCTCAGGTTCCTCGAGTCACCTGACTTTCAACCAAATGTAGCCAAGAAATACATTGACCAGAAGTTTGTGCTATCTGTAAGTAATTGTTGCCCCTGCCAGTGTGCACCACCTTTATGAAGGACATGCAGCAGATTTTGGTGCTTGATGATGTGACTTTTCTTTATTTGTCCTGAATGAGCAGACAGAATTTTCTGTGCAGGGCAAGACTGTGTACAAGCTGTAGTCACTGGAACTCATAACTCATTGTACAGGTGGAGAGGGGCACAGAGGCCTTGCAGGGGAAATCTGGGGAAGTGCAGCTTTGTAGAATGTGCAAGCCATCACTGTGCTTCTGAAGGTGAAAGAAATGATGATGGTTCCAGCTTGTGACTAGGAGGTCATGTGTTTCAGGGAAATGACCTCTGTGATCAGGGTGCTGAAGCATCACTCAACTGAAAGAGCTGGTTTTGGCCAAACAGGAGCAATGCCTGGTGTTGCTGGTAGCTTTGCTCAGACAGCCAGTATGCAGGCACTGACTGAATTTCTCTCCCCACAGCTGCTGGATCTCTTTGATAGTGAAGACCCCAGAGAACGAGACTTCCTAAAAACTATTCTGCACAGGATCTATGGGAAGTTCCTGGGTCTGAGAGCATATGTGAGGAGGCAGATCAATAATATATTTTACAGGTGAGGTCTTTCTTAGTACCATTTAGACTCCCTGTCTCCAGCATTTTTCCTTCCTCTTGCTTATCAAACTGTATCCAGCATTTGGCAATGACTTCTCATCCTTCTCTTTAGGTTCATCTATGAAACAGAACACCACAATGGGATTGCAGAGCTACTGGAGATCCTGGGAAGGTAAGGCCACTTTTGGGAGACCAGAGGACCCGTAGAGTGGCTTCCCAGCCCAGTGTGCTATGTGAAAAGGCAGTGCCTTCTTTCAGCAGTCCTTGCAGGAGGCACCTCTTCCAGGGAATCTGCCTGACAGAGCATAAAGTACTCCCCAGCGTGCTGATAAATACAGTGGTAGCCTTCTCCTCCCCAGGATCTGTCTCCTGTTCTTAGGAGTTTGAGTCCAGTCACACTTGCTGTCTTGCCTCAGCAGGCAGTGAAAGAGAAGAGCTTCTCACAGCTCTGAGAAGCCTTAGCAATGGGCAGCCTTCTCCCAGGTTTCAGCTTCCCTTTTGTTTATGGCCCTGTTGTGCTGCCATCCTCTGTTCTGTAAAGCACAAGACTCAAGCACTGAGCTGCTTGAGCTGGCCTTCCCCAGAGGTTCTGCCTAAATGTGTGTGGGCTCAGCCTGGCAGGGACAGAGCAGAGTCCAGGCTCCATCAGAGGCATTTTCCTGTGGTGCCTGCCAAGAACACTCTTGCTGAGCTCAGTGTGCAGGCTGGGCTGCAGTGACCACGCTTTTGGTGGGTGCTTCCTCAAGGGGCAGTGAGAGCTAGCGTGTCTTGTGAGGTGAGAGGCACTATATTACTGCTGGGTCAAAATTTTAACTAGACTCTTGTTTCTTCTCAGCATAATCAATGGGTTTGCTTTGCCTCTGAAGGAAGAGCACAAGATGTTCCTCATCAGAGTCTTGTTACCACTGCACAAAGTGAAGTCTCTCAGTGTGTACCATCCACAGGTGAGAAGTGCTTCAAGTTCCCAGGGCAGATTGGGATTTTGCAAAAGCTTAAAGCTATTAAAAGCTCTATATATTTATATTAGTTTATAAGCTAATTGTTTATAGCTATCTACCAGGCCACATTGTACAAAGTTCTTGCTGTGAGATGTTCTGGGCTCTGCCAGTCCATACTGTAGTGGTTGTTCCATTCTTGTGGTGTCTGGGCCTGTGCCACTGGATGATAGGAGGGTATCCTGACATTTCCCAGTGTCTTAATGCTGTAGCTTGCTTTGTCCTTCTGTGCTGGAAGCTTGTGAAATATTGGGGGCCTGCTGAAACCAGAGAGGTAAATTTGCTAGCTGCAGTCATCAGCCCTGTGCATGTGATGTATCAGCTATTAGTCACCACTGAGATATGTGGAGAAGTTGGCTTGCTAGTCTGCTAGATTGGTTTAGAGATTAATTTCTTCCAATTTTGAGTTGCAGAAGAATAGCAGAAGAATAGGGAAGATGAGAACTTGGGATAGGAAGTGGAAAAAATATGGGTACTAAGTAGAGATGTCTGTTCTCTCAGCCCTATTTGTGTGGGGCAGGGCTTTGTGTCACTCAGGTTCATTCCTCCTCGTTGTGTGCAGCTGTGCTTTCATCTGAATGTATTGGCTGTGGACTGCTCTGGGTGACTGAAGTTTTGTCCTTTAAATTGCACAAATGTCCTGAGCTCAGGCCCTGCCAGCTTGGTCTTAAAGTCTTCACTTGCCATCAGTAAACTAGATTTGTTTAAATCTGCAACATAATGGGCATGGTGTTACTTCCAGCCTAAGAGGTGATAGCACCTCTTGGTGTAAGTCTTGGGTAACTTGAGGAAGCTCTAATCTTGCCATGTTTTTTTCCTACAGCTGGCATACTGTGTTGTACAGTTCTTGGAGAAAGACAGCAGCTTGACAGAGCCAGTGAGTAGTCTTGCTTCACTTCTGTGTGACAGTCAAGTCCCAAAAAGCTTCACAGCTTCCTTAGAGCAGCCTTTTTTCACCCTTGCTGTAAAGAGGCTGGGAGTCAGTGGTATTGTTTACTGGGTTTGCCTGGCTCCCTGGGGGTAGAAGGGGCTGTAGTGCTCATGTGCAAGCCTTTAGCATTCTCACCTGAAAGCTTCAGGAAGGTAGGCTGTAATCTTCCTTTATGCTTCAGATCTTGGTGTAGGATACCAAGCTGTTCCAGGGCAGAGCTTCTGGCTAATGAGAGATCCTGCAAAGACAAAATACATAACCATCTGACAGAACCAGAGCTTGTGGGGGCCCTGAAATAGTAAGAGTTCCTCCAGAGCTGCTGGAGTTGGCTGCAGAATTGTGGGGATGAAGTTAGGAACCTGGGACACAACATCTACTTGGGCATGCCACTGTTCCTTCATGAAAGTATTCCCTTCCAGCTTTAGCATCAGTTTGCTACTTTTGTAGAGGTAAGTCACATTGTAGACACATTTACCTTCAGGATATAGTGCTGGGAAACAGCATGTCCTAAAACGTGAGCAGTGTAAATGGTGACCTCACATATTCTAGTTACTGGCTGCATGAACCTGCAGTGTTAACCAGGCTAAATGCCAGCTTGGCAGAGGGTGCAAGAAGGAGACAAGTGTTTCTCCACCCACTGCAGGCCAGGAAATGTCTTCTACAGAGCTGAGCTTCACAGGCTCAAAACAGCAGATGGGCAGAGAACACACACTTCTGTCACTGTAGCAGGGAGCACCAAAAGTGTGAGTGTTTTAATGAGTAATGCTGGCTGAGGTCGTTCTGTTCTCTGGCTCAAATGTGTGTGCTCATGGTGAGCCTGCCCTGTGCTGGGTAGAAGCTGGTCAGCTGTTGTCAGCTTTCTGGCTCCACAGCTCTGACACCAGCAGTGCTGAAGCAGACCTCCTAGCTTTTCCTTTAAACCTGGGTCCTCCATTTCCTTTGTTCCCAGAAGCCTGCTCTGAAACAAACCGCATAAAGTAGCTTCCTGATCATGCTGAGTACTTCCTGTGGCTGACATCCAGTACTACAGCCTCCATCTGCCAAAGCACCTCAGAGGTTGAGGGAGAAGAGAGAAATAGAAATCTGTCAATATTCCTAGGCTTCACTTTCCAGCTTATTCAGACAGTAAAGCTCCATAGCTCGTCACGTTTTTCTGGGTAACTGTTTAGTTGCCCCTGGATTACAGACCCAGGTCTGGCTTGGTGCTTGTGGAAAGCAGTGGAATGACCCAATTTCACTACCTCCAGTGGATGTTGTTTTTCAGCCAGGCATACCAAGACCATACTGCCACAACTTGGGTTCTGTTGAAGCGCCTTGCTTGTGAAGGTTTTGAATAGACTCCCAAGATGACTGGTGTTACTGACTTCTGGAAGAATTGCATCAGGGTTTGTGCATCAGCAAGAGTCTGAATGCACAGGGAGATGTTACCAGCAGTGCTGGAAAGAAGCCACATTACTCCCTGGGTCCACACTTGCCTGAAATGGGCCTCCCAGAAGCTTGCTCAGCAAGGCTTGACATGGTAGCTCTTGCCTCAACAGCAGTCTGAAAGACTGCCAGGTGAGCAAGGCCTCAGATGTACTCAGTAATAGCAAACACAGACTCCACACACCTCACACCACCTTAGTTGTAGGTGAAATGACTTCTGAGTCATTGACGCTAACTCTTGCCTGAATGGCAGACATGAATAATGACAAACATTGGAGATAATGGACTGCTGGTTTCTCAAGCCTTGAGTTGGCAGAAACATAATGCTCAGATATCTCTAATACTGTTGTTGCATTGCCCATCTTTGTCCCTCTGCTGCTCTGAACTTCCTCTCAAGTGCTGGCTTCAGGATCAAGTAGCTGAAGTACAGAGGTTTGAAAGGGCAGCTCCTATGGCCAGCTGTGTGTGACTCTAGTGTCCACGGAGTAAGCATCTCTTCTTCCAACAAGAGTGTAGGTCTGAAGCATCTTGGATCTTGCCTTTATATTGTCTAGAAGCAGATGGGTAGGACAGGAAGCAGCATTGAAAATAAATAAATAAAATATAGTGAGATATAGCCCTTCCCTATTCCTGCAAGCAATCATTTTACTCAGCTAGAAGTTGCATCTGCATTGTCATATTTAATTATAACCATTAGGTGTAAACTCCATAAACTTGTCTGTTGCATTCTGGAATCTCTATAAAGTCTTGCAAGAATGAGTTCCATAATCCAGTTGCTTTTGTGTGAAGTAGTATTTCCTTTCCTTGTCCCAAACCCATCCATGGCTTTATTTATTCGGTACTCCCCAGTATTCAAGCTCTGTTTTGAATAATGACTCTTCAGAGACCTTCTCTATAGCATTTCCAGTTTTATTAGTTGAACTTCTATGGTTACTTTGCACTGTCTGCCAGCTGCTGCCCACTCCAGTTTCACTCTTCTGTGTTAAGCTGTGATGGGGGATAAGAAATGATTGTAAGTTTGGTGCTTGTAATAAGAAATCGTAGCAGCCTAGGCAGAGCTGCTGCCATGAATGTAACTTTGCAGAGTTTGGGCTTTGGTCTTCTTTCTTAGCTGGTCACCCACCCTGACTTACTGAGAAAGTCTATTCTGTTACTTCCTCCCCTTTTGCTGTTGTGACCAGACACTTAAAAATTTATTTTGCAGCTGGTGTTGACTTTGAGCCTCTAAC
Source organism: Vidua macroura (assembly GCF_024509145.1). NCBI lineage: Eukaryota > Metazoa > Chordata > Aves > Passeriformes > Viduidae > Vidua > Vidua macroura. The sequence continues at coordinate 33,075,550 of NC_071573.1, read as the reverse complement.
TTGTCTCTGTACTCTTCCCACTCAGGTGATTGTGGGCTTGCTGAAGTTCTGGCCGAAAACTCACAGTCCCAAAGAGGTGATGTTTTTAAATGAGCTGGAGGAGATCCTGGACGTGATCGAGCCATCTGAGTTTGTGAAAGTTATGGAGCCCTTGTTCAGGCAGTTGGCCAAATGTGTCTCCAGCCCACACTTCCAGGTAGGTTGCAACTCAGGGAGGAGATAGAGCATTGACTTGTAATCCACTTGGCATGTGAGGGTGACACCACAGTTTTGGACTTGTATTTGGCACATGGAGGTGTGACCAGGGTGACATGTGGTGGGAAGCAGTGAGAATCCTCAGCACAACCACAGCGTGAGCTGATCTGAAGAGAAAATAGAGTGGTTCTGTGGAGCCTCTCCTGCTGCTCTGTGCTGTTCAGCACTGTGTACTGCAGCAGGCTGGGGTTGGAGCACAGGTGCTCTGCCACCTCCTGTTCTGGCTAGCAAGGACAGAGGAGATCCATCCAGGGTCACCCTGTTGAAGTAAAAGCAAGCACTCTACAGTATTGGAGAGAGGCCAACCAAAGACACTATGCTGGGAAAGTCCTTTGTTTTGTTCTGGCACAGGTAGTAAAGAGTGAGAGAAGTGCTGGAGTCTATTTCTTCCTTGTTTGCACTGAAGGGAAATTGGTTGTAGTAGCTGGCTAATATAATCTCTGTGGATGGTTGTCTTAAGATTTAAAATGTACAGGGTGGTGGGACCTGCTAGTAGCTCCTAGCAGGTGTTCTTGGCTCACTGTTTTAGACTGCCATGAAGAGTGCCTATGAAGAAGACAGCTTGCTGGTCAAACACTGGTTGACCCAGGTATAGGTGGAGTGTTAAAGAAGAAATGACTCAGCCATTTCCCAGTGAGAGTGACTCTATAGTTTGTCTTTTGGTAGAGAGAGGTACAAAGTCATGTGGGAATGAGTTTTCTCTGAGTGGATTGTGTGTTAATCTAGCAGAAAAACGGTTTAACCAGATCTTGAAAACCAAAAGCTAGGTAAGTGAACACAAAGTGAGTTTCATTTCATTTACTTGTGTGGAACAATATGTTAAGGGAATGTAGCAAGTTCTGCGTTATCTGAAATGTAAAACTGAGCCTGGATGTCTCTTTTTCTAGGTTTTGAAGCTAATGCACTAAATGCAGAAATTACCTGCACTGTCTGTCACTGTGTAGAAACTTGTTTGACTTGTTTGTCTTGTTAGAGCAGGATGGCTGCCCCAAGATTTTCCATATTTTCACCTTTACTAAATCAGGGGGTTGAATTGTGGGACTGGTGACTGAAGCATGCTTCAAAGCCCTGAGAGACTCTGTTGTGGGAAAGCCGGGGAGGAATGGAACTTTACAGAGGACAGGCTGAGGAAATGAAGAAGGCTTGGAGCTAATCTGAATTGGGATCTGGAGTAGATGACATTAGTGTCCTTAAGTGTTGTGTAAAGGGTGTTGGAATCATCGGTATATTGACAGTAGGCTTGTCTATTCAAAAACATGAGGTTTGTCTCAGAAAAGTGAGAAGTGTCTGGCAGAGGCTAAGGCAAAGGAAGGATGAATGGCCTCATAGAAGTTCATGAAGGTCAGCCCTGTGCTGTGGGGAAGCATATGGGCTCCTTGGCTGGGTGGTGGCTTCCCTGTGCACCATAGGTGTTACTGGAAGGAGCCTCTTTAAGGATGCCTTTCTCTCCTGTTACAGGTAGCAGAGCGAGCGCTGTACTATTGGAACAATGAATATATCATGAGCCTGATCAGCGATAATGCAGCCAAAATCCTCCCAATCATGTTTCCAGCACTCTACAAGAACTCCAAGAGTCACTGGAACAAGTAGGTCTTTCCCCCATGCTCTGACACTTGCTGGATTGCTTGACCCACTGTCAGTCTTGGGGCATGCTGCTGCAGTGCAGCAGCAATGCATGGTGCTAGGTGGCAGCAGCTGCTGACACGGGGTTGGTGGTGGTATCAGCTTGTATCGTGGAAAAAGGAGATTTCCTGAACCCTCTGAGTTTTCTGTCAGCACCCCAGGAAAACCAAGACCCTTGTGCCCAACCAGTCTGCCACTGTCCTATTAGGGGAATCCTTCACTGAACAGTCCTACTGGGTCAGTTTCAACTGACTTATTCAGGGAAATATGCCAACAGCATAAGAGAAACCACTGAGTAGGTCTTCCATTTTATTTGATTATGTTCCCTGCTGCTGGTGGCTGCCAGTGCCTGGGAAGGACTTACACTGACAGTTCATGGAATAACATTCCTCATTAACATAAAATTGTGACAGGTTAAGGTTAGGGACTGCCAGTGAAACTATCTGAATGCAAAAACATATTCAAAGCAATTCAGAGAAGCTCTAATTCCCAGTAAAAGTATCCAGCGTGCAGAGTACATTTCTTACCCACAGGGGAAGAAGATGGGTTCAACCTGTTGACTGATCCCAGTAGTTACAATGGAGTCTTCCCTAACTTGCTCCTATTCTCAGCTTACTTTTATACTATTTCTTTATGTTTAGGTGAAGCTCGAGTGACTCTTAATTGTGCATGCCTTTGTTACTGATTGGTGTAAAATTCTCTTGCTTTGCTCAGAGATGTAGTCAATAAAGGACAGAGCATGTGCCCCATGAGGGGTGGTCACACTCTGGGGTGGGGGATTTTGGGAAGGGGATGTGTGTTAATACAATTGTGTTATAGTGAACCGAGCTCACCCGAGGAGGGTGATTTTGCCTTGGGGATGTGCATTAATACAGTTGTGTTGTAGTGAACCAAACTCACCCAAGGAGGGTGATTTCTCCACAGTTCCTGGCTCAGCCACAAGACAGCTCCTATCTCCCGTGGCTGACAGGCCCTGTGCAGTTTATCAGCTGCAAAGCACCATCAAGATCCCCTCCCTGCCAGGACTCCAAGGGAACTTGGCCACGGTGCTGGAGCAGGCTTTGAGCACAGCAACAGCATTCCATCCAGGGAGCAGCAGCTGCATTTTACCCTGTAAATCCTGTACTGTTGCAGATTCTGTTAGGATGTGAATATAACTTCTCAGAGTCCTCTAATTTTGCCCCAGCCATCTCTCCACAGCATGGAGAAGGGCCACAGCAGACCAGAGTGGCTTGCTTCTGCAAGGGTTGAGCAACCTCCATTTACAAGCCTTGGGGCCATTGAGTCTGCATAGAGTTTGATATTTGCCTATCACTAATGTTGCCAGTCTCTGAGAAGTGTGCAGTAGATTTTCCATCTGACTTCTGGCTGCTTGTTAACTAATGTCCCACCCTTATGTTCTCTGTGACCAGAGAACTTGGCTAATACAGTGCCTGACTCCTTGAGTACAGAGAAAGCAGAACTAGCTGGGCAGCTGTCCATGTCAAATATTATTCCCTGTGTCTGATTCCTAGATGCTACTCTGTTTTATGGTTCTCTTATCAACTTCCTTTCTTCTGACTTCTTAATTTAATTCCTTACCTAGTTAATTCAAGTTTAATTAATTTGCTTTAACACACTTCCTTTAGTGAATTAGCTAAAAATCAATTCTAGGAGGCTGGACAAGTCCAGAGCTCAGAAAAGGGCTTTATGTTCTTGTCTGAAACCCTTCACCAGTTCTGTGTCCCTGCAGCAGCTAGGATTCATGATTCTGCTGTTCCTGTCTTTTCTGGTCTGCTTCTCAGTGGTATTTCAGAAGAAGTTCTGAAAGTCTTTTCCTCTTATTTCTCCTTGTCTTTGAGTAGCAGCCACATCTTCTCAGGGCAGGTTGAGTACCTCAGATTCTCCTCTTCCTTCACATAGTTCATCTTTTTGGTCAGACAGCCTGCTTAAGTCCAGGAGGGTTGCATCTTTCTTCAATATTCCATTTGCAGAGCTGGTAGAGACACAGAGCTTAGTCTGCTGAATCTCATCTTTTGCCTCTGGGTCAGGTATTTCAGAGACAGCTTCAACACTTGTTTTCATTCTGTAGGAGAGTCTTTGTCCCATAGGGAGTTCACACACAGTGCAAGCTATCCATAAATCACTGACACAGAGCTGAATTTTCTTCTGTGATATTCCATGTGCTGGTTCCCATCTCTTCGGGGCTGCTGCCTGGCTGTGTTTTGGGCAACTCAGCGGAAAAGCTCATGACCAAATACTGGCAGCCCAAAAAAGTCATTGTGTATATGTGGTGTGAACAGTGGGAGGCACTAAAGCCCCCTCGAAAACAGCCTTGAACAGGCCATCCTTCATTTCCCACCTCTAACTGCAAGAAATGAACACATGAATGTGTATTTTTTGCATTCATTAATCTGACAACAGCAGGCCTGTCCCAGGGTCTTCTCTTTCTTCTCCATCTCTTTCCCCCTGTTGTACAGTTCCTGCTGTGTTTATGGAAAGGATTTTGCCTTGGTAAGAGGTGGGATTGTGTGAGAGTCTTTTGCCACATCACTGTAGAATGAGTTGCTGCTGCTGTTACCTCTTGTCTGTGCTGCTGGTGCCAGCTCAGGTGTAAGAACCTGCCCACCACGACTTGTTCTCCTTTCCTCGTTCCTTTGCAGGACAATTCACGGGCTCATCTATAATGCACTGAAGCTCTTCATGGAGATGAACCAAAAGCTTTTTGATGACTGCACACAGCAATACAAGGCAGAGAAGCAGAAGTGAGTAAGAGGTTTTTGCCAAGTAACTTGAGCTCAATTTCAAGTCTCCTTGGGGTACAGTAACAGATGGTAGATGCCAGTAGGCAGAGGAGAAATGGAAAGGTGGTAAGTAATTCTGTCAAAAATTAGGATTCCTTACCCATAACTATGGGTAGGGGTGAGGTGTGCCCTGATAAAAACCCTTTCAGTTCTGCTGAAGCAGGTGGCCTGGAAAAGTTGACAGAGTTTGCTGAGTCATGAGCAAATAGATTGCCACGTAGAGAATACTCAGCTTTGTTCTGCCTTGGAAATACTTATCAGGTCATAAATGTTGCAGTGATGTCAATAGAATCCTATTGCTTTAGAAAGGCTTTTCTGAAGAGTTTTGCTGCAGTGAGCATAATGCATCTTTCATGCCACAGGATGCTTTCAATTTTCCAGTGATAAGGATGGAATGATTCCTGCAGTTTCAAAGAGTGAATGATGGGGATAAAATCTGAGCTCAGCAAGTACCTGTGCCATGATGCTGTAAAGAGAAAAGAACTCCACTTTTTCTGCTGCCTTGTGCTGATTTTGGTGCTTCTATGGCTTGCCTTGGTGAGCTGAGTCAGTCCAGTAAGCGAGAAGGAAACTTTTTTTTCTTCTTCTTTTTTTTTTTTTTTAATCTATTTTCTGCTGACTTAGTGAAATAAAATAGTAAAACAATGCTCCTCATTCCTGGATGAGCCAGGGCTGCTGGTGGGGAGAGCAGAGCTAATCCTTGCTGGGAGTGTGGAACTCTGGGGTACATTCTGTTGTTTTGTGATATAGGAGTAAATAACTCAATAATAAGTAATAAGTTGATTTATCAATCAGACCTTCAGATGGGTAACCTGCTTATGGAGAAATTAAATTAAGGTTTTTTAGGATCTTAAATAGGAGCAAGCAAGTTTTCTTTTTTTCCCATTCTAGGGTGTTTGTGAAGCCCACCAATAACTTCACATATATTTTAAATCACAGTGGCAGTACATTTCCTACAAGATCTACCTAGTGTTTCCATCAGGAGTTTTCTCTCCCTGTTTAGCTGCTGACCTGCTGAAGGTGACTGTTCCCAGCACTGGTGTGTGACTGATGGAGAATTGTTCTGAAAAAGCTCAACAAAACAGCTCAGTGCTGTCAAATAAAAGGATGGGTAGTGCTGCAGTTTTCTATTCATGTTATGATGATTTTTTTTTTTTTTTTGGTCTAGTGCCTCTGTGCCTAATTAGGCTTCAGAAAAACATTGTGCTGTGAAATAGAAAACAGCATGTGTGGGAAGGATTGCATATGCAAACAAACTCAGGAAAGAGGAAATGGGGAAAAGGAGAGAGTTGTATGTTCACTGTTAGGCTGCAACCAGATGTTGAGAGGTGTGATTATGGCTTAGCCTCATTTTTAATTAGGTAACATGCCTACAAGTGACATGCCAGCTCAGGCCTGTCACTGCTGCACCCCTAGCTGTGCAGCCACAGCCAGGGTGGTCATGAGGGACAAACTCTGCAGGGAGATGTGGTGAGGCTGTCTCTCTGCTGTTCAGTGCAAATGGGCTGACTGCACCTTTCTAGTCTCCCCAGACACCTTGAAACTGTTTGGATTGTCAGAATCCTTTAGAAAACCAGTGAGGAAGTTGGAGTAGGTAGTGTCTTGTCCTGAATGGATTATTCATTTCGGTTTTTTGGGGGTTGGTTTGTTGGAGGTGTTTTTGTGACCCTGTGTTTTCTGGTGGAGTAATCTGCTGCTTGAAACCTTGGCAACTTCATTCTAAGCCCACATGACTTTAAAGAGTGTGATGTCATTACAGAGTATAAGAACTTCCTTAACATGGATACATATGGCACTAGAGAGACCAGTAGCTGGGATGAAAGTCATGTAGTTAATAGAAATAAAGCAATAATTTTAGTGCAGATGTTTAAAATGTAGAAGAGAATAACAAGGGGTTATTCTCACCTCTTTTTGCAATGAACATTCACTGTCCTATGATTTGTAAGTGGCCCTGCTGAACAGTCACCTCACATGTGTGCCAAAATCTGTGCCAAGTTCAAGAGCTGTGCCTGGGCTGTTCGGGCAGCTCTCTCGTGTGTTATGGTTAGAGAGAGAAGGAACAGTGGGCAGTGGAACCCCAGTTCTGTTGGAAATTATAGTTTGTCCCTCTGCATCTGGGGGGCACCAGGAAAATGTGTGTTTGAAATTCAGACCGGTGTCAAGGCGTTACCCCAGAAACCAGACATTCTGCTCTACTCCTGGCAGCACAAAGCCAGGCCAAAAGTGCCTGTGCAGCCCAGTGTTGCCACCCTGTGCTCTGAGGTGAGCGAGGAGCATGCCTGCCTACCCTCTGCTAGTCGTAGTGTGTCCCCTCTTCTTGCCTCATCTCACCTGTAGACTTAGAATTAGGTAGAATTAGGGGTCTCTGAATGACAGAGCAGATCTTCCACTTGCCTGCACTTTTCTGCTGTCTCTTGGCTTTTATCATCCTGTGAATGAAAGCTGCACTTTCCCCAGGAATTCACAATTGCTCTCGCTCTCTCTGTGCAGGGGAAGGTTCAGGATGAAGGAACGAGAAGAAATGTGGCAGAAGATAGAGGAGTTGGCTCGACTGAACCCCCAGGTGAGTGACAATAGGACCTAGAATGAATGAGGCAAGAATGTGCAGGGTCTTGACCTGCTTCCTCAGCCCATGAGAGCAGGTTTTAGCATTTGATCTCAGTCCTGTGGACACTGCTGCAGCAGTGGTGTGTCTCTCCCAAAAACCAGTGTCCTGGGAATGTTGGCAGTGTTTTATCAGGCTGTCCCTCTATAGCACTGACCTCTAAGTACTGCCTTATAGAGAGCATTTATGTATTTATGGACCACACTCTGAAGTGCAGCTGCACATGCAGTGTGCTGGGAGTCAGAGGGCACGGGGGAGGAGACTCTTCCCTACCTGTGTCCCTACTGCTGCCTTCCCGGGGGCCAGAGAAGGCAGCTGGAAGAACTGTGCCATGGTGTGTTAACATGCTGGGGGAGAAGGTGTGGTGTTGGATTGAGTGCTGACTATCCAGCTGTCTGTGTTGTCTGCAGTACCCCATGTATTATGCACCTCTACCCTTGCCTTCTGTGTGCTGTATGGAAACGGAGACCCCGACTGCGGAGGATATACAGCTACTGAAGAAAACGGTGGAGACTGAGGCCGTGCAGGTGCGTAGGTGACTCAGGTCCTTTCACAGTTGCTCCCAGTCCAGCCAGGACATCAGCATAGCCAGAACTGTCTCTTTCCAAATGTTATGAAGGTAAATACTCTCATCCCTCATCCCTCATCATGAAGAGATCAACCTGTAGTCTGAAAAGTGGAGTTTATCTAACCTTCTCACTCTGGAAAAAGTGCCAGTGGGACTTTCTTGTGTCCTTTTGGTCTGTGTTTGGGTCTCAGCCTGTTCTGAAGCATGCTGCAGTGCCACTCAGCATAACCTAGAGCAGTTGGAGTCAGAGGCTGAAGGCATGAAGGGGTATGCTACTGATTCCTGACTCCTTTGATTTGTTGTAGATGCTGAAAGACATTAAGAAGGACAAAGTTTTGCTGCGCCGGAAGTCTGAGCTTCCGCAGGACGTCTACACTATAAAAGCTTTGGAGGCCCACAAGAGAGCAGAAGAGTTTCTCACCTCAAGCCAGGAGGCTCTCTGACGGGCTCAGGAGCTGGCCCAGGAAGCTCTGCCCCATCCCTTTCCTCCAGGGGTCATGGAAATGCACTCGGTTCTCATGTATAAGTAAGGAATGAACATGGTGAGCTGTGCCTGTCCTCCACTCCATCTGCATACCTCCAGGGTAGATCTGGTTTTATGTTATAACTTGTATCTCACCACTGTCGTGTCGTCCTGCATTTTCTCCGTCCTCCTGCTTTCCCACCGTGGCTCTGCAGGCATTAGGGGAGCCTGCCTGACCTCTGCTTCTATCAGTCCAGGCAGGACTCACTTCACTGTGAGCTGCCACCTGATTCTTACTCTGCCAGAAAGCCAGAGCCTGGCTCAGGCTCTGTATTGGGCAGAGCCTGCCATGCATGGCTCAGTGTGCTGCTCCAAACTCCAAGTGCCCATCTCTGCCCCTGTACTGCCTGTGCAGCTGAGCCCTGCCATGGTCAGAGCCCAGGCTGAGCTTGGGGCAGAAGCAGAGTTTGTGAAGGCTCTGCTGCCTCTCCAGCCTGCCTTGTGGTGCAGCTCCACAGCTGAAGGGTCTTAATTACAGCGGAGGAAATGTTTACTTCCACCTTTCTTTTGCTACAAGCCCCTTGTTTTGTTCCCCTGTCAGTGGAGTGGGGGTTCAGTGCTTTGCCACCCCCAGTTAAGCTGGGTGCAAGCACTACATACTATTGCAGTCCTCCCTTTAGAGCATCCTTAGAAGCTCTCTTGTGAGAAAGTGAATTCCTTCTGCTGTTTGTGTTGGTCCATGCTGACTCATTTCCTTCCCGATGTCTCGGGTTAATTGTGGGCCCAGAATTAACTTCCCGCTTTGTAGCAGGTGTCAGCCACTGACTTCCACCTTCTTCCTCTAACTGCTCAATTAAAATACTCCTGCAGCTCTCCCTTTGTCTCTGTATCCCATCCTTAGCTCTTCAGGACCAGGGTTTCTAGGAAGCTTGTGCTGCTAGTCATTTCCGCAAGCCAGTGGAAGCAATGGCTACACCTCATGGGGTGTGGCTGAGTTTGAGTGTTCAGTTGTCTCCTCATTATTATCAATGGCTAAGCACTACTGCTGAATCGCTTCCGTGGGTGCTCTGAGCAAAGTTCACCTGTCCTGTTACGTGTGCACCTGCTGTGGCCCCAGGCCCTTGTTAGATATCACATGGTGCATCAGGGGCTCGTGCTAACTTAGCATTTAGAAACACTTGCTGATAGCCCAGGGGCTTGTGCAGCACTTGGGTGCTACTGTGATCCAGCTTTCACCCCTGTTGTTTGTGGTGCAGATTTAGTGCCAGGCCAAGGTGCCACCTCAGAGGCTGGTTTATCATAGAGAGGGAGTCCTTGCTTCTTATCTGCTGCATCTGCTTTCTTGACAGATAAGCTTAATTGGGTTTGCAGTAGTGCAGGGAGCCTGCGGGGTTGGGGCTAGCCTGACACTGCTTTGCAACGGCACGGGATGTTATAGAAGGTTCTGGTGTATCTGCCTGTCCTCACCAGTAAACCATTTCCAGGTCAGAGGATCACCCCCTCTCTAATCTTTCTGCTGGTGTGCAGCACATCTTTCCTCCAACCCCAGCAAGGCTGTTTTGACCTGTGTATCCTGCATCCCTGCCCCGTGTAGCTCTCTCCCGGCTCGGCCCTTATCAGGAACGCCACCATCTCTTGGGAGGAGCTGGCGGGTGCATGTGTGAGATCCCTCCCAGTCACGCAGGGCCCCACCTCCCCTCCACCTCACACAACGGGCCAGTTCGTCAGGAGACTTCAGAAACACCTCAGGGAGGTTATTGCTTATTTTGAACATTAGTCTGAGCTCATGATCAGGTGCCAATCAATTACCTCACGCCTGGCACAGCATGTGGACAGGCACCGGGTGGTGCCAGAGCAGCACAGCGGAAATGAGGGCTGCCAGGCTCAGGCTGGGCAGGAGGCTCCTTCCTGTTTCAGCACAGGCTCTCCAACTGGCTGCTTAGTATTGCGCTGTAAGCCAAGACCTCATTTTTAGATTGCTACAGCATGGTGTACCCTTACTTGAGCCTGCTTGCTGCTGGGCACTGGCTGCCTTTCCCTGCTGTGGGCTGCTCTGCCTGCAGAGGGAACAGAATCTTGTGGTGTGCAGGGGCTGGCACTGTCCTGCAGATGATCTGTCTCTGCTGGCAGCCCCTGACCCTGGCCAGAGGAATGCTGCTGGGGTTGTGCCATGTGCAGGGGCAGGATTGTAACACATCATGATTATGTGCTGTACAGCTTTGATGTTCCCATAGCTTTTTGTGTCTTGTTTTGGGTCAGGGAACTTAGGCTTAGTACCTTCACATCATCCTTTGTTTGCTGCCTATTCATTCCAGTGTCCTGGACACCTCAGAAGGGGACCATGTGAGACAGGGGGGAGTGTGCTCACCCTCTCACTACGTGTACTGCTCATACGCAGACCTGCATCTGCCACGCTACAGCTGCCCCTTCCTCAATACTTGGTTTCTAGCATTAGTGCTGCTCATTTCTGCCTATGCCTTTCCCCACATCAGCCAAATGGACAGAACTGGAGCTGCCTCTTCCACTCCACCTGGCTTGCTCCTCCCAAGGGAAAAAGCAAAACTACTGCATTCACACCCTGGACACAAGTATTAAGCTGCTTACAGTTCATATGTACATATGGTGTACTTTATTTTCAGTAGAGCATTACATAGTATGAAAGTGTTGGATTTTGTACAGATGTCCCTGTATGTACAGAACTAAATAAAACCAATCTCTTGGAATGACACATCTTGCTGCACCTGTGATATTCCAACACACAGACCCTATCCTGAGGAGGGGCCCTAGCCTGGAGAGTGACTTCTCTGGTACTGTCAGCATGGGGCCGAGTCCAGTGTTTGTCCTGAGGGAATCTGGGCAAAGCCAGCCAAGCCCCATCGCCCCATATGCATCCAGGCATGGAAACCAATCTTCCTCAGAGGTAGAGGAAGCCAACATAAGGTCATCACATTGACTTATGCACCAGCCAGAACCCAGAAAAAGGAGTGGGAAGGAAAATCAGACAATGTCAGTGGGACAAACTGGAAGGTTGATACTGTGTCTCGGAGGCACTGGGCATTTTCAGGGTGGAGGGAGGGCTGGGGTTTGCAGCCCCTGTGCCACAGCCCAGCCCTCAATTCCACTGAGGCCGGGGGCCACCGAGGCTCTGCCGGGCCTGCAGCGTGCGCTGCACCACGTCCTTCCACTGCTCCTCCGAGATCTGGCTGGCCCAGGCAGGGATGCCCAGGGTGGGCAGCTTCACACTGGCCATCGTCCTCTTCACCAGTTCCACATGCTCTGGGAACAGAGAGGCCGTGAGACCGTGGCGGAGCCCCGGGAGGGTCCTGCCGGAGACGCGGTTACCTGCATCCATGGGGATGGAGCTGTGGCTGCTCTGAGCCGTGGCGCCTTCCGCTGCCTCCTCCTCATTCTCCTCCTCGCTGTCCACCGGCGGGTCGGGCAGGTGCAGCCTCAGCATCTACGGAGAAAGGCGGGCAGCGGGGGTCGGGACCGCGGGTGCCCCCGGCCCCGGCCCGGCGGGAGGCGCTGGGCGGTACCTGCAGCCGCTCCTGCAGGCCGGGGCCCGCATCGCCGAGGCCCTGCTCCGGTTCCTGGCTCAGCGGCTGATACAAGTACCCGCCGCCCTCCTCCTCTTCCTCCTCCTCCTCCTCCTCATCGCCGCTCCATCCCGCCGCGCCGTCAGGGCCCTCCGGCGGCCCTGGCTCCCGGGGACAGACGCGCTCGGGGCCCATGCTCCGCACCACCGCCATACACCGGGCGCGGCGCCGAGGAGGTGCCGCCGCCGCCGCCGCCCGGAACCGCCGCGGCCGCCGCGGGGCACTGTGGGTGTTGTAGTCCCGAAGCGGGCCGCGGGCGCGGCGGGCGGTGCCGCCGGCACGCGCCGCCGGTGCCATCGAGCGTCGCCATCGAGTGTTGCCATCTCGGTCTGGGCCGGGGCCGGAGCAGCGCGCCGGGGCAGGGCGGGGAACCCTGGGAGCCGCCCCTGAGGGAGGCCGGGTCCCGGCACCGCGGAAGGGCCGGTCGGGGCCGCGCCACTCTGGCGGGGGGTGGGGGGTGCCCGCGGAGCCGGGCGGGGCCACGCTGCACTACAAGTCCCAGGGAGCGGCGGGAGCTCCCGTCGGAGCGGGGCTGTCGGAGCTCCTTGTACGGGCACAGGTACGGGGCCGGGGCCGCAGGGAGCTGGCGGGACCGTGCTGAGGCTGGGGGAGGGTGAGGCCGGTAGGCACCGCCGAGCCCCCCCGTGAGGGCTGGGGGCGCGGGGCCGCCGCCCTGCCCGGGTGCCCTCGGCCGGGCCCGCGGGCGGCGGATGGGGGCGCGGGGCGGCACAGAGGGGGCTCGGGCGGGGAGGGGCGGCCAACGGTGCTGGAGCGTGTCCAGAGTTGGGCAGAGGAGCTGCTGAAGGGTCCAGAGAGTCAGTCCTGTGAGGAGCGGCTGAGAGAGCTGGGGATCTTCAGCCTGGAGAAAAGGAAGCTCAGGGGAGACCCTGTCACTCTCTACAACTGCCTGAAAGGAGATTGTTGCCAGGTGCGGGCCGGCTTCTTCTCCCAGGTAACAATTGACAGGCAGGTCAAGAGGAAATAGCTTCAAGCTGCACCAGGGAAGGCTTAGATTGGATATTAGGAAAAAATTCTTCACGAAAAGGGTAGTCTGGCATTGAAACAGGCTGCCCAGGGAAATGGTCGAATCACCATCCCTGGAAGTGTTAAAAAAAATCTGTAAATGTGGCACTTTCAGGACATGGGTTAGTGGTGGGCCTGGCAGTGTTGGGTTAATGGCTGGGCTCTGTGATCTTAATGGTCTTCTCCATCCTTAAAGCATTCTGTGACCCCACAAATCCCTATCCTCCCCGACAGGTCTGTGTCAGGGAGGCTGCCCTTCTGCCCTGCAATGACCTCTGCTGCGCCTTCTCTCTCCATCCTGTGGGCTCCTGTGGTTCCTTCCACACCATTTATTCTCTCACCCAGTCGTGGCTGCTGTGGGGCTGCATACCTGGTCTTCCCCAGGCCTATATGCCAGGCAGAGGGAAGGCTGGCATCTGTGAGCCTGCCCTGTGTGTGGCCAAGCCCAGCAGACCACTCTGCGTGGGGTTCAGTGTCAATGCAACAGCGGGGCAGAGAAACAAACTGATGTAGCCCTGTGTAAAGCAAGAAATTCCCCACTGCCTGTCAGCTCAGCTTTCCTGAGCTTCCCAGCTCAACACAAGGGCTGCCCTTGGCATGGCAAAAACAGCTTAACAGGCTGTGACAAATTCCTGATGGGGAAGTGGGGGTCAAGCAGTATGTCCAAAGCTTAGGTACACTCCATAGAGAAGGTGGGGTTTAGGAAGCAAGGTGAAGAATAGAAGCCAGCTCAGCAGGTGCAGAATCTCAGCTAGGCTTTAGGCAAAAGTAAGTCAGCAGTGGGCAAAATATTTGGTGAAAAATAAGGAGATGGTGAGGCTGGCTGTAGGGGGGCCACTGGGATAAATTTGTGCCTGAGCAGCGTGGTCTGTGATTCCCGTGGCTAACATGAGCTTCCAGAGCAGGCTCAGTTCACGAGCTCGAGGGCTGTTCTAGCAGCATCTAATTTACTGGGGCTGGAATTGCATTGTGAGTGTCCGAGCTGTTGAATGTGCAAGCTTGCAGTTTCACACTGCCTTAGCACAAATGCTCCAAGCATTAGATAAATGTCAAGCACGAGTGAAGAAAGCAGGTTGTTCTCATGTTATCTCTAACAGTATGTTGGATGTGCTTGAAATAGAATGGTCTATATGGACTGCTGTGAACTGGCTGGGCTATTTTAAGGGTTACTAAACCTTGTGGCTGGTGTCTTTTGGGAGACGGGACTGAGGCAGCCACACGGTAGGATTTGCTCTCTGGAGCAGCTTTGCAGAGTAGGCTGCTTTTCTTGGGGTGCTGCTGTAATTCTGGAGGTTACAGAACGAGTCCTTGAAAATCCAGGCCACTTGCTGCTGGGTTTCTCCCTCTTGCTTTGGGAACTGGATGCAGGAAGGCTAATCTAAGCAGCTTTTAGAAATGGCTCTAGGTTTCCCTCTGTGTGCAGAGAGAAGTGAGAGAGCCCAGTGAGCTCCCTTTGAGCAAAGAAGTGGATCCAAGAATATATGGGTTTGTTTTAAGATCATCACCTGGCTACTGTACTTGGAGATGCTCAGTATCTTTCTATCTTGAATGAAGTATTTTCATAACTAATTGTAGGGTTTGAAAGTACTAAGCCTAAACCCAATAGAACAAACAAGTGAAAAATCTGAGTAAAACCTGGTTTGGATTTTGTTGTTGTTTTGGGGATTTTTTTTTTCTATTTGTGCCACAATGCTCAAGTCAACACAACAGTTTTGGAAGATATGCTAGTGAGAGATTGTGTGATACTTTTGTTGATCTCAGATATCCATATGCTGTGCTGTTAGGCTCTTGTTAGGTGTAAGCTGGAGCAGTTGGGATGAAGGTTGTTGCAGGCATTAAGTGCATCTTCAGGCAACAGCACAACCAGAGATATGGGGGTGCTGTATTGGAAGAATGTAGAGCTGAATTAAATATGATTGTTCCCTGGCTTAGCAGTGAAATGCTTTGTGGCAGAGGAACAATGCACTGTTGTTCTCACGTAATTTCCAGCACCACCAATATCAGGTACTTCACCAGTAAGTGAAGCGTGTCCTGATTTTCAGAAATGCACTTATTCCTGGTTAATGACAGGACCTACCAGCGTTTCAAAATTTCTCTGCATCCCCTGTGCTTTACTGTATTCCTGGATAGATCATGGCAGACCAGGGAAATGGGGAGTTGTGAAGTTTGGAAGTAAGAGATCTGTTAGTTTTTGGAGAGTGGAAGTGAGAATCTAACATGAGGCAGTGGAAGCAAGCGGTGGCTTGAACAGAAGCTGTGATTCTGTGTGCCTCATCTTGCAATGCCCTCCCAGTTCTCTAATACAATTTGCCTCTGTCTTATCAATATTTTTGTGTTTTATAATCTACATTACTGTTGCTGGTGTCCTAAATGAGAAACCACAGAATGTATTTTGCATAATCTAATATTGTACAGTTGGGGGAAATTGTTAGTAAATTGTTTCTTATCAGTTTTGTTTCCCTCTCTCCTTGACTGTGTTCTCTGTGATCTGTAAAGAAATCTAAGCTGTAGCTTAATGTCAAGTGCACTTCTCCTACTAAGAAATCCTCATAGGAATGAGACTGAAAAGTGGTTTATTTATGTTCTCATTTATATAATAAAAATTACCATTGGAAATCAAACTTGAAATGGAAAAATCAATGGTTGAAATCAAACTTGAATTCAACAGTTTCTATAGTTGTAGGACAAAAAATATTGTTTTTTCCCAAAATGTGTGTCTAACTCCTATTTGCAGATAGTGCACAGAGGGGGCTCGGAGGAGGAAAATGCTTTGGGACAGAAGATTGGTCTAAGGAAACAATTGCAAATAAGGCAGGCGAGGAGAATCTGGAGCTGGGCATAGAAAGCATGGGGCGGAGTAGTGGAGGCAACCTCAGGAGACAAGGCTGTGCAGGGAGGAGGAGAGGCTGGGCCTGTGTGCAGCTGAAAAGGGGCAAACAAATGCCTGGTACAGGAAGATGTGGTAGTTCCAGGGTAGGGTTGTGGCCAGTGGCAGAAGAGGAAGATGGGAGTTTGCATGGAAGCTTTTATTACAGCGTAGAGAAGAGCACTTGGGTTTGGAAAATCCCTGACAGCTTGTTAAACCCTGTGTTTTTCCGTGACCCTGTAAAGATTACTTCACACTTCTGGTCATTCTCTCTTTGTGAAGTGTTCAGATGAGTGTTTGCTTTTCTTGGCTCTGAGGAGGGGCAGCAGGAGGCTGTGCTGGCAAAGCTCTGTATTTGCTCTAAAGGGGTATCCCCGGACAGAGCCAAGGCGAAGCACAGCCAACTTCCATCCCATTGCCCTTGCCACCACTCCAAACCTGCTAGTCGCCTGGAAAGTGCTCATTTGGGGAAAAACTTTCCCAATAATTGTAGGAAACAGCATTTCAACATTGTTGCTTCAACCTCAGTATCTTTCTTGCAGTGCCAGGGATTGGGCCTGGAGCTGCTGTGGACCAGATTTAACCTCTTGGGATAAGGTGCCTTCTGATGGGAATAGCAGAACTGCTGGGGCAGGGTAGCCAGCTCCTGTGGCAGTGACAGGACCAGCATCCTTGCACCTGGCTCAAGGGAAGTCCCAAGGGTGAGGAAGAGTTTTCCCAGCCTTTCTGAAAGAAAAGGCAGGGGCCTTGGTACAATGCCTGCCTGCTGTGCCGAGCAGCTGTGCTCCTCTACCTCAGTAGGAACCAAGAAGAGAACTAGGAAGTAAGATTCATCCTCTTGGTCCTCCTGGACTGGGCTCAGTCTGAAGGGTGTTGAAAATATTGATGCTGGTGATAAAAACCAGTTAAGGTCCTTGAGGAGTCTTTAACACAATCACTTAAACAAGAAGAGATTATGAGGAAAACATGGGTTAGATTTTTCAGGAATAATTTGTGACTGAGGCAGGAAACAGATTTAGATATGTGAAGTCTTCAAAATAGCTTGGAACGTGACTTTGGTGGGTTCCATGGAAACTCATCTGTTCTGTAGCTTTGCAGAGGACTTATTCAAGAGTGCTGTCTGGCTTTAAAAAAAATAGTTGCTTAAGGGTAAAAACCTGCTAGATCTGAAATTGAAGCATAGTGTGTAGAAGATGGGGGCTGTTCCTGGGCCCTTCTGGAGAACCCCTGCTGGAGCAAAGCTTGCTGCAAATTTCTGGGTTACTGACTGCAGTTTAGGTTAGGGTAGTTGCTGCAGGAACAGGCAGGTTTGCAGGAGAGACTCCTGTTACAATAAGGCTGCAGGATGGTCTCTGTTTGGGCTTTGCACGTGTCCTGTTGCTGTAACATTTATGTACAGAGCATGAAGACAACTCAAAAAATAAATAACTTTAAAAAGAAGCTACTCAAATTTTTATGACATTTGGAAGTTCTGGAATGAGGTGACTGTTTACTGAATGGTTTTGAACTGTCTATGGAGTCAGTGGATGAAGCTGGAAGCCTAAGCTCTGCTTCATGCCAGGAGCTCCCTGTTGGTGCCATCTCTTATTCTTACCACAGGAGGGGGATAAAATGCGAGTGTGTGGGTGGGCTGGGCGCTGGGCTGGTCAGGCTGCTGATGGGCCTCCTTGTGAGCAGTAATTCCACTTGACTGAAGGGCTGGGGCTGGCCAACTGGAGCAGAGCAGCATGGCACTTGCCCCTCTTGCTGCCCTCTAGCTATTTCTGAAACAGGAGGGGAATCCTCCTTGCCAAAACTCACTACTTTCCAAAATGAAATGGGGCAGAGCGTAGGAATTTTATGTGTAGGAATTTAGTCCTTGTTCAAAGGCATCCCCAAATTTCTTTGTATTCTGCAAAGGCTAAAACTGATTGTGGGATGGGAACATGCTGACTGAATCTTTCAATAACCTAGAACCAAGAAATAAAATAAGAATTTTATTTGTGCTGTGTGAAACACTGACATCTCTTCTAATGGCTGTTTTTCAGCTAGGAGAAAACTGTTAAAAATCAAACTGACCTGCTGTTTCAGAAGCACCCAGGCAGACTCTGCTCTAGATTCTTAGATCCAAAGGAGAATCTCTGCAAGAATCATCTGTGGTGATTTCTCTAAGATATGATCTAAGCCATCTGTTTGAGGAATGAAGAAAATCGGTTCCCTAACAAGATGTGATGTTACGGAATTTTCATAGTTATGCCTTGGTTTGGTGTGGGAGGAAAAGACCTTTTCTGAGCATTAGCAAAGAACTTTCTACCTAGATTAAAGGGTTTCTGCTCTCCTGTGTCTAATTAGATTGAACCCTAGTGTTCAAGTCAATGGGTCTAAATGCTAATGTTGTCACCCACCCCCATAATGGGAAGTTGGTTTCTTTATGTAGGGGTGGTCCTTTGGAGGTTTTTTGTTGGGTGTTTCATTTTAATCTTTTCCTCTGCTGTTTCTCAGAACTGGTGCAAAGAGCACACTCTTCCCTCTGGGTTTGTTCTTTTCACCTTCACTGTTGGCTCTCACTGTGTGTTTTCATTCATGCAGACAAATGGCTGTGACATGTACGTGACGTGTGTGTGGCCAGGCCGAAGGTGTTTGGCTGGAGCTGCCTGTGCAGCCACCCTGAAGGGCTTTGTGTGCAAGGGCATCTCTGCTTGCTCCTCTGAGCCTTGCTCTGTGTCCTCTTCCCAAGAGGAATGTTTCCAGTTGGGAAGCAGGTGAATGAGGGTACATTAAGGTAACCTTTGTAGCAGGTAGGAAGACATGCAGGATGGATTTTGTTATCTTGGCATTGTGTCTGTGTTGCAGAGCCAGGTGACGTTGCGGTGGCCCCGGAAGCATGTGGCTGTGGCACTGGGGGCCCTGAAGACCGCCTGGCTTGCAGGGAGGAATGCTACGGTGGGCAGTGCACTTGGAAGGTGGGCCACGGAGGGTGAACCACGCGGCCGTGGCTGTCGGGCACAAGGTCTATTCCTTTGGTGGGTACTGCTCTGGAGAGGACTATGAGACCCTGCGGCAGATTGACGTCCACGTTTTCAACGCAGGTAAAGGTGTCCTTGTGGGCACAAAGGACTTCCTTGCTGGGCTCAGTTATTGCTTTTCTTGTCTGCTGCTGCCTGGCATGTTATACCCTGTAACATGCTGTCTGACTTAATTTCCAGGAAAAGTTATCAGAGTAGGTAGGAGCCTCTTTCTTGGTGCAGCCTTGCATTTTCAGCTTCAGGAGCAGGACACAGAGGGGCTGTAGTTCATCTGACTCCTAGGACAAGGACTCACTGAAGTAGTCACATAGCCAATGGCTTGGTTTGTCCTTGTTCTCTGTGAACACAAACTCAGCCAGGTGCTCTTTAGGTGATATCGAGCTGGCTCAGGTCCCCCCTCCAGTTTGCAGCATGTCCAGGTTCAGCTGCCCATAGTGTGGAAGGAGCAGGGTGTGAGCCAGTGCACTCAGTTAAGATTCCAGGTGTAGACATCTGAGCTCTTTCCCTGGGGGGCAGCTGACAACTGGTGCCAGCATGATGGAGTAAGTAGGGGCATGTGGCTAGGAGGGAGGCTGTCCCATTTTGGTAGCAGCTATCGTGCAGATTCACAACATAGCTTAGAAAAGCATCTGCAACTGGAGCCATTTGTGTAGGATAACCAGTACCTGTCATGAGGCTGAGTTGGAGCCATGGCTGTGCTGGCACAGGCTGTATTTCTTGATTGAGTGCTCCTTGAACTGAAGAGGTTACTGAGCTGGTCCATTAAGTATTTCCCTGTAATTAGGCAGGTGATTAAAAACTACACAGTTGCTTGGGTGGCTCCAGTTAAACAAAGCCAAGAACAGAGAACCAATGACCAGTTTTGGAGGTTGGACAGCATGCTGAATGCTCTGCAAATACCCATGTGTAGACAAACCTAGCTTGTAAGATGCAGTGAATTCACTCCTTTAAGACTGATGTGCAGCAGGGATAAAAGCATTGGTTACAGAGGGCTGCCAAGGTGACCTGCTCAAAGTGTAGAGGGGGTGTAGCTCAGGAGCCTGTGAACAGTGACATTTACCTCTGTCCAGAGGGACTGGCCTTTCACAGTCAACACAGCTGAATGTTGTAGAACGTGCCAAGTAGAGCACTCTTCTGGGGAAGCATAATGACTGTGCCCAAAGGAATGCTCTTGTGTTGTCTTTCCCTCTTACCACTCCCAAATATTAAAGTGTCAGAATGCTGCAGCCACCACATGGGAAGTGACAGTAGCTTCCCAAGCCCTTGCTCAGCTAGCATTGTCAGGTGGCAGTGCTAAAGCCAAGAATACCAGATTGTGAATGATCTCTTGTCAGTCTTCCAAAGATGAAGACTATGTTTTAGGTAGGAACATCCAGTCGTCTAGCTTGACTTAAACATTGGATATGCTTCCTCAGTGCCCTTTCTGCCTGTGGGGTAGATGCCCACCTTTTGAGATGCCTGACTTTTCCCTTTCCCTATGTTAGTATTTCAGAGGAACTGCAGACTGTTTCCTGCTATATTTTTGTATCAACTCCATGTAGAAAACAAACCTGGAGGCTGTATATGGTAGAAGGAGGGTGACTGGTCCTGTTATGTAATGGCTGTGTAACACTTACTGTGACTCTTGCACTGTCATTAAACCCTGTAATACCTGTTGACTGTTCTGGCTGCTGCTGGATATGACACACAGGAAGGGGAACCTGTAATCCCAAGGAACTCCTATTAGTAATTCAAGGTTAGGCCACCTCTATAGCTTGAAAACCAAAACAAAAGCAAACAAACCCTGTTCCTACAAAACTGCTGGGTTGCTTTAATTAAACTGTGCTTCTGCAAGTCCAAGTGATGCCTTCAGGTATTCCCTTTTGTATTCCTGTGCTGTCCATTCTTCCAGTATTCTTCTTTGAGTACCTTCAGCAATCTCACCAGCTTGAAGTAGTGTCTGCATTCATGGTCACCTTTGTACTTTCTCATTTTTCTTTCCCTATTTGTTTGTGTGTGTGCTGTATCCTTCACTCACAGTCTAGGATGAGCCAGAGTGGAAACCTTTTCAATGAATTGTTGTAGAACAGAGCCTGTTTTTGTCCTCTGGGTCTCCAGAGCTGTATTTCTTAACTAGCTACTACTCAGGGTCAGACACAGCTTTCTCTTGTTTACTCGACTGCTTCTGCACCTTGTCACGGGGTAAAAAGCACCTCACAGGATGAGTTATGAACTGTGAGCAATTTAGCAGGCCTAGCATTTGACATGGGCTCAAACTTGTGTTTCCAGTGTCTCTGCGCTGGATCAAGTTGCCTCCAGTGTGGACAAACAGCCGAGACCACGTGAGAGAGGTGCCCTACATGAGGTATGGACACTCAGCAGTGCTCATCGACGACACCGTCTACATTTGGGGTGGTCGCAACGACACGGAGGGAGCCTGCAATGTGCTCTATGCTTTCGATGTCAGTAAGTTCCAGCTTCTCACTGTTCCTTGTCACAGCTGTTCTTGATCAGACCTCTCTGCCCCCCACTCTGCTCCCCAGCTTGTTTTCTTGTCCCTTGGTGACAGTCTGGAGGAAATGGTGTCACTGTCTGTTTCAGCAGTTTTAGAAGTGGAGTATGGTGGCCGTTGTGTCTGCATGCTTAAATCTCTGTTAAAAGCCTTTGGGCAGAGGTTGCTGATCCTTTCTAACAATGAAAATGGCTTTAATTTTTCTATCAGCTTTGTGTGCTCTCTCTGATAGTAACTATAATTGAAGCGTTCTCTCTGTGTGATGTAGTATTCCTTAATTGTGGCTGAAGGTTGAAGCAAGAAGGGGCTGGGCTCTTGAGGATTGTGGTTCCTCTCCAGTGTGGTCCTTCTTTCTGAAGGCATGAAGGAGAGTGAGGAATAAAGCACAGGAGTAGTCCAGGACAGGATGGCAAAATCAGGGAAAACATAAGTCAAGTTAGATAAACCTGAAAAATAAACTCCTTTGGAGCCTTTTGGTCGGCTTCTCCACAGCACTGCTGGAGCACCTCTGGAGAAAAGGTGCCATAAGGAGCTGCATGGACACAGGTGTCAGGAAAGAAAAGGAGTATATCTGGATGCAAGTCCATCTAAATACTGGCCAGTAGCTGTCTTGCTGAACTTGCAAGGAAACTGCTTGCTCTGGTGCTTGGTCAAGGGATCTCTTCTTTACCAGAAAATGTCTTTCAGCTTGTGGCACAGGGTTTTCCCCTTCCTTCCGCTGACACGTGCAGCTGAGAAGCCACCAGTAAACCTCTGACTACACAGAGGCTTTGTAGTGGGACCTGCCTAGTCTACCTGACAGCTCCAGTGCTTTAGCATTAAGTGAAAATTAACAGAAGGTCCTTCTCCAAACCGTCTGCAGCTGTCTATACACACAGGCCTGCCATTCCTGGAAAGTAAGGCTGGCAGTCACAGCCCCATGTCTGTAATGTAAGTTCCACTGTGGGAGTCATATCAGGCTAAATAAAGTCCTGTCTGAGTGCAGTTTTGTTCCTGCAGTGTTGAGCAGATCACAAATTGAGGTCTTTTCCATCTCTAATTTAACATGCTGCACTTGGGTGAGCTGTTGCTGATACAGTGTGACTGAGTTTGGAAGAAGCCCCAGGGAGAAAAAGAACTCAATAGCCCTGAGCTGTCTCACTAGAGGCTCCCTAGGGATTCTGCTGACCTTGCAAGACCCTTTGTGTGGTGCCAGATGGAGCATAGGTGGACAGTTGTGTCCGCAGGCCAAGTTCAGGGAAGTCATCCTCATGCTTTGGCTCCAGTGTTAGGACTCTCTGAAATAAGAACTGTTTTTGGCAGCCAAGAGCCGTTAGGGAGGGTTGGGGGAATGTCTCCTGCAGCCTCGAGGCTTATCTGTGCCTCTCGGAGCTCTTGGGGCAGGTGCCTGTTTGCGCTTGGCAGTGAGTTGCTGGCTTGGCTCTGTGTTGCCCTGGCATGGAGAGCAGCTCTGGCAGGATTTTAAGTCATCTTCTAAATCAGGCCAGCCCCTGGAGTGTGCAGGCTAAGGGGCTGAATCTGTCTGGTGCAGGCTCACAGTGAGCACCAGGGTGAAGGGCGGAGGGTGGAAAGTGAGGAAGAGGTGATGAGAATGTAACAAGTGGAGCAGATAAGACAGGGAGAGCTGCACTGCAGAGGTGGAGATATGCACAACAGCTAACATGGAGAACTTGTGGTTAAGTGATTTCTATCTGGGTTTGAGAGCTGTTTTTCCTCAGTCATGCTCAGTTACTGAGCATCTCCACGCCATGAGGTCAGTGAGCCACTTAGCATTATTGCTTCATTGTAATAGAAAGTGTGAATGCTGAGTTGATAAGTGACTCACAACTACACTCTGCAAGAGATTCGGTAAAAGTAACATTGTTCAAGCCGTGCTGTACTACTCACAGGTAAAATGTGAGCTCTGGCAGTTGGTGGCCATGCCCAGAGGCTGAGGCTTCTGTCACTGTGTCCTTCTGTGGGGGCTCAGGCAGGTAGCCTTGCCCAAAGAAGCTTGCAGCCTCTCTGGCAGAGCAGGTGCTGTGTGAGAAAGCAAGAATGGTTTTTGCCTTAGAAATTAAGAACAGTAGTAATAAAACTATCCCACTCCAACAGTTACGGTGTTTTCTCAGCATTGCCTCTTGTTTTGTTTCAGACACACACAAGTGGTTCACGCCAAAGGTGTCTGGAATGGTCCCAGGGGCAAGAGATGGGCATTCAGCTTGTGTCCTGGCAAAGAGCATGTTTATCTTTGGAGGCTATGAACAGCTGGTGAGTAGTCTCTGTGACTGTTAATTGGTGAGCCCTTGGGCAAGAGGGTGTTGATACCCAGGACGCTGATAGAGGCAGGACGTGGGGGTGTATTTTGTATTCCTAGCCACTGTCATTTTGTAACTTAGCAAAGTTATGGCATTAGTACCCAGGTTATGCTAATTGTTTTGTGGAAAAGATAATTGGAAAAGCAAGTGCAAAAAAGTGTTGGATTTTTTTTTTTACTTTCACAAAACATATTTACCACAAAGAGGTAAAAATATAATTTTTTTTTTCTGGCGCATTTCTCAGCTAAATGTAGATACACAAATACACAACATTTTTTAATAAGTATATACTGATCTACATTTATTTTAATTTGGCTCAGAATTGAGCCAGAAAAATCACTTTCTGCAGTGTTGCTGTGAGGTTTTGTCCTAGTCTGGTGTATGTTCCCTGTAGTCTCTTCCTGCTCTGACATCTTGCTGATCGCTTTCAGCAAACACTTGGTTGCCTTCCCATTAAGAATACCTTGAGCCAAAGTTCATCCTGCAATAGCTGTCAGTGTACCTAATGCTCTTTTTAGCAAATCCTTATGATCTTATCTTAAGAAGTGGGTAAATATAATTTCAGCCTATCACCAGATTCCAGAAAAGATGTGCAAAGTCACGTCTATTTGTTTGGAAGAAAGGTGGGGCCCTGTTACAGAAGTCTCTGGGTTATTCCTTCTTTTCTGAGGGTGATAGCCAAATCCATTATATTGATTACAGCAGCAGGAGGGGTTCAGATGTGTCCTTTTTTTAACCAAGACCAAATAAACCTCTGGCTGTCTTGCTGCTCTCTAACCTTGCCTGGAAGAGCAGGAGTCCACATTGTTTGTGTGAATGCAATCTTTTCCAGGCAGACAGCTGCAGATGGGTTTTGTGGGACCTCAGAACCTGGAGTGTATTTGCTCCTGGATGTTCAGCTTCCCAGAAGTAACCTTAGCTTCTGCATCTCGTTAGGCGGCCTTAGCAGAGCCAATTTGACTGTCCTGTCTCTTTTTTCTGCTGCTACATGGAGAGGAGGCAGGCTCCTACCATGAATGTATTGTGTGCAGGACAGCCTTTGGGGGAGGAAATAAGCACCAAATAAATGGGAAAGCTGCAGGAAGAGACGGGACACCTTTGGGAAGAAATAGGCTTTGCTTTCCTCTTGTTAAGTGATAAGTGCTGCCTGAGCAAGCACTTTGTCTCTTCGGAAGTACTGAATCCAAAGGGATGCTCCAGGTCTGCAGGGCAGCATCCTTTCTGGGGCTGGATGTCACCAGGCTTCTCAGTCCCTTTGTGACCAAGCTGCTCATGTATCTTCCAGGCTGACTGCTTTTCAAATGATATCCATAAACTGGACACCACAAACATGACGTGGACCTTAATCTCTGCCAAGGTCAGTGTCTGTTTTTCCCTCTGGTTTGTGGAGGAAGTTTTGCATCTGCTATTCTCTGGGGTAGCTGCCCACACTTGTTTCACAGCTTCTGGCTGATGTGGCTGGGATCTACAGGATGGGAAGTTCTCCAGGAGAAGGCAGCCACCCAACTTCCTCATCAAGATGTGTTATTTCCCTGGCTAATGTGCACTCTTTCTTTTGTCTTTGTTTTTTACTCTGTCCTTCAGGGTACTCCAGCCCGCTGGAGAGACTTTCATTCAGCTACCATCATTGGAACAAAGATGTACGTGTTTGGTGGCAGAGCTGATCGTTTTGGGCCATTTCACTCTAATAATGAGATCTACTGTAACCGCATTAAAGTGTTCGATACAGAAACCAACTCCTGGCTAGACTCCCCTCCCACTCCCGTGCTCCCGGAGGGCCGGCGGAGCCATTCAGCCTGTGAGTGTGGGTCTGCTGAGGGTGGAGGATGGTGGAAGGAAGTTTCTGCCTGCCTTAGAAGGGGTGTCTGCTCTGTTGGGTGGGGCTGTGGGTTAGAAAGGGTTGCACAAAGCCCAGTTTCTGTGGAAAGCTGCTGCTCACCAAAAAGCCTTGCAATCCACTGAAGGTGGTGTAAGGAGAGATGGACAGCCAGCACCACATTGCTTTGTGTTTGGTGTTGGGTCAGGGACCTTCTGGGTGGCTCTCTGATGTCTGTGCTTACTCCCTACAGTCAGCTACAATGGGGAACTATATGTATTTGGTGGCTACAATGCACGCCTGAACAGACACTTCCATGACCTCTGGAAATTCAATCCAGGTATTTATGCTTTTAACTTGCTGCAGTGATAGTGCTCCAGGCTGTCAGGCATGTGAGTGCTCAGAGGAACATACTGTCCAAGGAAGTACTGCTTGGGGGAGAGTGACTCTTGGCTCTTCTGACAGCAACTTGCTACTGTGCCTGTTCCTCTTCAGGATGTTTCCAAATCTCAGTTAGAAAATAGAAAATGAGGTATTGCTGAAAGGCATATTTCATTGGAAAAACTTTGTCTTGTTCTTAAATGTGCAAAAGTACTGACAGAAGAGAAGATATGAGGAAGCGATAGGGTTAGGGAAGAGAGAGACTATAGCTGGAGAAACCATTCAACTTGAGCTGCAGGATCACCATCTCTGGGTACCAACTCAAACTGTGCAGCAGAAGGGGTGGTTCTTCAGCTGGTACCCTGAATATCAGTCAGCTGTGAGCTGGTTTGGTGTCCTCAGGCATGTTTCACTGTCTAGACTCATTTTCTTTGCTAATTGCTTTGCATACTAAAGTTACCTGAGAGTAGCCAACCAGCTGCTCCCCAAGCTGATTGTGATCAGGTGTGAGAGCTCCTGCAGGTTTCACTCCTGTGCATTGTCACCCCCAAGCATCCTTGCCACAGAGAGCAGCAGAAGAACAAAGGCTGCTGTCTCCTGGCCCAGTTCTCCACGTCCCAGCAGCTGATGCACCTCTGCCAGGGTGCTCTGCTATCGCAGCCTGCCAGCAGATGGAGCTGGTTCCTGGATCTCCCTCCTCTAAATCCCGACCGCAGCAGGCTCTGGGGAAGGGAAGCTGCCTGTCTGCTCCTGCAGTTCTGCCCAGTACAGCTCCCTGTGATTTTGGACCTGCTGCCATGGCAGTCTGTGGGTCCTGGTGCTCAGGTTTTGCAAGTGAAAGGCCTTGATGGGTCACTGAGCAACCTGGTTTAGTGCAAGGTGTCCCTGCCCATGGCAGGGGGTTGAAACAAGATGGTCTTTAAGGTCCCTTCCAACGCAAACCATTCTCTGATATGACCTGCAAATCCTGTCTCAGCAGGCAGAGCTCCAGGACTGTGACTGGCATCTAAGTGGCACTTCAGTAACAACTTCATAGAAGTGCATGATTAGCCATTAGTGAGGATGTTAAGGGGGAGGGTGGATATTGGCTATTTGGTGTCTGTGGGGTAGTGGGCCTCTGCCTTTCCTGTGATCTGCTTATATTCATAACCTGCTTTTACCTGGTCTTGGCCAGGCTCTTGTGACAAGCTAGTGCACTCTTTTCCTCCTGTTAGTTTCTCTTTCTTGGAGGAAGATTGAACCCAAGGGAAAAGGGCCGTGTCCTCGCCGCCGGCAATGCTGCTGCAGAGTGGGGGACAAAATCATCCTCTTTGGAGGTACCAGGTGAGTTGTGTGAGGTGGCTCCCTGAGAGGCTTTGCCAGTCCCTTCAGCACAGTGTCCCTTAACGCTCTGACCCACTCTGTATCAGATGGACTTCAGAGGTATGTGGCAAGTGTCAGCCTATTTGACAAGTGTAGGTAATCATGTACATCAGATCTGCCCTGGAAGAGACTGAAAGTATCATGTAAGCCTGTAAAGCATCTGGTGACAAGCCATCTTGTACATGTAGAGACAGAAGAGTGTAACAGGCTGCTCAGGAGGGGCTGTGCAGTGCTCAAGCTTTCTGGTAAAGAGGTTGTGGGGATAAGAGAGGAGATCCTGATGTCAGAAGGACATGTATCTCAGTCTGCTGTGCCAGAGCAGACCTCAAACTGACTTAGCTTTGCCTACGTGCTGCCCTGTTTCTCCCACCAGAGCTTCTTTCATCCACTGGCAAGTGTGAGTTCTGCTGCCAAGCTGCAGTGGGATGTGAGCTCAGCTGGGAGCTGTTTGAGGAGCCTACAGACATGACAAGACAATGTTGCCTTCTGCACCAGTGTTCCTTAGCAACATTTCCATTCACAACAGGGACCTGGTGTTATGGATTTAGCTGTCAAACAGTGGAAGTGATACTGTCAGGGTGTAGGGCATCTGGATGTGGCCAAGAGCCTTAACAGCTGCTAAAAGAAAGGAAGTGGTCTATCACCAGGACACACTCTATGCTGTCTGGAATGACAAATTTCAGCTCTGAAGTACAGTCCTGCTTGCCAGTATCTACCTTGCAGAGACATCTTAAGTGCTTTCAGCTCTCCTCATGGTTTGGAAAGCTTTGGGGCTCTCTCTGGGATCTTGACAGTGGCTTTTTGGGGATGCTTCTGAAGCCACCCTGGGGCAGAGAACCAAGCAGGACAGGTTCTGCTGGTGACCTGACCATACCAGTGTGTGATGGGGTGAAGGGCCTTCAGGTTCCAGTTCAGGGGGAGTGTGCTTAGCTGTAGGATGTCCATGTGTCTGTGAGGGAGTGCTTAGTGCAGGTGAGGTATGCAGAGGTGCTGAGTTTATCCAGTCTCCTCAAAAGGTACTAGGTGCTGCTCAGTACAGCAGAAGGCTTGGTAGGGCTTTATGGGAGTTTTGGGTGGTCCCAGATGCTGTCTTACAGCAGCAGCTGAACTTTGATGTTAAGCCTTGGCACTCCTGGGAAATGCTAGCAAACCACAACAAATTTGACACCAGCTTTTTGGAGTTTGGTTCACCCTTGCCAGGCAATGCAGCAGTGCCTTGTCTTCTCCATGAACCACTTCAGAATTCAGCTTGTTTCTTAGGTCAGGCTCAACCCCAATACAGGCACATTCATCAGCGCTAGTGTGGGCTCGGAAGAGCTTCTGGCAGCCAGGAATGCAGCCTGCTTGAGCTGGAGGAAGGGTCTTGGAGGCTGGGGAAGTGGGAGGTGGGGGTGGGCTGTGCTCGCTTCCTGTAACAGTTATCAGGTGTATTCTGGAGCTGCCTGGCGAGATAAGGAGTTTTCCAGGAAGTCGTTGTAATGGAGAACTCCCAGTGGTCTGCCTCCTGACCTGTGCTACCCTGGCTGGGGAGGGGGAGGGGTCGCACAGCATGGGCTGTCCAGCAGGGATTCTCAGAGGATGAGCCGACAGGCTCAGCTTTCTAGGGAAGGCACTGGGGGATGGGCAGGCAAAACCCCTTTGTGTCTGCCCTTCCAGGATTCACACATCCTGTAGACTGCTGAAGAGGCACTTCTGCAGGCTGCTTGCTCCTGTGGCATCCAAAAGCTTTGTTTCTTTGGTAGTCCTTGCCAGAGCTTGGTCTTTTTGCCCCAGCTGTGATCACTCACTGTGGCCAGGAGCAATCCCTCACTTGGGTCCCGTTTAAGGGACCAGGAAGCTTGGTGTTCCCATTAGCTGTGTCACAGTTGTGGCTCTGGTCTGGTTTCCTCCCAAACCCACCAGCAATTTAGTGTGCAGAGACCATCCCCACGGAAGAAGGTGGGGGAGAAGGAATGCTATAAAACAGTTTAGCTGAAGAGATGCTGATCCAGATTTGGCTTGAGACTGTTTTCCCTGACAAGGCTTAGGAATCCTGGCTCTGGTGAGAGGATAGGGGCTGTCACTGAGTGCAGGGTGAGTTGTTTTGCAGCTGGAGTTAGCAGTTTTGCTGGGCTCTGGCTGGCAATGGTGTGCCCTGCACCCTGCTGCCTGGGAGTTGCAGAGGGTTGCCTGGTCTTGAACTCCAGGCTCACCCTGCTACTTTCCTTTTGGTGATTAAAACCACAGACGTGGTGCCTGCTGGCTTTCTTTTGATAGATAAGGGATGGTCTAGGGTTTCCTGTGACGTGGATGTGAGATTAGATTGTGATGTGGTAAGCACACGAGGTGGAGTTAAAGGGGCTCTTGCCTGTATCCGGGCAGATGGGTCCCATCAGCAACAAGTCTTCTCTGCCAGCAGTGAGCTGTGCTCTGCAGCTTGGCCTGAGGTTGTGGGGAACTGGGGGAGCAGGTACTGCCTCATGTCCCATGAGGTGTGAAGCTTAGTGGCTCATGGGTGGGGAAACAAGTGACACTGGGGTGAGAAGTCACTGCGTGAGGTCAGTCCCAGCTAAGAAGAGAGGGCACACTTAAGTTGGTTTGTCACAGACCAAAGCAGGACTTAAAACACTCTTCCTTTCTTTCAAATTCTCCAAACAACCCGAAGCCATGGGAGTGTTTTCCCCTGTTTCAGCACAGACTGATCTGTCTGTGCAAGGAGATGTAGTGTCCAGTCTCTCAGGTGCTTTGGTTGTTCCATCAAGACCACTGTGGCAGGAAACCATAGGTGAGGCTGTCTGTTCCCTAGAAATGCCTAGTGTTGTAGCTCCTCATTAGCATTCCAGGACCAACATCAAATGGGAGTATCAGCAAACTTGAATTGGTTTAAAATGACTGCTGCACTGCTCAATGCTCAGCTACAGTCTTCTGAAATGCCATCCCCATTTTGGCACAACCACTTCAGCTGTGGCTGGAGTACAAAGTGATTCCTGAATCAGACTGAGAAATGTCTGTGCTTGCCCTGCCATGCAGATGTTTTCTAGCTGCTTTCTCTACACTCCTCTTACAGCATCTCAGTGGCAAAGCTGAAATAAATGCACTAGATCTTAACTACATGAGAACAGGAGTGATGGACAGGTGAGGAGGAGGTTCATGGCTGGAATCATCATGGTCATCCATGAAAAAGAGGCACATCTCCCATGTCCTGCAGAAGAAATAGTGTGGGTTTCTGCTCCCTGGCTCCTGTGCAGCTCTGCCTACTCTGCAAGGAGCTGAGAAAGTGATGACTTTGGGTGCTGCTTGGGGCATCAGAGGGGCAGTAGGGATCACAGGGCCCCTGCATGGGACAGGCAGGCCAGGAACATTCCTGGGCTTGCTCAGCCCTTGGTGAGCGGTATATAAGAATTTTGGCCCTGACTGACACACTGTGCTTGGTTTCTGCAGCCCATCTCCAGAGGAGGGAATGGGTGATGAATTCGACCTGATGGATCACTCAGATCTCTACATCCTCGACTTCAGTACGTGAGCACTTCCTGCCCAGCCTGTACCTCTTACCACAAGGTGCCCTGTGAGCAGGCCCTGCTGTGAAGCACCTAACTGTGCCCTCTGTGGCTCCAGGTGCCATGTCCTGGAGCCAGACAGCTGTATCTGACCAGTGTGCTTGGCTTAAGGCAGAGCAGCCAGAGGTGCAGCCATGCTTTGTGCACTCCTGCATGCAAGACCTCTTGTGGGAGTACAGAAGCCACCGCAGCCTGTCCCTGGTGTGCGCTCTGCCTTGTCCTTCAGACAAGGCTCTGCCCTCTTTCCTGTGGCACTGATTGCATGATGCTGGAGCATCCATGGTGTCCAGTCAAGGCCTACTTTAGCTAAACTGCTTTCTTTTCACAGGCCCCAGTCTGAAGACGCTGTGTAAGCTAGCAGTGATTCAGTACAGCCTGGACCAGTCCTGTCTTCCCCATGACATCAGGTATGGTCTGCCTTGCTGGGAGGTCACTCTAAGTGCCCCTTGACCTTGACGTGTTCCAGCCCTGGCTGAGGGCTGCCCTTGGCACTGTGCACCTTTGAGGTGGGTTGGGCTGGAGACTGTAGCTGAAGTCTGCTTCAAAGCTGCTCTAGCCCTGGGCACTGTGTTTTTGCTTTCTCTCAGTGTATCCTCTTGGTGTGTTACAGATGGGAGCTCTCAGCCATGACAACAAACAGCACCATCAGCCGCCCCATTGTCTCCAACCAGGGCTGAAGACAACTCGTCCTTCTACCACCCTGCCCTCACCCCTCCACATACTGACCTCTTGCTCCACTGCCCGCATGAATTTTTAGCCCTTTCAAGCAAGGAATGTGTGAGCTCGGTTTGTCTTGCCCTAGCTAGGCCTCCCTCTGCCCTTGTCATGCTTTGGGCAGCACAAGTGGACAAGCAGAGCTGGCCACTGAGGGAAAAACTGCCTGGCCCCAGCAGCACAACTGTGACCCCTCTCCTTGCTGGTGGCTGTAGAGCTTCTTTTCCCTTTGCCTGTGGAACTGCAGCTGTGCTGTCCAGTGTCCAGTCACTTTCCAAGGGCCTGAATCAACTCTTACCACCAGCCATGGCCCTGGGGTTGCCTGCATTGCCTCAAGAGAGCAGGAACGTCTACACCTGCTCCTGCCAGCACTGACAGCTTCCTGGCACTAAATGGCAGGCCCCAGCTCCAAGCTGAGCCCAGTGTGGGGACCTGGGCCCAGCTGGACACTGTCCAGCTCCCATTGTAAAACAGCAAATGGGGGAAGTTTTATAAATGGTGAGGCAGACATGGTTTCTGTGTGTTCTAGCGGATGAACTGGGGGAGAAAAAGCATGAGAGGAGAGAGACTGAACCAGGTGCTTTTCCCTGAAGCTGCAGGCCACTGGTGGCTTGTGGCAGCAGGAGGCAGCAGCTGATGTGAGCCACAGCCCTGCCTGGGGTGGGAAAGGGAAGCTGAGCTCCCCCAGCAGCACTGCCATGGGGTACCTGCCTCCTGCCCAGAGTTGTGTTGTCCTGCAAGAGGACAGAAGGAAAATGGTGTATGTCTCATGAGCTGTGCTGCCTCAGGTAGGTGGATGCTCTGTAGTTTCCTGCTTCAGGTGGAGGGATGCCTGGGACAGCCTTCCTGGGTGGCACAGAGAGCTGTGCTCAAGCCCTTTCCCACCAACATGAGGCGTCTGATGTGAAGAGGAGCTCCAGTGGCAACTGTAGTGGGGCTAGTGCAGAGAAAGCTAAGGAAGCACACAGGGTGTTTTGGGGGATGTAAAGTCACAGGGGCAGCCGAGATGGTGGTGGCTACATGCCAGGAGCCTGGGTGGCAGAGGGCTGAGGCTGTCTTCCCTGCCCTGAGGGCTGGCACATAGCCAGGGTCAAGTGCTCATCCAACAGCACAAGGTTGCAGAGGTGCCTGGGCTCCTCAGCCTACAGGAGCTGGACAATGCAAGCACAATGGAGAAGTCTGGAGTGGCATGAGAGCAGAGGAATCCCCATGGCAAGAGAACAGAAGGTCTCACAATTGCGACAAGAGCTTGTTCTTCGCACACTGGCAGCACCTCACCGTGATAGGCGATGAGCATCATTGGCGTGGAGGGAAACAGGGTGTGCTGTGACAGCACATCTGGCT
Organism: Vidua macroura; assembly: GCF_024509145.1. Lineage (NCBI taxonomy): Eukaryota > Metazoa > Chordata > Aves > Passeriformes > Viduidae > Vidua > Vidua macroura. The sequence goes on along the minus strand of NC_071573.1, from coordinate 33,042,822 downwards.
GAGGGGGAGCAGCCCCAGCCTGGCCTCCTCCTTTGTGGTCCTTGGCACCTGCAGGTTACCAAGAAGACTTAGGTGAACACCCTACCATGTGTTGTCCAGCAGTTCTAACTCCCTTCCTCTATCACTGCCTCAGCCACAGGCACTCTCAAGCTGTGAAATAAATGGTGGAGTTTTTTTGCTGTGCACTGAAGCACCAAGCTTACTCTCCTTGCAGGGTGCCAGGCACTAGGAAATGCCTCCTGAGCACCCAGAGTCCCTGTGCTGGGTTGCATGGTGCTGAGCACAGAGGCCCCTCCATTCTGTCCATGAATGGCTGTCACTAGGAGGAATCACAGTCTATGGGGCATGGAGTGGAGACGATAGACCCCAGAAAAGCTCAGCATTCCATGCCAGCTGCCTCTAAGAGAGCAAACCTTTGTGGGGGAGAAGTCTTCTCTGGGAAGAAAAGGGGTTCATCAGGGAGAGGGGTTCTCTTGGGTTCAGGGGTGCTGTGGCTCAAACCTGCCTCTGCCAGGAACCTACTGCAGGCCTGGGCACGGGACACTGCTCACCACCTCAGTCCAGGTGTCTCCAGTGTATTTTCTTGGCTTACCAGCTCCTCCCAGCACCCAGGTCAGTCATCAGTGATGCTGGAGAGCAGCTCCCAGTCAGGCAGACTAGACACAGGATGTTCTGCAGGGCTGGCAGGAGCTGGGCAGATGTGTGCCCCACAGGGAGATCCCTGCTGCCTTTGTCACTGCCCCCTCCTGAGCGGCAGGTTTGCTTTAAAGACCCTGGCTTCGTTTTATTACTTCCCCTCTCAAATTTCAGCTGGTTGAAAGGGCTATTTTTAGCAGCCTGCCTTCTAAAAATAGCCCTGAGCTGTTTGGAGTTGCGTCACAAGAGGTAATTCTCACCAGTGAGCAGCTTGGCCTCTGCACCCTAGGAGGGTACAAAAGGAGGCCAGGAGCAGCAGGGTCAGCAGGTTCAGCCACAGCCGGAGGCGAAGGAGGCAGCGGTTCCCTGCCAGCTCCAGGCCATCCCAGCCCCAGCAGCATGACCATCTTCTGCAGCCACTGCCATCGGCCACTGCAGGCAGAGATGAGCTGCCTGCCCGCGAGGGCCAAGCAGGCGCCCAGCGCCTCGAGGCCTTTCAGGTGAGCTTTCTCCCACCTCCTGCCCTCCCTCAGGGCTGGGATGGCCTCCCAGAACCCCGGGATAACTGGTGTAGGGTCTGATGGCCCTTGCAAGGTGCTGACACCAGCCTGGCACAGCGGGACTGCCAGCCAGTGCATGGGGAGGAGGTGCAGGAATTTGGAGGGGCAGAGGTGTTTTGGGTGGTTTAGGAGGAAAGGCGTATTGTACTGGGCTGGGGTGCACATTCCAGCACTCGATGCAGTTTCCATCCTATTGGGGGTTTGTGGGGAGGTTGTGTCACATGGGCTCCCCACCAAAGCACAGGTCATTGTCCAACCTGGTGCCCAGCAGGAGAGCCACCAGCCATACCAGCAGCATGTGCCCCTGGGTAGGCTTTGCTCAAGCCTCTGCCTGTGCCCACAAGGTTTGCTCTCCTAGAGGCAGCAGCTGCCACAGATGCTGAGCATCTCCACTCCATATCCCCGAGCTCACAATTCTTCCCACAATGACAGGCAGGGAATGCTGCCCCTTCCCCCCCTGGACACATGTCCCAGGTGCCTGGCTTTGCAGGTCAACCAAGAGTGCTTCCAAGGCTCGCCGAGACCAGATCAATGTGGAGCTGCAGGCACTGCGCTCCCTGCTGCCCATCTCTGCACAGGAGAAGGAGCGACTCTCTTACCTCCACACCATGGCCCTGGTGTGCCTCCGGCTGCGGGGGGCTCAGCTGTTCCCTCCAGGTACACTCAGCATTGCTGTACTTCACACTTGCTTGGCTCTGTGTGGGGCACTGCCCCTGCCTCATCCAAGACAGCACTTCACCCTCATCCCCCTCCTTCCAGGCTTGGCTCCTCCTGCGGGACCGGCCCTTGGCACAGAACTACTCTCCCTGCTCCCGGGGTTTCTGCTTGTGCTCTCAGCAGACAGCAAGCTGGTCTACATCTCCGAGAACGTGGCTCAGGTCCTGGGCCTCTCCGTGGTAAGGCCTGCTCACTGGGCATTTGCAGTCACTGTCCCCGTACCCATCCTGGTGCCTTTATTGCCTGCACAGCACACTGCCCCAGTAGATGCTGGGCTGTGGCTCCAGCAGGCTGTGCACCCGCAGTGCCAGCCAGGGCCCACTGAGATAGACACACAGTCTCTGAGGGCAGCCCCCTCTTTGTCAGGTGGAGCTGCTTGCCCAGGGGGACACCGTCTTTGACATCCTGGATGGGCGAGTGGGAGAGGATGTGCACAAGAAGCTCCTCCTTGCTCGGGAGGAGCCTGGCAGGGGTAAGGGAGGCCTCTGCTGGCATCTCATGGATCTTGCCACCCTGCTCTGGTCCTTGGCTGTGATTAGAGAGCCAGGGCTAGCCCTGCTGGGAGCAGAGCGAGGGAACTCCTGACCCACTCTGAACGGTGTGTTTCCCTGCAGAAGTCACCTTTGTCAGCGAGATGCGCACGTCCAAGGCTTTCCGGTTACAGTATGGGGGGAATCGGGTCGTGGCAGTGTGCGGGCGCTTTGTGGCCCTGTGCTGGCCACCCTCCCCCTCCACCACAGCCTTCCTGGCCCTCTGCACACCCGTTGTGCAGTCCCCCGCAGATGGCGAAGCTGCTTCCCAGGATGACATATTCCAGAGCATGCATCTCCTGGACATGACGTTTATTGATGTCACGGAGAGGTGAGGGGTGCCTGCTTGCACCACAGCCCCAGCCGTACATCTCAGCTGGCAAGAATAATTTCCCTTCACCAAGCCTGCATGTGGGATGCAGGCTAGACACTGCATGAGCACTGAGACTCTCACAAACACATCCCAAACCTCTTCCCTCATTTACAACTTATTTCTGTACCTCTGTTGTTTCATTCTCCATCATGCAGCAGCTGCTCCTTGCTAACACGGTGCAGGCTCTGTACAGCACTCAGTGCCCACTCCCCTTGTCTTCCCCAGTGTCACCTACCACCTAGGCTACCACCGGGAGGAGCTGGTCGGTCAGTCGTGGTACAGCCTCCTGCACCCTGAGGATGCTGACCTGGCAGCTGCCCAGCACAGGGCCGTGGGTGAGTGTCATACCCAGGAATGTGCGTGCTGTCCCCTGGCTCCATGGTCTGGTTATGCCTGAAACGTGGCTATCCAGGACAGCAGCGACAAAGGGAATTCAGCCCTCCCTATTGTGACTCCCCGCTCCAAAAAGGATGAGGCGGGGAAGTGGTTACACACCCCATACACTGTCTATAAGTAGTTTCCAAGCTGGGGGTGGGCATCCTGCTTTGCCACGGTATACAGAAGAGGGACAAGCCCACCTGAGCCCCATCTCTTTGGGAGGGCAGAGCTGCTACGGACCCGACTGCTCTGTGTTGCTTCTGTCCCGCTGGGGCCAGACTAGTGACTGGCGGCAGAGCCCATCGGGGCAGCCTGTGGGCTATCCAGGCACCCTGGGGCCGTGCCCTGCTGCCGGCTCACGTAGTCCCTTCCCTTGCCCGCAGCGCTGGGGGCCGCGGCCGGGCCGGCAGCGGGGACCGCCGTGCTGCGAGTGCTGCGCAAGGACCGCGCCTGGACCTGGCTGCGCGTGTGGGCGCGGCAGGACGGCGGCTGCATCACCTGCACCTGCCGCTGCCTCAGGTGAGCGGGATCTCGGGGGGTGGGGGCTGCATCACCTGCACCCGCCGCTCAGCCAGGGCCCCCAGGCTGTCTCTTACCCCGTGTCCGCCGCAGGGAGGAGGAGGCGGCCCACCTTCGCGCCCAGCAGCCCCGCGCCGCCGCCCCGCCCGCGGGCCGGGATCTCGGCCGGCTGGCCGAGCAGCTCCGCGCCCTGGCCGACAGCCTCTCGCCGCCCGCCGCCGCCGCGCCCCGCCGCTGGCCTCGTCCCGAGGAAGCCGAGGACGATGCCTCTGTCTGCCTTGGGAACTATATGCCGCACCCTCCCCAGTTCCTTCGGTTTCCTTTCGAACAGAAAATAGGTTGCAACATTCCAAGTGTGCTCTCACAGGTGTCGAGCGTTCAGAGATGCTGACATCCCTTGGTCTGCCGGCTGTACCTTTCCTAATGCAGGCCACTGTGTAAATAAACCACATCTCCTTTCAGCCTGCTGGTCACTTCGAACAGCTGCAGCTGATCCAGTTGGAGGCCATGGCAAACCTTCGTTTCATACACTTAGTGCTTGTATTAGGAACTTAGTCTAGGCTGCGATAAATCTGGCATCGGGACGACTCAATCTAGCAGCGCAAAGGGATCCAGATCTTGCACTTAAAAACACTTATTAACTGCTTAGTTGGATATTGCCACGGCCTTTGTGTACGTGACCTATTCATCAGAAAGGACGGATTTTTGTAAAAAACAAACAACCAAACCAAACAAACAAAACAAAACAAAAAAAAAGAAGAACCAATAAACGCCGCTTTCCCACGTGACTGCCTCTGCCTGCGCGTGCTCCACTTCCGGTTCCGCCGGTGCCGCGCGGGCCGTTCCGGGGGCGCGGGGCCGGGTCCCGGGGGCGATGGGGCCGCGCCGGGAGGGGCCGGGACGGGGATGGAGACAGGGACGAGGACGAGCTGCCGCCGCCGCCACAGAGAGCGAGGAAGAGGCGGCCGCGGAGCAGCCGCGCGGGAGGCTGGAGCCGGCGGAGGAGAGTTCTGGCTCCAGCGACGAGAGCGACGACGTTGGGAGCGTGGCGGGGACTGGCGGGAAAGGTGAGGGGACCCGGCGGGAGCGACTCCGGGAAAGGCGGCGGCCTCAGCTCGGGGCGCGGCTCCCGGCGCTCGTTCGGTGAGAAACGAGCTGCCGAGTGGCTCGGTGCCCTCTCGTATTCCAGCTCCCGCATGCCTCCCTCGCCTGCCCAGCTGAGCAGCTCAGGATCACCAGCAGGGTTTGCGCTGGAGCTGGGTGAGAGGGCCCTGAAACAAACATGTGTAGGGGCCTCTTGTCCCCAGTCTCCTTCCCTGTGCGTGGAATCACAGAACCATAAAATGGTTTGCATTGGAAGGGACCTTAAAGATCACCCAGTTCACCCCCCTGCTGGGGCAGGGACACACCTCGCACTAGGCCAGGTTGCTGTGGAAGGTGTCACACATCTCGGGGACCATGCTCTGTGCCAGTTCAGATGTGGCACATCTGAGTGATGTGGCAGGAGCTCGAGAGGCCCTCACAGGACAGGAGAGTGGAAGAAGCGAGCGGTGTGTGGCTGTGGGCACAGCGTGGGCTGAGGGTCGCAGGGTGGGGGTTCTCATCCACAGCAGCGAACACAGTTTTGTTTCCTCATCTCAGAACAATCCAAGTGAGAATGAAAACCTTACAAAAATACAATTCCCTTGAAGGGAATTGTGAGGGAGTGGACACTGGTGTCAGCTGCAGGGCACAACACAGCGTGTCACAGGTGTGAGGAGTCACTGGTTGCCTTGTTAAAGGGTCTCCAGGGTGAGTCTGTGTGGGGCCGTGGGGGAGGCACATCTCTAGAGGTGAGCTTTTGGCAGTAGGATTTAGAGGTGGGCAGAATGCCTCACCATCTGTTGTAGACATTTTGTTTTCCTCTGGTGAGGAAATGGTGAGCAAAGCTCAGAGAGAGGATCACCGACAAGTACTCTTTTCTTCCCACAGCTGGATGGGAATGGAACAGTAGTTTTGCTTTTGCCATCTGTCAGGGCCCTCTGTGATCTTGTTTCTGGAGCAGGAGGAATTATATGGAGTCCAGCACTGATTTTGTCTCAGCAGGGAACGACTGGGCAGATATCAGGTATTTCTTTAGGCCATCTGTTCTTGCATCCTGGACACTGATGTGCTCTGCAGGATGTATAGCTCCCTGCAGGTTCAGCTGAGGAAGGCATAAGGGGTCCATGTGTCACAAGAGTCTGTAGGACGAGAGGAAACAGGAGGAGGCTGTGCTTGAGAGCAGGAAATGCCCCTGTTATCAGCAGGTAACAGTAGCTTATCAAGAGGTGCAAAAAGAAGGAAACAATCCACAGAATAATGGATGAAAGGAAAAAATGGCAGGAGGGAAAATTAAATGGATGACAGAGACAGCAGAAAACATGTAAGTTATATTCTAAGGGGAGAAGAAGGAATGAAAAAAATGGGGAAATTAAGTCCTCAAGAAAGAATGAAAGAAACAAGGAAAATAAGCTAATCCTGCCTTTTTAACCAGAACCTTTTCACTCACACAGTTGCCAAATCTGCTACCCAGCAATGAATGCCTGCTGGGACCATTCACTTCTGTTCCAGAACAGGCTTCTTTTTTTTATAGTGATGTCCAGTGATGTTTTTATCACTGTGAGTGTTTCATTCAATCTCCTCCAAATAGGCAGTAGGATGTATTTTGTGGACTGATACTACCATGTGGAAATAATTTTCCCTGTTAGGTTTCAGGTAGTCAGGTTTGGTCTCCTGTACCAGTAATGAAATACTTTATCATGGAAACTCTGCATGCCTTTGCTTTGTCTGATTTATACCAAATCTCCTTTTGGCATCATTTTATATGGTGTCTTTATCTCATTTTCATTGAAGTCTTTGCTATTTAAACAGTATTGTTTTGGAATTTCAACCAAATGGAATATTGGAGTACAAGTGATGGTGCCTTGTCTTCATCAAGTGCTGAGAGTATCTTCCACATCATAATTCCTTTCTTTTAATGCTTTCTTTGTCCTTTCTCTGTCCTTGTTCAGAATTTGGATAAGGGGGGGGGGGTGCTCAGGGGAAGCAGTGCAATGAAATCATGCTGCATTCACGTTTCCTTTGTCTCTTGTGCAGCAGATTGGATAGTCACTGTTCCTGTATCCCACCTCAGAGCACTAATGAGCGTCATCAGAGCAGAGTTCCTGAGTACTCAGAACAAGCAAAATGAAAACACTTACTGAGGCAGCTCTTGGCTGTACCCATTATGTTTTCTGGATGATGAGAGTAGTTTCTGAAAGTCTTGGTTATTGCCAGGATGAGAGTGCTTGGGATGAGTCTATGCTCTGAGCCAGTGTGACTGACCTCATGTTGCTTCCTGAATTTGGCAGAGTACACACAAACCTTGCTCACAGGACAGTGTTTTGTGTTTCTGTGGGAAGGGTTTGGGAGTGAGTGGGCTGCAAGAGCAGCTTGGGGGGCACCTGTCATCCAGCCAAGGTATCACAGACAGGCTGTGATGGTCCCTGCTGGGCCACAGTTGGTGTGTTTTGTATTGCAGAGGCTCAGAAAGACCATGTGCCTGTCACTGCTCAGAGGTGCTGAGCAGGCAAACACCACCTAAGTCAGTTTGCCAAGGCTTTCCCTTCCAAAAGGGACACAGTGCAAACCCCTTCTTGCCCTTACACAAGAGTGGAATGAGTATATCCAAGTGCTGACTGAAGAAATGCTTTCAGTTGTTGGTTCTGAACACCTAGAAGTATAAATCTAGAATAAAGAATAGTATGATAATAGAGATGATAATATTTTTGCATTCTGGTTATGAGAAGCATTAAAGGTTAGTGACATTAAGGGATATTAAAGAAACATTAAAGTGGGAAAGTCAGGTCTGAAAGGTGACCTCTCAGAATTTGCAGTGCAGAGCTCCTACTGCTCTTTGTACCAGGTAAAAACTTTGTACTGGTCTTGTGTGTGCTGTTGAGTGGAGAGAGAAGCAAAGACACTCTGGGGAGAAGGGGAGGCTGCTCTGTTCTAGTAAGGGGTAAGGACTAAAGTGATCAGTGGGAGAGGAATCAGAGGCTGACAGATGCAGTGGTTTCTTTCTGCCATGCAGTTGTACAGGGATAGCACCACTATGCTTGTGTCGCTGTGTCAAGCTCTGAGACATCCCTCTTGGAGTTTGGGCGTGACAAGTGCCTTGAGAAGCTGTTCAGTTCAGGTATACCCTGTGCTCTCTTCCAGATCAATCTGACATGTCTTTTGAGGAACTCCTGCGGGTGCAGAGTGATGCAAGGATGAGAATGAGCAAGAAGGTGCCTGGTGGGAAGAAAACTGTGAAGCCTACCAAAGCTACACTGAAGCAGCAACAAGGCAAAAAGGGGTAAAGAGGCTCTTCTGTGATCAGAAAAATGTGTATGTGTGCTCTCTGCATTCCAGAAATTACACTGCCTTGGAGCTGGCATAGATCTCCTTTAATGTACTGGACAATAATGTCTGTCGTTATAGTTTCATTTGGGAATGGTCTGGTGCTGTTTTCAGAGCTCTTAATATCCTGTTCTCTCCAAATCCCCAGCAACCACCTGTCACTTGACAGTTAAATTGGCACTCAATGCCTTTATACTCTCTGTATTAAGGCACTTGTAACCCTTGGCATGGTGTGCCTCTCAAGCTCTATGACAGTGTCCACTGTGACCGGAAACAATTGCCCTGCTGGTTCCTAAACCCCTTCCAGCTTATCAGTATCTTCTGCCTGGCTCTCACTGGCTGGAGTTACAGTCACAGACAATTGTTCTGGAATTCCATTCATCCTTCTGCTGCTGTCTCATCTGTGGCTTGTCTGTGTTCATTTTCCTTTTTTCCCTCTCTACAGTACTCGCCATCACAGACTTTTCCCTGTATTCAACACAACAAAAGCTATCATACCTTTTTACAGTTCTCCACAGGCCCCCACCGTAACAGCAATACCCTTACCCCTTATTTGCAGTATTTAGCTAGTTTTCAGTCCTCAGAGTGGCACTCAAGTGATTTGAATGGGTTTCCTCTGTTACGCTGGCACTCCCTAACTTTTTTCTGAGTCTCTGCTCAATGCATGAGCAGAGAACACAAAATACATCTCTCCTGCTGTAAAGAGTTGGTTAGGTTAATGTTTCTGCTTTACTTTTTACCCAAGACTCTTGGGGATTTTGTGTAGCACAACATCTTCTCTCAGTGTCTCTATTTCTGCCACACAGTTTGCATAATTCTGCTTTTGTTTAATTCCTCTAATCCTTTAAGTAATGTATTGCTGTAAATCCCACATGCTTTTTCTCATGTTTTTGTTATGGAAGTGAGCTTCTTAAAGAAAGGGCTTCAGGAAAATCCCCTGGCACTGAGCTGGCTTCAGCAGTGACTCCAGAGCATTGTGCAGGGTTGTGGCCTCAGCGGATGTGGGAATACACTGAACACTGCCCTAAGAGGGATTTGGAAAACTTGTGCCTGTGGGGTTGTGCTCCTGCCCCAGTGTCAATTGTGGCTGGCTGTGGGTGCTCTCAGCAGGTGTTACTGCTCAGCTTCTCTCTCACCTGTGAAAGGGCATGGAGAGCAGGAGAAGTGCCTAAGGTCTGGAGGGAAGCCAGTGTCATTCCAGTCTTTAGAAAGGGCAAGAAGGGAGGACTTGGGAAACTACAGACCAGTCCTGGAAAGGTGATAGAGCACTTACTTCTGGAGGCCATCTCTAAGCATGTGGAAGAAAAGAAGGTTCTTGGGAGTGGTGTGTATGGATGCAGTGGATGTTGTGTGCCCTGACTTCAGCAAGGCTTTTGACACTGACTCCCTTAACATCCTCTTAGGCAAGTGTGGAAGGCTCAGGAAGTGTGGATTAGATGAATGACAGTGAGGTAGATTGAGAACTGGCTGAATAGCAGAGCTGAGAGGGTCATCATCAGTGGCACAGGATCCAGTTGGAGGCCTGTCACTGGTGGTGTCCCTGGGGGTCAGTACTGGGTCCAGTATTGTTCAACTCTTTAATCAGTGGGTAAAGGGGTAGGGTGTCCCTCAGCACGTTTGCTGACAGCATAAAGTTGGGAGGACTAGCTGGTCCACAGAGGGCTGTGCTGCCATTCCATGAGACCTGGACAGGCTGAGCAGCAAAGAACCTCCTGGAACTCAGCAACGACAAGTGCAGGGTCCTGCACCTGGGGAGGAACAACCCCAGCACGAGCACAGGCTGGGGTGACCTGCTGGGCAGAGCTCTGCAGAGAAGGACCTGGGGGTGCTGGTGGACAGCAACCTGTCCATGGGCCAGCAGTGCCCTGGGGGACAAGAAGGCCAATGGGATCCTGGGGTGCATTAAGAACTGCATTGCCAACAGGTCAGGGAGGTGATCCTGCCCCTCTACTCAGCCCTGGTGAGGCCAGTCTGGAGTGCTGTGCCCAGTTCTGGGATCCTCAGGACAAGAGAGACATGGAGCTCCTGGAGAGGGAGGGTCCAGTAGAGAGCAGGGGAAAAAAAAAAAAAATTAGGGGACTGGAGCATCTCTCCTATGACAACAGGTTGAAGTAGCTGGGACTGTTTAGCCTGGAGAAAAGATGACTGAGAGGGGACCTTATCACTGGAAATATGTAAAGGGCAGGTGTCAAGAGGATGGGGCCGGGCTCTTTTCAGTGGCATCCAGTGACAAGACGAGGGGTAATATTGAAACACAGGGAGTTTCACCTGAATATGAGGAAAAACTTCTTTACTGTGAGGGTGACTGAACACTGGAACAAGCTACTCAGTGAGGTTGTGGAGTCTCCTTCTCTGGAGATATTTAAAACCCACCTGGATGCAATCCTGTGCAATCTGCTCCTAGGTAACTCTCCTCTAGGAAGGGTTCCTTCCACCCCCAGCCATTCTGTGACTTCATGAGAGGAACAATCAGTACAACACATTTATTGATGCAGGTGGTGGGTTTTCACTTGATACAGTGGAGCTGTTCCAGGTTCTTTATATATATGGTTCTTTATATATATAAATATAAGGTTCTTTTGAACCATATATTGATGTATTTGGTTGTTGTAGCCTTCTGTGGCTTTTGACTGAGTCACCTCTTTGCTTTATATAGGTATCATGGTAAGGATTGAGCTGGGAGAGTCTGTTGTGCAGTAATGTTCTTCTGAGGGTCCAAATGACCTCCCAGCATACTAGCTTGGGCCTCATTCTGACATTTGCTCCCCTTAAATAAATTTTTCTTGTTTTCAGGCCATTGGAGATGTCAGCCAAGAAGCCTGTACCTTTCCTGCGACAAGTCATCCCTGTTAGGAAGAAGGTGGGTGCTGCCCCTTTCCAGTTCAGGACTTCCCTTAGCACTGCTGACAGGGCATGCACTTGGCAATGGAGCTACTGCAGATGGCACAGGCTACTTCTGGAGGACCACTGGGGAGTGCAGACAGTGACAGTGTTTCCCTGGGGAGAACAATGGGTGGGTTGGAGCAGCTGCAGGTTAACTTGAGAGTTTGTGACCCAGGTGTTTCTAGAAGGTGCACTCACAGCCACCAATGACAGTTCCACTGCAAACCATGGTCATTGTTCACTACTTATCCCAGAAGTTCAGATGTCCATCTGCTTTCCAATCTGAATGTAACTATTTACTTATCATTGCAGGATCATCAGAATATGATAATTTCCACATTTAGAGACCTCTTTTTGTCCCACCCTTTTTGCATGACCTAACCCAGTTAATCTGTGAAAATCTAGAGAGGTTTGAGTTCCCAAATCTATATCACCTTGACAACACATATTCAGCCAGCTCTTGGTCAGGGAGTTGCAGGTGTTTGACAGCAGCACTCCTGCTGTTATTCCTGGATATTCCTGGGTGGCAGACTCGCATATGGAGATGTCTGTTGTGTGATAAACTTGATGCAGGCATGACTTTGGGGATGCCACCTTGACTGTTGTACTCAATCTTCGCCAACTGCAGATATTTCAGTGGTGGGAGCATAACATTGCTGGGGAAAAAAATTGGCTGATACATGAAAGGAGAGTGAGCAGGCTGTTAACAGGGTAACACTGGCTACAGCTCTTGCCTTCCCTGCTGACAGGTCCAGAGGGACCCTCGATTTGATGACCTGTCTGGAGAATATAAGCCTGAAATATTTATGAAGACATACAGCTTCCTGGACAGCATCAAGAAGCAGGAGAAGGAGGTGATGCTCTGTGCATGTCCTTGCCTAGGGGAACCTTGCATGGCAGGGGCTACTTCTTCAAAGGCTTTTCACATTGGAGGTGACAGGCACACAGTCATGCAGCTTTCTGCTCTCTTCTTCAGATGGTTCAGAAGCAGCTGAAGAAATGCCGGAACATGGAACAGAAGGAGAAACTTCAGCGGCTCCTGAACCGTATGGTGAGTTCAGTGCAGCATCTCCTCTATGAGAGGCACCAGGAGAGAGAACGTGTGACCTGAGGTCTGCCTCGATGCTGACACAGGCCATCCTTTTTGTATAGACACAGCAGGAACAGGCACAGAAGAAACAGCAGAAGTTGAGAGAGAGGGAGCTGTCTTTGAAAAGACAACAGAGGGAATTGGCCAAGCAGGGAAAGAAACCTTTCTTCCTAAAGAAATGTAAGTACTCTGTGTGAGCATGCTTGCAGGAAGATCGAGTACTGCTGGCAGGAATTCAAGCACTGGGAAGCAAGGTGTCCATACTATTCCACACAGCTGTGGGGGAATTGTTCTAGTGCTGGTACTCAAGGGACAAGCTAAGCCTGGACCAGGGAGGGAGAGGTTAAAAGGGGCTGCTCTGTAGAGATGTTTTGGGCTTCAGTTTTGACTTCCCTCTCCTCTACAGCTGAGAAGCGGAAATTGGAACTAGCTGAGAAGTATGCAGAGCTGAAGAGGAGCGGAAAGCTGGAGAGCTTCCTGAACAAGAAGAGGAAGAGGAATGCCATCAAAGACAAGCGCCATCTGCCCTCACAGAAGAATTCGTAACTGTTGGACAGTCATGCTGTTGTCTGGCACTGGCTCATTTGGCCTTGGCCAGGCCTGGAGGATGGTTATCCCTCTTCCCAGGATCTGCCTTCCACTGTACAGTGATGCTGTAAGGCAGCAGAGCAGGGTCTGAACTGAAGGAACTAATGGGTTTTTTTGTAGCTGAAATATCTGCTTTGCTTGTGGTTTAGCTAATGCCTGGGTGGTGACAAGTGTGTCATGCTGATGGTGATGACAGCTGTCTTTGCCCTTGCACCTGCTCATTTCTAACTCTAGCAAGGAAAGCGTGAGTCCTGCCCTGCACTGCTGACTTTACTCCAGGTTCTTTCAGACTTCCACTGAGGCAGAAAAGGATGTGGGACGATCCCTGCTCAGAGCAGCAACCCTTATCAGATTGCCCAGGGCTGCTTTGGTGGGATCTCGTAATGTCCAAGGACAGATGACTTCACCTCTTTTGGCCTCTGCTGTACTGCTTCAGGTTCTCAAGATGGAACTTTTTGTTTCCTCATCCAGGAAACCTGCCTGGTGTTAGTCCATAATAATTGTTTTGTTCTCAGTGAAGTGCCTGGCTCTGTCTTCTAAGCAGCTTTGTCACAGGTCTGAGGGGTGGGTGGGAAAGGGGCACTCTAAGGTCTCCCCAAAGTCTTTTCTTCCTAAGGGTGAATGAATCCTGTTTCCTCAGCCTTTCCTAGCAGTGCTCCAGCCTCTGACACCTTTCACATACTCAACTGGAGTCAGCCCAGTCAACCAACAGTTATCTTTTGGTGGCCCAGCATGGATCAGTATCTGGAAGTAGTCTCGCAAGAGATGAGTAAAGGTGAGAGGATCACTCCATGTGGGCTGCTCCTGGTGATACAGATCTAGGTGTGACTGGCCTTCCTCATACACAGGGCCTGCTGTGACTGCTCAGGTATTGCTGCTTGGCATCGCTCCTTCAGAGCAGCTTGGTTTCTCAGGGTCATCTCCACAGGGTTATTAGTGCTTCTAGGAAACTGATGAAATATATACCTGAAATATGTACACTGTCAGCCTGTTACAGTCAAAGGTGTTTGACCTTAGGGGAGTGAGTGCCTCTCTCCAATATCCCACCAGCCCTCTTGCTTTTTTCCTTTTTTCCCCTGTCTGCCATGGCTGTGCTGACAAGGGCATGGCTCAGATAACCCCAGTGTGACAGGTCAGAGTGTGCTAGGAGAGTGCCTGGGCACAGCTGTGCTGTGTGGATGGCCGCAGGTGTTTGGGGCCTGGGGACAGGCCTTGCTGGGATCAAAACATGGAGCAAGGAGCAGGTTAGCTGGCCTGAGGGTGTTGCTGAACCACTTACCTCCACTGTAGTTCCTGTGGGTCATGCAAGTTCTGCTCTGGTGAGAGGACTTACTGGAACTGGGGGAAGGCAGTAGACATGGAATGTGCCAGCTTGGCTAGAGACCTGCTGCCAGGGCCTCGCTGAGGGGTCACGTGGCATTCCTCAGCATTCCTGAGCCCCTGTGTCCCCATCCCCTGCTGCTTGTAGGTCTGGTGCAGTAGGTGCAAGGCTAGTGTACCCCCAGAGAGGTCCTGCTTTCCCCTCCTGCCCCTCTGGTACTAAAGGTCTTCCTGCTGCAGCCTGTGTCTGTCTGCAATGTCACCTGCTGGGATGTCACCTGCTTCTGCTCAGCACAGAAGCACTGCTCACAGTGGTGGTGAGCAGTGAGCCTGTGGCCTGTGTGCCTGCCAGCTCCTGGGCCCAGCAGCCTCAGCAGGGGAAGCCCTGGGGCATTTCCCAGCTCAGCCAGGGCTGAGGTGCCACACAGGGTATTGGGAAGGAGGCAGCATCACAGCACCAGCTCCAAGGGAAGCAGATGCTTCCAACATCTCCAGAGAGCTTCCTACTGCTGGGGAGCTGCTCTTTCCAGTAGCCTCCCAGCCTCAAGCAGTTGGCTTATTTTTCTTGTTTTCAAGGCAATTTGGGCAGACCTGCAGTGGTGTCCCTCCAGCTGGAGTGTGAGGACTTGCTGTGGGTGTTTCTGGGCATGACTGGTCCCAGTTGATGTGACTGCACTGGTTGCACAGGTGGTGGTGGCTGACAGTGCTGCCACACACCCCCTGTCAGCCCCCTGTCAGTGACACCCTCGGAGCCCACTAGAGGCTCACAGGATCTGTGGGCCAGGAGGAATGGCTCCAGACCCAGTGGCCTGGGATGCTGTACCCAGCCCTAGGTGGTCACTGAGCGAGCCTCTCCACACGCTCTGCAGCTGAACAGACACCCAGTCACACAAGGCACCCAGAAGAGTGGGGGGGATCTGCCTGCTGGCAGGGACACAGAAATGAAAAGGCTGCAGGGCTCAGGTCTTTTATTGCAAAGAGGGAGATACAAAAAAAAGGACAGTCACCCCTTTTTGGGTCCCCCCAGGCCTGCAGCTGGCTGAGAGGGGTGACAGCAGGGGGACGCCCAGGCCTTGTTCCCCCTGCATGGGGACCTCAGCTCACACAGTGGGGAACAGGCTGCTGCCAAGGACTACATTGGAGCCAGGGCCAACCACAACAGAAAAGTGGGTGACCCACTGTGTCCCCGTGTGGTACCCTGGCTGGCCGGAGAGCAGTGCTGCACAGGGAGCACTGATAGGGAGCCTGGCCTCACCCAAACAGAACTCATGGCAGGCGGCCCTGGCCTCGTCCCCTGCTCCGCTGTTTTACCAAGTGGGGTGCTGAGGTTCCAAACTGCTCTGCAGCCTTACAGAGGCTGCTGTGGGGGCCCTCACCATGTGCCCCTCGGGGCCCTGAGCCGTTTCGCCCAGGGAAGGAGGGAGCAGGGTCATTGCCCTCTGTCCAGGCGGGGAGCTCTGCAGCCTGCCTCGGATTTGTAGGTACGGCCAGGCACAGGGATGCCCAGGCTCTAGCTCCTGCTGGCTCGTCACGTGTTGTCCTGGGCCAGCTCCTCGGGGCAGGCAGGTTGGTCCCGGGCCTTGCGCAGCCCCGTGGGCGGCTGGGCCGGGGTGCTGTGCTGCGGGTCTGGCCCCGGGGGAGCGTGGTGCTGGTGCCGCTGGTACTGCACAAACATACAGACCTTCATCCCAATGGCCAGCATGTTCTTGCCCATGAAGATGCTGGAGACCCGGGCATCCCTGAAGAAGACCATGTTGCTGCCTCGGATGAAGATGGTGGCGATGTTGATGGTGAGCATGCTCAGCATGGGGTATAGCATCATCCGGTGCGGCACGATACCGATCCCCTGCATGCTGATCTCGCACAGAGACACGCATGGCAGGACCAGGAGCAAAATGTAGCAGTAGAAGAACATGATGCCCTCAGCCCAGAGTGGCAGCCCTTTCTTCTGAGGCTCCCACAGGTTGGCCTGGATGTCCAGCACATCCAGCATGTCCACAATGACCCAGAAAAGGCGATTGCGGAGATCTTCCTTCTTCTTGAATGTTCTGACATACTCCATGTGCTCTGTGGCCACCAACAACACATAGAGAGCTGGGATGCAGATGGAGAGCAGCAAAGTCAACGCTTTGCGGGCTATGAGATCCAAGCTTTTCCGGTCAGCTTTATAATTCTGGTATACAAAGTAGACTTTGATCTCCAGAACAAAGACGTACAGGAACCAGAGGATCATGGCATATCCTCGCTTAGCTGTCTTTACCTCTGCCCCGACCCAGATAGCCACATAGCGGAGGACCAGCAGGAAGCATATGTCACCCACTGCCACCATGACACAGATGCCCAGCTTCCTGGAGCCCTGGCTCTGCTCCACCAGGTAGGCATCCATGAGGACGAGGCTGGTCATTATGAGCACTGTGGAGAGGCACACATGGGGCTTGCTGACAGGTGGTGGGGGAACCATCCTGCACAGAGGAACAGGCAGGGTCATCAGGGAGTTGCTGAGATTTCCTATTCCCACCCTTAGGCCCCCTTCTGCCACCCTCTCCTCAACAGCTGTGGATGGCTGAAAGAAGGGAGGGAGCCATTCATAAATTTCTCCCATCCTATGTGCCTGGTGTGTTCCAAACCTGGAGATTTCTAGCCAAAGAGCTCCTGAGACTGACCAGGCCATCCTGGTGGCATGTGCTGGCTGAAACCCAGCTCCTAGGAAGCACATGGTGGGGCAGGCTGGACACCTGGGACACTTTAAGCACTTGGGATCCCACTGCCTCTTCTGGTAGCTCATCACACTGACTAGCCTCTGCCACCATGAAGGCTACATGCCTTATTTTCCGTGGGATTTCCCAGCCAGTGGTACTGCTTATATTTTCCCCCCACAAGGCAAGCTAGGACTAGACTTATGTGTTTAACCCAAGCAGGCCCTTAAATGCTGTGATCCAGGACCTCTCTTTTTAGTCTCTTTATTTTCATGCACAGCACAAGATGAAGGCTGGCTTTTTTTAGCCTGGCTGTCTTGTGGGGTGGGAGGGAAAAAATTGGCCCAATATTCAGTTTCCTTCAGGTTCACACCCCCCAAGAGCTTTGCCTAGAGCTATTTGCCAATGCCCACCCTGCCCCAATACCATAAACCAAAAGTAAGGAAAAGCAGAACAAGCCCAAAGCTCCCAGACACAAGGAGCTCTGTAACAGGCCCTGAATTTCTGTGGGATGCTCAGCTTTCCTGGGCTGGGGCAGAGCAAGGCACTGTCCCCAAAAGCACCCTGTCTGCCTTTTGTGGCACCAGGGCTGTCAGACTCCCTCCCCCTGACCAAGCACAGCTGCACGCAGCTGCCTTCAGAGGCAAGGAGGGAGGACAGAGCTGGGGCCTTACCAGGCAGATCTTGGCAGCTGCTCTGGAGGGGAGCCAGCCCCCCGGAAGAAATGGAGGATGAAACTGGGCTGATGACTGTGTGGCACAGTGCTGCACGAGGGCTGCCCACGCAGAGCCCGCCTCTGCCGCGCCTGGGCTGTGCACGCCCGGGACACCATCCTGCTCATCCAGGGGGCAGCGTGCAGGTGGCACTTGACCACGGAGCAAATGCCTGGGAGCAGGATGGAGGCCGCACTGTTAATGGTCACCCCTACACATGGCTCCTCCTGGTGCTGACATTGATGGCACAGGGCCCTGGGCACAAGCTACCTGAACTCCTGCTTTTTGGCTGAGGGAGCAGGCGTCCGGCGCAGTCGTGTATCCCTGGGCCCAGCAGCATCCTGGCACGTTGCGGGAGGCAGCGAAGCCTGAACCTGTCAGACACAGGTGCCTCTCAGGGGGAGGGATCAGAGGCCGGCGGGCATAGGGGAGCCCGTGGATGTGGCACATCTGGAGCATGCCACACGGCCGGGGGCTCACCCGCCTGGCACCCCACGGCCTGGCCGAGCCTCCGCGGGGGCTGGGGGTACGCCAGGCCCCGGCTCAGCACGGCCCTGCCGGACGGACGCCCGCCCCGGGGCCCGAGCCGGGCCGCCCCGCCGAGCTCCGTCCCCTGGGAGCGCTGGGGCACCCCCGGCCCCGCCCGTCTCGAGCCCCCTGCCCACATCGGCTGGGCCTGCCGGGGCAGGCGCTGCCCGCCGGCCGCAGGGGCCCGGCCTGCCATCCCCCCCGGGTCCCGCTTACCTCGGGCGGCTCCCCGGGGCGCAGGGCGGCGGCGGCGGCGGCCCCAGGCCCGGCGCGGCATCGCCCGGCGCGGCCCGGCGGCGGCGGTTCTGCGGCGGCGGCGCTCGGCCCCTCCCGGCGGGCGGCGGGCGGGGACTGCGGCGGCCCCCGCCTCACCCGCGGGCCCGGCGCCGCCCGCCGCTCCTCCGGGTCCGGTCCCCCTGCCCGGGCTCGCTCCCGCTGCCCGGCTGTTCCCATCCGCTCCCGCCCCGCGGCCACCGCCTGCATCCCCACGCGTCTCCAGCCCACGTCCTGCCCCGGCCAGACCCAGACGCCGCAGGGCCGCAGCCCAGCAGAGGCCCCAGGCGAACCAGTGGCGCCCTGGGAAGCCTGGTCTGACAAGGATGTCTGCCCTCCAGGAGGGACTGGGGCCGCGACCTGTCCTTGCTGGGTGGAGAAGACAGGGGAACGCATGACCTGGTACCCAGCTGTGCCGGTGTGTAGGGTCCTGGAAAGCCCCAGCCTCGCCGGGCTCTGGTACAGGCAGGCTTGGCACCACCAGCGCCTTGTGTGCAGATAGAGCAGGCCAGGGAAGGCAAAAGGGTTCGATTACCCTGGTGGACATACCTCTCTACAAGTGCTCTTCTTATCAGCCTAAGCAGCTTCTTGCACTTAACTCCAAACTTTCTTCTAAGTGATGTAGGTCTTAGCTACACAGGGAAGGTTTTTCAGTGTATTTCCTCTCTGACTTTGAAATGCTCATTGTAGATACATGTATTTTGGAAGACAGGGAAGCTCTAAGCTCTCTGGAGATGGGCTATGAGCAAAACCAGGCATAGATCTGAGAGCAAGGACAAGTGCAAGTGACACAGTGCCAGGGGAAGTGCAGCCCTCCTTGCATCCAGTTGCTGACTGAGTGGCTGTAGGTCCCTGTTGGATCTAATGCCCTGGGGCATCTCAGCTGCCACCAGGAACACATGAATCTAACCTGTGGTGTCCTTAGCAAATGGAGACACTGGACCAGCATCCAGGCTTAGGTCACGTGTCCCACAGTGGGTGTGGACTGGTTGATGCAGGCAGGTGGAGGTCCTGTGTGAAGGGAGCAGAGCTCTGGGTTAGACAGGTGCAACAAAGTAAGGAGTTTGGCCGTGGGAGCATTCTCCTAACCCAGGAATAAACAGCAATCCCCAGAAGGGCTGAAAGAGCAGGGAAACAAAGCAGCCAAAGCAACCTGCCTCCAAAAATGAAAGAAGACCTTGCAACTCGAGCGGAGAGCAACAAGAGGCACAAGAGGGCAAGCCAACACTGCAAAAATCCGCTTCTTTCCTCCAGGACACAGAAGCACTGGCTCTGACTATCCCAGCAGTCTCTTGCAGGATGCAGGGAGGAACAAAAGGCCTCTGTCCACGGAGGGGGACACCACAGAGGTATCCACGAGAGAGACAGGACAGGGGTGCCGGAGGAACCTACCAAGCAATGGAGCTAAAGACAAAATGATTCATCCGTGAGCTGGAATCATAAAACCCCTGAGTCTCCACTAGAGACTAGGACGGGAGGTGACAACATTCGCGTGGGAAGCAGTAAAGAGCTGCTTTAACAAGGCACATAAAAATAAGGAGCCAGAGCAAGAACAGATACTTCTGTGCTTCTCTAAAACACGATGCTGGAGCCGGGGTGCCAGAGTTGGTATGTGGATGCATCTGTATCATGGATAAAACGTAAGGGAACCAGAGAGGGTACACCAGGATTCCCAGGCACATAGCTGCTCTCTGGCTGCTGCCAGCTCCAGACCTGGGTGGAGAAGCATCTTCAGCTTAGCCCTGTTCTGCCCATGAAACCTTCACCCCATCACTGGCACTAAAAAGTCCCTTTGGGCAATGACAGCAATGCACTCAAAGGCTGTTGGGAGAGAGATGGAGAAATCCATCAGTCATGTTAACATCCTCAAAGGGGAGCTGTGGGAAGCAGAGGAAGTTTGTCAGCAAGGAACAACAAGCAGTGGCTGTAAAGGAGAAAGACTGGCAGTAGCCTGGGGACCGTGCTGAGAGCTTCAACTGTGACACATAAAATAAGTAAAAGGCTTTTCTGAAGGCACATTTCAAATGGGTTACCTGAATGCTGAAGAGCATTTCCCTGATGTCCTCAAGGACCTTATCCACAATAAAGCAGACCTCAGTGGGTGGCTGGCACACAGAAAAGTCTCAGCATAAGAGGAGCTGGGAAAGCAGCTGAATGTGATGACAACTCTATTAGCCTCTGGTTAAGCTGGAAGATAACCAGGCTTTGGGACTTGCAGTGAAAAACACATGATAATTTTGACCCCAAAGAGTGGGAAAAGCCACCATGTGCAGAAGAGCACACCTGTGGGTAGGTCATGTTATAGGCACAAAGCCAATATAACATGAAGACAGGAAAAAATGAAGAGTGGTCTGTGTAGACAAGCCCCCAAATAAATAAAGCATATTGAAACAACCTGAGAACAAATGCATACATTCATCTGTAAAAAAGCCAGAAGGCCAAAAAAACCCAAGTGATATGCAAATACCTGAAGGGAACTGGCTGGAGGGAAAGAGGCAGAGAAATGCACCTCAGTCCTACTGAACATCCTTCCAGGGGAAACACAGCAAAAAAGAGGAACCTCATCAACCAGAAACTGCAAGTGGTGGCTGCGACAGGGAAAGACCATTTATGACCTGGGGACTGTGCCCTCAGAGCTCCAAAAGCTCTGAGAAAGCATCACAGATTGTAAACCATGATACAGCCCCAAGGCAGAGCAGAGGTGGCTGGAAGTGATGGGCATCCTTCAGAAAGGTGGGGGAAAGGAGGAGCAGCAGGACTGCCAACCCTTGGGAAGTACCTGGAAGGCAGTCATCTCAGCAGGCTGCCCTGGGCTCAGCAGGGAGGTGCCTCTGATCTCCTGGAAGTGAGCAGGCATTGCTGAAAACCTGGAGCACTCAATGCTATTAAAGTACCACACAAATAGCCAGGAATGGTGACTCAGACTAGAAAGCAAATGGATGAAAGCAAACAGCTGGGGAGGGACTGCAGTGGGTTTTCTCAGGGTAAATCAAGACCCTAGATTTAGCAAGCTCCTCTAGAGCAGGCAGCTGCTTTTGGGGAAAGGCAGTGGTGACACCCAGCTGAGGTCAAACAGTGATGGGTGAAAATGCTGAGAATAAGGCCATGACCATTGTGTGACTGTCTTTGGCTGCAAAGCCCAGGTTTCCACATTAATTGGCAGAATGCTATGAAAATACAGCTCATCCTTGGTCCAGCTGGTCTTACACAAAGGCCTCTGCTAAGATCCCCTAGAAAATGTTCTTAGAGAACCAAGGTTGTCAAGGGTGAAAGCAAAGGTCCTCTTGTGCATTAATGACTTACTTAAAGGAAAGCAAATGCATTAAAGCAGCAATCAAGCTGTTTTGAGACCAGGTCAGGAGGTCTGGGCAACTGCTGAGATCCATGCCATTTATCAGATGCAGAAATGGGCCTGGAAGGTGGGCAGGGAACAAGAAGTAAAAATTTGATTATGGTTCAGATTATCCATCTAGTCAAACTGGAATCTGATGTGAATTGCCAGTATGTTACTGACCGTAACCTCAACAGCAGAGCAAATGTAGACCTGACAAATGCAAGTAAAAAGAAGAGGTGCAAGGGATAGACTACAAATTATACATCAGTATTCAGGAAGGTGCCCCTGAAATGTTTACTGGTAATGTTTTGAAAACACAGTACTCAAGATTGACAGTAGAAACCATGGATGTTTTAGGCTGCTTTGCAAGATTTTGCTGCTGCCACTTTTCCAAGTCTAATTCCTCCACTGGCATTGAGCCATGTTTTACAGTTTGCCTGGAATAACACTGCATCCATGGAAAATTCTGTCACTGCTAAATGCATTGAGGAGCACAAGTCCCTGCAGAAGCTGCTGGCTTTTCTTTGTTTTCTGGTTTGACCACTATTGACTTGGCTGCTTCTTTCACATAGTTTTCAATGCAGTTCTTGGACCATCTCTGCTTCCTTTCAGGAGCCCTCAACCTGTACCACCCTACTCTGATTATGTGATTTCTCTCATGTCCCATTTTTTTCAAGAGACAGAGCCATTTCAGACAGATACTTCTGCTGGAGGCAAGGTCCAGGAGGGGAACTTTTATGCTTTCTACCAGAACAGAGTGCACTTGTCCAGCTGCAGTGTCACAGGCTTGTCCTCAGCTCTGTCCCTAGGGATGCTCTGCCCTGCACATGCTTTATAATCTGCAATGCCTTCTCAGCTGCTGAAGCTCTGGGCATGGTCTCCAGGTCACAAATGGCTTTTGCCCATGACAGCCACCACTTGCAGTTTCTGGCCGACGAGCTTCTTCCTTTTGCTGCATTGCCCTGGAGACGTTCAGTGGGACTGAAGGGAAATTTCTGCCTTTCTCCCTGTAGCGTGTTCGGAGTTCCCAAGTGTTTCGAGGAAAGAGTCAGTCAGAGGTCTCGGCTTCATTTTGGCTTCAACCCTCCGTGCCCTCGCGTCCAGCTGCTCTGTTCCTCCTCAGGCCCATCCGCTGGCCGGCCCTGCTGTTCACCCCTGAGGGCACCTTCTCCTCGCGACGCTCCATGGCTCGCCATCGCCGCGGGCGTTCCCGCGGACGTCTTCACCGTCGGTTCACCGTCACCCCCGGCACAGCAGCTCGTACACGGCCGAGGCCCTGGCCAGCCCCGGGGATTCTCCGCCGCTGCCCGGGTGCGGGGACGGACGGACAGATGGACCAGCCCCGGCGGTGGGACGCGCGCCCCCGACCGCGCCCCTAAGCGCGCTCCCGCGGGCGGCGACCGATGCGCTTTAAAGGGAGCGACGCCGCGCCCTCCTACCCCCGCCAAGCCGGGGCAGCGGCGCCGCTCCCATTGGCTGGCCCCGCCCCGCCGGCCTCTCCGATTGGGCAGCGGCCGTCCCGGCCTCGCCTCTCGCTCGGCTCCGATTGGCTGTTTGCCATCAGTCGCGGTC
This sequence comes from Vidua macroura, assembly GCF_024509145.1. NCBI lineage: Eukaryota > Metazoa > Chordata > Aves > Passeriformes > Viduidae > Vidua > Vidua macroura. The sequence goes on along the minus strand of NC_071573.1, from coordinate 33,019,708 downwards.
CTCGCCCTTTTTCCCGGCTCCGGTTGGCTCGTGCCCACGCCCCAGCCGCGCTCTGATTGGCCACGGGCCGCGAAGGAACGGGCGCGCGCGCGCGCGCGCGCCGGGGTGGAGGCCGTCGCTGAGGCGAGGGGCTCGCGCCGCCCCCCAGCGCCTACGGCGGCGGCGGGATGGCGGCGATGGCGGCGGCGGCGGCGGCGACGGGCGGTGCGCTGGGCTCAGGCCCCGCCGCAGGGCCTCCAGCGGCGGCCGGCGGGGCGGCGGCGACGGCGGCCGCGATGGCGGTGGCCAGCCCGGTGCCGGTGCCAGTGCCCATGAACCTCTTCGCCACGTGGGAGATCGATCGGTCGGCGCCGAGCTGCGTGCCCAGGTGAGGCGCCCCGCCGCCGGAGCCGTGCGGAGCCAGGACACGAGAGGGGCCGGGGAGGAGGCGGCCCCGCAGCATCCCTGCCCCGCCGGGCCGCGCTCCTCGGTGGCGGGGAGGCCCGGCCCCAGGCAGGGGCTGATGCGCAGCGAGCCCCGGCGCTGGGCCCCCGCTGTGCTTCCAGCGGGAGCGGCCCCGGGGACCGGCGGGGCAGGGGGGCACAGCACTAGAGCGCGGCTGCGTTGCCTCCATGTTGCAGCCTCTGGCGAGTGTTTGACCGTGGATCTCAGAAAGGGGTGTATCATCGTGGCCGTGCTTTGGAAAGCTGCCTCTTTGCCCCCGAAGTAAACCGTGATGGCCCTGCAGCCGCTTCCGTGAAACCAGGCAGTGGCCACCAGGCATCCGTGGGCCTGTGTCATCTACACTCCAGACGATAAGGGAGCGACAGGAAGGATTCACTGTGCTTCCAGCTGAACTCAGAGTTGTATCTCTGGCAGAGCTGGGAGACAAGCTGAGTGGATGTCATAACTGTCTGTATGGTTAAAGGTATGGTCCAGGCTAGATGTGCTTATGATCTTGGAGCCTGAAGGTGCCTGATGTGTTAACGAGGTGGGTGGGTGGGCTTTGGCCCACTCATCTTACCAAGTCTTCTCATAAGAGTTACAGGGCAGATTCAGGAAGTCACCCTGGTTCCTTGTGTCTCTGGGCTGTGGTGTGTTGTCTGCAGTGATGTAGTCAAATGTTTCACAAAAATTAGAGGTGTAAAATTCAAGAGGGGGAAAAAAATCCATTCCTGTAGGGCAGCAGGATACCAGCCTTTGTGAAAGGGCTTTACTAGATGGATATGTTTGTAGGGGGAAACTCAGTGACTCTGTGGCCATATGGGCTGGAGTAGAAACATTCCAAAATACCCCATCTACTAGAGAAAGCCTCTGTGATTGTGGTGCCCAAGGGAGTGCTGGGCTCGGCAGGCAGCAGATGTGAAGGACTTTGCAACATGTGTCTGCTAAAAGCCTGTGCACCTTTTGATGACACATACTGAGGCTGCTGTGTGGAGCAGGAAGCAAGTGATAATTTCATAGCTTTAAAGTGACTTGAGGTGTTGTTCATTTGTGGGGAGGTTACTCCCAAGCTGGAATTTGGAGAGCAGGACAGAATTATCAGGTTGACTTCCTGTAGAAAAAATTTGCATATGCAAAACACAGAACTTAGTGATGGTGAAGGATATGCATGTACATAGGCTTCACAAATGGAAGTGCTCCAGGAGCTTGGGAGAGGAGAACCACTTTGGGCAAACCATGGACAGAATGACTGAGAATAGTAAGTCTGGGTGTAGAAGAGTGTAGAAGTGGGTTACATGGGTGGCAGGATGCCAGTGGGTGACAAGTGGTGTGTAATCAGTCTGAAAGTTGTTTGCAGAACTGGTTTTTGGCCCAGTGAATCCTGTGTCTTCTCACAAGGACAGTTTCCATTAGCATTGTGTAGATGCTTGTTCTAATGCATGAGCTTCTTTGTGTGCTGACAGCCCAGGAGGCAGCCTTCTGACACAGCTGCTTGCAGGGAACTTCTGTGAAATTCATCTGAAATACTGTCTCTGGAATATCTTCTAACACAGCATCTGCTAAGATGGGAAGAAGCTGATGGAAGCTGATTCTTCCTTCAGAGGCCATGGCTCTAACATGATGTGTTGTCACGTCTGTAGAGTCAGCAGGTCTGGAGAAGTCCTGCCAGTGGCCGCAGTCCACAGTGACCAGTGTGGGACTGGTGCTTCTGTGTTTTCCAGTCTTCAGTTAGCCCAAGCTTTCCTGACTAAGCAGGTCAAGTGTCAGGCAAGTGTTTTAGTTCACTGAAGCTGAAGGGAGCTCAAGGCCCAAATGTGAGCTGTTAATGGCGTATCTGTGCACTGTGCTTCCTTATTGCTTCCCCATGTTCTTTCTCTACTGATCTGCTTGTATATGGTGTAGTCTTGATGTGTTCTTCAAGGCAGGAGCTCTGCTGCACTGTCGCAGTGCCCAGCACAGGTGGTCTTTGGTCTCACTGTGCTTTGGGGGTGGTAGTGGTGGCAAAATTATTTCCATCCATGGGCAATAATGCCCTTGGGCCTCTCTGTCTCTTATGCATGTGTAGTCTGCATTTTTTCATACTTATGCATATCTGGAGAAAGAAGAACTTTGCACTGGTTTTAATGCTATAGAAGATGATTTCTTTTTCTGGAGTCTTTATTGCAAGTCTTGGCTGTCCCTTGCTCCTTCTTAGGTGTTTAATTTTCTGCAAGTGCAGCTCTGGCTGCTGCAGGAGTGGGACTGGGCTGGATCAACCTTTGTGGGGTTGCTGTGTGCTCAGCTGTTAATGCAGGATAGGTGGGAGCCTTCAAGTCTTCAAGCTACCAGAAAGAATCTGTACCAATAAAAATGGTCAGTGGGAAGTATAAGCCCCAGTGCATGGAATGGTTCAATAGTATGACTGCAGGATTTTTGATGCCTTGCAGGAGGATCTTGGCTTTCTAAGCTCAGCTGTTGCCTGTAATGGAAGTTTTTTTCTGGCTGCATCGGGCATGTGCCACTGAACAAAGTCCACATTTCTTTTTGGAAATTGCCTTGCTCTCCAGGTGGAGGTATCATCCCTCCTGCTGGGGTCTTTCTCTTTTCAGGGCCAAGTTGAGAGAGATCTGTGACCTCTTGATGACCTTCTTATGAACTGGCTCAGCATAGCCTAGACCCAGCTGCCTTTGGCTTAAGTTGCTACCAGGGGAGGTAGAGCTGAATTTTATGGGCAGTGGGCTATTATGCAGAAAGGCAGAAGGAAGTAAACACCTGGAAACTATAAAAAATGTTCTTTGCTTCTTCAGTGGGGCTACCCATTGGCTCAAAATTATTGACTTCGCATCACACTGCCTTAGAAGGAAAGCAAACCTGCTTAATTCATGATGCAGGATGTGAAGCATGCTTTGGTTAAAATAGTCCATCAATCAGCCTTAACTTCTATAAATAGTTGTCTTAGTAGAAATCTTTATAGCAGTGTTCTGAGGTGGGAGTGTCTTTATTGAAATGCCTTGCTTATAGGTCCCCTTAGGGGTAGTAGCAGATTTTCACTGTGTAGAGACAGCCAGAAGTGGACTAGAGCATTGCCAAGGTAAAATGTCTTGTCTGCATCAAGGTGATGTCTTACTGTGTTTTCATTGTTTTGTGTGTTGGTCAGGCGGTCCGTTGGGAAAAAATGTGTCAAAGGACTTTGTGCAATAATGCTTGAGGTCTTGTTATTTCCACATAGTGGTATTTTCCACCTCTTTTAATAGGACTGCTCTTTTTATTTTTTTTCTTTTAACATCTGAGCGTCCATAAATGTGAGTTCTTAATTAGGAAACAAGATAAGATTGTGTGATTGTGTTCACTTTTTCCATGACACAGCTACTGTGTTCAGTGTTATGTGGATGTTGTTTCAGTGATAAGTAATCATATTTCTAGTTAGAGGTGAGAGATACAAGTTGTGTTTTGGTTGCTGCATCAGTACTGCTCAGGTCAGGCTGCAAAAGCAGATTCTACCTGTGCAGATTATGCTGTGAATGGCACTGCAAGGATTCAAATACACTGCATTTCATCCACAATACCTTGTATCTCAGTACAATGCATGAGGAAACATTCCAAGTCATGCTGCCACCCCCACAGTGTGCTCGAACACAGTGTCTCCTGTTTATGGTTGTTAGAAAAGCATTGATTGAGGGAAATGCATGTGTCTTCGGCTCACTTTGTAAGACTGTGTATGTGTACCTTCAGGATATTACATTCTAGCAGGTGCTCTGAATTCTCTATCATTATAAATTGCAAACTTTTGTTTTGGAAAATTACAGCCTAATGAATGTCTTCTTGGAATGAGAACAGTTGCAAGTACAACTGGAAATATACCAAAAGTGCCAGCTAGGGTGATCCTCTGAAGTTCCATGAGGTGAATGCTCTTGTCTCTGCAACCCAGTTTTCCTGTTTGGACAGCAAGTGTCCATTACCTGACAACTCGTGGAGAGTAGGTGAACACTTTATTTGTGCAGGTGTGGTTGCATGCTTTCTATTGCCTGAGGTCCAGGAATCCTTTCAGTGACAGTTCCTGCCATGTGGTGTGAAGTGAAGGAATGTGCTCTCCTCTGGCACAGCTACATGAAGGGGCTACTATGGGCTCAGAGGTCAGTTTACTCTCAGCACAGAGCATTGCCTGTCTTTTCTACACCCCCTAAGAGTTTTGTGGCAATGAAGAGCCTCTGAACTGGATGTTCTTTAAGAAATGCTTATTCCAGCTGGAATAATATGTATTTATCTGCCTGAGATGTTCTTGAGTGGTTTCCTGGGTAAATTAGACATTTTCATGGTAAACTTCCAACCTCAGCAAAATCTATTCTGTGTGGATAAGCTACAGAGTTGCACCTCTGGGAATGTTAAATGATTCCAGATTGTTCCTTCAGAAGACACTATGATTCCTTGACAAACCCATGTAGCTTTGGACCCAGAGTGCTTGGGAGAGGACACAGTTTCTTGTAGGGAAACAGTCTCTTACAACTGGTGATACGCTGTGTTTGAATTATGATTTCCTTTCAGTCCTATATAGAAAACAAAATGTTCTAAACAGCCATCAGATGACTTATTATTCTTGATATCATGGGCTTGGCTACAGGCCTGCAGGATAATATGTCTCATATGTTGTCCACTATCTGTAGCTCTCTGTGGCAGTGGAGCACATTTGGGGTTTCTTCTCTGGCAGTGTTTTGTTTTCCTTCTGAGCATACAGTAATTGAGCAGAACTTAGGACAAATGTGCCTTCCTAATATGATTGATGGGGGGTGTGCTCCTTACAAAATGTTAATAGTGACTTCCCTGAGGGTTTAATTTTATTTGAAGGACCTGTCATGCTGGGTCCTAGCCTTGTTTTCCAGTGCTTCATTCATTAGCCAGGCTGTGTTGCAACAGTTGTCTGATGGCTTATCAAAAATGTTGCATTGTTCTTACTGTGCTAGGACACCACCAATGCACATTCTGCTTCCTCTGGCGTCCTCAGTCACTTGTGGCTGATCATTAGCAGCCGTGTTGTTTGTGTACCCTTCTCTGGGATCACAGTTCCCAGACCTTTATTTTGTCAGAAGAAGGAATTGGTGAGCACCAATGGCTCACAGGGTTCCCCTAGGGATCCATTTTGTGCTTAAGTCTGTGCTGATGCTTTTGTGTAGTTGTTTGAACATTGAATGATTCTAGATTGAAAGCTGTGTCTCCTGTCAACCTTAAATGTTGTTTCCAAAAGAGAGCCAGAGGTAAAAAGCATACTGCATTTTATAGCATGCCAGGTGAGCATATGGCCAGAGCTATTTTCCAAATAACTTGTGTTGTTGTTATCTTGTCCAAGCTTTCAGCCTTTCAGCATCCCAGCTGATGGGGAAGCTGTGCTTCTGTGGTTTTTTTTGGTTTTTTTTTTACTACATCAAAGCTGGTGAATACTGTTTTAGGAAACAAGAAGTGAGAGTGTCTTACTCCTCTGTGTGGGATGTGGCAGCAGGAACAGCCTCTGGGGAAGCAGACAGCTCAAGTGCTACTGCTCTTGTAGCTAGAAGTCTCTTAGATAAATGAGGCTTTGTTTGGATACTTCAATATACTCATTGCAGTGTACTGAGAAGAGAGATGCAATATTTCAGGTGCCTGAACACATTGCAACTGTGCTTACAGAGACCACTCCCTGCTCTGCAGTGTGATTCAGCCTCAGTGCACACAGCCCAAAATTACGCTGATGTTTTCTGCTGGCCTGTTGCAATGCCCTCTCCTTTATAATGCTGCCCACTGCCATCTCTCATACCCTGTTTTTCTGTATTGTGGCCTAACTCAGTGAGGGGTCCTGTCTAGTAAATTAGAACTCCTGTTCTATGTTTGTTCTGTGTTTTCCTTATTTACCTACTCATGCTGATTTTTAAACTTCCATTTCTTACCATATTTCTTATTCTTCAGTGTGAACATATTTTAAGTAGCATGAGATCCAAAGCCAGTGCATGTGGGACCATTTCCTGGACAAAAAATGTCCAGGATCCATGTTCAGCTATGTATTTTTAACTGTTTTTCTGCTTATGTGGTAAATAAATTCTTATCCATATAGGCAGTTCAGGATGATAGCTGAACTCATGTCTAGTTCCTTTTTCCAAAACTGAAAACCATTAACAATTAGGTGTTGGACTGTTGCAGTGGTAGCAGGGTTAGAATAAGAATTAACTCCCTGTTAAAGGGTTCTGCTACTCTTTTCCTGTTCTTTGATAGCTTTCTCTACCAGGGGAAAAGATTCTGTTCTTGTAAGGCCTCTCATTGATTCTTCTGCTGTTTCATTTTCAGTAACAATTCAAGTAGTGTCTCTGAATCTGTATTATTTAGATAAGGGTAATTTAGATTTACATTATTTATGTTATTTATATACTTTTAAAAGAGCTCCTGTGTATTTAGGATTTCCTTCCATATTCCTTCATCTGTCTTCTTATATTCTATTTTCTGCTTATCAATACATTTACTTTTTTCTGCACATGCCTGTGAATGTGATACTTTTGACACTGTTCTCACGATTTTTTCCTTGCTTCTGGCTCGACTTGCATACCTGTAATTGAGCAATCTTTCAAGCAGAGTCTTAATTTTTCCCTTCTCAAAGTAGTTTGATTTTTTCTCATAATTTAAAGACTATTCCTAGTGAAGCTGTAATGACTTCATCTTGTTCTTGTATGGCTTGTATTTTTTAGCTGGACTATGTTCTTGATCTGCTTGGGTTGTTTTTTAATGGCTTTTACATTTTTTCAGTGTTAATGAATATCAGCTTTTTTCTTCTTCTAGACTTTCTAAACTTTCTTGTATGTGCATCCCTGAAATACAGTCCCATAAGTCGACTTTTTTTTCAGTTCTCTCATACCTTATTCTCAAGGCTGCTTGTTCCAGGTATTCCTTCCTTTCCTGTGTGCTCCTTTGTCAGAAGTAAACTCTGGATGTCCCATTTGGATTTCACTTGCTGTGTATATGAATAATTTATTAAATTTCTCCTTGATGTTTGTCAAGTCCCTTGGCATTTCAAGCTTTTTTTCCCCTGCCTCTTATGTTCCTTAACTTCCATTCAGACAAAAGAACAACATTCCCATTGCTCTGCATTTACACTGTGTTCATCTCATCTGTGTGTTGCTGAAATGTTAATATTATTTGGAGGTGATTTTATCTGTTGCTGTACTGATTTGTGAAAGTATGGACAAGTCAGCCTTGTTTCAGGCTCCTGCTCCACCCACAAGGATCTGAGCAGAGAACTGCATTGTACAGGCACTGGTTGTTAACAGCTTGTGTTGATGAAAAGCCTAAGAACAAATTTGCCAGCTTTGGTGAGAATCACTCTTTTGAGTGAAGAATCCTAACTCTGCAACTCTTTAGAATTAAACTTTTTTAAAATGTATTATTTTTTCTTAATTTTTTGAAGAAGCGTCAAAAATGGATGTCCATGCTGGTTTGACACTCTTTCATGGGCTTGTATCTCCCTTGCCTGTGCTATTGTCCCAGGTGTAACTTAACACGGTAAAATGTTCCTGAGCCTGCAGGGATTCAGGTCTAAAGTGCTTTCCAGCTAAAGATAAAAGCAGAGGAAGTGGAAGGGATGACAGTCTTGTGTCCTTGCTATTTCAGGAATAGCAAGCTGTAATGAAATGTGAACTCTACATTAAGCATTAGTAGGAAAATTGTTAACTACGCTTTATAGGGAGGCTGCTGTGTGGCACATGAGTGTTTTTTGCCAGTGTGTGTGTTGATCTTTACCAGGACATTCTGGGTAATGGAAGGAGTTGGTGTGTATCAGTGACCTAACCCTGACCTCATTTCACCACTTTTCCCAGCTTAGCTGTGTTGGCACAGCAGGCTTCGAGGTGTATCTCCGTAAACTGTGCCAGGTGATGAGTGTGAGAATGTGGTCTGCTCTGCATCCCCATTAGCACTTTCTCACTTGGTTCAAAGGTACTTGTCACCATGTCTTAAGCTCTTGTGCTTTCTTTCCTGCAGAAAAGGCTGCAAGTGGTGTTTTTCTAATCACCACTTTGTGGTGGTTCCTTCATTAACACATTTTATTTTAGCCTGGAGACAGTGAGCAGCAACAGGTACCTGACAGGTTGCTCTGGCTGTGGAGGCTCCAAGCAGATGTGGTGCATTTGCACCTTGCCATGCCACTGACTGCTGCTCTCTGCTAAACTGGCACTGCAGCATCTTTTGTTAAAGCAGCCTTGGATTTGGGGGCAGCTGGTGCAGCAATTCTGCTGCATATGGAGACAGAAAATTTCAAAATCTGTTACATTTGCAAAGAAATTCCCATGACATTAGCCATACTACTGCTGATGCCTAATTTCAGCATGGCTAAAATGAGAGAAGATCAGTGTGATGCTGCAGACTTCCACTATTTCTTGTCTATCCTGAGATGGCTTTTGGGTAGACCCGCAGCGAACAACTGGAAGTTTTGACACAGTGATTTTAAGTAAAGCAGTGACCAGGTAAAGATGGGATGTGTCCTACCTAGTGTACCCCTTTTATTGCCTAGAAAAGATGATTTTAAAAGTTCACTGCAGCATGTTACCACTGCCCTGTGGATTGGTTAGTAAGCTCTTTTTAAGGTTGCTAGGGAGGCTGTTACGCATCAGCAATGAATTTGGTCATGTGCTCTTTGTTAAACACATAAAAGTTTGAAAATATTGTTTGAAAATAAAGCAGAAAGATGACCTTGTTGCTTGGACACTGAAGTGAGGCTTAGGTCCAGATCCTGAAGTTGCTTGCCCTTCTAGTTGAAGTAGCCCTTTCCCTCCCCAAAGCCACAGCTATGATTCATGTTCCTGTTCTCCCTACTTTGTTCACAGCTGTTTCCATGCCACAGTGTTGCCTTTTTCTTGCATGTGATAGGGTGACTGTGGAGAAAAACCACCTGAGAGTGAGAGCGCTAGCAGAGTTTGCCTTGCTGCCCAGTCTGTCAGATAGGAATCCCCTGGGAGCTGGTGGAATCTAGACTGAGGTTTGGAGAGCAGTGTGTGGAAATTATGTGGACTTTCTGCTGAGGTTTTAAGGGCTCTTTGTGCTGAGAAAAGACACTGCTCCTGGTTGAGGTGGTGAGTATCTGTATAGCTTGCAGTGGAACATGAGAGAGGCTGATGGCTGCGTGACTGGGTAGAATGCTGTGCGTGCTCGGCCAGGGTTCAGGCTGTTTGGGCAGATCCTAATGCATTCTCAGGAGATGCTTCTTGACAGTGTCCCTATTATCTGGAATTCAGCTTGTGTGACAGGACATGCCAGGAGGCTATGGCAGAGTCTCACATCCTGTTGTGGTGGATGCTACACGGTGTGCTACAGTGAAATGTTGCTTGTTTTGTGGGGGTTTTACTCTGTGGTTTGGATAAACATGGGTGAGGGGGAAGCAGAGGTGAAGCAATTCATTCAACAGTTAAAAAGTGGCAGTGACAGATTAAATCTTACATCTCTGCCCGAATCCAGATCTTAGCTCTAAATTGCATCATTCTAAGAGCAATAAAGTCTTGCTGTAGCAGGGTCCAGGAAGTTTTGCTATGTCACTGCAACTCTCCTGTTCACACAGTGGAGCAGCAGTTGTTTGGTATGGTTTGTCCTCAGTTAATTTTCCTTTCTACTTTTTGTCACTCCTTCCCAAATATTTGGGTATTGTGAACAACACAGCCAATGAGTTGTAGCCTCACACAGGAATCTGGTAGGAAATTACACAATGTCTGTCCAGCTCTCTCAATTCTGATTTATTTGCCCAGTTTTGTACTGTCTTGTCAAGGGCAACTGTCTCAAAGAATCGTATTTCATAGAAATATGTGGTTAAAGGAAGCTAGGAGGTCCTTTTAGGTCCCATGTGGTGGAGAACTTGGCTGTTTTCCAACCCCCTGTTTGCTGGCTGTGTGTGCTGTGGAGGTAACTCAACCATCCTCAGGGTTTGCTGTCTTTTTCTAGTGGGGTGGTATTGAGAATCAGGAGGGGGAAAGGAGGAGAGAAGGCAGCCTGGAAAAAGCTTACATGAGTGCAGGAAAGGGGGTGGGAGAGAATGGTGCATTTTCAGGCTAAGCTGTTTCAGCTGTGTTCTCTCCAGTGATGCATCTGTGTGGGTTTGTGGTGTGAAAGGATGCAGAGTCGAGAGATTAGTTTCAAGGAGTCTGTTTCATTCATGGTTTGTGCAGCAAGGTGCACTTGCTCCCTGCATAGGTAAATGTGCCTTTAAATCAATGAGTAGGAGGCAAAATTAACAACCCTGAACACCCCTCTCAAACAATTAGAGTAGGAACAGTTTAACAGCCCCCCACTTGCCTTGTAACTTCTGCCTACTCACAGCCTAGCCAAGATGAGGGAAAGGAAACATCTTAACCTGATTATTGTTTGTGACTACAGGAAGCAATCCAGTTACAGTAATACTTTAATCCTGACACTGTTGGATCCCACTTAGAACAGAGAAATCTTGGTTTCATACCCTTGCAGGGATGTGGTGTTTGTAAAGAAACAAAATCATCAAACCTCCCCTTGCCTTGGCCTGAAGAAACTGTGATGAGGCTCCACACTGAGCACTTGGAGTTTGTTGAAAGAGCATGAGAACAGTTGGCCCCAAAATTTGAGTCCTGTCTGTCTAGGTAAGGAATGACTACCTTTGTAGATCTAAGTGTCTTTTGGGGGAAGTTTGAAGCTTTTAGCAGATCCTGATAGTTGTGCGCTTTTGAGAAGAGGAATCTTGAAAAGCATTTTCCGAAGACCTCTTCTGCCATTGCAGCCATAGTTATTTCTCCTCTGGATAGCTGGCAGAGCTGTGAGATTAGGGAAGAAACCAGGCTGTGGACTGTGGCAGCTTGTGCCTGTGACAAGGGAAATGGTGTTCTTTGGATGAGATGCAAAAAATGCAAAATGGTTGGTGATAGACTGGCAGAAGTGGTCAACATCCCAGCTAAACACAGCTGTGAACAGAAGGCAGAATAGGAATTGGCCCCCAGAAGATTATTTTCTCTTCTGAGAAATGATGAGGGACTTGTCTTGTGTGCAGTCCTGATTGTAGCAGCAAACACTCCTGTTGACATGAATATGATTAGGTTTCAGGTCCCATGTGACCAAAGATTAATAACTCTGCTTAATTACAGCCTAATTTTTTTTCTAATACTATGAGAGTAAATGGACTTTTCAAGGAGACCTGACTGTGAGATGTGCGTGATATTGGAACTCTCTTTGGGAAGAAGGCAGAATTAAATAGATCAAGGTTTAAAATTCAGGCAAAATTTGTGCGAGAAGCTCCATGGTCTCTGCCTTTAGAGTAGGAGTGTTTTCAGGCCAGACAAACTTACCATTGAGGTTAGCAGTGTTCAGTGTAGATCTGTCCCAGGGTGGTTACAGCCTCAGCTATCCAGGTTATGGAACATCTTCCTTGTGACATCACAGCACTCCAAAGGAGATTATGAAGAGGAAGTGTAGAGTTACATGGTGTTTTGCCAGCAATAATTATACATTTTGTTGTATAAATAAAACACATGAAGTTTCAGAATTCAGTTCCTGTTATCCAGAATAAACATTTGTTGCTGATGGCTCCTAGAAGGATCTCTGAGTTGTTGACAGTGCAGGTGAATTCATATGTGATACAGTTTCTCTGTCTAAGGGCAGACAGCAACATGGGGGGACTTCCTCAGAAGCAGCAGGTAGAACAGCAAATGCTAGAAAAGGGAATCTCCTAGAAAGAAGAAAGGAAGAGAATAGAAGAGAATAAAAAAGAAAAGAGATTGATTGGTGGCAGTGTGAGGATTTCTAGATGTATCTTTTGAGTGTCCTTATTTGAGTGTTCTTATTTGTTGACTATGGGAAATTAAGCCATTGAAGGGAAAATAATTTGGGTCTTTCTAGGGCTGAGAGTGATAATCTCAGGGTGCCTCAAAGAAGAGTTTTCAACAACTTCTTCCCTTATTTTGCAGTAGGAAATACCCTCACTAAATAAGTATTATATGTTCTGTAGAGCATCTATTGCTCTTTGGGCATGTAACTGAAATACATGGGCACGTGCACACCCTCCCCACTGTCCCCCTGAAAGACAAAAACTGGACCTCAGCGACAAGTTATCACCCTTGTCAAGGACACTTCGGAAATGCATGCACTGCAAAAGGCCTATGGATTTGAGCTGGGGGGGTGTGACTGTTAGTCCTTCCTGCTTCTCTCTGTACCTGTGGACTCTTTTTGGAGTGCCAGCTCTGTGTGCAACCCGTAGGATGCTCTTGGGTTTGCAAGGGATGGTTGCTGCTTCTGAATGGTACCTGTTGAAGTGGAGGTGATTGAGAGTGTTTGAAAAGCACATGTCTGTACAGAATACCTGTCTCCACCACCATGCTTGTCCTGGAGATTATACCTGCATTGTACCTGGGCTCTGTCTCTTGCATCCCCCCTTCTCCTGGGACACAGGTGCTCAACCTTTTAGAAAAGCAATAAATCCATATAAAGTAAACAAGTTGCAGGTTGGTGTTGTCTGTGTCTCTGGTGCAGGTCCAGGGAGAGGGGACAAAAATGGAGAACTCCTATCCTATTGAACTGAAAGACATCTTGCAACTGTGTCATTAATTGTATAATTGTGTGACAGCTGTCAGCACTGTAGAAACTCAAGCCTGTGCCATTTGCTTATTATTTCCCTGGTTCTCACAGTTCTTAAGTTTTTGCTTTATCTTACAACATTTATATTATATAAAGGACAGGAGAGGCTGAGTGAAAGCCAGCCATGTTTTACACTTGCTGATTTTCTTCCTTTCATATTTTCAGGTTTTGTATTACCTTGAGATTTCCCATTTTTCAGCTATGATAGAAATACTTGTGAGGACTAAACCCTTAATGTTTAGGATCAGATAAAAGGGGTGTTGGGGGAAGGAGTCTGTTCTATGCTTGGTGACATTGGTTTTGTGCATGCACATCCTGCAATGTTCGGGAGGAGAAACAGCTCCTGAACAAACTACTCATGGACTAGGTCTGCTAATGACAGATAATTTGCGGTGGCAACTGCCTGGTAGTAAAATGACCAGGCCAGTGAAACAAGATAGCAGAGAGATTTTTTTGGGCTTGGGAATTTGTATGAGGTTTAGTACAACTGATTCAAAAACGCGTTTCAGTCATGTATTATCTTGCAGTTGATGCTGCCGAAGTGCAGCCATTGCCAGTCTCAGATCCCCTGAGTTTGGTTTTGACATGTTGTCTTAAGATTTACAGACTGAAACACATTGATTTTTTGCTTGTGCTGAGTTTCACCACACTGTATGACTATCATTAAATTGCCCCAATGGAAGATAAACTTAGAGCAAATTCACCTAAGCTGAATGCTTCTTTTTCTCTGATTTACACCAGCTTTGCCTTGGGAAGTGAACCTGATAAGCTGTCTTGCAGTATGTGCGTGGGTATACAACAAACAGGCCCTAAATACAATTTATTTTTTCTTCTCTAATGTAAGAGATTGAGATATTAGGAACTAGGAAAAATCCTGCTCTTCCATGTGGATATCACTAAGAACAAAAGTGTTTAGCGTTCCCTAGGACCCACAGCCCTATTTCTTCCTTGCCTGCCTGTCTTCCCTGCCCTTGCAGAATTTGGTATGTGCTTTCTGTTGCAGTGATAGTAGGAGGTTTCTTGTAAAGCTTTGTGATTATTAAAGGCAGGCTTTGTTTCTTTTTTACTTTGCCTGCAGAGGTTGTGCTGTGGAGGATTGTCATCCTCTGAATAGCAAGACTAGCAGCTTTCTTCTCTTTAAGAATAAAGATCTAATTTTGAAGATGTATGCAGATTTTGCACTGAAGGAAGATATCTAATAAAATAAGGAATTTTCTGTTAGGACAAGCTGCATATTTCTTCGTGGCTGCAGCTACTAGATGAAATGGATGAGATGCTCCTAAAGCATATGCCTTAGAATCAGATCTGTCTGTATGCTGTGAATTACTGGGCTACTTCCAGTGATAAAACTGGGTGTAAAATCCTGCTCCTAACTCGACTATTCCGGAAGCCATAGGTCCATATCATAACAGAACCGAGAGAGCTGAACTGTGAGGTGTGTGGTTGAGTTTTCCCCCCTGTCCTTTCAGATGCATTTCAAGCTGTTTCTCAGTGGCTGTTGGCAGACTTCCAGCCTCTTGCTGCCTTGCTCAATCATCTGCAGTGTGAGTAGTTTAGTAACACACGAGAATTACAGCAAGCATGAGGTGGTGTGGCTGCGTTATGTGAACTACTCTGCTGTGCCCTGGGAGTTCCGATGGAAAGTCTGCCTGGAAATGGCGTTTGGGGTTACTGGTTGGTATGAATCTGAGTGCAAATCCACCACTAGCTGCCAGCAGCTGATATCCCTAGCGGGGGATAAGTTTGCAGTAGTAGTTTTTTCTCTTTTGAGTTAGTTTTCTCACCAATCCAAAGGAGAATGGAGTAATGTGGCATGAATGCTGAGAAGCTGCCCCTTTGTAGAAGAGCAGTTTGGGACTCCCTAAAAGTAACAGCTGCCAGAGGGCAAAAAAGAGGGTGTGATGTTCCATGGCTACTGGAAGGATGCTATGCTTTTCATTTCTTCAGCCGTGGTAGCTGACTACCATCTTCTTTTCTATGGATCTGGTTTAGTATGTTTTTGGTAGAGAGGAGACAATCTGCCAGCTTTCCAGTATTTTCTGAGGCAGTTGTCAGTCAGTGGGTAGGTGGGCAGAAATGCCAACTTTCCAGGCAGTGGTGCTGGGGATGAAGACCCCTCATCTTTACTCCTCTCTGTCAGGAGATATCTTCCAGAGCTTTGTCCTCCCTCCTTTTTTTTTCCAGAACAGATGGAAAGGAGCATGCAGATTTTCTACCAAAGTAACTATCTCCGACTGGAGAGGCTTCTGGAGGGCTAGGTAATTATAAATGTTATTTCTTAGAAAAGAAAAAACAAGTTTTTTCAAGCCACTTCCTCTCAGTTGCTTCTTCTCTGGGAATATGGAAAAAAGAAAAGCCATCTGCACCCCTTCTGGAAGTTGCCTGAACGTTTGGCTGACTCTGGTGCGGAGCAAATCCTACAGATGTTCTGATGTCCCTTTGTAATATTGCTGGTTCACATGCTTCAGGTGTTAGGGGAGTATGTTAAGGTATTTGCAGTTCAAATATCACAGAATCCCCTGAGCTGGAAGGGATCCATGGAGATCATCAAGTCCAACTCCTGACTCCATATAGGACAACCTAAAATTCCAGGCCCTGGCACAGGTTGCCCAGAGAAGTTGTGGATCCCCTGTCCCTGGAAGAGTTCAAGGCTAGGCTGGATGGGGCTTTGAGGAACCTGCTCTAGTGGAAGGTATGCCTGTTCATGGCAGGGGAGTTGGAGAAAGATGATTTTTAGGGTCTCTTCCAACCCAAAGCAGTCTATGATTCTGTGATAATTGTCCCCATTTCTGAAGAACATTTTGTCACTCCCTGGCTGTATGTCAGTTCAGGATGAGAATCAGAGCTCTCTAAAAAGTTACAACTGCTTCTAAGTGTAAAGATTTTGGTGCTGTTTAATACAACAATGACTTTGAATGAACTTCAATGTTGAATTCGACTTCCATGGATGAATAGTGGACATGAGGCTGCTGTTTTGTCTGTATGTTACAAGGAGTTGCATCTAATATCTGAGGTGCTTTTTCAGCTGTGTTGCCTTTTTTATTCTGTGGGCATGCATCACAAAACAGGGGGTAAATTTCAGAGATGGCTTGACACCAGCCCAAGTTTTGTTGCTCACTGATAAAGGATGGACCATTTCTCAGCAGGTTTTTGGTGTGTTGCCATTTCTTTCTTGCCTGAGCAAATATGGTTTTTGTCTATGCTCTACAGGAGGTCATGCCAGACAGACCTGGAAAAAAAAAACAAAACAATGGGAAGTCTTATATGCTGAGGTTTAGAGGCTTACATATTAGATGCTGACATGGAATGATTTTCTCATAAGTATATTTTCAAATGTCAACTTGTTTTTTTTTTTTTTTTTTTGTTTTTTTTTTTTGTTTTTTTTGGTTTTTTTGTTTCTTTTTTTTTTTTTCCAAAGAGCAGGATTTTCATGGGCTGTAGTGCAGGTAGCTGGGATGCATGACCCAAAGCTGTTGTGTGAGCTCTCAACACAGCACAGCCAGCATTGTCAGTAGAAATCTGTGCAGCAGGGTGCAGGATTCAACACAGGACAAAATAGGTGAAATAGAGTTACTCAAATAAAGCCAACAATACTGCCTTCAGGAAGCTGCTTCAGGAGCTGTGGTGTGCTGAGGGAGAGAAAGGTGACAGGCACCCCAAAGTGGATCTAATTGCTGTTGTCTTATCTTAACTGGAAGCCTTGCATGCCTTTCTGCTGGGGTGCTGGGTGATATGTATGGTTGGCATTACAAGTGCTTCCTTTGGGTGATTCATGCATTGATTGGGTTGTGTTGAAAGAAGGTGGGAGAGCTTTATTCCTTTCTCAGGCCCAGTTCCAGATCCTCTCTACTTACACTCAGCAGGGACACCTGGAATGGCACAAATTGGCAGTTCAGCCTCACAGCTCTGGACTGGCGTGATTATGTGATGAGCTAGCTCAGTGCTGGCCTGTAAGGAAACAACTCATTGTTTTTTAGGCTCATTCTTTGCTGGATGAACAGGCTGAGTCAATGTATCACGTGCTCAAACACACAGTGGTGCTCAGGAATCACAGGGAGTGAAGGATACAGCATCGGGTTCTGGCAGTGGGGATTGGTTCTCCAGCTTCTCTGCCTGCACCCTCTGAGAGGGATTGTCAGGGTTTCCAAAGAAGTGGGATGTTGTTTGATTTCTGTGAGCATCTTTGACAAGGGCCTGAAAATGAGCCTGGTGGGGAATTGTCCAAGCTCCTATGGGACTCCTGGGGGAACCTGGTTATGGGCAGTAAGTATCCCTCACCCCAGATCTGTCTGTCCATGCTGCCCTTTGTGTGCTCTCTGATGGGCACAGCCTGTAGCATAAGGTCCATAAAATGGAGCTGTGCTGTTTTGTCTCTGGGAGAAAGACAGTGGTATAAGGAAAGGGTCATTCTGACTTATTGCTAGTGTAAACAGATTAAACCCTCCTCTTTATTTCTTCACATTTTTTTTCCTTTGATTAATGTGGATAGGTAGCACTCTTTACATTTTGTTTTGTGCTGGTTTCAATTAACAGTCATGTACATGGATAACTGAGTAGAATAAGGTATTTCTCACTGAGTGACAGTTCTAATGAGGATATTATCAGGTGTTCACTTCCCTGGCACATTTTCCAGGTGACTCCTTGAAGAAAATTCTCTGCAGAGATGGAGATATGTCTTTAAATGAAAAAAAAAAAAAATAGGATCTTCCAAAAGCACCAAAGCACAGTGAAGTTGCACTGAAGTATAGGGATTCCCAAGGACATTGCTACAGTGTGTGCATATGTAAGAAATCATCCTTTCTCATTGTGTTTGAAGCAGTTTACAGAATTTCTTGTGCACAGAGGTGTTTTAAACCCAAATTGCCGTGGTGTATCTGGGGCTCCGAGTAAACATCATTCAGCAAATGAGTGGCAGGGATATTCACAAGGCTTTGCAATCTTTTGCTAGAGACAATTTCATCAGGAGTGCAGCTCTCACTCAAGGGTGTGTACTGGATAAATTATCAGTAGTGCTCAGATACCAGCTTTATCAAAAGCAGTGCAAACTGAAGAAACAAGTGCCAGAAACATCTAACAAATACCTCCACAGTCTTTGTTCTATGATTGAAGTACTCCCTTTAAGCCTTTCTTTTTACGGGGGGCGTGGGGGGGGGGGGACTGACCTTGAGTCTGAAACCAGTGCTTCAGTGTCTGTGAGCAGCTATTCTTTGAGCAGATAATACAAGTGTGTGGGAGACTGGCTCAGCCTGCCTTCTGAGGAGTAAGCAGCATTAATCTGGGGAGGTGGAGGGCTGGTTCATACACAGGTGTGCACACAGAGTCTGTTCATGGAGACCCAGGGACAGGTACCCTGTGCTTTATGTAGCCACCAATCCTGGAAGCAGAGGTGGCTGTAACAAATGCAGGAGCTCCTCATAGTCGTGTGCCCGATCTCTGTCCTGAGAGTTTGGTTGTCACCTGTATCTTCTGGATTTTCCCTTCATATTTCATAGCTGTTCACATTGCTGGATTAAATCTCTTTTCTTGCAGGAAGAGTTAAACCATAGATCTTAGGTTTTGTCTGTCAATGATACTTGTGCACATTTGGGGTTTATTATGTTTCACCTGTATTCAGTTGCAGAGTTTTGGCATCCCACAGCATCACCAAAAGTGAGGCTGGATTTGGTGTCAAATCAGGATATTCCAGAGGGAGGCAAAAGCCCCAGTGACAGAAATGTGAGTGGTAGATTAATCTCTTGTTTCAGGTTATCTCTACAACTGTTGGAATAATTTGATCTTTCTCTGTGGTGGTTACAAGCAGTCAGGGGGGCTGACGAGCAGTTGCATTAAGCCTACTTAACCCTTGCTAATGCTGTGAGCTAGAGAGATTGCAGTATTGTCTGACTGAGGCTTAAGCCAGTTGTTTAATATCAGGTACTTGAGTTCAGGTTTTGAGAGAGGGTATAAACAAGAAGAAAGGGAAAACACACAGTTTTATTTCTTTGATTTTGGAAAATGTCGGAAGATCCTCCAAATTATTGTCAGTGTTTATAAAGTAGTTCTGAGGATTAATCACTTGGGTAGGTCTAATTTTATGTTTTTGTTGCCTGTTGTGCTGAAGCAGCTCAGGCTACTTTTTAACGGAGAACAATCTGTGCTGCACACCCCATGTATGCTGCTCTGCTGCTCACAAGTAGATCTCCAATGTATCATTCCCTCAAATAGAAAAACTTGGAGAATCAATCACAATGGCAGTTCAATGATCTGCCTTACAGTACCTTCACAGCTTGGCTTTGTGGGATGCTGAGCCTGCACCGGACATGCCAGCTGTTCTGGTGTCCCTTGGAGATCTTCCATTCATGAGATTGAGCTGGGCTGATCTTACTTAGACTTGCAGTCCTGTTGCCAAAAAACTGGATAGCTGGCTGTCATCCAAGTGCTAAAAGGGCTTTGCTGTCAGAGTTTTCTGAGTATGGTGGTCTCCGGTGACATGGATATGTGGAGTTGCTGTGGCAACCTGCATAGGTTTCCTCAAGCCCCTGCCTGGTTTCTGGTTTCCAAATTAGCTTTGTTATTCATCTACTTTGGAGAAGGGAGACTGGGGACTGGGTCTTGGGGCAGTTTGCCTGCTGGACAAGCAAAGCAACCTCTGAAGAGGTGGGGGCAGAGAGCTGATGGCTGCAGCATGGTGCCTGCCTGCCTTCCCTCCAGCTGGGTACATGAACGAGAGCCTCTGCCTCTCTGCAGCCTCCCTGATGCCTTTGCTTGCTTATTCCTGCTGTAGTTGTAGTTCAAAAGTAGTTAAAAGTTGTGTCCTGGCCCCATTGCATTAGGTCAGACTGATTTGAAAACCCTATGCTGTTTTCACTTTAAGTGAAAAAATATTAATAACTTAAGCAGAAACATGGCTTTAAAACAGTGCTTGCTTCAAGAGAGGTCATTCCTCTGAAGTTCATTTGAGTGGAACATAGTTCAAAGAAGGCCTTGAGTGAAGCCCTTGGAAGGCAGAATTTTCCAAGCTTCTGAGGTAACTCAGGGCCTGATGCTTCCTAGCTGGAAGTCCATTCCACACCCTGGAACATGCAGCCTTTCACTCTTGTCCCTTTCACTCCTGTGAGCTCAATGTCCAGCAGTGTTGGCTCCACGTACTTGCAAATTTTCTTCTTGAAGCTCCATACCTTCTCATGAGGATGCCTACAAGGTCCCGGGTGATTGTCTCTTCCAGTGTTAAAATGTGACAGGGAAAAAATGAAACTTCCTATTTTATGTGGCTAACTTTTAACAGGTAAGCACCCTAATTAATTAAATGCTATACACAGCTCTAATATAGGATAATTAAAGGTTGGAGAGGGATAAATTTTTTTTTTCCTTTTATGGGTTATTGTATGCATATCTTGATTGAAATTTTCTCATCTTCTTCTCAGGATCTGGTCACCCATCCCAGCATAATAGTCTTGCTTTCCTGTTTCTTGTGAGGTGCCCAGCACTACTGCATATTTAGTGTTCAGAACAAGCTAAACATGAAGTGTCTATCAAAAGTTGTTCCAGTTTTTATTTTCACTCTTACAGGTTCTACATAACTGATATCTTGATTGAAATATAAAGCATGTAGTTTTGTTCCGTTTATGTGAAGTTTAGTAGCAAGTGGGGAGAAAAAGTTAAGCTTAGTGAAATGCTACTTGGAGTTCTATGACAGCAAGAGTTACGTATATTTTGGGCTTGATATGCTCTTGGATCATGATCATTAGAGTTTAGAGTTGGAGGTTCTGGACTGTGGACAGCAGAAGTGTCTTTATATTGTCCAAGTCATGTGGTTCACTTAAAGTAATTTTGGATTTAACTTTACACAGACTTGAGTTTGAGGTGTTCTGGGTATTGTGTGTCTCTGATAAAAATAACAGAGAAGCAAATATGTGCTCAGGACTGGGATTGTTTTGGAGCTGATAGTGATCTCAGAAACCACGGGAGCGTCATGTTCCTCAGTTCTTAGATGGAGATGCCTTGAAATGCCTGTGTGAAATGCTCCAGGGCATTATGAACCTGCAGCCTGCATGCTGCAGAGACCATACATGGGTAAAGAAGAGCTGTTTATTGAATGGTAACACAAGTTCTGATCTTCAGTCTGGGCACGGGGCACGGGACTGTACATGTTAGTGTCTGTACAGTTAACTCACTGTGAAGAGGGAGTGTGTAGGGGAGCTCTGGCACATTTGAATTGGGTTTGCAGCCCACCTTGGGTCTCCTGGGTACACCACAAACACATTTTGGGTATCCATTCTCCAACTCCTGTGGAGGTAATGAGAAACATAGTATATGAAGGGAGACTGGGGGTGATGCTGGAGGCACCAAATTGCTTTTACTTGTTTCTGCTTTTGCTGTTTGAGAGTAATCTTAAATATTTGTGTTATATCTCATTGCATTCTGCGTCTTACTTGCCAAGACTGGTTGCCTTAGTCACCAGGGCTGTGGTAACTAGGACAACAAGATTAAGCAGGCAAATGTAGAAATAATGGTAATAAGTTTCTCAACTCTTTCTGCAATTGGCTTGTATGAACAAATATCCTGCATGTGGGTGACTTGTGTCAGCAGTCTGTTCTCCCTTTCTGCCTGACACATCCTGAAATCCTGAGGGTGACACTACCCTAATCGAGCTGTGGTGGTGCCCTCCTGCAGTAGGAAATAAGCCTGTCAGGGGGCCAAGTGAATGTTGCTGTCCACCTCCTTCCTGAGCATGGCAGCCTGTGCTGGAGCTGGAACAGAGTGCAAGGGACACAGAAGGCCAGCTCTCAGGGGCCAGCACTTGTGTGCTCACTAGCTTGGTGACAGATTCTGAATGGGAAGTATGGGACCAGTGTGTCTGCTGGGATGGGGAGGTTGCCTTACAGTGCTGGGGCCAATTGGTGGCTTCCATGCAGTCACTTTCTTCCATAGATGCTGTCCTCTCCTGGAACAGTTATTTACATGTTGATTTGTTTGTTCACTGTCGGACTGAGGAGGGTCTGGGCAATGGTAATTGTTGTCCTGTCTCTTATTCCTCAGGATACTTGTTTGCACTGTGGGTATAGTTGGAGATCAGCTTTTGATGCAATTTTGCTTTGCTTTGAGAGCAGGCTGTTTCTATCCCACCAGGTAGAACCAATCCTGACTTGGGACAATGAAGTTGTATCTCCCACCCCATCTTTGAAACATGTTCCTGGAAGCTCCCAGGGAGCTGCATCTTGCTGTGTCTGCACCTTGTGTCTGCCCTTTCTGCAGTAACAAACCAGTGCTGTGTTCTCTCCTCTAGAAAGCTCCCAGCTCCATGACTTTGGGATAGCAAGGCACTTGTCTAGTGTTCCTCACTGCTCTGTGCATTGTTTTCTTTCTCCCTGCTTGTTTTCTCCCAGGTGAACATGATAGGGAGATGCAGTGAGCACAGTAAAGGGATTCCCTTTGGCTTGGGAAAGAACAGGCCTCTTCTTTGTGGGCACCCAGTGCAAGCTTAATAGGCTCTTTTGAACACTCTTGACAATCTCTAATCTTTCATGTGGGGGAGGAATAGGGTGATTGCATCCAAGGAATTGTGCTAACAAAAGACCCTGTGCTTTGGTATCTGCCTTCTCTGGGGAACAGCTTCCTCTGCCTTTTCTCCATATGTGAGTATCCTGAGGAGTGCATTCACCTCTCCTTTGAACTAGCAGCCTGTTTATAGCTGCAAGCAGCATTTCTATTAAGGAACTGTCAAATATTTCTGAACTAAGTTTTTGCTTTGAGTGGTACCCATTTGGTATGTCCAGATCCTGCGCCTTTAGTTATGTTTCCTTCTCTGATGTTGCTTTCCCTTGACTTTTGTCCACTTGAAAACTGTAACTGGCTACAGTTTCATAGTCACTTGCAGTCTTATTTCTTGCACTTACTAACCACTGTTAAATAGAGTCAGATTCAAAGGTGTCCCCTCATAGCTGTTTTAAAAACTTTTCAATATTATTCTGGACTGGAACTAGCTTTTATTTCTTTTATAGGCTTGTTTTACAGTTTGATCAGTGAACCAAAAAAACATGTTTTTGTCTCTTCTGCTTCAGTTGGCTGATGCAGAGCTTCCTGTGGGCCAGTCTCAAGGTAGTATGTGCACTGGCAAATGTTTTTCTGGAAGCCTGTGTACAAGAGCTGAGGACAACTCATTTCAGAAATGCTTAATGACTTCCTGTATAAAATTCAGAGTACTTAGAGAGAAAACAAGGATGCTGCATCTGAACATATACAGGACAGCATATGCCAGATAATGGACATAAAGGAGTGCCTCTGTTGCACCAAGTGGTTTTGTGTGCACCTATTGTGCAGGAAATCCTTCACTATTGCCATACATTCCTGTGGGCTGGTGGGAAGGATTGCATGATAAATCACCTGTCCCTCCATTCCTGAGTTCTTCAATAGGCATTTTGGTACTTCAGTGAGCACTACAAAACTGTGCTTTAAAGAGACAAAGTTGTTGGTAGAGTGTTGAACTTTTGAAGTATGTTACAAATTTAAATTTTCTTAGTGAGGGTGTCTTTGGATGGCTACCTGTGCCCTGTGTGACTGTAAACAGGATGTGGTGAGGAGGCACACCAAGTTATTTATGGACCCTTTTGCTGGGTGAAATGTGTGCTGTGATAGCTCATGGCTCTGCTTGCAGCTTGCTGAGAAGGTGAATAGGCACAGTGATCCTTGGAAAGAATGTCCTGTTCCACTGGGACAGTGTCTGGAAGTGAGCAGTTACAGGTGCATGCAGTGTCATCTGTTCAATCTGTGTGCTGCTTGCTGAGGCCCCCAAGGGCCCTGCCAGCCTGTCAGTGACTGTCTGACACTGCTGAGCCCAAGCTGCACCACCTTGGAGAGTAGGGATAGTCTGCTGGACAGCCTGGCAGCCTGCTGGCAAATCTTGTGGTACCAGTGAGCAGGAATGACTGTGGACAGCAGCTGCCTGCATGCTTTGCCTGGAGAGGGCCCTGAGGGGAAATTGCATCTGCTGTCGTCCACTGGAGCTCCAGCTGTTCCCTGGACACATTTATTTTTGCAGCATAGCTGGTTCATGCTTTTTGATGCCCGCTCCTAGAGAGCCTGATGTTACAGGGTCAATGGACCTGGACAAAAAGCAGTATTCTATTGCTGGGATTTTTTGATAAATATCATGGTATTCCTGAGCTAGGGAATTTAGTGTGAGCCATAGCAATGTGTACTGCCTTGTCACTTCCACTCCAGCTGCATGGATTGTGTGGCATCCCTGCCTCAGAAAAGCAAGCGTAGTTGGGTAGAAACAGCCCAGAAGCTTTGTATTGCAGTGGTGTTTCAAGATGGATGTTTCTTCCAGGAGGGGCTATTTTTGAAGTGAACTGGTGAGGAGAAGCAGTGCACACTGGAGTGTTTGCAGGTACCTCTATTCTAAAAGGAAAGCTGCTCTGTAGCACCAGCTAAACTGCAGGTCCTTGCTGTGGAGTGTGGGATAGCTCTGGTATGTCTGTGTTAGTGACAGGTTGGAGTAGCCAAGTGTCTTTCTAGGCAGATCTCAGGTTTTTTCTTCATCCTCTGATCTTGTTTTTGTCACTGAATGCACAGTGATTGCTCTTCCATGGTTTTAACAATTGCCCTTTCATAGCTTCTCCACTTTTCAGACAAGGGTTTGTTGTGTGTGGTCTGCATAGTGGCCTCACTGGTCTAGATCAGCGGCTTAAGAGACCAGTGCAACAGAGAGGTTTATAAACCTCTTGGGAAACAACTACTGGGCAGAGCTCTATATTGAATTCTGTCTGGAGAGAGGAGACTTGCTAGGAAGGGGAGGCTGGAATAGCCCTGCCAATGCTGACAGGCCTTGCTCATCTTGTTTGGGAGTTTGAGGTTCTGGGTAGGTTTGGCAGTGGCAGCTGCTATTTCCTCCTACACTGGGACTGGGACTAACCACATTAGTGGGAATGTCCCCTTAAATCAGGGTAGGAAGGATGTATATCTTGTGTGTGATCTGCTCTCCAGGCTGGCAGAACTCGTGGGCGCTCTCAGTCCGCAGCAGGGAGGATCAGGAGGAAGCAGATCTCAAGTCAGGAGGTGGCATGTAGGTTATATATTGATGTTGGTCATCTCTCTGTCTGCTGCCTACAGTGTGCCATGCTTTTCCTTGACACAAATCCACAACACAAACGAGTAGTAGGCCAGAGTGGTCCACTTCTTTTTGAGGCTGCCTGTGTTACTGAGTCTGAAACTGTGGAGCTGTCTGTAGCTATGGAGCCTGTAAAGGACAGTTGTGCTTAAAGAAATCTGCCTGGGAGCAGGAAGGGAGCATTTCGTAATATAGGCTTATCTTTGACTGGCTTCCACTATGGTGTTTGAATTGGTTTGAGAAAGCACCATTTGTCTTGTTTAGAAACTATTTGCTTGAAGAGATGCTGGCACACGTTTGTCCATGTGAGGAGGCACGTCCAAACATCAGAGGATAGTTCAGCAGGCTCGAGAAGGAGAGCACATATACTCTGGAGCTGTTGGCTGCAGGCCTAACCAGAGGGAATCCCAGAGATCTTTGCTGGTCTGAGAGCGTCACTGCTGTCCATGCTTTGTACTGGAGAAAAGGGAATACTCCTGTATGTGAGTTTTTCTATTGCAGCCAGGCTTGCTCTGTCCTGGTTTGGGATGTCATGACCTCTGCATTGGCCCTCCTGCTTGGAACAGCCTCACTATGCCATGGACAGCAAACAAGCAGCGGGATCTCAATGTTAGCTCCTGTCCTGAGTAGTCATTCTTTCATTGGAAATGCAGTGCTATGAGTAGTAACACTCTTTGGTGTGCCTTTCTAGCATGGTAACATTTTGGCAGCCCAAAAGCAGCTGAAAATCTGTAGTAGATGTAGCTTCTGGGAAAGAAGAGTGCTCTGCGCCCTGAGCACAGCACTGCTGGTGGTCCATCTGCTGCTCCTGGTGTGATACCCTGGGCGTGGGGCTGGTGTACACTCAGTGATGCATGTTGGCTGATCTCCTTTAGCAAGTGTGTTTCTAAAACAAAACCCTTTGTAACCTTCCTGTGAAGGAAACAGTGGCTGGTCCAGCAACAGTGTTGGCTGCAGTTTGGCTACACATGTCAGATAGCAGTTTTGAAAACACTGAAGAAGAGGATGATTTTGTACATCTTGTTTGGTATGTAGAAAGATTTTTATATTCTCTTAGATAAATCCAACAAATCTCTTCTGTAATCCTGAGTGAATCTTAGTTCTACCAGACAAAACCAGTGAATCCAGTACCTGTCTGCACTTTCCTCCCTTACACCTGGCTGCTTTCACACTGGTAGCAAGCAGCTCTAGTGGCTGTTGCTGGTGATCAGTAGTAGCTACTGCTGCTGGCTGAGTCATGCATAGTGTTGTCTTTATCCTTTCTCTGAACCTCCTTATCTCACTGGTGCACCTGACTGAGCCTGGAATGCCTGCTATGCCTTGTCCTGACTGTTTTATCTCTTTGGGATATGACCTGCCCTCTTCTTTGCCTCTGTTGAGAGCAGCTGTGTGTTGTCTCAGTGGTATTGCAGTACTATGAAATACATCTCTGAGGACAGGAAGAGAAGATGCCTGGGAGGCCTCTGGGTGGCAGTCAGAGCCCCTGGGCAGAGCCGTGTGTGGTCCCTGCAGCGGGTGGGAAAGCTGCTTCAGAGTGTGTAACAGAGCAGCTGGGTGCTGACCAAAGCAGAGATCGTCTACGCAGAGAATAAAGAGTTAGACACTCTTCCAAAGGCTGATTGGAGCAGGGCATGCCCGATAAATGCGCATACACAGTGAGATGGTGATGTTTGATGCAGTTAAGAATGGCCTGCCCGGTCAGATGAGAACAGCAGGGGCTGATGGTGTGGATTTTCCCTTCCATGGGGATAGGAAAATGAAAAAAATTAGGTGCTCCAATTCAGTACAGTGGTGCTGAGGTCCCTTTTAATGCACTGCACTGGCCTCTTTTCAGTGCCTGCAGTCTATCTTGAATGGCCATTCCAGGGGGGAAATGCTAACCAGGACACAAGACTGTGAGAAAAACTCTAGGCAGTAGCAAGAAGCCAGCCAGGAAGACAAGGAAAGGTAGATGTATCTGCTTGCAGGACACTTTTCTTCCCATTTGCCTCCTGAGGATGAATTGCTTGATGATACCTTGCTCTTGGTAATGTATATCCTATTGATACTGTTATTCTTTGCCCTCCCCAGCATGACTTTGCCTATCTTTCTTCCCTGTAGTGGAGCCAAGTTGCTGCTGTGAGGACAAGAATCCCCTTCCTTTGCTGCACCCTCAAAGACAAAAGGAAGGAGGGTGTCATCTGGTCCTCTGGGATGTCTGAGCACTGGCCTCAGGTTTGGTCTGTCTAGGGGCACATGGAAGGAGATGGGATGATGGAGGGGAGGAATAGTCATGTGGGAAGACAGGCTGGATTTCTTGAGGCAGGCAGAGCTGTAAGCTGTGAAATGCTTCACAGGAAATGAAGGGACATAACAACCTGGACAGGTTTTGTTTTCTGTGCTTCGTACTTTAGAATTTCCTTTGTGAATGTCACTTGGGAATTGGGTTAAATCAAACCTACTGCAATTTGTAGTAACAGAGCCCTGCTCTGTATTCTGCAGCAGGGCAGACATGTGCTGCTGGTAGCAAGCTGATGTCAGCCAGGATGCAGACGAGCCAAAATGTGATGCAGACGAGCCAAAATGTCCCTTATGGCAAGGAGAGGAATGCTGGTCGGCACCAGGGCTGTTGTGCTGCACACCACCTTGTGTAGCTTGGCTGAGGGACCTGAGACACAGCAGGTATTTGGTGGCTCTGCCCTAGCTCTTTCCTTGGTGACCCCAGGAGGGTGCTGTCATCTCTTTTGGCCTTTATATCCTACTGTGTTACACCTCTTCAGTGCAGCTTGCTTTACTTGCCCATCCCAGGCTGCAGCAGTTGCAGTGGCTAGAGGGCAGAATGGCAAGAGTGTGCTGGCAAGCCCTGAGTCCTCTGTCTCTCCCTTGGGGGAGTTCTCAGAGCAGGCTGACGCTGGCTTTTCTCCCAGTCCACCTGTGATTGGCACACCTACCTGTCCTGATGCCTGATCTGCAGAGCCTGATGAATCTGCTGCTGTCCCAGTTCGTTGCTCTGTTTGCTGGCAGCAGGGACTTGGTTTCTGAAAGCGGAGTAGGTCTCTCCTCCCCTCTGCGTGCATCAGTGGTGTCTCATGCAAACACACCACTTGGGGCTCAGAGAGGATCTTGCTTTTAGGAAGCTGTGGCACATTTTGGGTGGTGTCTCACCGCTGGCACACAGTTTGTGTGCTCTTCCGTTGACACCTGCTTTGGCCAGTATCTGAGGTGAGCTCTGTGGATGGACACCCCTGTGATCAGATCTGCTTTTACGAAATGCTCCGTGCGACCGGCCAGTCTGCAGAGCGTCCCGGTGTCCCGGGTTTGTGGTCCCGGCCAGCTGCCTTCTGCCCTCTAGCGGGAACATGTTTTGGGAATAGGTGCTACTCCAGCTGTTGGCAGGGGTACCAGGAGCATCGGGAGCGTCCCGTGCCTTGTGAGCCCCATAGAAATTCTGACATCTTTCCAGAAGCCTAGTCTCAGAGTTTAATATCATCTTGAAGGGAAACCTGAGCTGTCAAAGTCAGGAAAAATTGGAAGAGCAGTTAAACTGACACTATTAAATGCTTAATCCATGTCTGTGCATCTAGTGGTAGTGCTGACAAGGATGCACAGAGGGCCAGTGCTGGGAAAGATGGATGTGTTCTAACATTTGTAGGTGGCATGGAAACTACAGGAAAGCCCAAGGCTGCTGCCACTTGGAGAAATCAGTACAAATGTCCAGGGAAACAGTCTTGTCCAGAGAATGAGCTGCCACTCATGAGTGATTGGTAAGCCAAGCACTGAACAGCCCAGGATATCAGCAGAAAAAGAGAGCATTTCATGGGCTTGACCCTTAACTCGGGGATAAGGACTGGCTCTGAGGCTGGGTCACAGAGCAGGGTTGGGCAGTGACTCTGGATGCACACTGGGATTTTCCCCTGGCTTGTTCCAGCTGCAGTGGGCACCACACTAAGAGCAGATTCTCCAGATGTTGCACATCAGCTGAAACACTGCTTCATTATTTGGATGAGATTTTATTTGGATTAGTACTTGCTTATAATAATATATATACTTTTGAAAAAAATACTAAAAGCATTTTTTATACATGTACATTTATATAGGTAAGAGGGTGGTAAACATACAAATAATATTTGAAGACTTTCTCCAGAATGAGGAGGACTGTTGTAGTTGTTCTTAAGATTTTATTAGTTCTGTTCATACATGGAGGGCACCATCTGTGACCCAGTTTAGTGGCACAGTCAGCAGCAGAAAACCTTATTGCTTTTCAAAACAATATTAGTTTTTTTAACTTGGGGAACACTTTCATTTTCTTCAAGCAGGAAGTTATGCAGAGTACTGCCCAAACAGGAATTGTTGCATAATGCTTTATATTGCTCCTTCAGTGAAAAGGAAAGCAAAAAACTACCTTTTGTTATTTGGAGAAAAAAAAAAAAAAAAAAAAAAAAAAAAAAAAAAAAAAAGAAGTAGAAAAAAATATGCTTTAATGTCCTCTTGCTGTGCTGAGGATTAGGTCCATTGAATCTACAGAGAATTTTGACACTTTTACTGCACTGCAATAAAAATATTAAATTGGGTGAATTGGTTCTTGTACAATATGTACATGATTTGGTATAACAAATAATGATAAGAATGCTTGTAAAATAGATCCTATACATCTCTATATTGCTCTGGCAAAAAATGGGGACACAGTGCAGCTCTGGCCAGACTTCAGCTGTATCAAAGTTAAAATGTTTAGGATTTATTTTGAGGAAGGGATAGTGAATGATAGACCCAGGAAGAACAGAGACCATAATTAAGCTCCCATGTCTGCTTTTAAAAAGCATATCCTTTCATATGAGGATTTTTCAGAATCGTGGGATTCCATCGGCTTGGTTTCCTGGGTTAGGGGAATTGACTAAGCCTTTGACAGAGGCAACCAATAATGAAAACACAGAACTTGTCACACAGAGCCCAGAGAGGGAACAAGCTTTAAAAGCAATAAAATGGTGTCTGCTCCTTCTCTCGGGCTCCCAGATTATACAAATCCCTCTAGTCTGTATGTACATGAAGTAAAGATAGTGGAGTGATAATGCAGAAATTGTGACTGCACCACAAACCAGTCGCATATTATTCCATCAGCTTGATTCAGTTTCATTGGGAAGACCAGCCTGTAGTAAATCACTGTCAGCAGCAACAGCCACAATATTGGAGAAAGCTGCTTCTTTGTCCTGGGACATCCCATAACAGTCCATGTTCCATGTGCAGTGGAAATACTGTAGAGACAGCATGCAACCCAAGCTCTGTTGCCACAATGGGTCATGTACATTCATAGGTATGAGCTGATCCTCCTAATGGCAGATAACATCATCTTAAAGGGATGTGGCACCTTGAATTCAGCAGGTCTCACACCTCTGCCTGATGATTTGAAGCTGCACTTTGAATACTGTGTTCAGTTTTGGGCCACACAAAAGACACTGAGGTACTGGAGTGTGTCCGGAATTAGTGAAGGGTCTAGAGAATTAAGTTTATGAGGAGTGCTTGAGGGACCTGGGGCTGTTTGGCTTGGAGAAAAGGAGACTCAGGATGCCCTTATAGCTCTCTACAACTCCCTGAAAGGGAGGTCCGAGGTTTGTCTGTTTTCCCAGGTAACAAGTGACAGGACAAGAGGAAACAGCCTCAAGTTGCACCAGAGTAGGTTTAGGCTGGGTATTAGGAAACAGTTCTTCACTGAAAGGGTGGAGAAGTGGTGGAATCACCACCCCGGAAGTATTCAGAAAACAAGCAGATGAGGCACTCGTGTAAATGGGTTACAAGGTTAGTGGTGAACATGGTCGTGCTTTGTTAATGGTTTGATGATCTTAGAGGTCTTTTCCAACCTTAACAATTCTGTGGTTCTCCGATGGAGAATATCACCTGTATGATGCACATTTCAAGTAAATCACAGACTGATTTAACTGATGTTCTCTTATATTACCCAAATCTAGTTCTTTTTGCAGATATTTTGTTCTCCTACCTGGAAGGACACTCTGGTGAGCCAGGTAAAAGCAGTAGAAGCAGAACAACTCTTAGCAAGGACAAGTGCACAGGGAGCAGGATTAGTAGCCTTGGAACATGCAGCATTCTGGGAAGAGGAGAAATGAATTAACATCTCTATGGACTTCTGATATGTTTTTGGGGTGTGTCAGACAGCAGGAAGGTTATGGAAAGAATGGGGATTCTTCACATCAGCAGGGCAGAGTATCTATCCCTTGGAGAAGAAATATTCAGTTTGTTAGAATTAGTACAGTTACCTGTGGTCCTGGATGGTCAGACAGGAAAGCTTCCTTAACAAAAATAAGCCACTGTGTGTCCCCTGTGATCTCTTGATTGGATGCTCTTGCAAACTGCCGCTGGAGGCAGTGCTTTGCTGCTGGCAGTGAATTTCACAAAAAGCATGTTGTAAGAGCTTTCCTTTTCAAGATAACTACAGGCCAGCTTGGTGAAAGCATAAATGTTTCAATCAAACTTCAGAGCAAAAGCTCCAAATCTGTCATTTAGTGAGGGAAAGAAGGCAGCATTTTTTAAGGTAATACTGGGGAACAGTGAGTACCTCTCCCCAGTAAATGACCAGTAAATCAGTGTAGGAGTACTGTTCCAGGAGGCTGGCAGACTGCCCTGGTGGAGTTCATTTTCCCTGTTGCTGTCAGTCATTGTTGCTATCAGAATGTTACACAGACATATTTACCACAACTCACTATAGCAGAGGTCCCTACAGCAGTTCCATAGCTCAAGAACAGTTGCTACTTGTGTTTAATTACAGGAGTAAGTAAATCCAGATTTATAATTTGTCTACCAAAAAGTGATTTTCAAGGATCACACTGTGATCAGTTCTGGACAAAACCATGGGGTAGTTGCCATGGGATTTGGCTGAAATGTTCAGAGCAGCATCTGACCACTGTGGATTGATCCTGTCCTGTAGATATCTGCAGAGATTTGTGTGAGACCCTGTCCTACCCTGGACTGGCACTGATCACTCAGCACTGATATAAATCTGGGTGATGCAGGGATTGGTTAAGTAACAGATCAAAAGAGGATCATCAGGGACAGCCAAGCTGCTTAAAAATCGTGTGCTCTTGTGCTGCAAGTACTTTCAGACTCTAGAACATGCATGTTAATTCCTGTGGGAAGGGTTGTGGTATTTTAGAAAGCACTGTTTTGAGAAGGGTTGGAGCTGCAGAATGAAAGCTATATCTTTGAGTACCTTATGTATTTGAGTGCTGCAGGGAGGAAGAGCAGAGGGTGGAAGGAAGGAATCACCTTCTGGCACGTCCTATGGAAAGGACATGGGACAGACTACAGTGTCTCTCACTGTGTAAAATAGATCTTGAAAGCTGGAGAGGGATAGAAAGAGAAGAGTGTTGTACCAGAGATCAAAAAGCTGCCCAAGTAGGCAGAGCTGACAGTAGGCATTCATTCTTCCCCTGGAAAAAAGACCAGGTACTGCCTCAGAGAGGAGCATGAAGAGCTAATGAGTGAATTAGTTTTTGATAAGGAGTGTGTTTATACACTGAGAACGACTGCCGGGGAGAATTAAGACCTTTCCACATCCTCCAATTAAGACTGAGTATCCTTATATATAAGTTTTAGTCTTTAAGAGAGAACTTTTCCATGCAGGTAACTAGGTGACTAAATTAGTGCTGCAAGGAGAGTTTGAGTAGATGTGCTGTCCTTGTCTTAACATGTTCAAGCCTCATTTCTCTCAATGGCTTGTCTAGTGACAGTCACAATTAGCACTGGTCAGTGGTGGTTGTTAGCTAAGCTTAGCCTGTTTGCAAGCTTTCCTTCAGTACATCTGATGGGAGTTTCTGTACCCCTTTTTCTGGTGAGAACTCAGTCCCCCCCCATCCCTGCCTGAGGGGTGCCTCTTTGTCTTTGGCCATGCTCTCCTCAGCTCACCCCATAACCATGCCTAAGTATTTCTGGGGAGGAAGAAACCTGCTTCAGGTAATAAGGTTTCTCCCTTCCTACAAGCAGAGGCTCAGAGGGGAAGGGTGGACAGAGATGGGATCACTTATTGTAGTGCTGGAGTGCGCAGAGTACAAGAGCTTAGGGTCTGTGCTCTGGGTTTTGGCTGAAATAATGCAGCCATCTGGCAAACAAGTGTGCAGAGCTTCCCTGCACACCCAGCTTCCTGACTTCTGGTCTCTATCGGGAGGGACCAGAACATGAAGGGCGGAGCAGCAGGGTTGCAGTCACAGTCCAGGAAACCTTCTGCACAAGCTAAAAGTATTTTAGAAGGGAGGACAGGGACATGGTAGGAGGTGAGTGCTTGCTAAGCTCTAAACCTATCCTGCAGTTTGGCTCTGTCCTTCCCTTTTTACTGTCACTCCATCTCTGGGATTGTTCTGCACTGCTGCTGTACATCACCATAGCAAGAGCAGGTTTTTTCCTTTAAAAAGAAATAAAGCAGGCCTTCAGAGAGCACAGTGTGTCAGACAGAAAGGTATCTGGTAATAACCAAATCTGTTCTCCGGGGAGGGTGGCCTGACTCTCAGGTCCAGCATGCTGATATCCACAGAAGTCCTGGGAACCAGAGTCTGCAGCAATGCAGCTGTGGAGCACAGAGGGTAACTTGCAAAACATGCGTGTGCTCTTACTGCTGGTAAAGCCATATCTGGCTTTGCTCCCTGACACAGAGTTCCTTGCAAATAGTCTCTATGGGGGGAGTCCTGCTGCAGGCTCCTAGGCAGGATATCAGAGTAGCTGGCTGTCTGACTGGCACTGACTGTTCCTTCAAGCAGCAAAAGTAGCTCTTCTCACTTAGCCTCAGGATCCTTCCTAGCTTTTTCCTGGAAGTGCCACTTACCATGCTGAGTCCCCAGGATTTGAGCTTGTCAGGGTGGCTGAAGTTGCATGAAGCCTCCTGTGGGGCTGCTTCCCAAGTCAGCTCTGTGTGGTATCGTGCAAGAGAAGAGCTGAGTTGTGATGTCTGCATGAGAATATTTGCCTTAATTAAGTCCAGGATAAGAGTGGATTTAAGTGCTTTAGTTTATAAATAAACAGTGCTGTGGCCAAGGTAGATTTAAGCAGAGCTGGCAACAGCCCTGCTTGGGAAGGGATCTCTTTACCACATGGCCTGCTGTTGGACTTCCTGTTGCATGCTAATCCCTTAAGCCTGCTTTAGCTCTGTTAATTTTCCTTCTTTCCTTTTTTCCCCGATGGGCTGTCTCGGTGGCGCGTGAATGCCAGCGTTCCTAGGCCAAGCTTGTGCCTGCGGCTGGGCCAAGCATCCAGGCTGCTTTCCGAGCACTGGGTACCATGTGGCAGGGCCCCAGGGATGGTGGTGCCTGAATGTGTCCCATTCTCTCTGTCTTACAGGCTCTGCAGTCTGCGCCTGAAGAAGCTCACGGTGCTTAAAGAGCTGGACAAAGAGCTGAGCTCTGTGCTTATCGCTGTGAAGATTCAGGTAGGCTCCTCTCCTTGCTGCTGCCTGATGGCAGCAAACCAAGCCCATCCTTGTGCTGTCTGTGAAGTGCTGGTCTGCATGCCCCTTGCCTAGTGCCAACCAACCCCTCTGTCTCAGTCAGCATGCTCAGGGAGATTTTGGCTCTCAGGCAGGTGGAAATGATGCCCCAGGGACAGCGGCAAGATACCTGGTGCTGGCTTGTATGGGGAATGAATTTGGTTAGACAATGGGACAGAATCTGTCATGCCTCCCTGCCTGCCTCTGCCAAGGCCCTCCTCTCAAAGTGCTGTATGGAGTTTGTCATCCCACTGTTCCCTACCCTTTAAGAGAGAGTCAGTTACTGGATGGTTTCCAGCAGTGGCTTCCATCCAGATCACTCCCTGGGGAGTGAAGGGTGGGAAGAGAAGGATACAAGGGATCAGGGTCTCTGTGCATAATGTTCTGCTCATATTTGTCTGATCTCTAATAGCCCTTCCCTTTCCCTGTGCATCCCTGGTAGGCCTGGTGCCTCTAACCAGGCAGAAGGGAGGGGAGAGGGTCTTTGTCACCACAGGGACAGGAATTTGCTGCCATCCTGATATGTGCGATACCTCCACCCTCTCTGCTGCTTGTGGTGGAGAGATGTGTTCCTGGGGGTGCAGGCACATCCTTTCCACCTGTCAAAGGACAGCATGGAAACAAAATGCATCTTGAGTATGCTGTCCTGGCCACAGCTTCCCTGACCCAGCTAGGGTGCTGGTGTCCTTCCTTCGTTCTTGTCAGCTGGCACGAAATCAGCTGATCCCATTGAAAGCACCGTGGGCCGTCAGCTCAGCAGCTTTGTGCTCCCACAGAGCTCTTTGTGTCGCATACATTAGGATCTAAATCCTGGATTAATGCTGGAAGCTGCAGTATTAGTAGAGCTCTGGGAGCTGGAGTTTGCCTTCATGGCAGACCTGATTCACTCACACAGAAACTGAAAGCAAAATGTATGAAACCTGGGAGAGAGAGTGAGAACAGTAGGAGGAGGCTGTGGTCTACAAACTATTGGTCAGTGTCGCACTTTGTTGGCCTTTCCATCACTGTGTGTATGTGTCATTCAGGAGAGCTGAAAGCCCTGAGACCCATACCCCTTTGGTGCAGGCTTTAGCAAGGAACCAACCTGAGCAGCAGAGAGCTGCCTGGCTGGCCCTTGAAAATGAAGCAATCCAGGCTGGGCCACAGCTGACAGCAGCACAGGACTAGGGGGCTGGCAGCCAGCTGGGAGCTGTGGGTCCTACTTGACTGGGAGGGCTGGGGTGGTCCCTGACTTTTCTCCTGCATGGTCAGCCCAAGCTGAATGTGTTTCTCTGCACTGGGGAACCTTGGGTTCTTGTGCAGCCCAGTTATGCTGGGTCTGACATGTGCTGAGTGTGCATGTCCTCAGGTACAGCCCTCACGCTGCAAATGTGGGACTGTGGAAGAGACTGCACAGCTCTTTCAAGCAGACCACCCCCATCCCTGCCACAGGCCAATCTTGCATCTTGATGACAAAAGAAATGAATAGGCCTCAGCAGTTTGAAGTCACAGGGCCTTCTTGCTGCAGGTCTTCTTTTCCTGTGAGGGAATGGAGGCTGCATCCAGGGATTTAATTTAAACATGGTTACCTCCTCTCTGTGTGGCCACATAGCTGTGGCTGCATGCTGATATAGTCTTCCTGCAAAGCTGAAGAAAACAAGGAGAATGCTTTTGCCCACATTACCCTCTGGCTCAGCATTCCTTGTGGCAGTGGGCTGAGTTTGTGTGCCTCTCTAGGCTGCTTTCCACCTGCCTGACCAGCTGCCTTGGCAGGGTTTGGGACTGCTGGAAGGCAGATGGAGGCTGTAGGCAGCTTCAGCACAGCGTGCCTACAGAGTGGCCTCAGATGGATCTATTCCTCCTGCTCCTCTCCTAGGTAACAGATGAGTCACACTAGTAAGAAACTGTTTGAAGGCTTTCCAGTGAGCATTCCATCTTTTGGATGGAAACAGCTGATGCACATAATTTATAAAGGAACTGCAAATTCCCAAGGGGGAAGCTGGGGACTAGAGGAAAGGAGAACTATATTTCTCTCTCTTTAGTAGTAGTTCTGTTAGGGTCAGGAAGTTGCTGCTCTGAAAGGCAGATTGCAAGGAAATAAAACTCTGACCCTGCCTGAATGGGGCTGCCACCTAGGCAATAGCTCCAGTGCTGGAGACAGTCTGCTTAAAAAATGTGCATGACCCAAAGGACAGTGTAACCTGTCCAGAACTCCTGATCTTTTTCTCACAGTGCTCTTCTGGTCTTAAAAGACAGCTTCAAAGGGTGCCATGTGCTGCTATCTGCTCCTTCATCTGAAAATACCACTGTCAAGGGTATTTTCATGTCTATGAAATTATCTAGTCCAGTACTTGTATTAGTTCTCTCTCATTTTCCAGATGTAGTATGCTGCTCTAGCCTCAACCCTCTTATAAACCAGACCAATCAGGACAGATTTATAACTGAAATTTGGGATTGTCCCTTGCAAACCAGACATGGGCATCATGTACCTGTCGATTGTAGTGAAAGCTCCTTTGTGTTTTCAGTTCTTAGGAAGCAAAAACCTGTGATCACCACTTGTCCCTATTGCTTTTCTCTTCCTTGACACTCTTTGTCATCCATGATTTTCACTGTAACAGTCTGATATTAAGTTTTTCTGTAGTATTCATAGGGCTACTCAACTGTTCTACAGAGAAATTGGTCTTGTCTGACATTATTCAAGTTACAGAACAGATGAGCTACATCAGGTGCTCAGTGCCATGTCCAGTTGAGGTTTGAATTTCTCACAGGATGGAGAATCTTCAGTATTTCTATGTCCTTGTCCATGCACTATGATAATGAAGCAGCCTTTGTTCCAGTCCTTGCAATTCCACATGGTTGTGCACTGGCATTGCACTGAGGGTTTGAATTCACCTAGGATTGAGGCTGGGCATGTAACTTCCATAGTGGTAAATGACAGTAAGGCACAGGACAGCGGTGTTTATGAAACCATCACTTCCTGGACACACCACTCAGGATATCCTCACCTTTTCTTTGCCATAAGTCCTTGCCCACAAATATCTGCATCTTCAGGAAGAGTAATTGCATTTTTACTTGTGTTCTGATGAAAGAATGAATCTTTGGTGGATCATTTCTCTGCAACAAAGAGCAAATGGTGAATGTGCTAAAGTAAATGGTCGCTGTGACTGCCTATCATCTGTTATCAGAGAAGAGTTCAGGAAGGGTCAGTGTGTACTTGGCCAGGAAGGCTCACAGATGGTGAAGGATGGATGAGCTCCACCTCCTCTCTTCCATTTTAGGAAGACCTTTTGCAGGAAAGCCTTGCTCCTGGCACAGTCTCTGGGAACAGCACTGCAGACAGCTTTTGGGAGGATCTGTGGGTTGTGCCATCCTGCAGCCAAGAGGACCTGGTGCATGCAGACAGCATTTTTCTGCCCCTAAGTCATTCAGGGTCTGTATCAGAAACCAAGACATAGAGATGGTAGAGATAAGGCAGAGGTAAAGAGTTGGAGTGGGAACATGACTGGAGTGCCTCCATTACTATACCCTTCTGGTAAAAAACATTTCTATATGTAGAGAGATAAAGACTGTTGCCTGAGGAAAAGACTAGGATAGTGTTTTCTGAGACATAAGCTGAGCAAGCAGGGGGGTCCCTGTTCTCCTGCACATCCTGACTTAGTCCCAGCAGAGCCATCCTGCCAACTGTATTTAGACAGGGATCTGCACTAGGCCTGTTTGCTTGGGGGACAGATGTCTCCAGGACCTGTCCCTTTCCTGGCCAGGCAG
This sequence comes from Vidua macroura, assembly GCF_024509145.1. Lineage (NCBI taxonomy): Eukaryota > Metazoa > Chordata > Aves > Passeriformes > Viduidae > Vidua > Vidua macroura. The sequence continues at coordinate 32,981,426 of NC_071573.1, read as the reverse complement.
TGTGTTGGGACCCTTTCCTTGCCCTGCATGGCTCCCTCTGGCTCCAGGAGTGTCCCTCCACAGCATGGGAGTGGCACTCCAGGTGCAGAGAGCCAGATTAAGCAGAGCAGGTGCTCCCTGGCAGGTGGGCAAGGAGAAGGGGCCTCTGGCAGCTCAGGGGATACTGCAGGCTTTTGCAAAGAGTTGGAAGGCATGTGAAAGATGGCTTTGCAAGGTGGAACAGAACAGAGTCAAGGGATTCTCTCTTTCCTTGTGGACTGTGAACACCACTGTCTTGTGTGTGTGATGCAGTGGAGTCTGTGGTTGAGCTCAGTGTGTTTGTCTGTCAATCTTGTTGTAGGGTTCAAAGCGAGTCCTGAGGTCAAATGAATACATCCTCCCGCCTGGGGGCCTGATGGAGACTGAGCTGGAGCTGACCTTCTCACTGCAGGTACCTGGTGTTTCCTGGTCCCCTGGGCTTCCTTACCTGGCATTTTTCAGCAAGCACAACCTTAGGGCTAAGTGTGAAAGGCATAGTCTCTGGGGAGGGGCCTACTGTGGTTGGCCAGCTGCTCCATTGCTCCAGGGATTGTTTTGCTGGGCATTGGGATTTGGAGGATGATGGATAGGTGCAGATGGCCTTTGAGGGGCACCTCAAAGCTCAGCAGGTCAGATCCTGTTGTACATCAGCATTGAAGCAGAGTTTTCTACCTGTGTGTATACCTTATGCTGCCATCTTCTGTGCTTCCCTTTCCCAGTACCCACACTTCCTCAAGAGAGATGGCAACAAGCTACAGATCATGCTGCAGCGGAGGAAGAGATACAAGAACCGCACCATCCTGGGCTACAAGACCCTGGCAGTGGGAATCATTAACATGGCTGAGGTACAGTGTGCTGGGAACAGAGGGGAGTCCCACATGGCCTTCCTGTGCCAGCACTGGGCAGGGAACTGGGCTGGCAGGCAGGGTCTCATTGCTGTGAGTGTTCTGGCTTGTTGGCTGGTTATAATATAGAGAGGGTGGGCTGCAGGCTGCCATTGTGTCACCCTATCAGGGAGCTTGTCTGTCTATCTGTCTAGGTCATGCAGCACCCGACGGATGGCGGGCAACTCCTGGGCCTCCACAGCAACATGAAGGATGTGAACATTCGAGTGGCTGAAATCAGCATCTACTCTCTGTCCAGTCAGCCCATCGACCATGAGGACGGGAACGTCCCCTCAGGTCCTAAAATCAAAGCTTCAGGTGCGTTAAGTGCTCAGACCTGCAGGCAAACATTTGGGGCACAGGTAACGGAGTGTGTCCCCCAGCACTGCCAGCGATGCCAGTCCTTTCACTGGAGCCATGACAGGCATCATGCTTAGCTGGGGCATTTGCATTGTCCACTTTCAGATCGCTCCCCAGACATTGATAACTATTCTGAAGAAGAGGATGACAGCTTCTCCTCAGAGCAGGAAGCCAGTGATGATGCTGTGCAGGGTCAGGTAAGGGAGGCCTGGCAAGTTGCTTTATGTCCTGGCCCTGTTTCTGGGGCAAAAGTCAGACATTGAGGTTCTTGATCACCCTGAGCCCTCTCATCCCCTTGTAAACATTTGGCATTGTTTCAGAGGGCTGAGAGACGTAATACCTCACAGCAAAAAGAACTTTGACAGCAGTGGTGAGGCAAGGGACTTTGGAGAGCCATAGGTCTAATCTGTCTGTCTCTGGAGCTGTCTGGTCTGCAGCAGAAAACCCCTGCTGAGCCCTCTCCTTCTTGCACCATGGTTTTCTCCTTTCTCCCTGTGATAACAGGTCAGAGACTCATCACTGTCTGAGACAGAACAGGGATTTTAGGAAGAAGTAGTTCTGAAAATGGTCAGGGGTGGCAGACCCATCCCAGCCCTGTGATGAGATGTGTCACTGCTGTTTGCTGTGCTCTTGTTGTGGTGCCTGTACTCAAGGGCATGGAAAGCGTGCTGATAAAAAACAGGGACAAATCCCTATTCAGGGTTGTTATAGTCTGAGGATAACTGAGGTTATTGGGGCAGATTAGAGTGAAACAACACTGGATGACCAGTGTTTATAAATATATATCTATATGGCAGGTTTATTTCAGAACAACTTGGTTGCAATGGAAAGGAGGTATGTGGCCATTTTGGTTATTATTACCTAGAGTAATACAACAGTATAAAAGATACCACTTAAGAAAATATAACAGAAAAAGAAAGAAAGAGAGGTAAAGAAACAATAAGAGTAGATAGTGGACAGAAAAGATATCACCAGCTGTGGATTGAGATTGATTATTGCTTAGTTGAAGTAATGGTCATAGTCTTGATGGGGGAAGCCTGAAACAGTGAGTTCAATAGTTAATATGCATTCAGGTTTAGGTGGGAATGCCCAGGTACCTCCGCTGGAGTGGGGACTTTTACATTGTCCAATGTAACTCTGTGGATCTGGTGCAACACTGTGGATTAGGTGCAGTCCTAGGGTGAAAGGCCTCAGAAATGAGTCTGCAGGTGCTTGGGCGGGGAGGGTGGTCTTTGATAAGTCGTGAGAGCTCTCTCTCACTTCAGTGTACTTGAGCCAGTTAAACCCCATCAGAAGGGATGAATACCTTCAGGCCTAAGGGAGGGGGTGATGGGGTAGGAAGTTTTACACCTGAGCCAGTTGTGTAATGGAGGATATTGGTCTGATGAAAAGCATTATCCTAGCCAACAGGATCTGCTTCTTGTAGCCTCTTCCTTTATCTGGCTCAAAACCCAGCTTGTTGCTAAACTAAAGTTGGTTTGTCACGGTCAGTCTCTGGTGATGGGTGCTCACCCCTCTGCACCTAGGCTGTTCTTATGCAGATCAGAGGCTTCTCCACCACACATCCGAAAATTCTCCTCCTCCCCTTTGGTTTGCTGGGCCTCAGCAAAGCGCACATGCTGCTTTTGCAAATGGCCATTTGTTCAAGACATTATAATTTCTCTCACAAGGGTCCTCCAGATTACCTGTCCCATCATGCTGGGTTAATACAGCAGGGGCCCATGTCCCTGGGAGTTGTGCATATTGTTAAAAATGGAAAAAATGGGTTTTTTTGTGATTCATGTTCAGTGCTCTCTGAGCTAACTCTGGAGAGGGGAGAGCAGGAGAACAACACACAGGTCCTGAGGAGGCTGCGTCTCCTCTTAATCTTGCTGATACATTCTTCTCTGGAGGGGCCTGGGGACAGAAGTGCTGGGAAAGAAGGTCTGAAGGGGAACAGTGCTAAGGAGAGAGAAGGAGCTCCATAGAGAGAGGTAGCAGAAAAGGACAAGACTTTGGGAGCAGAATGGATCAAAGCTTTTCAAAATGAAGGGCAAATGTGGGTTGGGAAAATTTTAGGAGGCGCTGCTCCATGAATTTAGTTGTTCTAATGTACTGTGACTTTTTGCCTGCAGGATCTGTTTGATGAAGAGGATGACTTGAGGAAAACCAAGAAGGCCAGGAGGAAAATGAGCCGAACCACATCAATCACCAGAGTAACATCAGCATTTACAACATGATCAAAGGGATGGAGGGGATTCACTTTCTCCCCTCTCTGAAGGCAGTGAGGGGTGTTGGGAAGGGGAGATGCTGTCACTGGTGCAGAGCAGGGAAGAGAGCCCTTGGCTCTGAGAAGAAGCAAAACTCTTGCCATGAATGAGCTAGGTTGTTGCTCAGAGCTGTATCCTAGGTCATTGTCTGTACTGTGTTCAGCTGGGCTTTGTATCAGTGGTGATCTGTGTGCAACAGTTTTGACTTGCTGCTGTCACATGGTCTCTTTCCTTTCCTGAGGAAGGGGAAGGTAGGCACAAGGAAAGCTGAACTATTAGCAGCTCCTCTGCATGTCTGCAGAAGGGAGGAGCTGCTCTGCCAGACCCTTGCTCTCCAAACTTCTCATCCCTGTTGACTTCAGCCCTGCAGATCCCTGGCCACCTTCTTCCTGAGTTTGTTCCCTATCTTTTCTTGCTTGAAGGCAGTATTGTTCAACCAGGGGGTCTGAGGAGAGACAGGATTTAAATGAAGTGCTGTTCCAGCCTGTAGCAGAGAAAGTATGAGTCGTTACATCCTCCCTCATGGCCAGACCATGGCTTCTTGTGGAGTACAGAGGTAGTCTAAGTCATACAGCAAATTTAAAGAGAAGAGAGCAATCATAGCTGACCTTGGATATCTGGACAGCATGTTAGAGGGAATAACCATGGCCTGTATGTTAGCTTGGAAGGTGGTTTGATAGTTTTGTTGATCTTTTATTCTTCCCTTCTTTTGTTTCAGCAACCAAACTTCAAGCAGAAATTTGTGGCTTTGCTGAGGAGGTTCAGAGTGACAGAAGAGGTAAGAAACAGAAAAGCTGCCCCATCTGGTAATGTTTCCTGCAGATGTGTGGGTGTCAGAGTGCAGGTTCCCACACACTGGGACCACAAGGCTCATGAGCTCAGGCATGTGCCAAAGATGGTGTGAGACATGGCGGAGACTAGGACATGGCTTTTCCAAAGCCTTCTTCCTCAAGAAAGCAGCTCTGAGCCTTGTGCTCAAATCAAAAAGCACCTTCCTATTGGGGGAAGGTGCCCAGGGAAGAAGGGTGCTGTCATGGACTGACTGCACCAGGAGCTGGCATTGCAAGGGCAATCCTGTCCAGTTAGATTGACTGCAGGCTAACATCAGCCTGTGGATTGCTTCTCTTGCCTGACAGCCCAGGCTAAGTGTGTAGCACAGCCAGTGAAGGTCCTCCCAAGTGTCCTGACTGCCAGTAAGTGTTATGGGTGTCTGAGACTCCTTTGGATATCATGCTCATGGCATCTTTCTTTGCCCCAATGACAATGTCACTGGATTCTTCCACAGCCTGGATTTGCCTCCCTGAGGTGGAAACAGTGTCATGGTGGTCCTCATGACTGACAGGCAGCTTGTACATGCCTGTTGTGGGATGCAGGGAACTCTGTGTCTTTTCACTGCTCTCTGGGCTTGGTCCCACAGGTCCTGGACTCTGACCCTGTAGACCAGACCCAGGAGGTGGAGGAAGATCTGGGCTTGCTCTATGACAGCCTGGAAGAGTGCAACAACAGTGATAGTGGCCCAGAGATGGAGGACAATGAGAGTGTACACAGCACACCCAAGCCCACCCTAAGGTAAGGGTTGCAGGGAGTCCCTGGCCAACAGCACAGCCTATGGGACCTGGAGAAATGCTCTCCAACACCTTTCTGTTGCTTGGGTTAATGCAGGCATTGTCTTGTCTCCACTCCCATTGCCATCTGCTATTGGCACCACTGGCTCCTCACTTAAAACTGCCCATTAGATCTGACTTCCTTCACATTTAGTCTCATTTTTCTGCCAGCCCAGCATCTGACACTGCTGGTAGAGCCCTATTTGATCTAAGCCCCAGCTGTTCCCAGCTCTCCTATCTTTCTGCCAACACTCCTGGTGTTCTTTGGGCTCTCCACACTGAAGCATGCCTGTCTTTTGAGCCCTTTGTGACTGCTTGGACCAGTCCTTGTGAGATGTGCATGCTGTGTTCCCACCCTGTGTGGAGATGTGACCAGCAGCACTGTTCCTCATGCCATTCCCCAGGCACTGGTGACTTGCTCTGCCAAGAACTGCTGACTTAGCACAGGGGTCTCCAGTGGATCATGCAGGGAAACCAGGCTTTGCTCCCATGTGATCTATGTTCACCTGGCCTCTCTGCTCATGGCTCTTGTGCTTTTGTGCTGTCTTTTTGTGAAAAGGTTGTCTTTTATTGTCTTTCTACTTGACTGCGTCATAGTGCACTGAGTTTCTTATAGTCAAGCCAAGCTTACTTGGCATTGTTGTTTCTATAGTTTTATATATAGAATCATAGGATCATAGAAGAGCCTGGGTTGGAAGGAACCTGAAAGATCATCTAGTGCTGACCCCCCTGCCATGTAAAATAAAATATATATATAAAATTATTATTTGGTTGGTATCCCCACTGAAGGTACTTAGCATGAGTAGCAGGCATGGTTTGCCACAGGGAAACGGAAATTAAATCTGCTGGATTCTGGAACCCATAGGCCACTTGGGAAAAATCAGGAATATGATAGAAGTTGTGTTTTCCACAAACCCACAAGTTATTGTGAAGGTGACAGCAAGCACATGGGCAAGCTGCTTAAGTGATCTACTTGGATTCCAAAAGGAGTTTAACATGGTCTCTCATCAAAGGAGACAAGGGTGCTGTAGGAGAAAAAGGAAGGTCTTTCTGTGGTCAGGTAGTGGTTTATGTATATAGACTATGTGAAACTGTAAGAAAAGTCTATTGAGAGTATTTAAATGTAAAGACAGACCTCCACCCTGGTTCTGCAAGTGCCTACATGCAAACATCTGATCACTGGAACGGCATTCTAGAGTGAGGGCTGGTTTGTGCTAGTGCCTATCTTTACAGTCTTCCTGGAGTGTTTGGTGCTATTCCTGGAAGGACAACCTATTGGGCTCTGAGCTGTTCTTCATCCTGTTCAGAAAGTATCCCTGGCTTGGGTTGGTCTCTCAATGCCTTGGTTTGGTGCCTCAGTTTCTAGCAGTGCTGAATGTGCATCCCTTGAATTCACAAAGAAATACTTCACAAAATTCTGGGACTGTATTTTTCCTAAGGAGATGCGGAAGCTGCCTGCCAAGGTGTTTCATGTAAACTTTGTCATTCCCAAGTGCTGTGTAGCCTTCTCAGGGGGTAAATTATAGCCTAGCCTGTAAATTTGAGGTGATCCTCACTTGGATTTCTTGTCATAGACAGCCTTGCTTGACACTGTAAACATTTCTGCGAAGCAACGGCACTAATGGTGTGCAGTCCTTAATGGTGGGAAGTGGCTGGTGCCCTGGGTTGGGCCAATGGTGCTGAGAGCTGATCCTTTTGATCAGCCAGGGAGGCCACGCAGCAGCAGTTTGCTCCTGCACTGGGGCAAAACTGGAGCTGGAACTGAGGCTGTTAGGCAGGACCTCAAGTCAGACCTGTTGATTGAAGGTCAAAGGTGAATGAGCAAATGTCTTCATAGGTGACTGGGAAAATGGATGGGACAAGGGGGGCTAAATTGATTTAGAACAAAAGGAGGCTGTGCAGAAGGACTGGGCTTCACGTAAATCTCAGAGTGCTGAGATGTGGGCTCAGTCATGCCTGTAGGAGGAGAGCCTTTAAACTGCAGAACAGGAAATTGCAGAACAGCTCTGTGCTTAATGTGATGTCCTTGAGGGATGAAAGCTTCTGAATTGCAAGTGAGAGAGGGCACAAATAAACACAGCTTTCATGGGGAAGGAGGAGACAGCCTGATTTAAATGGAGTGTTGAAAGCCAGAGAAAGTATAATATAATCTAGACACATCCAGTGTCTTAAGAAAAAGGAAGGAATGAAGATACCTCTTTGTGATGCTAGTGACACGATGGGTATGTCACATTTTGGTGGGATTACTTGGGACAATATAGAGAAGTGTGGAAGAGATGCTGATTGAGGGGTGATCTATTAGAAAACCTACATGTTTTTCTATTTTGACTCTTAAGTTACTAATGTAGTCTGTATGGATTGAATTTTTGTCTGGCAAAAGGCAAGTGTAGAGTAATGACTCTACAGAGTGCTGACAATGCCTGAGATTTTGTAGCAGAGAATGAAAAGGAAGAGAGAGAAGAAAGATGTTGGTAAAAGGAGATGTAATTTATACCAGTGTGGCCTGGAGAAAATGTCCCACCAGGGCACTATTGTGACTCTAAACCTGAAGCAACTGGTTACAGAGCCAGTGAGGGGAAAATCAAGCCATGACTTTTCCCAAACGGTGTATAAACTGCTGCTGAAGAGCTGCTCTGTGTGGGCACCATCATTTATTTACAGAGGTGGAATGTCCTTTCAGGAGTAGTAAAACCTGACTATCACTGTTGTGCCTGGCAGTACAGTGTGCTGTATACAAATGAGAAAGCATGCTAAAAGGAAATAAAAGGAGCAGGCAGGATGTTCGGATGTTCCGAGGAGATATCCTGCAGGAAACTGCAGGTAAATCCTGATGAGAAAAGTAGAAAACAATGGAAAGACACTCTGATAGAGTTCTTCTGATAACAGAACTTCTCTATATCTTATGCCTCAGTGTCCATCCCTGCAACCTCATAGCTGTATCTGCACACTAGGCATATCAGGAGAAACATATCCTGGGAGTTACTGAGAGCAGGCACAAAGCTTCGAGGGAATCCAGCTCTGATCTCCTGCAGCAAAGTGACACATTGCAGGTGGATTCTGTTTGCTGTAAAGGTCCTGGGAAAACTGGCAAGTGAGATCCAGTGATAGACTTCACTCGTTTCCTAAAGACTAGATTTTGAGCAGCCCACAGGCTGTGAAAGGGGTCCTTGGCAAAGAAATAATGTGTGGAAAAAGGGTAATCAAAGGTGGAAGCTCACACTGTAGTGGCAGAGACTGTCCTGGATTCCCCAAGAGAGTTCCTGTGTGAACTGTAGTGTCTTGAAAACAGGACCTTGGAGCTGCACTATCCAACTCTACCAAAGTGTCAGCTCAGAGACCGAAAACTTGGCAAATTTAAGTACTGTGCTACCTGAGGTGTGGTTCTGTGTGCAATACTGAGATCTTCAGAGCCTTGGGAAAGGGGAAAGCAGAAAGGGAAGGTGAACGCTGCAGTTGGAAATGTGCAGCAGCAGCAGGCAGAGGCAAGAAGCAATCCCTGGAAAAGGGGGAGCAGGAGGGAAGGCAGCAGAAGTCTGTGGAAGCTATGATGGTGCAGAGGAAGCATAGAGATTTGGTGGCATGCTGAAATTGTGGTGTTGACAGAGACTGTATACCAGTGAGATGGGGCAGAGTGGCAGCTCCTCACCTGCACTGCAGGGATAGGGGATCACCTGAGGCAGAAAACCCCAGCAGACCCTACCTCCAGCTCCCCGAGGTCACAGGGGGCACTGCTGACAGGTCTGCTCCTCAGCTGTGCATCACCCAGACACTTGGCTGTCTGGCCCTGTGTCCCACTGAGGACCTCTCCACAGAGCTCTGTGCTTGGGACAGGCCGGTGGGGGTGTGCTGGGATCATGGTGACTTTGTTCCTCTCTTATTCCTGCCTTTTTCTCTCCCGTCTGTCTGTCTGTCCGTCCGTTCGTCTGTCTGTTTCTCTGCAGGCGTTTCTTTGAGGGAGTCTCTCATTCTGGTTCCCAGACTGAGATCGGCAGTCTGCACAGCCAGAAAGGGCAGGATCAAGAGTCGGGCAGCCCTGTGAGTTACACCTCCACCACCACCTCTTGCCCCTTTCCCTCCCCAGCCAGCCCAGCACCCCTACAGTGCCCGCGCTCTGAGACCACAGCTCCTGGCAGCGCCTGCCTGGGGCTGCTCCTTTCCTTCTTTCCTCCTCTTTTTCCCAGCACAGGCAGACAGGTAGCGATGGGGGACATCCTCTGGGGCCAGTCCTAGAGATGCCTGACTCCCCCGTGGGAGTTTGTGTTCTGTGAGGCCAGGCATGGGTCACTGGCAGTTGCCCTGCACAGAGTGCTCCATCCTGCTCTGACCCCACTCCCTGTCCCCCAGGGCGAGGCAGACAAGAGGAAGCCAGGAGCACAGCGACTACAGGAAGACCAAGGAACAGAGGTCCCTGCAGTGGTGAGTCCAGGCTATGGGATGTGGAGCTCTTTTAAACCTCAGCTTGCTTTCTGGAGTACCAGGGATGCCCACCAGGCTGTGAGCTGGCTGGGAAGACAAGTATATTGTGCTGGAGAGCAGCAAGAGTTGAAGGAGTGTTAGGGTCTACAGGACATGCAACCCAGCCCTCCCAAGACCCTGCAGCCTTTCCTCTCCAGAAGGGCCACCTGGTCTCTCTTGATGATGGGCACCCATGGGTGCAGGGTTGCTCCCTGTTGGAGCTAGGATAGCAGTGTGTGTGAAGTGACTCTGTGTGGCCCTCAGGAGCTGGTGGCAGAGGAGTCGTGTTCCCGGCTGACCCCCACAGAGGCTGCCATGAGAGAGGGCAGCATGGACAGACTGGCCCAGCTGGGCCCTGGGACCAAAGCCGATCTTCCCAGTGCCGTATCCCCCAGGTAAGGCAGGTCTGTGCCCTCTCCCAGGGCTGAGAGAGCTCACACTGGCTCCCTGAACTGAGTAGGGGTTGGTGGAGATGAGATTCCCTCAACACTTTTGCCTCTCTTGCTTCTCCTTCACAGCAAGGCAGAGAGCAAGCAGTTGTGGCGTCCCCGCAGCACCTCCGTGAAGGACCGGCAGAGCTCAAAGGTACAAGGTGGCCGTGCCAGCAGCCTGGACAGTGAGAGCTCTCCAGACTCATGGCATAACACCCAGGTGAGCCCACTTGGAGGCTTCTCATTCAAGAGCTCTGCCAGATCTTCAGGCATGGGCAGTGTCCAAGGTGGCTGACTGGGGTTAACCTCTGTGGTGATGCTGTCACAGGTGCCTCGAAAATCTGTTTATGATCAGCTGAACCAGATCCTGGTCTCAGACGAACAGCTCCCCGAGAGCATCGTGCTGGTGAATGTCGCTGAGTGGCAGGGGCAGGTGAGTAGGTGTGATGGGAGCTGGATGCATGTGGGCAGCTGGAAGCAGGGTGGATTCTCCCAGTCATAGCAGGGCATCCTAGGGAAACTGGCACCAGCTGTACCCTCCTCTCCCCCAGTGTGGGCCTTCCTTCAGGGAGACAATGCATTTACAGGGTGCTGAGTCACATACACATGAGTCAGGTGTCTCCGCTCCATCACACAGCATCACTGGATCCTCAAAACATAATGTCCTGATCAGTCCCAGAAATGCTGGCTAGCAGGCTGTGCCTTAGGCCCTCACTGCTTGGTCCTGGCTTCCAGGAAACCCATGGGACAGAGCTTTGTTGGATTCCCTGTCAAAGAGCTCCCTTCCTCTGTGGGCACCAGGCCCTGGGAAGCAGCAGAGGTATTTCCCACTGAGAGATGGAAGGGTGTCACCTGCCACTTCCAGGGAGCATTAACTACATCATCAGAGCAGGGTGGGGTGTGAGGACAGGCCCAGCCCCTGACAAATACTTGCTTCCCACATACCTAGAGCTCTAAAGTGAAAGGTGAGCAAGGAAATGTACATATGTGCAAACATGCAGTTAGATAAAACACCTGTGAGACCCCTTCAGGATCCTGGAGCTACATCTGGCATCCAGAAAGGGTGCTGGAAAATGTTGAGGCAGAAGAAAGGGTTTAGTGAGAGGCGGTGAAGTCTTGACTCAGGCCATGCATTCTTGGCTTGTTACACTTGTCCTGGATAGGGAAAAAAGGGTCAGTGCCCACTCCCAGAACCAGCCCCCTTGTCCATCTTGACTGCCTATTTTGCCACTGTTGAACTGCATGCAGACACATGAAGAGACAGAAGGATTTTGGAGTGCCACAGTGGGAGAGAGCAAGAAGAGGGAATGAGCAGAGGCAGAGGGAGCCTAGAGTAGGGCCCTGCTGTGGGATGGCAGAAAGTAAATCAGAGGGTCCCTGGACCAAACTGCTTATTTCAAGGAAAACAGCCTGGTTCTTGGGACAGCTTTGCCCTTGCCATGGCAAGGGTGGTGACTGCTGTGCTCAAAGGTGACAGCACGGGGCTGGCTGGCCCCTAGAGCAGAGCTGGGAGGAGCAGGGATCCTCAGGATGCAGCTGTGAGTTGCCTGATGGTTTCAGCCTCCCTGCATGGCACGGGTGGGGACAGGTGTCCCAGCTGTAACCTGGGGGGCACGGGACTCAGGGCAGGCATGGGCTGATGCTGGCCAGCACAGCCATGCTTCCAGGGTGCCTTAACCTGAGCTCTCTGCATTGGCAGTATGTGAGTGAGCAGCTCCAGGCGCACAAGCAGTTGGTTGTATCCACCTGCTCCGTGGCAGACATCCAGGCAGCCTTCAACACCACTGTCTCCCGCATCCAGCGATAGTGAGTACAGCTTGGGATCAGCCTGGTGGCACTGTATGGGTTCAGAGAAGAGCTGGGTATGGCCCTGGGTCCCCAGGGCTCATTAGGACCCTTTGGGGTTGTGGATGGTACTATAAAAACAGGTGTACACCCTGTGGGGAGTGGGGGGTCCCAGTACTACTTTTGCCCATGGCAGTGCACAACAAGCTGGATATTCTCAGCAATGGGTTTTTGTCAGCTGGCCTGGCAGATCGTGTCCCCTGGCCCACCTGCTAAGCCACTGCACATCCCTCAGGGTCTCCTTTTCCTCTCCCTTTGGCAGCTGTAACTGTAACTCCCATATGCCTCCCCCGGTGAAGGTGGTGGTGGCAGGAGACCAGAGCTACCTGAGCGTCGTCCTCCGTTTCTTTGTGGAGCAGCTGGCCAGCAAGACACCCGACTGGCTCAACTACCTTCGCTTCTTGCTTGTACCACTGGGTGAGAGCCATGAGGAGCCCAGCCCTAGGGCTGTCCTTTCCCACCTCCCCAGACTCCCCTGCCTGAAGCCAACACTGCCTTTCTCTCCTGCAGGCTCTCACCCTCTGGCCAAGTACCTGGCCTCAGTGGATAACAAATACAGCACTCTCTTCCTGGACACAGCATGGCGGGAGCTGTTCAGCAGGGCTGAGCCTCCCACCGCAGGTGAGGAGTGGGGCAGGCTGGGCATCAGCAGTGCCCTGAGGGGGTGCCCAGCTGCCATCGAGGTCTTCATGGCTCTTTGTGCCCGCAGACACTGTGGACATAGCAGGCCGTGTTGCCCAGTTCATCGCTGGAGCCAGCCTCTCTCACCAGCTCCCCATCTCCGAGGCCATGCTGACCTACAAGCAGAAGAGGTGAGTGTGGCCCCAGGGTGCCTGTCCTCCCTCATGCGGCCCTGGTCCGGGACGTGCCCAGGACAGGAATGAGGGACACGGGACAAGTGAGTGAGGCCCTGCGTTCCACTGACGAGCAGCATGGTGCTGAGGGGAGCTGGGGTCCCACAGTGAGAGGCCCACAGCACCATTCCCTGCCACCTCCTGGTGTGCTTGGCCCCTCCAGTAGCTGTGACTGTGATAGCCCCAGTGGTGGGGACCAGCTGCCAGGGCTGGGATGGGCTGGGTGGGGCTGCAAGCTGGTACTGTGCTGTCCAGGGGTTGATGCTCATGTTCCAGCTGCACTCTCACCTCTCCCTTCTCTTGGTTTCTGGCACCCAAGGAAGAGAAGTCTCTATTTTGATTTTTATATCAGGTATTGGCTTGTGCTTGCTGTGCCGCTGCCTGGCCCCTCCCTGCCTTTCCCCATGTGCGTCCATCCCTCTTGCTGTGCAGAGGAGCCGTGCCCCCACAGAGGGGCAGGGCTGCCCTCCCGCATGCAAGCCCTTTCCCAGCACTGGAGGGGACAACTCCTTGCCTCCTTGTGTAGTGTGCCCTGTGCTGCCATGTTGGGACAGGGGGTCTCATGGGAGGGAGGGCAGAGGAGATGGTCCTAGTGGATGTGAGCCACCATTGACGCCTGCGAGTGCAGGGCTGCCTGGACACAAGGTTAATAGTCACATAGCAATCTGTGCTCAGCACACCTAGACCCTGACCAGACTCTCTTCCTTCTGCAGCCCCGACGAGGACTCCTGCCAGAAATTTGTCCCCTTTGTGGGGGTGAGTGAGTCGAGGGGCCAGCAGGGGCTGAGGGGAGAGGTGCAGTGCACAGTCCTGCTGATGCTGGGTATCCTCTGGTTTCTCCTTGCAGGTGGTGAAGGTGGGCCTGGTGGAGCAGTCTTTCAGTGCCTCTGGTGAGTCCCTGGGAATGCCCATCTCTCTTCTCCATAGGTGGGAGGCTCTTGTTGGTGTCCCCCAAACCCTCAAACCCACACTTTTCCTTCCCAGTGGACTCAGATGATGCCACAGTCTGCACCCCCTCCCTGCTGAGTTCAGCACCAGTCTCCAGTGCAGCTGTTCCCTACGGCAAGGAGACCGTGAGCACCCCACCCCCCTCTCCATCTGTCAGCAGCAGCCTCTCAGGTGCTGGGTAAGGAAGCAAGGCCCCCTCAGCCTGAGGCAGTGGGGGGAGAGGAACAGAGGCAGCACTTGTGTGCTGCATGTGCTGCCTGTGTTGCCCAGGTCTCCGAGCCCTGGTGTGGAGGTGATGGGCCTGCAGGTGGACTACTGGACAACACAAGGGCTGGACAGGAAGAAGGAGGGTGACAAGCGGGAGACGGGTATCAAGAACACACTCAAGAGCAATTTCCGCTCACTCCAGGTCAGCCGCATCCCCAGCACAGGGGAACTGGTGCCCCCCAGCACCATGGCCATGACCGTGGTCACCAAGGAGAAAAACAAGAAAGGTAACCAAGCCCACTCTGGAGTGCTCTCTGCCTGTGGAGCTACAGTCCTTTGCGGAAAGGGTGGGGGGAGCCTGCAGGAGGGCAGGGCTGAGATGTGGCCCAGCAGGGGTCAGTCAATGCACTGGGGCAGGGGCTCCCACTTAGAACCAGGTGGGGACATCCTAACACTGGTCCTGTCTGGCCTTGGTCCCCAGTGATGTTCCTGAGCAAGAAACCAAAAGAAAAAGACTTGGAACCCAAAAGCCAAGTCATTGAAGGGATCACACGCCTCATCTGCACAGCCAAGCACCAGAACACCATGTTGCGAGGTAAGGGCAGGCACCAGCCCCTTGGGGCTGTAGTAGGGCAGACCAGACAGCAAAGGCTGCCTGCAATAGGGCTGTGCCTCACTGCACCCTCTCCTCTCAGTCTCCATAGATGGGGTGGAGTGGAACGATGTGAAGTTTTTCCAGCTGGCAGCACAGTGGCCAACACACGTCAAGTACCTCCCTGTGGGCATCTTCGGCTACTCGAAGAGTGTGTGAGACATTGGGGCATCCCTGGAATGAAGCTGCAGTGGGTTGCAGGAGACAGGGAGATGGACACGCTCTTATCCCCATCTTCTGCAGACCAGTCCCTGCCTGCTCAGTTTGGGGGGATACTATACCTGCACCCTGTGGGCCAAGACCCGTGAAGGTGAGGCCAGTGAGACCGGGTCCATGCACCCTCCAACACCAGCCAGGACAGCATGCCATCTGCCTCCCATGTTCCCCAACAACAGCCTGGGACAAGGGTTGGCACCAGCCAGCAGGGCCCCAGGATGGGCTCTGGGCCCCACTCCCCACAGATGCACCTGCCAGGCCAGCCCTGTAGCCAGCCAGGGTCTCAGCTGGGCTGGACTCAGGCAGGTTCCCCAGTGCTGCAGCCAGCCAGACTGCTCTGTGCAGGGCCAGGTGCTGAGCAGGGCCCACCACCCCTGTACCACCCTTGCCAGCCCCACTGCCAGCCTTGCACTGCTGTGCTGGCCCTGCCCTCTGCAGCACAGCCTCAGCAGCTTTTCCAGTCCCCCTGCAGCCCTGCTGCTGAGGCTGTCCTCTTCATGTCCCCATCCCTTCCCAACCAGCCCTACCCCATGGTGCTGCCAGCTGGAGGTGTGGGATGAGGGCACCTGAGTTTTTTTTTTTACAAGATTCTATTTTTTTTAAATTTATTGTATGGTTACTTTTCGGGATTAATTTTAATAAATTAATGCTGTTACCATTATGGCAGGGTATGTGTGTGTGTGTGTGTGTGCCCTCATGTCTGAGGGCATGACACAGCACAGCTGGGAGAGAATAAATTGGGGCAGGGTGCAGCTACTACCACCACTCCAGCAAGCACAACTGTCAGGGCTGCTTGAGTGCACAGAGGTATCGCCTGGCCACACTCCCAGCCATGGACCAGCTGAGCTCCCCAACAGACTACAAGGTGGACTGGGTGGAGCTTGGCTCATTTATTTAAATAAAACTCACACTTGTTTAGGAAGAGATAGACTGGATTCAACCTGAGTTCTCCCAGCCAGGTCCTCATCTACCTGAATGTGGAAAAAGTCTGTCTCCTTTCAGCAGAGGCCAGGCTTGCTGCTGTCTTGATCTCTACAGTCTGGAAGGCAACCTGTGGCTGGACCTGAGAAGTAGGGAGCGTTGTGGATTCAGCAGAGATGTATTCCAAGACATGAGGCCTCCCCTCCTGGCGCCGGAGATAGCCCTGGTTCAGCAGGTGCAGGATGCAGGACAGCACGTCCACACTGTGGCAGCAGAAGCTCAGGAACTGCACCCCTGGCCCCAACTCGCCCTTCTGACAGGCATCGATCACCTATGGCAGCAAGGGAGCCCCACTGCAGTGGCTGCAGCCCCCACGCAGCCCCTGTGCCCCCTCTGCCCGCGCCACCTCCGTACCCTGAACACCAGGTTGTCGATGTGCAGCTGCTTCTCCACCTTGAGGATGCGGGTGATGAGGCAGCACAGGACGTTCCTCTTCCTTTCCAGGGCGCTCACCTCAGCCCCCTCTGTCCGCAGGTACCTCTGCTGGGGCAGCAGCCTCAGCTGGCGGCCGGAGCTCTGGGCCAGGGCTGCCTGGTTCAGCCGCAGTGCACCTGGAGCCAGCCCCCAACCCAGGCTCAGCCAAGCCTCGAGCTGGGCCCTGAAGGAGCCCCAGGACACACGTGTGGCTGGGGGACCCAAGCTGGGCCTCCTGCGGCTGCCTGCACCACTGGCCTCCCCAGCCCTGTCCCCGACATGTGGCCCTAAGCCACAGCCACGCCCACGGCCCCTGGCCCCGGCCCAAGCCCATACAGAGACCCAGGCCCCATGCATGGCCCCGGGCCCCACCCCACCCATCACCCCCAGCCCTACACTGGCCTCAGGCCCCACCCTGACACACCCTGTGCCCCGAGCACCACCACATGGACCCAGCCCCTTCACCAGCCCTACGAGCTCCTGCAACCCCCTAAGCCCAGCACCCCCTCGGGGTTCAGGCCAGCTCCTCCCCTGGGTGCCCCAGCCCTGCACTCACCCCCTGGTGTGCAGCTCCCCACCAGGACACCCTGGCCGTGGGTCAGCGGTATCAGTGCTTGGTGCATCAGGTCAGCAGGGAGCCCTGTAGCCTGCAGCAGGGCCTCCACAGCCACCTCCTGCAGCACAGGGTTGGGAGGGCAGTGGCCAAGACTCACTGGCCACGGGCCCTGCCTAAGAATGGGATCCTGTGTCCCAAACACCATTGGAGACCCCACCAGAAGGAAAGGGAGGACACGGCCCTGCCATGCTCCAGTCTCCACTGCCTCCCTGGCCCCTCCGTGGCTCCAGCCCCTACCTGGGCGCTGTTGAAGCACAGCAGGATGTACATCTGCAGCGTGGACACGTGCAGAACGCAGTCTCCAAACTGCAGCTCGGCATGGCCCAGCCACATCCACTGCAGCCGACGGGGCTTCGTGCACTCCCAGCCCAGCTGGCTCTGGCCTGCCAGGGACAGTGTCAGTGCCAGGGACGGGGACCAGCCCTGTCAGGCACTCCCAGCCCACCACTACTTGTGGCTGAGCTGCCCTGGAGGGTCTGGGCACACCCCCGGCCACAGCACTCACTCTGCCGGCAGAAGTCAGCAAACTCATCCAGTGGGGAGCTCAGCACCGCCGGGAAAAACCGCCCAGGGTTATCCATGTAACACAGCGGGGAAACAGGCCAGCAGCGCGGGGACAGGGCCAGCACCTTCACCTCTGGCACGTCTGCCACTGCGGCTGTTCCCAGCACCTGGGCACAGGGGCACGAGGGCAGCTCAAGTCAGGCTCCGGGATCCCCGCAAGGAAAGCCGGCGGCCTCCGGCCTCCCCACGCCCCCATCCCTCTCACCTCCTCCAGACCCGTGTCCAGCTCCAGCAGCCGCTTATCCTGCTCCTGCAGCTGGAAGAGGCAGAACTGCCGCTGGAGCTCCTCCGACTCGGCCAAGTTGCTCAGCATATCTTGGGGAAAGCGGCTGGGGAAGCACAGCCCGATCTGCTCCACGATGCCTCCTTCCAGCCAAGATGGCCCTTGTGTCAGGAGCCGGTCCCCCAGGTAGTGCCTGCCATGGCCACCAGCTTCAGTCAGGGCTGGGCCCGAACCCTGTGGCCATCAGCCACCCACCAGGAGACAAACACAGGTCCGAGCCCGGCCTCATTCCATGGCACATGGGCCTGGCAGCACACACGTGTCCCCTCTCTGTCCCCAGCAGGGACTGTGATTCCACACACTGGCAGCACCCACAGACCCTCCGCACTCCATGATCCCGTAAAAGCAAAGCGGGAGCATCACTGCCACAGCAGGCCAAGCTCCCCCAGCACACCAGGCCACGCTGCACCAGGCCCCTGGTTCTGGAGACACAGCAGCCTCACCTGTAGAAGTGTTCAAAGGTGTGGGCAAACTCCAGGCCACTGAAGACAACAAAAGGCTCCAAGAACTGCTGCAGCCGCTCCAGAGGCCCCGTGCTGCCCACAGCACTGCGGAGCTCCTGGATCTGCACGTCAAGGTAGCGGGCAAACTGCTCACTCACCTGCAAGGGACAGGGCTGGCTGCAGACAGAACTCACCAGTGCCCACAGGGCCGGGATGGGGCAATGTCCCTGCAGGGAGCAGCTGGGAAACTCGGGCACTCCCAGGCAGGAGCCGAGGGTGCCCAGGCACCAGGCCAAGGCCGGAGTGTGCCAGGGCCGGGCCCACGCTGGGATGAGCAGCACGCACCTGAGCTGGGCACCGTCCGGGGTGCCAGGGCAGGGCTCTGTGGTTCAGGGGGAACAGGACACCACCCACCCAGAGCTTGCCCCAGTGCCGTGGGCCAGGGCAGCTCCCCAGCCCGTACCCAGGGCCACGCTCCCTCGACTCACGTGCAGAGCAGTCAGGAAGGAGAGCTGCAGCAAAGCCCCCGCAAAGCCCTGGCCCAGGGCCAGCACAAAGGCGGCCTGCTGCCCAAAGAGCTCCTCCGTGGCCCCGCGCAGGCGCTGGTACAGCCGGCAGTAGCGCTCCGCAAGGTCCGGCGCCTGCCCCGCCGCCTCCAGGAACCGCTGCACCTGTGGGAGCAGCGCGAGGGCTGAGCCTGCAGCAGGACGTGCCCCTCGGAACATCCCCAGCCCTGCCCTGCCAACACCAACTGCCTGGCTCCCTGGGACTCGGGGCCCTGGTGCTGCTGTGGAGCTGCCAAGGTGGGAGCGCCGCTCTGAGGGCTGGCCAGGGGCTGTGGGGGCACTACGGAAACACAGCAGCAGCCCAAGCAGGAAATAACAGCCCGACACCGGACCTGTCTCCTGGCCTGGCTGACAACTCGAGCCATGCCAGCGTGACAAGCACAGCAGGGCTGTCCCCACATCGCTCTGTGGAGGCCAGGTACAGCCCTGTGCCTTCCCCATGCTCCCAGGGTACTGCCAGACCCCACTCCCTGCTCCAGCCACCCAGGGAAGGTCCCACACCCCTCCCAGTCAGCCCTCCAAGCTCTACCTGCTGCTGCACCACACCACGCCAGCACTGCGAGATTCCCCACAGGCCTCTCGACTTCTCCACCACCGCCTTTGCAGTCTTGGCCGGCACCTCCTTGTTCTTCCCTTCCTTCCCACCTGCCAAGGGTCAACCTCAGGCTCAGTGTGGCTCCATGGGCAGGCCCCGCACACTGACCCACCACAGCAGAGCTGAGGGGACGCTGGAGAGGCACGGCCACTGCTGGGCATGACCACAAGCATGAGCATGACCTGAGCATGACCCGGCTCAGGAGCTTCTGTGCCATAGGATGCTCCCCAGAGGAGCCCCATGGCCACAGCCTGGCACTCTGGAGCAGCGCCCGCCCAGCCCCACGGCAGAGCAGCCCCTGGCTCACCAGCTGCTCTGGTCTCCTCTGGCTCCGGGCCACCGGGGTCCACGTGCACCAGGAGCTGGCTCAGGCGCCGCACGCAGGAAGCAAAGGCAGCCCTGCGTCCTGTGGCACGGCGGGGCAGCTCCACGCTCTCCAGGTACTCACTCAGCAGCCAGGCCAGGGGACTGACACCGTCAGCGTCTGCGAGGCCAACCAGACTCAGAGCCAGGTGCCTCTGCCTGGGGCACGGCACAGGTGGGTCCCGGAGAGCGCAGGGTACCTGGGCTGGTGATGCTCTGCACCAAGGGGTTCACCAGGGCCTCCCAGAACGTCCTGCCCAGTGCCTGGGCTGCCTCGTCGTCAGGAAGGAAGCGGTTGGCAAAGCCCTGCTCGTGCTGCAGCGCCCGGTTCAGTCTGCAACAGCAACCGGGCAGCACACGGTGCCAAGAGCTGGACAACTCCCATGGGAAAGCAGAACGCAGTGGTGGCTCCCTGCTCTGCCCTTTGCCAAGGCACCATGGCTTGCTAGCCCCACTAGCCCCCAGCAGCCAGGGAGGGCCCCTTGCTGTCTCTGGGGCCTGCCCCCAATGGCCCTTGGGGCCTCGCACCTCCTGCCAAATGGGGGCTGTGCAGTGCCTGTGGCCACGAGATCCTGCTGTCCCTGGCCAACCTCTGTCAGGTCGTGCCAGCCCTGGGGGGACTGGCATCCTGCTCTGGGGGGTTAGCCCAGCTTAAACCCAGATGATCCCAAGGTGGCCTGGCCAGGAAGCACCTCTGGTGGCCAGGAAGGAGGAGGGGCCCCTCCCATCCAGGTGGCACAGCAGCTGCTCCTTTCCCAGCCCTGCAGTCCCCAAACAGGCTGCCAGCCGTGTCCCCTCCTCGGGACACCAGGGGGGCACAGCCAGGACACAACTCACCTGCCAAAGAGCTGCAGCAGCCGCCCCCGGTCTCGGCAGATCTCCTGGCTCCAGGCATGAGCCCGAGCAGTGCAGGAGAGGAACGTCCGCCGGCACAGCTGCTCCTTGAAGATGGGCCAGAAGGTGGGCTTGGGACCCAGCACCTCGATGCCACGCACACGTGTGTCAATGCCACCCTACAGGACAGCAGGACCCTCAGTTCCTGGGGCACGGCCCCGATGCCCCACACTGCCCGCTCCCAGGCCCAGCCCCGGCTCCTCTACCTGCTGGCACCGCTTCACCCGGATCTGGATGACGGGCCAGAAGCGGGTCATGTTCTCCAGCAAGATCACTCTGCTGTCCGAGGGCAGGATGGTTACCTGCAGGGAGGCACTGAGCCCTCAGCGTGACAGGCAGCCCAAGGAGGCTCCCACAGCGCAGCTCCTGCCATTCCCACCTCCCCGAGGGCACCTCCCAGCGTCTCACTCCACAGCCAGACCTCCACCGGGCACAGCAAGGACCAGCCCGCCACTCCCACCGGGACTCACCGCATTGAGCTCCGTCCTGATCGTGGCAGGGCTGTCCCCGCCCAGCACCACGACCCTCGATGGCATATAGCTGGAGTCCTCGCTGGCCACCAGCATGCTCAGCTCCCTGCAGCACAGCAAACACGAGGCTGCCCAGCCATCCCTGCCTCCCTGCCCTAACCCCGACAGCACCACGCCCTGCCAGTCACATCCCGCTGGCCCCAGCACAGGGACACTGTGGCAAGGCTGGCACAGATCCCCAAAGCCCTCTCCTCCACACACAGCCCTGCCAGCCCAGCCCCACCTGATCACCACTCCACACTGCATGTGCACAGTGATGAAGTGGGAGCCGGTGCTGCCGTTCGACTCCCAATAGGTCCTGGGGTTCCTGTCCGTGAGCTTGCTGGCCTGGTGCGAGTTGGAAGAGACCTGCACCTTCTCCCAACACTTGTCCTCCTTCACCTCCATGCTGGAGCCTGTGGACAGAGCACAAGGAGCTTCCAGCCACCAAGCCTGGGCTCAACTCCCCCTGCCTCCACTCACCTTGGCACAGGTTGTGCAGGAAGACATCAAAGAAGGGGATGCTGATGGGCTGGTGGCTCCGGCGGTGCTCCTCAATCTGTCCCAGGACCAGCTGTGGGATGGGGCAAGGCTCTTACCAAGGGCCCCAGGTCCTCCTCCCCTCAGCCCCCACAGGGCTGTGCCAGGCGGAGAGCACAAGGCCGTCCCTCAGCAGCAGGGACAGACCGATGCCCCCAGACCCAAATCCCCAGGTAGCCGTGACTCCGCAGGCCCACCTGGATGCAGCCAGCCAAGATGCTGCTCGTCAGCTTCTTGTAGAGGCTGGCATACTTCTCACACTCCGTCACCAGGTCAAGCAGGGCCGGCGCCAATGACGGGACCGTGCTGTGCTTTTCCAGGGCTTTGGACAGAGCCTCGTGGGTGCCCACGTGGCACATCACCACCACACAGTCCTTGCTGGCACTGCCCAGGCGGTACAGGAAGCCAACGACCTCCTGCAGCACCTACTGAGACGCAGCCGTGAGCAGACGGGGCACTGCTGGCAACTCCCTGGGGCCCCCCAGCAGCCGGAGCTTCACCTCCGTCCCCCTCATCCCAACCCCACCAGCACCCACCAGAGCCTGCCCAGGCACAGCCAGGCTGGGCACGTGGCCACCAGGACAGGGACATGGCCAGGACAGCCGCTCCCCACCTCTCCCAGCACCTCGGACACAAGGCCAGGCTGCCACCAGCGGGGCCCTGCTTGCCCAGCCTGGCTGAGGCACAGCCAGCACAGCCACCCTGCCTGCCGGGAGTCCCGGGGCCCCCTCACCTCCCAGCTGCTGCTGTGCGTGATCAGGAAGGACACACAGGGCTCCACACACTCATGCCAGGGCAGCACATCCTCCTGGTAACTGTCCAGGAACTTGTTCAGGATCCTGGGTGATGGAGGGGGCCTGCTCAGGCCGGGGCGCAGGGACAGCAGTGCTTACAGGCAGCCCTGCTTCCCTGCCCCACCTGGAAGGCACCTCTCAGGGACTGGGAACCAAGGCTCCCCTGGTACCTTGCACATTCCACCAGCACCCAGACATGTCCTCTGCTGCCCCTGCATGTCCCCACCCCACCCCACCAGCACCCAGGCACAGCTGCTGTGGCCCCACGTGGCCCTGTGCCCCAGGACACACCAATCAGCACCTGCCTACGTGCTGGGGTGAGCCTGCCCCCAGTGAAGAACGCCCCCACCAGGACCCACAAACATGCCCTGTGTTGCTCCCCAACATGACCACCAGCACTCACACACCTGCTCAGGGGGTCCCAGACTCTCCCCCAGTCGCCCTGCACCCACCTGAGGCTGCTCAGGCTCACAGACTTCTCTGTCCCCAGCAGCTCCAAGCTGCGCAGCAACAGCCTGAAGCAGCTGCGGTCCTGCAGCAGCTGGGCCACCTGGCCAGAGGGAACAGGGCCTTCGCTGCAGAGCTGCCGTTCCAGGGCCACCACCACCTCCTTGGACAAGACGCCATCGTCCAGGCCACCCAGCAGCATCTGCACGCCCTTCGGGTCCAACAGGACGTCTCTGCCTGCCATGACAAGGACACGTGAGCCCAGCCCAGGCACTCACTCGAGTGGCAGCAGCCCCTCAGGGTGCTCTGTCCTGTCGGGCCAGGCAGCCCTGCCCGTGGCACCCGCGGGGCCGTGGCACGGGCAGGGTGGGCAGCACGGTACCTGCTGCCTCCGGGCCCAGGGGCAGCCCGTGCTCTGCCAGGCGATTGATGGCGCTGAGGGCCAGCACTGCCTGGGGGCAGCCGCTGCTCTGCCCGGCCCTCCAGCAGCTCTGCAGCACCGCCAGGAGATCGCAGCTCGCCAGCTGCTCCGCCAGGCCCCGGTGCCCATCCATCAGCATGTTCACCACCAGCAAGCCGTTCTGCACCCCTGAGGAGCCCCTGCAGGGACACAGCCGTGTCACTCTCCTCCCCCAGGCACAGACAAGCCACCTGCCCGCCCTGCCTGTCCCTCCCCCCAACCTCAGCCGCTCTCCACATTCTGCCCCTACCCTGGGACCCTCTGCATGGTGCTCAGGGCAGCAGGGATGCTACTCAGCAGGCTGGCAGAGCCCTTGCTGGAGGCAGAGCCAATGCTGGCAAAGATCTCCCGCATCATCTGTGCATCGCCGTGGTTCCAGGGCAAGCACTTCCCTCCAGCACCTCCCGGCTCAGCGTCCGCAGCTCCCACCAGCACCTTCAGGGCCTGCGAGGACGAGAGCAGCGCACAGGGCAGCGGCCCCTCCACCACGCCCGGGGCAGCCCGCGCGCCCCTGCCCACCCCCGGCATCCCCCGGGCACTCACCGCCAGCCCGGCCTGCTGCACCAGGGCGGAGCAGCCGTGCTGCTGCATGCAGGCCAGCACGGCCCGCACGCCGCCCTCCGTGGCAAAGGGCACGCGCCACTCGTACCGGGCCAGCAGCACGGCCAGCAGCCGCAGCGTCACCGCCACCAGCGCCTTCTCTGCCACCTCCGTGCTCAGCAGCTCCACTGACACCTGCACCAGCTTCTCCCTGCATGCGACAGGACACCTCAGGCAGAGCCTCCTTGGGCCCTGCCAGCCACCTCCTTCCCGCCCACGCTGCAGCTGAGACAGCCCCGCCAATGAGCCTGCCTGGGACCAAGGGACGCAAAATCCACCTTTCCTCTTGCACATACCATCCTTCACACTCCCACTCCTCCAGGTCCCCCACCCTGCCCACAGGGCCCTCCCCAGCCAGCAGGAGGAGTGTGCAGTACCCCAGCACTCACCCAGCACTCCCGGTGCCCAGCCCACCCTGGGCTGTGCCGACTTGCTGCTCCAGCTTGGGCTCCTCCTCCAGCATCTTCAGGATGTGCTTGAGCCCAGCTAAGCGCAGCCCCACCGCTGAGCTGCTGCTCTGGATCACGTCCACCACAGCTGCAACCTTGGCCAGCGAGCCGCTCTCACTCAGCCCCTTGGAGCTGCCCAGTGCTGGCCGGAGGGACAGAGGCGTCAGGGCAGCGGTGACACCTCCAGCAGCTCCCAGGGTGCCACACACCCACACACCCAGCACCCACAGGCACCCCCACTTCAGGCAGCCCTGGCTGCGTGGCCCCCATGCCCTGCCCAGAGCCTTCCCCTGTGGAGGCAGCAGTGCTCAGCAGTGCTGCTGCCAGCACTGCACCTCTGCCCCAGCTGTCCGTGGCAGGACATTACCTTGGCTCTGCTCCTCCGCCACCTCTGGCAAGAACAGCCCTTCCCTCTCCAAGAGCTCGCCGAACAGCTGGGAATCTGACTTCACTGCCACTTCACTGCGGCCTTGGGGCGGCCCTGGGGCTGCAGAAAGGTCTCCCTCCGCTGCCTTGGCCATCGTGCCTTCAGAACCGGTGCTCCTGTCACCCTCTGAGGACGCTGTGGTTCTCCCTCCACCATCCTGCTCTGCCCCTCTCCCGAGGAAGTGTCTGGCGTAGACACGGGAGCCGCGCAGGTCACGCAGAGAGCTGCCCTGGCACCGCTTCTCCAGGACCTGCAGCACCTTCTGGGCCAGCTCCGCAGGTACCGACAGACGCATCAGGGCTTCTTCATCCACCTGCGACAGCCACGCCACGGGGGCAAGTTAATCTCGGGCTCGCCACGCAGCCCAGGCCCTTGTGGCGGCCACTGGCACAAGGGACAGAAAGGCTGCACCGCCAGAGCTGCCCAGGGCCGCTTCCCACTGCCACCCTCCCCTGCCTGTCCCCAGCCCAACTCCCACCAGCCCACACCTCCCCACGCGTGCTCACCACCCAACTGCAACTGGCAGAATGACCCCACGGCCTTGCCTCGCCTGCCCAAACCCTGCTGGACAGTCACTCTTCCTGTCAGGGGACACTGCCTTTCATCTCCACTCACTGCTCTGCTGGGCCAAGCTCTCCAAGCTTTTGCTGTCCCCACTCACCCTCCCATTTCTGCCCCGTTCGGGCTGTCCCTGCACAGCTCACACTTGCCATCTCCTCTCGGCCTGCTCCCTTCCCTAATGTTCCCTTTGCTCCTCCCTCCCATTTCCCTGCTGCAGGCACTGGCCCCTACCTGCTCTCCCTGGTGCTGCTGGATCAGACAGGTGATCTCTTTCTGCTCCTGTGCTTCCAGCTTCCTCACAAAGAAGAGCAGCTCCCACCATTCCGCACGGCTCAGTGTGTCTGCAGCCTTGGGCAGCCGCTGCCCCAGGTAAGGCAGGGAGTAAAGCCCCCCCAAGGGCTTGCACAGGAATGGCTGTGGAACTGCAGGGGAGCAGAGCAAGGAAGGGCACTGTCAACTCTGCCATCTCCCCCCTTCTCTGCTGCACACTCTTCATTCCCCAAGGAAAGAACTCATGCTGGGCAGAAGAAGTCCCCAGCTTGCTGGGAGAAAGGAAGGTGACAGGAGGGCAGTGGGAGAGTTGGAACATGCTTGAAGGAGACCGATGGGCTGCTCACCTGCTCTCAGTCTGTGGTTTCGTGTCAGGTTGTTCACCTTCTTCTGGCCCTCAAGCTCCTTTTGTTCTGAAGGGCCAATGATCTCGACCATGTGCCAGTGAACCCAGTACGTACAGCCCAGAGCTTGCCAGTACACCTGAAGAGGAGAGCCCAGAACACACCTAGCTGGTAGAAGACAAGTCCAACACCACTGTCCCCATGTCCCCCAAGTCCAACCCCACTGTCCCCATGCAAGACTGCACAGGAGAGCAGACACGCCCCTTGCTGCTCCCCCAGCAGCGATACCTGCACCGGGGGCATGCCGTCATTGCTGCGGCGGAAGTCGCCCTCGTCGCCGGCGCTGACCTGCTCGTAGTCCTCGAGCATGCGCACCCTCATGCCGCTCACCAGCGTGGCCTGCACGTACTCCACGTAGCTGCTGCGGCTCGGGAAGGCCGAGCGCGTCTTGAAGGTCACAGGCTCCTTTGCTGGGGACGTGGAGGCTGCTTTGGCAGCAGTACTGGCCGGGGTCTTGTGCTGGAAGATGGAGCGGACAGGGCGAGGCTGCAGGTCCCGTTGGGGGAGCGGCTCTGCCTTGTGCCTGTGGCTCCAGCCCATCACGTGCACCAGCTCCGAGATGAGGTTTGCCATGGCCATGCTGAACTCAAACTCCTGCTTCACACAGCTCCTCTCCTCAGGGATTGGGCTGGGCACAGCACAGCCCTGCTGCTCCTCTCCCTGCTCCACGCCACTGCTCAGCTTGTCCAGGAGAGAAGTCACACACAGGTAGTGCTTCACCAGCACAAACAGCTGCTTCCCAGGGATCTGCAACAAGCACAGCTCTCACACTCTGACCTAAACTAGTTACTGACTCACTGACTGACTCACACTCAGCCTGCAGATCACCTCTAGCCCCCAGCTCTCTCTGAGCCACCAGCTCATTCCCAGTCAGGCTCCCGTGAGAGCTCCAGACCGGCTGGCAGCAGCAGAGACCTCTCAGCCCACCCTCCCCTCCCTGCTCACAGACCAGGCTCTCCAGGTGCCTCTGCACCACCCCCAGCCTCTCACCAGGCCCAGGTCCTGTGCCAGCTCTCCCACAGCCAGTCTTGCTCACCTGCCCACCTTCAACTCCCCTCTTGTCCCAGCAAGTTGCCAGCCCTGGCCCCCACTCCCACCCCTCCTGGCCCCTCATGCCCCGCAGGTCCAGGGCTGGTGGCGGGTCTGTCGCTACCTGCGGGAGGTGAATCCCCTCGAAGGACATGCAGTGCTCTGCAGAGGACATGATCTCAGCAAACAGCTCCAGCAAGGTGCAGCGACTGTCAAAGTCCATGTGCTGCTCAATGCCATCCTGCTGGCTCAGGGACAGCAGCACATAGGCCCAGATTCCTGCAACAACATCAAAAACTCTTCAGGCCCCAGAAAGACAACCCTCACCCCACCCTCCCTGCGAGAGACAGAGCTGCAGGGAAGGAACAGCTTTGCTGCTCAGTGTCACCTGATCCACGTTCTATCCCTTCCTCTGGAGTGGCAACATTTTGCTCCACGGTGTACTTTTTCTACCCCTAAAGCTGTGAGATTCTCACAAAGCAGCAACTCCAAATAACTGATTCCAGAACAGGGTCCCAGGGAAGAAAGGAAGTCAGGTTTTAACCTGAATCAGCCCCTCATCTGCCCCACTGCAAAGCTGCATGAACTCAGGCACTAGGACAGGGAAAGCCACATCTCCTGTGGGATACACCACAACCAGCAACCTTCCAGGTGAACCCAAGTCTCATCATGCACTTTCAAGCCATGGCAGCTCCTCTTAAATGAGAGAACTGGGTGAGGACCAGCCTCTACCCACCAGGGTTGTGTCAAGCCCTTTGGCACTGGTCTTCATTGCAATGGCAAAGGCCATTGCATGGCCTTCATGGAAGGAGATTTTCTGTTCCTCTAGGTGTATCCAGCCAAGGACCTTTCACCGCAAAAAGTCAAAGTAAGAAGGAAGCCATAAACAAGAACATGAAGAATCACAAACCTGACAAATGCTAATGGATGCAGTGAGGAGAAACAGATCTGGTCAGTCATAACAATTAGTAAGGACATCTGGACAACAATTAGTAAGGACATCTGGCATGTGAGAATGATTATTTTTCAGTAAGATTATCTGATTAATTGGAATTGGCAAGGAACACAAAAGGGGGGGAAGAGAAAGGGCCATAAAAGGTGCCAGTCATGTTTAAACCACGGCTGGTCAGTGTGTTTGTCTGACAGCCCTGTACCTGAC
Source organism: Vidua macroura (assembly GCF_024509145.1). Taxonomy (NCBI): domain Eukaryota; kingdom Metazoa; phylum Chordata; class Aves; order Passeriformes; family Viduidae; genus Vidua; species Vidua macroura. The sequence continues at coordinate 32,953,335 of NC_071573.1, read as the reverse complement.
TGACACAGTTTGTCCTACTTTCTTATTGAATCTTTACTAAGTCTCTCTCTACCCTGTGTGTGTGCTGCAAAGACTGAGTGCTAGCTGCTGGTGAGACCTGCATGAGTGACATTTGGTACCACGAACTGGAGCCTCACTGGGGGTGTGGGAGCCCTGTGGAGTCAGTGAGTGGAGTGAGTGACAGTTGGAGGTGCTATCACTCTCTGGATCAAATCACGTATTTGAGCTTGGAGTGCCAGTTATCAGGAAGACTGGTGTACAGCTGACCCAGAGCAAATTACTCAGTTCTGATCAGGTGTGTAGGAGTCCCTGGTCTGACATGCCAGCTACTGAGGCAAGTGCAAGGGTCTCTCCAGTGCTAGTGCCTGGAGTTGGCAGGATCCTCAGTCATCAGATACTGGGGAGAGAACAGTCTGTGTTTTGAAGAACAGCTGCTGGAAGGGAGGCAAGTGAGGAGTTCAGCACCAGCAGCTGAAGCAGGACTGCAGTGCCTGGGGCCAGTGGGAAAGGGTGACTGTCTGCATCTTTCCCAACCCTGCTGTGCATGTAACTCATTAGCAAAACTTCATGCTGGAATAGCAAGTAGGAGGTCCTGGGTCCGGACCAAGGAATGAGGTGGGTGGTACTGGAAGTCCCAAGGGATGTGTGAATGTGGACTGTGGAACAAAAGTGCTACAGGTTTATTAGCAAGCATCAGGTTTTAACAAACCAATGAGCAGGGGGATCCCTGAGACTGGTAGAAGGGCTTGGATCCAGGCACATGTTCAGGAGAGAGGGGCCATGCTGGAACCCAAGGGATCCATGAATGTGTGTGTACTTGTAAACCTGGAAAATGCAGTGTGTGCTGGCTGGAGTGACCTTCTGTCTCTGCTGGATGAAGAGCAGGAGGGGAGACAGCTGGCTGTGCTTGTGTTTATGCGAGTGCTGTGTGTGTTGTCAGAGTCCTGCCTGTGTCTGTGCTCCAGGATGGGCAATCAGCTTTGCTACTGGTTGAACCTGCAAATGGGAAACTGGCAGCTGCATCTCTCAGCTTGAGAAACTACAGATTCTCCAGGCTGGGCTCCAGCAGTGGAGCAGGAGAGGTGCTGGGGCTGCTAGAGGAGCCTTTACATTCCTTCACTCTCCAAAGAGTTAATCAGCATCCCAGCTCAGAAACCTGGCAGGGGAAAGAGTTTCTAACTCCAAGAGCAGTCCAGACAACTGCAACCATGGAAGTCTGGAAGATCCAGACTGATTCTTCCCCTTTTGCCAAGAAGCCCTGAGACAGGCTGCTTCCCAGGCATCTGACCCCTCCCAAAGGCCTGGCACCCCTCAGCTGCCCAGCAACCCCTCCTCAGTGGCACTGAGCAGGAGCAGCCCCCACCTGCATCATGTGCACCCAGAGCGCGCAGCATCTCGCCGGCGCTGCGGCGGATCTGCTTCTCCCTGTGGCACAGCATCGTCGTCAGCAGGTCCAGGGCTCCCGCCTCCCTGAAGGCGCCCGCCAGGGAGCCGATGCTGGCGTAGGCGCCCAGCACGTGCACCGTGCTCAGGATGGAGCACTGGGGTGTCCCGGCCTCGGCCACCTGGCGCCCGGCTCGCTGCACCAGGCTCCTGACATCGGCCTTCATCTCCAGCAGCGAGGCTTCGTCCAGCGAGGCTTCGTCCAGCGAGGCGTCTGTGGCCAACGGACCGGGCGCCTTCTCCTCTTTCAGCCGCGGCCCTTCCGGCCTCCTCTGGCCCAGCAGCGCCGGGCAGCTGGCACAGACCTCTTCTGCAGACATCCACATGGAGATGTTCTCTGCCTTGGTCTCTCCAGAGGAGGCACTGCTGCCGCCCGCTGCTCTCTCTTCCAAGCTAACAACGCTCCACCGGACCAGGTATTCCGGCCGGTCGTCGTGGCCTCGCCGCTGCCGGAGCAGCTTCTCTGGGTGGGCCTGCAGTTTGGGCCCCAGCTGCACAAGCAGGGTGCCATTGTGCTTCTCATTCACCATGGCAGCAGATGTGTCTGCAGAGACAGAGGGGAAGCAGAAGCTGGGGAGGTGGCTGAGGCATGCTATGGCTAGAGAGCCATGTTCCTGTGTGTCACAGTGCTGGTGATATGGCAATGCAGCCATTAAAATGTGCTTTTATACTGGCTGTACCCAAGGACAGTGCTGTACAACCCTAACACAGCAAGTATTTCTCCTTAGAAAGCCACATATATGTAGTTACAAGATAACAGGGCAAAACACAGTGATTTCTGGACTGTCAAACAGACTGTGGGCACGGCAGGAATACGGACAGCAGTGCCCAGGAAGGACAGCTTTCCCCAGGAAGCTCAGCTATAACACCTGGGTGCGTGCTGATGGAGTGAGCTACCCGAGCCACGCAGAGCCCACATGCTGGATCAGGAGGCCAGCGCAAGTCTGCCTCCATCACCCAGCCGGGACCGGGACACGGTGAGGGACAGGCCGGTGCCCGAAGTACACATGCGAAAGGCAGGCGGCACGGCACTGCCATCCCCGTGGAAGAGGGTTCGTGCGGGCCGGCCGCGCCAGCGGTAGCATCAAAGCTCCTTCCAGGCGCGGGCAAAGCGGGAGCTCGCCGGGCACGGAGCTCTGGACCCGGCCCGGTTCGGCTGCCGCACTCCTTGCCCGGCCGGCCGGAGGCCGCGACCGAAGCCTCCCCTAAACGGCCCGGGCCCGTCCCGGGTCGGCTCCGCTCGGGGCGCTCTCCGGCCGCGCCCGGCCGTGCCCGGCCCGCCGCCCTCCCTCCGCCGCGGGGCCGCGCCGGGGCCGCCGCGTTACCTCCGGCACCGCTCCCGCGCCGCTCCGGCCGCGGGCGCCTGCGCAGACCCCGCCCGACGGCGGCCGTGAGGGCTGGGCCTGGGCGGGCGGCAGCGGGGAACTCGGACGGGCGCTGCGGGACCGGGGGCAGCGCTGGGGGCTGAATGAGGCACAGGGAGCACAGCGTGGCACTTGGGGCGCAGAGGGACGGGGCAGGGTGGGACAGGGAAGGCGGCGAGGGAAGGACGCAGCAGCAGTCGGCGGTAGAAGTGGGGCCAGGGAGCAGTGAGGCGCTACCGGGGCTGGGAGGAGATGATGTCAATGATTCGCAGCTCTTCCCGTCCGCTTGCCTTCACTCCTCCACAAGCTGAAGGTGAGAGAAGAGCTCGGGTGTCCTACAGCTAGGTTTGACACGACTGTGCCAATTGACCACACCGGGTCACCCACCAAACTCGAACTCAAGCCAAGGCAATCCAGAGCCCCACACTCATCTCTCCCACCAATCCCACTTCAGCCAGGGACTGAACACAGCAGAACTTGACCCGTGGGAAAGTGAGGAAAGGCCCGGTGCATAAAAGACATCAGTAATACGACAGCAGTGGCATGAAAAACACTTTATTTGCCCCGGGCATCACTCCACTGCTTTGACCCGTGGCAGGTTGACATAGCTTTTCATGGGTGGGAGAGGCTTGATCTTACGCCCGGCCCAGCCACCCTTGCGGTGCCACAAGCCCGTGTGTGGGCGCTTGCCCAGCCAGCGGTTCCGGCCCGCCTTCCCGATCACCCGCTTGTTGTGATCCACGTTGGACACGCGGCCCACCGTGGCCACGCAGGTCTCCAGCACCTAGCGGACAGAGAAGAGCTGCAGCCCTCCATGAGGACACACGGTTGCAATGCCCAGGCAGTTGAGCCAGGGGCAGCACAGCTCCTTTACCTGCATATGCCTTTTGGACGGCAGCTGCACGATGGCTGTCCCATTCACTTTCCGCAGCAGCACCCCACAAGTACCTGCAGCAGGCAAGAGAGGAGGCAGCTGCCTTGCGCAGCAGGACAAAGTATCCCACTGTGTGACAAGCACGTCCCCATGCTGGTAACTCCCCAAAGCCCCCCCACTGTTGTACTAAATGCAGCACTTCTTGCTGAAGACAGAGCCTTGAGGAATCAACAGGGCAGAGCTGCCCCTGCTTTTCAGGAGGGATGTGTTGCATTCTAACATGAGAAGATGGCAACTCCCTGTCACTGGCCACTCTGCCATCCTCTCCACCTGTGCTCAGCCAAACCCCTACAAACAGTGGGTTCCCTGTGTGGGGACATACCAGCTGCCCGGATGTACTGCGCTCCCTTCCCAGGGTGGCTCTCCAGGTTGCAGATCAGCGTGCCAACAGGAAGAGCCCCCAGTGGGTACGCATCTCCTTCACTGGCTGACACTGGAAGACAGAAGCTGACAAGTTGGGCAAGGAGCAGCCAATGAGCCCTTGGCAAGACCAGCACAGCTGCCCCTGGCCCTGGCGTGCACCTGCCATCCTACTAATGTGAGGTGAGTTCGTGATGCTGTTCCCTGGCTGCATGTTCTCCGTGGCAATGATCCAGCGCTTGCGGTTGCCGCCGGCCACCAGGGCGATGTCAGCCGACCTGCAGGGAGAACCCGCGGCGGGGGTGAGCAGGGGGCCAGGCTGGCGCGACTGCCCGGGCTCGGGGCCGAGCCCGCACTCCGCACTCGCCTGCAAGGGTCGTATCGGACGCTGATGACCTTCTCGGTGAAGGGCTCCGGCGGGGCCCCCTCCTCGTAGCGCAGGCGCTGGAAGTCGATCATGCGGTAGCGCCGCTTGTGTCCCCCACCGATTCCCCGCACACGCACGCGGCCTGCGGGACACGGGAGCGGCTGCAGGCGGGATCTCCTGCGCCCAGCCGGCCCCAGCAGCCCGCCTGCCCACCTGCCCACCTGTGTGGTCGCGGCCGCCCGTCTTCTTCATGCCCACGGGCCGCACGGTGTACTTGGCCCGGCACTTCCACAGCGGGTCGGTGGTGCAGCGCGGCGCCGAGCCGCCCAGCCCGCGGCAGGCGGCAGGCGCCGACACCGGCCCCGGCAGCCAGGGCTGGGGGCCGGACGGCAGCGCCGGGGGCCGGGCCCGGCGGGGGCCCGCCGACAGCAGGAGAGCCCCGAAGGCGCGGCAGAGCCCCAGCGCCGCCATGGCCGCGGGAAGGCGCCGCCCGACGGGGCGGGGCCGCCGCGGGCCTGAGCTGGGGCCGCCGGCAGGTGGCGCGCTCCCGCCGGCGGGGCTGAGGCGGCGGCCATCTTGGATTTAAAGGGGCTGCGCCGCTGAGAGGGCGGGTGGTGCCGGCCGCAGGTCTCGCCCCGCCCCCGCCGGGACCGGGACAGCGACCGGGACCGCCATCGAGATCTTGCGCCCAGCAGGTTGGACGGGCGGGGTTACGAGGGCTCGGTCGCTTCCCTCGGCGGCCCTGGCGTGGGGAGGACACGCGGAGCCCGGCGGCGCAGGCCGGAGCGGGGGCGGCCTTGCCGGGGCGACGCTCCCCCGCCAGCCGCGGGGGGCGGTGGGACCCTCGCGGGGAGCTGGGGAGGCCCCTGTAGTGGGGCTGGGGCTGGGGCTGGGGCTGGCGTGCCTCGGGGACCGTCCTTGCGCGCCCTGGCCGTTGGGGCAGCGGAACGAGCGGGGGCGAGGGCAGCATTCGGGCCGTGCCCACCGTGCCCGCCGTAACGCTGCGGGTCGGCGCTAAGGGCGCTGCCGGCTCTGCGGACTTTGGAGCCGGCGAGGCGCGCCCTGCGGGATCAACCCCCTTCAGCACCGGGGGAGCCGCTGGCTCGGGAGCCCTGCCAGTGCCCGCTCTGCTCGGGCAGCTCCCGGTACGCAGGCTCGGTGCGCCTGACCTCCCCGCGGACAGGGCCGACTGCCACGCAGGGACGGCCGGCGGAGGCCGGGAGCCCCCGAGGGAAGAGGGGAGTGTGTGTGTGGCAACTGTGGGTCAGCCCAAAGTCCCGGCCATGGCTGTTTCCAGGGTGCTGTGGGCACAGACTGCGGGATTCACTGCTCTATAATTAGTCAGTGTCTTCATTGCCAGGAATGGCTTTCACTGTAACACAAATAATGTATGTTTGCACTTCTGCTGTGTAACTTATGTGACATGTAAGCGTGCCATAGCTGTATGTACCCCCACATCCAGCCAGATTTACCCTTCAGAACTAGGGAATGGAGGGCAGCAAATTGCTTTAGGAAAGAAATGCGTGTTGTGCGATGAGGCAAGAAAGAACCTGCGTGTCAACATGGCTGGGCTGAGCTGTGTTCCTCCTGGGACACCTGAAGCCCTTCTCTTCTGGGGCAATCCGTGGGGAGGGACAAGAACACCAGTGCAGTACTGGTTCAGGCAGATGTTGGTAGCCGGGGACATCGTAGGGAGCACCATGACAGTTGTGTGTCACTGTGCATGGGATGGCTGTAGCAACAATCCAAGCTGGATCCCGTGTCGTTGTCCTCTCTGAGAAGAGCAGCCAGAGACTGAACAAGTGCTTCCCAGCAGTACGCGGCTCAGCCCCACACTGCGCAGTGTGGACACAACAGGGCTCCAGCCTTCCCCGATCTCCTGAATCTGGCCATTTGTGTGGGCACAACAATAGCCACCATGCAGCTGGAGGGCTCTCGGCAGCTACACCAGCTTGGCTTTGGGGGCTGGGATGGGGTCAGCAGTGGGGACACAGCCGGGGATGGTACCAAACAGGATGGAGGGTGGAATGGAACAATGCTTTGGCGGGCTGAACAGGAGCCCGGTGGTGGCCGGTGCTGCTCGGGCAGCATTTGGCGGCACCGCGGGGGCTCGGCCTTGCTCCTGGGCGCTCCCGTGGATCCCCGAGGAGGGAGCTGTGAGCTTGGCGTGCGTGGCGCTTTCTGCGCTCCCAGGAGAGCGTCCGACCGTCCTGTTCCCGGAGCCTGTCCGCATCCCTCCCCTCCCCCTGCCGCAGTGTGGTTGGCTGCCGAGCGCCGGGTGCCTGCGCCGCTGCTCGTTCCCAGGGCAGCGCGGCAGACGGAGCCGCGCAGCGCCGCGGCCGCCACTCCTCCGCCGCCTCCGCGAGCACCGGCGCTGGACAAGCCGCTGCAGGCAGCCAGGTACCGCTCCTCTGCGGCGTGGGGCGGGGGACATTCTCATCCGGTGACTGAGACGGGCAGGGTGCCCAGCCATCCTGGAACAAAGGACCGCTTTGATGCGCAGTTTCGGGCAGAGCTGATGAAAACTTTTTTTCCCTTGTGAAGCTTTCACTTAGCCAGGTGGGCGCAGAATTTCTCTGTGGTGGTTCTGAGGGGTGAAGGGGGTTTCTCTGGCTTGTTTGTTTCAAGGATACGCAGCGGGCGTGCCTCCTGCTGCCAGACAAAGCCGGAGAAACGATGACGGAGGCAGGTCATACAGCAGTAGCTCAAAGAGCCTTGTTTCGCCCCAAACTGTCTTTTCATTAATTAACTGCTTCCTAAGGCTTTCCGAAATTGATGTGCACCCTACCAAAGGTGGTGGGCTGGGGGAATCGCTGGTAAGCTTCTGTGAAGGAGAGGATGCGCCTGGGAGGAGGTGTCTGAAGAAGAGCTGGGGGATGGTGTTGCGGTAGAATGCTCTGGCCAGGCAGCCGGGAGAAATCTGCACAATGGTGGGAGGCAGCAGCACATTACCAGAAACAGCAGGCTTCCCTGCGTCTTGCATAGCTGGCATCTGGCACTCTGCTGCAGCTCCATGCTCAGCTCTCCTCTAGTGCCCTTGGTCTCCTCTCTGCCACGCCACCTTGGAGCTGTGGAAAACACCCACCCCTGCCTGTGCTTATGGGGAAAGAGGGTGGTGTTCAGCACACATCAGGTCAAAGATCTGGCCAGCTGAGGTGCAGGGTAAATAAACATGGCTGTGCTTTGCTGTAATTGGCAGAAGGAGCAGGAAGCATGTGTTCTCTCATCTGCTGTTTTGGAGGAATGTCCAGGTTGAAACAACAGCATTAACCCCAAATACCAAAAAGGCTCTTGGGGCACAAAGGACATGTGGCAAGATACTGACCTTGGCAGAGTTGCTGGATAAATGCTTGATTTGCTGGGAAAGAGCCACGTAGCTCCTCAAAGAGCTCGAGCCAAAGATAGAAGAGGTCCTCTGCTTGTTTTGCAGGTTGAGGTTTGTCCCTGTGCCTTTGCCTGCCTTGCTGTGGTTTACAAAAGCTGTTTGCTTCTGGAAATAGTAGTGCAGTCTTGCAGCCTGCAATCAGCTGGTCTTTGCGGGTGCCCCAGGTACACCATGGAGGGAGTGTGGGCACACCAGAGTCCTCAGGGCGCACAGAGTGGCTCCAGAGCTCCTGCTGGTCCCATTTGCATCCTGCTTATCTCCTGTATACAGCTCAAGCACATCCAGTGCATAGCCCTCACATTAGATAGATGCCTGCAGAGGCGCTAGCTCCTGCGAGTTACTCTGCCTGCTTTAATACTGCTTCATGCTGTTAGGGCAAGGTAATGGCTCTCGCTCTGTTTTTTATAGTGCGAGACTCAATCAGATTCTGAAGCTGGGAAGAGATGCTTGCCCTGGCTCCGTTCCAGCTGCTTAGCTCTTGTCTCCACTAGCCTGGAAATATGTTTTAATGGTGTTTCACTGTAGTCCCAGGCGCAGCAGATGCAGAATGGATTTGGTGAGCTGCTGCAGACACGAACAAGTTTAAAAACAAGGTCTTATCAGCTGATCTGGAGGTGCCAGCATAAGCTTACTGGTGGGAGTGGTGATGACTGCTGTTCTCATTCCAATGGCCTGCTGGAAGGGGCAGGTTTTCCCAGCCAGCTGGGTTTGTAAAAAATATGATGTACAACCAGAGCAAATGATTTTCTGCTAATGGCAAAAATCGGTGCTATTGTTTTTTGTTTGGTTGGTTTTGCTGTTGTTTGTTTTGCTGGGTTTTTTTAACCCTTATTGATTCCAATATCTGTATTCTTTGGTAGTAACAAATGGAGTGAGACCTTTTTGGTCTTGAAAGGAATGAATGGTCTGATACAAAGCCAACCAGACTACCTGTTCTGTCTTCCTCAGAGTACATATCCATTCTGGAATTGGATGATGCTTTGATAATACATGAATTGCTTGCTCTGGTCAATCAGAGCAAACACCAGTACCTTTTGTCTTGTTCATTTCCAGCTGTGGGCTGGAAGGTGGGAGGGGTATGGGAAGCTCCCATGTTCCTTCTGTAGTCGTGTGAACATGAGTCACTGTGGCCAAGTCCTTGTAGAGCCACCTTATCACCACCTTGCCCTGGGTTTCAGGAAGGTTATGTGATGTGTGTTTTGTTAGAGGTTGTGGCTGGTAGGGAGCCAAAGCTTCTGGGACAGAGAGGAGTGTTAGGAGGCTGGCTCCCCCCTTTCATGCTCTTTCCCTTCAGCTGCTGTCTCTTTGTGACTTGAGCTGCAAATCTAGTTTCTTAGTCCTTGTCCCCTGGGCCTCTTGCAGCCTGCTGGTTGGCATAGACATTCCCAGCACAAGCCTTCCAGTATCTAGGAAAAAACCCCAGAGCTGGCATGTGTCAGCTGCTGAAAGAAGCAATCCTGGCCATGATCCCTGGACAGCCCTTCCTATCCCCCAGTCAGGGATCGAGGTATATCAACAGCACAGTCAACTTGTACTGTTATACATGACTCTGAGGATTGGGGAAACTGGTTAGGTGAAGTCTTCCTGGGCTTGGAGACTGGCTTCAAAGCCATGTGAGGAGATGTCTGGATGCCATGGAGAGTCCTGGTTTTGGGACATAGGAAAATGTGAGGTGAGAACGCTTCTTGCCTTCACTGCATGCTGTGTTGTTGCAGGTGGATTGCTTTGGGAATCCAAAAATCCCTGTGGGGCCTTGCTGGAAGGAAGCAGGCACTGCATTCCCTTTCTCTGAGCCTTGGATCAGTTTTTAGTGCTGTGGTGCCTTGCTCCTTTGTCCTGAAGAGGTGTTCACTAAAGGCAAACACATTGAGTTTATCTGAGGAATTCAGATGAAGAATTTTTTTTCTTACCTTTTTTTTGTCCCATAATAGGATGGTTAATTCATGGTAGAGGGGTCTGAAGAGTTTGTGGGATCTCTGTTTTGGGAGATGGTCTTTAGCTAGACACAGATACCTGATCAGATAGCTGCTTTGGGTGAGGGAATGGACCAAAGACCTCTAAGCATTCATTCCAAGTAATACTCTTCAAATAATACTCAAGCCAGATGCTTATTGAGGGAAAAGTTACAACAGAACAGTCCCTCTATAGTACTTGAAGTCATCTGTGTGTTGGTTTAACTCTCTAGACTGTCTGCAGTGCAAGGAAAGGTCTGAGATGGAGGCTGGCATTGGGAAAGAATTTTGGGCAGAAGATGGGACTCTAGGTGTCTCTTTTTTTGGCAGTAGGATGTAGAAACTTATGAGATAACTGGTGGCGGAGAATATTATGGACATTAGAATTTGAGTGACATCTTTTGACTTTACAATTGCAGCTCAGAGATACAGTGGCTATGACCTCCCAGGATGCTGGCTCCTGACTGATGTCCTCTTTGTGTGTTCTTAGTGGCTCTAAGGGAGCATCTAGGCATTTCTGGCAACAGTAACAAGCATCACAGAGCACCATTCCTGCTCTGTGCCTCATGCAAACTCCAGCATTTCCTGTTTTGCCTGTATTAGAACAGCTCTGGAAATACCAACTTGGATGTGGAGCTCAGCAGCACTGGTTTGTCCCTTTTCTGTGCTTCTGCTCCAGGTGGCCTGGGGTGGTGACCCTGAGCACAGTGGCTCTTCTAGCAGTGGTGTGTCAGTGTGCAGGTGTTCCTGGCAGTGTCAGTGTGTCCTGGCTGTGCAGTGGAAGCCTCAGAGGCTCTGCACAGCTCACTGTAATCTCCTACAATCTGTTTGCTTTCTGACACTGGTATCAAAATAAGAAAATTTGTGACACAGCCTCTGTGATGGCTGCAACTTTGTCACTCTGTTTGCTTTTTACAGCTTTTATTTTATTTTTCAACATCCAAAGTATTAGGTCTAGGTTTTGTTGCAGTGTCCCTTAGGAGTGAAAACTCTCTCTCTTATTTGTAGTCTCACTTCTAGCTTCATTGGAGGTCAACCAGTCATTCCAGAGACCCTTTGTTGCAACAGTAATGAGCTGGCAGAGGTCCAAGGAAAAACAAAACAAAAAACCCTCCCTGCTTTTATCAAGTTGTTTTGCTTCCCAAATGTATAACTTTGCTGTTTCTCCAGGTAGCAAAAGCATGTGTCACAGGAGGAGACTGGATAATTATGATGAAGCAAGACAAAGCCTTGTGTTTCCATTTCTAAATGGAAATAATTGCTATCTATCTCCCAAATGTGGTCACTTCTTCTTGCTCTAGGTCAGACTTACTCTTTTCCACATGAAGCTTATTTCCAGACCCCAGCTGTCTTTCTGCAGCTACCTTACATCACTTATATCCTTGGATCACTTTCTCCTACGGAAGAATTTACTGCTGAAAATCTGTTTCACTTCTTCACAGAAAGTGCTGGCAGACTGTCTGCAATTTGAAGGATGCTGCAGTTACTGTCTTGTGCATGCAGAGAGACAGTGAAGTGCATTAGTTGAGTTGTTTGTAGCTCTGAGATCACTGTCCTGTTGTAGTTGACTCCTGATTTCCTCAGTGCTTCTTCTCCCCCACCCCACAGTCTTTTCTAGCATTAGGCATCATAACCTAAGCTTTAAGATTGACTTGGACCCATTTAATCTGGCATCCTTGTAGATGTTGTGGGTTGAAGATAGAAGCAATGAAGCTTCCAGCTCTTTCCTCTTAAAGGTCTTGCATGTGGGAGCAGTTTTGAGAGGCAGAAGAATGAGCTGCTGAAATTGCTGATGCTTAGCGATTTCGCGGTTATGCACTTGAATACAGGAGGAAGGTTTTTGCCTGGCAGGATGTACTTGCTGATGGATCTCCAGCTGATTGCTGCAGCTGCCACAAAGCTCAGTGCACGCATGTTCCTTCCCTGTCCTCCAAATGGGAGCAGAAGAGGGGAGATGAGATGGGTGCTGTCGGAAAGGCAGGCTATTCTAGCAGCTCACTGTAAATAGGGAAGACGTGCCAACTAGAGCGGAAACGGGCGGGTGTAGACTTGGGCTGGGACACCTGCAGGTCCATGAGGACTGCAGCAGGATAAGCTGGGAACAGGACTCTCCATCTCTCAAGGAGCTTGGTGGAAAAACATTCTTCCTTCCTGTTCCAGTCTGAGCCCCACCCTGCAAAAGGCAAACCATGATGTGTCCCCTCCTCTCTGCAGAAAACCTCTGAGTGTTTTCTGCCTGGGCAAAGGACACTCAGGACCCCTTACTGAATGTAAAGGAGTAGGAAGAGTGCATATACAGCAGCCTCAGCCTGCCTGACCTTGGTGCTGGCTGCCATAGCAAGCGTTTCCTCTTTGGAGGGCTGAGCACTGAGACTAGACCTGCCAGCACTGGGGAGAACTAGAAATAAGCTCTTTGGGGGGGAATTCCTGCTTTGGAAGGTTAAGTCAGCTCCTACTGGTGTTTGTTGCTTTTCTTTGCTGTACAAGAGTATTCAAATTACTTCTCAGCGGTCTCCTCTTTGTTCTCTTGTTGAGCAGCTGTGTGTTGTTCTTAGGTTTTGCACCCTCTGTCCAGCCCGGACAGTCCTCTGTCCACCGTTGAGCATGGAAACATGTTGGTACCTAGCAGAGCTCTGCTTCCAGGATGTCACCCTAGGGGAGAAAGGCTGAGATTGTTACAGATGTTTGCACAGCCAGTGAGAGAAGAAAATCCTCTATTGGGATGCTTTGAAGGATCTGAGGATGTAGTTGCAGGGTAGGATGAGTCTTATATGCTGTGGATCAGGATGTTTTGATATATTTTTCCTTCTCAGTCTGGAATCTTTGCAGTTTCAAAAACCAGCTTAATTATTAGGACTGTGAAAGGCATGGACATTTTGTGCTGGAAGGGCTGAAGAAAGAATGTTGCTGTAGTAGAGATGCTGATGGTTTAACACACAGCAGTTTCACAGTTGAGGAGTAGTTCTGTGTACAGTGGAATTAATGAGGCTGATTTTCTATGGATCTGGGTCTTGTCTGCCTGACTCTGTTACCTAGCAAGGTGAGAGGTCTGGTAGCTTTTTATCCTGTAACATGTTTGTCTTCCCATTGTGTTTGTCTTGCACTTTTAAAAGATGGCAGCAAGATCTCTGTATGGACATAAGTGATGCTGCCATGAAAACTGTCAGCATTTCACAGTTGGCCCAGTACCCACAGGAACTTGTACTGCTCAGCTGTGAGAGTTTTAGAGCAGAGTTCTAGTTTTTTTGGGTATGAGGCTGTTCCTAGGTATCTTCTTGTGTCCCAAGCATTGCCTATGGTCCAGAAAACTCTCACTTACCTGTTTCTCTGTTTGCAAGTGAGTCAGGGTGTGTTTCCTTACAAGTTGGAACCAGTGATGGGGCCATTTAACCCTTTAGCAGTTATTACCTTGGGTTCTGTGGAAGAGGTAAGTGCCTGCTGAGCCTTCCTGGGAAGCTGTCTGGACCCATTTCAGAGCACAAGAGTTCATGGCCATATGAGGCAGTACTAACACCCTTTGGCCTGCCAACCTCTTTTCTCTAGGGCTGGGAGTTGTTGCACATTTCTTCACGAGTTGTGCTCAACTGTAGAAGTCTGCATTAAGCAAGGCTTTCCTTATTGCTTTAGCACTTGATCCCACTCCAGGTGTGTTGGAAAGGTGGGAAAAAGAATAACCAGGGGAACTGTTGACCAGAATGCTTAGCTGCCAGTTTCTGGAGAATGAGTTTGGAAGATGGGATATGAGTGGCAACCAACTCTCCGCAAGCCTGTTTTTCCTTTTGAAACAGTAGTCTGTGTCCTCTATCTTGACCTTAATGAGGTTTTTCATGCTATTCTTGTCATATAGTCTTCTCCAAAGGAAACTGGCATAAGTCATGGTCCAGATGAGACTGTTTTGGTATAAAATGTGCAGGGTTAACTGCATGTGGAGCATGACAGATAACCAAAAGTGAAAGATACAGTGAAGTATGACTCAGAATTGGTGCTGATGCTAGATCATGAAGTGAATATGAAGTCAGCATTGTGACTTTGGGGGAGGATGACTCAGTTCTTGTTCAGAGGTGTGAACAGAAACCCAGTCTTCAAGAGACACGAGGTGTTTCTGCCCTGCTGAGGGGTTCAGTAAGGTTTCCACTGTGTGTTGAGGGTTTACCCCGCCCCTTCCTGAGGGATGGATGTACATCATAGGAACAGAAACCAAAGAAGAGTTGAGAGGAGAGTTCAGGCCTATAAAACAACTGGAGGAAGAGTGATGCTAAAGAGGAGGAGATGAATGGGTTTAATAATGACATGTGTGTGCTTCAAACTGTCCCAGTGCTGCTTGTCATCTTCACTTTAAGTACTGCAATGAGGAGGAAGCCGGGCCTCTCTCTTGATCAAGGCCCATTCCCCAGTAGCTCCCTGGCACTTGGGCAGATGCACAGGTGAGGAGAAGAGGAGCCTGCCAGAAAGGGGAGCTCTGCTTGTCCTGTTCCTGTAGCTGGGACAGTATTTCTGTTCTCTCAGTAAAACAGGCACAAGGCAGCTGCCGAACAAAGAGCTCAAACCATGCAGAGGTGGGTCTGGCAGGAGGTCAAAGGCAGATCTGCTGGCTGCGATTCCCTCACTTCCTCCTGTGTAGCTTCTGGGCAGTTTGTCAGTCTCCTGGCAGCAGGGCCCGGGGCACTCAGGTTGCAGAGGCCTCTGCCAGCTCCAGGTAGCAAGGAGGTGCTGCTGGGCACCTCCTGTGCAGGGCATTGCGGGAAGCTGGTTTTGGAGTGACCTGATAGCAAGGTGGGAGGAGGCTTTACTGTTGAGTAATGTGAGGAGGCTGCTGGGGTGGCCCAGCTGGTGGGAGAGGCTGGGACTGTGCTAAATAAGTGAGTCATGGAGCAGGTCTTGCTATTAGAGGTTTTGCCAGCCTGTTGTGTCTCTCAGCCTCTGGCCTGTTGTGTTTCCCTAGCTCCTGGACTTTGTATGCAGAGATCTTGCAGCCACACTAACATTGTAGGTTGTAGTGCTTGGTGTTACTGTGCAGAGGCAGTAGCTGGGTACTTTCCCGTTGTATATGTGGGGGGAACAGGACAGGGAAGGAGTACAGAGTTCTTAGGCCATCCTGAGGAGTCTGTGGGGTGGCAGCAGGGTGAATGAAGATGGAAAAGCTATTGGTGTTTCAATACCTGCACAAGGATTATGTTAGTGTGACTGTAGCGTGAGCGTGAGTGTGACTGTTGGTGTATGTGAGCTTCCCGAGTGAGGCAGTGGTGTGGTGTGTCCTGCTGGTGGCATGTCCCTTGGTGCCACAATGGCAGTTCTGTGCTGAGGCTGCGATCCTCAGGATGTACTCTTCTGGTCAGGCAATATTTTGACACAGCAATACCACTGATGCTTCCCTCTCTGAGATGCTCCTCTAGGAGATTTTCCTTTGAGGAAGCAGAAAGCTTTGACCTGACATCCCTCCACTTTGTGTTCCCTTTCTTCTGCAGTCAGAAGAGGTGCTGAGCTCTGACAGCCTCTCTGCATCAGTAGTCTGTGGGCAGAAGGTGTATAGCTTGCAACCCCAGCTGCCAACCACAAATCTCTGCTCTTAAATGGAAGCTAAATTAGTCTTCCCCCTGCTGGGAGTGTGGGGGTGTTGGAGGTCACCACTGGTTGTCGCCTTTTTGTCTCCTGTCCACGTAGGCCACCTGCACTGGTTGCCAGCACTCCCAGCCACAAAAGCAGAAGCACGTGCCCTGACAGCTGCCTGCTGCCAGAGGGACAGGGGAAAATGAAGGGGAAGGACTTGGAGTAGTCAATCAGTTAAATGCTGTCTCTGACTGCTTGAAGGAGGTTGTGATGCTTGTGGCTCTCTGAAACCATGCTGGGGCACTCAGGTTTTGTCTTGGTCTCTGTGCAGGGCTGCAGGAGTAGGACTATGTCCACCATGGTGTACCCAAGGGAGGAGAAACTGGACAAGCTGAGCCAAGAGGAGATAATTTCCAACACCAAGCTGGTAATGCAAGGGCTGGAAGCACTCAAGAACGAACACAACTCCATC
Source organism: Vidua macroura (assembly GCF_024509145.1). Taxonomy (NCBI): domain Eukaryota; kingdom Metazoa; phylum Chordata; class Aves; order Passeriformes; family Viduidae; genus Vidua; species Vidua macroura. Next base: position 32,937,511 of record NC_071573.1, on the reverse strand, counting down.
CTGCACAGCTTGCTGGAGACCATCAAGTGCCTGAAGAAGGATGAAGAAGCCAATCTTGTACATGAGAAATCCAACCTGCTCCGCAAGTCAGTGGAGATGATAGAACTGGGGCTTGGAGAAGCTCAGGTGAGAGTGGGAGTGATCCCCGAGGTGTTATCTGGGATTGACAGAGGAAGGGTAGGCATGTGGCCATTTCCCATAAGCTATAGGGGTGGGAAGGGGCTAAGTGTAGAGGGCTAGCATGGGTGGACCCTAAGCATGCATGTGAGGGAGAGACAAGACTGTGGTTGTTACTGACTGAGACTCTTAACAAGGTGATGATGGCATTGTCCAACCATCTGAACGCTGTGGAGTCAGAGAAGCAGAAGCTGCGTGCTCAGGTGCGGAGACTGTGCCAGGAGAACCAGTGGCTGCGTGATGAGCTTGCCAACACCCAGCAGAAGCTGCAGCGTAGTGAACAGACCGTGGCTCAGCTGGAGGAGGAGAAGAAACACCTTGAGTTCATGAACCAGCTGAAGAAGTATGATGAGGATGTCTCGCCTTCGGTATGCCCCAGTCCTTTTGAGCAGCTGCTTTTGTGGGTCTGGGAGGTTGGACTGGGAGAGCTGCCTACATGTGATAACATTGCCCTGGATTTTGCCCCTTCCCATGTACAGCAATGCCTGTAGCTAAAGGGGGCCTGCATGGGACAGAGTCTCTGGATTTTGTTTTGTGGGGGGAGATGGTGGCAGAGACAGCAGGAGAAGTTGAGTGTGTTGGTAGGCTGCAGAAGGGCCAAGAGTTCGGCAACTGACTCAAGCCAACTGCTGCTGTCTCTGCTGAAAACCAACAGTATTTGTGATTCTCATTCTCTCAGGAGGAGAAGGAGGGTGACTCCACCAAGGACTCTCTGGATGACCTATTCCCAAATGAGGAGGAGGAGCATGGTCCTGGATGTAAGTGTTTGCTCCTGCATGGGTGCTGCCCATCTCTGTTCAAGCCTGCTGGGCCACCTGTGCTGCATTTATTTCTGTGCCCACAGTGCCCCACCAGCACAGCAGTGCTGTGGCAGCTGCCCAGCAGGGAGGTTATGAGATTCCTGCACGCTTGCGCACCCTCCACAACCTTGTCATCCAGTACGCCTCCCAGGGACGCTATGAGGTGGCTGTGCCGCTCTGCAAGCAGGCACTGGAGGACCTGGAGAAGACATCAGGCCATGATCACCCTGATGTGGCTACCATGCTCAACATTCTAGCACTAGTGTACAGGTGAGCATGGTGGGAAGGGCAGGATTGGGCCAGGACAACTTTCTGCATCTCCTGTTTCCCTTTACAGCACATCCTGGGGCTCCCCAGGCTTCCAGGGGTTTGCCTTTCAGAAAGGATTTGGCCTAGATGGGGTATTTGATTTGTCAAACTTCCAGATATAACTAGGGACTGACTAAAGCAGGGAGGAAAGAAAGAACTGTGAAGGCTGGGTCTGTGTGGAAGGAGCACTGTTCATACTTCTGCCTGCTCTGGGCTGTAATGTCCAAATCCCAAATAACTGGTTGACTTTGCACTGCAGGGATCAGAACAAATACAAAGAAGCAGCACACCTCTTGAATGATGCTCTTTCCATCCGTGAGAAGACTCTAGGCAAAGACCACCCAGCAGTGAGTGTCTCTCTCCTCTTTCAGTCACTTCTTCACCTTTGGGTGCTGCTGGGGCAGTGTTTTACTGCTTCAGTATTTCCTGCTGGCTGGTTCAGTACGGCCTGTAAGGAGTTGGCTTCTCTTGGATCCTGCGATATAGGCAGGGCAGCCTTCTGTCTCTGGACCTCCTCTTGAGAAGCAGCAGTACTGCAGGCATGGAGGAAACAGGACAGTCACTGTTACTGTTGGTTGTGCCCCTTGTTTGGTCCTACTGGAATTTGCTTTCTTTCATGGAGAAGCTTCTGTTTCTGCAGGTGGCAGCGACTTTGAACAATTTGGCTGTTCTCTATGGCAAGAGAGGGAAGTACAAAGAAGCAGAGCCACTGTGTAAGCGAGCCCTGGAGATCCGTGAGAAGGTATGAGTCTTCCATGCTCTTTCTCCTTTCAGCTCTCTCTGTGGGCTTTCTCTCATTGCCTCAATGCCCGTGGGAGATCCAGGACCTATCTAGTCTGTTCAGCTGCTGATTCTGCCACCACCTTTCCTGTCTCTCCAGTGTTTGTAGCCCTAGAGAGGCCTGCCAGGAGGTGGAAGCTGGAAGTTCTCCTCCTCTCCAGACCTTGGCTTTTGTCTGACATGGGCATGTGCTGGGGGGACTCCTGTGTCTACTAACTCCAGGAGTCTGCTCCAGTCCTTGTGGCTTCTCTTCTTTTGTTCACCAGGTTCTAGGCAAAGACCATCCTGATGTCGCCAAGCAGCTGAACAACCTAGCCCTGTTGTGCCAGAACCAGGGCAAGTATGATGAGGTGGAGTACTATTACTGCCGGGCCCTGGAGATCTACGAGAGCTGCCTGGGTCCTGATGACCCTAATGTGGCCAAGACCAAGAACAACCTGGTGAGGCACTGGGAAGAGGCCATGTGGTGTTGGGGAGGGGTGCTATGGGAGAGGTGAGCATTGCCTGGTGCTTGGAGACAGAGCAATAGCTGCAAAAGGTGGGCAGAAGTAATCTGTTTCCCAGTGGGGCTGGAGCTGTTTTGTTTTGGTTGCAGGCTTCCTGTTACCTGAAGCAAGGCAAATACAAAGATGCAGAGGTGCTGTATAAGGAGATCCTTACCCGTGCTCATGTGAAGGAGTTTGGCTCTGTAGATGGTTTGTACAGCAGAAGTCCTTGGGGCAGGGGAGGGGTTTCCTGGCTCTCAGCCTGGACTTGTCTGGTTCTGGTGTTGCCCAGAGTGAGGGATGGGATGCCTTGCAGGGCCCCTGCTTTGGACATCCCTTCAGATGCTGCCATTCTAGTGTGTTATGCTGTTCCTCCTCTTCTCTCAGGAGTCTCAACCCAGTCTTTTTACAGGGTTGGGAATAGTAAATGGCACAATCATGCTCAAGCATAAGCTGAAGTTTCTCCTGTGCATCTGGCAAATGTACTTCTGCTGGGAGGACTTGTTCTTTCCTTTCCTTGTCCTGCCTTTGCAGTGTTGGTTGCTTTTCTTGGGACTCTGGGCCAGGGACTGGGGGGAGGGTCTGGAGTGTCACTTCCCTCTAATGAGGAGCTAGCTCTGGGGACAGAGTACTGGGCTGTACAGGAGGCAAACAACAGCATGGGGTGATGAGTGGACCTGTTTTGCATTCTTCCCCGCACAGATGAGCACAAGCCAATCTGGATGCATGCAGAGGAGAGAGAGGAGATGAGCAAGGTGAGTCTGATCCCAGGGGGTTTGATCTTCTCTTACCACAGCCTGTCTCTTATCTCTTCCTTCCTGGAGAAGGTGCAGTCTGAAGAGCTCCCAAGGCTAGGAAGCATCTGGAAAGGGGGGGGGATACAGCACTGCTGCTCCCTGGGCCAGCAGGGAGGGAAGGCCCATCAGAGAGCAGGGTGTTTTTCCTTGGGCAGGGCTGTTCAGTCTCTTGGCCATGGCTCCATGCTCTCTCTGCTTTTGTGATTGATCCCTCTTGGACATGCAGATGATGGAAGATGGCAGACGGTTGTGCTGCAAGGCCTTGGCACTCTGTTCCAAAGAGCTGCCAGTATCCAGAGCTCTTTGGTTTCCAAATAAACTGGTTTCCAAAGCAGCTCTGAGGCTGGCTGGGGAAAAAATGGAGGTCAAGAAGAAACTGCTGCTGTCACCTTGCTTAGGAAATGGAGCCATATCTGAAAAGGGTCTGCACAGGGCGGGCCCTAGCTGGGCTCTGAAAGGGGATAGAAATGGACAGTGCTTGCCTTGGACTAGGCTGAAAGGCAAAGCTACTGTTGCTCCTGCAGCCCAGGCCCTGCTCTGTAGTCAATAAATGCAGCAGTCGTGTCTTTGCATTTGCCGAGTGTAAGGCCCTGTCTGTTTTTTGGCAGGTGGGTGAAGCAGCAGAACGAAGGGTTCTGATCTAGTCCTCTACCTGCAGTGAGACTCTCCTTTTCTTTTGCCCTCAGAGCAGGCCCCAACCCTCCAGGGTTCAGGCAGCAGTCTGGCAGGCTTGACTTAGTGACTGATGAGTCCCATTCTGTGAGCCCTAGAAGCAGGGCACTGGCAGGTGCTTCCCACAGCATCTGCGCCTTCCCATTGAACCACTCTGCATGGCTCCCAGTGCAGGGCACTGCTCAGCTTTACACTGTTCTGGTTCCTGTACTGCAAAGGCTCTGCTGCAAAGAATCTGCACTTGCTGCAGCACTATCCTGGAGAAATCCAAGCTGGAGTAGAGACCAGGTTCTCGTTGTCCCCTCTGGGACTGAGACTCTTCTGGTGGTATCTTTGGGGAATTTAGGGGTGAAATGTAGATAGCTGTAGTATGAAGCTATGCTCCAGATAATGCAAGCTCTGCCACGGGGCAAGAGAACAGGCTGAGAGACTCACAGTTGGAGTAAGAGATTCATTTTACATGTGAGTCTTAGGCAAGGGCTAAACCTCTTTCCCTGACTCTGGGGCTCCTCTCCCCAAGGCAGCTGTGTCTGTGCCCCATGGCAAAGCAGGGTTGGCATTCCTGTCCAGGCAGCAGTAGTAGTTACAGACCTGCTTGTACTCTTGGCCCAGGAGCTGGGGCTGATGTGCTCTGCCTTGTGCTATTTCCATATCTTCTGTTAAAATGTATAAAATTCCTCTGACTAGAGCTTGACTACTTTTTTCCCTTGCCCCTCTTTCCTGGCAGCAGATGGTGGCCAGTTCATGCCATCAGCAGGGCCTTGGGCACAGCTGGTGGCCTTGGCCTTCAAGGCTTTATCTGCCCCAGAGGATTTGACACCTTTCCTATTAGGTTCAGACACCCTTTAGGGTTGCCTCTACAGGAGAGATGTATTGAGTCCTGAACTCCCGTGTCCCTGATGCCTGCCCAGGCTGTGTAGGCTCTGGTGTGAAGAAAACTACATGTGCCTATGGCACAGGGAGACTCTGGCATGTAGGATAAAGAGCTGAGAAGTGCTGTGGGACTGAGTGACAAAAATGGTCCCCATGGAGACAGTTTCTTCTGGGCTAGAGCTGTAACTCGTGCTGTGGAGCAGTGGCCCCCTGCACCTGCTTGGTGTCATGGTCCTACGTACCCAGGGCTAGCAGCTACTGCCCTGCAGTGTGGGTTGTCCAGATCTTCCTCCTTGAGCATCAAGCTCTGCCCCCTGTGCTATTGCTCTGGCCAGCAGCCTGTTTGCAGATGGCTGGGACAGGGCCAGCTAGCCAGCCTTGGGGTGCAAATGCTGGGCATGGGGAGGGGACAGCTAACTGGGCTGAGCTGCTGTAGGGCAAGCCTGACCTTGTAGGCCAAAGGCTGGGATGTGGCTGGCTGATTCCTTTGCTAGTCCTGGCTGAGGGATTTTGTGCCCATGGTGACTGGCATGCTGGTGGGGTTTTGTCTCCCTTTTGCATTTTGGTTGGGGTGTCATGCCCTCCATTCTGCCATGAGAATAGGTTGTGCTATCCCTGCTGCCTTTGGTACCATGGAAGGGGGTAAGGAGAAGGGATTATGCTCCTTCCTGAAACTAGGATATCATTTTGCTTGTGGCCAAAATCTGTTGCAGCAAACATGGTTTTAACTTTCCTACCAGGAAGCTGCTGGGCTTAATCACTGCATTTGCATATTGTGTTTCCAAAGGTTGAGCTGGTGCAGGGGTGCAGCCTGGGTCTGACCCTGGCATCCAGTGGCAGAGCACAGGCCAGAGAAGGGCAGTAGGTGTGGAACTAACAGCTCTCTTCTCTCCTCACCCTATAATAGAGCAAGCACAGAGACAGCGCTCCCTATGCTGAGTATGGTGGCTGGTACAAGGCCTGTAAGGTTAGCAGGTAAGAGCTGGTTTGTGGGCAGCTGTGCACTCTGTGGGGGTGACCCCAGGGCTCTTCCTCACCTTCTCTCTGTTACCACAGCCCAACTGTGAACACCACTCTGAGGAACCTGGGTGCGCTGTACCGGCGCCAGGGCAAGCTGGAGGCAGCCGAGACCTTGGAGGAGTGTGCAGTTCGCTCACGGCGACAGGTAATCCCAGAGGGACCTTCCCTGGTGTGGGGGGTGTTGCAGGGCTTGGGGTGGCACGTTATGGCACTGTCCTTGGTTGGGGTGTGGTGAGGGACTCTCCTGGGCCTCTCCGATGTTCTTGGTTTACGTTCCTGTGACACCAGAGGGCCTTGGTGGTTGGGGATGCATTTGTGCAGAGATCCACACGTGTGTAGGTGTGTGGGGTGGTGCATGTGTGCGTGGATGGATCAGATGTCCAATGTGTGGGAAAGGCATGGCTCACTGAGTGCAGAAATACTGCAGCAGGGTTAAAGCAGGTTACTGGGCTTTGTCAGCTACTGGGGAGAGCTACACTTAGTGGGATGTTTTCTTCATACTAATTTTTTTGTCCAAAGACAAAAAATACCTAGAATTTTTTAGAGTACCTCTTGCCTTAAACTCCTCTCAATCCTCAAATAATAAAGCAGGAGCTGTAAGCACGTAGCACAAAAGACTGAAGGACAGCTGAATCCTTCACACTTCAAAATGTGAAGGAAAGAAGCTGTCAGCTTTGGGGTAGCAAGCCCTTGTTCCACAGGGTTGGTTATGGCCTTGTGAGGACTCATTGAGCTGGGAGTTCAAACAGAGACTGCTACGTGCAGGATGGCATTTGGCTCCATCCTGGTTGTGCTGGGCAGTTTTGGCTGTGATGGGGCAGTGGCCAAGAGAGGGAACAGGAACCAAGCACGGTAATGGCACAGTGGATCTCTAGAGGGAAGGAACACAGAAAGACAAAACACAGCTCTTCCTTATCCTTTCCTACTTGCAGGGCATTGACCCAATCAACCAGACGAAGGTGGTGGAGATCCTGAAGGAGGGGGATGGCACAGAGAGACATCGGAGCCTGGGGGGCAGTGTCAAGTACGAGAATGCCACAGACGGTAGCGAGGAAGTGAGTATGGGCGTGGAATGGAGCGGGGTAAGTACAAGACACCATCAAGAATGGCCTCAGCCGGCTGCCAGAGGGAAGGGACAGCGTGGCTGAGGGCTGGTCCCGCGTGGCCTGTCGTGGCATCCTTGTCTGCCTTCATTCATTCCCTGCACATTTCCTTCCCCTTTCTTGGCATGAGCCAGCCAGCCCGCAGAGGTGCGTGTCTGGGTCTGGCTTCTGGTGTACAGAACAGGTATTCCCAGCTGAGGGCTCCTGCTTCCAGGGAGCTGCGAGGCCCTGGCAGTGCCCAGCATGAACTGGTCCTGGTCTGCCGTTAATCTTAGGCTTTAACCTTATTAACATCTCTCCCTGCTGCTCCCCTCTGGAGTCCCTGGCTGAGAGCATCAAACCCATCTCAGGCTCACCCAGCCTGTGAGAGCCATTTGGCTGTCTGTCCTGCACTGTGTCACTGACAATGCTGAGCCTGGGCAGGGTTGTGTGTGTGTGATATGCCTGGTGTGTCTGTGACTGACTGACTGCAGGGCACAAGAATAGTCTTTAGCCAGCATCTTTACCGTCCCCCTCTCCTGGTCTTGTGCTGTAGGGAGGTTCTGGCCAAGCTGAGGGGATAAAAGGCAGGTTTTGCAGGATGGCAAGCTGGGCTGACCAGTGGAGGCAAGAGACTGGTGTTAGCTGAGGCACAGACGGCAACCTGAACCTCTCTAGGCTTGCTCTGAGGCCAAAGGTGACTTTGATCACTAGCACTGAGTTTGGAGAAAGGTAATGATCCAGGGCTGGAAGAGGTACCTTTTGTCTCCTGCAAGCAGGAGGATGGAGAAGAGGCAACAAGTGAGCATGGTGCTGGTGGGTGCTTGGCTCAAGGGCTGCTAGAGCTGTTAATGCTTACATTCCTTCTGCAAACTCTGAAAGCATAGAGTAGCTGGGGTTGTTGCAGCCTGGCACAGGGAAGGCACTGAGCACACAGAGTCCTTTGCTGACCCCTCACATCTGCTGTCACTAACCCTTCCCCACCTGGCTCTGCTCTATCCCCACCTGCATGAGCTCCCTCCCTTCCTCTTTTTTCTTCCCTGTTGCCATGACAGCCCTTCAACACCCAAAGCCTGAAGCCTGCTGGCTCTCTTGATTGTGGATTGTACACAGAAGGTGGCTGAAGGGGATCTAAAAAACTGACCTTCAAGTGGACCCAGCAGCTTTACCAGATGCAAGGCTGTCCTTTGCCCCAGGTCTTGGCTTCAGGACCAAAGAGGGTCTTAACTCTGGCAAGGCACCAACTCTAGGTCCCTGCACTCGCCATTAGTAAGGGGGCTAGACAAGCACAAGAGGGAGGGCTGCAGGTTTGGATTAGAATCACCGGGTCCCTATGCTGGCTGGTGTCTTTCTGCAGCTCCTCCTGACTGTGCTTGGTGTTGGGTAATCTCTTTGCACTGGTGATGGTCTGGGAGACCTTCCTGACAGTCTCTGAGCTGATCATCCTAAGGCAAGGAGGCAGTGCCACCCTCTGCCACAGCCAGTCCCAGGGAATAGTCCCTGCTCATATGACCCTTCCCTAGGGGTCTTAGCAGAGCTTCCCTGACCCAGACAGATGTAAATAGAGGATTTGAGGGCTGGCTCAGCACCCTGGGGGACACAGCTGCTGCCACATGATTCATTTTCCAGCCTGCTGCACACATAGCCAGTCTTCTTTTCTGAGCCAGCAGCCCTGCACTGTACTGAAGCTCTCTGCAAAAGAAGGCTGAGGCAGCTCCTGCTGCTCCTGTTTGTCACAGCCTGTTGTTTTCTGTGTTGGTCCAGAGACCTCAGATGTGCTGCCTTAAAGCAGCCTCTGCTGCCCTCCCCTAGCTGTCCTCTGCTGCAGGCAGGGCTGTGGGAGCCCCCAGGGTGCCCTGTGCCCATAGGCAACTCTGGAAGCACCCTGGGGCCTGGATCAGCTGCTTGCTGCCCAGGTAATTGGGGTGTGAGAGCAGGGGGATGGCACCAGCTCCGTGGTGCAGAGGCCTTGGCAGGTACCCAAGGCCCAGGAGCAGGAGCCCTCAGAGGAGGAGACCCAGGCTGTTCCTCCCTGAGCTAAGCTGTTCCTGCCAACCCACTAAGCCCACTAGCAAAGAAGAGAGGGGTGGTTTCAGCCTCACAAGACTCTCTCCCTGCCCATATGTGGCCTGGGGTCTCTGCGTGCAGTCTGGGCCTTGTCCCACCTGCTCCCTAGGTGACTTACAACCTCACAGCCTTGTAAATTGTGTCTTTCTCCTCTCTGTGCACTAGGCTTAAATGCCTCCCGAGACTCCCTCTTTCCCCTCCACCGCAGTCACCTGGATGTTTGTGTTGTATCTTCCGACTTTTCCTCCACACCATCCCTCCTTCCTCGGCGAGAACTCCACGCCAGTCCCCCAACCCTCCTGGCGCGCGAGGGCACCGCGACGCCTGCAGAGGAGTGCCTGGCCACATGGCCCAGCTCCAGTCCCGTGGCCAGCAAGAGCAGGAAGAATCTGCGAGGAGCTGCCAGCTCCCCCAGGCCAGGGTGATGAGCCACCGTCCCCTTGCATGCCCCCACCCCTGGCCTGCCCTTGCACATCCCTGGGGCCCAGGCCTGCGGGGGATTGTCTTCACTCCAGGCTTGCCGACTCCATTGTCTCTAGACATCCTCAGCCCTCCTAGCTTGTTCCCTCCATTTCTGCAGAGGCTCAAAGATGGAGGGCTGTTATGGGACAGTGAGGCCTGGCCTAGGCAGGGCTGTCATGTGCCCAGTTGCTTTCTTCCCTGTAGGCTTAGCTGATATTAGTGCCTTGTAGCAAACCTGTGCTGGTTCCCAGTGAGATGGGCTCTCCCTGCAGCACAGGACAGTCCCCATCTTGCTACCCTCATTCCTGCAGAGCTCTGTAACCCAGGAGCAGTGTGTGGGTGTCTTTGTAGGGCAGCCCATAGAGCTACTGTACATCCAAGATGAGGTGAGGGGGCAACAGCCAAGGAGTATGTACAGGAACTGGCCAGCACAAGCATGTTTGGCTGCAGCTTCCTGACTGGAGGTTCTTCATCTGGCATTAAGGGCTGAATCAGCCCCCCATTGCTACAGGGCTCTTAGGTGTGGCTGGTGGGAGAAGTGAGGGTGAAGTTGTTTGCTGTTCCTTGAAAGCAGAGGAGGGGTAAGAGGAAAGGAGAGTTTTTTTGCAAGGGGTAGACCCCAGACCATTAGAAGTGGTTGAGGTGGAGAATGGCCAGGATTGGAGCAGAGTGATTGGGAGAAAAAGAACGTGCAAAGACAGATTTGAGGAAGCAAAGGGCTAGGGCTGGAGATGCTCTGAGCAGGTGGGAGCAGATGGGATGGCTGGAGGGAGGTTACTACAGGGGTAGGGGCTGGATTGCTCACAGGTCTGTGGGGTGTGCAGTCTGGCTGTCCCTAGCCAAGTGGGTGTGAAATGTGTAACCCTGTTACCAATAGGGTCACCATGCTGACCCTGAGGGGGTGTGGGGGTGGCTCAGTGCCTCTGATGGCTTCAGGCCTTCACAGGGTCTGGTGCTGTTAGTCATTACTGGGATAAGGAATGTGTCCCAGGGTCAGACCTCCACTCTCTTGGGTCTCACATCCTTGAGTGTACACTGTCATCTCACCTCCTATAGGAAGGGAACCTCCCTGGCCCTCCTATCTGGGAATAAGCTTGGGAGGCTGTAGGCAGCAGGATAGAGCCCAGGGGCCAGCACAGGACTCCTTATTTATTTAGCTTGATCCCTTCTTTATGCTAGTCATCTGGCAGGTTGTGATACTAAATGTGCTTGTGTCTGTCTGGGCCTGGCTTTCCTGTGGTGGTGCAGAGGCCTTGGGGTACATGCATGCTGCTCCCCTGGGAGTTTGTGCTTACTGAAAGGAAGCTTGTCCTCAGGACATGGGGTGTGGAGCCCAGGGCTGAGTGCTGCAGGGCTGTACCTTCCCTGCCTCTCTGTCCCAGTGCTGCTCCATGCTTCTGGAGAGTGGTGAGTTCCCAGTGCAGGGTGTGTTTGGACCTCAGGGCCACCTGCCCCTGTGCTTTGCCATGTCCTGGACCTGGTGCTGTAACAACCATACCTCTAATTAAAGGTAGACTGACCCAAATCGCTGCCCTGTGCTTCTTTCCATGCTCTGTAGGCCAGCGTCGGTCAGCCCTGGGGTGGTGGGTACAAATGCTGCTGGAGCAGGTCTGGGGGTGCTTGGTGTCTGTCACTGTGTGTGTACAGGGGCATGTGCTGTCCCCAGGGCTCCCCTCCCAGGCATTGGAGATAAAGGACCCAGCTCCACTGTGCTTTTCCCTGTCCTCCAAATTGGAGTTGCTGCTAACCTCAGCTCTGTAACCATGTGTGGCAGGGCTGCCCTGGGGCATCTGAGCTTGGACCTTCCCCAGCAGGCATTTCTATTTAGCCAAAGAAATGCCCCATTGTGTCCCTCAGTGCTGAGCTCTACATGCTGCCAAATCCTGCCCAAGTCCTCTGCCTCCATGCATTAGGCAGGGTGGGAGCATGCAGTGGAGAGGAGCTCAGGGGTGGAGCTGCTTTTTTTTTTTTGAATGCTCTCATCCTGGTGGGTGCAACGGGGTGGGGGCTCTGCGGCAAACCAAACCCATAAATGTTCTGGGTTAAAAATAACCCATCAGAAAAGGGAGTGGGGGGAGAAGGGAGGCTATTTTTAACCCAGCATGCAGCAGCATTTGGTTCTGGTGTTGGTCTGCAGTCAGTCTGCATCGCTGCAGCTGGGGAAATGTGGCTCCATCCTCCAGCTCTGATACAAGAGCATACTTCCTGGCCTGATCCTGCTGCCCTTGTACCATGGTCCTGCTCCCCTGTCCCAGCTGTGTTCCCTCTTCCATCCCTGGCTTTTGTGCCCTGGGAAAAGCAACAGTGCCTGGTATAGCAGTACCCTGCAGGGAGAGTGGTGACCCGGTGTAAGTCTGGTGGGGAGGCAAAAGACACCTCCCCGTCTTTGTTAATGCTACACACTGATAATCAGCTCATCCAAAACATGCCCGGGATGCCTCGTGCAGGAATCTAATTGTTTACTTTGCTGCTTTGGGTGCTCTCTGCATTTCTGGTGAGTGGGTCCCTTTCCACCAGCAAGACATGGCTCTCAACTTGGAAAACCTTCATCCCAGTGAGAATGTGAAGAGGTTCAATGCACTTGTTTTATCCAAGAAGGGATGAGAGGAATACCAGGAGAAAGTTTTGCTGGTAGGAAATGTCCTGGTCAACTGTTAGAGAACAGTCTAGGGCTGGCTCAGCTTTGGGTAATCAGAACAGAGGAGCACTGGAAATGCCTTCCCCAAGGGCTACAATCTGTAATGGTCAGCACAAGGGAATGACAGAGGCAGAGACCCTGCCTACCTGCAGAGCTGCTTGGACAGTGCTGAGGTAATTGCTGCTGCTAGCCTGAGCCACAAGGCATTTTGGTCATTTGGAGTGCTTCAAAGGGGCATCTCACATCTTCCTAAGGAAAAAAAGGGCTTTTGCCATCACTTTACCTCCTTTTGTCTGCCCCAATGTTCCAGGGGCCATTCAAAGCAGGAGGAGGGAAGACTGCTGTTATCTGGCCATCAGAGCAAAAGTAATTCCACATCAGTGGTGATGTCACAACCTTACGTAACAAGCAGACCAGGCTACAGGAGAAGAGCTTGGTGGCATGATGACATGGTGGCATGGTGTGGTGCCATGCTGGCAACCTGTGCCTTGCATGCATGTAGAACAAAGTGCAGGAGGTGGACTGGAGCCTGTCAGGGCCTGAGTGCGCCTCACTGAGTACTGGGGACTTTTGGAGGCATGTGGGAGGAAACAGGCTCAGGAACAAGATTTCAGGCTGGTTTTGGTCTTCAGAAAAAGCAGGTAGACATCAAAAGCTCTACCTGCAAAGTGCCACCCCCTGGGGCAGCTAGTGGGGCTGCATGCAGCTGAAGTTGGGGGGCCTAGGAGTAGTGGTGCCTACTTGGCAGCACAGTGAAATCCATCCCCAGTGGAGTTGCCTGAATTGCTCCAAAGGCTCAAAGCTAATTGTCTTGAGGTGTTAGAGATGGGACAAGGCTGCGTGTGCAGTGTGAAATGGTCTTGTGTGATGTGAGCGAGCCTGCAGGACCAGGGTGTGCATCTATCTGTATGAGTGCTGGACAGAGAGGAGGAATGGTGATGGTGTGGTGAAGAAGGGCAAGGGGAGGGAGAGGATGAGGATGGTCTCCAGCCAGCAGCAAATGAGGAGAGAGTCCTTGAAATGAAATTCCCAGCAGCCTGTCCTGTCCTGACAAAAGTATCCCTAATCTTGGGACTCCCAACATGGCTTGTTGCCTCTCTGGCCACTGGGACCTCCTTGATAGTTGCTTCCTGAGCTGTTGCAGATGATGGAGCTGTGTCATCTTTGAGCAGGACTGGGCAGATGCCAGTGCCATTTGTATTGTCTGGGTGTTGAGCTTACACTGGGCAGGAGGGAGTATCAGGCTGGATGAGCCAGGCAAAGCGGCTGACTCTGTGGTTACCATGTCCTGTGGAGAACCGGGTGAGGGAAAACCATGTAGTGAGAAGTAAGCCTGCTTTGGGCCAGGGCTAAACCCTCAGTGCAAGTGGGCAAGAGGATGTTTGGAGCCAGTTCCAGCCACTCATGAGCATCATGCCAGAGCCTGATCAGTGCCACTTAGCCATCACCCTGGCTTGTGTCTCTGTGTCCAGGATGGCAGTGGCACTCTCCAGCGCAGCAGCTCCCTGGGAAAAATCCGGGATGTGATACGGAGGAGCAGTGAGATGTTGGTCAAGAAGCTGCAGGGCAATGGTCCCCTGGAGCCCAGGAACACCAGGTACGTGTGAGGGTCAGGCTGCGTACAGGGCAGGTGTGGGCCCTGCCACCTTGTGTGTCTGGGTCTGACCACTCACAGCATGATCACATCTGCTCTCCTCTGCTTTCTTACAGCATGAAACGAGCTGCGTCCTTAAATTACCTGCACAAGTCTAGTGATGCTTCGTTTGAGGTAAGCACAGTGTGAGTGATGGGGCTGGTGCAGGACTGCGTGAGGCTGGGAGCGGTGTGGCCAGCAGAGCAGGGGGTGAGGGGCATATTAGTGGGACCCAGGTGCTGAGAACCCCTGAGCTCGTAGCCCCTCAACTGAGGTCAGAGCTCCAAATCTGAAGATGTTGCTTCCAAGTACCCACCTTCCTCTGCACAAAGCTCCGCCATAGATTGGGAGCAAAGACAGCAGCTACTGCTGTGTGACAACAGCACCAGAGCCATCCTGGCTTGCAAGGCAAGGGGTGCAGGACTTGGGGTGGCAGCTTTGGGGCATGAGGGTGAATGGCAGGTGCTTCATTGGCACTGTATTTTTTCCAGGGCACCCAAGGCTTCCGTGCGGAGAGCAGAGGCCTGAGCGCCAGCAGCATGGACCTGTCCTCCCACAGCTCCCTGCTCTCCTCCAACTGAGCTGGCTGCTCCGCTGCTGGGCACCCTGGCTTCGCGCTGCACGGGGCAGCGCCCGGCACCTCCCCACACCACCTACTCTGTTCTCCCCATCACCGGTTCTTGTGCCACCGTCTGCCTGCCCAGCCGGCCTCCCCCGGGGGACCCTAGCTAGTTCGGGCACCGCAGCCCGCCCGCATGCTCCTCTGCTGCTCACCGGGGCGCGCAGCTCTGGTGGCCGCATGCTCGGTACCGGTCACACACGCTCACCAGGTAGAATCGCCAGCCCGGGGAGGGGGGCTATCCCCCAGGCCGGGGCAGCGGCGGGAGTGCCCCATGCCCCCGGCACGCCGGTTCCCCGCCGGATGATCGCTGTACTTTATTTTATTAAATAAAACCGACCCTAGAAGCGACCGCGGCTCGGCCTGAGGGGGACGGGGCGGGGGGGCGGGGGGGAGGCGGGGGCGGGAGCAGCCTGCCGCGGGGACAGCGCCGACACGCTCCGCGCGGTCCGCCGGAGCGCCAGGGGGCGCTCTCCGCCGTGCTGGGCTGTGCTGTGCCGCCCCGGGGCGGTCCCCGTCCCGTTCCCGGCGGACGCGATGGCGCGGATCACGCTGGAGGACTTGGAGCGGCTGGGCGAGGAGCCCGCGGCCGCCGAGGGGGATGGCAGCGACAGCGAGGACGACCAGGAGGGGGAGGGACGGCTGTTCGCCCACTGGGAGGCCGTGGCCAGCACGCACCGAGTGAGCCTGCCCCGAGGTGAGCGCCGGGCCTGCCGGGGCTGTGGTGGCACGAACCGGGACTCCTGCGCTGCGGCCAGGGCGAGCCTCGTCTCTCGTGTGCTTTGCCTTGCAGACATGGCAGGCCCGATCGCAGAGATGGCCCGGCACAGGCACGCTCGCGAGCCCGTGCCGTACGTCTCCCTCTCGGAGCACGGGAAGGTGAGGCCCGACCCTCTCCGCACAGCCGGCTTCTCGCCTGCTGCCCGCCCGCGGTGGGGCTGCCTCGGGTGCTGCCGCCCGCCCGGGCCGTTGGAAGAGCCTGTCCCTGGCAGGGACGGGGCCACGTGTCGGCATGCACACACCAGCCTCGCCGGGGCTCCTGCGGCACCGCGCCCGGGATGGCACCTCTGGATCGGTGCAGTATTCTGCCACTCCTGCACCTCCTCCTGTGTAGAGTAATGGCAATGCTCAGCTTCCCGGCCTTTATTTTAAAATTGGACAAGTCGTGCTGCTTTCTCTGGTCTTCTGACTTCCAGCTACCTCCTTTACCAGCCTGTCATCTTGCTGGGGTGGGCACATCTAAGAAAGTGAACTTTCAGTTCAGAGCCTGCTCCCTTGCCGTTCTCCAAACACCTTGTTGCATAGCTCGAAGTCCTGCTGGCTTTGCGTTTGTGCTGATTATGTTGGCTGGCACAATATAAAGATGTGTCTGTGGGGAACACAGGGCCTGTGACCCTGGCTGTCAGTTGGAAGCATGTGTAGTTATTTGTCTCAACACCAATCCAAACATGGTGTCTTTTGCCTGAAGATCTTCTCTTTGTGCTTGCTATTTTGCACACTTACTTGCATCTCTTGCACATAAGGGTGCTTCTGTGCTTTGAGAAATAACTGCTTGTCAGACTGGTTCTTATGTCTCTGCAGGCTTAGCTGGGCTTTCTACCAAGAAGACATCTGTCAATTGTCCTCTATATGAGAAGTGGTTAACGAGTTTCTTCTGGGCTGAGATCCAGCACTCCCTGTAAAACATGTCTGAGCATGTGGCTTATGCAGCTTGGAACTGGGGCTTCACCAGACTCCCTCTTTCCTTGTTCTGGGTCCCAGGGACTTAATCTGGCCTTTTCTCCACCTGTATCAGTCCCAGGCAGGAATGGGGCCCCAAGACTTGGTGGGAACTGAAGAGCTGTTGTTGTTGTGTAGCATCCCATCTGTGCCTGAGGAGGATTCTTGGAGTGTGAGGCTGAGTGAGAAGAGCCACTGCCTTACATCAGCGCTGAGAGGACTTTGGAGCTGGGGCTCTTAGGGACACGTTTGCCAGGCTCAGGCAGATCAGTAGGTGAGCTATCCTGAGCTATTGGTGCTACAAGCCCTCATCCTCTTGAAGGCAAGTGAATTATTATGCCACCTACAGCATTGTGCCCTGTCAGCACTCAGCTCCCAGCTCAGTCAGGGCTCAGTTCCCCAGCTCACATTGCAAGGACCTGTTGCTATTGTGTCTGCATGAAGCATCTTCCATATTCCATATTTCTTTTGGACAAGTGTCATCCAGAGTGGTGGTGCTTAGTAGACCAGTGGACCAGGCTGTGGCACAGCCAGATGCTGTGACTTCACTGGGTTGATTTTATTGCAGGTGGTATGGCAGATGAGAGTTGCAGATAGAGTAGAGGGATTGGTGATTTCCTTGCTTGGAAAATGCTCTTGATCTGCTTTGCTTTGCTTGGTGGGACAATGGCAGGCACGGCCCCAGCTAGGGGGTGAATGCCCACAGTGGTTTGGGGTGCTCTTCTTACTGGCATCCCACTGATGCACACAAGCAGGCCTTCTGCCTTTGGTTTGGCTTTCAGGATAGACACCTGATTTGGGTGGAGGCACAGGGAGGCTGCACCCAGCTGTTGTCACAGCTTCCTGTCTCTGTCACTGCTGGCACAGCTATGGAAGCAAGAAGTTTGGGAAGATGCCCTGAGCTCCGTGGGACAAGGATGTCTTGTGACCACTCTGATCTGGATGAAGAACAAGCTGAGAGTAGGAAGACAGGTGCTGGCTACAACTTCCCAGTGCCTGTTTAGGTTACCTGTGGTCACAGACATGCCATGAGGTGGCCTATGAATATACCCAGATGCAATTTCCCCATTCCCCTTGCCCCCCCTTCTGTATCAGGTTTGTCCAGAATACTGGACATTCTGTGTTGGAAATAGAGATTTTGACTCATGGCACAAAATTCCACAGCTGGGTTCATGTCTCTTCTTCCTCCTGTCACTTCTTAGTATGGGAGAAGGATCTAAGGAGTTTTATTCCAGTCTTTGCAACTCTTCTGGGTGCTAGAGCTCTTCTGCCAGATTTTCCCTTCTAATGGGTAGGGATGTTTCTGTTATCCTCTGTGCATGCAGTGTTCCAGGGAAAAGGCACTGCACCTGAGAACAGCATCAGTCTTACTGGAGGCCTTTGGGTGCCTGGAATCAGGAACATCCTTGTGAGTAGGCCGGACCAAAGAGGAATTGAAAGTCCTGTGCCCCTTGCTAAGGATGTGCTGCATTCCTTGTGCATGCCAGGAGCCTCCAGACCCCCTTGCACCCTGTCCCTTGTCTGTGCCTTTCCTTTTGCTGACTTCTGCTGACCTTTGCCCAGTGCTCATAAGTATCCTTGTCTGAGGTCCGTGTGATGCCAGCTTCCTTCACCTTCTTTGTCCTGTTCTGCCAACCAGTGCCTAGCAGGGGCTCTCTTTTTGGCAGGCTCATGTCTCCCCGCTTCTTGCCTGTCAGTGTTGGTTATCCACCCAGCTGCTGCAGTGTTGTCAGTGTGCTCGACTCTGACTTGGCTTGTCTGGCCTGTTTCAGTGCGAAGAAGCAGCCTACGAGGAGCGGCGGTACCCAGCTGGGAAGTGGGCCTGTGTCACCATGGGGGAGCCCATGTATGAGCAGAGCATCTCCATGAGCTTCATGAAGCTCATGCGCTACATCTGCAAAGAGAACTCTGTAGGTGTGTGCAGGCAGGGGCTGGAGGGGCTGGCAGACTGCACAGAGGGAAGGGCTTTGCCACTGTCCATCTGGAGTGGGGAGGAGGGCTGCTCTGCTGCTGCTGCTAACACACCTGTCTCACTTGCTGCCTACCTCTTTCCAGGTTGCCATCTGGGCATGACAGTCCCAGTGCTCAACGAAATCCACCTGACCAAGGAGGGGACTGAGCTGGAGCGTGAGGTCCTAACTGCCTATTATCTCCCAGGAGCATTCCAGCAAAACCCCCCTGTTCCCATGGACCCCGAAATCCACATCATCGAGAGGGCACCACTCCGGGTTATAACCAGGTGACCCCAGCATCAGAGGTGTTTTCTCAGCTCAGCAGAGATGTACAAACTCCCTGCATGGCTGCTGTGGTTCGTTAGGCAGAGGGATGGGAGCTCTGGCTGTGCAAACGTGCAGGCTTTGTTGCTTATGCTGTTCCCTTTGCTGCAGGGTTTTCTATGGGATGACCACTGAGGAGACAATTCTGCGGGAGATCAGTCTCTTCTGGGAGCTCTTGGGCTCCACAGACATGGTGCTGCGGGGAACCTACATTGTGGCTTCTTATGAAAATCCCAGCATCCCTCAGCGCCGCAATGAGATCTGGTTCATCTGCCAGGCCGAGTGAGTCCCCTCCGTCACTGCAAGCCAGCGTACGACTGGACCCGGTGTAGATGACAGTTCTGACCCAAAGGAGACGGAGCACATCCCCACCCACTACTCACCCACACAATGAGAGACTAAGAGACTGTGGGGTGGGTTTCCAGCCTGCCCTGCAAGGGTCCTGCCAGGAGAAATCCTGCCTGCTCTGTGCTTCGTCTGCCTCCACAGCTGAGGCTGGAGCTGGTACCAAAGATGACCTCTAGAGCAAGCTCTTGATGGGAAGCACATGGTGGGGGCTCATTAAGGCAGTAACCATGTGGGCTTGTGTGATGTGCTAGCCTGACCTGCACTGGGCTTGCAGAGCTATGCCAGGGGGGCTAGTGGGTCCAGTGGTGGACAGCATCACAAGGTGATGGTGTCTAGAAGGTGAATGACTGTGTACAATATGTGGGGCTCAGTGTGGCCTTTAGCCTGCTTCCTGTGAGAATAGCTGAATGTCCTGAACAGAGCCACTGAAATGCTGCTACAGAGACAGTTGGGTTGAAAGGGGAAAAGGGCTTCAATTCAGGTGCAAATCCTGAATGTTTCCTGCTGGGTGGTTCTCTTTGGACTGTTGGGTGCCTCCCTGGCTGTCACTCACCATTCCTCAGCCAGGACTAGGGCGCTGGCAGCCTTTGTCCATCTCTTGTGGGTGCTGTTTTGCAGATCTGCTGTGAGCTGAGAGGGGTAGGTCCAGAGAGCAGCAGGAGCAGCACCACTGTGTGTTGTGTTGTGCATCGATTAGTGATTCACATCCATGAATACCACCATGCTTTCCTGGGGGAAGCTGGCAGTGCCAACAGTAAATAAACCCAGCTCAAACCACTGCAGCTACAGATCACTGATGGTGGGGATGGAGGGCAGCTGGGTTGGCTTGGGAAGAGCCTTGCTGTCTCCTCCCTGGAGATGCTCCAGGCTGCAAAGCTGTGGCTCTAATTAGCCCAGGTTACAGCTTCCAGGTTCAGCCAAGCACAGGCTGCTTCTGTTGCTGCTGCAAGAATTGTGAGCACACTCCCCTGCAGGTAAGGTGGTTTGCCTATTGGATGGGGTGTGCCTCATTTTTCTGTGGTGCAGAAGTTGGATACTGTGGCTGTACTTCACATGGGCACCTGATCTTTGGGGGTGAGAATTCAAATGCAACTCCACATCATGCTGGTTGGCTGCAGAATCTGATGCACTCCTGCAGGGATGTGCTTAACGGGCTTGGTGTGGAGAGACTTTTAACTGCTTCCGACACAGTTCCCAATGAGTTTTCTTATGCTGTATGCCTTGTTGCCTGCCACTGTTGCTCAAACTCCAGCTCTGGCCCTTTGTCCCTATGCTGCAGCTAGGAGGTAGGAATGACTGGTAGGCCTGGCCCCCTCTGTGGTCTCACTGCCCAACAGCACAGCTGTTTTCTGCCACTCCTTTCGCCAGTCAGGTGCTGCTTACTGAAATCCACAGGGCTGGCTTGCCCTCTGGCTGTGGGAAGCCTGGATGCCCAGCCTGTAGCTATGGGGAGAGTGGGGCTGAGCATGGTACACCATTCTCTGCAAGGG
Source organism: Vidua macroura (assembly GCF_024509145.1). NCBI lineage: Eukaryota > Metazoa > Chordata > Aves > Passeriformes > Viduidae > Vidua > Vidua macroura. The sequence goes on along the minus strand of NC_071573.1, from coordinate 32,917,264 downwards.
AGGTTGAGGCAGAGTCTGGGTAAGCACAGCAAGGGCAGACAGTGGTTTCCTGGCCACCTTGTGGTACAGTTCTTGTTCCTGGGGCACTGAAGGCAATATGGACCCAGGAGATGCAGTCACAGCCTACAGCACTGAGGGCTAATGTGGCAAGTGCTCCTCAGAGAATGGATCAGCAGTGCTTAGCTCACTTTCCCTCCTGGAGAAAGAGAAGCAATTCCTTGAAGCTGGGGTTGGGTGGCTCAGTATCACTGGGAGAGTAAAGTCTGCCAGTGTGTGTGGGACAGAGACCCTTTCTCTTATCAGCTGTTTTGCTTGCCCTGAGCTTGCAGGTGGAAGTAAAACTTCCTTTCTAGAGGGTGTTGAATAGGCTACTGCTTCCTCTGAGGCTGCTTGGTCCCCAACCAAAACCAGAACAGCTTTTGGTGGCAGGAGGTGGTGGCTTTCCTGTGAGAGGGGAGTGGTCTGTGGTTACTGGCAAAGTTCTACAGCTGCATGCCCTGTGGGAGCAGCTCTGTGGTCTCCCAGGATGTGATAATAGCGGGCGCTTCTGATGCAGTACCGGGCTGGCGCTGCCGCACAGGGCAGCAAGTGCGCTCCAATCCTGTAGCACAGGTTTTGCTGAGTAAAGGCTCCAGCATCCTCTGTGATGGATCCAGCAGTGCTCAGGGCCATGTCTGATGGCGAGTCTTCCACACAGTACCAAAACCAGTATTTTGGAGGCTCAACAAACCGGCTGGAAAGCTGGTGTTCAGAGCGACAACTGCCAGAGCCGGTGGTGCAGGGGTGCAGCAGGTTCCACCAGAGGCACTGGGTCGGGCAGAGAGGCTCCAGTCTGGGCCACGCAGATGGCCAGACCAGCTCTTGCTGCTGTGCCTCAGCTTGGGTCCTGCAGAGGAGCAGCCAGGAGCAGGCAGCGTGCTGTGCATTGGGACTGTGTGTCCAGCCCTCTGCCCATAGCAGGGTGCAAAGCTCCTGGCTCCTCGCTGCCTCGGTACCTTCACAGGGTCGTTCACAGCGGTACAGACCGGGATCTTCTGCCATCAGTTTAACACAGTCCGGCTACAAGGAGCCCCCGGGCGGGAGGGGAGCCGCATCGCCTCCTCGTTGCTCGGGGCACTCCGGGGGCGCTGGCAGGAGCAGGGGGGTGTTCGCAGGAGCCCGGCGCGACCCTCCCCGCCCCCGTGCCGGCGGGGCTCTGCGGGGGATGGCGCCAGCGAGCCCTGAGCTTCGTGTATCGCGACGGAGGCACGGGGGGCCGAGCTGGGCGCTGCCTGGGGGACCCCACTCCTCCCGACCCCGCCCGGTTTCCGGTGGCCGCCCCTCCTCCGGAACCCCTCCCGGCGGCGGCGGGCGGGGCGGCGGCGGCATGGCTGGGGTCCGGCGGGCACGCTGACCGGCGCGGGGGATGGCGGCGGTGCGGAGGATGGCGGCGGTGCGGGCACTGCTGGTGCTGGGTGAGTGCGGGCCGGGACAGCCACCGCAGCCTCCCCCGCGCAGGGAATGCGGGTCCCGGCGGCGGGGCGGGGGCGGCGGAGATTCGCGCCTCCCCTCGAGTCCATGGCTGGGCCGCGCTGGGGCCGGCGGGCGGGGGTCCACGACCGGCCCCAGGAGCGAAGGTGATGCCGCCGTGTCCGGGGCCGAGCCTCCGGTGGTTCGCTCCCCCCCGGCTTCCCGTAAGCCCGGCGGCGATGGGGCCCGCTCGTCCCGCCGGACTCGGGCGCGGAGCAGGGGCTGCGTGAGGCCCCATCTGTTTCCCCCCCACCCCGGGCCGGCCGCGCCCCCGCCCCGCGCAGCCCCGCTGTGCTGCGGGAGCCGCCGGGGCGCCTCGCCCGGCTCTCCTTCCCCGGCGTGCGCCGGCTCGCCCGCTCCGAAGGGGGAGCGTCATGCCGAAATCCACAGGGATGCAAATACGCCAGACATTTGCTGTCTGGGAGATGGCGAATAGGCGCCCCGGGAGCAGCGCGCACCGGGGAGGGCTCCCGGAGACCCCTTGAGCGGGGCTTGGTTCCGACCCGCTCCCCTCCGGCCCCGTGGGCAGGGTTGACACCGGGAAGGCTGCGCAGAGCAGCGCGTGGTTTTTCCTATGAATTCTGGTCAGATCAGAACCCGGAGGAAAAACAGTGGGCGCGCGGTGAGGTGCCACCCGTGGAGATTGACCTCCCGGCCGCTGAGGGGTTTTTGTCCCTTGCTGAGCGCATCTGGAAGAGCCCTCTGCCTCGCCCCCTCCCGTGCCACCCTTCCTGCCCCTTCCGAGCTCCGCGGCCCCTTGATTTTCCTGGCTGCTGCTTTTCACAGTGTTCAGCTCTCCTTCTCTCGCTCTGCTCCGTGGTGTTTCTCCCCGCTGACTTCCCAGCACCATTTTCCTTCTCTGAGGAGCCCAAGATCTTGGCTGTGCATGAGAGCCAGAGGGGCTGAGCTGTCTTCCAGCCCGGCTTTGAAGGGTCCCACGGCTGCCCCATGCCACATCACCTCGTTATTTCACTTAGGAGCCCTGGCAGTAGCTGTTTGCAGTCCCTTCTGTGCCACCGTGCACAGTCGTAGAGTTTGCTTTGCTGTTTCTGCTATAAAATCAAAAGCAATATGCTTAGCACCTGGGAATACTGCCTCTGAGAGAAAGATATCTACAGCGCTGCTGCCCGTCCATATCTGGAGCCGTGGCTGAGCCCTGCTGCCAGGAGGCAAGTATTGTCCAATTTACAGCTGATAAGCACGAAAAGCAGCACTTACTTAGCTGATTAGCACCGTGATTGCCATCCGCCTTGGCAGCCTTCTGGGAAGGCTGTTTCTGGCGGGGGAGTGCGTGCTTAACTTGGGCTCTGTTTTGAAGTCGTAGGGCCCTTTGGATCTGCCACAGCATTCACCTACGTGCCAGCAGGCCACCACTGGCAGCTGGGATGTGTAAACCTGCCTGTGAGGACTGTGTGCTGCCTTTCCTGCCACTCTGCAGTTGCTGGAGTCTCTGTACTGCTCCAGTCATGTACACTCCCCCTTGTTTCTCTTGCTGAGCAGGATCACATCCTACAGCACTGGGTGCAACATGCAGCTGTCCAGCTCGCAGACACTGTAAAAAATCTCAGGCACCATCAGTGTAGCCAAAAAGTGCAATTTGATGTCTAGCTTTTACAGGCTGGTGGTAAGTTTTGTAGGCTGCAGGGCATGCATGGAGTTTAGAAAGAGCACTGGAGAAAGACCTGGGAGGTGTGGAGTATCCATGGCTCCATGCAAAGGACAACGCTGGTCCTTTGCCATGTAGGTGTTCCAGAAGTGCTCGGTGCCTGAACTGATGCTCCCTCTTCCTCCACTTCATTGTTCAGTGAAGCTGTAATCTTTCTGGCAGTGGCACTGCAGCATGCCAGATGTGTGCTGACTTCTGCTGGAACATGTGGTTGAAATGCTAGCAGAGGAAATATTTGCTGAGTCAACTTTCCTTTAAAGGAAAAAAAAAAAAAAACCAAAACCAAAAGGTCTATTTTGTTCTGGAAATGCCTCCATGTCCTGTGTTGAGCTGTGTGTTTCTCATGCTTCCTAGCAAGCCTGGTCTTAAAGAAGAAAATTTATGAAAACAGGAATGATCTGATCCCCCTTGGGACTTGGCTTTGTTCAGACAGTGCTCTGGGCAGGCTGGAACCTCCAAGTGGCAGGAGCTTCAAAGGCATGGCAACTCCATAGTCGTGGCCATAGGCAGTTCTTTGCACAGTGGGGTCCAGAACCGCTGGGAACTGGCACTGGTCAGGAGGCTGTCGTGTTTAAAGATTCCTTAAAGATGTGTTCCGAGCTCTTAATTGACCTGGAATGAGACCATCTTCTAAAGGCAGACGGGCAGATGTTTAAACTGCCGCAAGCCCCTGTGTTTAGTTGCGTGCTGACTGGGAGCGTGTTTCCTCCCAGACTGTTGAGTCCCTCTTGTTCAAGGGAGGTGAGGGGATGGCAGCTCACACCTGCTAATTGCTCAAATGGTAGGTCTTGTTTGGCCAAAGGCTGGTTCATGCTGTATCCAAGCAGGTAGGCAGGGAAGGCAGGTTGCACTTCCTCTAAAGGCCATGGAGCCCAAAGGGAATGGAGGGAAGAAGGTAGGAAGAGAAGAGCCTCACCTTGAGGCAGTGGACAAGAACATAAGGGCTAGTTTGGCTGTAAGTGATAAGGCACTTCAAAAAGATTTGAAGGCTGTGAGGTCTGGTTACAGGTATTTACTAGAGGATCTTTACACTGATATTTTTCTTGCGTTCATTTCAATTCATCTGCTATTTAAGTTGCAAAGATCAAAGCTGTATTCCAGCAAGCACACGTGGGCTAAAGTAAATAGCAGGACCTAGTACACCTCTTCCCAGTGAATAAACACTCTTTCCTCTCTGAACATTTTCAAGCATACCTCTCAGGCCTGGAATGCAAAATATTTCACATTAGCAGTGGGTGTTTCCACTGCTTTTGATATTCGGGAACTGGGAACAAATGCTTATTTAGAAGTGGACAGACCTGGGCACAAACGTGCTCTTTGTGAAGGCAGTTGCTGCTGTGGTGTTTTGAGGGAAATTCCCCCGAGATTGGAGGACATGCAATTGTTTGTCCAGACCCCAAGGAACAGTTCTCATTCTCCCAACATACAGTGTCGGTGTCTGGGGCTGGGACAGGCAGCTCTTTGGAGGCCTGGAGGGCAGCGAGACTAGCAAGATGCTTGGCAGATGCACAGGAACATTCTTCTTGATGAGGTTTAAGATGCACAGGGTGTTAGCTTTGAGTTTGGTGGAGTTTGCAAAGGCTGTGAACCAGCACAGTGGATTTTGCTGTGTAAGGGAAAGAGGCAGAGCCTTTGGCATGGCAGTACCTGCTGGAGAATGCTGATAATGTCTGAGGTGGGAGAAGGGCACCTATAGTGTTTTCTACCTTTATAAAAATCAACTGTGTCTGTGAGAAGAGGAGGAAGAGAGATGGAGAAATGATAATTTGACAGTTGGTAACATGTTGTTTCCTGGGCTCAGTGTGTTTCAGCATGGCAGAGGTGCCAAGGTGGATGGCCTGATTCCATGTCTTGCTCCTTGCCTGGAAGATACTGGGAGCTCTGGCATCCCAGAGCTACTTAAAAATACTTTCAGTCTGTTGGAAGAGCAGATGTTGTATTGCACAGAGGGGTTAAAGGGCTGTGCTGTGCCTGTAGCATACCTTGTGTGCTGCCTTGCCTGAAAAAAGCAATCACACTGCTGGACACAGGAGGATTTGTTCTCTGGGGGAGACCTGATGAGGAAGGGGTGGGGATGCTGCAGGTTTTCAGGCTTTTCATGTGGCTGCTGCTAGAGTGATGACCATTCCCTGGCTTTTGTCATGGTTTGGGGGCTCTGCACATGGTTCATGTCTTTTTCCTGATATCCATGTGAGCTTTCAGCAGTTCAGAAATATTGGGCTCTGTTTTTTAGGGAGGTTGTTCAGAGGGAGTTGCTAGTAAGGTGAGGGGCGCTGGGGTCTTCTAGAAACTTTTTTGCTTGCTTCCTAATGCCGACACTGCTGAGCCATGGCATATGGAAGCAAGCACAAAGATTTTTGATTCTGGAGGATGTGTGTTCAGAGTCCTGCACTTTCACCTCCTTCATCCTACCAGACTCTGTCAGGATCTGCTGTGCTGTGTTGACGAGCTGTCAGCTTTCTCCTTTTTCTTGCCTATCACAGTGGCTGCTTTCCTGCACTGCTGTTGGGTGTTACAGGAAGGAGCAGTGTCAGGTCACCTCTGAAGTCACACAGGACCAGCAAATCCACCTTTGCATTGCAATGGGAGCTGTTGACTTTGCCATTTGGTTTAGAGTGGACAGCTGATGTGCCTAAAAAAGGACCAGACTGAAGGAAGGATCGTTTTTGTGGAGAAGACCATCTCCTGTTTCAGTCTTCATGTGCCTTCTGAATATATCACTGTGCAAGCAGGAAGGAAAAGAGTCTTGCAAGGCATGTGGATGGAGGTTGGTTTGGGAGCTAGACCAGGATCTTGCTTTGCAGGAGGCACACAGGTGTCTGTAGTCTCGGGGAGGGATGAACACGAAGAACAGTTTTTCAGGGTCTCTTTTGGAAATGGGTGAAGACGAGTGAAGGCTGACTGTAGTGAAGCTCCTGTAGGCTCTTGAGGTTGGAGGCATATTCGATGTCTTAAGGAACTGCAGCTCTCCAGGTTCAGGCTCTGGATCCAGATGCTGCTTAAATAGAGGCTGAATAGGTTTGTCCACCATTTCCTATTGTCTCTGCCTTATTTGGCATGGGACAACACAGTGAGGATGAACCCATGCCACCCAGTCAAGGCAAGGACTCCATTTCTGGTCATTCCTTTGTTCCAGGGAAATAGTTGGCAGTAAGCACTGTTCTGTGTTTACCTGTGTCTCCTTTTAAACTGTGCAGCTCTTGATGAGTAGCTGTGGAAGACCTTCAAGCCAAAACACAAGTGGTCTTTGTTTCAAAGCATCAATTTGTGTTGGCAGCCAGGTCTGCAGTGCATGTGCTTTTCATTGACTGCTGCTTCGGCTCAGTTTCTCACTCTTGCCAGCTCTTTTTAAACTTAATACAGAAATGTTTTTCCTGAGCTTAAAAGGCTGACCTGTACAGTACTCCTAGTCTTAACTTAAGCCTTGTCTTTCTCAGGGAAGCAGTCTCTGTCTGGTCACAGAATAGACTGCTTACCTCTGCTTTGAGAGATGACTAATACATGCTGTCGGATCAGCAAAGAGAGTGGCAAGGGGGGGCACTTCAGAGTGGTTTGCAAGTTTCTGAAAGCCTGATCTGTGTGCCTGGGATGAGCAGTTTCGGTGTGCCTGCTCAGCTCTGACTTTTCCCAAGCTTGCTTGTCTTAGCAGTTTGGGAAAGTTGATGGGTGGGCGCTATTTTGATACTCTTTACAGACTGTTACTGCCTGGGGCCGCTCCTTTTATTTGATCAGCTTTCAAGAATCCATCCTCTATTCTCTGATTTTGACCTTCTGAAATTGTTCTGCAAGGGCCTCTTTTGACAATGCATTCTAATACTTAAAAATTTTAAGTGCCATCCAGGCAAGGCCCGTGTTGTAATTAAAATATTTCTGCTGGTAGGGAACAGATGAATGCTGAGGTGTTCAGGTGCCTCCGAGAGCAGACTGAAAACCATCCGAGTCCAACTGTGGAATTCGGGATGAACAGTGAGGAGTGCTCGTGAACTCCTGTCTCCCTGCACAGGGGGCGTGCACAGGTTGTGTGCTAGGAGAGGATGCATGGCTGGTTTTAGGTGATGATTCCTCCTGTGAGATGGTGCTTGCCAATGGGATACCAATGGTGTGTCTCCTCCTTGTCAAACTGTCTGACTTGAATGGAGCAGGCAGGGATTTTGGCACCTGTGAACCAGAGCGTGCACAGGGCCCCTGAGCGTGCATGAATTGAATCCACCATTGTCAGGTGGTCTGCACCTCTGGGAGGTTGGGATGGCTTGGATTGATGGTTGTATTGTGTGGGATGATGAATGAAGAAAACTGATACGAGCAGATTCCTGTCTGGAAGGTGGTGTGACACATTTGATTTCAGGGCATGAACCTTCCCTCTCTGGAAAACAAGGTGTTGTGTGCTGGGAGAAAGCAATGATGTAGGGTTGTCATTGCTGGGATGTCTGTGCTGGGACCCGGTGTGGAAAGGGGCTGGGGTTTAAGTGAGTGAGGATTGCAAAGCTCTTTGTATTTCAGCCCCTGGTTGACCTGTGTTCAGTTCCTAGGTGACTTCTGTCCTGTAAGACAGCAGTGTCCATGAGCACTGTGCTCAGACCTTGGTGCTAATGCCCAAGATGTTTGTAGCTCTAAGATATAAGGCTTTGTAACTTTGCCTCTCCTGCGATGCTGTTGTGAAATGAAGCTTGTCCCAGCAGCAGGATTTTACATTTTTATGCAGCTCAGGCCACCCTGAAGAGCAGCCAAGACTGCACCCTCCTTCTGTCAATTTGGGCAGACCGGCAGGTTGGCTCTGTCCTCCGTCACTCCAGAAGAAAGCCAGACGGGTCTGTCCCCAGAGCCGTGGTATGTGGAGGCCAAGTCCCATTCTGGTTGCAGAGAGGAGGCTCGTGTGCCTCTGGGCAGGTCTGCTCTGGGGGGCTGTCCTTTCTGAGAGTGATGCTGGCACAAGATAGGCATGGTATTGCTTAAGACCTGCTATAAATGCTCTCCTCCTTGCAGTTGTTCATTGGCTTCTTTGGAAGCACAAAGGAAGCCTTTGATTCAAACCATACAGAAGCTGTCCAAATGGTTAAGGGCAGGACAAGCTGTTGCTTGCAAGTGCCTTTATTGCTCCACTGCAGTGTGCCTTGGTGTGTGTCCTGGCTCTGCTGGGGCAGCCTGGCACTCCTGTGGCATGGAGCTGCTCCATGCTGCTGAGTCTGTTGAAGTCGCTGGCAGTGCCTGGATCACTGGGAAGCATTCATTGGAGAAAATATTATGGATTTTGTCTTTCCTAGCAAAGACAAGACCAGAAAGAATAAAGCCAGACAGTCTCGTAGGGTGCCACAAAGGGCAGTGCATTCAGTTCTCCTTAACCATTCATGGGAGCATAGATGGGTTTGTGCTGCTGAGTTATGCAGTTGCCTTTGCAGAGGGACCGACACCAAAAGTCTCTGTCAGCAGTTGCAAGAATTGTACAAATTGTCTTAGACAAAAAAACCCCAAGTGAGTTACTTGATGTTCTTTATTCCTATCCATCCATATGGCCTGCTGTAAACACCATGAGCCTGGCACACATCTGAGCACCTGGCAGGTGCAATGGGACTGGCCAGTTCCTGGGCTGAGACTCCTTCTGTAGCAGTGAGAACTTGTTCTGTGATCATTCTTTCCTCCAGCTAGATTCAAGCAGTTCTTTGTCCACCATATTCCAAGCAAAAGCTGAGCAACAAAGGCAACACGTCTGATTTTTTTTTTCCTCTTCTGAGTTAACTCCTGCTGGCTCTCCCTGCATGTTGTGTGTGTTCTTGCAGCCTTCTGATGTGTAAGTGGAGGAGCTACTTGCTGGGCCCTCGCCAGCACTGACCCTCCTGCCCCTGTCCTGTCTCTGTCCTGCTGCCTTTTTCTGGCTCAAGTGCAACTGTTCCTTTCCCAGTTGTGCCTCCTATCTCCACCTCTTCCTGATTCCTTTTCTGTATCCAGACCTGCCATGGCATGCCACACGCCCCCTTCTCAGACTTTGCTTTTGCTTGGTTTCTCTCCAATGCCTGCCTCTGGGCACTGCTGTTTTCCCAGGTGTGGCTGTGGCTTCCTCCTGCCATCTTGTCTTTGTCTCCTTGAGCCTAACCTCCAGTTCACAGCAAGTGATGAGAAGTCAGAGCAGAGCTGGGGCAGGGCTGCTGAGATGTTCAGGTGGTCCTTGGAAATCAGGAGACTTTCTGGATAAGGATTCTTCTGCTCAGCTGAAGAAAAGTCTCAAAGCCATGTGGCCTGAAGCAGAAAGCATTAATCTGAATGGTTAACATTGTGGCAAGGAATTAACAAAAGACCGTCATCCTGGGTGTCCTTCACCATCATGTTTTGTTTCTGTGGCCTTGCTGGGATTTTGGCCTGCCTCTCACTGGCTGGAGATGCATTCCTGCAGACAGAGGTCTGCCATGGGTTTGATGGAGCAATCCATTATACCTGGGTTGCTGAGTGGCCACACTGAGCAGCCAGGGACCTGCAGGTATCTCAGCACAGCTTTGTGATCTGGTTGTTGAGTGTCTGTTGCCACTGTTTGTGTGCTTCCTTGGCATTTGGTTGCTTAGGGTGTCCAGGTACTCTTTGTACTGGTGGCTTTGTGACTGTCCAGTAAGAACTATTTGTTCACCAGATGTATTGGAAATCAGATTTTCTGCTGCAATGGAGAAAAGCACTTACTTTTCAAGGAGATCTGGTTAGTATGAATTTATGTCTCAGTGAGACTGTTATAGCCAAGCTTTTCTTTAATTTGACACAAGGACCTTGCATTAGATTTATCTGTAGCAAACATTCCGCCTAGTTATCGATTTGTAAAATATTCCAGAAAGTGCCCTGCTGCATAGTCTTCCCACTCAGGGACTTTTTTCCATTTTTAGCTGAGATAATGTAACAATGTCTCATAGAGAAGCTACCTCTTAATTAATATTGCATAAGCAGAATAAATATTAGCTTCTCCATCTGCTTTCCTATTTTTGTGGCTTTTAATATAGATTCATAAATGGCTTCAATGAAAATAAACAAGTAACTGTTCTTTTCTGTGCCCTCTTTGCTTTCAGAGGTGATACTGCAGGTCCAGCCTCCCTGGTGATGTTTTCCCAGGAGGTAAGTCCTGGACAACAGTGCTTCCCTGCACAATTGTAAATGATGATTGTGAAATGGGGCTGATCTTCAGCTTTCTAGTAATGAAAAGAGGAGGATCTAGGAGAAATCTGCAGACCTGTAGGACATAGCTGGAGGCAGCTATGGGGAGTTGTGGATGGTGCTTTATAGCCAGAAAGAAGCCAGTGCCACACAGATGGAAAATGGATGTGCAGTGCACAGTGGGCAGTGTTTATGAGCAAGTGTTCCTGAAACACTCGTGAGGGTTGGCACAGAAATCCCATGAAGCCATCAGGAAGCCCTGGGCAGCCAGTCCATCCTCCTTAAGCTTCAGAGGCAGCCAGAGGTCAAAACCCAACCTTGCAGAGCCCATATAAATAAAAGAGGCACCCATGCAGTTAATGGAGTGAGGCCTATTTCAGGTATCTCCTCAATGCCTTTTCACAGCAATTTTTACTTTGCAGCACTGTGGTGGCTGCTAGGAAAAGTAATTGCCTCTCCTGGGAGCTTCTCTCCTTCCTGTAGGAGGGGAACAAGCAGGTTTTTACCTATGGTGAAGCAGGATGCTCCAGAGATTCACCATGAGCGAGACCCACAGCGCAGCTGTGCTCTGTAGGGAGCCCAGCAGCAGGATTGCCCTGATCTAGTGTTGTATGGTGACATTTCCCAGCCTCCATGATTTCTCCTTGTTCCTGGGAAGGCAGAGTGGCTGGGTGCATGCTTGTGGGTGGGCTATACAGAGACAGCAGCAGGAAGGAGTAGACAACTGAATCCCTGCAGCAGTTGCCAGAGCATGGGTGTCGTTTTCAAGACCATGGCACTGGATGAACCATTTCTCCCATGAGCTGTAAGCTGTCTGGAAAGCTTGGCCAGCTGGATCTTCATGGCAAATCCATCTGAGTCTCTACAGGCATATAACTAAGGGAAACTTAGCTGTAAATATACTGACATGACCTGGAGAGAGATTTAAAATATTTATCCTAGAGCAGAGCTTGGGATATAAATAAGCTTCCTGTCTGTTTCCCTGCACGCAAGGCTCAGAAGTGCAGCTGTCCCTTTGTCCCCAGCTTGCAGAGTCTTGTTTGGGACCAGCAAGTTGCTTATGGGTGGGCTTGAAGTCCGTACAGATGGTGTAAATATGGAGCTGTCAGCAAAATGGAGAGGGTATTTGCAGTAGTGTAGATGGGAATTTTTGACCTAAACTTCTGTCCCTTCATTGCTCCTACAGCTGCTGGCTCTGCTCTGTAGCTCTCAGGGTGTTTGTGGAGTTTGCTGGTGAGCCATGTCTTGGGGTGTGCTGGGTAAGGCTGTAACCCTCTCACTTGGCCCCCTGAGCAAGCAAGATTTGCAAGATGTCCAGACAAGCATACCCAAAGGGAAGCACAGGTTTGGGTGGTACTGGAGATGTTTTCTTCCTTCCAGTGGGTTTGGTGGCAGCACACAGAGAAACAGCTCACTCAGGCACTTTCAGTGGCAAATAAGCTTCATTCTCCAGCAAACAGTCCTGGGGAGGGTAAGAAGGGCTTGCTGGCAGGAGTGCTCCATGCCCAGTGCAGCCTTGGTGACCTCGCTGCGTGGAGAGGAACGGGCTCTGAGCAGCAGCTCTGTCTCCGATGGTGGATGGTGCGTTGCTGAAGCAGCTGGCTTTGCTTGCAGGCCTTGTGTGCGTGCTGCTCCTCTTTGCTCTGCTTCCCTTGCCCTGGCCTCTTCCCACCCCCACCCCCACGTCCTTTTGTCTTTACAGCCTGAGCTTCCATTCTCTGGAGCCGCTGGCTGGGGCTCCTGTTTGCTGAAGGGAAGTGCCAGACAGTTTTATGGAGCTTCTTCTGGTTTTTCCCGTCATCTGGAACGGTGTTTCAGCTGGAATAGGAATAATGCGGAGCCCTGGCCAGGCGTTCCATCCACACACACACAGTGCTCTTATGGGGGAATCCCTCTTGGCTGGACTTGGGATGACAGGAACAACGTCAGCCTTTGGCCCTCAGCCTGAGTGCAAGGATGTGAAGATGGATTGGCAAGAGCTGGTGTGATACCTGGAGATGCTGGCCCCAGCTGCCGTGGGATGAGCTCTGAGCCACACAGACCTTGTGGGTGCAGCAATGAGGCCTCACTGCCACTGGGCCTTGCCTCCAGCCCTGGGGCAAGGAGTGATGAGCCAGCCCTGTCACAGCTCTTCCCGGCTGGCAGGACCCTCCTGCCTGTTCAACACTGCCTGGGCTCTCCTCTGCCAACAGGAGTTTTGCTTAGTAAAGACATTTTCATTCTCACATGGCCCATGCTTAAATTGTGCGGGAAGCATCATCCTTCAAGGCCGCTGCACAGGAAGCATCCTGGTTCCCCTTGGCATCTTTCTACTGTGTTTCTTTTGGTGGGAGGAAAGTGCGGTACCTCTGCTGTGCTGGCCAGAGAGCTTAGCCTTCAGATCAGTGTGGCTCCTGCCAGCAGCAAACATCAGGTGTTTACGAGGAAAGCAGGGAATTGCTCAAGGGCTCAGAGCAAACCTGGCAGAGTTGGTTGGCAAGACCGGTGGGTGCAGCAAGTCTGTCAGTGGTGCTGAGTCGCTCTTGAAACATTCGTGTTTCTCACTGGGGCTTGGCAGTGCAGCTGGCAATGTCTGCTCAGGAGCCCTTGGCTGATGCCCCATTGAAGATGGTTTCATTGAGCCAGCAGGATTCCCAGCTCCTGTGGGCTGGGCTTGAGGCCTCCTGTCTCACTTGTTCCTCTGTCTCTCTTTATCTGCTACAAAGATGCTGGCCTGGGAGTCCCATGGCCACCACTGCCTGTGATGCCCAGCAAGCAGGTATGGGCCCACTTACTCAGCCAAAGCTTCCTTTTCCACGGGCCAGGGGCCAAGTGGTGCTGCCAGCACCAGCTGTGCCCTGAGTATTTGGGCAGGAGAAGTGGTGATCTGGCTGCTATCTCTGCCCTGTTCCTCTCCGAGCTCCACTGCAGCGCTGCACTCATGGCTTGGTTGCTCAGGGTATCTGGACTTCTCTTAGGGGCCTGGGACCACACAGTGACCTGAAAGAATGGCATTCTTTCCCTGGTGCAGTGTCCTCTGGGGATGCCCGTGCCCCCTCTTGCAGCAGGTGCCAGGAGCACGGGCGCAGCCGAGCATGGCTCGGAGCAGTGTCAACGTGCTCCCAGGGCAGACAGGCAACTCCTGCAGCTCCAAGGCCAGTTGTTCTGGTTCAGCAGCCCCAGCAGTTTCAGGGAGCCAAGAAGCTTGGCTACCATGGGGAGTTCCCTCTCTTGCTCCAGCTTTTTTCTGTTTGAACGAGGTGCTGAAATGTTGGGAGAAACTGTGGTGCAAAGCTCAGCTCTCAGTTCAGCCTAGACATGTTCTCCATAAGGACCACTAGCAAATCCCATAGCCCTGGAGACAAACTGTGTGACATGCTGTCTGCCCCACAAGATCAGGTCAGCCTGCAGTGGGGTGTTGGTTGACAGCAGCCCTACTTGGGTTGAGAATGAGTAGGAACCTCCCGAAATACTCCCATTGCTCTGTGGCTGCAGAGTAGCACCCCTGTTTGCTGTTCTTGTTCATTGCCAACGTAGCAGCTAGTTCTTCCCTCACTCCCCACCCACCTGTCCCTGCTTTCAGAGGGTATCATGACATTCTGCTGCTTTGGATTGGCTGCTGCCTGGCTTTGGGCACACAGGAAGGCAGAGTCTCTGCTCACTTCTGGTATATAAAGGTGAAGGCAGGGAGCTCCTATGGCAGAGTTAGGAAACTGAGCTTGGGATGGTCTTGGAAGAAGCAAGCCTGTGGGATGTGTGGCTGGGGAGAGGACTGGGATTCAGAGGGTCTGAACTGGGGAAGTAGGAAGGGCAGGATGAGGAACAGAGGCAGGGAAGCCCCAAACTAGTTTAAAACTGGGCGAGTGAAGTCAGTGCCAGGGTAGCCTCGCTATCCTGACACGTGCTGGCAGCTGTCAAGAGTCTGCAGCTGGTTTCCTGGGCTCAGTGTCCTTGTGCTGAGCCTTTTTGTCAGTTCTAATGGCCTTTTCTCCTGCAACAGATCTGTGAGCAGTACCTGCCTGCCTTGGGATGGGGCTGTGTGCAGCAGAGGCTACCCTGCTGTGTGTGGCAGTGAGCTCTTCGCAGGTCCCAGCTGTACCCCAGCACATCACTGGCAGTGCTGCCTTAGCATTTGCTCCAGCAATTGATTCACTGTTCAAACACCAGTGGCTTTGTTCTGGTTTCTTCTGATAAATGCTCAGAAACTGGGCTTGGCTGTTCCCATATATGGGATCCTGGGCCTGGAAGGGTAGGGATACCCCAGAGCTTGCAGCCTCTCTGAACAGTTTTTGGGAAGCTAATGGGAGTTGTGCTAAGTGGTTGCTGCTTTTTCCCCTTTTTTTTGTTTGTTTGTTTGTTTGTTTTTGGTTTTGTTTTTTTGGTTGGTTGTTTTTTGGTTTTTTTTTTTTTTTTTGTTTGGTTTCTTTTTTTGGGGGGCTGGGTTTTTTTTGTTTTGGTTTGTTGGGGTTTTTTTGTTTTGGTTTTGGTGTGGTTTTTTTCCCATTCTAAAGCTTTGTTTGAAGGGCAGAATTGGTTGGTCAATATTTGCTTGGTTGTGCTCCACACAGAATGCAGTAGAGAGAGGTGCTGTGGGCCACCTGGAGTGAGCTCAGTGGTGGTGTGCAGGCATTATGTCTCTTGCAAATCTGGAGTGAACTGCCACAAAAGCAGAGGTTCAGTGGCCACCTGAGCAGACCCACACTCACAGCAGAGCTGGAGGATCCAGGTGTGTGATACAATCGTAGGGGCAAATAGATTATGCTTTCCCAAGTTCCCAATCATCTAGATCCACCACCTGGAGCTCCTAGGTACTGGTCCAGTTTCTCCTGCCTTGTGAAGCCAAAGCCACTCTAGAGCATTTCTTGGAAGTGCTGCTTTGTGCCCATGATTGCTTTCCTGGGTGCAGAGTGAGTTTTTGATTTTACTTTAACTGGAGTGGGAAAAGATGTAGTTTTAAAAACCTTATATGATGAGTGCCCAAAGACTTTCCAGATGTTGTGCTGCTTGCTGTGTTCAGAGCTCCTTGCCTGAATCAAACCATTTCCATCTGGCCTGGTGGTTTATTGCAAGTCTACCCATCTGAGAGGCTTTCTCGACTGGAACCTCTGGCATGGAGGAACACACTGGCTGGAAATAATTTGGAGATGCGAATATCTCTGGGTGTTTGGCTTGGCTGCTGTTCCTGCAGTATCTGCTAAGCAGTGGAAGAGGCTGTGTGTGGAGCAGGCATGCTCCCAGCAGCTGCTTTTTGTGGCTGTAGGGGCCAGTCCAGGAGGCAGCAGGGGTTGCTCACGTTTACTGAGCATTCATGATTTTCCTTGCTTGCTTCTATGGCTTCAGCTGGTGCAAGTGAGCCTGCTGGCTCTGTGCTTGTGACCAGGAGGAGAGGAAAAGCTGACCCGTGTGTCGTTCCCTGTTCTGGCATGCCAAAAATCTGCTTTTATACGATCGTGTTCATAATGAGCTGTGCCAGGAAACACATGGCTTGCTGGAGACATGAATGGGAGGTCTGTATGGGGCCCTGTGCTCGCTGAGAGCCTCGCAGGGACAAAGAGCAGATGCTGGTGTGCATTGCTTGCTCTGTGGCAGTCTGTGTCCTGTGGGCTGCAGAGGATGGGGAGCAGAAGATGGGATCAAGGTACAAAATGCTTGGCTGATCCAGAGGTGGCAGAGAGGACAGGACAGGAGGCCAGGTGAGTGGTTTTACTGCCTGCTGCTCTTTGTGGCTCTCCTGGTCTGGAGAGGGCTGGCTTGCTGCTCTGCAGATGTGGCTGTTTGCAGTGAAGGCTGGGTTGGAAGGAACCCAGGCACTGCAGGCAAGCAAAGTGCTGCTAATACCTTAGGATGACAATTGTGGATGGGGATGAGGGAGAGCAGGAGAGATATATCAAGCCTTATGGGTCCTAGGTTCCATGTGGGCTGAGGGGCTGTGCAAGCTGTGCCTTGCTGCAGCAGGAAGAAAAGGCTGTCAGGTGAGAGTTACAGTCCTGAGCATTAGCAGCACTTCAGTGTCTTGAGTGTTTCTCCCTTGTAGGAAGTGCTGCCAAGCCTGCATGGGCTGAGCTGCTGCTGAGCAGTGCACACACAGCACACGAGGAGTTAAACCTGCCTGCAGGCAGTGGAGCCTTGTTCTGACAGAGGGCTTGTCAAGTCCTCTGGACCAGCAAGCTCAGGATGCTCTAGCTCAGTGATTTCATTGCCCAGCCTTTGGAAGCAAGCCAGGGCTTGAACACAGAGTTTGCTGCTCTTTGATCCAAGAGTGACTAAAAGCAAAGCCTAAGTGCTGGAGCCATTCCCGAGGACTTGGCAACTGAAGGAATTGCTGCCTGCAGACAATGATGTTTAAATTGCTCCTAAAGACAAGACCTGTTTGATATTGCTTTCTGGGAGTGTGATATTAAAACCTGTGAGAGGCCAGGACCCCAAGCCCTAACACCATCTGTTTTGCTTTTTGTGACTTGGGATGGAGCACAGGTCATGGTCTTTTCTGAAAATGTGCCTATGGCTGCCTTTGACACCACACTTCTGCTGTGGCCTGATGTCTTTCTCAGAGAATAGGTGATAAATCAGTCCTGTGTTTGGGACATGGGACCTGAGTGTGAGCTTCTTAGTCTCTTCTGCTCTTTTTCCTTTGGGGACTGACTTTCTTGTGGCCCCTAGCTCTGCCCCTGGGCTTGCAGGGAGCCAAGTCACCCTCCAAGCTGTGGTTCTGGTTTGTTGGTTTTGCTTGGGGTTAGCAGCAGCTAAACATGCTGCTGAGGGATGCAGTGGCAGCTCTGCCTGTGTCTGCCTTGCCTTGTTACAGGTTTACAGATTTGGGAGCGAGTGTGGCACCGAGATAGGAGTGAGTGCATTAGCTCATCCAAATCCTCCTTTTCCTTAGTGGTTTCTCATCAAAGAGCAATAGCCTGTATTGCTGCTGCACAAATTGCAGAGGCTTTGTTTCTTCAGTGGTCTCAGCAGTGGCAGGGGCAGAAGCATAAAGGTCACGGTGTGGATATGGTGGGGTGGTCATGTATTGACAATGGATCCCGAGGGGGCTAAAGCTGTCATTGCCACCTCACTTTGCTGAGGTCTCTTAGTTAGCTGACACATCCAGAGTTGGCAGCTGAGTTAAAAGATGGTGAAAAGGTCTCTTAATCCTGGTCTTTCAGTCTGAATCTGAAGTGCTGCAGCCTGGGGATAGATTTAGGCTACTCCTGCTATTCACAGCTGTTTCTGCTGTAAGTGGTGGGGACTAGTGCATCTCTGGCCAGGTCAGCTTGCTCTCTCCCAGCTGTATCCCTGGACTCCTTTCTGCAGGAAAGTGCACTGTGTGGTTGCTGCAAGGGGCCCAGGGCCTGCCCTTAGTGAACTGCTGTGCTCCTGCGGTGCTGCAAAGGGCCCTGCAGGTTTGGGGAGCCATGGGGACCAGGCTTCCCAGCTGTGTGCTGCAGCAGTGCCTTCCCAGGGAACATGGCATCTTTGGTAACTATGAATGAAGATGGACAGGGAACAAATGTTTAGCAGTGTGTTACACTCTCTCTCCTTCAGTGCTGAGCTGGTGGTGTAGATACATTCTGCTCCTGCCTCCTGTGAGATTTGCACACTTGTTGTGCAGCCCCAAGAAGAGCTGGCTCCATGGTGGAGCTGGGACAGCTGTGAGCTCCTTGCTCTGGCATGGGAGCATGTGAGGTCCACTCTGCTTTGAGAGGCCAAACAGATGCTGGCCAGTCATGTCCTCTGCCAGAACAGCTGGCTAGGCCAGTTTTTGCAGCTGGCTGCTTCCATCACATCCTGATACTTATGGGTCTTTGGGCTTTGTCTCCTTTAAGCCAGGTTTCCCCCCTCCATAGCAGGGGTAGGTCTGAGGCCTCCTGCTGGCAGGGAAGACGAGGATGGTTCCCTTTTGGGGAGAAAGGTTGGATGCAGTTTGGGTGCTCTGGGCTTTGCTGTCCTGGGCACTTGAGATGAATTGCAGCTCCTCTAAATTGCTGTTCCAGGTGCAGAGCATTAAAGAAATTGGCTTGCACATCTGGCTGAGCTGACCTGGGGTGAATTTTGCTGAAGTGCTCCTGGAAGCAAGTCTGCAGAATAATGCTCCCGGGGCCTGGCTGGAGAGTGGGGCTGGGCTACAAGCTGCAGAAGCAGCACAGTGCTGGGCTTGCTTTCCAAACCAGGAAACCTTATACTTGCACAAAGCCCTCTCCTGAATCCCATTCCCATGCTTTTAGTTCCTGGTTTGGTTGCAAGCAGCTTTGGGATTACTCATATCCTGTGGTGTCTCAGAGATTGGTAAACTCTTGGGTACAAAGTGAAATGGATCCTCTTCTTCTCCCTTTCTGTCCTTTGTCCAGAGCTCTTTTATTTCAGAGGAGCTGGTGCCCAGGAGCTGTGTGCTAGGCATGCCTGGATGTGGGCAGTTTGGGGTGGATGGAAGCATGGCTCTCCCACAGGGCTGGGGATGTGGAGCACTGCATCGTGCTTCCAGCTGCCTTGCTTCCCCAGCGGGGCTGTAGGTGAGAGAGGTGACTGTGGACTCAGCAGGAATCTGAGGCTGTGCAGCAACTGAAGGCTTTGTGGTTGAGGCTGCATTCCCAAGCGATGTCGTTAGGCAAGGAGACCATGATTTTTGGATTGTTTCAAGATGTAGGCAGCCTGGCCTGTCAAGCAGGGCAGGAGATGTGCTGTCTGGTCTCCCCAGCTTGCACGGTTGCTCTGCAGCACCCAGATGGTGTTGGGCTGCTGGAGTGTCCTCAGGTGAGCCTATGGAACTGGCACCGAGGCATTAAAGCAGTGAATTCTAGCTAGCACTTCTAGCTCTGAAGAATGGTCCCAAAGACATTCCCAGTCTGTGCTGAGTCTGCTGCCACATGACTGCATTAAAGCTGTGGCAGCCTTCGAGGGCATTGGCTACCATGGGGCTGGGTGTCCTTTACCAGATGTGTGGAGAGTTCTTTGCTTCCTGGCAATCCCATAGGGTTGAAAACTTACTCTGCAGAGCTTTAGACAGCAGTGACTGACTTCATAGGGCTGCTCAGAAGTCTGTACTGGATATGGCTTTGTTGATTTTATTTGTCACCCTGAAATGCTCTGCATGTGCTCAGGCTGGAGTCTGGCAGTGGCTGAGTCTTGGGGGCATCCCAAGACAAAAAAGTGAATTGAGATACACTTGTTAGAAACTAGAACTGGTAATGCAGATTTATTTGTGTCACTGTTTTTCCTGGGAAGCTGCTATTTGCCTCCCTAAAAAAAATGAAATTAGTTTTGAGCAGGGGTACTGCTGCCTGAAGGATGCTGTGTTCCTGCACTCAGATCTTTGCCAGAAGGATGATTTCAGAGCCAGGATGGGATCTGAGCCTGCTCTTCTCTCCATCTTTGTGCATCTTACTAGTCCATGTCCCCTCCCTGCAGATTATTTGCTTTTTTGTGTGTGGGAATGATACCCTTCGGACCTGTAGGTACCAATTCAACCTCCCTACACAATTCACTTAACCTTTATCTATTACCTCAACAGGAGGGTTTTGCATTTCAATTAAGTATCCTTTGGGTAGCACACCACTGGGTGTTTTCAAGTGTGCTGCATTTCAAACATGTTTATCTAATCTGGCTGAAGCTTTCCTGAAAAGCTTTCCGTAGCCACAGTTGAGACAGTTTTAGGCCAGAAACACGTGTGAAGGGTTTCTTTTTCTCCCAGCCAGGGGTGGCTTGTGTCTCATGCATATGCAGAGGCCGGATGTTTGCCAGCACACAGATTTGGGACTGCTCCATGCTGGCATTGGTTTTGCCATGGCTGGCCCAGCTGTGTGGCTGGGGGAGAGCTCTGCACTGGCTCTGTCTTGCTAAGGCTGATGTGGCATTGCTGGATAGTTTTTGAGGTGACTCTCACTAAGGGAATCATTTTGCTTTGTTCAGCAGCTCCCAGCAATGTGTCCCAGCCCAGATGAGCTCATGAAACCACGGCAGAAGCTATTGGGAAGGTGTCCAGTGTGAGCTGGGGTTCCTTCTGCTCTCTCCTCTGGGGTAGCCTCCTGTGGCTGAGCCACACATGGCCATGGCTCTGCCACACAGGAGAGCTGGGAGGTCCTGCAGCTGCTGAGTGGAACAGAGTAATTTTCTTCTTTATTCAGCACAGGTGGAGATTGTTGGCTTTGTACAGGTTTTACCCAAACTCCGACATAATGGCATCCCACGCAGTAACCCTCTCCTTAGACAGCTTCCTTGAGCCTCTGTCCCAAAAGCCCAGGAGGTGGAGGGGGGATGCATGGACCCTGCTGACTGCAGCCTTTTCCTTGGCCAGGGTTGTGCAGCAGTTCCCATTTCCAAACGCTGGGCCCTGGTGCTCTGGATTGAAGTACTGTGAAAAACTGTGTCCAGCTCTGGGCTTCTGATGTCTTCTACCCCAAAACTGTCTGGACCACATCTAGCTGCTCCTGGTCTTTCCCTGCAGCCCAAATGTGCTACATGGTTGGGACAATGTTTCCAGCATATGTAGCCAGTTCACGGATGGCACCTTGGATGCTATTGTCAAAACGCAGGTTTGTGGCTCTTGCTGCACTTTAACATATATTTATCCCAGTTTGCCTTGACACCTGTGCTCATGAGGTGTTCATCACAGGTATCTTGCTTGAGCTAAAATGGTTGTGTCCATTTCCCCAGCATGGAAAACAACAACATGAATAATTCATCCTGTTTCACCAGGGAGCTGGATCCCAGTGTTTCCTGACACCTGGTAAAATCCCTGATTCCCATGTGGGACTTGTGCCAAGCCACCATCATATCCTCTGTCCATAGAGCCGTGTCCTCCTACCTGGACATGGGGCATGCTGAAGCAGCAGGATGCATGTGATGAGGCAGCTAAAGCTCTCAGATGATCAGTGCTGAGTAAAGTGCAGTTGTGCTGTCAGTGGTGGGGTGAAAGCAGCTCTGTTGCTCTTCGATGTTGCATTGGTAATGCTGATGATTTAATTTTAGAAGTGCATGTAATTTAAAATATGACATCTTAATACCCTAATGGTCTGCACCTTCAGAGAGAGGTGTCTCATCACAAACTCCAGCACTAGCATGACCAGTAGGCTGACACTCCAAGAGCAGAATAAATCCATCTCCTGCATGAGCTTTGTGTACCCTGCCACTTTGCACATGCTTTTTACCATACAGGTAAAATGGTTTGATGGACATATGCCTGGTGTCCTGAGGCCTGTCTGGGGAAAATGACAGACCTGGGTCCTGTAGGTTCAAACCTGAGTGGATTTGACTGTTCTGTTCACCTTTCCTCCTGCCTGTCTGACCCAGCAATCTGTTCTGGTGTGAGCTCAGCTCATGATGTTCTGGAGCTTTTAGGCTATTGAGCACATGGCTGTATTTGAGTGAGGCTGGCTGGTTGCTGCCTTGCTGAGTATTCTCGTTGGGACAGATCTGATGTGACATGTTCCTGCACGTTGTATCACCTTGAGGGGTGTCTTCATCTCGGGTTCATGAGACAGCTGTCACAGACTGATGGATAGTTCCTACCTTTAGGGGAGGTACATGGCAGCTGGCCATGGAGACTTCACTGGACTTTGGACTTGCTGACCCTTGGAGCACAGCATGTTGATGGGACTTGGCTCGGTATGAGACCCAGGAAAACGGGACCATCAGCAGGTTCCAGAGACATGCATGGAGGTGGCTATTCTGCTGCAGAAGTCAGGATAGCCAAATTCAGAGTTCACAGCTCTGGGATCAGAGGAAATTCAGTTGGGAATTCAGTGACAGAAGGGTCACTGCAAAATTCAACCCCTGCTCCTGGCTGATGTGTTTGGGACAGGTGTGAAACCCTGTTTGAGTGCCTGTGTCAGTGCCTTGCTGCTGCTGTGAGTGGGGGAGCTCAGACCAGCGCTGCAGGAAATGTGTGGCTGACGCTGGAGTGCCCATGAGCAGTATTGCCTTGGCCCCTGTGCTGTGCAGCAGGCTCCAAAGGCTTTCCAGCATGGGAAGGGATTTTGTGGCTTCCTGGAATTTGATGGTCTTCAAAATGTCTCTTTCGGAAAAGGATTCCTTATCCCTAGTTCTGTCTGACTGAGATGTGGCTTCCTGGAATTTGATGGTCTTCAAAATGTCTCTTTCGGAAAAGGATTCCTTATCCCTAGTTCTGTCTGACTGAGATGTGTTGTCAAATTGTATCCCTTCACCAGGGTCTTATAGAAATGTCAGGTAGGAGGATGTGGCTGAGTGTCAAAAGAGGAACTGCTTTCAGCTGGACTTGGATACTGCTCATGTAACTTGTCCAGGCAACCACTTTCTGAAGCTGTCTCTCTTGCAGTGGAGGGAGCACACTGTTTTGACCAGTTCTTGTTCATCTTCATTCTAAGAAGCTCAAAATCTGCCTGGCTTGGCCCCTTTCCCTGCGGAGCATGGTTCTGGTAACAGAGTCCAAGAGCCATCGTCATGTGCTGAATTGCCTTTTGTTTTCTTCCCTTGCTTTTCTAGCTGGTAACCAGAGCAGAGCGCCTGCATGGCTGGCTGTGGGCAGGCAGCAGGCAGATTTGGGAATGTGCAAGCATGGACCCTCAGCAGCCATGCCAGGCACTGCCCAGGGAAGCACTGGCTGCTCTGTCCCCAGGACCCTGAGCTCTTGGGCAGGCATTAGTGTGTCAAGGAGGGCTCTTTGGGGTTTCCTTCTCTGTAGAGAGATGCCTCCAGCCCCTCAGGCCACTACCAGATCCTGAGGACAATTGCAATTTGTTGTTTCTGCTTCAACGTGCGAGTGGGCTGAGTCACCAGCGCAAGTTTGTGGTGTCCCTGTTGCATCCTCTTGTGCTGTGTTCCAGCAGCTGCTGTGTTTATTCACATAGTTAATCCTTGTTCCACACCAGTGTTTCTCTGGGTAATTGCTGGGGATGTGGAGGTGAGTCAGAGACATAGTCCCAAGGAGAGGGACTTTGAGGAAAACCTAGAAACAGTCTGTGGTATTTCTGATCAGGGACAATCTTGATGCAAGGCTGGAACTTCGGACACATCCCAAAAAACAGGACAAGAAGCACTCAAAGAAACAGTCCAAGTGCCCAGGAAACTGCTTGTTCTCCAGGGTTTTGGTGGCTGCCTTCCTGGCTCATACATCGCAAGTCACCTTTCTGTTCAGGCTGGAAGTGTGACACTCAGTAGTAGGTCGTGGGAGCTCCCTCTTAATGCCCCTGTCCCCAGGGAGCAGAGAGCTCTCCTTGGCTGTGGCAAGCTCAGGCACCCCTGTTCCAGTGATTGCAGCAGACAGTCTTAAAGCAGCTGTGCTGGCATCCGAGCACAGATCTGTTAAAACTCTCAATTAGTTTAGACAGATGTGCTTTGAGCTCTGTTTCTCCTAACATGGCTCTGACTGTCTGGAGACCCTTGAGAGCAGCACATGCTTACCTGATCCATTCTTCTCCTTCCCTTGCTCTAAACATGCCCTCCCTTTTCTGTCTTGCAGCCGTGGGGACCCAGGCAAGCATTCTTTTCACAAAAGAGCCATACTCCCAGGATGCCCTGCACGGCCGCAGCGCCATCCTCCGCTGCGAGGTGAAGGAGCCGGCGGACGTGGAGTTCGAGTGGCTGCAGAACGGGCTTCCCGTTCAGGACACGGAGCAGCGCTTCAAGGAAGGCAGCAACCTCCAGTTTGCTGCCGTGGATCGGCACCGGGATGCCGGGGTCTTCCAGTGCCTGGCGAGGAACGTGCTCACCGGGGAGGAGGCGCGCTCAGCCAACGCGTCCTTCAACATCAAGTGTGAGTGTGGGGCGAAGGCAGCCGGGCACACGCCGCGGCCTGCTGCTGCCCACGGTGCACAGGGAAAAGCATTCTCTTGGGGGGGCCCGAGGCTGGAAATTGTTTTTCCAGGCTAATGCTTGTGTGGGTCAGACAGGGATCGGATGGCTTGGGGTGCTCAAGTAGGATTCCTCTCCAGCTGCTGTGTCCGTCCTGCCCTGTAGTCCTGTTGTGTCTTCTGGTGTCCCTGAGGCTGTCAGAGATGCTTTCTCCTGCCCCCTTTCCTGTTTGTGCATATGAAACTGGGACATTACTGCAGCAAGCGTGTCCTGGGCACTGCAGGTCCTTTCAGAACTCATCTTGACCCTCAGAGAACAGCTGCACAGGGCAAAGTGAGATCTCTGCAGTGTGGGTGTCTCTTTACTCCATGCTGGCTTGAGGGCATATGTATCTCTAAGCATGCTTGTGCCCTTACTGCCTCCTCTGGTTATCAGTGAGTCACCAGTAACCACCACCTGGGCTCTGTAGGTTTGGAGAGCCAGCTATGTTGGTATTCTTTGATCCCACAGGGATTGAGACAGGCAGTGTGGTTCTGAAGCAGCCGGCCAGCGTAACTGAGATCCAGCCCTCCTCCACAGTGGTTCTGCGGTGTCACATCGATGGCCACCCACGGTAAGGGTTGCCTCCTGAGGAGTGGACCCTGCCAGGGGCCCCTGCACCTTGGCTGTGTGGTCTCTCCTTCTCTCTCTCTCTATCCCCCTCTCTCTCCCCCGCCACCTTTTTCTTTCTGCTCCTCCCCCACCTCCCCTCCTCTCTCCCGCAAGAATTCAGTAGAGTCAGGGAAGGCGAAAGGCAGGATTGAGCCTGTGGCTGAGCGCCGTGGGAGAAGGCAAACGGCTTCCCCAGAGCCGCGTAGCGAGGAGCACAGTAAGGATGGGCTGTCACAGTCCAGCTGCTGAGCTGCTTGGTGTGCTGCAGTCACTCTCCGTCGCTTCCCAGTCGTGTCCCGTCCACTTTGGCTGCATGTCTCATGGCTTCGTGTCTGTGTCGGGGCCAGCAGCGGGGACGGAGAGCCAGGGAAATGGGCCATCTCTGGGCTGTCTCCTCCGCACACCTGCTCTCGGGGCAGCCCTGACGGTGCCGTGCCCCTAGTCACCTGCTCGCCCCTGTCTTGCAGCCCCACGTGGCAGTGGTTTCGGGATGGTAGCCCCCTCCCGGACAGCCACAGCACCTACTCTGTCAGCAACAAGGAGCGGACGCTGACCCTGCAGAGCGCCAGCCCCGATGACAACGGGCTCTACTACTGCTGCGCCCGCAGTGCCGTCGGCTTTGTCTGCAGCCACAACAACTTCACGCTCAATGTCATCGGTGAGTTGTGTCCCAGCTGTCACACTGCCCTGCTCACAGCCTCCCCTCTGCTGCGGGGGAACCTCAGCCTAGTTTGACTTTCCTCTGTGCAAAGCCTCTGGACAGAGACAGACCCAACAAATCCTGGCCAGGCTGGAGTCCGGCCCTGTCTGTGTGTGTTAATTCACCTCTGTGTCTTTCTGGAGCAGATTTATGCTGTCTTCTCTTGTAATGGAGCACCCTGGAGGCAATAGGTACTTCTGGTTTTACTAATGTCATTGCCGTGTGGGTAGATGCCCTGTTGGCCTTTGGAGGCAAGACCTAGGGAGGGCAGGAATTGTCGACATTAGAGGAGTATTTGGAACTGGACAAAGGAATTTTGCCGTCCAGTGTCAGCTTTGATCTGTTCACTAGGAACCAGTGTGCTCAGGGCCTTGCTGGAAACAGAAGGGGTTTTCCCCTTCTGAGCAGCTCCCACATGCAATCCTGGGCTCTGAGTCTGTGACTCCAGCTTCGCTGGCACATTTGCCTCCTTCGGGCTTGCGTGGCGCACCCAGCTCTTCTTTGAGCTTTTCCCAGAGCACTGGTATGGGGACGCCACAGGCCCCTTTGTCCCTCTCACCCTCCTGTGGTCTCTGCCATTGCAGACGAGAGCTTTCCTCAGGCAGTGATCGTCCCGCAGGACCTCATCGTGACCAAGAACGAAGAGGCCATGTTTGACTGCCAGTTTGCAGCTGTGCCCCCTCCCACGCAGGAATGGCTTTTTGAAGACAGCCCTGTCACCAACAGATCCAAGTAATAGGGACTCCAGTGATGTGGGCAGGGCTGGGAGGAGAGGGGCACTGTGTTCCAGGAGAGGTCAAACCCTGTCTGTACATGAGGGCAAGCGTGCAACATCAGAGTGGCCATGGGGATTCGTTTCTCAGCTTGACTGGCCTGGGTTTAGCAGGGACTTGGTCCTTGTGTGTGGCATTTACCTGAACAGGACTCAGGGAGCAGTTTGTCTTCACACAAATCTGTCAGTTCTAGATGCCCATGCATGATGGCCCCACAGTTATGGATGTCTCTCAGCCCCAGATGTGGTGATTCTATGGAGCCAGGGAAGCTCAAGCTCCAGACACCCACTTGTGGCGATTCACAGTCAGGGATGTGTCCCGATAGTAGATGCCAATATGTGGTGATCCCAAACTTGGGAATGCCTCCCAGCCCCCAATATCTGCACAGCAATCACTGGGCCCATGGCTCTCTTGCACTTCCATATCCAATTGCATGGTGATCCCCGGAGCCAGGAGTGTTTCTGACCCCCAGACAGCCTAAGCATGGGGCAGTCTGCAGAGCAGGGACAGTGATCCCGGAGCTGGGATGTGTCTCTTGCAGACCCTGGAAAGCAAGCAGTGCCACCTGGGCGCCAGCTGCCCTCGGCCTGGCAGCCCCCGGGCGCCACCTTGTGTCCCCTGCCCCTTCTCCTGGCTCTCTGTGCTCCCAGAACTGGCTCATGCTTGGTGTTGCATTTTCTGGTGGGAGCCAGCTCTTCACCAAGAAAAAGACTTCTATGAGCTCATTTCCTCCATGAAGAATGTGTCCCAACCATCTCCTTGTTTATGTGTGGTGGGAAGCTTTGGCATGGCAAACCTCTTGGTTTCACGGGCTCATGCAGGACACCTCAGCACTGTAGCTGTGGCACATGTCCTGCAGAGATGCCCACTGAGCCCTTCCTCTCCCCACGTGCCCAGGACCACTGTGTTTGCCAACGGCTCCCTGCTGATCACCCAGGTGAAGGCTCGCAGCACCGGTGTCTATAAGTGCGTCGGCCATGGGCAGAGGGGGAAAACTCTTGTGCTGAAGGCAACTCTGCGGCTGGCAGGTGAGGTCCTGGGGCTGGTGACAGGGTGGGCAGTGGGTCCCAGAGTTCCAGTGGGTCAATACATGCAGTGGTTCATCATTGCTTGTCTGGATGAGGGGAGCAAACAGTTGGTGTGCTCTCACCTTTAAATAGTGCCTCCCCTGTGAATGATGGTGTTGGTGGGTTGGCTACTTTTCTTGCCCTCTGAGCCCTGTGGTTTCTTGTTCCTCTCAGAGATTGAAGACATGGCACCCTTCTCCCCGAAGGTGTTGACAGCAAACCAGGGCCATCGTGTGTCCTGCACTGCCCCACAAGGCATACCCACACCACAGGTCTGGTGGGAGAGAAACCAGGAACGAGTTCCCACTGCTGGCAGGGTGTACCAAGAGGCAGAGCAGCTCATTTTCACCAGTATCACCGAGATGGATGCAGGGATCTACACGTGCCACGCTGCCAACAAGGCTGGAGAGAAGAAACAGGAGCTGAGCATCACTGTGGCTAGTAGGAAACTTTTTGAAAAGGGTGGGAGCAGAAGAGGGGCTGGATAGGGGGTTAGGGTGAGCTGGGCAGTGGCTCATAACCTCACTGATAAAGAGAGGCACCTCTCGTGGCTGAACTGCGGGGCCCCATGGCTGGCTGCACATTGCCTGTGTGTTTTGTTCTGCACTGCTGCTGGCCAGAGGGGTAGTGAGTGGCTCTGTGTAACCCCTTGCCTTCGTGCCCAGCGGTACCCAAATGGGTGGAAATGCCCAAGGACAGCCAGCTAGAGGAGAGCAAGCCAGGATACCTGCACTGCCTCAGCAAGGCCTCCCTGAAACCCACCGTCACCTGGTACCGCAACGGCGTCTCCATTTCTGAGGTGAGGCGACAAGGCAAGCCCCTGCCCCTCATGGGCACTTCTGCTGGGCACCTGCTCTGCTGCTGCTGTTTCTCACCTTGTTCCTAGGCCCAGCTTCCCTGTCACCCCTGCTTTGGCCATATTCCTGGGTCTGGCTCCATCCTACTGATGTGTGGGTGCACAGTTGGCTGTCTCTTGCCAGTTGGCTGGCAGTCAGGCCTGTGCTTTTTGGGCAGGGGCGAGAAAAAGGTCCCTGCAGCTTGCCTCAATTCTCCGAGTGGGTCTCAGCAGGGATGTGTTTATCTGATGCATGGTGTGGCATGTGGAGTGTCAGCAGTGCTACAAGCAAGGGCTAATCCTAGGGCTGGTGACAGCGTCATTTCTGCCCCGCTCCTTCCCCCGCTCTGGGCAGGACTCGCGCTTTGAGATCTCGGAGAATGGGACGCTGCGCATCAACAACGTGGAGGTGTACGATGGGACCATGTACAAGTGTGTGAGCAGCACCCCAGCAGGCAGCATCGAGGGATACGCACGGGTGCACGTGCTGGGTATGCTGACAGCGCCTCGCGTCCCTCCCTTGTGGGTGCAGGTGTGATACCTCCAGCTCCAGGGTCTCCTGTGGCGGGGAGGGAGCCTAAACATCCCCTCTGTCTGTTGCAGAGAAGCTGAAGTTCACCCCACCACCTCAGCCCCTGCAGTGCATGGAGTTTGATAAGGAGGTTACAGTGTCCTGCTCAGCCACGGGCCGGGAAAAACCCACCATCCAGTGGACTAAGACAGGTCAGGGGGATTTGGTTGTGATATGCCTGCTTCTGACCTGAGGCTGTGGGAACTTCATGTTGTCCCACCTCCAGCATGGGTGAAGCAGCAGTGTGGCCCATTGCATCCTGCATGACTGCTGCATCTGTCCTCTTGTGTCCTGCAGATGGGAGCAGCCTGCCGTCCCACGTCAGCCACAATGCTGGCATCCTGTCATTCCACAAAGTGAGCAGGAGCGACTCGGGGAACTACACGTGCATCGCCTCCAACAGGCCACAGGGCGAGATCCGTGCCACCGTGCAGCTCGTGGTAGCAGGTGAAGGCTCTGTGGCAGGCAGGGGCGTTTCCTGCTGTGCTGGCCTTGCACTGGCTTTGCCTAGGTGGCAGAGAAAGCAGTGTCTGGCCTGACCCCAAGCTGTGTCCCATGGCACTCAGCTGTCTGGTTTGTCAGTGCTTTGCATGCAGCCTGGGAGGGCCTGTGCCACTGTGCCACCGTGCTGGCCGTGGCCCCTTGTGGGAGCTTACCACCATTCCCAGGAGCTGACAGGGTTCGTGTCGGTCTCTCTGCCTTCAGTTTACGTCACCTTCAAGCTGGAGCCAGAGCCCACAACCGTGTACCAGGGCCACACAGCCATGTTCCAGTGCCAGGCAGAGGGAGACCCCGTACCACACATCCAGTGGAAAGGGAAGGACAAGATTTTGGATCCTGGCAAGCTCCTGCCCAGGTACACAACCTCCATTCCAAACTGACACGTGGCACAGCAGGACATTCCCAAGTATCCCTCATCCCTGCCCAGTAGGAGGGTGCCAGTGGTGCAATCCTGGGTTCCTAGCTTGGTGGACACATAATTGACTCCACATGCCAGGACCTGGACTCTTCCTAGCCCCAGGCTTTCCCTTTCTGCCACAGCCTGCCAAGCTGTGATTGAGCTGCAGTCATCTGTTCTTAAGTGTTGCACAGCCTGAGATGGAAGCTGATGGCAGTGGGGACATGGGGCTGAGGTATCCTGGAGAGATGGAAGCTGGTGGCTGTGGGGACATGGGGCTGAGGTATCCTGGGGAGATGGAAGCTGGTGGCTGTGGGGACATGGGGCTGAGGCATCCTGGGGAGGTGGGGCTGCAGGTGCCCCAGGCCTGCCTCTGCCCTCTGGTGTTTGCAAAGAGTTCTGTGTGTGTGGTTGGCAGGATTCAGATCATGCCCAATGGCTCCTTGGTGATTTACGACGTCACCACTGAGGACACTGGGAAATACACCTGCATCGCTGGCAACAGCTGCAACATCAAGCACCGGGAGGCATTCCTGTATGTTGTAGGTAAGGAAGGTGCCCAGTGTTCGGACATGACCTGGAATCCCTGGCAGTTCTAGGCCCTGCTTCTGGCCCTAGTTGTGCCTGTCAGGTAGTAACAGCAGCATTCCCATTGGAATGCAGCAGAATGTGCTGTGGGATGTGCCCAGCATGCTGTGGCTGGGTGAGGAGGTCGCCACAGCAGCAGCACATCCCTCCAGCACATTCTTGAGCAGGATTTGGGAAACCCCTCCACACCCCCATGTGTTGGATGTTCTCTACCCCACAGACAAGCCAGCAGCAGAAGAGGATGAGGGACCTGGCAACCACACACCCTACAAGATGATCCAGACGATCGGGCTCTCAGTGGGGGCAGCTGTTGCCTACATTATTATTGTGCTGGGGCTGATGTTCTACTGTAAGAAGAGGAGAAAAGCCAAGAGGCTGAAGAAGCACCCAGAGGGCGAGGAGCCTGAAATGGAGTGTCTGAACGGTGAGGCCGGTACGCCTGAGGGTAAGGGCTTCACTACTGGCCCTGTCTCTGTGCTGGAGGGGCTGAGGGGCAGGGAGCTTCCAGGGAATAGGAACAACGACAACTCCTAACCCATGGTCTCTCACTCTGTTTTTTGGCTGGTGGCAGAGACCTGCTGCCAGGTGAGAAATAAACAGGTTAGTGTGAAACCTGAATCCCAGCCTCACATCATGGTCATCTCTGTCTGCTGAGTTATGTCTCGCTCCTGCATCCCAGCACCTGCACATGGGATCACATGTACCAGGGGAGGGAAGGATCCCTGTTGCAATGTAATGAAATAGTAGTACTCCGCTGGCCTCTTCAAATCAGAGCTCAGCAGCTCCTGGTGCTGAAGGGAAGATGTGTCACTGAACTCCCTCTGTTATGTCCAGTGAGGATTTGTAAGTAGTGGGGTGCAGTTGAGTTTGCTGTCCCTAATTCCCTGGATCTCCCCATTCATACTCCCCATAAATGCAGATGTTCCCCCTCCCAGTTCTCCAGCACACAGCCACATCCTGATATGTGCAATTTGCTGTGAGGGCCTGGCAAAACATAACTGCTGGGTTTGCCTCCTGTCTTTCTCCTTGCATTGGCACTTTGAACAGAGCCAAACCTCCAGAAGAGAAGTCTGGCTGTGGGGAACCTCCTAGGAGCAGGGATGCAGGAGCATCTCAGCAGCTTTGTGCTCTGCATCTGCCGCTACTGTACTTTTCCATGGAAAAGTCACAGGCAGCTCACCTGTGCCAGCGGGCTCTCGCCAGCATCCCCTTCCTGGGAAAGAATTTCTTTCAATTGTTTCTGAGGTGGTCTCAGATTTTTATCTTGGCCTGTCTTTATTATATTTCTTTTCTGCTAGAGTTTGCCTCTTCTTACTCTCTTCATTTGGAACCAGGTTAGCTGTCAGGTGCATCCTCATTCTTACAAGCAGACCCAGCTTCCCAGATGTCTACGCACCTTTTTGGTACTTCATAGCCTCTCTGGAGAAGTGGTTTGTGTTTGCAGTCAGCTCTAGTGGAGTCATTCCATTCACCACAGTCTTGAAACTGGCTCTTTGCCTCTTTTTGATGTGGTCCCTCGTTAGCTGGGTGACCCAAAGTATTTCAGCACCTGCCTAAGTACCTACAAGTACTCCCTGACTGACCACCAGCTGACTTTTCCAGTGCCCTCAGGATCCAGACAGATTTAACCTCTTCATGGACTTGCAGTGGATCTTTGCTATGGATTTCCTATGGATCAGTGCACTTCTAACCATCCCGTTACTTTCCAAGGTCACATCCTTGGTGTGCCACATCCTCTGTAACGAGAGCTTGCTCTCAGTATCCATGGCTGACTGTGCTGCTTTTTTTTAATTGATGAATACATTTGGGGAGGCTCATAGCTGTGGGGACTGATTTCTGTGCTAGTGTCTCTAGGGCAGCATGGCTGTGTCTGTTTCTCCAGGAGATGCTCCTGTGTCTGTTGCAGGCAGGTGGGCAAAGCAGGCAGCTTCCTTACACTTGGTTCCCCTCTGGACTGCTGGATACATAAACGAAGCCTCCTGTCCCTTTGCTAGCAAGTGCCTTGTCCAGGCTCTATGAAACATGGGAATGTGTGTTCTCAAAAGTGTCTCTTGTTGCTGCCTGCTGGTGCTGTCTCTTAGTGGCAGCACACTCACTCTGCAACCTTCAGGATTTTTTTGGCACAGTTGCAGTGATCGTCTTGTGTTATCCTCTTGGCTTCAAGCTTGTGGTCTTGAGACACGATTAGTCATGTGTGCAGACAGCACAGGGTCAAACAGTCCTGCTGATAATGAGTGTAAAAACAGGGAGAATGTAAGGAGCATCCAGCTTTTTATAGGATAAGTGGTGTTTTTTGCTTTTATCTTTGCAAATCTTACTCCACCATGTGAGAGCAGACAGCTGTCAGTAGCCATGGCTCTTAAGTCAACATATCTCAGTGTTCACAACTCCAGTCCTACCTGTGACAAAGCCATGGTCCCTGTCATGGTGACCAGGCCTGCTCAGGATGTGCTGGTACCTGTCTTGCACACGTGCATTGTAAGCAGGCATGTGCACACACTGTGATCCAACAGCCTGTGATGGAAACTACAGGCAGTGGGACTCCTGTTGGAGTTACCTCGTGCTGGGTTGTCTTAATTTTGTTTAAAAATTCCTATTGCGTGGCTGTTTGCCTAGTGCTTATTCCAGGAGCAGCTGAAATGGAGTAGTACAGAATGATGCTGGAGGTATGTGTGACCCTAGCTCAGGGTTGTTCCCGGCTTTAAATTCCAACTCCTGCCTTCATCTTATGGAAAGTACCACTTCCTAGTAACCAGGTCTGATCCAAGCAGTAAACACGTTCAAAATCAAGGTTTGCCATCTGTGCAGTCATTTCCCTACAAGCTGCCTGTAAAATGCAGGGTTTTCTCCTTTTTCAAGGCGATCATGTTTTGTCCTGTTCTCTGGCTTGTGTTTGTGCTAGAGAAATTTCTAGTGAAGTTCCTTTGAAGAAAGCTTGCTGGGGCTGATTGCAAGGACATTGCTTCCTAGCAGTGCTTTAACCCAGCCAGTTAAAATCCAGACTGGTCTGGTCTTACAGGTTCAGCACTTCCAAGGACATTCCCAAGGCTTGCTGGGAAGTGAGTAAGGAGCAGGGACATCAGACTGCAGCAGCTGATGTCAGATAGACTTGAAAGTCTCTTGGGTATCAAGAGACTGTGGTTATAGTGAGCAGTGTCCATCTGCTCCACCTCTGCCTCACCCGTCCCATCTCCTGCTGCTGTCCTGCAGAGTTTTGTTGATGGTAGTTTGGATGTAGCCACTGCTTGGGGATGACTGAGTGGGATGGACAAGGCCAGATGGGGCTGGCTGGCTCTGGGACCAAAGCCATTGCTCAGCATCTGATTTCAAAGGTGGCTGCTGGGCTGCCAGAGATGGGGCAAAAACTGAGGCCAGGCCTCTCTGCTGCCTGGGGCTGGAGTGCTTGAGTGTCAGAGCCCCAGGAGGGGTTGAGCCCCAGCATAACTTTCACTGTGTGGCCTGACAGGATGCTGAAGCTGTTTGTGCTTCCCTCGCAGGCGGTGCTTTGCTGCAGAATGGGCAGATGACAGCAGAGATTCAGGAAGAAGTGGCCTTGACCAACCTGGGCAGCAGCTCTGGGGCCAGCAAGCGCCACAGCGCTACTGACAAGATGCACTTTCCACGTTCCAACCTGCAGACAATCACAACCCTGGGTATGCTGGGCCACCCTGGCCTTGTCCCCACTCCAGCAGGAAACCTGTGGCTGAAACCCCAGCATGTCCCAGCCAGAAAACAGGATGTGCTGGGTACAGAGGGCTCTGCAGCCCCTGGAATGTCAAGCACACCTGCTGTCCTAATGCACGCTGCCTTCCCGTGTGCTTGTCTACACTTCCAGGCAGGGGGGAGTTTGGTGAGGTGTTCCTGGCCAAGGCCAAAGGCACAGAAGATGGTGAAGGTGAAGCGCTGGTGCTGGTGAAGAGCCTGCAGACGAGGGATGAGCAGCTGCAGCTGGACTTCCGGCGGGAGGCAGAGATGTTTGGGAAGCTGAACCATGCCAACGTGGTGCGGCTGCTGGGGCTGTGCCGTGAGGCAGAGCCACACTACATGGTCCTGGAGTACGTAGACCTGGTAAGGGCCCTGCCAGCAGTAGAGCAGGGACATGGCAGCAGTGGCTGTGGAGGCTGCGAGTGGCAAGAGGCTGGCAGCACAGGGCAGCCAAGGTGTGAGGAGACCAGGCTGAGCTTACTGCTGTTTCCAGCCTCTGGAGGAGTTTCAAGGGGAATGGGAGTCTCTTGCAAGACCTGGAAGTGACACTCTCCTCTAAAATCTCCTAATTTCTGGTTTATGTCCTGGACTCGGCTATATAAGCTAAACTGTGGGACTCCATGCTGCAGAATGGCTGTGAATGTTAAGGGCTGTGAGGAGTCTGGACTTTGTAGGAGAGAAATAAATTTGGGGCATAAAAAATCTAGAGATTTCAGGCCTACTTGCCCTAATCTTAGCCCAAAAACAAGATACTGGCTTGCCCTACAAGGCAGGGACCAGGAAGACAGGCAGGAACCATGGATCAGGAGATGAGGATCTGTGGGCCTGCCACATCCAGGCACTGCAGGGACCAGTGAGCCTTGTCAGTATGTAAAGGTGCTGACTCTGAATTGCTGTCTGTTTCCCAGGGGGACCTGAAGCAGTTTCTGAGAATCTCCAAGAGCAAAGATGAGTCTCTGAAGCCACAGCCACTCACTACCAAACATAAGGTGACCGTGCAGCTTTGGAAGTGCTGTGGGGCTGGGGACCCTAAGGAGGGCAGCCAGTGCTGACAGCTCTCTGGGGTCAGGTGTCTCTCTGCACACAGGTGGCCCTGGGCATGGAGCACCTCTCCAATGGCAGGTTCGTGCACCGGGATTTGGCAGCCAGGAATTGCCTGGTCAGTGCCCAGCGGCAGGTCAAGGTCTCGTCCCTGAGCCTCAGCAAGGACGTGTACAACAGGTCAGGGAGCCTGACAGGGGAGTGGGAGGGGATGAAATGGCACCAGTCTCACTGCCTGCCTGTCCTGCCCGCAGCGAATACTACCATTTCCGCCAGGCCTGGATCCCACTACGCTGGATGCCACCTGAGGCTGTGCTGGAAGATGAGTTCTCCACTAAGTCGGATGTGTGGTCCTTTGGGGTGCTCATGTGGGAGGTCTTCACGCATGGGGAGATGCCCTACACTCCACTGGCAGATGATGAGGTCTTAGCAGGTATGTGGAGTACCTTGTACTGGTCCCTGGAATTGTAGCCTACTTGCTTTTCATGTGGTAAAGGGGGCCAGACAGGCTGTATGACAGTGCTGGTCTTGCTGGGGAGGCTGAGTTCCCCAGCCTGCATGGAGAACTGCTGCTCTCCTTGCATCTCCCAGAGAGGATCACACCTTTTGCCAATGGCCCTTTGGACTTTTCTTTCATGCCAGGTCTGCAGTCAGGAAAGACGAAGCTCCCGCACCCCGAGGGCTGCCCCTCCCGCCTGGCCAAGCTGATGCAGCGCTGCTGGGCCCCCAGCCCTAAGGACCGGCCCTCCTTCAGTGAGCTTGTCACCACCCTTGGGGACAGCCCAGCTGACAGCAAAGCCTGAGCACCCCAGCCCTTGCTGGTAAAGGATGTGGCGAGGTGGACAGGGGTCTGTATGTGCCTGGGGAGCCCCTGGCACTCCCACAGCCCCCCTTGCTGAGCCCGACCCCAATGCGCCAGCGAGCAGCTCAGCATCAGCAGCTGCTGGACTCAAAGCACAAGCCAGTGTACCCCAGCCCCAGCCCCCTCCCCAGTGGGTCCCAAAAGACAGCCCTTGCTGCCTCCTGCCCCCTGCCTGCTCAGCCCGGTGCCCTTAGGCTGCTGGTGTGGATGGAGTGCAGCTGCCCCTCCCACGGCGAGAGCTTGGGCGTCCCTG
The DNA here is from genome assembly GCF_024509145.1 of Vidua macroura. Lineage (NCBI taxonomy): Eukaryota > Metazoa > Chordata > Aves > Passeriformes > Viduidae > Vidua > Vidua macroura. The sequence goes on along the minus strand of NC_071573.1, from coordinate 32,881,286 downwards.
CTCACCACATCCATCTCTGCCGGCCTGGCCCGGCTCTCTCTCCGTCCATCTGTGCTAGGCATGCCTGCCTTCCCCTTCCCCATGGGGACAGGCCAGCCAACAGGAGCACAAAGTGCCTGGCATATGAAGGAGCTCACTACCTTTCCCAGTTACCCTGTGCCTTTTTTTTGTACTTATGACTCTGGGCAGAGCCCCCTGTCTCCCTCTTCCAGAGCGCTGACTCCTCCCTACCATAGTATTTCTGTTACTGGAATGCAGCCTAGAGTGGGTTAGTTTGTTTGCTTGAGTGGAGGGTACCGCAGCCAAGAAGGGTTGGGTTTTGTTGGGTTTTTATGTGCTGCTCTCAATAAAGAAGGCGCTTTTTTTTTGTTTTGTTTTGTTTTTTTTGTTTTTGTCTGTGTAAAATACTGCTGTCAGATAGTGGTTTTCCTCCACATGGCTCCTGGGAAGGGTTTGAGGCTCATTCCTCAGGCATCTATCTGCTGTGTTTAACTCCTTTGCCCCCTTCTCAGGTGAATCTGAGATGCTGTTCCCAGCCCTGTGTGCCCTGAGGAAGCACTTTCCCTCAGCACTTACTGTCTCTCTGGGCAGTCATGAGTTGCTCTCCAAGAGGGACTTATCTCAAGAGAAAATGTCCCTCTCAAGACTCCAAGCAAACAACCACTCATGGATATGTTGATATCCACTTCAGGTATTGATTGTGTTTGTGCACCCACCTCTGTGGCCTGGGGCAGCTTCACAGCCCACACTGGGTTGTGGTTTTGTACAGGAGATTTCAGCTGCTGCTTCTTGCAGGATGCTATCAGGGCCAGGCTTGGATGGGGACCCTGGGGAATATCCTCCTGTCACATGTGGCCTGCAGCTCTCTCCTTTGTGCTAATGGCCCAGAACAATGGCAGGGTCCTGCCAGTCTCTTCTTGGGAGAGGAAAGGTGTGCACATGGTGTACAGGAAGCCCCAATCCCCACAGCATGAACATGAGCCAGGCCAGCCTGGGTTTGTCCCTTGGAGCCAGAGTGAAGCACTGGGAGCAGCAATTTCACTTGGCTGCACAGCCCTGTGTTGGGGGGTTATATAGACAGATCTGAGCTTTTGCAGGAGGCCTGATGGGGCTGAACTGGAGGCAGAGGTCATGAGCTGCACAAGGGACATTCATTCTGGGTATTAAGGGAAATGCTTCCCTTCAAGGGTAATAAAGATATGAGTCCCAGAGAAGCTGTGGCATCTCTATCATCATCATCATCAGATACCCAATCCTGGACCAGAGAAGTCCTGAACTACCCAGTGTAGTTGGCTCTGCTTTAATCAAGGATGGACCAGAAATGTCCAGGATCCTCTTCTCATCTCTGCTACCTGAAGAGGTTATGGAGATGCTGGAGGGGGAAAAGTGGTCATTTCTTGGAATATGCGAGCTGTCTCTGAGCTCAGATTTGGTCTAGGCTTGGAAACTGGGTGCAGGCAACTTTGCTGGCAGTTGCTCTGCCACTTATCAAAGGTGTTTGTCCCTTTTCCAACACTTGCAGGTGGGAGATATGGACTCCCCCCAAGCCAAGGTTCTTGGCAAGCTACACTGTGGCAATGGCTGGGTTTTGGGCCCCTCTCTAGAGGAGGACAACCAGGTCTGGTTCATTGGTCCTGGTGCTCCCTGGCGTAATAGGCTTGGCAGCAGGTGACTGCCACCCTGACCCCTGGCTGTTTCCATGACCAGAGGGCCTGGCCACAGTGTGGGACTGGTGGCACTGTGCATGCCGGGCAGATCTGTTGGGGACAGAGGGATCAGGATGTGCCTTTCCTTCTACCCCTTGCTGCCTCATGTCCCTCTTGTTGCTCCCCCAGTCCCTCCCAGTGTGTGTGCAACCGTTCTGAAGTGTGTGAGTGTTGTGGCACTGCTGCTTATGTGCTCTCCAACTTGCAAGTGACCTGTCTCATGAATTTGTTGTTGTTTGATGTCCTTTTGTTCCACTTCTCACATCCATTCCATTCCTGTGGACTTTCCTGTCTGCTGTCCTTCCTTCCAGGTAGGAACACTACACTCTGGGCTGATTCCTGCAGCCAGGCCACTTGTGGTGGCCTAGCCAAACAGAATCTCAGCTCTGCCATGGCTAAAGACCAGAGATACCAAGGATCTTGGGGGTACCACCCTTGTTCTGCCAGCTCTATGCATGCAGGCATCTCGTGTGGTGAGAGGGTATACCATGGCTGCAGGGAGTTGGTTCTGCGAGCAGCGTCAGGATTGGGGGCTCTGCTTTATCCCAACACATCCTGGAGGCTCCACCGCCTGTTTGCCATGCAGTCAAGACCTGGTGACTACAGGGAAGCACCCAAATGGAAAGTCACCAGAGCTAGGACAAACTCTAGACCCAAAGAGTACAGAATGATGGGGGTTGGGATTGTGTATCTTTGGGAGTGATGTCATGAAAAAATTTGGGGAGGGGAAGAGATGTTGGCCAAAGTAATTGGAAACAGCAAGCTGAGCAAATACAGTCCCAGCTAAAGGCGGTGGAGCAGAGCAGGGAATCAGAGCCCCTGAAGGCGAATGAAAGCATGTGGGCGATTGACAAGAGGTGGGATCCAATTGCCTCAGCCCAAACTGAAGGAACACCTTACAGAAGACCATGTGTGGTATCCAGGGCCAGAAAGAACCACATGGCTCCATCAGAGCACAGGTCCACCTAGAGAGCCACCAGCTGTGACCAAAATGGAACATTTACTGAATGGTGTAAGAGAACAGCAAGCAGATGTGTGTTAGTCCCAATGAAGAACTCCCTAAAGCGTGAAGACATCCAAACCAGACATTTCTGGCAGTCCCTGATGTTTCCTCTTGCCCTGAAGTAATCCAAATTCCCCCTGCACCGCTACATCCTTTGAGCATCCCTGGTCTATGAGTGCTGTGCAGCTTGAGGAAGGGCTTTTTGGTTTGCTCTGATTTCCTCTGCTGCCCTGTGGCTCTTCTGCAGCTGTGTCAGGCACTTGTGTGGAAACTAATTGTCTTAATTGTCCTGAGCAGTCTCACCTGGGACTTCCCCACACTCCTGAGCTGCATTTAAGCTCAAGCCTGTGTTTTCAGGTTTGTTTAAGCAAGCTTGTAGGTGCTCCTGTTTTGGCCTTGCCTCTAGCCCTGTCTTCTAGGCATGTGTGGTAGCCTTATTATCCAGTCAGGATTTTGGCTCTGTCTCACAACCAAGTGGATGCTGGATTTAGTCTATGGCTTGCTCTGTGGATGGCTCCTGATGCCAATACCCATTGCTGCTCTGCTCAGGTACTGTGGGTTTATATCTGTTCATGAGGACATGGGGTCACCCCTCAGGGAGCAGCCCCATTCCTGCACCTCTCTGTTGAACAAAAAAAAAAAAAAAAAACAACAAAAACCCAAAACAAACATAACCTAGTTTTGCATGTGCAAATGTGCAACAGTATCTCTGTTCTAGTTGTTACTGCTCATAGAAGAGATCCAGCTGTTAAAAAAAAGAGCAGCTAACTGTATTCAGCAGCAGTCAGAAAAAGCAGCTGGAGTATCAATAGCAGGAAGATGAGGAACAGGATGGAAACCATCACAACCTCAGCACCCAGCTGCAATATGGATGAAGAGCTGAAAAAGTGTGAAGAAGCATTTGTTGCAATGGCCTAGAGGAGGATTGAATAGGGGAGGTAGAGGGCTGGGGTCATGCTGGCAGCAGGGTCCATGCTCCGTGGAGCTGTCAGGCAGCTTGTCTGGATGGAACTCTGGGGGAAATCAGGTAAGAGACTTTTAAGGTATAGTATCAAGTGCTGTATCCTAAAGCTGTGTAAGAACAGGGCTAGAAATGGGAATTTTATGATGCGGGGGTTGTAAATGAGAAAATCCCTGAAGGCTGAAAACTTGCCTTAAGCTGCTTCCAGTTGTCAGTGGCTGCTGGTTTGGTTAAGGGAGGACCTGCTGGTAAACTTGTGTCCTGTGGGTGATGGTGGCTTGGGGACAGAGCTTGGCTCTCCAGGGTGGGTGTGACAACCTTGGTGAGAGACTGGCATCCTGGGAAGCCAGGGTAGGCTGAGGCTCTGGGCCTGTTCAGAGCACAAGGACAGGCATCTTGGAAAGCATCCACAGGATGAGGCTTGGGAAGGAAAGGACTGGAGCAGAAGGGATGAGCCAGCCTAGAACGAGCCAGGTCTCACCTTTTGCCTGTGTAGACACTCTTGCAGCTTGGGGAGCAAAAGGCCTTGCAATTGGAAGGCCCAGGGAAGAGAAGGAGGAAAGGTGTGTGTAGCTGTTCCATGAGCAAGAGAAAACCAAATCCTGCTACCTGCAGCGACTGCACACTCGTGCTAAGCAGGCAGACCACCCTGGCTGTGGCTATCAGGTCCTTGTGCTCATTGTTCCCAGCTTAACTGGTGACCCCAGCCAGGCTGAGGGTCCTTCTGACCCTTTCTCAGCCTGGCAGGACATGGCGAGGCCTCGGTCTCACCTGTGCCAGGTGTAGCTTGTGCTCAGCTTGAAGGGAGGGTGGCCAGGGCATGTGATGGGAGGCATGTGAGCTCCAGCAGCCCTGCTGGGAGCTATAAATGGCATGTGTGCTCACTGGAGGAGCATGGCTGGCGGGAGGAGGGGGAGGCGGTGGTGGCAGTGAGGGGGGTGTTCGGGTTTGCAGTTACTCCCTTGCTCTCTAGGAGGTTGGCCCTGGGCTGTGGGGGACAGCTGTGAGGGCTGGTGCCGAGCGTGTGTGTCCTCTGAGTGATGAGGCAGATATGGCAAGGGCTTGTGTGAGCTGCAGAACCCTCCATGGGGTGCTCAGGAGGCAAAATGGGTCAGTCTGTGGCAGGCCTGCTGCTGCCGGAGGTGGGGTCTTGCCCTGGGTTGCATTTCCTGTTTGTAGGACAGGGTGTGGGAGACTCCTTTTTCTCAACTAAGAATTCTCTGTCTGCCCTCACAGCTTGGAGCTCTGGGGCTGTGCTGTCCCTCTCACACCTTTGCTGAACCATGCACAGTCTGCCTTGCACACGGTTGTTCTGTGTGGGCTGTCCCTCTGCTCGGTAGGTCCTGGGTCACACCTGCACAGAGGATGTGACTTGTGCCAAAATGCTCCGAGCCATCTGATGTGCAGAGCCAGGGTGGGCATGACCCAGGGTGAGACCAGCCCCTTCCCACCTGTACAGGTGCTCTGTCCCACCCGTGGATGGCCGTGGTACAGAACCCCAGCCTTCACCCCCTGCGGGTTTGAAGGTATCTGTGGCCCATCCTGTTAAATGGGACATCTTTTTTCTGCTAGGCAGTGATCAGCCCGTGCCTCAGCAATGTGTGTTTCGGACATATCTGCTTCAGTCCCGTGCCCTGCATGCCCCTGACCACCCACGTGTCCCCCACACCCTCTCGGTGCCTCTGCAGCCACCGGAGACAAATGGACTGCACGTTGTCCCTTGCAGGCTGTGACAACAGCCGGGGTGCGGAGTTGCCTGGAGCAACAGCTGGTGGCATCGCTGGGAGTCAGGTGCGGTGGCGCGGAGCCGCTCCTGGCCGGATCCTGAGGATGGCGAGGCACGCAATCTTTGAGCCACGTGGTGTGTCCCCTACGAGGACCCGAGTGCCCGGAGCTGGCGGTGGAAAGGGGGCCCGAGGCAGGGCTGGCAGCGGGGGTGTCCCAGCTCGTTCGCAGCCCGTGGTGCGTCCCGGCCCCGACCCGCCGCAGCCCCGGGCCGAGCGCCCCGCTCGCCGGGCCGGACGCGCTGTCCCTTTAAGAGCCGCCCTGCGTGTTCCAACCCGGGAGTGACGCGAGCGCGGTCCGACCGTATGCAAATCAAACGCCAACCGGGAGCCAATGGGCGCCGGTGCTCGGCGGCCGCCAGCCAATGGGGTGGCGCCTCCCGACGGGGCGCCGTCTCGCCCCATATAAGGAGCGCCTTCGCCATAAAAGGCAACATTGTATCGCTTTATATGGGGGCGGTGCGGCGCGGCGGGGGCGGCGGCGGAGCGGGGCCGTGAGCGCGGAGCGCGGCGGGGACATGGCGGGGCCGGCCTGACCCGGCCCGACCCGACCCGCGCTCGCCGCCGCGATGTTGCCGAGCCAGGCCGGGGCCGGGAACGGCGCTGCCGCCGCGCTGGCCCGCGGCTCGGGGCTGGGCCGGTCGCCGGTGCCGCGTGGGGCGAACGGCGGCGGGGCGGCGGCGGGGGCGCCCGGGGGCTGCCTAAAGCGGGAGGCGCTGTACAGCGGCAGCGAGGGCGACTCGGAGTCGGCCGAGGAGGAGGAGCTGGGCGGCGAGCGGCGCGGCGTGAAGCGTGGCCTGGCCGAGGCGGCGGCGGCAGCGGCGGCGGGGCCCGCGGCAGGAGCAGCGGCGGCGGCCGCCTATAGCGGCGGCGGGGGCGGCGGGGCCGTGAGCGGCGCCAAGCCTGGGAAGAAGACGCGGGGCCGGGTGAAGATCAAGATGGAGTTCATCGACAACAAGCTGCGGCGCTACACCACCTTCAGCAAGAGGAAGACCGGCATCATGAAGAAGGTGCGGCCCCGCGACTCCGGCCGGTGCGGGGGGGCGGTCCGGCCCGGCCCGGGCGGGGATGTCGGCCGGCACCCACCTGTCCGTGGAGTCCCGGCCCGGTCCGAGCGCCGAGCAGGCCAGCGGGCTGTGCCCGGAAACGGCGGCGGCTTCCCCGTCCCGCGGGCGGGACCGGGGAGGCGGCTCGGCACCAGCCCCTTCCGGGGGGCAGCGCGGGAGCCCCCGGCGGAGCTGCGGGCAGGGAGCTGGGCGGCCGGGAGCGGGAGCCCCCGGGGCCGGGGGATGCCGGTTTGCTTGGCGGTCCCCAGGCATGTGATGTGTCCGGGGGCGGGGGGGGGGGCATCCCGGAGCAGCGTCCAGCCTCGGGCCAGAGCTGATCGGTGCCCTCGGGGCCCCTCGCTGTAAACCACCACCAAAACACCGAGTGTTTGGTGGCACAGCTGGACTGTCCTGCCCTGCCCCCCTGTCCTGTCCCAGGACCGCCTGCTTCGGCCACGGAAGGCACCAACGCCACGTCTTGGCCGGTCCAGAGTGCTATGCGTGGTTTCTGGTTCCGTGGTTCTAATCTGTGCAAAGACAGACTAGAAACTTCGGGGATTTTGGATGCTGCTGGCGGATCTGCATCCCTATTGATGCTCATAGCATCTTCTGAACAACTGGGTAGTGCTGCATCGTAGCTCAGCTGGGCATCATGCACCCTGGGAAGGTGGAAATGGGTGTGAGGTACTGCTGGGCACATCCTGGACGTACGGGATGTGGAATGAGGCCGTCCTGTCTGTAGAAGCTTGTGTGAGACCATTGAGTGTGCAGTGATGGCATATGAAGAGTGCACTTCTTAGTCCACAGGTATTCTTCACCTGGGGCATGGTGGCCTCACTGCAGGGGTGCTTGGGTGCAGCTGTGCTCAGAGTTCTGGAGCCTGAGAGGGGAATCTGGGTCGGAGCCTGGATGGAGTGTTGGTGAGGGGACTGAGGTAGCAGAGATGTGTGCCGAGTAACATCACTGAGAGGTGAGGTGAGGGAGGTATCCAGACATGCCTGGAGAAGCCAGTGGGATTTCCAGAATGGAGACAATCCTGTGTCTCTGTTATTAGACTACTGTACTGAGGGGAGCACTCTATCCATGGCCTCTTGGCAGGCACATCCCCTAGGGCTGTGCTAAAGGGGATGGAAACACAGCATGGGGCAGTTCAACCTGTAGTGAGCCAGTTGGTTTTAGAGGCCACAGCTCCTCTGGGGTGGCAGGGAGCTGAAGCTGGTGTGAAGAGAAAAAAAGCCATTGTGGGAACGTGGGGACATGCAGGGACTCTTGTTCTGCAATGTGTGTTGTCCCTGTCACCTGTGACTCCCTTTTCTTCCTTTGTCTTGCTGGCAGGCCTATGAGCTCTCCACGCTAACTGGCACCCAAGTCCTGCTGTTGGTGGCCAGTGAGACGGGCCATGTGTACACGTTTGCCACACGGAAGCTGCAACCCATGATCACCAGCGAGACGGGGAAGGCGTTGATCCAAACATGCCTCAATTCCCCGGACTCGCCCCCACGCTCGGACCCTACCACTGACCAGCGCATGAGTGCCACTGGTTTTGAGGAGACGGACCTCACCTACCAGGTGTCCGAGTCGGACAGCAGCGGGGAGACCAAGGTAATGTTCCTGGGCACCCAGGGAGGCGTGGGCTGTGCTGGGAGCCCTGATCATCCCCAGCCCTCTTTAAATAGCAGCGCTGGGAGCTGAGGATGAGTCCCCTTTTGCTGCAACTGCAGCAAGCTTGTGTCATGTCATCTCGGCACTGGTTGGCTCCTTGGCTGATAGTTGCAGTGATTGAAAGAGAGAGGGAAGTGGGTGGCAGGTATCCTGGTCCTGGCCCTTGCAGCGTGGCTCCCCACTGGCCCAGCCCACCCCCCTGGCCAGCTTTCAACACTGTTATCTCTCCCCAGGCGTCTCCATGCTCTCACACTCATTGATAAAAATTTGATTCTGCCTCCATGGCCTTATAAGGCCTGGTTTCCCTCGCCAGAGTCCCTGGCAGGGCCCCTCACATTCCTTATAAGCTGCAGCTGTCTCTTGCTTTGGTGCTGTTTTGGAAGGGGGCAGGGAGGACATGGGGAATGGAAACATTTGGCTGGACAGACCATTTCTGCTCCCTCCCTGTTGTCCCTGCAGACACTGGCCCCTGCCTGCCCGTGTTACTTGTGGCCTTTTGCCCAGGGTGGCCTGGCTGTGGGTGCACAGTTGGGCAGAGTCAGCTTTTCTGCTGTAAGGGGCCCGTCTTGTCCCTGCACTCCCTGGCACTGTTCCTCAGAGCTGTGTCCCACATCCCTGCCACTTCCTTTGCAGGCAGGTGCTCAGATCCATAGGTGCTTGGAGATGGGAGGCAGGAAAGTTTGTGGTGCAAGACTGGGATGCCCTACTGAATGTGGGGCTCTGCCACAGCTTCCCAGGCCTGTGTGCAGTTCTTCTGGGTGCTGGGAATTAGAACAGCCCTGCTGTACCTGTGCTGGTGTCATAGGTACCAGGCTTGCTGCAAAAGTGTTCTTTCATTGGCCTTGTCATAGGAGCTCTCCAGCTGTCCATGCTCAAGCCACATCATTGTTGCTGTGCAGTAGCCTCTAGATATTAAGCAGACAGAACCTGGAGACCTCTGCTGTAATTGCAAGGGTAGCGAGTGCAGCCCTGAGATATGCCCAACATGTCTGGGGCTGCTGGGGTATTCAGCTGCCTGCTTTTATGACAGCACAACAGCTCTGGTCACGGTGCTGCTGGGTACCCCCTATTCTGCAATGTCTACTTCTCCACATGTATCCAGTGCTGCACCAAGCAAAGGCTTATTGCTGCTGAGCCCTGAGAAACATCAGCAGCCCCAGAGATCCCTGCAGGCAGAGGAGCTGTGGTGGGCCAAAGTGTGGCTGGAGTCTCTGTGCTGTAGCCTTTAACAGTCCTTGAGAATGGCTCCTGCTGATGGGATCCCAGCAGCAGTCCTGGCTGTTCCAGTCTGTCATGTCTTCCCTGGTTGCTAGTGTAAGCTGTGCCAGCCCTATCCAGCAGGCAAAGAAGCCTTCTAATACCAGCAATCTCTCCCTTGTGCAGCCTGTGTCTGTAAGGACTTGTGCCTCCTGGGCTTCTCCTGGATGAAAGGCAAGTCCTGTGGGCATTTCGTAATGAGACAAATTACCTGAACTTGGCATGAGACTTGACCACATCATATCCCTTTGCACTCTTCCTGGAAGTACTGCTAGTTGGCCCCAAGGGAACTGTGCCCTTGGGGTGCAGTTACTCTGCAGAGACCTTCTTAACACAACTTCTCTATTCTCACTGTCTGATGCAACCCTGAAGGCTCCATCCCAGTGCTAATGCTTTGTGGCCACAGCCAGCATTTGATGAGAGGCTGGAGGAGCCCTATGGCCCTGTCTTCTGTTTGACATTCTTACTAAATCCACCCCTGGCTGGCTGAGAGTTCCTGTCATGGCAAGCCCTGGGGCTGGGGACAAGGGCTGTCCTGTTGTGCCTTCTGCAGGCCTGGAAGCCTGGTGGTGGTCGGGCAGAGACCAGCTCAATTCAGATAGACCAAGAAGTCTTCTAAGGATGAAAGGAGCCTGTGGATGGGCCATGCTGGGTGGCTGGTGCTTGCTGAAGGGTGGGTGGTGCACAAGGCTGGGTTACAGGTGCCTCACTGGAGGAGGTGGCAGGAGATTTGATGCCTGGACTGTCAGGTCCTGCCACATGGGATGCTCCAAAAGACTCCTTGGCCTTCTTGTGTGATCTCTGCTTCCCAGATCTCTGTATGGACAAAACCTGCTTGTGTTCAGTGCTGCAGCAAAGTGGGGAGAACAACTCAGCTGGGCTGTCACCTGCAGTCAGCAACCTGCTGGTTATTCCTCTGTGCTACACCGGCAGCAGCTCTGAAATCCTCCTGCTGTGCCAGACCCAAACCCCCTGCTGTGGTGCTGGGATTGGGGCTTGCTGTACTTTTGAGACAGTAGCTGTATCCTCATGATGATACCTCTTCCATCATCTGCCTGCATGCAGTCTCCTGGGTATGCTTGTGTGGGAAAAGATATTTTGGAAGGAGCTCAGAGGCTCTAGGTTGGGGTGAGAGCATGGGAGTAGCCCTGATCTGGTCATCTCTCTGGAATGGGAAAATGTGGGACTTTTTGCCACATCTGGAACACAGACTAGGTGTTGGAAACCAGACTGGGATTCCCCATATATCTCTGATGCCTGTTGTCCTGCTACACCTGTGTAATAATTCTGGCTAGGGGGTCTGGGCCATGCTGAACAGCATTCCCTCAGGCAGTCCCTAAAAGCTGTGGAGTGGGATCGTTTCTGTCCCCAAGACCCTGCTGTGGTCCAGGATGGGCATCAGCTGGCCTGGTCTGTGTGCTGTGACCCACTCATGCTGCAAAACAGTGGTGAAGGTCTGGGCAGACACCTGCTGCTGTGCTGCACCTCTGCTGTGTGCTGCTTCTGCAGACACTGAGGTTTGCACTGAGCTCGAATGGATGTGCAGCTGGATCAGGAAGGGAAGAGCTTTCAGGGCTGCTGTCCATGGCCCCTTGGTTGATGTCTGCTGAAGTGACCTGTGACTTGCCTCATGCATATGGCCTGGGCTTTGTAGGGTGCTGGGAAGAGCCAAGGTGCCCAGGGGATCACTGGGGCATCCCAAATACTCATGAGGAGATGGCAATGGGTGTCCAATCCCAAAGTCTCTCCCAGCTCTCTTTCTGTACTGGAAGCTGTTGCTGCAGCCCAAGAGAAGCACAATAAAATGGGAGGAATCTGAGTCTCAACAGGGTCAGAATAGGGAGGGCAGAGGTGGGCTGTGCATGATTCAAGTCTGTTGCCACAGCGTCTTTCCCAAGCACCTTTGTTTTGTGCTGAGATTTGCCCTTGTGCTTCTAGGGAGCCATGAGAATCTCCCTGAGTAGAGTGCTGTGAACTGTCTGGGATGCATTCTCCAGGCCTGGGAGTATGGAGTGTGACTGGGTGCTAAGTGCCCTGGCTGGTTGGGGGTTATATCTCATGGGTATACTACTCTAGAGCTATAGCTGGGCATGAGGAACTCTGGCTTTTCCAACTGGGAGCAGCGCCTGTCCTGCCCAACTCTGCTCTGGCTCCCTAGTGGGTTGGGGAGAGCTCTGCCCTGTCACCCACGTGAGGAGGGCACCCACAGCCTCCCATGTCCCATGTGGGATGGCAGGAGTTTGTGGCTGAGCTAATGGAAAGTGCCTCTGCTGGGCTTTGCTCTGTTATCACGTGCCTCTGCTAATTTGGACTTCAGGGACTGCGGTGCCAAGGCAGAGGGGTGTTGCTCTCCTCCCTCCCTGGGCCCTGGGGCACGAGTGAGTGCCTGGGATTGGATCCCCCTGTCCAAAATGGGCTGCCTTCCCTTTTTTAGCTGTTCGTTGAGCTGTGAATTCCTTGCTCCTGGCAGCTTGACAAGCTGGGAACAAGGCTTAGCACGTGGGAGAGCTGGGCCCACCAGCTGCAGTGGGAGGGGTGGGAGTGTGGCAGCCTTAACTCTTCCCAGGCCTGCTGGCAGCTATGTCAGGGCATGGGGACAGCAGGTCGCCTGTGGTCTGTGACATGGGCCTGGGTGAAGCAGTGCATTCCCAGTGTGCTCTTGGCCAGATGGGTAGGAGAGGAGTCATGGGCACCCTGGGTATTCCAAAGGGGGTTTGGGGGATGGAGGGAAGTTAGGTGATGTGTGACTACCAGAGGCAGCAGGAGTCATGCTGGGCCTGGTTGGTTCCTGGAGATCCAAGGCACATCCAGCCACATGCTTTGTGGCTGTGGAAATGAAAGTGTTACTGCAGCTTGGCACGCACGTTCCTCCCTTGTTTCCACACCTGGGATGCCAGCCTCTCAGGCCAGTGTTGGCCCAGCACAGAGCCCTTTTCCTGGTGCTCAGCTCCTCCGGCGATGCTGTCCTCGGACAGGCGCGGAGCTCTGACGCTGCTTGCAGGGCTGTGCTGGCTGTAGTGAACACGTGGGGTCCTTTGGAAGCATTTGCCTCATGCCCATCTCCTGCCAGTGGATTGGCAGGTAGGTGCTTCCGACAGTCAGATTCTCCTGGCCTCTGCTTCAGGAGGTGTGTGGAGGCATTCCTCAGGGTCTGCCAAAGCTGCTGTCAGGGCTGGGTTTGGTCCTTTAGTCCAGGTCCAGGTTTGCCTTTAGTCACCTCTCCCCTGTCACTTCCAGTGTACAGCTGCTTTTAAGAGCCAGTTTTCAGCTTGTTCTTGGTCGTGTGTTCCTGCCTTAAGGGAAGTGGTGTGTGTTTCTGACAGGAGACTTTATGCCTTTATATTTGTCCCTGCAAGGGCTGCTTTTGCCTGGTGTGTGCCAAAAAGAGGCTATTCTCTTCATAGACATTTTGGGGACTCGTGGGGAGTGGAACGGTTGCTTTGTCCCCTAGTGTGTTGTAGGGAAGGCTCTCAGGGGACCTCTGTGGCCCTGGGCCAGCATCCAAAGTTTATGTGGAGCTCTCTTCAGCTCTCCTCATGTTTGTGCAAGCAGCTCTTCCCTGCTCCCCTGGCTCTGCTCCATGTGCTGGCAGCAGGCTGTGAGGGGTATGGTTTGGCAAGGGGATGATGCAACCTACAGAGCCTGGTTTGGTCTCATGGGCAGATGTCTCATGGGCTGGTCCGAGCTATCACAATCTCTCCTTTTGCAGGATGCCCTGAAACCCGCATTCACTGTCACCAACCTGCCGGGAACAACGTCCATCCAGACAGCCCCGACCACCTCGACCTCCATGCAGGTCAGCAGTGGCCCGTCATTCCCCATCACTAATTACCTGGCGCCAGTGTCTGCCAGCATCAGCCCCAATGCCGTCACCAGTGCCAACGGGACAGTGCTGAAGACTACTGGAGCCAGTGCAGTGACGTCTGGGGGCCTCATGCCGATACCCACTGGCTTCACCCTCATGTCAGGTCAGTGCCTTTAGGGACTGAGGACTGCGTCCATCCATGCCTGCACCTGGAGTGTGTTGCTGTTCTCCCCAGGGGAGAGGAGACCTAGTGGCAGAAGGGAAGCACAGTGGTTGCTTCTGTAAGGTGAGCCCAGCTGTGATTCCATGCTCAAACCCAGCCAGGCCAGTGGCTGGAGAAAGGTCTTGTAGTGACTGTTTCTTTAGAGTCCTACCAGCTGGCCCTGCTTTTGGGAGGTGGCAGGGAACTGAGCTGGGACCCCAGGGCAGCACCGAGAAGCCTGGAGGGAGTGAAAAGAGCTGGTGGTGACAAAGCCTTTCTTTCTCCCTCCTTTTGGCAGGTGCTTCCCTTTCTGCAGGGACCCCTACCATTCCTCTCACTCAGTTACAGCCGCACTCCCTGGCTCTTTCCAGCCAGCAGGGCCAGCTGGTCACAGGTACAGCTGGACAGCTGCAGCAGGCACAACAGACAGTCTTCCACTTCCCTGCCAGAGCTGGAGGGCATATTGTGTCGCTGACAGGTCAGCACTCGCTTCTCCTCCTCTTGCTAGAGATGGGGGGATGGAGATGTCTGTGGGGTCCTAGGCCTGGCCACAGAGCTGACCCCTCACTGTGGGAGCACAGAGGAGGCAGAGCACAGGGAACCCTGGCTGTGGCTGCTGGGGAGAGATGGGAAGACAGGGCAGAAAATGCTTGACATAAGCAGGAGCAGCATCCTGGAGGATGCAGACCAAGGGAAGCAGCAGATTTTCAGTCTCATGCCCCAGGGCTTGGCCTGTGGCTAACAAAGGCAGTAGAGGCAGGTCCCTAGTGCAGCTGTGCTGAAGATGAACTGTGCTGCTAGAACTGATGGAGGGATAGCACAGGGCCTGAGGTGCCCAGTGGTTGTTTATTGACTGCTGGCATTTAGCCATGAGCAGCTGCCCTTGCTTCTGTGTTTGTATCTGCAGTCAGCCACTGAACCACAGTGCAGAGGATGGGTTAGGGGAGACCCAGAGCAGAGTAATGGTGCTGCTCTGCTACCTTGTGTGCACTGTCCTTTGTAGGAATTTCTTCTTGTTCTGAGTTAAGGCTCTCCAGTTGTTTGTTCTTGGGCTGGACATGTTCCTGGATGGAGTTTCAGAGTAGGGCAGGGCTCTCCTTTGAGGTGGCATCCATCATCTGAGGACCAGCGCTGAGAGACACAGTATTTCTGGTGTCCTGCTTGTTTGTGCCTAAGTCCATGACTCTGGCAACTCCTGTGCTTTCTTGGAATGCTTAAGGCTCCTGGGGGCCTGGGCTGACAGCAGGCTCCCATTCAAGGGAGCTGAATTTCCCTTGTGATCTGGAGGAGGAGAATAAGTGATGTGTGTCTCTGGGGTGTGATGTGTGGGGAAATACCCAGTCTGAGAAAGCTGGCCAGTGATTATTGCTCTCTGGCATCCCTTGCTCTTCCCTCTGCAGGCAAGACCTCAGCCTTAGGAGACCTTTCTGTGCCAAGCTGTGTTTCTGGATCTGAAGTGCTTTGCAGAGAGTGGTCTGGGACAGAGGCTGTGTGGCCGGCACCTTTGGGATGCACACCTTGAGACCGGCTGTTCTCTAATCCCTCTGTAGGGCACTGTGATGTCCTTAAGGTCACAAGAGGGGCGAGAGCTGCACCCTGAGTGCCCTGTGGAGGAGGGAGCTGGGCTCCAGAGTGTGAAGGCAGCAAAGCCCAGCTGGTGTGGGCATTTGGGCTCTTGTGTTCCACTCAGTGCAGCAAGGTGATCCTTGCAGAACTGGCTCCCCTCTGGGGAGGAAAGGCTGAGCCGTCTCCTCCCAACATCTGTTCTGTGTCTTGGTGGAACCAGGAATGGCAAGGAGGATCCCGGATGTTCTTAAACCACGGCTGGGAGTTGGGCAAAAGCTGTTGTGGCCTTTTTTTCACTCTTGGAGCTTTGTAGGCCAGTTAACCCCTTCTTGGCCCATGTGCCAGGAAAGAGCAGGTTTTGGTCTCTGCTTTCTGCCACACACTGCTTCTGTATAGCCTCCCCCAGTGCAGCACAGAGCGGTGCTGTGGAGTTGTGTGCAGCCACAGGACTGTGGGGCTTACACGTGGCCCAGAGTGCCTGTATCCCTGTGGAGCCGCAGGCTGACAGGCTCCTCTCTCTCCCCAGGTGGTACCATGGCTCAGCAGGTTCCAGTCCAGGCAATCCAGGTGCACCAGGCACCGCAGCAAACGTCTCCCTCTAGTGACAGCAGCACTGACCTTACCCAGACCTCTTCCAGCGGAACAGGTATTGGTAACCACCTTCTGTCTGCCTTCCTAACCACTGCTGAAAACAACCCACACCAACAGGCCTCATGCCTGCTCCCCGGCCAGTTTCCTTCTTCAGGCCAGCTCTATCCAAGGCTTTCTGACAGTTTCTGAGGCCTAATCATCCCTGTTGTCAGGTCCTGTGGTACACTGTATCCTACGCTGAGCGTAGGGCACCTTACAGGGCATTTCAGAGCCTCTCCAGATACATCATCTGCTCTCTTCAGATACATCATCTGTATCTGCACTTGCAGCATGGAGCTGGGAACAGGTTGCTGAGTTCTCAGGGGGTTTCTTAGTGAGCCAGCATTGCCTCTAGCACAAGGCATCGGCTCACATCTGCTTGGGACTTTTACTGTGTATGCAGAAGACACCTCTTTGTCGGCAAAATCTGAGTTCAGGTGCCTGGATGCAGGCTGAATCTAATTCAACAGCTCTGTTAATTGGGGAATTGAGATAACAGGTTGAATTTAGTCCTGGGATGTTTGGCTACCATGTTTTCCTGCCCCTTCGTACTCGTGAAAGGAGAGGTTTGAGCTCTCCGGCTTGATTGCCCGAGAGCTTGGAAGAGATGGGTATCTCCGTGCACCGTGCTTCAGCACAGCATGCCTGGGGTGGGGGGTGCTGAGCAGGCAGGTGAGTGTGGCAGGCTCCTTTTGTTTGCTCACGTGTGGTCTGTCCCGGTGGCAGTGACCCTCCCAGCGACCATCATGACGTCGTCTGTGCCAACCACCGTGGGCGGCCACATGATGTACCCCAGCCCGCACGCGGTGATGTACGCGCCCACCTCCGGCCTGGCTGACGGCGGGCTCGCGGTGCTCAACGCTTTCCCACAGGCGCCCTCAGCGATGCAGGTGTCCCACGGCCAGGTCCAGGATCAGGGTAAGGCAGCTGTCCAGGTCAGTGCTCCCTGAGAGTGCACTGACATCCTGGTTTTTCCCATCCCGCGTGTATTTATGCTGCATGTTAATCACAAAGGTTTTTCTTCCCAGCAGTCCTGGTGGCCGCACAAAGGCCTGGCAAGGGCGATGCTCGATGTGTGTTTTTAGGTCTTGCCATTCTGTTATGCAAAGGATTGCATGAGCTGTTGATGGGTAAAAAGGAGGGCGAGGGTTTCTGGGATGGGCAGCATGTGGGGCAGGCAGCACAGGGAGCCAGGAGGCTCTGGAGAGGATATGTGCTTGCCTGAGGGGGCAAAGTAGCATGAAGCCACGTGGGCAAGACTTGGATTGAGGCCTTGTGCCTGCTTCTCCCAGCATTTGGAAAACTCTTGCATGTGGCTTTCTTCTGGAGTGTCTCCATGTGTGCAAATAGGCAGCTTTGTCCTTGAGTAGCTCCACAGAGCTCAAAGAAAGGATCCATGGGGGAGCACTTCTTAAGGGACAGTGTCATTTGTGCTTCTCTCTGTGGCAGGTGGTGTCCCCCAAGTGTTCCTGACGGCCCCATCAGGCACGGTTCAGATTCCTGTCTCAGCTGTCCAGCTTCACCAGGTAGGCACAGAGTAGTACTTGCAAATGTTCAGGGCTTATTCTTGCTCTTTTGCCTGCACATCCTTTGTGTGTCTGGCAGACCTGGCTGGGTAGGATCAGTCCTCAGCTCTGGGAATGTGCTCTGCACTACCCACCCTCGGGTGAGGGAGTGTTGTCCTCCTTGGACCGGTGCCCGGGAAGGACAGTGCCCCCTGGCTGGTGGCACACATGGTCTCAGGGCGTGCTGTCCCCCAGTGGTTCCTCCTCCCTTCTCTCTCTAGATGGCTGTCATCGGGCAGCAGAGCAGCAGTGGCAGCAGCCTGACGGAGCTGCAGGTGGTCAACTTGGACACCTCACACAGCGTCAAGAGTGACTGAGAGGCCTCTGCTGCCGGCCTTCTGTTTCTGGCTTGTCATGCCAGTGTCGGGGCTGGCAGCAACTCCTTCTCGTACAGACTGCACCAGTTATTTATTGTTGCCTTTTCACGTTTCCTTCATCCACACATGCACACACACACACACGCACTCACCCACCCCCACACACACAGGCATGCGCGTGGGGCTGCAGGACCCACCCGGGGTGGAGCCATGCTGGGGCCGTGCAGGGCTTGGGGCATTTGGATGCTGCAATAGCTGTGCTTGTCTCACGCCAGCCAAAGAAATTTGTCTTTTAAGGGGAGGATTGCTCTGCCCTGTAAATAAATACTGCAGGCCATTCCCAGCTGGAGGCTCTGGCTCCTTCTGGGTGCTCTGAGTCACCTTGCCCGTGAGTATTTACTCTGCATGGGGCTCAGCTTAGACCCGGATCATCGTGCAGGTGCAGCTTGGAGCAGAGTGGGTTGTGGCTGTGCTGCTGGCCTCAGCAATGTGCCTTTGTGGGGGTGACAGGTCCTGGCCGCAGCAACTCACCCTGGGCTCTGGACAGGAGAGAGGGGCCAGCTTGCATGTGCATCTCTGGGCCTGCATACCCTCTCCCCGGAGGGCAGGGCACAGCCGGTGGCACGTGGCCCTGTCCTCCTTGTATGCACTACAGTGAGCCCTCTGCCCTCAGTGCCTCCTCGCTGGGCTGCCTGGCAGACTCTCAGCCTGACTGGCCCTGCCCCAGTGGCTGCCCTTGCACAGGTGAGGTGGTGAGATAGATGCCCAGGAACACAAAGATGCCCTGGAGAGCTCCTCAGGGGCCCTGTGCTTGGCTCAGCCCCACACTCTCAGCCCTCGCACTGCTTCTGGACTCCATACACCCAGGGGAACGTGGCTGGGTCTTTCCTACATCCCCCTGCAGCTCCAGCCAGCGCTTTCTAAATTTCTGTGTCTGATGCAAGGTGGAGAAACAACTCAAATGTCAAAGGGAAGAGCCCATGGGGCACTGAGCTGCTGGGCAGGTGGCAGGCTCTTCCTTTGAGCACTAGGGTGACCTGCGGGCCATCCTGGGCTGTGGGGGAGCAGCTGTGATGCCTGTACAGGCTCAGTAAGGCTGGGGGAGAAGGGCTGGGGCATGCTTGGTCCTGCATGGGAATTGCTGTGAATGGCTCTGCTACCTAGCCCTGTCCCTGGAGGGAGAGTGAGCAAGTGAGAGAAGCTGCTGAATCCTTAGGAGAAGAAGCAGCTACTGTAACTCTTTTTTTTTTTTTTTAAGTTAAAGACAAGCCTTGGAGAGAAAAAAAAAAAAAAGAAAAAAAAGAAAATTACTTTATTTTTCTAAGTGTTAAACTCAGTATTTATGTAATTCTTTAAGGAATAAAAGTTTGGCTCCTGTACAGTTTTAATGGGGTTTGTACCAGGGGGATGGGAGAGGGGTGGGTGGGCGGGCATGGAGGCAGGAAAGGGGCCTTGCTTTTGAGTTTGTATTGTAACCTTGGACATGTTCCCTCAGCATTAGCGTTTAAGCTGCACTCTCCATCCACCAGCATGTGCCGGGGATCAAGCTGAACCGAGTGGGATGCTTGTTTCCTACCTACCTGTAACGAGGACTTCATACCCATAATTTTGGGCTTAATGGGCAGAAGGCAAGTGAAAAC
The DNA here is from genome assembly GCF_024509145.1 of Vidua macroura. Classification (NCBI taxonomy): domain Eukaryota; kingdom Metazoa; phylum Chordata; class Aves; order Passeriformes; family Viduidae; genus Vidua; species Vidua macroura. The sequence continues at coordinate 32,862,142 of NC_071573.1, read as the reverse complement.
TAGCAGTGGTTGGTCTCTGGAAGTGGTAAACCCATTCCTCAGAAGCAGGCAGTTTGCAGTGTGCTCAGGAGCCAGAGGTGGGCTGGGTTTTCCGAGTACTGCCCTGTTCACTTCTGGTCCAAGGACCTAGAGCTGTTCTGTCACTGTCACTGCTCTTGGCACGGAGCAGTGCTGTCTGTGACTGCCTAAGGGATATGGGTGTCCCCACTCCTCCCTGTGGTGAATGACCAGCAGTGGCTAATCCCTGTTCTCCCTGCTTGCTGTGCAGGCAGCATGTCCTGAACTCCTGGGTGACAGTCTGGGCTGTACTTCACCCTCTACAGCCATTCTGCAGCGCACAGATGGGGACAGGTCTCCTCCAAGCTCCCTGTGCAAAGAATTCCCAGAAGAGCCTTTCAGTGCTTGATCTGTCAGCAGCCTGGGAAGGGCTTGTGTGGAGTGGCCCATCTGGTGAGGGTGATCTTGCATGCTGCCTCCAGTTAGAATTCTTGCTCTAAGAGTGATGCAAACCCTGCAGCTCAGAGCATGTGGGAGTGCTGAGCCATGTCCCATGGCTCGGTGTAGGAAAACTGTTCCGTGATGCTTCCAAAACCATGTAGGTACCTAGGAGTTCATCCAGGGAGAAGTGTGGGATCAGAGTTTGCATTGTCCTTTGCCCCAGCACATCACTGTGGCCTGGCTTTGCTCTGCTTTGCTTCTGCTGGCACTATGGAGCAGAGCTGTTGGGCCAGAATGGCAGGAGAGCCCCTGCTGCTACAGGGTGTGTAACTGCATCCCCTCCCTGGCTCCCCAGAGGCAACTGCTGGTTAAACGCTAATGGTGTATTTTATTTAAGTGCAGACTTGTAAGAACACTTGTGTATCAGGGATGAAATGGCATTTATTGTGTGGTGACATTTTTAGTTCATTTTACTGGTTTGAGGGGTGTGTGTGTGCGCGTGTGTGTGTGTGTGTACGCATAAGTGTGTGTGGGATTATTTTTTTTTCCCTCCAGTTTCCAGGGTTGTGTTTCTGGAAGGATGTGGAAGTAATCACAGTACTATGTACAGAGCTTTCTTTTGTATTAAAAAAAAATTTACTCTTTCAATAAATGTTATCATTTTGTGCACAGATTTGGGATCTTGACCATGCTTTGCGGGAGGGGATGACGCACACCTTAGGGCCAACAAATGGGGATCAGGGGCAGATTCCTGCACCTGCTTGTGTTCTGAGGAGGATGGGGAGCTATCTGAGCATGATGTGGCAAAAAGGGGCTCTTTGCAAAAGTTTCTATCCCTACTGCCTCCTGCACATGTTATTCCTGACCACTTGGACTTATCCTCTGGAGTCTCAGCCTAATGTATGGGCCAGAGAGGGCCAGTGCCTGACAGAAGAGCTGTGAGGGCTCTTTCCTGAAAGCTCTGGAACAGTCTTCCTGGTGAGTAGGGCATGGTGTCAGTCAAGAGAAGTAAAAACTAGCAATGAGGAAGAACGAGGAATTTTGAAAAATAATTGTTCTAATTCATGGGTGTTAATAGGGAGGAACAGGGAGGCTTAAATTCCCTGCAGAAAACTGCTATGAGAATGATAAGGGATTATTCAAAATGCAGTCTGGAAAGACATCACTTAGGCAGAGGCCTAGAAGCTAGATCAAGGACACATGGAGGCTCAGTAAAGTGTCCAAAGGTGTAAATAAAAGCAAAGAGAGAGGCTTATTGCAATCATCAGGGCTGCTGGGGCCAGAGTATGCCAGTTAAAAATGCAACTGCTGGCCACTCCATAGCATCAGATCCTGGAGCAGATGCCAGTATAGTGTGAGGAAAGCTTAGCTCTGATAAAAGTGTGCAGCTGGGGAGAAAATACCTCAGGAGGGAAGAGGAATGTGCAGAAAGTACTTAGGAGCAAAAGACAGCTGTAATGGCTCTTTCCCCATTAGGAGGTGAGGTGCCTCACTTTTACAGTACAACCTCACTTTTAGCCCTGTGCCTACACAGGTGTGGCTCGTGGTTCAACACCACAACCACCCTTTCAGCACAAGCAATCTCACATCACCTGTGCACAGGGGCTTGTGTGTGTTACTTCTACACCATGGAGCAAGATATCACAGATACATATATATATCTTTATTTTTAGGATAAATGACTTACTAAGCATGGTGTGGAGACCATCAGAGCAAAGACATAAGCAGGCTGTGTGAGTACCACTGAAAACCTCCCCTTGTCACATACAAGATGTCTTGGTAGTGAACAGGGAAGGAAAATGACATATTAATTGGAAACAGAGATTTCAAGAGCATCCGTGGGATTCTGGAAAGAAAGTATCAATAGCATCAACAGAGATCACATGTACTAATGGAGCAATCAAGAGTGTGGCTTGGAAACACAATCCCTTACAATCCAGCATTGGTGCCACAGGTTTAGAGGATGGTCTCCACAAACTGATGCAGCACTGCACTGTTTTATCCAGCCTATAATTAATTGCAATGATATTGTTTGGATTAATTGCTGATTGCTATTGTAAAACATGGAAATTGTCTAATTCATTGCATTAGTACTGAGAGTAGAAATTAGGTTGGGGACATACAATGCTCCATGATCAAATAAGAAAGCAAAGTCTCATCCAGTTAGTGGATGATTTTAATGACTGTTTATGATTTAAAACAAGTCTTATCAGACTGATAGAAACCTGCACCCCAAGGAAGGGAAGTATGGGCAAAGGATAAGAATTTAGATTTTACGATATGGCCATTTCAGATCAGTGTGACACCAGAGCTGGAAAAGAGCTGGAAACAGGCCAAACTTGTGTGCAGCTGGCTTCAACTGGCTCTCCAGCAACACTGAGAACAGGGCAGTCTCAGAGCCCCAAACCTACCAGGAGCCAGCGCAGCTGTCACTGAAGCCAACAGGGTGGATGGAGGGTGGGTGCAGGGCTGGAACCACCCAGGGCCAGAGGCCTGACATTGCTGCACTGTAATTCTTGATTAATGGTGCATTTCCAGTAATAATATTAGTGCTGACATGACATGCTTTTAGCTTTCCTGCCACCCATCCTGCTACAATTAATCACCAGAGAAATGGAACCAACACACAGCACAACATTACCACCTTACCAAAAAGCAGCTCACTCTAGCAGATGCCTTCTTCAGCTTGCAACTTCCATTTGTTCTCGTTTCTAACATTAGCCAGGGGAATCAGAAGATATTCCAATCTTTCATCTTTTTCCACTGCTCATCACTGTTACTGGTGTGGGGGAACAGCAGCTTTGTGACCCATGGCCACAGACCGGCTCGGGTACCAGCTCAGGCCTGGAACCCCTTTGGGAGCCATGAGCTGTCCTGAGGGACCCTGTTGGGCAGCCAGCAGTGCTCTTGTGGCACATTCCCAATGGAATCCTGGGGTGCATTAGGAACTGCATTGCCAGCAGGTCAAGGGAGATGATCCTGCTTCTCTATCAGCCCTGGTGAGGCCAGTCTGGAGTGCCATGTCCAGTTCTGGGATCCTCAGCACAAGAGAGACATGGAGCTCCTGGAGTGGGTCCAGCAGAGGGTGACAAAGATGATGAAGGGACTGGAGCACCTCAGTTCTGAGGAGAGGCTGAGGGAGCTGGGCCTGCTCAGCCTGGAGAAGAGACACTGAGAGGAACCTCATCGATGTCTGTCAGTGCCTGCAGGGAGGGGCCAGAGCATGGACCAGGCTCTGCTCGGCGGGGCCGGGCCATGGGTCAAGAGGCAATGGGACAATGGGGCAGGAACTGAAGCTCAGGAAGCTTCACCTGAAGATGAGGAAGAAGTTCCCTGTGCAGTGCCCGAGCACTGGGACAGATTGCCCAGAGATGTTGCCACTTGGACACTATCCTGTGCCATGTGCTCTGCGATGACCCTGCTTGAGCAGAGAGGTTGGAGCAGATGACCCACAGTGGTCTCTTCCAACCTGACCCATTCTGGGATTCCGAGGGACGACGGGGACACGCACCTCCCGCCATTCCCATGTCCCTCGCCGCCTCCCGTAGGGGCCGCGGAAGCTGCGCGCTGCTTCCGGCGCCTCCCGGTGGCGCCGGGGCCGCTCTGCACCTCCGGCCGGGGCCGCTCCGGGGGCTTGGGCAGGGTCGGACCGGCGCCTCAAAGGCCGCTTCCTTCTTCCCGCATCGGGGGTGAGTTGGCTCCCCGCGTACCGGGGCTGGGCCCGGCTGTACCCTGCCCGGCTCGCCGTGGCTTCGAGGGCACCGGGACAGCGGTGAGCGGAGGGCCCGGCATAGGGGCGCGGCTTGCCGGGGTGTCCGGGACGGCCCGGAGGAAAGCCCGTGTGTTCCGCAGCGCCAGGACCGAGGAACGTCGGTGCGAGCTGTCCTCTGTGTGTGTGTGCGCTGTACAAACTCATTTAAGGAAAACAATTCTTTGGCTTGTGGTGTCCTATCTAAAGACTGTTACAAAGCACAGGAGAATAACTTGGTCTTTTTATTACAGAGGCTGCAAGAAGATTCCCATCTGGCATGCTGCAAATTCCAAGGAAGGTACCACAATCGAAGGTAGGTATGAATGTCTTGGGAGTTGAGGCTGCTTCTCTTTGCACCTGGAAAATATTTTTAATGTGCCTATCATAGTCTTTTTTGGCTAGTATCTTCTTTGGTTAAACATGGATTGACTGTTTCTCTGCTATCTTGCTTCACTGCTTCTCTTGCCAGTGTGTGTAAGTGGTAGGAGCATTTCCCACTTCCACCTGGCGGAGCTCCTTCCTGTCAGCCTGATCTGGAAGCCTTTGTGAACTCAGTCCCTGGTTTTGTCTGCAGCTGGCTTGCTGATTGCTGGCACTCAGTCTTGGACAGCAAATTATTTCCATGCTGCTTTTTGCACGGATGAAAGCAGAGAAGCACTTGTCTTCTTTATGGTCCCAAGATGCAGAACTGTCAGGTAACAGAGAGTAGAAATCTTTTAGTTCTGTGGAATTTGTCCATTGATGAAACATTGTAAAGGCAAAGAATTCTGAGAAGAGGGCAAGGAAGAAATACTGAGAGACTTTCAGGTAGTGAGTCTGATTTGATGTGTATGAACTAGATCTGAGAAACTGCTCATTATTTTCTTCAGGGCCTGGTGATGTGAAGGTTGTTGTACACGGTGAGAGTACCATGAGCTCTAGGTAAACTCACACTCTAAACAATTATAAATGATAAATAGGAAGAGGGAAGACAGGAGTGCAAAAGCAGCAACTTGTAAGAGTCATGTTGTGGACAGTGGCAGGGATGCAAACAGGACTAAAATCTCTCGTCATTATTTGCTGTCTTATAAAGGGCCCTATTTTGCCTTCATGTTTTGTGTTAGTTTTCTTTTTGAGGAGAACCTCCTTCTATGTGTGCCAGTAATGCTTGGAACATTTTTTTTTAATGAAAAACTGCCTTATTTTCTTGGAAGGGGAATGTGAGCCTCTGCAAAGTGGGTTTTCCTTCAAAGCTTTATTCTGGGTGTAGGATCTCAGGATCAAAAGCTGTGCCACGACCACCTCTACTGTCAGTGCTAGCTCATATTTTCCCCAGCATGCAGCTCAGGAATAAAAGCTTGACCCTGCTTCCCCTCTGTCTCTGCAGACACATCTGCTGCCATGGTGAATGAGAAGCACAATGGCACCCTGCTTGTGCAGCTGGGGCCCAAACTGCAGGCCCACCCAGAGAAGCTGCTCCGGCAGCGGCGAGGCCACGACGACCGGCCGGAATACCTGGTCCGGTGGAGCGTTGTTAGCTTGGAAGAGAGAGCAGCGGGCGGCAGCAGTGCCTCCTCTGGAGAGACCAAGGCAGAGAACATCTCCATGTGGATGTCTGCAGAAGAGGTCTGTGCCAGCTGCCCGGCGCTGCTGGGCCAGAGGAGGCCGGAAGGGCCGCGGCTGAAAGAGGAGAAGGCGCCCGGTCCGTTGGCCACAGACGCCTCGCTGGACGAAGCCTCGCTGGACGAAGCCTCGCTGCTGGAGATGAAGGCCGATGTCAGGAGCCTGGTGCAGCGAGCCGAGCGCCAGGTGGCCGAGGCCGGGACACCCCAGTGCTCCATCCTGAGCACGGTGCACGTGCTGGGCGCCTACGCCAGCATCGGCTCCCTGGCGGGCGCCTTCAGGGAGGCGGGAGCCCTGGACCTGCTGACGACGATGCTGTGCCACAGGGAGAAGCAGATCCGCCGCAGCGCCGGCGAGATGCTGCGCGCTCTGGGTGCACATGATGCAGGTGAGGGCTGCTCCTGCTCAGTGCCACTGAGGAGGGGTTGCTGGGCAGCTGAGGGGTGCCAGGCCTTTGGGAGGGGTCAGATGCCTGGGAAGCAGCCTGTCTCAGGACTTCTTGGCAAAAGGGGAAGAATCAGTCTGGATCTTCCAGACTTCCATGGTTGCAGTTGTCTGGACTGCTCTTGGCGTTAGAAACTCTTTCCCCTGCCAGGTTTCTGAGCTGGGATGCTGATTAACTCTTTGGAGGACTTAGGCCAAAGAGATTGGCAGAGTGTGGGGTGACTCTGCTTCAAGCTATCAGTTGGAAAGTCTCTGGCCTATTCTTGGCAGGGAGCCTTTCCTCAGGCCCTGGATAGAGGCTAGTCCTCATTTAAGAGGAGCTGCCATGGCTTGAAAGTGCATGATGAGACTTGGGTTCACCTGGAAGGTTGCTGGTTGTGGTGTATCCCACAGGAGATGTGGCTTTCCCTGTCCTAGTGCCTGAGTTCATGCAGCTCTGCAGTGGGGCAGATGAGGGGCTGATTCAGGTTAAAACCTGACTTCCTTTCTTCCCTGGGACCCTGTTCTGGAATCAGTTATTTGGAGTTGCTGCTTTGTGAGAATCTCACAGCTTTAGGGGTAGAAAAAGTACACCGTGGAGCAAAATGTTGCCACTCCAGAGGAAGGGATAGAACGTGGATCAGGTGACACTGAGCAGCAAAGCTGTTCCTTCCCTGCAGCTCTGTCTCTCGCAGGGAGGGTGGGGTGAGGGTTGTCTTTCTGGGGCCTGAAGAGTTTTTGATGTTGTTGCAGGAATCTGGGCCTATGTGCTGCTGTCCCTGAGCCAGCAGGATGGCATTGAGCAGCACATGGACTTTGACAGTCGCTGCACCTTGCTGGAGCTGTTTGCTGAGATCATGTCCTCTGCAGAGCACTGCATGTCCTTCGAGGGGATTCACCTCCCGCAGGTAGCGACAGACCCGCCACCAGCCCTGGACCTGCGGGGCATGAGGGGCCAGGAGGGGTGGGAGTGGGGGCCAGGGCTGGCAACTTGCTGGGACAAGAGGGGAGTTGAAGGTGGGCAGGTGGGCAAGACTGGCTGTGGGAGAGCTGGCACAGGACCTGGGCCTGGTGAGAGGCTGGGGGTGGTGCAGAGGCACCTGGAGAGCCTGGTCTGTGAGCAGGGAGGGGAGGGTGGGCTGAGAGGTCTCTGCTGCTGCCAGCCGGTCTGGAGCTCTCACGGGAGCCTGACTGGGAATGAGCTGGTGGCTCAGAGAGAGCTGGGGGCTAGAGGTGATCTGCAGGCTGAGTGTGAGTCAGTCAGTGAGTCAGTAACTAGTTTAGGTCAGAGTGTGAGAGCTGTGCTTGTTGCAGATCCCTGGGAAGCAGCTGTTTGTGCTGGTGAAGCACTACCTGTGTGTGACTTCTCTCCTGGACAAGCTGAGCAGTGGCGTGGAGCAGGGAGAGGAGCAGCAGGGCTGTGCTGTGCCCAGCCCTATCCCTGAGGAGAGGAGCTGTGTGAAGCAGGAGTTTGAGTTCAGCATGGCCATGGCAAACCTCATCTCGGAGCTGGTGCACGTGATGGGCTGGAGCCACAGGCACAAGGCAGAGCCGCTCCCCCAACGGGACCTGCAGCCTCGCCCTGTCCGCTCCATCTTCCAGCACAAGACCCCGGCCAGCACTGCTGTCCAGAAGCCTGTGCTGCCTTCAAATCCTGGTCCTCACAAAAAGCAGGGCTGTACCTTCCTGACTGCATCAGACTTCGCAGACAGCAGTGACTACACCGAGTACTTGCGGGCGAACCTGGTGCGTGGTATGCGTGTGCGCTTGCTGGAGGACTGCGGTGACGCTAGAGCTGGGGAGGAAGGCAAGTTTCTCCAGAGCACAAATAACATGCACACAGTGCAGGTAGGTCATGGGGAGACTTCTGGCTGGAATGGCAGAAGGGAGTGACCGGGTTGACGGATGAATTCCTAATGATACTTTTATGTGCAGGAAATTGGACAATAGGCGTGGCATAATGTGTATCACTGTCTGCATCTGTCCTAGCAAAATATTCACCTTTCAGAGCTGGAGGGGTGGGTTGCATGGAAGGCTAGTCTGATTTTGTATGGGTTGTGCCACTAAGATTTCTTAGCCTCTAAAACAGGCTGTACTAAAAAGCCTCTCCCCATCTTTCTTACAAGCCCCCTCTAAGTACTTGAGAGGTCACTGTAAGGTTTCCCTGGAGCCTTCTCTTCTCTGGGTTGAACAACCCCAATTCTCTCAGCGCTTCCTCATAGCAGAGGTGTTCCATCTCTCTTACTGTTTTTGTGGCCTTCCTCTTTACCTGCTCCAACAGGTCCATGCCTTGTACTGAAGTCTTCAGAGCTGGATGCAGTTCTCCAGGTGGGGTCTCACCAGAGCAGGGCAGAGGGGCAGAATCACCTCCCTTCACCTGCTGGCCACACTGCTTCTGATGCAGCCCAGGATATAGTTGGCTCTTTGGCCCTGAGTGCACGTTACCAGGTCATGTCCAGCTTTTTATCCACCAGTTGTGCTAAGTCCTTCATAGGGCTGCTTTCAATCCCTTTGTCCTCCAACCTGGTTTGGTACTGGGCTTTGCCACAACCCAGGTCCAGGACCTTGCACTTGGCCTTGTTGAACCTCACGAGGTTCCCACTTCTTGAGTTCATCCAGGTCCATTTGGATGCCATCCCATCCATCAGGCATGTCAACTGCATTGCTCATCTTGATGTTGTCAGCAAACCTGCTGAGAGTGCAGCCAATCTCACTGTTGTCACTGAAGATATCAAATGGTATAGGTCCCCATACAGACCCCTGAGGGGCACCACTTGTCACTAACCTCCAGCTGGACATTGAGCTGTTGACCTCTGAATATGACCATTCAACCAATTCCTCATTAACAAAATAGTCCATTTGTTGAATCCATATCTCTCCAATTTGAAGAGAAGGATGTTGTGTGATTGCTGTCAAAGGCCTTACAGAAGTCTAGAAAGGTGGCAGCCATAGCTCTACCCTCAGTCACTGATGTAATCACTCCATCATAGGTGGCCAGTAGGTTAGCCAGGCAAGACTCTCTCCTGGTTTTCTGGAATCACCTCCCTGTCTTCCATGTACCTCAGTTAAAAGGCTTTTCTAGTTCTGGTCCATGCATTGATGATGTTTCTGTTCAGGCCTCCTCAGCTGAATAACTGCTTTGCATCTTATTTTTAAATGATTTATAAACCTCTTTTATAATCCACTCTGTAAAGATAACTTGCAAAGGAAATGTATTTCATACTGATTCTCTCTTTGTCCTTATAATATCTGTGTTTCCCTAAAATTATGATATCTGTTTCTTATAAAGTTGTACTTGCTTTTACTCTTAATGAACTGGGTACTTGGAACGACCACCAAGATCCTTTCATATTTTTCTCCTGTTGCCAGTGGCATAAATTTCAAAGGGTTTTCGCTTCAATGTTGAGCTAAGGTGTACTGTTAGCTTCCATTCCCTTTGTCCTGTTGATCCCTTGGGTTCCCTCTTCTGTCTATTTTTCTGTTTAATTAGGTTGAATGAATTTGCAGTTGCTCCATTCAGGCTTATTTTCAATAAATTATTTGTAAGGCTCACACTATTAACAAAACCAGATCTGAATGGCAATTGGGCCAGTCCATCACAGCTCTGTCTCTTACCTCGTCTCATCTTTCCTTTGTTGCTCTGATTTCTGTTGCTTTCCTTGCCTCTCCAAAGAAAGAATTTCACTGTTGTGTCTGGTCCTGGAGCCCTGTCTTTCCATGACTCCTTTGAGATGGCATTTGGTATATAACTAGTTTAGGTCAGAGATACTTTGAAGACTATTTGGTGTTGTGTGTAGTTTAACTCAACTTTCTTCCATACAGTGCTTTCCAAAAGTCAGTCAGCATCTTGTCTGCCCAGCACAATGGGTTCATAATAGCACTGGTGTAACTCCAGAAGAGCTCAGTGAAACAGGCAAACCATATGCTTTTCGCTGTTTTTTAAAGCTACTGACATGTTGTAATTGCTGTTTGCTGGGTTCTCCTTCTACTCAGAAGGTTAAATGCAACACTATGGTATGAGAAGCCATAAAAAGTCCTTCTGATTTTTGAGAGGCAACTCGGACAAAGCAGAGGAAACAATTGCTGCCTTTGAGACATGCTTATCAAAAGCCCAAAACCTGTTTGAGAGGGTTGATGAATGACCAAGGTTATAAAAGTGCCTTGAGGTACTTTATATAAGGCTCATCTGCCTCGAGGTAGTGTTGGTTATGTCCTTTGTCTGCTTTTCCCAAGGCACCTGCAGCTTGGCACTTTTGGAACAGGTGTGATTAACTGGATGCACTCATGCCTCTGCTGCTGTACTAAGTGAGATCTGTAGTGGTTGCAGGCAAAGTTAGTGTTTCTTTAAAAATAAAGATCCAGGTGTAACCAAGGCAAGAAGTTAGTAAAGATAGTATGCCTCAGAACTGGACAATGTGTGTGCTGAAATCTGTACAAAAATTGTGTAGTCTTCTACTTCTTTGGGAAATGGGAGGACAAATGTACCAAGAGGATTGAAAAAGTGAGCAGATCTGATTTGATCTGGATTTGTTTCACCTCTAGGTTTTACGGCAGTCAACGGGTCAGACCTACTGGATACGTTGGCATGCATCTCCAGTACTGGAGATTATTGGCTTTGGGGACCAGTGGGAAGATCCTGCTGCTCAGGAAAAGGAATGTAGTGTGAGAAAGAGCTTCAGTGTAGACACAGGTGAGATTGTGATGCCTGTGTATATCATCTCTTTCTGATTATCCTGTGGGATAGGAGTGGGGATCTTTATATGTCCAAACACACAGCAAGTAGCAGGCTGGGTTTAGAAAGCACTATCAGTTTGTGTGACCTTGTAAAGCTGGTTAAGGAATTGCATGGCTTGTGATTGAATGGAGTATTTTTGAACCCTAGACTTCTGTCAAGATGTATAATGCAAGTAATGATATAAAAAGTGTAAAATTTGATTTAAACTCCAACTGTCAAAACTTTGTGTTTGAATTAACTCACTGAACTGCCAAAACATGAACTTGGAATTCCTCTGAGATGAAGCTGTATGGGGGCACTCAAGTCCCCTTAAGTAAGTGATAAGGATTTTTTAAAGCATTAACATAGCAACAATTTGTTTAACCTCAGACTGTTAAGCTTTTAACAAGGTGTTAAAGTATTAAGGAACTGTTTTCGTAAGACATCTGCAGCGTATCCTAGAATCATTTAACATTGCCCTTGTACAGGGAGAAAATGAAAGGCAGATTCCAGACTTCAGATACCCCTTTCTTGTTCAGCATCTGACATGATTCTAGCCAGGGAAACCTATTAAAGTAACTCTTTTATCACAGCTGTGGTCTTCGAGAATATCTTTTGTGTAGAGTGGTTTGGATTTACCAGCTGCAAGAGAGAATGTTTATGAGATCAGCAGCTAATTGCACACGTTGAAACTATTCTTTTTGATGGTTTCTTAAATGGCTTCTACCTCTTGTATTTAAAGGCTTAACTTCATGTCAGTGTGCTGCAGTGTCTAACTTAAAACAAACTTAGTTAGATTTCTCCTTTCATGGTCTTTCTGATTTTGGGAGAAGCAGGAGCTCTGTTTCACTTCTGTGTATAACTCTTTCCAGGCATCATATCCCACTTAGAATATGAACTGAAATGTGGGGTGTGCAGCAGAGGAGGGGGGAGATGGCAGAGTTGACAGTGCCCTTCCTTGCTCTGCTCCCCTGCAGTTCCACAGCCATTCCTGTGCAAGCCCTTGGGGGGGCTTTACTCCCTGCCTTACCTGGGGCAGCGGCTGCCCAAGGCTGCAGACACACTGAGCCGTGCGGAATGGTGGGAGCTGCTCTTCTTTGTGAGGAAGCTGGAAGCACAGGAGCAGAAAGAGATCACCTGTCTGATCCAGCAGCACCAGGGAGAGCAGGTAGGGGCCAGTGCCTGCAGCAGGGAAATGGGAGGGAGGAGCAAAGGGAACATTAGGGAAGGGAGCAGGCCGAGAGGAGATGGCAAGTGTGAGCTGTGCAGGGACAGCCTGAACGGGGCAGAAATGGGAGGGTGAGTGGGGACAGCAAAAGCTTGGAGAGCTTGGCCCAGCAGAGCAGTGAGTGGAGATGAAAGGCAGTGTCCCCTGACAGGAAGAGTGACTGTCCAGCAGGGTTTGGGCAGGCGAGGCAAGGCCGTGGGGTCATTCTGCCAGTTGCAGTTGGGTGGTGAGCACGCGTGGGGAGGTGTGGGCTGGTGGGAGTTGGGCTGGGGACAGGCAGGGGAGGGTGGCAGTGGGAAGCGGCCCTGGGCAGCTCTGGCGGTGCAGCCTTTCTGTCCCTTGTGCCAGTGGCCGCCACAAGGGCCTGGGCTGCGTGGCGAGCCCGAGATTAACTTGCCCCCGTGGGCGTGGCTGTCGCAGGTGGATGAAGAAGCCCTGATGCGTCTGTCGGTACCTGCGGAGCTGGCCCAGAAGGTGCTGCAGGTCCTGGAGAAGCGGTGCCAGGGCAGCTCTCTGCGTGACCTGCGCGGCTCCCGTGTCTACGCCAGACACTTCCTCGGGAGAGGGGCAGAGCAGGATGGTGGAGGGAGAACCACAGCGTCCTCAGAGGGTGACAGGAGCACCGGTTCTGAAGGCACGATGGCCAAGGCAGCGGAGGGAGACCTTTCTGCAGCCCCAGGGCCGCCCCAAGGCCGCAGTGAAGTGGCAGTGAAGTCAGATTCCCAGCTGTTCGGCGAGCTCTTGGAGAGGGAAGGGCTGTTCTTGCCAGAGGTGGCGGAGGAGCAGAGCCAAGGTAATGTCCTGCCACGGACAGCTGGGGCAGAGGTGCAGTGCTGGCAGCAGCACTGCTGAGCACTGCTGCCTCCACAGGGGAAGGCTCTGGGCAGGGCATGGGGGCCACACAGCCAGGGCTGCCTGAAGTGGGGGTGCCTGTGGGTGCTGGGTGTGTGGGTGTGTGGCACCCTGGGAGCTGCTGGAGGTGTCACCGCTGCCCTGACGCCTCTGTCCCTCCGGCCAGCACTGGGCAGCTCCAAGGGGCTGAGTGAGAGCGGCTCGCTGGCCAAGGTTGCAGCTGTGGTGGACGTGATCCAGAGCAGCAGCTCAGCGGTGGGGCTGCGCTTAGCTGGGCTCAAGCACATCCTGAAGATGCTGGAGGAGGAGCCCAAGCTGGAGCAGCAAGTCGGCACAGCCCAGGGTGGGCTGGGCACCGGGAGTGCTGGGTGAGTGCTGGGGTACTGCACACTCCTCCTGCTGGCTGGGGAGGGCCCTGTGGGCAGGGTGGGGGATCTGGAGGAGTGGGAGTGTGAAGGATGGTATGTGCGAGAGGAAAGGTGGATTTTGCGTCCCTTGGTCCCAGGCAGGCTCATTGGCGGGGCTGTCTCAGCTGCAGCGTGGGCGGGAAGGAGGTGGCTGGCAGGGCCCAAGGAGGCTCTGCCTGAGGTGTCCTGTCGCATGCAGGGAGAAGCTGGTGCAGGTGTCAGTGGAGCTGCTGAGCACGGAGGTGGCAGAGAAGGCGCTGGTGGCGGTGACGCTGCGGCTGCTGGCCGTGCTGCTGGCCCGGTACGAGTGGCGCGTGCCCTTTGCCACGGAGGGCGGCGTGCGGGCCGTGCTGGCCTGCATGCAGCAGCACGGCTGCTCCGCCCTGGTGCAGCAGGCCGGGCTGGCGGTGAGTGCCCGGGGGATGCCGGGGGTGGGCAGGGGCGCGCGGGCTGCCCCGGACGTGGTGGAGGGGCCGCTGCCCTGTGCGCTGCTCTCGTCCTCGCAGGCCCTGAAGGTGCTGGTGGGAGCTGCGGACGCTGAGCCGGGAGGTGCTGGAGGGAAGTGCTTGCCCTGGAACCACGGCGATGCACAGATGATGCGGGAGATCTTTGCCAGCATTGGCTCTGCCTCCAGCAAGGGCTCTGCCAGCCTGCTGAGTAGCATCCCTGCTGCCCTGAGCACCATGCAGAGGGTCCCAGGGTAGGGGCAGAGTGTGGAGAGCGGCTGAGGTTGGGGGGAGGGACAGGCAGGGCAGGCAGGTGGCTTGTCTGTGCCTGGGGGAGGAGAGTGACACGGCTGTGTCCCTGCAGGGGCTCCTCAGGGGTGCAGAACGGCTTGCTGGTGGTGAACATGCTGATGGATGGGCACCGGGGCCTGGCGGAGCAGCTGGCGAGCTGCGATCTCCTGGCGGTGCTGCAGAGCTGCTGGAGGGCCGGGCAGAGCAGCGGCTGCCCCCAGGCAGTGCTGGCCCTCAGCGCCATCAATCGCCTGGCAGAGCACGGGCTGCCCCTGGGCCCGGAGGCAGCAGGTACCGTGCTGCCCACCCTGCCCGTGCCACGGCCCCGCGGGTGCCACGGGCAGGGCTGCCTGGCCCGACAGGACAGAGCACCCTGAGGGGCTGCTGCCACTCGAGTGAGTGCCTGGGCTGGGCTCACGTGTCCTTGTCATGGCAGGCAGAGACGTCCTGTTGGACCCGAAGGGTGTGCAGATGCTGCTGGGTGGCCTGGACGATGGCGTCTTGTCCAAGGAGGTGGTGGTGGCCCTGGAACGGCAGCTCTGCAGCGAAGGCCCTGTTCCCTCTGGCCAGGTGGCCCAGCTGCTGCAGGACCGCAGCTGCTTCAGGCTGTTGCTGCGCAGCTTGGAGCTGCTGGGGACAGAGAAGGCTGTGAGCCTGAGCAGCCTCAGGTGGGTGCAGGGTGACTGGGGGAGAGTCTGGGACCCCCTGAGCAGGTGTGTGAGTGCTGGTGGTCATGTTGGGGAGCAACACAGGGCATGTTTGTGGGTCCTGGTGGGGGCGTTCTTCACTGGGGGCAGGCTCACCCCAGCACGTAGGCAGGTGCTGATTGGTGTGTCTTGGGGCACAGGGCCACGTGGGGCCACAGCAGCTGTGCCTGGGTGCTGGTGGGGACATGCAGGGGCAGCAGAGGACATGCCTGGGTGCTGGTGGAATGTGCAAGGTACCAGGGGAGCCTTGGTTCCCAGTCCCTGGGAGGTGCCTTCCAGGTGGGGCAGGGAAGCAGGGCTGCCTGTAAGCACTGCTGTCCCTGCGCCCCGGCCTGAGCAGGCCCCCTCCATCACCCAGGATCCTGAACAAGTTCCTGGACAGTTACCAGGAGGATGTGCTGCCCTGGCATGAGTGTGTGGAGCCCTGTGTGTCCTTCCTGATCACGCACAGCAGCAGCTGGGAGGTGAGGGGGCCCCGGGACTCCCGGCAGGCAGGGTGGCTGTGCTGGCTGTGCCTCAGCCAGGCTGGGCAAGCAGGGCCCTGCTGGTGGCAGCCTGGCCTTGTGTCCGAGGTGCTGGGAGAGGTGGGGAGCGGCTGTCCTGGCCATGTCCCTGTCCTGGTGGCCACGTGCCCAGCCTGGCTGTGCCTGGGCAGGCTCTGGTGGGTGCTGGTGGGGTTGGGATGAGGGGGATGGAGGTGAAGCTCCGGCTGCTGGGGGGCCCCAGGGAGTTGCCAGCAGTGCCCCGTCTGCTCACGGCTGCGTCTCAGTAGGTGCTGCAGGAGGTCGTTGGCTTCCTGTACCGCCTGGGCAGTGCCAGCAAGGACTGTGTGGTGGTGATGTGCCACGTGGGCACCCACGAGGCTCTGTCCAAAGCCCTGGAAAAGCACAGCACGGTCCCGTCATTGGCGCCGGCCCTGCTTGACCTGGTGACAGAGTGTGAGAAGTATGCCAGCCTCTACAAGAAGCTGACGAGCAGCATCTTGGCTGGCTGCATCCAGGTGGGCCTGCGGAGTCACGGCTGCCTGGGGATTTGGGTCTGGGGGCATCGGTCTGTCCCTGCTGCTGAGGGACGGCCTTGTGCTCTCCGCCTGGCACAGCCCTGTGGGGGCTGAGGGGAGGAGGACCTGGGGCCCTTGGTAAGAGCCTTGCCCCATCCCACAGCTGGTCCTGGGACAGATTGAGGAGCACCGCCGGAGCCACCAGCCCATCAGCATCCCCTTCTTTGATGTCTTCCTGCACAACCTGTGCCAAGGTGAGTGGAGGCAGGGGGAGTTGAGCCCAGGCTTGGTGGCTGGAAGCTCCTTGTGCTCTGTCCACAGGCTCCAGCATGGAGGTGAAGGAGGACAAGTGTTGGGAGAAGGTGCAGGTCTCTTCCAACTCGCACCAGGCCAGCAAGCTCACGGACAGGAACCCCAGGACCTATTGGGAGTCGAACGGCAGCACCGGCTCCCACTTCATCACTGTGCACATGCAGTGTGGAGTGGTGATCAGGTGGGGCTGGGCCGGCAGGGCTGTGTGTGGAGGAGAGGGCTTTGGGGATCTGTGCCAGCCTTGCCACAGTGTCCCTGTGCTGGGGCCAGCGGGATGTGACTGGCAGGGCGTGGTGCTGTCGGGGTTAGGGCAGGGAGGCAGGGATGGCTGGGCAGCCTCGTGTTTGCTGTGCTGCAGGGAGCTGAGCATGCTGGTGGCCAGCGAGGACTCCAGCTATATGCCATCGAGGGTCGTGGTGCTGGGCGGGGACAGCCCTGCCACGATCAGGACGGAGCTCAATGCGGTGAGTCCCGGTGGGAGTGGCGGGCTGGTCCTTGCTGTGCCCGGTGGAGGTCTGGCTGTGGAGTGAGACGCTGGGAGGTGCCCTCGGGGAGGTGGGAATGGCAGGAGCTGCGCTGTGGGAGCCTCCTTGGGCTGCCTGTCACGCTGAGGGCTCAGTGCCTCCCTGCAGGTGACCATCCTGCCCTCGGACAGCAGAGTGATCTTGCTGGAGAACATGACCCGCTTCTGGCCCGTCATCCAGATCCGGGTGAAGCGGTGCCAGCAGGTAGAGGAGCCGGGGCTGGGCCTGGGAGCGGGCAGTGTGGGGCATCGGGGCCGTGCCCCAGGAACTGAGGGTCCTGCTGTCCTGTAGGGTGGCATCGACACACGTGTGCGTGGCATCGAGGTGCTGGGTCCCAAGCCCACCTTCTGGCCCATCTTCAAGGAGCAGCTGTGCCGGCGGACGTTCCTCTCCTGCACTGCTCGGGCTCATGCCTGGAGCCAGGAGATCTGCCGAGACCGAGGGCGGCTGCTGCAGCTCTTTGGCAGGTGAGTTGTGTCCTGGCTGTGCCCCCCTGGTGTCCCGAGGAGGGGACACGGCTGGCAGCCTGTTTGGGGACTGCAGGGCTGGGAAAGGAGCAGCTGCTGTGCCACCTGGATGGGAGGGGCCCCTCCTCCTTCCTGGCCACCAGAGGTGCTTCCTGGCCAGGCCACCTTGGGATCATCTGGGTTTAAGCTGGGCTAACCCCCCAGAGCAGGATGCCAGTCCCCCCAGGGCTGGCACGACCTGACAGAGGTTGGCCAGGGACAGCAGGATCTCGTGGCCACAGGCACTGCACAGCCCCCCACTGCGAGGCCCCAAGGGCCATTGGGGGCAGGCCCCAGAGACAGCAAGGGGCCCTCCCTGGCTGCTGGGGGCTAGTGGGGCTAGCAAGCCATGGTGCCTTGGCAAAGGGCAGAGCAGGGAGCCACCACTGCGTTCTGCTTTCCCATGGGAGTTGTCCAGCTCTTGGCACCGTGTGCTGCCCGGTTGCTGTTGCAGACTGAACCGGGCGCTGCAGCACGAGCAGGGCTTTGCCAACCGCTTCCTTCCTGACGACGAGGCAGCCCAGGCACTGGGCAGGACGTTCTGGGAGGCCCTGGTGAACCCCTTGGTGCAGAGCATCACCAGCCCAGGTACCCTGCGCTCTCCGGGACCCACCTGTGCCGTGCCCCAGGCAGAGGCACCTGGCTCTGAGTCTGGTTGGCCTCGCAGACGCTGACGGTGTCAGTCCCCTGGCCTGGCTGCTGAGTGAGTACCTGGAGAGCGTGGAGCTGCCCCGCCGTGCCACAGGACGCAGGGCTGCCTTTGCTTCCTGCGTGCGGCGCCTGAGCCAGCTCCTGGTGCACGTGGACCCCGGTGGCCCGGAGCCAGAGGAGACCAGAGCAGCTGGTGAGCCAGGGGCTGCTCTGCCGTGGGGCTGGGCGGGCGCTGCTCCAGAGTGCCAGGCTGTGGCCATGGGGCTCCTCTGGGGAGCATCCTATGGCACAGAAGCTCCTGAGCCGGGTCATGCTCAGGTCATGCTCATGCTTGTGGTCATGCCCAGCAGTGGCCGTGCCTCTCCAGCATCCCCTCAGCCCTGCTGTGGTGGGTCAGTGTGCGGGGCCTGCCCATGGAGCCACACTGAGCCTGAGGTTGACCCTTGGCAGGTGGGAAGGAAGGGAAGAACAAGGAGGTGCCGGCCAAGACTGCAAAGGCGGTGGTGGAGAAGTCGAGAGGCCTGTGGGGAATCTCGCAGTGCTGGCGTGGTGTGGTGCAGCAGCAGGTAGAGCTTGGAGGGCTGACTGGGAGGGGTGTGGGACCTTCCCTGGGTGGCTGGAGCAGGGAGTGGGGTCTGGCAGTACCCTGGGAGCATGGGGAAGGCACAGGGCTGTACCTGGCCTCCACAGAGCGATGTGGGGACAGCCCTGCTGTGCTTGTCACGCTGGCATGGCTCGAGTTGTCAGCCAGGCCAGGAGACAGGTCCGGTGTCGGGCTGTTATTTCCTGCTTGGGCTGCTGCTGTGTTTCCGTAGTGCCCCCACAGCCCCTGGCCAGCCCTCAGAGCGGCGCTCCCACCTTGGCAGCTCCACAGCAGCACCAGGGCCCCGAGTCCCAGGGAGCCAGGCAGTTGGTGTTGGCAGGGCAGGGCTGGGGATGTTCCGAGGGGCACGTCCTGCTGCAGGCTCAGCCCTCGCGCTGCTCCCACAGGTGCAGCGGTTCCTGGAGGCGGCGGGGCAGGCACCAGACCTTGCGGAGCGCTACTGCCGGCTGTACCAGCGCCTGCGCGGGGCCACGGAGGAGCTCTTTGGGCAGCAGGCCGCCTTTGTGCTGGCCCTGGGCCAGGGCTTTGCGGGGGCTTTGCTGCAGCTCTCCTTCCTGACTGCTCTGCACGTGAGTCGAGGGAGCGTGGCCCTGGGTACGGGCTGGGGAGCTGCCCTGGCCCACGGCACTGGGGCAAGCTCTGGGTGGGTGGTGTCCTGTTCCCCCTGAACCACAGAGCCCTGCCCTGGCACCCTGGACAGTGCCCAGCTCAGGTGCGTGCTGCTCATCCCAGCGTGGGCCCGGCCCTGGCACACTCCGGCCTTGGCCTGGTGCCTGGGCACCCTCGGCTCCTGCCTGGGAGTGCCCGAGTTTCCCAGCTGCTCCCTGCAGGGACATTGCCCCATCCCGGCCCTGTGGGCACTGGTGAGTTCTGTCTGCAGCCAGCCCTGTCCCTTGCAGGTGAGTGAGCAGTTTGCCCGCTACCTTGACATGCAGATCCAGGAGCTCCGCAGTGCTGTGGGCAGCACAGGGCCTCTGGAGCGGCTGCAGCAGTTCTTGGAGCCTTTTGTTGTCTTCAGTGGCCTGGAGTTTGCCCACACCTTTGAACACTTCTACAGGTGAGGCTGCTGTGTCTCCAGAACCAGGGGCCTGGTGCAGCGTGGCCTGGTGTGCTGGGGGAGCTTGGCCTGCTGTGGCAGTGATGCTCCCGCTTTGCTTTTACGGGATCATGGAGTGCGGAGGGTCTGTGGGTGCTGCCAGTGTGTGGAATCACAGTCCCTGCTGGGGACAGAGAGGGGACACGTGTGTGCTGCCAGGCCCATGTGCCATGGAATGAGGCCGGGCTCGGACCTGTGTTTGTCTCCTGGTGGGTGGCTGATGGCCACAGGGTTCGGGCCCAGCCCTGACTGAAGCTGGTGGCCATGGCAGGCACTACCTGGGGGACCGGCTCCTGACACAAGGGCCATCTTGGCTGGAAGGAGGCATCGTGGAGCAGATCGGGCTGTGCTTCCCCAGCCGCTTTCCCCAAGATATGCTGAGCAACTTGGCCGAGTCGGAGGAGCTCCAGCGGCAGTTCTGCCTCTTCCAGCTGCAGGAGCAGGATAAGCGGCTGCTGGAGCTGGACACGGGTCTGGAGGAGGTGAGAGGGATGGGGGCGTGGGGAGGCCGGAGGCCGCCGGCTTTCCTTGCGGGGATCCCGGAGCCTGACTTGAGCTGCCCTCGTGCCCCTGTGCCCAGGTGCTGGGAACAGCCGCAGTGGCAGACGTGCCAGAGGTGAAGGTGCTGGCCCTGTCCCCGCGCTGCTGGCCTGTTTCCCCGCTGTGTTACATGGATAACCCTGGGCGGTTTTTCCCGGCGGTGCTGAGCTCCCCACTGGATGAGTTTGCTGACTTCTGCCGGCAGAGTGAGTGCTGTGGCCGGGGGTGTGCCCAGACCCTCCAGGGCAGCTCAGCCACAAGTAGTGGTGGGCTGGGAGTGCCTGACAGGGCTGGTCCCCGTCCCTGGCACTGACACTGTCCCTGGCAGGCCAGAGCCAGCTGGGCTGGGAGTGCACGAAGCCCCGTCGGCTGCAGTGGACGTGGCTGGGCCACGCCGAGCTGCAGTTTGGAGACTGCGTTCTGCACGTGTCCACGCTGCAGATGTACATCCTGCTGTGCTTCAACAGCGCCCAGGTAGGGGCTGGAGCCACGGAGGGGCCAGGGAGGCAGTGGAGACTGGAGCATGGCAGGGCCGTGTCCTCCCTTTCCTTCTGGTGGGGTCTCCAGTGGTGTTTGGGACACAGGATCCCATTCTTAGGCAGGGCCCGTGGCCAGTGAGTCTTGGCCACTGCCCTCCCAACCCTGTGCTGCAGGAGGTGGCTGTGGAGGCCCTGCTGCAGGCTACAGGGCTCCCTGCTGACCTGATGCACCAAGCACTGATACCGCTGACCCACGGCCAGGGTGTCCTGGTGGGGAGCTGCACACCAGGGGGTGAGTGCAGGGCTGGGGCACCCAGGGGAGGAGCTGGCCTGAACCCCGAGGGGGTGCTGGGCTTAGGGGGTTGCAGGAGCTCGTAGGGCTGGTGAAGGGGCTGGGTCCATGTGGTGGTGCTCGGGGCACAGGGTGTGTCAGGGTGGGGCCTGAGGCCAGTGTAGGGCTGGGGGTGATGGGTGGGGTGGGGCCCGGGGCCATGCATGGGGCCTGGGTCTCTGTATGGGCTTGGGCCGGGGCCAGGGGCCGTGGGCGTGGCTGTGGCTTAGGGCCACATGTCGGGGACAGGGCTGGGGAGGCCAGTGGTGCAGGCAGCCGCAGGAGGCCCAGCTTGGGTCCCCCAGCCACACGTGTGTCCTGGGGCTCCTTCAGGGCCCAGCTCGAGGCTTGGCTGAGCCTGGGTTGGGGGCTGGCTCCAGGTGCACTGCGGCTGAACCAGGCAGCCCTGGCCCAGAGCTCCGGCCGCCAGCTGAGGCTGCTGCCCCAGCAGAGGTACCTGCGGACAGAGGGGGCTGAGGTGAGCGCCCTGGAAAGGAAGAGGAACGTCCTGTGCTGCCTCATCACCCGCATCCTCAAGGTGGAGAAGCAGCTGCACATCGACAACCTGGTGTTCAGGGTACGGAGGTGGCGCGGGCAGAGGGGGCACAGGGGCTGCGTGGGGGCTGCAGCCACTGCAGTGGGGCTCCCTTGCTGCCATAGGTGATCGATGCCTGTCAGAAGGGCGAGTTGGGGCCAGGGGTGCAGTTCCTGAGCTTCTGCTGCCACAGCGTGGACGTGCTGTCCTGCATCCTGCACCTGCTGAACCAGGGCTATCTCCGGCGCCAGGAGGGGAGGCCTCATGTCTTGGAATACATCTCTGCTGAATCCACAACACCTCTTGGTGGCCAAGCACAGATGACTTTCCAGTGCAGGCCAGCTCAGGCATCTCTGGAGGAGGACGGCAGAGACAGCCTGCATTGGTAGGGGGCATGCTCACCAGGTGTGGAGGGGTGTGCATCTCCACCCTGTGTGAACATGGCACATTTCTCCATGTCAGGCGGAATCCTGGCACAGACAGGGCAGAGGAATATCTCATGGCAATGCTGCAGGTGCCAATGGGACACACGCTCAGTCCAGAGGAGGCAAAGTTGCTCATGAGCCAGACAGTACAGCAGGTCCAGGATACTCTGAGCATACCGGATGATGTTGCTCAACACCTCCTCATGCACTGTAGGTGGAATGTGGATTTCCTGATCCAGTGTTATGTGGAGAACCGTGAGGCCCTGCTCGTCTCCTCAGGGCTACAAGTGCAGGATGTCCAGCCTCCCCCAAGCCCTGGAACCCACTGCCCAGTCTGTGTGAGCCAGCTGTGTCCCACTGAGAAGCCACCAACCCTTTGCTGCATGCACTACTGTTGCAAGGTGAAGATCCTGTGGCCTTTGGTTCCTGCTACTTGACAGGCAATTGCTGCTGTCTACTTGGAGCAGCTGTTCTTTGTCTGAAGGTGTTATCAGGGGATTTTTCAGAGCTTATGCATTCTCTTTTCTCAGCTCACTTTTTTATGATCCTTCACTCCCTGGTTTGTCTGTTCCCACTTTTGTGCTTTGGCCTACTTACCTGTGATCTGTGGGGTTTTGTGCACCCTCTGCTGGGTGGGGAGGGCTTCCAGGGTCACACGGCCCCGCTTAGGTCTGATCTCTCCTCTTGTGCCCTGACAGCCCTGTTGGAGGGAATATCTCACAACTCGCATTGAGCAGAACATGGTTGTCAACTGCACCTGTCCCATATCCGAGTGCCGTGCTCAGCCGACCACAGCCTTCATCTACTCCATCGTGTCTTCTGAGGAGATTATAGCCAAGGTGAAGCAGGAGGGGTGGCTGCTGGGTGTCCAAGCTCTCTTGCATTTTGGTCAGCACTATCAGATGATTTTGTTGCTGCTTTCCCCCTTCCTCTTTCCAAAACTGGCAGCGTGATAATGGTGGCCAGCCAGATCTTGTCTGTTTTCTCTGATTATGGTCAATACCAGCTGTTCAGGAAAGTATAACATCAATGAAAGAGCACAGTGGTATTTCCTCTGAATGTATCTCTAGCAAGCAACATTTCAGGGACATCATTAGTTCAGGACTAGATGACAGCCATGGTAGCAGCTCATGACAAGTATCCTCTACTGGTATGCTGGAAGCAATATAATAATAATAATAAATCATCAAGGCCAAATGAAAACATGAGCAATTTCATTTTACTGCTGCATCAGTGACCCCTATGTCCTTTCTCTTCCATTGGTCTCTGGTTTTGAGCAGTTCAGGTTTTTGTGAAGATGGCAGGAATTACCACATCACATCAGACTTAATCTTCACTGTAAGTCTGTGTGAGTCTGCAGACGTATCTAAACCAGGCTTTCTGAGCTCTGCTTACCTTAGTGCTTGGTCATCAGGCTACAGCAGTAGATGCTTGTTCTAAAGCAGAAGCTACTTTTTCTGTTTTTTTTTTTTAGTTTCTAGGGCTGAATGCCCTCTGCACCTAATGGCAGAGCTGTAGCCGTCAAATGACAGACTCTTTTTGTTAACTGCTAGGAAGAACAGTCTCTTTTCCACTGCTCTATTCTTTGACAGTTATATCTTTTGTCTTTTTTTTTTTTAATAGGAAGTGCTTGGAGAATTAGTGCATATATCTGGACAGTTAGTCCTTACTGCCTTTGCAAATCCCCTAGTCACACCTGTCTGAAAGCAGGATTTAGTAGCCTGTTGCTGTGACTGTTTTATAAAAAGAAATAATTATTGCAGATTGACATAAATAGCAGCTAATTTTAACAAGTTGCTCTGATGCTCTCACTGAAAAGTTATGTTTTCCTTTTGATCAGTAAGTGGCGTGGCTGGAATGTTAATGTCTGATGCAGAGTCACACATACAGTCATAGAATATTTTGGGTTACAATAATCTGTGGAGGTCTCTGATCCAATCCTGGGCTCAAAATAACTAGATTATTGTATGAAGATCTAATGCTGGAATTATATTTAAACATAAGAGAACTGTTTGTTGGGGTTGGGGATTTCTTTCCAATAGTGAGGGTAGTGAGACATGGTACCAGTTTGGGGGGAGACGTTTGTAGTCTCTGTGGTTGGGTATATTCAAAATCCAACTGGACACAGTCCTGAGCAATCCTGCTTTAAGCTGGAGAGGTTGAACAAGGTTTTCTTTCCAGAAATGCCTTCCAACCTCAGCAAGTCTATGAAATGCTTCCAGATATGACATGGGGGGATAGAAAAATGAACACAAAGGGAATGAAAGGGTAAACTGACTGAGTGCTGTTTTGTTGTGTGCAGCTGTTTGGTGAGATGCATAGCCCAGAGCACCAGACACTACTTTTAAGGCCTAACCGTGCAGCTTCTCAGATTTAGATCTCTTTCCTGGCTTCTCATTACAGTATGAAAAAGCCCTCCTTAGACGCTATGTTGAGTGCTGCTCCAACCTGACATGGTGCACCAACCCTCAGGGCTGTGATCAGATCCTTCTTAAGGATGGACTTGGTTATGGAGCAGCCTGTTCCAAATGTTCCTGGATATCCTGCTTCAACTGCAACTTCCCAGAGGTGAGGCTGAGCTGGATCACAGGCTGTACTCTCTTAGGTTTGGCACCCACCCTTCTGCTTTTATATAGTTGAATGATTGTGTTTTCCTCTCTCTCAGGCCCATTATCCTGCCAGCTGCAGCCACATGTCTCGGTGGGTGGATGATGATGGATACTATGAGGGAATGACAAGTGAAGCCCAAAGCAAACATCTGGCTAAGCTCATTTCAAAGCACTGCCCAAACTGCCAGGCTCAGATAGAGAAAAATGAGGGGTGCCTGCAGTGAGTATACAATTTTGTTTGCTACTGTGTTTGTGACTGGGTGGCACAGTCCCTGGCTGTGGTGTAGGAGAGCACTGTCAGCAACTGTCTGCCAGTGGCTGTCAGGACTGAGCAATTCCCATTGTCCTTCTGCAGTATGACATGTGCAAAGTGTAATCACGGTTTCTGCTGGCGCTGCCTCAAGCCCTGGAGGCCGAATCACAAGGATTATTACAACTGCTCTGCTATGGTGAGTGGTTTGCTGTATCTTCTTGGTTCATGCTTATGTTCAGAGGCCCCTATAGCCTCTCAGAGATGGTAAGGATCTCCACTTGGGCCCTTTACTTTGGACTTTGTCAATTTGCCTGTAATACTGGCATTTCCAAGTAGCCCTGCTACTCGAGGGAAATTGCTACAAGTTCCTGTACCTTTCCTTTCAGGTGAGTAAAGCAGCTTGGCAGGAGAAGCGTTTCCAGGATTACAATGAGAGATGCACCTTTCATCACCACGCAAGGGTAAGGCCTCCTCCTTCCTTTGCAGATGCTGACTGCTGCTCAGCCCTGGTGAGCAGGGCACTTTCTTGTTTCAGTGACACTTTTGTGTCAGTGTCTTCTCTGCTTAGAAGCAGGCTTCACATCCAGACTGGGATCACTGGATGATCATTTTGCCCTGGCTCTGACATTAAGGAGTAGTCCTTGGCTGCTTTCTTCTGTCCAGTCTGTTGTGGAAACTGAGCACCTGACTTGTGGTATTGAGGGGCTCAGAGTGGTGCAGAAGTTGGAAGCAATGGTGACTGAAGGCTGAGCTCTGCTCAGAGCTGAGGTGCTGTAATAGGTTGAAGTGATGGCACAGTAGAAATTACATAGTTGGATGCATTAAATGCTCTTCTGCTCCCTGCATCTTCTGGGATGGCACTTCAGAATGCTTAGCAAGTATTTGTGTGGAAGGTGTTTTTTTTTCAGTCTTGTGGAGCTTGACAGTGACATTGACTTTTTTTCCCCCCTCCTTTGGTTTTTGCAGGAATTTGCTGTAAGTCTGAGGAATAGCATTTCTTCCATCAGAGAGATGCCAAAAATTAGGAACTTGACCTTTGTTCTTGATGCCTGCAAAGTGCTAGAACAGGCACGGAAGGTAAGGCTGGATAATATAGTCTTGCTGAGGTTTAGACTTAATTCTGCTGATGTGAGGAGACACCAACCTTGTTCTTCTCCAAACAAGAGGAGATAGAGAAAGCTTGAGGGGAGGAGTAACATCAGGACAGGGGAAAAACTCATGTCTGCCCTTCCCTGCTTTGAGTCTGAGTTGAGCTCTGTTTGCAGTGTTCTTTACAGTCAGGTCATTTGGAGCTCAGTTTGGATCAAGTTGACACCATGGAATAAAGACAAGGTCAATATTTAGGGTTTTCATCCACTGGGTTTGGTCCATTCCTATTAGAAGTGCCCCAGTGAAGGCACTTTGAAAGCTCTCCTGATGGTGTGTTACAGTCAGGAAGTTCCTCTTGATGCTCGTGTTATGATTTTTTTCTTAACTTCATTTCATGAACTATAGATATTTTGGAAGCCATGAGTTACCCACTGCATGTCCTCATAGCCACATCAAAAAGGATTTGTGGTGCAGCCACTGTGTGTGTGCAGTAAGCCTGTGACACCTTAGGTCTGTAACGCCTGCTCTGTCCTGAAACATCGGCAGGAAGTGGGAATTGTCTTGGAAGGAGGTGGGAATTGTCTTTGCAGTACTGACTTTGCATATACACCCTGGTTTTGCAGGTAGGCTTGATTTTGAGAGAGGCATGTGAGACAAGGGTGCCTGACCCTATTTTGTCTTCTCAGTGTGGTAGCCCCTTAGTTTTCTGGAGTACATATCATTGTTGCTTGTTGTTGCTGCTTCTGAATTTTCTGGCCCATTTCTTTAAATGGAAACAGTGATCTCATTCCCTACTGGGTGCCTATATGGCTTTAGGGGTCATTCATTTATAACTAGAGTTGGCCACTTGTTGAAATGCCTTTGTTGTGGGCTCTTGGTGCTGTACAGCACCATGCCTGCTTCCCTTTGGGCTCCATTCTCTTTGTTGTTCAGCCTGGGCTGCCCAGCATTGCCTAGTCCCGTGTGCTGATGGGTTTGACTCTGCCCGCTGGTCAGTCACACTTGTTATGCATTTACAGTCTGTGTTCTTGTGATGGTTTTCAGGTGGGAAAAATCAGTTACTTTAGACTTCGATATAAAATAATTGCACATTCATTTCCAATCCTGCCAGTAGCTTGAGTTAGCCTGGCACTGCTGTCTCTTGTCACAATGGGTCATTGGGCTATGGCCACAGGCCAGAGGCCACTGATAATAATGAGGTCTGGAAGGGTTTGATACTGCTCCCTTCTTGCCCACTCTGAAGCTGAAGGAGGGTGCTTAGCAACGTGATCTGTACTTTTCCAGGTGCTGGCCTACTCCTGTGTGTACAGCTACTATAACCAGGACA
Source organism: Vidua macroura (assembly GCF_024509145.1). NCBI lineage: Eukaryota > Metazoa > Chordata > Aves > Passeriformes > Viduidae > Vidua > Vidua macroura. The sequence goes on along the minus strand of NC_071573.1, from coordinate 32,835,002 downwards.
CCGAGAGCATGGATATTGTGGAACAGCAGACTGAGAGCCTGGAGCTGCTCACTAATGCTCTGCAGATCCTTCTGGGTAAGTCCTGTGGCCTCTTTGCAGTTGTGACTAACATTTCCAGCTGTAGTCAAAGGGCAGCAGCTCTAGTGGGGCGATAGCATATATACCAACACCCAGCTGGTCTCACTTCTCCCAGTCCAGTCCTTGCCTTCTTGATGTCATTTCTGAGAAAGTCCACTGGAGCAGTTTGGCTGCCACTGGAGACTAATGCAGTATTGAGCAACATGTTCTGTTCTGAAAGAGGGATGCATTTGCACAGGAGATCTAAGTAGCTATGGCTGGCTTCACACTCAGAGCTAAGGACTTGGTCTCTGCTCAAGAGTGTGGGATGCAGCATGACTTTGTTGGCCTTGAATTGCAGAGGAAACCCTGCTGCAGTACCAGGACCTGGCCACTTCTCTTCAGCTTCTGAAAGCAGAGCACTTCTGTGCGGGTTTGGAATTGGTGCGGCAGATCAAGGAGCGTCTCTTTGCAATTCTCTGGCACTCCACACAGGTGAAGGCCACACGGCTGTTCGTGGCTTGTCTTGCTGTGGTCTAATTTGACTGTGGGCAAACTAAAGGGCTTGATCAGCTGAGGGCATAAACTCAGGATTGTGTGTGTGCATGGCAGGGGGTTGCAGCACAAAATACACCCCAAATTACATACTGTTTCTGTCTCTTTTGTCTGTTCTTTCCTGCTAACAGGATTTCCATGTTGGGCTCCAGACTTCAGGTGATGTTGTTCAGAGAAAGTTGAAACTTGCAAATGTGCCTGCTTCAGCCCTTGCATGTACAGGGTGAGTTTTCTTAGTGGGGCAACAGAGGAAGGTGAGTGAGTGCAGACAAAAAGCAGGTGAGCAGAGTTTTCTCCCGTGCTCACCGCCATACAAAAGAGTGAATGACAAACACTGATTACTTGTGTCCTGTTTTGTGGTTTGAGGTAGCAACTTAAGTGATGTGGTGGTGTAGGGAAATGAGCAAAACCTCTGCTTGTATGCAGCTATGATAAAGAAAGCTCCATCACTGGCAGACTAAGTTATGGAAGTTGCTCTCCCTGGACTCTCCTGAGTTTCTTTGGCTGGGGATGCTGAGACAATGACAGTAGGGTGTTGTGGGGCTGGGTCGTGGCTGATGCTCACAGCAGTCTCTGCTTTTATGCTCTGCTCCTCAACAGGCAAAAACGTATCATCCTGTGTGACTCCCCCAACACAGATGAAGGTAAGGAGGTTGAAGATGAGGAGTATGATCCACAGTGGCAGGAAGACTATGATGACGATGATGACCTTGATGAAGACAACTTTATGATTGATAATAATTCAGATTGTGATTCTTACTTTGATGATAATGATAGCTATCGTAGCTAACACTAGAGTGTTCTGTCACCTAGCCTGCCACCATGGACCTCTGCCTCTACTTTGTCTCAACCAGTTTGTTACTGTGTTACTGTTTTTCCTCAAAGGCAGGGAGGAGCTCTCAGATGGAGCAAAACATTTCCTCTGGGAGGTTTCTTGCTCAGTGACTCTTGCATATGCAGGAACATGCTCTGGGCAGCTGGTCTATGTTACTGTGGCCACCTTTCTCAGAAAGACATCTCCTTGCCTTTTTCCCTTGTCTCCAGTTCTGCCTATAGGTATTTAATTGAGTTAGAAAGCCCACCTGCAGAGTGAGGACCACTTGCCACCTGTTAAAGGGCTGCTCCTTGTCCTTGGTGTGCTGTCCCCAAGGACTGAGCACAGGGGAGGGTGGCACATGTCCCAGCACAGCACTGTCTAGCAATGGCCAGTGTCTAGAAATGCTGTAAAAAGATGCATTTACACTCAAAGTCTCCCAGCTGGAGCTGGTGGGATTCTCTCCAGTCACAGATAGATGTGGTTTGGTTCCTTGGGTTGAGAGGAGCTGCATTTTTGCCCTTTGTTGGAGTTTTCTTCTCTGTTATGAAGCAGGAAGGGCTACTACGAGTGACACAAGTTTGCAGGATTGTTTAAGTTATAAATATATGCACACACATATATTTTATATACATATATACATATATATATATATGCAGAGGTTGTTCAGATAATCTGTATCTTTGAAAAAAAAAACAAAAAAAAAACAAAACAAAAAAAAAGAAACACCACCCTGAGGAACAAGGGTTGAATAAAGGTTCTGTTTAAAAAAATAAACAGTTTTCTTCCAGCACAAGCCTTCTTGTTGTCTGTAGGGAACAGGGGAGTGGAGGAACAGCAGGATATCGTCAAGTGAGGATGTGACCAGGATGTGCTTATCCCAGAAGTTACTTGTGAAATTAATTATTTGTGAAATTAATTAGAAATCACAAATGAGTTGGGTTTGGAATCCTCACGCAGACCACACAGTCTGCCCTGCAAAATGGCTTTTCCTTCCTAGGCAGTTCAGGGAACAGTGAGAGGGTGTGGGGAGCAATGGGAAAGAGGGCAGGGGACCAGGTCATACAGAGTAGTGAGGCTGGTGTTTCTGGGACCAGGTGCAAGACAGGATGCCTGCATGTTGGTAGAGGTGGTAACATCTGGTGCCCAGCAAAAGGCATATGTGAGACTGCTATCAGGGCTTGAGGGGTGATTTGGGGATTGTTTTGGAGATACAGGGCTCTTAGGCCTTGAATATCATCTGGAAGGGATGTGGGATTCTTATGGGATGCTAGACAGGGAGCAACTGCCAGACAGACCATGAGGGAAAACTGATTTTTCCACTTCCCTGCAGCTGGTAGCTCCTAGTCCTGCTGAGTCTGTCATGGTGGAAATCGCAACCCTGCTCCCCCTATGTGGCAATGGGTTCCCTGTGACACCTCTCTGGGCCCTCTCCTCAGGGCTCCTTGCAGGAGCAACCTGAATTTCCCAGGTTGTTGGGGATGGAGCAGAACATTGTAGATGCCAAAGCTGCTTACGTGGAGACTCACACCTGCAGTTCCTCATTCACTGTCTCCTGGATGTCTGCTTAAAACCCAAAGAATCAGGATTGTGAATCTCTGCTCTCATTGAGTGTTTGTACTAAACATCATGATCAAACCTTGTTCTCCTGCTCTGTGGGAGATTTCTGTCCTCCTTGAGCCTGTAGGACACCTGTGTTAGGGTTTGACAGGACAGTTTGTGGTGTGCCAGTCAAACTACCTACCTGACACTGGCCAAGGAGTCAAGGACAACAAGAAGGGCTTCTTCAATTGTCATTCCTGTACCACATGCTCTAGGACCACACTCCTTGAGGAGGAGGTTGGACCAGGTGACCCACTGTGGTCCTTTCCAACAATGCTCCTTCTGTGATTCTGTACTATATGGGGTGTACCTGAGAGTACTGACAGTCTTGCCAGATGCCACAAGGCCACTTTTCATCATCCTTAGAAGGTCATGTCAGTGAAGAGGATGCTCCTAGTGACTGGGAAAAGGCAGATAATATATCCATAGTCAAGAAGGACAACCCAGGAAATGAGGCCAGCCTCACCTCAGCCCTTGGGAAAGAGATGGAAATGCAAATTGACTGCACCAAATTGCCAACTCCTCTACTAAAACTATAAAATTGACAGTTCATCAAGAAGGTATAGAGAATTAATTCAGAAAGTTGTGGATTGCTCCAGGAGGAGGGGACAACCAAATTCCATCAATCTGGAACCAAAAAAGTAACATAGTAATTCCAGAAGCAGTCTGTGGTGAGACCCTAGTCTCTGAATGGAAGGTTTTCTCTCCAAATATCATCCTTTGGAGATGTAATGACTGGAAGAAGGATGAATTTTTGCACTGTACTAGATTGCCATGTAAGGAACATAAGTGAAAGAAGCAGTAAGATACAGTGTTATATAAAAATTAACATAATACGATCTATTTCACTGCCCATTATCACTGAAAATCAAACCCCCCTGATGCATACACCAAACTTACCCATCTTCCCACATTACCATCTTTGAAAAGGACAAAATTAGTAACAACTGGAATGCATTAACATTTCCCTCCATCCATTGGAGACATTCCCAACAAGAATATTATTAGTGCCTTACTATTTAGAATGACCAATATATCCCACAAGGTAATTTCTAGCTGGAAGTCTGTTGCTCACCTCTTAGTGGGCATTGCTCTGCAGATCAGGAACTCAGGATCAAAAAACATAATCAAGAGTGTGTTCTGCTGCCTGTAGAAACTCAAAAGAAGGATTGGCAAGATTCTAACCAGTGACTCCAAAGAGATCACCAAAATCATCCTTCAGGGATCCCTGCTCAGAGGACTTGGTTATTACATAATCCCAGGCACCAAAGCACCCAGCATCATGCCCAACCCCATGCTGCTGGGACTCAGTGTTGCCTGCCCAGTAGGCTCTGTGGTCCTTAGTCCCAGGATTCTGCAAACTTCAGGGACCATGATCCCAAGGATACTGCTGAGGCACTTTCTGTAGGTCCTCACCTTCCCTTTGTAGTCCTTTTGTGTGTTGCTTTGTTTAAGAGTCGTTAGTTTTTGGTATAGCAAATAGTGCTAAAGAGAGGGTTACGGTTATGGTCAGTGTTAGGGTTTTAGGTGAAGGGTTTGTATTGTAGTTAGGCTTGAGTTTAAGGTTAGGGTTACAATCATGAGGGGTAAAGTTAGAGTTAGCTTTACGTTTAGGGCTAGGGTTACTGTTTATAGGGATAGCATTAGGTGGTAGAGTTAATATTAGATTTACAGTAATTTTGGTTACATTTAGGATTATAACAAGTGTTGGACTTAAATTTAAGGTGAGAGGTTAGTTGAAATATTTTTAGGGATAGAGATACAGTCATTAGGGTTAATGCTAGAGTTATGTTTAACCTTAACTCTGTTAACTGAGTAGAAGTTTCAGTTGTTAGGGCTGAATTTGTTAGTTTTTGGGGATATGGTCATCTAGGTTTATGGATTTTGTTGGGAGGGATTTTGGTTAGTGATAGTCATAGAATTATTGTTAGGGCTTTTCTTTGGAGTGGTGGAAGTGTGTTTGGTGAGTATTATGTGAGGAGAAGGCACAGGAGCAATCCTAGTAGTGAGAGTATGACAAAGACTGTGTCTGTTTTGGTCATTATGTACTTAGTAAGTTTTTCAATAAGAAGTCATTTAAAGAGGAATCCTGGTAGCAGGGGAAGTCCTGCTAGGAAGCCTAAGACTAATATTGAGATTTTACTGTGTATGTGGATGTTACAGTGATTGACAAGGGTGTTGCCCAACCAAATATCTCCTAAGGCTGCAGCCAATCTCACCGGCCAGGACCTGAAGGGCTGTGGGGTTCAAACCAATGAGAGCATCCAGACCATGTCTTTCGAATGCCCTATATAAGGGAGGGGTTGGGAAAGTAAAATCTTCTGTAGTTTTCTGTTGCCACCTGAAGTTTGGGGTAAGTGGTCTCTATCTCCCGCCCCCTCAACACTCTCCTCTCTCCCCCCTCCCCCCCCCCCCCCCCATGACCTAACGTGGATATTTTCATTCTTTAGGCCATTATCATTAGTTTTTGAACTTGGTTTGCATTGAGAGCGAGGACTGTTGTGGCAGTTATAAGGAAGTATAAGTAGAAAGTTAGTAGTGGGTGTTTGGGTATTACAGCCATAATAATTAATAGGCTATTCAACCCAAGAGAGAATTCTTAAGACTTTTTAAATCTGTTTTTTATTTAGTCCAGTTCAGTTTCAGTCTCCTAGAGCTGCTGAGGCAAGGATTATGGTGATTAATAATTTTGAGTAGAGTGATTTAGGACAAAAATGGTGATGGGTGACAGTGAATTTAATTATTGTTGATAGCCCAGTTGTTGATAATCCCAGTGATTGGGGATTAAGTACTTCTGTGAATCAGAAATGGAAAGGAACTGGGACTAGTTAGACTGCAATTGCTATTGTCAGTAGGGGCAGGATGTTGCGTGGTTTGATTTGTTAATGTCACACTGGTTCTGCTTCAAAAGATGATGAATGCTGAGGCGGCTGCTTGTACTAGGGAAGTACTTGATTATGGCTTCAGTGGCTTGTGGGTGGTGGGATTTGCAGATTTGGAGGTGAGTGGAATGGTAGTGAGGGTGTTAATTCCTGTTCTTGTTCAAGCCATGATTCAGTGGTTGCTCAAAATTGTAATGATTGCTCCTAGAATTAAGGTTGAGGAGGAGAGTCACTTTGCATGTTACAGCTCTTTGTTCACCTTACCACAGTGGTTCTTTATGTTCAGGCACATTATCCTTAAGGAATGAGACAGGGCTGCACAGCTGATTGGTATGCTGGTGCCTGCCCCATTCTAGCTTGGATTCACTTTCCAAAGCAGCTCAGTACAGAACAGTGGGATTCCATTTCCTACTGCTTGAGTAATCCAAAGGGGTCTACAATGTTTGGGCCTTACTTGGCTTGTATGTAGGATTTTTCATTCTTCTAATATTAAGAAGGCTAAAGCAATTAGAATGGGGATACCATGGGAATAGGAACATGACAAGATAAAGATATTTAAAAGTAGAAAGTCAGCTCAAGAGTAGCTATAGTGTGAAAAGAGATGAGGTAGGGAGATGATTTGAACCTCTGGATAATGGGATTAAACCTTCTGCATTTGCTGACCTCTGCTATGGGAGCAGTCCTTTTCCAGGGCAGGGATAGTACTCACTTGGTAGTTTAGTTGAGTTTATTACTCATGATTGCTTGTACTCACTTTTTTCATCCTATTGTAAATGAAAAAGTTCATTGTAGGGAGAAAATGACCTGGATTGCTCTGGTCTGAACACAGCTTGAATATACAAATCCCTAAGAGCAGCTGCTCCTTTAGGATGTTCTGATACAACATTGAAGTTGTAAACTTCATGTCAAAATGGGCTCTTGGAGGACATTGAGCAGTTTTCCCTGGGTGGTTTGGTCAGTTGCAGGGAAGGGGGAAGGATAAAGAATTTGGGCTGGGGTTGAGCTAAAATGGAATTTTGCTGCTTCAGATTTCCTCACAGTTTTTGCAGCAGGGTGGCAGCTCCATCCCTGCAAGCCATTCCCTTCTACAAATTGGTCCAAGGTTGTCAGTGCTGGCTCTGTGTCAGAGTAGGTGGCTGACAGCTACAGATGACCCTGCAAGGACACCCATGGCATCACAACATTCTATCATTAGTTTACTCTGCTTTCTCCTTTTTGACAGTGGCCAAATCACTCACACTGTCAGCCAGGACAGGGACTGTGGCCACAGCTGACCACAAATTGGACATGGTCATGAGATGCAAGTCCTGTTGCTTTCTTTGCCATCAGTGTCGGCTCTCACGACAGATAAATTTCCCCTTCTTCCTCTCCTTGCTGATTGGGTCCAACATTGAGGATGGTATTACAGTGCTATAGAAACACCAATAAGGCCTGCCTGCTTGCAGAGAGGTCTTTGTGGTTTGCAGAAATAGCAGTCACAGCTGTGTGGGTTTTTCCTGTGGATTCACAGAAGGCCAGCCTCAAGAAGGAATCTTTTTTTTCCCTCTTACCATTGGAGCCTTCCACCTTTCCCTTCAGACTTGCTAACTCAATACTGCTCAGAGGAATTAAACACAGGCTAGTTCCATGAAAAATAAAACCAAATAAATTTCCTCAGAAATTAAAAATTGCTCAAGAATCTCCCCCATTAGATGTGTTGATGATAAATGTGGGAGTTCACCTAACTCACTTCTTCCCTTGAGAGCATGGCACAGCCTCACACAGAGGTGAGGTGGGAGCTGGGCTGCTCTGTGGCAGGAGGAGGGTCTTGTGCCAGCCCAGAGAGCCTGTGCACATTGCCAGGGAGCAGTTGTGCCCTGCATGTGCCCCCTGCAATGAGCTGTGCTGCTCCCAGTGCCCCGTGGAGCTGTAGGGCTGCTCAGCTGAGGGGCAGGGAGAGGAGCAGGAGGGTGCATGTGCAGCTGAGCCATTCCTGGAAAGCACAGGGCTCTGGGCTCCCTGCTGTCCCAGGGCAGCCCAGAGGCCAGGCTGTTCCTGTGGCAGCTCTGTGGAAGTGGGTCAGGGTTTTCCCTGTGGGCTGCTTCAAGTGGCTGCCAGCAGGAGCATGTTTCCCTGTGCAGCTGTTTAGAAGTTTCCAAGGTATCTGTCCCATGAATTATGGAGCTTCAGATGCTTTAGGTTTGCTTTGCGGCCTCTGTTACATTTTATGTCTCCACATTGCAGGCCTGACTGGCTACCCTATTGCCAAGAGGTTTTCCCTGGCAAGTCCCTTGATGCTCCTTCCCTCCAAACCGTTGCTTCCCATCCAGAAGAGCTCTCTTTCTACCAAGCCAATCAAGATATGCAGCAGGGAGCAGGAGAATGGGAAAAATGGCACCAGCTGTGATGAGGAGAGTAGAAAAAAACAGGAGCTGAGTTCAGAGGGAAAAGGACGTAAGGTAAAGAGACCAAGCTAAGTCCTGTGTGGTAAATTTTCCGTTTATGTGCTGTTGGCAGAGCTCTGAGACCTTTTCCCTGACAGGAACTGAACCTTTCACTGAAGTTTGAACAGGTCATGATTTGGCTCTTTAGCTGTTCCAGAAATGATGGGATACTAAGGATGGGTGTGCATCTGCCCCCGCTGCCTCCACCCCCCTTCCTGGCCATGGCATGAGGGCCCTGGAGGAACTTGGGCAGGCAGAGACCTTGCAGAGAGCAGCAGGACAGGGAGCTCTGCTGAACTTCCTAAATGCCAGTGAGCCTGAGGTGATGGATGTGTGGGAGCTGGAGAGCAGCGAGCATCCTGAGAGCTCAGCAGCATCTGGGCTCAAAGGCTGCTGGGGAACTGTAGGAGGGAAGGGCAGCAGCAGAAGAAATGAGGGGCTGTTCTGGTTTGAAAGCAAAACCAGTGAGAGACTCCAAGTCAGAAATACAATTTATTGGGAAAAGAGAAAACAAAAGACAAAAATACACACAATGATACAAAAGGAAGACCACTGGCAAAGTCAGAATACAACCTGGCACCCGCTTTGGCCAGTGTGCTGGTAGCAGTCCAAATTGGAGTGGCTGCAGTCCTCTTGGAGTGGCAGATGTGGTTGCTGTGTCTTCTTGGAAACCTGTGGAAAGGCTGCCTTTCTCTCTAGAAATTCCTGGATTTATCCAGGTGGGAATGCCTAGCTTCTCCCCCTGGGCGGAGCATCTCACAATGGGCTGATGTTATTTTGAGGTGTGTTCTTAATCACCTGTTAAACAGAACTGGCTCTTGGAGAGTGTTATCTCTGAGTCATGAGGCGAGACATTGATGGGCCTATTAACAGGAGATAAGGAAAACTGTCCAGATGCAACTGCTACTCAGATGGTAATAGGAAACATCTTGGTGCTCAGTCTTGGACAGGGGCTTGAGAAAAGCAGGTTTTGACAACCTGCAGAATGGCTTTGTGGGGCCTTGGCTGGAGATCAGCACTGGCTGTTAGGTAGCTTAGGGGCAGGGAGAGAAGAGTGATCTAAACCCACTCCCATGCCATCCAAAAGGCCAGTGGAGACAGTGGCACCCCAGAACATCTTGATGTCAAACATGTAGATGCAAACTGGGAACGCAGCCACACTTGCACCAAAGTGAGCATGAGGGGAGTGCTGGGAAATGTGTGACATGGTCTCTCCCTCACCAGCTCCCTTTGCATTCCCCATCCTGGGCCAAGTTGCTCCATCAGTCTGACTTGTCTTTTCCTGCCAGGTCCCAGTTGAGGGCATATCTAAATGTCTTGAGGCATGAATAGGGGCAAGGCTGGATGCTTGATCTGAGCGCTCTGTTCTACTCTTTCCAGGCTTCCTTGGTGCATTCCAGTGGTGAGGATATGAAGAAGGGGTCTTTGGGACAACCTTTGATTCCCCCAATACGCAAGGCAGGAAGTCTCCCTGTTAGCAGTGCTGCAGGGCCTCTGCAAAACTCTCCCCAGCTGGATTTCCCGGAGTCCTGGGAGATGAGGTAAGCCAAGGTGTCTGCTGCTCCAGTGTGCTGTTCACCTCGCTCTTCCCATCCCATGTGGTTATTTTACACAGTCAGCTGTCCCCTGTATTTAGGCAAACCACTGTGTATCCATTCACCAGTTTGCCCATCTATGATGATTCGGGACAATGTCAAACCAAACACCATTGTCCCAAGATCAGAAGTGGTGGTGGGGAAGAGGAGGCAGGGCTTCAAAGCACCTCAGGACAGGTCCTCTGCAGGACATGGCTATAGATTCCCTCTGTAATGGTTGTGGTGTCATTTGGGAACTGTTTTGCATGGGTCTGGATTCTGCAGGTCTTTGAATACTGTGACCCATGACTGTCAACTTCTGTAGACATAAGAATATGCATGGGCCAATATTGGAGAGGTGTCTGCAAATTCAGGTGCTGCTTCTGTAAACATCAGGTGTCGTTTCTCTGTTTCTCGGCCTCCACTGTGGAATGAGATCCCAGATAAGTTTTAGGGTATGGATGTATAATATGATCAATGTTTAATTTTGGTCTGGGCTTAAGACCAAAGAGGGGAAGTTGCTAGAGAAGAGTTATAGGATCGTACCTGATGGAAAGATATTGGCTCGGGTATGTGTGAGAAAATGTAGCTGTCCAGCTTATCCGAGTGATAACAATAAAGAGGGAGTCACAGAAGTATCATTCCAATTGGAAATCTTTGGTAGGGCTTTTAAAGTGCAATCTGAATATTGTCCCCTAGCAGCTGAGTTAGAAAGAGCCTTTTTGTTCTGGAAAGAGCCAGGAGGTGTAATATCACTCTCAGGAGACAGCAGTGCTCTGACCACGTGTAGCACGAGGCTGTCACCAGGGTAAGGCACGAGCAGGCAAAGTCAAGCTTTGGCAGCAGTACAAAAGTAGCTGCCCTGCATACAGACTCGTGTCTGAGCTCAGCAGCTCTGACTGCTTCAGAGAGGCTGTAGGAGCCACTTGGCTCCAAAAGGAGAGACAGTAGAATTGGGGAGTTCTGATGCAAGTTGAAGAATGACTGCTGGTGGTGGGGAAGAGGAGCCAGGGCTTCAAAGCACCTCAAGATGGCTCCTCTGCTGGACTTGGCTATTGTTTCAGACAGAACTTGGCCAGCTCTGGTGACTCCAGAAATGAAAAGCTTAGGGAAAATTAATCAGCTTTCCATCATCTGGGAGAAATCCAGCAATGTTTGCAAAGTTTTGGGTCGGAAACCCACTGTCAGCCACTGGGAGTAGCCACAAATGGAGGCCATTTTCCATGTGAAGAAGAAGTAATTTCTCCAGGCTCTGGGTATCAGCTCAGAGGTGGCATTTGGGGCTGTAAGGGAATGCTTGGTCCTCTGTTCTGTAAGCTTTAGTTTTGGAGAAATCCTGCAAAGTTTACAAATTTTGAGGTCAGAACCCCACTGTGGGCCATTGTGAGTGGCTGCAAATGGAGGCCATTTTCCATGGGAATCAAGAAGTCATTTCCCCAGGCTCTGGGTATCAGCTCAGAGCTCGTGTTTGGGGCTGAATGGGAATGCTTGGTTCTATTTACTGTCAGCTTTAGATATGGAGAAATCCAGCAAATTTTGCAAATTTTTAGGTTGTAACCGCTCTCTGGGCCAGTGTGAGTGGCTGCAAAGGGAGGCTATTTTCCATGGGAAAAATAAGTAATTTCCCCAGGCTCTGGGTATCAGCTCAGAGGTGGCGTTTGGGGCTCCAATGGCATGCAGGATTCTAGTATCTGGCAGTTTTAGTTTTTGTGGAAACCAGCACCGTTGCCAAATTTTTATGTGGGAACCCCACTGTCAGCTAGTTTGAGTGGCTGCAGATGGAGGCCATTTTCCATGGAAAAAAGATTTCCTCTCCTCAGGGTCTGGGTGTCAGCTCAGAGATGGCATTTCGGGCTCAAATTGCATGTAGGGTCCTACTATGTATCACCTTTAGTTTTGGAGTAATCCAGTGAAGGTTGCATATTTTTATCTCGCTACACCTGTGGTGGCCAAATGCAGCATGAGTTCTTGGTGGGGGCAACTTTGGTTTGAGAGAAATCCTGTGCCATTTGGAATTTTAGATGTTGGAAACTCCCTTAGGGCCACAGGCCCCTGGGCAGTGCACGGAACCTTGGACTTGAACTCCGGCCCTTTTCCCTGTCAAACAAATCTCACCCCCCCAGTGTGTAGATGTCAGTTCGGTGGAGGTGTTTGGCACTCCCAGGGCAGCCTGAGTTCTTGGTGGGGGCTGCTTTGCTCTGGGAGAAATCCTGCACCGTTTGGAATTTTAGGAGGTAGATGGCCACTTGGCGCCATAGGCCCCTAGGTGGGGCGGAGGTCCCTAGTGGCGAATGCCGGCCCTTTTCCATGGGAAACCCACAGCCTGGCCCCTCCTGAGCAGTGGTGTGCTGGATTACTCTTGGTAATGGTGGCTTGGGCCTTTGGCCCTCTCTGTCTCACACTTCCTTGGAATTTCTTCTGGCTGTTCCCTGGCAAGCATCTTCTCCCCCTTCCCTGTTTTAAATCTTCCTGTTCCAAATCTCTGCTCTGCTACCTTCCCTCCCCTTCAAACAGGAATGGGGAATGGAAAGCCCTTTCCTGGGGCTGGTTCCCAAGGGTTCCAGATCAGCTGCAAAGAAGAAGCCATGGTAGGAATGATGGGTGGTGGTGCCTCTGGAGGGCTTTTAGCACCCCAGGGCAGGTGCTGCTCTAGGCTGGGTGATTGCTGGTAGGAGCTGGGGAGGGTTGCAGGTGATTTCAGAAGGTGCATTTCCCAAATGTGCTCATTAGCTTGTCTGAAGGCCACCAGAAAGCCAAGAGCAGTTTCTTGATCTAAAATATAAACTTGAAAAGCATTTATTTCAAGCAGATCCTCATTCCTGATCCTGGGATATGCCCTTCTCCCTTGCTCAGGAAGATGTTCAGCCCAAGGAATACAAGTTTTTCCTCTAGCAAATCAATGTCCTTGAAACATCTGACATCTTTTTAGCATAGCTGGGGGAACTTTTCCTGTGAGAGGCAATAATGATCACAAAGTTGTGATTAAAATTGATTTCCTTTTTGGCTTTAAATTAACCTGTAAGCTAGAGGATTTTCTATCACCCAAGGAAAACTATATGGTAATATTGACATTTCTTATTTCCTAGGTGCTAAACCTTCAAAAATGCAAAGCTACACCTGTGCAATTAAAAAAGAGGTGCAGCACATTTTTGTGCCACTGTTACATCAGTATTACTTTGTCTAGAGCAAAGAGATGCCACTGCTTCCTTCAGCAAAGCCTTGGGGACCCAGAGGCAGAGGGGAAGCAGCAGCAGGCCAGTGGTCAGGCTGGGGTCTTTCCTTGCCTGCTTCCCCTGGGCGGTGGAGACACCTGTGACCTAGGACTGGCATAGCTGGGTACCTCAGCAGAGCACAGTCGGCAATTTTCTTCAGAATTTCAAACTTTTGATTTGGAAATAGGTGCCAAATAGGAAAGTAGACCCAGTCTAGCAGAGACTAGAGTTAATGTGAAGGTGTGGTGCTAACTGATTTGCCTTGCAAAGGACCCAAACTCCCAAGAATCCAAGTCCAGGTCTCACTGTCCTATCTAGCACTCTCATGCAGCTCCTCCCTCCCACTTCAGCTGATGCCTGACATGCCCCTTCCTGCAGAGACAAGGAGCTGGATTTTGACCTCCTGATTCAGAGCCAGAAAAGTGGGTTCAGTGTTTGGTTACTAATGCCTGTTGGCTAAAACTCTGGGGAGCTGGGCACTGGGCTTCCATTGAGATGTCTTCCCTAAAACTGTCATCCCAGCTTTCATGTATTCAAAGTCTCTCCTGTTTATCTGTTTCCCTTAACCTCTCTGCTGTAGTGCTTCATTTCCAGGGAAGATCAATAAAGGACTTAAGCTAACTGGGTCTCAGGGCATCTGTAACAGTGGCTCTTCCACTGCCATGCTCTTTGGAGGATTTTCATTACACTACTCAAAAACACTCCAGTGTGTTTCAGGGCAAAGGTTGTTAGATGTTCTTCACTGACAGATTTTTTTTGTGCTTCTTTTTTCCCCCCACTAAATAAAATTTATGATCCAGCTCAAGTGCTGGAGGGCTGCTTACTGTAATGCTTCTAACAAAATCTATGCTGAGATCTCCTTCTCCCATGTCATCTAGTTCCTCTGGTTTTCCTGGAAAAAAACAAAACAAAATCCCACAAAAACATCAGTGAAGCCAAACACTGTGAAACAAAATAGAAATTTAACAAGGTAGAAATCCATTTCAGATTTAAGTGAAATGTGCTGTTTAAAGTCTAGTAACTCTACTGTGCTCAAGGCTCCCTGTTCTTGCAAAAAACTTGTTCTCACAAAATTACCTCAACCAAAGAAAACAATGTGGACTTCAAAAATAAAAAGAGCTCCTTGAACTTTGAAAGACAAGAGCCTAAAGCTGAGGCTGCAAGAGATGAACAAAATAACCAGAGAATTCTCTCTGTACAAGAACTAATAAAAACTAATTGTAACTAATTACTAATTTGTAATGTGAAACCAGTAAAATAAATATGCAAGAACATATTGTGAAACTCTATGCATATGTACAAGTAAAGAGAGTAAAAAAAGTTTAAAATTTCTCAAAGGCACACAAGTCCTTTAAGAAGAACAATCCCCACATGCGCCCAGCGCTAAAATAAACATACCAGCTTTACAACTTTTACAAGTTGTGAAATAAGTTTTTTTTTCACAAATCAACTGTGTACCAGTAGCCAAAGCCCCATCCGTGCAGGTTACTTGCCAGCATGTTCACATCAAGCTTTCTGGTGTGTTTGCTTTTGGACTGATGGGGCTGCAGATAGAGAGGGAGAGCAGGAGCAGATCTCTTCAGGGTGGGAGAAACGGTCCCTGTGGGAGGCACGGAGCAGGGGGACCAGCAGAGCACTGCATGATCTTTGCTGCACATCATCACAATCCACAGAAAACTGCACGGTCAAGCGTCATGTGCTCTTGAGCAAAAAGTCTTTGGGGTTAGTCCAGGAATAGATGAGAGACCTCCCAGGAAAAAGAACCCTCTGAAGAGCTTTCCTGGGTTGACTTCCCTGTCTGAAGCACTGCTAGTCTGGGAGTAGGATGCCCACCAGTCTGGAGCAAGCACTCGGCTCCCACAGCTGAGCATCCCTGGGCCCTGCATGTGGGGCAGAGGCAGGAGCTGTCGCACGTGAGGGCAGGGCAAGAGGCAGAGATTCCCAAGCCACAGCTGGACTTCACAGATGCAAAACCTTTCTGCTGAAAATGATGAAGTCAAATGGCTGTATCCTTTCCTGGAGCAGTGAACACCTGGAGGAAGGTCCTGTCAGTGTGACAGTGGTGCTGCTGTGATGAAGCAGGACAGAACAGCCCAGTCACAACCATCACCAGGCCTTGCCTTACCTCTTCTCCTGTTGGTTTACCTCGCTCTATGAGGTAGGTCTGAAAAAACAGTGGAGAAAGCCCTTTGCTCAGCCTTTTTCTGAATTAGAACAGATGACTCTGGCACACAGCAGATCCACATTACTTGGGATGAGAGCCACTGTTCTGTGGAGGCAAAGCTCAGCCAGTGAGGGCTGGAGGCAGCCACTGCCTAGGACATGCCATGCTAAGAGCTGTGCTTTCACCCCTGGACACGTGTGCATGGACACACACACACACACACACTCGTGTGCCCAGCTGCCTCCTCAGGGCCCTCCCTGCACATGCAGCCATAAATGGATTCCAGCATGATAGCACGAGATTTGGGAATAGGCAGATTAGGGGGCTAACCACAGGCAAATGCAATTATGGAAAAGTAGTCAAATAAATAGAATCATGCTCCCCCACCCCAGTAAAGGATTCTAGCCGGGCTTTGAGTACATTTAGGGTAAGGGGAAATCAGGCACTGGACATGGAGATTATCAAGGATCTGGAAACAGGACATGCTGAGAGAAAAATCCCAACAGCTTTACCTGCATTGGTCAGTGTTTGCTTGGATGCTGCTTTGGACCAGGCTGACCCTTTTCCAGTGTGGAAAGCCAAGGCCAGCATTGAGGTAGGTGCCTTCTCCCTGTCCCCTGCCGCAGCAGCAAGCCAGGGCGGGGCATAAGCAAAGATCAGACTTGTTCTGCTTTCTGGCCTGTCAGTAACCAAGTGACTTTTCTTCATTTAGCTACACAAGGTGAAGAAGAGCTTATTCTGCCAGCATAACTTCACCAAGCACAGGTGATCAGAAACATGGACTATTCATTTCCTGTAGTTATCAACCAACAAGCAGCAGATTTTTCCACCTTGATAGTCCTCTTCATTGGCCAGCAAAAAAAAAAAAAAAAAAGACTCCAAACAATCTTAAAAATTATCTCACATCAGTACATGCTCCATTTCCCTTGTAATGTCACTCTGAGCACTGCACCTGTCTTTTAAATACTTGAAGGGATGATGACCCCCATCACTTCCCTGGGCAATCAGCTCCAATGCTTGGCAAACCTGTCCATGGAACTTTTTTTCTAACATTCAACCTAAACCTCCCTTGGTGCAACTTGAGGCCATTTCCCCTGGTTGTAGCAGATTTCATAACCTTATAACACTGGAAATCTGACTACAGACAGGAACACTGAGTCCTTTTGTCCAACCACATCAGACAGCAGCCTAAAGACCTGAATATCAAGTCCAGTCAGGAAGAGCATAAAAGGTTGTTTGGCTGATGCCAGGAAGCCAATCAATGGACCTGAGCAATTTTTGATCATCATTTCCTTATTATCTAGTTGTTAACACTGGGGCTTCAACACTTCCAGGGTTTAGTACTGAGATCCTGCTACTCTTCTCTATTGGCTTTAAAGGTGCTGCTGCCACCATCCCCACCATGCTGCACTAAATCTAACCCTGAATTAGGGGTGCTAATTCTAACCCTAATTAGGGCTATGAATTAGGGCTGTACCCATATAGCCAACTGAGCCTAACTAAAAAGAGGAAAGAGTTGTTTTTCCCTCAAAGAGAAAATAGGTTTTGTGAAAGGCACTAACTTGAACATTGCTGGTCTGATTCCTATTTTTCTCCTGCTTCTCCCCCTCCTCACACAGATCCAGACCCATTAACTAGACCTTTTGGTAGGAAAGCCATTCTGAACCCAGGGTTTGCTTGCTCTGGCCTTGCTCTGCACTTGGCTAGCGAAGGGCAACTCAGGAGGCTCAGAGTGGATTTTATCGTGTTCTGCAACTACCTGGAAGGAGTTTGTAGTGAGCTGGGGGTTGGTGTCTTCTCCCAAGTAACAAGTGACAGGACAAGGATATTAGAGAAAATTTCTTTACCAAAAGGATTGCCAAGCACTGGAACAGGCTGCCCAGGGAGATAGTTGAGTCACCATCCCAGGGGGTATATAAAGACATGTAGATGTGGCACTTAGGGACATGGCTTGGCACTGCTGGGTTGTACTCAAAGACCTTAAAGGTCTTTTTCAACATAAATGATTGTATAATTCTGTGACACTTTACAGCTCAACAAGCCTAACACCAGGGACTCACCCTGCCTTTCCCTACTGGTTCAGTGCAAAGAGGCTTAAGAACACAGTACAATGCTGTCATCCCATGACTTTGGAAACCCCAACCCAGGAATCCCACCTTTGCTACTTCAAAACCCACTTAGAGGTCAAAGAGAGATTATTTTTTATATAAGTACATTTTCTGATCTTCTAGCCTCAGAGCTCATGCAGTGTAGCTGGGTCACAGCTCGAGTTTTGTCCTGGAAAAAGACTTCTGAAATTTAAAGCTGAGCAGCTCACAGCATCCCCTAAACTGCATCCCCAGGTCAGGGCCACCAAAGTCCTGGATCAGGCCAGCTAAAAGTCTCCTGTCACCAGCAGCAGACCCTGGGAAGAGCTTAATGCCTGGAACTAATTTCCTCATGAACAGGAGGGAATGCCTTTGAGTATAGTACCCCCTGATTGATTCTTCTCTATGAAGCTGCCCAATCACTTTTCAAAGCTCTGCAAAGGTTTGGCAGCCCCAGCACCTCAGAGAGATGAGCTCTACCATTCCAGGCCATGGAAAGCAGGACCTCATCTGGCCTATTTGAACACACCAGCAAGAGATTTATCTGCTGCTCCTGGTTCTTCTAATACAGGACAATGAATGGTCTTTTTTATCCACCTGCTCTCTACCATCCTTGTAAGCAGCTCTTCTCCAGACTAAGATAACCTTATATGTTTAATGATTTCTCAGCCAGAAGCTGCTCAGAAGACTTTCATTAACTTTGGTGCCTTTCTCTGTACATTTTGTTTTACTCTTTGTGTGTGGAAGGAGGTGGGTGCAGCACCTTCAGGGCAACCCCTGTGGTACCAGCATTTGCTCTGCATTTGTGGAGGAAAATAATCTTTTTTTCAAGAGGGGTTTTACATCTCCAAAGCCAGCTTTGAGCATGGTATTCCCAGTCTCACGGTGCTGCGTGTTCCTTGGTCCCTCGGCTGTAAGCATTTGTTGGTTAGGAGAGCCAAGACCGCTGGTCGGACCGGAGTCTGCAGTTCAATCCTGCCATCTGCAGCTCCCAGCCAGAACTGCGGCAGCATCTCCTGCCCGCCTGCAGATGGGCAAACAACGCCTTCTTTAAATACCCTTCTCAGGTGAAGTTTCCGGGCTTAAAATTCCCGGTAGAGAGAAACAGGGCTTGAAGAGGAGTGAATATACTGTAAATGAGATAAAGTCTTTTATCAAATGATTAAATAATTAAAACACACACCCCTGACAAATTGAGATTAGCCTCGGGGGTGTGTCTGCTTATCAGCAGTACAGGGGGCTTTTAGCTGTGTTGTTTCCCAGAAGTTCTTACACAATCTTGCCATTTCAAGGGGGGGAAAAAAATGTTTGTTCAAATACTTTGCCCAGGAAATTCCAACTTGCCAAAACTTTGCATGCCTTCAATGCTTTTTTCATGAAATCATAGAATGGTTTGTATTGCAAGGGACATTAAAATCAATCCCCTGCCACTAAACCAATTCTTCTGCTGGCATGACCCTCTGAGCCATGCTCATCTGGATCCCAGTTTAACTCTGGGAGCTGTCATCATCCCCATCCAGATCTCACCACTTCAGATCCCTGTGCTGGAGGAGAACATTTTACTCCATCCATCTGAACTCCTGTACTAGCATGACATGGCACATCCCTGGATTAATGAAGCCTTCATTAAATCACAGCATATCTCGTCAAAGAGAAACAATCTGTTCATGACCTAAAATTTTCTACCTCTGACTTTCTGCCACTGGGTACTCTTGAGTCTCAGGCCTCTCTAAAAGCTCTCCCATGTTCAGTTAATAGTAAAAGGGAGTTTTGGAAATCCTGTCCTCTTTTTTATTGACTCACTTTGGAGCTAGAGAAGGAAATAATTCTTCTATCCCTTGGTTGATTGAACAGAATCAATACATCCATAAAGTGTCTTGTAAGCCATGAATATCTGCATAAAGGCCTAATGCCAGTTACTTTTTGTTAATGCTGTGTTAGAAGTACATCATTATATTCAAAGGCTCTTGCTTAGTATCTCACTCAAAATTCCCATCTCAGTAACAGCAGTCTGTTCAATAGAGAAATGATGTTTTTGGATGTGTGACTCATGAGTCCCTCTAATGTCGGTCAGTGGGAATGTGTGTCAATCCACCACTGGCCTGGCAGCACAGAGGGCATGTCCTGAGGCACAGCCCTGATGGCTCAGTGATGATACCACAGCTTCCTGAACCTTTCAGCAGCTTTGCGAGCAGCTCCTGGCCCTTGTCTTCCTCAGTTTGGCACTTTCAGCTCGACAAAGCAAAGCTGTTTGCACAGCCTGCTGCCTCTTGGATGTGACTGCTGTCCCACAGCATGACCTTCTCCCAGCCTTGGGGTCAAGGAGAGTAATAAGGCCTTAAAGTGAAATTGCACAGGTGTAAAAGCCCAGAAATTATTTTTACAAATGTGGTTTGATGTGAAAAGGCTTCTTCTATCCCATATTCTGATGTTGGCTTTAAACCCAGCCTGCTGTCTAAGAAGTGCCTGCAAAGCCATGCCTTCACATCTCAGCTGCAGAGCTGAGTGATTGCAGATGTCTGCCTTTCCTAGGAGTTGTTCACATGAAGTGAACATGAAGTAGGAGAGCTGGATCCATCACCTGCTCCAAGAGTGAGCCAGAGGTGCTGGTTCCCAGCATCTATTAGCATGGAGCTGTCAGGTCAGCTGTCTGTTGGTGCCTGGAGGGACACGGGCGTTGTAAGATCTCCAGAAGGTTCTCCCTGTCAGCACCAGGAGCAGCGACAGAGCCTGCAGGAAACATTTTCCCATGGATGTGGTGACCCAGGCCTGCACACAGGAGTGTGCCAAGATCTCCTAGTTTGCCTGGTGTGACTTTCCCAGGCCCCATGATTTTTCCAGGGCAGTAAAACACAGGAACCTCCCCAGAGTATCTCTGCAGTCACCTCTGGAACGGGCACTTGCTGGAGGGGCTGGTGCTTGCATCAGGAAACTTCTGCAGTGGCACAGAAAGTGCTGCCTTTGCTCTCCTGTACCCAGGCCCAGCCATGCCCAACTTCATACTCACTGCTCCTCCTTATTCCAGCCAGGCCACCTGGTGTCCTGCCCCATGAAAGTGCTGGGAGCTTCTGATGCCTCCTTTTGGGAAGGAGGGATGATGTCAAACCATCCCCAGGCCAGAACCAACACCCAGATGAGGGGTTTTAAATGCTGAATGTTACAAAGGCCACTTAGAAGTCCAGAATTCCCTTCTGCTGCCTTTAAGGAGAATTCTGCCTGGCAACCAGGACCCAGAAGAAAATGTCCAGGTCCACCACAGCACATTGTTGCTTTTGGCTTCCTAAAATCTTCAGACTGATGTGGAAGGCTTTGTCCGAGGGACTTCTGTGGTAACCAATGATATCTAGGAGCTATGGGTAAGGTGTCCAATTCATCTTCTAAATTTGATTAAACATTGTGCTGGCCTTCACTGATCACCCTAAAAGCTTGAAACTGTTTATTTTTTTCTAGTGAGGGGAAAAAATCCTTTGGTTTCATCTGATATAATAATAAAAAAGGAAAGCTTTTATGCCAGTGTCTAGGAGGAAAAAAAAAATATTAGAAAAAGAAAAATCTGGCACTCACAGCTACAATTTTCTTTTAGCCATTCTTCCTCCAATCCAGTAAAATCAAGACAGCCTGACAATCTCAGTTTCATTTCATGTCTCCTATCACCTCTGAGTTCTAGAGCACGTGGAATGCTGGTTTGGAAAAAAAAAAAACCAAAACCAAACCCCCAAACAATTAGACACATTAACATTTCTACACGTTAATGATTGTGTTTAGGTCTTGCAAATCATATACACCATTGGTAAGCAAAGCACCTTCCTGCTCCATGGATGGAGATGTAACCTGTGTGCCTCAGAGAAAAGGAGAAGGGGTTTAGGCCATGAAATCCAAGGGTGATGGAGAAGGTTCACCCCACAGCTGTGCCTCCCACCTTGCCTTGGCATTTCTCCCTGCGTGGAGCTGGGAACCAGCATTACAGCCCAGCTCCTCAGCATCAGGCAGACAAAATAAGCAAAGAGGAGAGGAGGGTGGATCTAAGACACAGGATGGGCAAGAACCATTCCTCCCACTTTTCACTGCAATATTCCTGCAGATTTTTTTATTGTGAGAAAGCTCTACTCCACTAAGCTGCTTTTTCCCCAATTTCAGGCTAGAACATCGTTTGCAGTCTGCTCTGCTGACTCAAAATGCCTATGGGATATCACTCTAGAAAATACTCATTCTACAGAATACCAAGTACCTTTCATATAGGCAATAGTATTCCCTCTCTCTCTCTCCATCTAGGTATTTCTGCTCAAACCCTGGGAATGCTTCAGGAGATGCATTCATCATCTGGCTGAATAATTCAGCCTATGGAGATGATATATTTCCTCCCTTTTTCTTGAATGCATTGCTTTAAAATGCATAATACTGTTTGCACAATTATCTTTCATCTTGCACAGCCAGCCATGATACAGAGGTATTTCTGTGGCAGCTTTGCCTTTGATGCTGGATGGCATCAAATCTAATGGATGGCTTGTAAAGCAAGGAAATAATATTTCCTCAAGTGGAAAGCTGTATGTAATGTTTAACCAGCACCAGCCTTACGTGGACCACTTCTTCTCTCAGGGAAAGGACATGGGCCGGCTCTCCCAGACCTTTGGTATTCCAGAAACAATGTCAAATTTTCTTGGGGTGCTACAATGAAGATCCTTCCCACGGTGGCTTAGGGAAGAAGGGGCAAGGGAAGGACTTGGATTTAAGCCTTGCATCTCCTTCCTTAAAGTACTTCAGCCCTTCCCAGGGGCTTTGTGAGGAAGAGGTTTCTGCTTGCCAAGAGCTGCGAGCAGTGAGACAGGAGCTGAGGGCAGGGAGCCTCTAGATGTCACTGCCAGACAGCAGAAATGGACCCCAGAGCCACGGCGGGCTGGGGACACCCGGCCCAGGCACAACTGATGGCACAGCTGGTGGCAATTCGCCAGGCTAGTTGGGGGCATTGGGAAACCTGCTGTGAAGGGGCTGCTGTGCTTTGGGATTGCCTGGGCATCCCCCTCCCCAGGGCTGAAAAGGTGCAGCTATTGCAGGGTGCGACCAGGTGCGAGGAGAGCAGCCAGAAATTTCAGGTTAAGGTGTTTCGTGTGAGGAATTGCCAGGTAAGAGTGAAATGTTTCAGCTGCAACCCTGCAGCAAAGAGATCCTAAATACAGATGCTAAGGCTAGGCTCCATAGTGCCAAGTAGACCTGGCAACCCCCACCAGAGAAATGATCCCAGACTATTTGTCTGTGCCCCTGCTGAGCCACCTGAACATGGGGAGGGGTCTCTCTTGACAGAATATCCATCTGCTTCCTACTCAGAGAAGGACAAGTACCTCTTTTGAGAAAGGGTCACCATCCCGCTGAGGGCAGCAGCCAGACCTGAGCATTCCCAGGCACCCCTCCAGGCTGGTATTCCTCCACTGGAATCCCAGTCCCTCACTGCTGCACCCCTGCTTGAGACAGGCCTGTGAGTCTGCTGCCCGCAGGCCGGACATTTGCTGTGGCATGGTACGGCTGTTCCCTGCTTTGAGAAATGCATTGCATTAAGAAACAAAAATAAAAACCATTAGTCCTCCACCATAAAGGGGACAAGCCAGTGGGCTGCTCACAGGCAGGGTCTCACCCAGCCTTACCCTCTCCAGCCATGTGGTTATGGAATAATGAGCTTTTTTTTTTTTTTTTTTCCTTGAAAAATGTTTTTGTTTTTCTGTATGAACTGCAGCAGCAGTTTTTCTGTGAGAGACCTGAGGCACAGCCAAAGGGAGAGAGGGAGGTTCAATTGCTCCAAAACTGGCCATGGATACCCCCAGTCTCCCATGCCACAACAGCAAGATGTGTTCACTGAGGTGTGGGCATCAAACCACAGCCTCCAAGGTGCCTGGGAAAGCCTTGACCCAGGCTGCTTGCTTAGGAAACCAACCCTGTAGGTAAGACATGTGAGAACTTCCTCCTCTGTCCATCTTGGCATGATTTGGGCACATCCTTTGGCAGGCAGATGAAAGACATGGGGCCTTTGGGTCTCAGGAGAAAGGCAGTAAACAGGAGGGCTCCAAGATCCAGAGATGCAGAGATTATTCTTGCAGGGTCAGCTGTCACCACTCTGCACCAAAATCCTTCTAAAGCCAACGGTTGGCTTAGATCCTACCTAATTTCATCAGCTCTATATCCCATCTCCTGTGCTAGTGAGTTCAGCATCACTAATCTCATCTGCTTCAGCCTCCTTCTTACCGTCTTGAGGGCTTTAGCCTCATGAAGATTTAAAAATAGAGCATTTGTTTGAGGTCCTTCTCTTCCATTTCTAACAGCAGATTCTCTTAGGGCTTCTCAGACTTGTGTCCCTGAGGACTAGGAACTGATTTTAATCAAAAAAATTAGAGAGGATATTATCATAATTGGATGACTCTCAGAGCCTTCACAAGTGCCAGAAACCTCATGGGGGCTGCACTCACATTTCAGAGCTGGCAAACACAAATGAAAGGGCCTGAAGATTTTAATAGGGGCACCATCCCCATAAAGTTTGCCTTCACAGCTTAATTACACAAAGATGAAATGTAGAAGTTTTCTCTCTTTACCTAACACCCCACTGATCTGAGCTGCCTTTGTTTTCAGTGTTGGCCCCCAGTATTTGTGAAATGTATTAAGCTTCTTGTTGCTTTTGGAAATAACAGTCACCGCTGTATTATGGCCAAATCATTGCTTTTCTCTCTTATTGACCCCTTTTTTTCTTCAGGCTACCAAACACCCTTGACTTTGTTCGTGGGATGGTTAATCAACAAGTCTGTCACAATGATGGATTCCTCCTGAATTGTTGCTTAATTAGCTTGGTTGGAGGTATAAATCAAGTGGAATACAAAATCTTCCAATGCCACAGACAGGCAGCCATGCTCAGCTTGACAGCAGTGAGTTATTACTCTGCCCCAGTGCAGGATCAGCCTGCAGGCACCAGCCTGCAAAGCCAGAGGGGCCAAGGGTTGGTCCCTGAGAGTGCTGGTGTGCACAGAGCCACACACAGCTGGGTGAAGGGCTGGTGGGATGGAACTGAAGGTGGGCTCTGTGCCTGGGGACACTTTCCAGAGCATCAGCCCCAGCAGCTGCTCACGGGGAGACAACTCATGGATAGGTCATGTTTCTCACCAGGGGTGCCTGGTGTCTGTGTCTGCTTTTTAATGAAGAGGAAACATTTCAGTCCATGGCCAGGCTGAGTTATGAGACACGGATCTTTGTCTCCTGACAGGCAGAATTGCCTTCCACAGAAAGGCAATTATGCATCTCAACAAAAGGAGAAGTAATACATGGGCTGCAAATTAAGATTTTTAAGATTAATCTTAATAGTTGGTATTTTTATAGATGAGACTTTCACATAACAAGAATTTAAGTATATAAACCAGTTGACTTGAACTGAATTTTGCAACTTGAACAGAGATGACTTCTCTGTAGCTACAAAGAGCTTATTTCCATCAGGTCTGAACCATCTTGAGCACTGCTGAACTGTGTGGTGGAAGTCATCCAGAGGTACTTGGAGTTTTTTAATTATCCTTTTTGAATTCCCAGGCTAAGCTACATAAACCTTTCTCTGAAATTATTCTACTAATAAACCTGTTTAGCAAGGCATATTTATTTTTCCATGGCCCCTTTTTATCTTCTCTCTTTGCCAACATTTGCAGAGGGCTTAATTAATGATTAACGATTTCAGGTGGGATGTGTAAGTCCCACTCTGGAGAAGGAATCCGCTTGTTCAAAAACTACTGAAAAAAAAATTAAAATAGTCTAATTTTACTGATTTCCCCTTGCTCTAATTTTCAGTAGAAGAGTGGGTTCAGTGGCCGCTCTTGCCCAGGACATACCTACATGAGTAATGCTCTCCAAGCTGCTGAACAAGGCAGTGACACAACACAGACTGTCACCATGATAACAAAGATCTGGGTTTCATCTTTACCTTGTAATGTAGTTGTTGCTCCAGTGTGCAACATCTGTCTGGCAAATGGGTAAATCTGTTGCTAATGTGTGGATGCCTCAATGGAAACCTGTGCAGAGGGTCTGGGTGAGGCACGGTGTGAATTATATTGCCATGGCAACCTGGGATTTCTTTCATCCATTGACATTTGCATCCTTCTTTTACAGCATTTTCACAAGTACAATCTTCATAATTTTTTTTCCAATAGCTGAGTGAAATAGATCACTAAATTTGCTGTTAATACCATGATAAAAAAGTATGGAAGTGAAGTTCATGTGTGGGTACAGAAAGGTTACAGTTATTTTGCAGGTTTAAGATAAATTTCTGAGCAGGAATTATGTCTGAAGTAGCCCTATATTTTTAAAGACATCAGGAAAGAGGAAGAGAATGCAGTTCAGATAAACTTTTCTATTCCCAAACAGTCCTAATATAGATTCTGGAAGTCAGAAAAAAGCACTGAACAATCTGTTCTATATCTCTAATATGCCACCCTATTTCTGTAGCAAATAAAATGGAATACCTATAGTTGATGAACTTAAAAATGCCTAAGACTTTTTTTCTTTCTAATTTATTAATAAAAAGTATAAAGAAAATTAAAAAGCTTCTGGCGTTATTTATGAATTATGACTAATTTCTTCAATCATTTTCTGGCATATATAAATGGCACACAAGAAAATTAAGCAATAATTAAAATAAGACTGTGTCTTAATTGTTTATGTAACCTACATCTTACACATTCCTTTCACACAAAAGGCATGGGTCTGTTCTTTTTCATAGTGGAATTAATGGAGCTGTTCCTAACTTCTGTACTATTTATAGGCAGATGAGAAGAGATTACACTCAACACTTCCAGCTTGCCCAGACCATTAAATACTACCAGCCTGCCCATGGAGTACTTTCATTAGCAATTCTTCTCTCTCCCAGGCACCTCCAGTTTGCCTGGAAAGGACTCTTCGTGCCAGCATCTGAGTGCCACCAAGCACGAGGACACCTGGCTTCACTCCTTCACAATGGTTTTTCAAGAACTCCGTGGATGGCTTTTGTATGGGATGGCCTTGGGCGCTGCTCTACTGAGGAGGAAGAAAAGTCACCTAAAACAGAGGTAAAGAGACTCACTCAGAACACAGCCTGCTTCAGGTCAGCCTTTAGGAATCACTGATGGGAATATTTTTGCCAAGAGAATTTTTTTCAGCGAATTCCAAGGGTGTTTTCCGACATCAATCACAGTTTGTTAGGCTCCAGTTTTAACAGTTCTGATCCTCTGAAGGTCCTGTGCCACAATTGCCCAGGCTCCAGCTGCAAGTGTCAGCTAAATTGCTCAAGTGAACCGCTTACAAACACCCTGCAGGCAGGATTTCATTCCAAACTAGTAAGTGAAAATTATGATTAATTATATATTCCCAGAAGTTATGATCAGTTTATGAATGATTCATGAAAAAAAATACTACTAAATAGACTATGAATATAATTTGCAAGCAATAATTTAAGCAACTTCATCTCCAAAGGCGAGGTCCTTACCTAATGATAGTCTGCAGTGCAAGTGCTGGGTGCAGTGTTGTGAATATTCTGTTTCCACATACCAACACATCAAAATGTTTGCACTGTCCACAGCTCTGAATGCAAAGGGCAGACTTTCAAACAACTGTTTGCAGGCAGAGTTAGGGGGGTGAAGGCATCACAGTGCTGAGTGCTGAAGCTCAGCTCCTGCCACAGCTGGACACACTGGGTGTAACCAGGAGCCAAGAGGGAGGAGCAGCAGGGCACAGATACTGTCCTGGAGTCAAGGTGAAAGACATGGAGCCATCACTGTCTTGGCTCTGAACCTACCATCCTTTCTCCCTGGGGGAGTGTAATTTACACCCCTGTGATACATTTCCCCTTCCAACTTCTCACCAAAACTGGCATCCAATGCAAACTTCCTTCAGAAACAGGGTGTGAGACACCAGAGATGCTGTTCCTGTATTACTTATTATTGTAATTCCTTCTGTAGAGGAAGGGTTAGCTGGATGCAGCTCATGGATTTCAAATAATGTAATGGATTTGAGGTTTTTACTCAATTTTTGGACCAGGCTGATAAGGGAAGTGTCTGATTTGCCCAAGGATGCTCCACAAATTCTTGGGGTCAATTGCCCCTCCACTGCACATTTTACTAAGGATGTGGTGTCCTCCCTGCTTTCTCCTTGTCCTAGGGTGACGTTATGGTGCTTGTATCCCCAGTCGTGTGTTCTGTTTATGCCTGATATTATGTTCTGTGTCTTCAGGGCTGACTCTGAAAAGTGAAGGTTTGTTTTGTCTTGTTATCAGCCGGCTCACCTCCCGCCATGGTCTGTGTCTAGGAGAGGCTAGGTTTGCTTGCTTGCTTGCTTGCTGGCTTGCTTTCTTTCACTTTGCCCTTGCTTTTGCTTTTGCTTATTAGTTAGTTTAGCTAGGCAGTCCAAATTTTACCCTAGACTGGTTTCTTTTCCCCCTTTCCCTTTCCTGAATATCATCTGAACCTGCTCCAGACCGGGACCTGGGAAACACCAAGAAACACCGAGAGCCTGCATTTTGTGACCTGCAGCAGCCATTCCCAGTGCCAGGGAAGGAGAACTGGGCAACCACTCCCAGGAGAGACTTTCTGAATTTGTCATCTCTTCAGAGCGGTGAAAGAGTTTTGTCATCTGGTGTTGTTTTGTTTTTTTTTTTTTTTTTTTTTTTGTATTGGAGAGTGTTTTGCTTGTTGAATAAACAGTTTTTTTCCCCTCTAAGGAAATTCTTCACGAACCAGGTTGGGGAGGGGCCAGTGGGGGGTTTGCTTTCTGGGGGCTCCTTCTGGAGGTTTTCTCCCAAATTTGCCCTAAGCTAGGACACTCCTTAGTGACAAATGTTTGAGACCAGCATTAACACTTTAACACACTACCATTGGAACAGTTGCATCACAGAGGGTTAGCAGAAGCACCATGGCCGAGATGGTTCTTGGATGTATGAACAGCACAAGTTTTGCAGGAAAAGGCAGAATCTTTGACAAAAACCAAACAGCAAAATTGGGAAGTCCAGAGGAAAAAAGTCCCTCTCTAGGCCTAACACAAAGGCAACAAAGATCAAAAGAAGCATAAGGTAGGGACTGCAGTTCAAATGCAAACCAAATCACGTAATTCTGTTAAAAATGTGAAATCAGACTGACCAAGAAATCTAAGTTACTTCATATACCCACCCTCTATTTGACTATACATTTGCTGCTGTGTAAAATATGCAGAGGTAATTGCACCCCTCAGAAGCCAAAAAGTAAGTTATGCTCTCTCATCTATTATTTCAGGCAGGGGCAAGTTTCTAGCCAAGCCATTGGTAGTCTGCTTGATGTGTAAGGTCATCAGCAATTCCCCAGAAAAAAATAGCCCAAAGTCCAATTCCCTTTGCACCCCTTCTCATGCTGCAGGTCTCATCTCTTTCCCCCTTCCTCTCACAGCTTCTTGTCTCAAAACCCCCCATAACTCCAGGCTGAGCTTCCTTCAAGGGCCCCACCCTCTCTTGTCAACACTGAGGAGATTTCTTACCATGACCTCTGGCATCTCTCTAGGTGTACATGACAAGAGTCAGCCACTGGAAGAAGGAAAAGAAAAGGTGCATTTAGACAGTGATGGTACACCAAGTCCTCAGACTTGTCTCAGGACCATCAGGGGTGACCCAATGACTGTAGTCCTTTTGTACTGCACCGGATAGTTAAGGGATTTTGGAACTGCCTCTTTCCCTTATTACAATTCAGACCCAGAAACTCTTTCCATATGTTGTTTTCCATGATAAATTATTGCAGCAGCTGCAGCAGGAGCAATTGCTGGGAAAGGGTGGCACCTGCCTGATTGCAAGTGGAAGAGATAGCAACTTCTGGGATCCTGGCTGTCCTACAGACTACCCTATAAAATAGGTCCAGGTCCTCTGCTTGCAACTTGTGTTCTGCCCTTGGTGCAAAACAGATTTAATGAACAATGAGGCTCTGCACTAACCACAGAGTGTAAACAGGAGCTGGTGAGATTGTAAAAGGCTCTTTTAAAAAATCTTTTTAAACACTGGGTTGTCAAATAACAGTCCCCAGACTGATAAAATGCAGTACTCAGGCATATCACTATGGAGCACAGCAGGATTTTTGCTTCAGACTAGCTGATAAAAAGCCTGATGTATCCCCATTCAGTGAGCTATCCTTCAGGCTGTGCTTTTAAGACAAACAGCAGCAGCAAGCATTTGTTTGCTGTTTCTTTCTTAAAACCAAGATGTTTTGCAATTCAGGATTAACAGATGGGGCAGTAAGAAATGAGGGCATGGATTGTATTTTTTTTTTTTTTTTCTTTTTTTGTCACTTTCTCAAAGTCACTTTGTGCAATGCTTCCAGCAATGACAGGCTGGTGTCATTAAGGGAAGACTCCATGCCTTGGCCAGGGATGGCCACCTCTGAGCTGTGCACCAGTGGGGCCAGGGAACCCCAGGGAAACACCTCCCACACAGGTTGTACTTCCAGCCAGGCAAAACCTCCACCACTATTTGCTAGGACAGAAGCCTAGCAACACACATCATATCATCTTTAACTTCACCCTTCTGCTAACGTGTGCTCCCACTTTGGATCTGGAGAGAAGAGAAGGAAGGGGCATTCTTACCTCCGTTGCTGTCATCGAAATTTGTGATCCACCCTCTGCTAAGTTTTGGAATGCATCTAGGGGCAGAACAAAAAAACCTTATTTCATGAGGAAGAAGCAAGAATGCAATGCAGACATAAGGCCGTGGCAGCTGAGGAGCAGAGTTGCAATCCCTGTGCTGGGATGCTCTGCCTGGCTCAGGTGTCCTGCCTGGCTACATCTCACTTCTGTGCTGTGTTTCCCTTCTGCCTTGGCCCTTGCATCACAGTCTGGGAAGGCACCCCAATCTTGGGGCCAGAATTTGGCAGAAGCGTAGGGACAGGAAGTGCTCAATGTGGCTGCTTTCATCTCCTCTCATAACTTGTTTCAATTGTTTTCCTGCCTGAAGAGTGACAGGAGGACGGTGAACTAATGAAACACATCGTCCCACAGGGAAACTTTCTGTTGGTCCTTTTCCATCCTCCCTGGCACTGAGTGATCACAGTGTGCCCTAAAGAAAGTGATTCTCTTGAAGTCATTAGTATGCCTTGCAAGCCTTTTGCAGGGAATATAAATGCAGATGCTGCTGTTATTCAGCTAGAGTTTGAAATTAACATTGCTGAAAGTTTTTTTGACAGAACACTTTGCCATCAGGAAATTTAAATCCATTCAAATATTGTTATTCTATGTGCATATTTATATTGCAGTATGTCTAGGAGAAGTCTTCAAACCCAAGTGTTTGGATAAACTCAAAACACAGTATTTTGAGGGGTTTTATTTATTTCGAAATTACTTTTCTCCTAGAAGTGTGCTGTTATAACAGTAATAAAAAGTTGAAACAAATTTAAGTCTGTCCATCCTTGAATGACACATTTCTCTGGGAGCCTGGAGTTTCCCACCCTGAATGGAAAAGACTTGTAAGATTACAGGTGTTTTGAAACCTGCCCAGCTTTAGGAAAAAGTCTGCTGGGAGGGGGTAGGAACAGGGCACAAGGGCTCATTGCTCATCTGCCCCTTAGGAGGCTACCAGAGCTACCTGTATGGCCCAGAGCAGGGAGGAAAGGTGGCACATCCAGCCCACACTGCTCTGAAGAAAGGCACAGAACAAGGAAATCCTTGTTTTGTGCCCAGTGCCTTGACAAGGCTGCAAATGCAGGGCTGGGCTTGCACCCAGCAGTCTTTTTAGGAAAAAGTGGCAGCGCTGAAATTACCTCCTCTGGGCAGAGGTAAGTGCCTCTTTACTGCTTCATTAACTCCAGTTAAATAGAATTTGCAAAGAAAATGCTGCTTTTGGTTTGGGTCTCATCTCTGGCTATCTTGAAAGGATGAATAATGTTTTAATGGGATAGATTTTATCTTCCCCGCTGCATTCACATAATCATAAAGGTTGACTGCCTTTTATTCCTACTTGGCACCCTTATCCTCTCCTGTAACAAACTTTTTCACAATGATCTAAAAAGTTTGAGAAATGTATTCCACATTAAACCCTCTGTAAAAGGAAAACTGAAAGAGTGGAGAGCATTTTAAGATTCTTATTACAGACAGCAATGAAACTTTTAGATACTCCTTTCCACATGGATGCAAAGGATTTGCTCATTGGCTCTTAAAATGTAAAAGGATCTTTTTTAAGTGGAAAAAAAAGATACTGTGGTACTAATTTAGGTATAAAAACTTTCATCTACAGCAAGTGACATGTATAATCACAAAAAATGGGTGTTTATGAGCTTTTTTTTTTAATGAAAGCATTAAAATCGGGACACGCTCTCATTTTACAATGCTTTCAGAGCTGCTTCTGCTGTACTCCCTTGAAATGGGATTTTCAGCAGTGTCATCCAAGCAGATCTGCTGACCACTATTGGCCCATTAAACATCAGTGCTACAAAACACATGGGAGAAAATGAACGCTCGTTTCCATGCACTGTTGAAACCCAGCTCATTCCAAAGATGAAATAAATTGCTGTAGCAATGTTCTAGTGCAGGGTCACAGTTGCTGACTTTGTTTAACTATCAATATCTCCAATCAAAATGCTTATTATTAGAGTAGCAAAAATTATGATTTTGTAAAACCAAATTTAATTTCCATTCAGGCAAAAGCTCATTTACAGACACTCCCTCCTCGCAAGTGCCAGGCAATAGCTGGATGTGACACGGGGAATGGGTTTGTTTATCCACAGAGAATACTGGACTTTCTCCTTACCAGAAAATGGAGAGAACTTTACTGAACACGGAACTGCTCTCTAGCAGCCCGTTGCTCCAGTGCACAGGAGATAAATCTGGTTCCTTGCTTGCAGGCTGCCCAAAGAGCTGCTGGGCCACACCTGGGCGCGGGGCAGGTGTGTCACTTCCAAGCTACTCTGTTAGACTGGTCTTATTACGCCTCGTGTCGTGTCCCTTGTCCCTGCTCTCAGCCTGGCTTTGCAGGCTGCCCTGCTGCCACATGCCCTGGCAGTGCTGGCACTCACGGGTCATGGTGTCGAGGCGCAGCATGCAGCACACGAAGTCAGAGAAGCCAACCCTGCCGGCGGCATCGCCGTAGCGCAGCGTCATCAGGCGCAGCAGCTGCGTGTCGGTGGCCAGACCTGCCGAGGGAAGACACGCTGGGAGGGGATGGAGCAGCTCTGATGGCCTCCTGCACCCTGCCAACAAGCTGGGGACACCCTCAGCCCCCTGCCCTGTCGTACATTCCTGGACAGCTTTTCCCCGACTTTGTGCCTAAGAGTCAGGGTAGGGTAATGGAAAACCAAAGTCGCCTTACTCACTGACTGCCATGGCGGCTTAAGTCAGCAAGCTGCAAACACTGAGCTAACTAATCTAGTGTTACCTTGCTTTGCCTTTCTAGTTTTTATTTTCTATAAGAAAAGGTGATTTTCTTTGGCTCATAACTGTAAAAGTCTGAGTGTATCATTTCCAAACCACTGGCTCTTTCTGCTAAAGAGGCAGATGCTGCATTGCTGCATGCTCAGGTATTATCCTGCATAGCATGCTTGAGATTCTTAATTTTTACATTTTCTCTTCTATTAGAAAATGGTGAAGGGTGCATTTCTTTTTTATTAGCTGATTATTCAGTATTTGTGTCGCAGTCTGTTTGGATGGAAATTGGTATTCAACTGAATGAACAAAAATTGCTTTTTAGAATGATTCTTTTATTAGTTGAATAAAACTACCCTAAATGTGCTGGCTATATAAGAAGAATGATTTAAATATATTTTGCACTAAAAGCTGATTTGCAAAACAAAAGGGAAATTTTCTGCAGAGAGCTGGACTGATAGCTTTGGTTTAATACCTTCTCTGAGACTTCAGAAAAGTCTCATTTGCTCACTCCAGGTTTTAGTAGCTTAGCTGGATGTGAAGTAACTTCCTTGCTTTTTCAACCAGCTCTAAACTTTTCTGTTTTAAATGAACTCATCATGGAGCTAAATTAGTTGAAAAAGCAGAAATAAAAGAAATGGCTTTTCTACACCTGTGTAGGGAGAGAGAGCGCCGATTGAAGTGGTTTAGTACCACCATTGACAAACTCTGGTTGCATGAGCCTAGTTGGAGGTCTCCAGCAGGAAGCAGGTGCATTATGCTGAATAATTAAAGAATGGAAATACATTTGGGCTTAAGATACATTTCAAATTAAAGTAAACATGATTTTATATTCTTTTCAAATGAGATAAAGATAGTAATTAAAAATTAATCTAATTAATTAAATGTCTTCTTTGAGTCTGGTTTTAAACCACTGTAGCAGTGAGCAATGAATTCTATTTTTAACCTTTTGAAGACAGTAGGAATTCAATCAAGCTCTCTCCAGACACTGGATTCCAGCAAATATTACTTATGGGATGCTGCAGTCAAGTCTTACATTAGTAAAACACCAAGAATTTGGCCTGGTCAGTCTGGGATACACTTGCTCTGAAATCTGCTCTCTTGGCAATGTCTCTAAACCCCATCAACCAGACTGAAGGGTCAGTCCTCTCTGTTCCCAAGACTTTTCAGCTGATTTGTAAGTCTACTCCCCAAACCTTTTATCGGCTGGATTCCTCCCTCTGGTGTTAGCCAAGGTTTTAATTACTGACTTGATGTTTCCCTATTTATAAAATTTATTTTGAATCATTTGCTCTTGCCAAAGAGGAGTTTGTAAATATATCAAGCCAATGCTGCTGTATTTCAGGGCAGCACTGCTGTGAATGCAGCTGGCCTGCTTTACTCTGATCCATTATTATTATTGGAAGCATTAGGAAAACAGTGAAAATTAAGCACACACTGCAGTGTTTTGTTGGGGAAAGCACTGAACACTTCAGGGAACAGCTGGCTAGGAGCTGAATTTAGATATATTAATACCATTCCCAGAGGTAGCACCAAGCTTCCATACGCCTTCTGGGGTTCCTGCTCAAAAGCCAGGACAGGGATCGTCCCATTGCCAAGCCAGATTTAAATGCAGATGTCTGGCTCAGAGGGCAGCAAGAATGAGCTTGTAATTTTCTTCCCCACTCAGAACTACTTGTAGCCAAACATGTATTGAATTTGCCACTTAACAGTGCCTTTTTATCCCTTCAAACAGCTGCATTGTTCTGGCTGACAGGACTTTTCCATGTCCAATTTTCCTCCCAGTTTTACACTTTAGCATCTTTCTCACAGAATGGCCTTGACAACTTCTCCTTTGACATTTGGCACATCAGTGCTGCACTTCTCAGACAGGTGCTCATGCTTTCCCCAGCTCTCAAAAATATTATATATGCATATATAAAAAAGCTCTCTTTGCCCAGCAGCAAAAAAAAAAATAATTATATAAGCACCCCCTCAGCTTCCAGGGATAGCGATTGTGCACCAGTTTCCTCCTGGGACAGCACCCCTCCGAGCTCCAGGCAGCCAAATGGGAGCTTCTCTACTGTACTCTTAAAAGGGGATCGCTGCGTCAGAGAGGTGCTTCACGCACAGTCTCCTTCGAGACGACTCAGCTGAAATACTTCACTCGTGCACTCACTGAGAGTTTCAGCACTCAGTAGCCAACAGAGGTCAGTGCAAACTAAACAAATGCCTGTCGGTGTGGCTTTCCCGTCTAGACTTAGTCACTGCCCTGGAGAGAAACTGCAGGAACTGAGACAAGTGCAAGAATCCACTCTTCTTTTCTCCTTTCCTCTCTACTGGATGTTCCATCCATGACCTAGAAGCAGGTCGGGTCAGTGCTGCACTTCTCTGCATCTCTCTGCTGGCTCCCCAGTACAGACCTCTCAGCAGAGCTGTGATCTAACTGGCATCTCTGTGAAATCCAAGCCACTTTCTCCCTAAAAATCTTTTTTTATTTACTCTTTCTTTTTCATCCTTTTCTTCACTGCCACAGGGAAAACAAAGGGAGCTGCTCGGCACCTCTGGGCGTACCTGCTGCCTGTATCGCATTCTCCAGTTCAGCAACATCAAGAAATCCAGAATGGTTTCTGTCTTCCTTGAAGAAGATATCCTAAAATACAGTGCAAATGCAGATTTCAAGCTCTTACCACCATTCTCCACATTTACTACTACAACCAGTTCTTCTCCCTTAATAAATATGCTGCAAAGAAGTTCAACAGGTGAGATGGGGTGGCTGTGACAAGGGAGACCCATTTTCAGAAGGCTCTGACAATGCTACTGTGTAAGAAATCCCACAGTTTGGGGTGGGCAGAAGCCTTTTTGCTTTCCTAACACACCACAAGCCACATTTGAGGTGCTGTCAGTGGGAAGAGCACCCTTATCTAGATGGGGAACTAGGTGGTCTCAGACCATCTCAAGAGGAATGGAATAAATTGGAGTCCACCCAAACCCGAGTCTTGAGAAAACCCTCCTGTCCTGCACCAAGGCTGAGGGAGAAGGACCTGACACAGAGAAGCTGCCATGCCTGCCCTGAAGAAATTAGGTGGGACCCTAAATACCATGTCAATGTTTCCAGTGCTTATCCTGGAGCAGAAACATTTCTCCCAGACAAACTCTCATCAGATCCTATACATTTCCACTAGAAACTGCAGAAATGAGGAAATGACATTTTTCAGATGACTCTGTTCAAGAAGTCATTTCAGCTTAGAAAGCTTTTCAAATTAAAAACAAAAAAAAAAACCCAAAAAAAACACAAAAAAAAAAAAACCAAACCAAACCAAACCAAACCAAAACAAAAAAAAAAAAAAAAGCGCAAGCCAGTGGTGGCACAGAGGCACAGACATAGAGATTTCCATCAGATTCTGAGCCTAATTGGCCTTCCTACCTTTTTCCTCAATGTTCTCTGTGCTGGAAAAGCCTGGGCTGCTCATTTGGAGCACTTTACACACACCACTGCCTCCCTTGCGTGAGAGAAGGGAACTCTGACCCGCTAAGCAAGCAACCTCTGCAAGGCTTCTCCCTGCAGCGCTCTGAGAGCACGGAGCATCTGCTCCCCGCTGCTGGAAAGCCCCGGGGTTCAGAATCCACAATATCCACATAATCCAAAGTATCCACAGCCAAGAGAGAGCCACCCCCTCCCCCATACCATGTACTTAGTGAGACTCCGCCAGAGGCTCCTGAACTCCTGCAGGGTGAGTCTTCCGTTCGAGTTGAGCTGTGCATTTAGTTAAGAATCGAGCACTTAATGAGAGCTGAACCTGGCTGTCTTTGTTGCTGGGGATGCTGCCTGCACAGAACTGAACACATAAGATGCAGCCTCTTCTGTCGGTTACTTCGTGCTGAGAAAGCTGAGAGTTTTCCTGCTCTCAGTCGTGTTTAACTCCATCTTCTTTGTCACATTGTACAGCTGCTCATGCCTGTGCTCACAAACCACAGAAGGTTTCTATTTATAAGGCGTCTTTAACCACAGGGGAAGCTGCGGTGACATTTAGCCCTGGAGCACGGAGTCCCCTGTGAATTAACATGGCCCCATGGTCTTGCCTCTGCACGGGGCACCACAGGGGGAATCTGCTCTGCCTGGATCCTCCAGGAGAACAGGCACTGAGGAGTCAAGAGCATGAGGAGATGATCCTGAACCTGCTCCCCTCCATAGTCCACCCAGGAATTCTGGCTGACACACAGCACCCACCCCAGTGCAGGATGGTAAAACCTCCCCGAAAGCAAAACTCATCACCAGTGAAATACAAGCAGATAAACATCACTGTCATGGAACCTGAATGAAAACAGCTGATCCTGGCTTTGCAGGCCAGGATAGGTCACACTGTACATGGGTTATCTGCAGGCCAGAGAATTAAAAATCCATCCAGAGCAGAGGCTTTGTCAGCTCTTGGCACATGCCATGCATTCACAGTGCCCCCTTATCCCAGGACAGGCTTTACAGAGGAGGAAAAGTCTCTTTCACTGGCTAGATGCTGAAAGCTGGAAAGAGAGAGGGACTTCTGGTCATTTTTATTCATTCTCTGGCAGTTTTTAAAGGTCTGCAAATGTTTCAAAGCTTTTTCAAGGCATGGAGGGAAAGAGACAATGAACAAGCAAAGGGGAAGAAACACATGAGGGAGATGTATGTTTCCATCAAGGAGTCCTCTTGTTCTACAATAGCCAGAAATGTATTTCTTGTGTTGTCTTGTTAAGAGTAAAAAGACTGGGTCATTCAGGTAAGTAGGAAAGATAAGACCAGAAATGTACTCTGGGATGGCCTGCCAGGCCAGTGCCTAGGATTCAGCAGTGACCATGTTTCTGCCCCTGACACCAGCATTGCTGGCAGCCTGCTAAAGTGCCACCCCAGGCCGGCATGGTACAGCCACCACAGAACAGCTGAGCTATGCCTAAACTCTGTTCTGCCTCCTTGTCTCAGCTCTGCCTAAGACCCCTACCCAAGGGTGAAGCTTAGCCAAGCCCCAGAGAGGGCAAAATGAGAGCAAAGATGGTAGCAGAAGGTTGATCCTTACCTTTCAGCAGACACACCAGAGCCAGGGCATGCACAACAAAGTCCTGCATGGACTATGGGACAGTTATTTATAGAGGATTGGGGCTAATATTTACTTGCAGGTTCTCACACTGGGATGCTCAGCTCAGCCATAACTCAAGGCAAGGATGGGCAGCACCAGGGAAGTTTATTGCTTCTGCTGAAAGGATACATCCATCAGAGCTAAAATGCCTCTGCATGAATCAAAGCTGAATCTCCCTCCCAGGCTGGTCATTTCATCTGCAAGGAATGACAAACCAGAAGGAATTAGCAAGAGCAAGGGCTGTGACAGGCATCAGGACACCGTTCTAAGGGAAGGAGGACACCAGGCTGAAGGCTCACACAGCTGAAAAGCCCCAGCTGTGGTTCAGGATCTCAAACAGCAGTAAGGGCTCTGTGCCAAGCTGAGGGAATCTGCACATCTCAGACACTTCCACATTCCCCAAGGACAGGTGCCCTGTTTGGGCACACTCTGCACAGTCCGTGCCCACGGACGGAAACACTTCCCTCTTGAAATAAGGAAAATGGCAGTGACAAGAAAGGCCACTTAAGCTGATTTAGCAAGTCCTAAGAGCACTTTAAGCCTTGTGCATAGCTGAGTTGGTTCCAGCCCCCAGCTGTGCCCCTCTCATGCTCTCATCCCACAGTGCAGTAAGCCACAATAAGGATTGTTTAAGGACCATCAGGACACCATTAAAGCCTATGTCTAAGGATAGGGAAGCACCAAAAACAGTAGTTGGGCTGTAAAACCTTTACCTTGCAAGATCACTTCATTAAGGAGTTGTTGCAGCTGCGAGGCATCAATAGCTGAGCCCTGATGCAAAATAAAACACAGAGAGACGTCTGTGAGCATAAAATTTTCTCCTGTGTCACTTTTCCCCAAAACCTTTTTTCTCAGGCACTGTGGCAACTAAGAACCTCAGTTTATATATATCAAAGGAGCAGCAGCATCCCCTCTGGAGCATAACAGGGCCCTCCACGCTGCTGGGCCACTCCAGGTCCTTCCCTACAGCTGCCAGGGAGTTCCAGGCACTGCCATCATCACGGGTTTTTTTCTGCAGGGACGGGGAACTGTGGATGGGCAGCACAGCAGGCACTGTGTGAGTGGGCTGGGAGCACAGACACTGCTGACCATCAGCCATCCCGGCCGCCTCCCTGCCCTGCCGAGGCACCCCCGGGGCACCTGGCGTGGCAGCCCTGCTCATTTTCACCTTCATGCATTGATATAACCATTAACTGCGAGAGGTTCATTGTGCACAGGCTTTTGACAGCGAATTTTTTCCTCTTGACTAAGTCAAGGAGTTCTTTATAACAGTTTATTAAACCATTAAAAGCATCTCCTGTGAACACAGAGCTTGGCTCTGAAAGAGCAGGAATCAATTACTCAAACACTGACTGATGTCTGGTTTCCAAGTGCTGAGAAGGCAAATGGAAAATGATGCTGATGAGCGGGGGGGGGGGGGGGGGGGGGACGACTACCCAAGGCTTTCTAATTGCTTTCAGCAAATAAACAAACCAAAGCAAAAAAAGAAAAAAAGAAAAAAAGAAAAAAAAAAAAAGTACACATGCAACACATGCAAGCCCATCACCAAGTCAACTATAAATCTCCAATATTCCACTGATATATGGCACTAGACAATCTATCCCAGCTGAATGTCCCATTTTTCTGGGGGTTTTGGCAGGTCAATCAATACCATTTTCAGGGTATCCACTTGAGGATGGAGCTACATTTAAAAATTAAAAAAAAAAATCTAAAATGGATTTGTATCAACATCATAGATCAGTTTTTCTTTTTACAAGTTCACATGTAGTTTTTAAATTATTTTTTTCAACAATATGTTCTGGAGAGGGTACCTGCTCAGCGTATCTTAGGAAAAGAGCCTTATAGGAGCTGTCCTGGTTCTGTCTTGGTACATCCTGCATCAAAAACAAAGAGCAGTGAATAAATAATTCAGCTACAAAACAACTGGAGGCAAAAGTCTGCAGATCCAAACAGCACTTTAGAGGGGAAGGGAATGTACAGTACAGGCTGCAGTTTTCACACCCCCAAAATAAAGTGGCCTAGGAGTGAACAACTGCTATTGCAATGAAGGAAGAAGCATATTTTGGGTGTTAGCAGCTAGTACAACCAGGGAGGAGCAGTTCAGGGCTTAAGGAAGATGACAGAACATATCCATGGTGGAATTCAGCAAGTCAATATATGAGTATGGAGATACAAGACCTGATGCTTATTGGTGGACCTTGGTTGGGACCACTGCTCAGGGCATGGGAAGATTCATGTGAACCAAGAAAATAGAACACAAATTGACTTTTTCTTCCTCTTGTACCTTCTCAATCCCAAGACAAGCTTGGACTATACCTGAGCAATTGCAATTCAATGGTTAAGTGATTTTTTTTCAACCTTCCAGTGAAAAGATCCACCAGGCACTAAGGGGAATTATCCTTAACATTATAAAGTTTTCAGAAAAAATCTAGGCCCGAGGCTCAATGCCTTCATCTCTGTGTGAGATACTTCATACCATAGAAGCCCAAATACCTGAACAGGAGCAGAAACTGTGGGTACCACAATTCATCAAAGTCAAAACATTGGCTAAGGACAACAGCCAGGTAAACTGACAGCTTGTCAATGGAAAGAGATAAAATGTCACAATTTACACTACCCCTCTAATGGGGCTTAATTGTGTGCTGGAAAATGAATCACAAGGAAAGGACTCAGTTTTCTGTTCTCCTGAAGTAGCTTCACACCTCTGGCTTCAAAGATCTGTGTCTTTGAAGGTTGTAAATAGCAGCCTCTCAGTGGCAGAGTTTTGCTGGTGGGACCAGCAGGGGCTGGACCAGCCCTGGCAATGTGCACAGCTCACAGCAAGAAGTCAAAAAACACACGGTAGCTGGGCTGGGGAGGACAAAATGTGGGTTGAAGTAGAGGTGCAGCCAGTTTCAAAGTGTAGTTTGCTTTATGTCTCTGTCTCTGAAGATATCCTAATGAAAATCAGCAGAAATCTGATTTGAGTCTCATCCCTATGGATGCCTGTGCTTTATAGGGTACAAGCA
The DNA here is from genome assembly GCF_024509145.1 of Vidua macroura. Lineage (NCBI taxonomy): Eukaryota > Metazoa > Chordata > Aves > Passeriformes > Viduidae > Vidua > Vidua macroura. The sequence goes on along the minus strand of NC_071573.1, from coordinate 32,794,186 downwards.
CTTAAATGGAATCATTCCCATGGGGAAGGCATGTCCAATCCCACTCACAGGAATTGTTTCCCTCTCTCTCCCCCCCATAGATACATACCCATTTTACAGACATTGAAAGAAATTAGAATCTTTTAAGTGTTCTCTCCCCTGCTATATTTGGTTTGTCAAAGTGTTAAAGATGGTGAGGTGAAAAGGACATTTGGACACACTGACAAAGGGACTGTATAAGATCTGTCTCCTCAAAAATCAGGCTTTGAAATAGACATATGAAAAGAGGAAGGGCTTTGTTGTCACTCCCATCTCTCCAGAGAGGTGTCCTGACCTCCCAGCAAGGTTGCAGGGCTCCAGAGTCAAACTCTGGGACAGTAGTAGGTGGTAAAGGGAGAAAAGAGCAGATGAAAAGGAGTCACTTGAGGTAACCAAATGATCACCACCAGAACCTACACCAATTTTCAGACTCTTACCATTGGCAGCACTGGGCTGGTCAGGGAGACTGAGTTCCTAGAAAAGAGTTACAAGAATCAAACTGGGAGAAAAGAGCCCTTTCCAGAGCACTGATTTTCAGCTGTGGTGCAAGGCAGGCACCACCAGCAGCACTCACCCAGCCCACAGCCCCACAGGATGCTCAGCACCCATGGCCCAGCCTGGCCCAGTTCAGCCAATGCTGCTGCGCCAGTCCTGGGTCTCTCTGTGCAGACAGGTCTGAGTCTCCAGCTGCTCTGGGGTCACTGCCCTCCCCAAGCCAGCTCTGTTGGCACCAGCAGAAGAGAAAGGGTAGCTTATCTCACCCTGAGCATGCCAGGACTAACCTCACCACACAGAACACAGAGCCCTGCCTTGAGCCACAGAAATTTTTCACGTCCTTTCTCTTTGCTCACCTTAACAGTCAGGAATAAAAACAGCACCCAGGCTATTAAAAGGCAACATCTAAATGTCTGCAGACTGCCTGGAACTGGGCCAGGGTCACCATTTCTAAGACACACTTAGCAGCCACATTCAGTACTTGAGTTTTGCTTTCAGTAGAGAAATTAGACAAGCCATGTTCTATTTTTATAACTTCTGTATAGGTAAGTGCTGCAAAGACCCACTGGAAGGTCATCTCCACACTTGGCCGAGCTCAGGAAGGTCTGTGAGGGTCAGAGGCTCTCCCGAAAAGCTCACTTCCAGGGCTGAGCTGTCTCACATGACTCACTCTGCTGAAAGCAGTCCAGCCCACAGCACGGACTCCTTGTGTTTGCTTCTATACCTCAGGAGCTGCCTCAGTTGGTTCTGGGCTATTTCTGCCAGGGGCCAAAGCCTGGAAAGCAATCTCATTATTAAGATATGGGCCAGTGAGGTAAGAGCAGCAATCACATCCACTCTAAATCTTGCTGAAGGGAAGGCACTGCACGGGTGATGCTTGCGGGTCTTTTGGTGAGGCTGAATGCTGTGACTCAAAGCTTGCTTACCGGGAGTAAACCACACCCAAATGTAATACCACGTTCACGTGATAATGTGAATGTGTTTTGTGTGTGCGCGCGTGCGCGTGTGTGTGTGGTAATAGCTGCCTTTGCATGAACTCAGACACCATTTTCCCACTACACTTATCTTCAAGGCTGCTCTCCTGCCTACAGGGAGCCCTGCCTATCTATGAGGTGGCTGAGTGAAAGGATCAAGGCCTCTTGGCTTCTCCAGGTCCCACTCCAAGCAGAACGGAACGTGATCCATCTGTCCATCCAGCAGATCATAAGAAACTACTGAACAGCCGTTAAGAATTAGGGAAAACAAGCTCCCAATGCTCCTCTCAGTAAAGAGAAATGTCCCCACAATCAAGGGTAGAGGACAGATCTCACAATTATTGCTCTCTTTGTGCCAAAGCTGAGACCCTTGGTGGCTGCAGATGAGCTCCTGCCCTGCTCTGCAGTGGCCACCCTTGTGCAGCTGAGTGTACACCTGATCCCCCTCAATAGGTTCTTTATACTCCTCTGTGCCTTCCTCATCCTCCAAGGATACACTAAAAGCAAAATGCCACATCAGTTATCTTGACATTAAATAGTTATTTCCTGGCATACTGTGAGTCTGGGGCCTTTAAGGAGTGTGTATGATCTTACTCATGGTAGTCTTGATTCTTTATGAAAATTCGTAAGAAAAATTTGAATTCCTGGTCCTCTGTTGCAGCAGGAACAACGGCGTAGGTTCCTGGGTTCAGGATAAAATACCTGGTCACATCTCGAGTCTGGATAAAGATTTGCTTCAGAACTCTGGAGTTCTCCTGAAAGAAAAATACAGCTGGCTGTCTTCCTGTTAGGAACCAAAGTAAATCAGACAGCACACTCACAGCAGCCTGCCATTCCCACACCTCTCTGAATACACATTGCCTCTATCACGCCTCTACCTCCCCAGTGCCTGAAAAGCCCCTCCAGGGGACAGGCTTTTTCCAAGGACATATCAAAGTTGCTCAAAGGTGGAGAAAGTGAAAGAAACAGAAGCCAAAGTGAATGTAAGGAGATTTGAAGAGAACTTCAATTAACATTAAGCAGAGTTCACGAAGGAATCAAGGATGAATACTATTACTAAAGATTTCCCTGAGATCTTCTGTGACTCAAAGAGGTCAGAGAGCCCTCTAAGCATGTCACCCAGGAGACAATCCTTCAAGAATCCCAATCCAAATTAGCAAGTGTCACAAGAAATCGGAGTATTCTGATCTTTCATCTGTTATTCCAGTATTTTTTTGCTGAGATGAAACAAATATAATGCAACAGCTATTACTATGATGACATGTAAAGATAGCATAATAAAAATCCCTTCCTTAACATATTCCCCAAAATATATCAGTGTGTATAAATTCCATTTAGAATGGTTATACAGCGTGGCAGAGTTATTTATGAGCCATGCCTTTGGGAGACAATAACATAAAACTGCTATTTTGGAAGGAAAAAAAAATAGGATGACTAGTGTTATAGACGGCTGGGAGGTACACAGACTGCCAAGTATTATGGGTCAGATCTTGAGCAGAAATGGGCAGTGCTGCAAAGAAATATATGGTGTAATACTTCCTCCCCCCCCCCCCCCCCCACTTTTGAGCCTTATTCCGCATTCCTTCTGGTAAAAGGCAGAAGCAGATTAATATCTCAATGGAATCAAAACTGGTGTGAGATAAGAATCAGCCTCTATACATTTCTCAGCTCTATCACACAACATTAAACTTCCCTCACAGCCACGTATTAGTGTTCCATGTCTATATTTAATCAAAGGATTCCTAGAGCTATCAGATACGTCCATTCTGCTTTGCATCCTTGCCTGCACTGCATTCTCCTCTCATCCTGCCAAGGGATAATACTCCTTTTACTTCACAGCAACAATTTGATGCATCTCAAAAGGTACCGAACAACGAATGATGCTGCTAATGAATCATAGCAGAGAAAGCAGATCTGGGAGGAAGAGTGAAGCCACATGAATCTTGCCAACTGCACTCTCCTTGTGCAAAGAAACCCCTTGTAAACTTTTCCCCAAATGTGTTCTGACTGCTCTCATGGCTGAACGGGGAAATAAACTGAGGGAATGGCACTCACACCCAGTCTGGTTTTAGCTCCTGGGCTTGACTTTTGCTGCTACCAGGACAGAACATCAGGCTGGCTGTGAGGAGCTGGTAGAGCAGCTCTCATATTAAAATACTTAGTGTGTGTCCATGAGGGAATGTTTTTTGTATAATCCTCAGGAAGAATGTGCACCAGTATCATTAAATTGATAAAAGCTATGGTACAGAGCAGCATAACTGCTCCCTTGCCCTCGCTGCCCAGGTGCTCCACAGTAATCCTGGTGCCCTGCCCTCCAGCTCCTGTGTAGGAGGAGGTCACATGAGTGTGTAGGAGGTCGCTCATAAGGTCAGAAACCCAAGTGACCTGAGCCCAAAGGGAGCCTGAGGTGAGCTATGGGCTGGCAGCCCACAGAAGCCATGTCATCCAGCCTTGACAAACTCATTGACGTTCATCCATCCTTGATCCATCTCATACCAAGAGAGAGAAAACACATCTGAGCATCAACTGGAGGGGAAGAAAAATTTTAAATATAAAGCAAGAATAGAGAAAATCTGTCTCCTAGTCTGCTTCCTGATTAAATAGCCCCTTTTTTGAGGGAACCAAGACCTATATCATCACGCATGTTAAAATGGGTAACTAATCAAGGTGGACATGGAGGAGCATGAGAGAGAACTCCATGTGCAGGAGCAGAGAGAGAACTCCATGTCTGGTGACTTTTGGGGATGCTGGAAGGAGCAATTCCCGTTTCACCAGGAGCAGCAGCTCTTTCTGAGTGGCACAGCTGGCCTGATGGAGTGCTGCAGGCTTGATACTTGCACAGGACAGAGGATATCCTCCCACAGGGATAGTGAACTCCACTTGCTGGAGGGATGCCCTTTTAATGACACCTTTTATTTCTCAGACACACTTTTTTTTTTGAGCTACAATGCCATGCTCTTCCTTTATGAGGAGCTGTTAAACTTATGGCATCAATTATTTAAAGTCTGGGACTAGGGCAAACCTCTCCAGTAATGAGGAGATTGAGGAGACATTAGGGTAATAGCAATCCCTGCTTCCTTTTTAGTCTTTGGGTTTGGAGCAATAGCCTCCCACAGACATCAGCCAACAAGAAAAATACTGTGGGAAAGGTTAGCATTCATCCACACTAGCAACTGTGCTTTCAGTAAGCCTGGTAATGCTCTGAGAACAGCTTGAAAAGGCACCTCTCTGGACAGTCACCAAGGAAAAAACCCAGAGAAATTGTAGTGGAGGTCCCAGGTGTCTGAGTGGATTTCCACTACACTGGTCTCCAGCAAAGGCTCTCATGTATTTCATAAATGTTTCTACATGGTTTTTCAGACAGAAAACAGGAGGATGAGTAAGACAGGCCCACTCTGGGTAATGAGAGACAATCTGCTTCCCTGCTATACCTGGAGTGCTGCTCGAGGGCTGTGGCTAGTGCTGGCTCTCATGCCTTGTGCTCAGCCAGCACGGCATGTCACCCATACTGCTGGTACAGAGGATATCGCCCTGGCACATCTTCTAACCCAGGGACTCCCTGAGTTTCCCAGGGTTATTCTGGGATGCTACAGAACTAAAAGTGCCACCTTTGTTCCTTAAGACATGAATAAAAGAAACTAAGCCTGCTTAACTCTATTTTTACTCTGAGTTTCTACAATAGAAAGCACCCAGAAATTCACATCACATACTGACTTTTTAACAGGCCAAAAGGCAATTCAGTCTTGCATTCCCACATACAGGTAAAATAAACCACACAGAGAACAACAGTGCCCACATGATATCTGATTGTGCTTACCGTGGTAATGTAAAAGCCAATCTTCAGTTTTTTTTCATCCTGCACATGCTTGGCATGTTTTTGCATGAGTGAAATTACTACATTAGAGGTTTTTGGGTTGTGATCTAGCACTTTGAAAAAATACTGAGGGTTTGTTGAAGCTGCACCTGCTGAGAAAATGTTAATAGGTTAACAGTAGGCTCAGAGATGTTCCAGCAGTAGCCTGTTGTGTAAGATCTTGCTTGTGTTGACCCAGAGGAATAGGCAGTCACTGCTCCAAGATCCTTTCATTAGAACAGAGCACTGTAGTCTCCACACTAGCACTAGAAATTGAGGCATCTGTAGGCAAACTAATTGCACATTTATCATTTTAGAAATTTCTGGCAAAGTCACAGAAGTCGTGTGGATTTCTCAACCCCCCCTACATCTGCTTCACCTGCATGGCAACATGGCACACTTTCCCAGCAGCAGAAAAGCAGTGGCTCTTAATCAGGTACCTGACCCAGAGGCTAAGCTGAAAAGGGCTGTGGCTTTGAGATGATAAAAACATAGAAAAGGGCAAAATGGTGCAAAGCTATCCTTTTCTTCCCTGCTGCTAATGTTTGTGATGGACAGACAGACTGTCAAGCACCAGAGGGAAACAGCTGCTTCTTGGCCAAGGCTTTGGTTAACAGGAAGAATTCCTGATTAAAAAAAGAAAAAAAAAAAAAAAAGAAACAATGAAGTGCTTAAAGTGGGAAAAAAGTACTGAGATGGCAGCAGAGTAGAATTTAAGCCAGATCCCTGTGTTGGGTGGCCTTGAAAGTTGCAAATTCAATGATTGTACTTGGACAGGGACTTTACTAGAGGGCTGTTGGGAAACACAGCTCCAAGGAAAACAGCTCTGCCTGCACACTCTGAGTTCAGGGCCTTCTCTGGAGCTTGGCACCCCCCATCTTTCTATTTTGTAGCCCCTTGCCTACAAGAAGCCCCTGCACCTCCTTGCTCATTCCCAGTGACTGTGGTGTGCAGCAGCACAGGCATTACTTTGTTATCACACCTTGAGACCTGGTGATCAGGTTAGGAGCAGAAGCCTGAATTCTGTAAGCCAAAACCTGTTTGCTGCTAAGTGAAGGATTGTCATTTGAGAAAAAAAGAAGCCTCTTCACTGATCAGATACTACCATCCTAGATTAAAAACACAAAGCCCAAACACTGATGCAGCTGTAAAAAAAAAGTGAGATGAGATAAGATAAAAATGTAAAAATATACTACTACTGATTGGAGCTTACAATGCCAGAAGAGTTCTTGCACAGGCAGTAAAACCACTGGTCTTATCAGCCCAAAAAGACCTTTTTACCTTAAAAAATAGAGCTTTGTAGCACAATTTTAAAATTCCATATCCATTTAATTTCAGAGTACTTTTAGCTCTGTAAAATCAACAGCATATTTGCCAGACCAGACTTTCTGATGAGGTCCCCAGTAACACCTACTGCAACTGTCTGAAAGAAGATATACAAGATCATTTTGACTTAAAGAGTCCAGGGTTCCTAAATCACAAGTCTCCCTTTTTAACTCAGCAGCCAGTGCTGTTGCTTTGTTTCTGCCTGTTTAGCTGATAAGTGCTGTAATGGGAAAAGGCAGGCATTAACAGCTGGCAATCAATACTTGTGCAATTCAGTGCTCAGAGTGAATGCTTCACATCAGTGGAGAGGAGGAGTCAAGCAGGTGACTGCAGTGAGCATCCATTACCTGAGGCATAGCGGTTCCTCCTGGTGGGAAGGCCTGGTCTCCACAGGTTGGTGTAGCTGTTCAGAGACCACGTTGTTTTGTAGGGCTCATCTCCAAAGTCCAGAAATGATGGGGTGTTGTTACATATATATAGCCGTGAAAAATGCTCCTGGAAGTTCTTACAGGACATCCTGCAGAGAAGGAGGGAAATCTCATCATTCAGTTTAAAACAGAAGAGCATTGCCAACCGGTAAGGGAGGGAATCCTGGCCCTCTACTCAGCCCTGGTGAGGCACATCTGGAGAGCTGTGTCCAATTCTGGGCTCGTCAGTACAAGAGAGACATGGAGCTCCTGGAGAAGGTCCAGTGGAGAGCAATAAATATGGTCAAGGGAATGGAGCATCTCTCTTAGGAGGAAAGGCTGAGGGAGCTGGGCCTGTTCAACCTTGAGTCAGAACCTCATCAATGTCAGTATCTGAAGGGAGGGTATCAGAGGTTGAACCAGGCTCTGCTCCTTGGTGCCAAGCAATAGGAGAAGAGGCAATGGGCAGAAAGAGATATACAGGAAATTCCACCTGAATATGAGGAAGAATTTCTTTACTGTGCAACTGACCACACTCTGGAACATATTTCCCAGAGAGGGTGTGGAGTCTCCCTCACTGGAGTATTTCACAACCATCTTATCACTATCCTGTGCCATGTGCTCTGGGATGACCCTGCTTGGGCAGGAGGCTGGACAAGATGACCCCCTGTGGTACCTTCTTCCACTCTGTGATTCGGTGAAGACACCAGTTAGGTATCCACAATCACCCCATGTCTTTAAAAAGGGATTGCTGAGAGCACTGCAGGCACCTGCAGCTCTGCTGGCTGCTACCTTGCAGAAGAGCTCAGCTCTCAAAGCATTTTGGGCTGCCCTAACTGCCCCTAATGCCCCAGGGTAAACCACAGGGCATGTTCAGGGCTATCTTGCTGGAGCCCTGACATCTCCAGCACACCTCTGCCACTGTCCCTTGCCCTTGTACCTCCACAGTGTTCTGTCCCACGCTCATGCTTCACATATGTATTTCAGACCCACCTGCTTTCCTCAGAGCCCCACAGGGCACATGTGCACTTTCTGAATAATCAGTTTTTCTAAGGGACAGCCCACACATGGCTAAGCTGTATCTTGGAGCAATCAGAGGCAGTGAAAACCACAAGCACCTGCAGAGCAGTCAAGTGCACAAGCTCAGTGACCTGCTTAGCCAGCTGTCCCCTTCAAGCATCTGTCAGTCCAAGGTTCAAACCATAGACTTTATGAGGAGAGGTGGTGTGACAAAATGACCGGGTCTCAGAGGACTGGATTTTTAGTTCTCTCACTTTTCTTTTTTTTTTTTTTTTTTTCATCAGCCTGTCACTTAATCTTGGCCAACTCAATTTTTTCACATCTTGTTTCCATTGAAACCACAGGGTCAGGACAATCTCCAATTTGCTGCTTGCACATAGGTAACACAGGGTGCCTTGAGCCACCACCAAGAACAGAGAACTGCCAAAATTACTTTTTCCATAATGAAGGCAAATAGAAAACCCAGTAGACAAAGAATCAATGGGGAAATACCAGAATTCTCCATCATCCTTATTTCTGAGGAGGGTTTCTCTGTATTTAGGCTCAACATGGTCCCATTGAGGAGAGCTGCAAAAAAGAACAAATCAACAAGATGTGAGGCACAATTTTTCATCTTTGGCCTATTCCTCTAACCAGCCTGTCAGGCCATGAGGGATCAGGAGGGATGAACAAACTGCACATTGGAAACAGGACTGTGCGTGATAGCTTCACAGCCAAGGCCAGCAAATGAGCTTCTGTGCCTTTGCTGTGCCTGAGCTGCCCTGCCTGGGGTGGGGGAGTCCTCCCTGCTGTCCTGGTCACCTGTCCTCGTGCTGGAGAGGGTAGTGAGGCACCAAGCCACAGCACTCTGAAGCACTGATATTCCACTGACACGTAGAGAGCACATTACCCAGTCAAATGTGTTGTTTCCAACCAGCATGTATATAATTAAGTGATAATTGTACTTTCTGCAGAGTTTAAGATAAATAAACAGCACATGAATCAATAATTTATTGATCTGTGCAGCTTACCTGTGAATGTACTACTGACATTTCAATTACACTTAGGATTGTAGTCCACCCTTCCAAAAGGATGGGAGGATGCTGCCTGAGCAGAGAGCTGTTATCCCAGCCTTAGACACATCCACACAACCCACCAACCCTTCCAGATGCAACACTCCAACCTGACTTTTCTCAGCAGAGTGCTTGTGTGTGGTCCTAGCAACAGGAAGGGGTGGGACGCTATTAAATAACCTAACAGTGACACAAGAACATCTCTCTAATCATGGAAACACTGATGCAATTCCAAAAGGAAAACTAAGACCTATTTATTTACAAAATACTGTTGCAGCCTATATCATTCCTTTCTTCAGGAAGGAGATGTTAGATTATCACACAGGCAGCAAAGTGGTCCTGCATCCCCAAAGCTGCATGAAGGATCCAAAAGATGTGTTCAAGCCATTCCCTGGCACTTTGCCTCTGGAATAACCAAGGACTCTTTCTGTCCCTCTGTGTTCAATACTGCCCTGCTCCATGGACTTGTCTAACCATCCTCTTTCCAGAGTCACACTCATGGGAGCAGAAGAAAGAGGAGGAAGGTGGATGTATGGTTTCTGCAGGAGAATTCAATAGAAGCAGCCAGCCAGCATCTAAGGACATGGTCAGAGCTTACTCCAAGAAGTAAGAGCTTTTTCATCCATGACCTCTGTAGAATTATGGACTGGGTAAAATGCGTATGCATGGACAAGAAGGGACACCTGAGCCTAGCAAGGCTGCATTAGTTTTCACCTGAATTGGATTTCTGCAGGCAGTTGCTATGCAGATGGAAATAATGCTAATAATTAACTGATTTGGAAATATCTGTTTAGTTAAAATGGGTGTAGGGCATAAGTTCTTATAAAAGATTGATTCCCTATGACATTAAAGCTTTAAGACCCTACTCATCACTCCAGGGCCCCTTCCACTCCCCACGGCCCCATGGATTCCAGATCCTGATGATATGTTTCCAGCCATTCTTGTAGGGGATCTGTAAAGAGGAAAGAAAAACAAACTCAGTCACAGCTTTTCACAATTGTGATATTCAGTGAAGAGAAAGGTAATAAAAAGGATCTTCCTCTACACCTTAGAGACGAGATTTAAACTCTGATCTCATTTTCCCAGCAATGAAAAATCAGTCCCTTCTGCTACACTGCAAAAGAATGATGTGTGAGAGAAAACCGCGCCCATTTTGCTTTTCTGAGGATAGTGAATAGCTGACACAGAGAGAAGCAGCAGCATTCCTGTCACACTGCATGAATTCAACAGCCTTGGGAAATTCCAGTGCCTATTTCTGCACATCTGATGCTGTGAGTCAGCAAAGGCAGAGATTTTGAGGAATGAGGTCACCAGACTGCCTGGAGTGAAAGCCAACAGTCAGCACAGAGACCGGACGATGAACAGAATCTGTGGGTCTGTATCTACAATGCTGTGGTTTGCAGCAGCTGGGGTTTCCGGTGCTTTCCTCCTTTTGCTGCCACTGATTTAAGTCAGAAGCAATTAACTTTTGCCAGTGAAGTCAAAATGGTGGAAGAGGAAAGGAGAAGCAAGCCTTTGTTTTCTGGCTCTCCTTATGCATACAGGCAGTGTTGGAAAAAATACCATGGCAGTCTCTTCCCAGGCAAAGGCCCAGCCTCTAATAATTTCCCCTCAGGACAACCCCTTGGATGTCTTGGCACTTCATTAAGTGGGGCAAAGACTGTTTCTCCTCTCTCACACACCAGGAGCAGCAGGAGCCTGGAACAGCCTGCTTCTCCTCCAGGAGAATTGGGCACCCTTCTGCCCCTGCCCTGCAAAGAGACAGCTGGGGCCTCCTCTGGAGCTTGGCAACCCCCATATTTCCATTTTGTAGCCCCTTGCCTCCAAGAAGCAGCATGCTGGCTGTGATGATAGCACCAAGAATGCCATGGCACAAGAAAACCAACAGAGAGAGCGGGATAAGGGAGAAAGTAGCTTAGGGAAAGCAACGTCCCCTTTCCAAGGTACTTTAGGTTCCAAGATTCAAATGTTTTGTAGCTATCTTGCTTGACAGCATAGCTATTGTTTGGTTTCTTTCTTCACTGTTAACTCTCCCTGTGTGCACTACAGCTTACTGGGCTAAGCCATGTTCTGACTTCTGGCTGTAAAAAATCCTTAATTTCTTTTGATCCATGTGATAAATTGGTTTTCAGATCATCAATATTAATATTCAGCCAGGAGCAGTTCTGCATGAGTACAACAGCTTTAAAAGATGGAGAAATGCTGTTCTTGAACCAGCGATTTACTTTTCACACAGTGATTTTTGGCAGCTTGTGATTGAGCTGAACAAATGTAGATTTGCATCATATGACAAATCCCACAATTTCAGCCACTGCTTCTGCTTGCATTTGAAACACAAAAGCACATTTTTAAAGAGTCAGCATGGAACTAAAATCTCCAGAAATCTCCATATTTGACACACTGGTATTGTATTGTATTTGGGACACACTGCTGAAGTGTCCCAAAACAAAAGTAAATTTCAGTTGCATTTTCCATTAGAAAACAACATGGATTTAGATATCCTTCCTCTTTTTGTTGTGCCAGAGTCCTTCCATCTCTTGGAATTTGAACTACGTGCTTTCAACAATCCCCCCTGAGTGTGAAGCTAATTCACATCACTCTGACTGGAACAGCAACACAACTGCCCTGTAGTGGATCATCAGTACAAGATCTCCAGGCAGGAACAAGTCCCTGACCTTACCTTCACAGTTCCTGTGATGGTGTAGGCATGGCCCTGTACAATCCCATTCCTCAGCTCTATGTTCCTCGACTGCAGAAGGGAGAAATCACAGCTTTTAGCTCCACAAGACACGGCCACCAGCTCCCAGAACTATTTGCCACGGCACTAAACAAAGCCTTGGGTCTGACCACAGCAGTATCTCAGAGATACTCCACAGGAATGTGGCTGTTCCCACTGCAGCCATATGCAAGCCAGGAAATTTAACAAAGCTACAGATCTACACTTCTTTGCAAGTCCTTCCACAGTGCAGAGCTGCTGCAACTGCAGAATGACCTGGACTGGGTGACTTGCAGTCAGGCTGGGGGACTGCAGAATTTCCCTGCCACTCACAGCCAGATCAGCCACCTGAGCAGAGGGAATAGTCCTTGGCTTGTTTGCAGCTGCCAAGCTTCCTGTCCTGAGGAAGCAGGCACTACAGGAGCAGTGTCACACACTTCACAGTCACATGTCACATACTGTAGGGGAAGATTTGGAGACATTTTATCAAAGGTACTTGCTGAATATCACAAAGCCTTTTGCAACTTCCCAGCATTAATAAGCCTGCAAGCCACAATGAGACAATTGCATCCTTTCACAGAAGAGAGGTGTGTTTTGGCCTTGCCAGAGTTGACCACAAAGTTAGGAGGCCGAAATCAGGCCTGCTGGAAGAGGACACCACTCTACCACAGTGGAATTAGCCAGGAGAGAAGCTACAGCCCCCCGTGGGACAGAGCAATCCATCTACATCTGCCCAAATGCCTTTACAGTCCCTACCAAATAATCTTATCTACTTTCTGCTGCCAAGATCCCTTTGGGCATCCATAAACTGTAACTATTTTACAGAGTGATTACGGATTTCCTTTTCCCCTCCAAAGAACAGCCTTTGTGCAAACACATTGAACCAGGAGAGGAATGTGACCGGCCCTGTGACTCACCTGGCCCGAGGTGCTGCACCCCATGAGACACCGAGATTTGTCAGCTGCTTTCAGGATCTCCTCCAGATCAGGAGGTGGATCCTTCAATGAAAACTGCACTTGGATTCCACCTGTGAGATCTACTAAAGCATCTGAAAGGTAGCCTCCACTCAAGTTCTGGTAGGAGCCCTGCAGCCTACGGAAAATTTTAAAAATATTAAAAAGAAAAAGGAAAAAAAAGAGAGAGAGAAGTTAATTAGTCCTTACACTGTTTTTATAAACAATACACAGTGCTTGCTTTAAAAATGAATGTGTGCATTGAGGTGGTGAGCACAGGGGAGCCGGGGTGTGTAATCATTGTGGCCAGGTAATGAAAGGAAACGTGATCAAAATACTTGGCCAGGCACAACACATGCCCTGTGGAAGGAAGGAGACCAAGGGGGAGCTTTTTCTATGCCTTCATCCCCATCTGAGGCAGCTGTCCAGAGCCATTCACAGACAGTGGAAAATAATAAGGTGCATCTCATGCCAACACAGGCATTTTTGGGAGATGAGCTGCATCTCATCTTGAAGCATCCAGTTTCTTTTTTTCTGAACAGGAAGGGAGCCAAGGATGACTAGTTCAAATGGATGTTTCAGGTCAAATGGAGCTGAACTGTTACTTTCTACATCCTACTTATACAGGACTCTTCACAAAAAATGGCCAATATTCCTTTTGCAAATGAGAAAAAGGAAAAGAGAGGTGAAGGTATTTACCCATGCTTCCAGAGCAAGGCAGAAATGAGTTCTCAGCACTGTTCCCAGTTCACTCTGCTAGAGCACAATAATAGGATAATAATTTAATATTGCCAACACAGTCCTTGTTGTTTTTATCGTGTGGTTTTTATTGAGACAGCAAATAAGCTGGAACATGCTGTACTTAGAGCAGGTAGAGCATGCTGTTAAACCCCACCATACACACTGTATTTAATGAATGTAATCAAATGAAGTCTGCAGCTAATTGTATTTTGAAGAGTTGTCCTTGTCCTACACTGATGAAAAGAATTTGTCTTGGGCACTGGGGAATAACCTCTCCAATGGGAATCTCATAAACAGCATTGCTTGCAACTTTAATTTAATAGAGGTTTGGTATGCATTGTAATTAAAATCTTATGCAGCAAATTGATACTGAATCCTGAGTCAACTTTTCTGAGATATCTCAGGGCAAAATGCATCCTCTTCCTGAGTCATTCTCATGACGCTTTAACACTTGCTTATTCCTGACCAAATCTGCCAAAATTATTATCTCTTTTTTTCATCTCCTCTTCACTGCATTGCAAATGCTACATCAGCTTCAGGTACCATGTTCCAGCCCTTCATACCACCCCTAACACAGGACTTTTTCTTCAGCATTTTTAATAATGGGAAATAGGCGAATGCTAAGGGTCCACAATCTAATTCCTTCTCTCTCCAGAGGATTAAAAAAAAAAAAAGCCTTATTAGGCATTATTTACCCTGCATATTCTGAGGACCTCACCTAAGAGTCAGAGCTGTCTGTGAAGTGAGAGCTGATCAGAGAGTCCTTAGGAGTGCATGTGTTGTGCCTGGGCATGTTCTTCGACCATGCTTGCTCTCATTGCCTGCTCCAAATATCCACATAATCTCTGATTAGTGACTGTAAACACAGGTAATCTGTGCTTAGACTCTGCAGTTTTAAACAGAGGACAACACAGAAAGGAAAACAGAGACAAAGAAGTTTGACTGAAATCAGGAGGACATTCCAGGCCCCTTTGAGTCACCATTGCCCTGCTCATTTTACTTCTCAGGCATTAACGTCCCAGAGCTGAACTGGGTGGATTTAGGGCTGGCTGCCTTTAGGGTAGGGTAGAGTTAGGTCTAACCCAAGGCCAACATCTCCAGTTTATGTTGGCCCTATGTTTGCTGCAGCCAACATAGGCACAGTACCACGTAGGCAGCGGTCAGCCTGAACTCTTTCCTGTGTGCTTTGCACAAGGCAGAGAGTGAAACCACCCACAGAAAGCACTCAGCACCAGGTGGAAGAACAGAGCAAGTGTATTTACTTGGCATATGCTTTTTCCAGCAGGGATGGCCAGAATTCATTTGAAGTTCGGGGGTGTACAGACAGGTATTTTCCATTTAGGAATGGCAGCCGGTCATCTATCACTACATCCACCCATTCTCCATATTGCCAGAACTGGAAATAAAGAAAATAAAAATATATTTTAAAGAGAGAGAGAGAAAATAAAATAACAAGCCTCTTTTAAGCACTAATGTCCATGTCAAGAAAAATCCTCCTGAACTAGCACAGGAATGAATCTAAAGCATGGATATGTGCAAGTTCTCTCCTGAACTGCCTCAGGCTAATGGTCCCCATTGTTAAACAAGCCACCAATTGGCTGGATTTCCCAGTGGCAGGGAAAGTCCTTGGGGAGTATAGCTAGTCCTGCAATCAGTGGGAGGAGAGATTCAACATGGGGAATATGCTAATATTCTTGGGAAAAAGAAATAGCAAGATTTCAAGAAGATAAAGAATGATCAGCAGGTGGATTCCATAAGCCTCACTCCTCAGCCACACTTGGATTTTTTCCCACAGTGCAGCTCTTGGCGAGAGAGGCTTTGTCAAGATCCAGCCTCTAAATTTCCTTTCCTCTGTGTTTCAATTAAGACTCTGACACGCTGTCATGGATGGAGACAGTGTAGTGACTAAAGACTGTTTTGAGGTGTTATCCATCTCCTTGATGGATGAGAAGGACACAGGCAGTCTCTCCAGCATGTGGACAGAGCAGGTGTTTCTCCAGCTGATCCAGCTGATGAAACTTTTCAAGGGAAAATACAGGAATAGAGATCTGCAGGGATGAACTAAAGGAGCCATTTCCAGAGTCATTAGCAGATTAATGTAGCTTAGCATGATTTGAAATCATAAGAGGCCAAGCTCTTATTTGCAGTAATGCTAAGGACTCTAGTGGAAGTATGCCAGCAATAGATTTAGTCTAGCATGATTTTATTTCAACAGCTTCGGTCAATGAAAAACCCCAAAATGAGCTGTTCTGCTAGAAAAGCACAAGACCAGATCTGCCCAGCAGCAAAGCAGCTTACAGACTGCTCAGCTGAAAGCAGATCTGATCCTACTTACATTTCTGCCTCACCCAGGCCTCTCCCTTCCTACACTGGTGGTGGCAGGAGGCAGCAGGGTTGGAACCTCCAGCTTGAGCTCCAGGAGAGATCTGGGGCTTCTGCTTGATTTTGGCTTGAGGAAAAGCCTTCCACTGGCTGTCCTCTGCCCGAAGGAGAGACAGGCAAAAGGACTGTCCAAAAGGAGATGTCCTTTCAGTCACCTAAGGAGCCCGTCTGCCACCAGCCAGCACCTAGGAGCAGGTCTGTATGGAGAAAAGGTGTGGCAGCCAGGCACGCTTCCCCCCGGGGCTTCATGTGCAATGAAGGCTTATTTACAACAGGTAAATAAGCAGAACATACAGAACTCGCTGTGGGGATCGATGCCGTCCAAACCCACTGAGTGATGTTTTTCCAAAAGTCAAGTTCCTTGGCCATGTTTGCTAGGGAGCTCAAGCTTGAAGTCTGTCTGAATGCAGCACTGTGTTTTTCTTCAGCTGGATAAAGACAGCTGCTTTTTTCCTGAGTGTCACAGACCTTCAGATGGTGGTCTCATCTGAGCTCAGAAGGACAGGAAAAGCCACAGTGGGAAAAAGAAACCTCATGGGAAATCCTAGAGTGCTCTGGAAGTACAAGAGTGCTACAGCAGAAGCCATTCTCCTGCATTCAGAGGGGTTCACTTTTTGGCTTGAGTCTGGCTTAATGAAATTTCTTTATATTCCTTTATGGGATTTAAGTACTGCAGCTGTGAATGTGGTAGTAAATAAAACCAAGAATTGCTATTTAGGCAGGATGCAAAGAGGGAAGTTCTTCGCCTCTGCATTTATGATAAGCCTTTTTAATCAGGACTTTATTTTCCTGGGCCTAAGAGAAAGAAAAAGAAACGGACAGTCCCAAAATGACAACAACATATCTAGGGTCCTGATGGTCAAAGGGGGAATGCTGTGGGGTTATTTTGCCTCCTTTGTTCCTTCCCAGACAGAGATCTTAGAATAATCCAGTTCTGAAATTGAGTAAGGAGAAAATCACGTGTCTATCAACTATCAACTGACATCAACCTTTTGTATGGTGTTTAAAAGCACTTTTTGGATGCTTCCTGAAATTGAGGTCTTGACCATTTATGATCTTTAAAGATTTCATCTGTTTCTTCCTGAGAGCAGGGACATTAACACCCAGGGCAGATCCCTCCAGTTATGAGTTGATGCTTTGTGCAATAACCCCTGTAGTCTCCTGGAGAACACATCTGGTTTTTTCCCAAGCTGAGGTGCTGCTCCTCACTGTCACTGTCACACTCTGCCTCATAGGTACCACAGCTTCTGTGGCAGAGAAAGGGATTCCTATACAAACATGGGATTAACTTAATCCCTAGGGAAATAACATCACTGTAATTATTCCCTAGATAAAAACATTGCCCATTTTATCTACAGCTGATGAAGTGCTTAACACCCTTGACTCTTGCAGCTGAACAGCTTGTGCTGTACAGGAACACTGGAGCAGCCCCTTGTATTCCTGAGAGGCAAGATGCTCTAGTTCCAAAACGGTGGGGAAAAAGTTATAAGCTAAATTTTTTCTATTAGCATATGATATGCCTAGTTTGCGATTCTTCACTGAACTGAGGACTGGTTGCTTAGCCTGTGGATGGCAGTAAAATATCTTTGATGGAATAATTGAAAGGCATTGCAGAGAAGCATTTCCATTCAGAGGAGCTTTCTCAGGGGTTTATTGCTCAAGGAAAGCCAGAAACAGTTGCATTGATTTGCAGATGAGATGACAGGGAAAACATTTTCAAATACTGTAAGGTATTTATACTGCTTAAGATTTAAGGATTGTGCCTAACTAATCTTTTCAAAGCTCCCATGAAAGACAATCTAGCTTGCATCCTTCTAATGTGTTTTAAGCAGGCTGGTGTCCCTTCAGCTGGTTTATCTCACAAGTGTGTCAGTGTATGCTGGAAATGGGCCAAGATAGAAACATCTGGTATCCTAAGAAGCAGAGGAACAGAGCAAAATTTAGACTGTCCACAAGATAATCCTCCTGGTGCTGCTCCACAAGAGCCTAGGAGGTCAAAGAAGTCCCACTGCCAGAGCTCTTTGTTTGGTGCTGAACTGCATAAAACAAAAGAGATTCATGAAATAAGGGGGATGAGGAATGGCTGAGTTTATCCTGATTTTCTTCACATCCAGTTTAGCTTCTGGAGTTTAATGGTGCTGCAAGCTCTTCTAATCCCACCAGATATTTGTTTGACTCAGACACAAGCAAGCAGAGCCTGGCAGTTGCTACCCGAGTCACCCTCCTGGGAGACTCAGACAATTTTAGGAGTTGGTAGAAAGTGGGATTTACTAAAAAGCCTTGTTCCTCTCTCTGAAACAAATCTCTTTTCAAAATATCAAAAGCCTGTTCCTCTGATCTGTCTCCAAGGATTTGTAATTTCCAGCCGTTTCAACAAGCTAAAAGGGCAAGGTGAAGTGGGAAAACAGACAATGAGCCCAAATAGATAGTGCAGGTGAGATGACAGCCATAACAGACTGCCCAAATCAAAGCAGCCACCAGAATGCCATCTAAAACATGTATGTACACAAATCTATCTCAACAGTTGATACCACTGCCTTTGCAGTCATAACTTTCAGAAAAGGGCATCAAATTCCCTGAAGTGCAATGGCAACACCTGGAGCACAAGGAATAATTTAAAAATTCAGGATTTTCTGCAAAGTTCTGAACTGGGAGTCAGCATTGAAGAACCAAAGCATTCAAGCGTGTTGAGATGTGGGGCTGCAGCTTGGACCCTTCTGCAATCCAACCAGCCAAGCTCAAGGGGTACCAAAACCACAGGGAATACATACCCGGAAATGAAAAATCCCAGCATAATTGTCCTGGAATCCTTGGTCCTTGGGTAAAACATTTTCCAAAAAATGTTTTCGCAGTGTCAGGGAGCCCAGGGCAGCCAGCATCCAGCAGTCACCTCAGGGGAGGGAAGAATCCAGTGTATTTAGTCAGATACTTGCTGTTCTGGATCACAGCTGACTCTTTAGAAAGGGAATAGGCTGCAACATCTAAGAACCACTTTGCTAAAAGCAACCAATGTTCTTCTGTCTCCTTTTCCCCCTCCAAAATACTGAAACACTACCCAGGATTCACCAGCAATGTCCATTGGGAACCCTGCTATCACCCAGCCATCCTTTTCTACTATCAGGCTGCTCTCCTATCTTTTGCACTCATGATGAGACTTGCAGTCTAAAACACTCTTTAGGAAACCTTCAAACTTCTCAGTGGAATGAGAAATGGAAAGGCATTTCTTTCTACATGGGAGCAGAGCTGCTCCCAAAGACAAACATGGCCAAGGAGTACAAGATGGAACAGACACAGGGTGCAAATACATACTCTGATACTGGGTAAGTATGGCAGGAGTTGAACAGAAATATCCATAGGAAAGAAAACACTGGCAGTCAAATGAAGACATTTGGATGGAAAGAAAATTCAGCCCTACAGAAGTTGGAGCCACACCTATTTACCTGCTTACACTTAACTGTGTATGACCCTGCTTCCTGAAGCATCTGCCTGATCTCAGCTGGATCTCCATTTCTAAGCTTGGCATTACACAGACAGAAGGCAGATGCCAAACAAAAGTAACAAAGATTTGAGCTGCTGCATTTGGGAATCCTGTTAAATATCTGCAATAAGTTGTGTGTGGACTTGTGCCAGTCTAGATTGACCTGCACTGATTACTGCAGCTACCATGGTCCACATCTTCCCACCGAGCACTTGGAACATGGCAAAGCAGTCACAGGTTATTGCTTTGTGCAGATCTCCTCCAAATAAAGAATATCACCTTACCTATAGCTCCTTGCATGATGTCAAATCTACTAACGCCATCCCTGATCAAATAAGGATTTTTCTGAAGTTCCTGGAGGAAAGAAAATGCAAAGAACAGTGTGAGTACCCAGCCTTTGCCAGCAGTATGTTTCTCCCCGTTGAAGACCTTGCCTGCCTTTTCCAGGTCTGAAAACTGCTTTTCTTGAGCCCTGATGTTTTGCTGCCTGCCACTAACAAAACCAGAGGAGATACTCACTCATCTCTTCTTTAATCTGCTCAAATATTCCTAGGGATGGTGATCTGGGGGTGGGTGCTCCCTGAGTTTTCATTTGGGTTTCTCTAATGCTACTGACACCTTTGAGAGAGAGCTCTGAGCTTGGCAGTGAAATCATGCAGTTTCCTGGGGCACAGCAGGGCAGAGACACACAGGTCTCCAAGCAAAGTGGAACAGGGTCTATACTTCAGCTCAGCAGTGGGTCTGGGAGCATTTTACACTCTAAGCCTTTTGTGTTTCTTTTCAGGTCTAATACAGGTCAGCCTGGGCTGCTTTTCTTCACTCTGGTGAGGAAGATATAGAAAGAGAGCTTAATCTCTGTCTGCAAAATCCCATAGGCCTGGCTGACATTTTTGATTCAGGGAGAATTTTCCTTGAGAGTCTTGCTTGGGCAGTGAAGAGGGAAGCACTTCAGAGCTTGGCTTTGCACACAGAAATGTGAACTGTTCTCTCAGCTGTGTCTGCTATTGGCCTGGGATATCTGAGTGCTCAGGAGGGAATGGCCTCAGCATCCTCCATGAGTAACCCTTGGCACTCTCCATCATGGTAAGAGTTTGTTTTGAAAGAGCAATCAGCCTGAAATAGGCAAGTCATTACACATGTAAGAAAACAAAGAGATAAAAGGAAGGAAAAAAAAGTCCTGGTAAGAAAAAAATAATACAGCAGCCCTTCCCTGAACAGGCCCTGGCACTCCTTCTCCCCATTTGATCTGACATGCTGCACAAAAATGAGACCAGCTCACAATGTGACTCATGACTTGCACGGTTGCATGAGCTCAGCATTAGCAAATGCTGTCAGCTTTCTCAAATGGCTTCACAGGGATCAAACCCCTCTAAAAAGTTTCCCTGTCAGGAAAAGATGCAATGCTCCAGGCTGGTGGGCAGATCATGCTCCCATAGCACTGCTGATGTGGGGGAAAGCAGCCTCAGCAGGCAAATTCCTGGAGATGTGCTTTCCTACAGCCATCCCCACCTATCCCAGGACTTTGGGGGATTTGCAGCAAGAGATTTACCCATGGTATGGGAGCAGGCCTAAGACGTGTGGCCACCAGCACGGTTGCTCATTCTATAAGGAAGAAGAAGCATTGAACCATTCTCCCTTCTGCTCTACATCCATTCCAGCCTCATCTTCTCCCTACCTCTATTTCCCAGAGCAGTTTGTGCCCTGCACCTGGGTGAACTTGAAACTTTCCACAAGCAGGAAAGATTAAACTGCATGGCAAGGCTTTGAACTTGCCTGTGCTTTTGTGTGTGTCTGACTTGCTAGTAGTCATCCCAGAAAACCAACAGCATAAAGGAATGACTATTTTTGTTTCCCCCATCACTTCTGAGGGCTTTGAGGTCTGACTTCCCAGAAGCAGGGTGGCTGGGCTACAGTGCATAGCTGCCACAGGGGTAAGCACCATCCAGAAGCATGAGCCTGAAACTAATGGGAAGGCAGCTGTGTCTTTATGGGATCCCCGAGGAAAGGGCTGATGCCATACTCCATGCCAGGATGCTAAAGCTCAGAAGTGCTCTGTGGATCCTGCTAGCCTGTTGTGGGGACTGGCTCAAAAGTTAGCCCATTAGATGCCTCACCAAATATTCTATTGCCCACCAAGCTGTTCGACTCCCCAGAGAGCAAACAGGGATGAGCTGAGTCATTAAGCAGGCTCCTTGCTGAGAGAAACTGGCAATTTAGTCTAAAACCAGAAAAGACATGATCTGAAGTCAGCCTCAGCCAACCCACCTCAGCTGTGCACACAGACATCTCTGTGGCTGGCAGAGGGAACTCTCCAGTGCTGTATTCCCCATAGCACTTGAACCTCTGCTTCCAGGAGTTTGCACTCCCCACAGGCTCCGGGGCAGTAATGGAGATACAATACAGAGTGTGTTGTTTCCACTAGCCAGGGAAAGGGGCTGCTCAGCAGCTGTCTGGACCCACAGAGGGCTTCTGACAGAGCACAGAGACGACATAATTGTGATGGAAGTGCTTTGGAAATCTGTACCTTTTCAACTGGGAGGAAAGGAAGTCTCCAATTAGCTCCTCTTTCTTCAAAGGCAAGAATACAGCAGTCATAAAACACCTTATTGTCCATTATTGCAAAACAGTGAAACACATAGTTACCACTACACAAAATGTGTAAGCCTCACTATTTCCTACTGGTCAAATTGCATGACAAAGAGAGGAACCACAGCTTTAACTATATGTCTGTCCAGAAGCAGTGCCCTGTTTCACTGAGAAATTATGAGGCTCTGTGGCATTTTCACCAAGACTTTTTCAGTTTTAGCTGGAAGAGGAAAGAAGAGGGAGCTCAGGGAGGCACGTGGTCTCTTCTCGGAGTATTCATGAGCCCAGCAGTGAAGGCAACCATATGGGCTGCAAGTCAAGCACTCTGCCTGAACTCATCCCCCCAGGACAAAGCTCTCATCGCTTGCTTTCCCTGGCCCACTGAAGACTTCATTATGTATTCAAAAAGAAAGAGAAGTTCAAGTTCAAACGAGTTCATCCTCTAGAGCATGGTCTTACCACAGAAGTACTGTTCCTCTAAAGGGCAAGACAGAGAATTAATCTGAGAGGTGGAAGGAAAGTGTCCTGTACATGCATTTAGCTCTAAATCTCATTTTATAATTGCTTGGAATTTTTAGGGAAGAACAAGTCCCCAGAAGGAGCTGGAGGTGAGTAGTGTAGATGTAGACCACATGCAGACATGCAAAGGACACAGTCAAACAGTTCTGTGAAAAATTGGAAGCCTGAGGTGGGATTTCCTAGGCAGTGCAAGCCAGTCTGGCTGCAGGCTGCTCTGGTTGGGTGCTGGCTACTTTCTCCCACATTTCCCCAATGGCCCAGCATGAACCTGAATGCAGGCACAAGGCCACTGAGGGTTAAGAGGCTGGAAGTGACTGTTTGCAGAGCCACCTCTTGGTCAGTTCACCTTAACCCTAAAATAAAATCCCAGCCCTGTTTCTGTTCCTGCCACAGGTCCACATCTTTCCCTTCAGCTACACTTGTGTTGCTCCCCCCTGCTGCAGTTCCACCATCCTTACACATCCTGCCATCATGAGTAATGGTGCTCCTTGTTCAACACACACAAATTATGACAAATAAAAAGGCTGCCATTTATTGAAAGCCAAACTGTTCTCAGCTGGACAAATGTTAATTCAGCAGCACTGCTGTGCCTGTAATAGTGTTGCTGTGGATTAAGAAATAAACATAGTACCACAGTTCTCTGGGCTGAAGGCCATGCCCAGCAGTGTGCTGAGGAGGGATCAGTCACACCACTGTCATACATCCCATAGCCACAGGAAACCTCCACAGAAATAAGACAGTTGGGATAACGAGGGAGGGCAGAACAAAGGACAAAGTTAGTGGAGGGTCTGGAGCACAAATCTTATGAGCAGCGGATGAGGGAGCTGGGTTTTTTTTTAACCTGAAGAAAAGGAGGCTCAGGGGGGTGACTCCACATCTGCCTGAAAGGAGGTGGTAGCCAGGTAAGAGCTACAGAATCTCTTCTCCCAGGTAACAAGTGACAGAACAAGAGGAGATGACTCCAGGTTGTGCCAGGGCAGGTTTATGTTGGATATTGGGAAAAATTCATTCACTGAAAGGATGGCTAAGCACTGGAACAGGCTGCCCACAGAGGTGGTACACTCACCTCCCTGGAGGTATTTAAAAGACACGCAGATGTGGTATTGGGGGACATGGTGGCTTGGCAGTGCTGGGTTAATGGTTGAACTCTATGATTTTAAAGATCCTTTCCAAGCCATACAATATAAACTGTGCCAGGCTACACCAAAGATCTGACATGCAATGACTTGTCTCCGACAGATCGGAGAGGGAGAGGATAACTGAGCAAGCCAAAATTAATAGGAAAAACCAGACTACTCTCAAGGGGTTGGCTTGCACTGACAGAACTCAATTCCCTGCTTTACAGCAGAATAGCTCAATTCTTAATTGCCTGATTTCAATACAAATGCACTGGTTGCTTCTGAAAGCCATGCTCTGCTCCAGTTCTCTTTTGCATTGGAAGAATGAGTTCACCAGACTCCACACAGGTGTGGAGCCCACGAATGTGAAAGCTAAGTCCTGCTGAAGGATGGACTGGTGCCAACAACCAGACAAAACCAGAAACCAGCTTGGATTTTACCTGAAATCTGTTTGCTTTGTGTGGCTCACTGCTAAAACAAAGGAGGCAAAGACAAAGCAGGTGAACAAGGGAAGTAGTCCTGTGTACCTGCAGCCTTTGAGAGGCAGTTTCCTTAGAGGTCTTGGAACCTCCCCTGGGATCATACAGTAAAAGCTGGAAGTGCCACGCTGTTACCAACCACCCTCCAGCTAACACAGCCACATAATCCTGCCTAAGACTCCCCAGCCTGAGAAGCAGGGCAGTCAGCAGACCTTCACAGCAGCGCTGCTTTCCAATCCACCTAGGATGCACAAATTCACAATCAGCTCACCCCAAAGATCAATGGAGTCGAGAAATACTTTGCAAATAAACATTTTCCATCTTCCAGAAGGACAGATGTAATAGCTGGTGATACACTGCAGCTTCCCCAGCCCACAGGGATGAACTCCAAGTCGAGGTCAGGTGCAATCAGCTGAGTAAGCAAGGGCTGAGACAGTGGCAGCCTGGGGATGCTGCTCCCGTTCAATTACCCTGATTGCACACGCACACTCGGGAAGAACAAGGCGGATTGATTTGGATTTTCATCACGGAGAAACACTGAACAGGATCCAAGAGCCACCAGGCCCCTGGGAAAGTCTGAAGCTGTGAGCTCCACCACAAACAGCTGGTGAGCAGCTTTGGCTCATGGCAGGGACTGCTGGCCCCAAAGTGACAGACCTGCAGGACACCACTATCCCTCCCTGCCACACATTTCCCATGACTTCCCTCATTAAAGCAGCTCATGTGACAACCTGCATTTCTTTTTCCTCTTCTTTTTGTTTTTGGTAGGTTTTTCTTCGTCTTTCCCCTCTTCTATTAGAGACTAGTTTTTGGGTTAACTTCAAATTGTTGTCTAAATTCTTGTCTGAATGAAATCTGCTTTTTAATTCCCTCCAGCTACAGACAGGCCAAGGCTGATGCAGTAGGAAATCCAGCTCAGCTTATCCGTCTAGAAAGATGCGAACTTAAAAAAAAATTTTTAAAGGGTCCATTTTTAAAAGTCAGTTGCTGGATTCAAAATCCCTTAATGCTGATGCTAATTCTTGGAAATTTCTGGGAAATAAATAACAGGCTAAGGAACAAATTAATCACCAAAACCTATGCAGGATAACAACAGATACTCTGCTCCTGAAAGATGGTTATGTTTTCTTTGGGAAGGGACAGAGGAAGGGAATTAAAAACATGAGCAAGCTCTTTTACAGAGTGAGTGATTCAAATGATGTATCACTTTTCCCAGCTAACAAGCATTGGCTCAATGAGTATAATTTTCTCCAATGTTTTTTAGGTGCTGAGTGCAGTAGCACAGGGCTCTGCTATGAGAACAAGGTGTATCCCTTGCCTGAGTTCACACTGCCTCTTTCTGCACCTTCCATCCAAGGAATTTTTTGGGCACCATCTTTCTCATCACCTTTATGCCTTGTAAAGGCTGACCTAGAACAGAGGCTAGACAGAATTAAAGAATAAAGTAGGTATTTATTAGAAGGCCTCAGTCGATCCACCTTGGGCAGTACAAGAGCCCAGTCAGGGCTACACTCAAGATGAACCCAAAATGGTCATAAAATGGACGACCAGTCACAAGTTCTCCTACTTTTATAAGTTCTGGTCCATTTGCATATTGGAGTTAATTGTCCAGTTACAGCTTTACAATATGAAGTCCAATCCTTCTTGTTTTTCTCTCTTCATTCTGCCATTCTTTATGCTCTTGGGCCTGAAATTTGGATCATTTGTCCTTGGTCCCCAGCTAGAGAAGGAATTGTTCTGTCTACCTGCTCTGTGAAGAGAGTTTACTATCCCCTAATATGAAGTTCAGAATTACACACTAAAGCAGTACAGAATCTGAAAAATACAAAAGCTAAAACCTGAGGCATCAACCTGATCCCAGACACCTGAGACCAGCACCCAAGGAGTCCGTGCCCTGATGCTCCAAACAGACTGATGATGCAGACAAAGCCTCTGTCAGCTCTTTCAGACAGTCCTTTCACCAGGCACATCCCTATAAGTCACATCAGAGGTACTCAGGGATTCCTCCCATGCTGATCCTCAAACTTCCACTGGCCTCCTTGCAGGTTTTCTTCCAGCTGCATTCACACACAACTGTCTATGCTAATCAGAGGACAGATCTTCTTATGCCAACTCCTGCTCAGCATCGCCTCATTACATAAGGGAGCTACAGGGTCCCCAGGAGACCAAGGGTGAGCAGGGCAGGAGCAGTAGTCTGCAACCTTGAAGACCCTTCAGAAAAGCCTTCAGCAACTTCACCCTGTGCCTATTTTAGCCTTCTTTTAAAGCATAAGCACTGAAGATCATGGACTATCCTTCACATTTACAATGGGCACCATACTGAGCCCTGGCGCAGGGCTAAGGCACTGCTGCACAGGTGGTAATCTCTCTGTCCTCACATACACATATCTGAAAATATAACCAGTGTTAGCAGAAATAAAGCAGTCCACATTTAGCATCACCACAATTCACATCATCTGGACCATCCTCCTTCAATTTCTTTTTGCATCTGCACAGTATTATGCACTATGATCAGAACAGAGAGAAATCTTTAGCCTGAACATTAATTGAATAAAAATGCATATTCTGCAACAGTTAATCATTTCATGGCTTCCTTGATTCCAATCAATAGCTTGTGTGAAGGAAAAGCAGCAAACAATGAAAAAGAATTGTTCTGAACATTTTAAAAGGAGCATCTCTGTTTTTAAAATCTGACATAATTCTTCACGGAGAATTCCACTTTGATTGATCTTCAGAAAAGCCTCGCTATAGAAAATACTTTATTCAGTCTAAAACATAACTTCTTTTCCATTTCTCAAAACTCTTGGTGAGCCAAAGGAATAGTTAATTTTGAGGTCCTGCTGTATTTGGTACCTTCAGCCTGACATCTAGTAATGCTTGAAATACCACATGCAAAACCTCTGTTACCAATTGCACATTTCAATGGGCATAGATTGAGGGCCTGGGGATGCAAACACAGCCTGAAGCAGTCCCCATCTGATGGGAAACTGTAACTATTGCAGAGTTGGGAAAAGTGACATTTCAAATGTTGTCTTGGTGCTCCTGATCCACCTTCCCTCCCTTTTCAGGCACATATCTATTAAACAAGATGAGTTTACAAGTCAAAAAGTTGTTTCTGACTATCACTGCTGACTGTTTCTCTCTGAAATCAAGCTGTTTTCTCTCCACTTTATACATTACCCCCAGATATGAAGACTCCAAACTCTGAGCGTAATTGGCAATTCTCTTGACAATGTACAAGGTAAAATAGAAGCAGCATGTTGCTCAACTGCTCAGTTGGATCTGGAGCAAAGACAGCAGCTATAATTGCTATCTACCACTCAAATAACCAGATACTGCACGACAGTAAATGGAGGCTAAGAGATTATTAGGACCGAGATGCCAGTCACAGGTACAATTCCAGACAAATTTATTTTAATGTCAGAGGGAGCTAATGGGGGAGGCTGGGAAAAATACAGATATAGGTTAAATTGGCCATGATTTGTCAGCAGGATACAACTGCACTGAGTCTCTGGGAGATGTATTCAGGATGAAAACAGTCTCTCTTGGGGAAATTACAGATATCTCTTGGCTGAGTTGTTTAGGTAGCTTGAACACCTGGCATCACATATCCTTAGAGTTAGCACTGCAATGGCCTAGGAACAAAGATTGTACAAACATTTCTGCATGGCTGAAAGGTGCCCAACCTGATATCTCCTGATACCTATCTCTTCCTCCTGAGGGACCAACTCCCAGAGGCAACTGGACACAGCACTGGCCTTTCAGGACTTATGAAATGCAAAAACAGTTTTATTTGCTTCTTGTCCCCTCACTCAAAACATCTGCAGCTCTATAAATGAAAAGGAAACACTACAATTCAGCAACATGTTCTACCCCTTCTTCATTCTGTCAGGAAAGTGAGGCCTCACTTTGATGTCACCATGACACAGCATGGCTGTTGTGGAGATGTTTGGGAGTTGGTTGCTCTCCTCAGCCCTTTATCTTGCATCTTGTCTGGCAAGGTGAAGCCTGTATGGTTGGGAGACATCTACAGGTGAAATTTTTGGTCAAACTGAGGAAAAAAATGGGGTCTTCTTCAGCACTGAAATCCTGAGTTTCTGTTCCAGATGACCCAGTTGAGTTGGCAGTCTCAACTTTTGTCCTTTGTCATAGAAGGGCAGCTGATGATGCTGCTTTAGCCTCTATAAAAGAACAAAAGGCTTTTCAATGCTCACGTCGTGAACCCTGGGCCATGAGCATATGGTTTAATTTTTTGAAGGAGAGCTCTAGCAAAACCAAGGATTTTGATCCTGCTCCTTCCTGAAAAAACACTCTGGAAAATTTTTGGCTGCTGTAAAAAAATTCTTTAGAAGGGAAGTTCTGGGATGGAGAGGATATATGTAAATTTTTGAAATCAATTGCACAAACACTTTTATTCACAACCTTAGTATTCATGGATTCAGCAAAACAGAAGGGAATTCTCCAATACCTGCCTCACCTGACAAACTTCAAGCACTAGCAGCAGCAGATTCTGCTTTTGGCAAGGTACGTCAGTCCCTTTGCACATGAAATAACTCTGAGGATATTAGAGTAGGATAGATGTTCATCCCACAGTGCAGTGCCTCAAAATCTGTGGTATTTGGGTTTCTAAGTCACTCTGTATGCTTTTGTAGTCCTACACTTCTCTGCTGCAAAAGCACTGGGGTGTTAGCACTTAAGAGAATTGTATCATAACATTTTATTCCAGTTTATTCATCTTTTAAATGCCTCTGGAGAGTCCTTTCTAATATCTGTGTTTGTCTTTTGTGAGTCTAATGCTTAGTTATCCTATTTTTTCTCTCTCAGACAGGAAACAGAGGCAACTAACTCTTCTCCTTTGCATTTTTAGTTACTTTCCTAATACAACCAAATTTCAAGAGATATTATTCCCACCTGCTGTGAACCCATAAGCAGAGTGCTGGTGTAAAAAACACAGCACCAGCTGCACTCTCACCAGACACAGATTTTGAAGGAAAACTGCCTAAGGACATTCAGCCTGTGGTAGAAGCAGCTTCTGCAGAAGAGAATGATCTCGTCATGGCACCTCCACAGAAGACACCCAAATATTTGCATCCAGCACCTCCACACCTTCCAATCCATATGCTGTGTTTCCTGCCTTTCCATGCGATCATCCACATTTAGCAGCTCTGCAGGCTGTCCTGGCTACTCTGCTTCCCTTCTGGGATCCATGAGTTTCGACATCCACACTGGCTGCATCCTCTGCTGCTGCTGTGCCAAGGCCACCACGCTGCCAAGCTCCAGCACACCCTCACTGCCCTAACGCATCTGCCATCCAAATAAATATTTTCCTGTTGTTTCATGCTGTCTCTTTACAGTCTCAGAGTCACTATCTCTACACCCTGAGGCACTGTCCCAACCCAGGGAAGCCAAAGGCCCCAGGCACTAGCGGTGTGCTCAGCAAAACCCAGAAAAAGGGCAGCAAGTGGCTCATCCAGGAGATGCACCAGCAGCAAATGGCACACAGCAGTGCTCTACTGAGCAGTTGAACCACGGGAAGATTTCCTAAATTAGGTCCTAGGATAAAAGAGCTGAGCATGTGATTCCACCTCCCATTCTAAACTTCCATATGCCAGATGATAACGGCCTATTAAATTGCAACTGGGAATCAGCATACAAACGTGCTTCATCTCCTGCCTTGTCCCAATTACTTTAAAATAGGTATTGCTGACTCAGTCGCCTGGATTACGGAAATCAGAGATTTTAATAGAATTTAACAACTTTTCAGGTTTGCACAAAGTCCTCTAGAAGCAGATCAAAGTGGGAACAGTAGTTCTAGTCAGGTTCACAGGTAGAAGCAAACTTCCTACAGAAATGTACCTAATGAAATAATGAATGTTGCAGAGTTTATGTTATAGATGAGTAATATAATAGTTGTCTCTCACAATTGAGAGATAGATATTATGTAGATGTTAAAATGCATAGTGATGTTATTGTAATATGTTCCCCCATCGTCCTCTTTCCCGTCCCCCTTGTAATAGCATCAGTAGTCAGGGCATTTAGAGAGGGCCAGCTTATTACCAAGAGGCTCAGTGTAACAACACCTGACTTTCAATCAAGATATAAGAAAGTAATCTCCACTAATGGACAGCAGAGAAAGGGTTCACTGACAAAACTTTGGGAGGGGCTAAAGGTATAAAAGGCAAAGCATCCATTTTGTAGACAAGGATGTGGCTGATAGTCATGGGGGCTGATAGACATTTAGTCCTTTTGTTGTAATTTTTGTTAATGTTTAATAAACCTTTAAAATTTTTAAAAGCGAGCAATCGTTTCTTACAGGTTATCTTCCCTCCACACATCCCACAGCAAGGATCTCTCCTTACAACTGTGCTTCCAGTGTTCCCCTTGAGATTTGCTTTCCTGCTCAACACAGACCTCCCACCCTAGAGTGCAGGCCTTTAGCCACTGGCCATCAGGGGTCCCATTCAGCAGCAGTGCTACAAAGCTCCCCAGCTGGTGGAACTCACCGTTGGTCTCTTCCATTGGATCTTCCGGAGCTTCTCCTCTGGGAGCAGGGTGGGACCAATGGAGCTGATGTGAGCGGGGAAGGTGGCATCCTCAAAGAGCAGCCCTTGGCTCAGGCACAAGGCTCTCAGGTCTCTGAAGTCCTGTCTGTTAAATTTCTTCACGTTCTGGAGGCTTCCTGTTGCTCCTGTGGTTTGCCAGCCCTGCTCTGGCATCGGAGCGGAGCTGGGGGCGAGCATCATGCCCTTTTCCTGTGAGGGGAAGACAGGGACTGCCATTAGTTTCCCCGTGTAAAGTGGTGCATCAGGAGTGTGTGGGATAACACCATCCCCTCCTCCCACCAGGAGGACTCTGGAGCAGCAGCTTGCAAAACTGAGGGCAGCCACAGTGACAAAATCCTTATTAGCTGGAAATGCATGGGGAAAGAGCAGTCGTCAAATCCCGACTGGTTTATCTTAAACCAGTGCTGTCAGTGCTACAAATTCAATTTGGAGTCTTCCCTGAGGACAGAGAGCAAAGCTGTTAGTGAGCTGCTGTATGAGCACTGAGGTACAGCTGCAATATAAGCGAGCACAGGGGATGGAATGGGAGCTGCACATGCAGGGGAGTGTGAGCAGGGATGATGCCCACAGGTAGCCAGGATTCTTCGGGTCAGGTATCACAGCTCTGCCCAGAGCACAGGATTTCCAGCTGCTGTTTAAACTGGGCAGTCACTGCATGGCATCTCCAGGTATTCCAGTCTGAAGCATGGGCGAACCCCTCTCTGTTAATGTGTCTAACAGAAAGGGGCGCTTTTATTAGGAAAATGAACATTTCATATGTGCAGTGAAACCCTGGACTGAAGAGACCTGCTAATACACCTGCTAGCACATATAGGGATGGATGCAGGAGCCAAAATCTCCTGTGGAGGGCTTTGTCACTTTACAGGAATCAAAAAGCACAGCGGGATTCTTGCCATCAAAGATCTACTTTTGTTCCAAAGGGAGGCAGCTCATCTTCCATGGAGACACTGGACTGTGGGATGGCAGAGATTTTAGTACAGGAGTGGGAGAAGGACACAAGAAAAAGGAAAACCTGCACATTTGGAGGGGCCAGTGGCACTGGAGCTTAAAGAAAGCAACTTGTTCTCTCCAACAAGTTTTGAGTTTTGAGGTGTGCTCCCAGAACCACATGGATGTACAGACACAAACCTGGGCACCAACTCCTGGGGATGTCCCTTCAGCTGAAAGGCTCTGCTATGGTTTCAGGGCTCAGAGAAGTAGCAGGAAGGTTGTGCAGCCTTCCTTGCCTCCTGGTTCCTTCAGCTTCTATTGTAACACAGAATTACATGTTTCTGGATAAACACATGACTCAGGGTCGACACCATTTTTCATCCTTCATTCCCATTTGCCCTCACAAAATCAAAATATTAACTATCCTGAGCTATATTTCCCCTTTTGCCTCTTTCTCTATGAAAAGGGAAGCCCTTTATCAGCAGACTTTTAAAGGCAGAATCCCTGTGATCCTCCTCTGCCATCTTGCTTTATGGATACCACCACACTCGATCCAGGGATTCCTGCCCCCAGCTCCTGGCTTCCATAAATAAGCACTGGACAGTCCACCACGTGCTCTGGGCAAGCCTCACCTCCAGTTAATTAACTTTGCTGTGCTAATTTCTAGCTTGAAGTCACCTAGTTTCACTTTCCAGCAACCAGATGCCATAGCTCTTTTGGTTGGTTGATTTTGTTTGCTTGTTTGATTTTTTTTGTTGTTGTTGTTTAATTTTTTTTGTAGATGAAAGGGCTCTTTTTTACCAAGCAAACTTATCTG
Source organism: Vidua macroura (assembly GCF_024509145.1). Taxonomy (NCBI): domain Eukaryota; kingdom Metazoa; phylum Chordata; class Aves; order Passeriformes; family Viduidae; genus Vidua; species Vidua macroura. The sequence continues at coordinate 32,761,759 of NC_071573.1, read as the reverse complement.
TCGATCTGAGATGTCGATTTGTGCTGCACAAATAGAGCAGATGGCTCCAGTAAGAGCAAAGCCTCAGGTTTGTATTGTGAATTCTTCCCACATGTCAAAACCACAGCTCAGCTGCAATGAAGGTGTGATACAGCCCCCCACCCCCCTCCCTACACCCTTTTTACTTAGTCTCATCACCTTTCTCAGTGCTTCAAGTCACTTAGCCTCCTGGCATGGTAACAACAGCCTAAACAAATAAGTGGTTTTGCATCTCATTGTTTTAATTAAAAGCCCCACAAAAAAATCCAAAACCACCCTCGGCCAACAAGAAGAGAGAGCATTCCCCTGGGGTTTGCATTTTTTAATACAATGGAAATAAATCTTATGTAATGTACCATAACATGACAAGGGAATGGCTTCTTAACAAATACTCATTTGAAGCTGTGCCCAGGCTCCGTGCATGCTAAGATCTATTTCTTGAAACAGTGTTCTAGCAAAACTGATTACTAATTCCAAAGCTCAAATTAAAATTAACAGAGCTTGAAGGCTGGGTCTGACATGCGTTCCCTCTCTTCTGACAGAGAACAAGAGTTTTTAGCATGTGTGTGTGTGTGTTTAATTACGTTGTTTAACATATCGGGATTAAATTAGCAACCAGACTGAGGAAAATAACACACTCAACTACTATTCCCTTGCAGGAATATCTTCATCAGCACAGACACAGGAGTTCTACACCCACCCATGCCCCCCTGCAGCTAGTCCATGGGGTCAGAACCTGGCTAGCAGTGCCCTGGCTGCTCCAACACGCTCTGATGGCCATCTCTTTTGGAGCAGTATCCTCAATCCTGGCCACAGCTCTCCCACGTGGCTCTCACGGGTCCATCAGCAACAGCAAAGGTCACAAAAGTTCTTAAAGCTGAATATTGACTGCTTGGCTGGGGAGCTTCTTACTCTTACTGACCTTGAGAGCCAGAAAGGCTTTCAAGGGACAGAGTTATAATGGAAATGGATATCTGAGATGTTGCCCTTGGACTGCTGCCTGCCACAAGATGCAAGGAGAGAGGGAGGGATTTCAAACACTCACAAAATCTGGTTGAGACATATTGTCAAACTCTAAAGAAAACAAAGAGACTGCCACTCAAGTAAGGAAAGAAAATATTCAGAAGGGGGTGAACATTCAGGAGGGGCTAAACAAACATTTGCTTAGTCCTGGTATCTCCTTCATTCAACACACATACTTACCTGAAATGGAGAAGGGACTCACACCCAACTTTGCTGCTCTTTTTTGGTTCCTTTTCCTTCTCAGCAGAGGGACATCCGTGTTGTGTGTCCCTGAGAAAGGGACAACACCAAAGAAGGAAGAAGAGAAGGTAAGCAGAGGAAAAGCTACAGAGAGAAGGATAAAAAGAGATCAAGTGTTGCAGCTGGAAGGGATGGGAAGGAAAGAGGAGTCTCCAAGCGTAGCAGGGCAAAAAAGTTGGTGACTCCTGCAGAAATCCATGGTGGAACCCCAAGCAGCCACCATTCTCTGCACTGAACAGATTAAAAGGCAGCAGTGAAGGTGTGTCCTGTCTCCCTCCAGCTGTCATTCAGGAAAGACATCAAGCCACGACTATAATCAGGTACTCAATGGTGGCAAATGCTACTGACAGCTAATCACACTTTGCATAAAGATTTATGTCACAGTACAGACATCATTTCCTTCAATGGCTTTGGTATTTTTCACAGAGTAGAAAGTAGAAATAGGCAATTAGAAACCATGTGTACTTCATAGCTGAACCTTCTCCTCTCCACTGATTTTCTCAAAACATTTGCATTATATGTTGGCTTAGCTGAATTTCTGTACTTTAGAAAGAGCAACTAATTTTCTCAAACACAACGAAGAGTACCAGAAGAGCTGAAAAGCCAGCAGCCCTTCTTTTCATGTTTCCTCTCAAACACTCCAAACTATCAAGCTACATTTCATCTCCCCATAATATTCAATATATGCTACAGTAACCCCAGCACTCTTTCCTCTAAGATCCTGTCATTCACATACTTGAAGCATTGTAGAAACTTCAGGGACTCAGTTCCAGAATTATCTTATAATGAAGGAAAGGGTGAGTTTATTATCCCTCCTAGCATTCAGAGGAAGAAACAAATGAGAGCCAGCAGCCTCCTGCAGAGACAGCAAGCTGAGGATGCAGTGCAGGGACCAGAACGTGGGAATCCCAAACCCCAGATGGACAACAGCTCCTTGTACACACCTTGTGCAAAAGCCTTGAGTACCACAGAAAATCAAAACCAAAGCCAGGCAACTCTGGCAACCCTCCAGGAGATTACTTTCCCAGTGGCATCTTGCACGACCTTCTGCTCCAAACAGCCTGTGAAGTACTCCCTTCTGGCTATTTATTAAGTCAATTTTCTTCTCATTTTGCATACACAGCATAGGACAGTTCCAGATACCTTTTTTCTACCTCATTTAACATCAGCCTACAGTAACTATAGAATCCTCCTCATCTTAGAATCTCTACTCCCACTTGATCCAATTACTTCTGACAACTTACCGTTTTACAAAGGAGGCTCCTTCTAAGATGGCAAATTCATCTTTTCTTTCCCTCCAGGTAACATTAAGGATAGGGACTCTAATTTATTCTGTCTCTCCAAGGCAAATCCTTCTCAATGTGTCTGTGGTGCTCTTCCAGCCCTATTACTTGTATTTCACCTGCTTCCTCTTGTGCTAAATAAAACAGCAAAGGGATGTTTTTTACCTGCAGTGCCTCGGGCGTAACTCCAGCCAACACCAACAGAGAGACACGGGCTGGCCCAATCCCTGCTCTCCTTTATAGGGAAGCTTTTGCCACGCCTTGAGTAAACGTAACCAAGCTGAAGTTCAACAACCAATCTGGTGTGGGTGTAATAGTTTCATACAGATATCACAGCATGAAGATACACACATATATAGATATAGATATGCACACACACACTTCTGTTAGCCACGCACAATGAATTGTCTGTCGATCTACGTTTGTGGAGAGCATCCTGTAGCCAACTGTGGCTTCAGCTGCAGTTATTCTCAGAGGAAAACAGGTTTATTTGCACCTTTCATCTGTTTTTCTCCTCCTCAAACCACCAGGAAATGCAGTAATCATTCTGGATCCAGGCACAGCCTGGCAGGACTCACCACAAGGCAAGTTATCAGAGGTGCGTGTCATTCTTTCTGCAGCAGCAAAATCAGCAGATATTTTAGGCCAATGCCTGTTAGCATTTATGCTGGGCTCTTACTTAAATTCCACATCAGTTCACTTGGGCAGCTCATTTCCTCCAGGACTGCCTGAGGAAGTAGAACTTATCCTTTTATTTTGGAAGGGACTGACCTCCATTATGCTTGCTAAAGCCCAAAGCCAAATAATTAAAGAGTATCTAGCAAAAATGCGGAAATATTTATTTTTGGGACACCAAACTGAGACAGCCTAAAGAGGCCCAAAATTCAAGGCAATGTGGGCAGCACATTTTCAGGGACACATTCCCTGGCAGCAATCCTAAGTGTATTCCTACAGCCTGCAAGCATGTATTTGAATCAAAGTCCTGGTGCACAGCCACCTGAACAAGAGACAGTGATGTAACCTTGCAATAAAGCAAACCAACAGCCCCCTGGGCTGTATGAGTTGCAGCAGAGTGGGTGAAGGCAGGAGACCCTTCCCTTTTGCACAGTACTTTTGGGATGATATCTGCAGTGCTATACCCAGTTTGGGGCTGCCCAGTGTAAGAGGGGCATTGAAAGTGTAGTAAGTCGAGCAGAAACACACCAGGATGGTCAGGGGGCTAGAGTACATGATATGAGAGAAGAGAGCAGAGAGTGTGGCTGCACAGGCAGGAGAGACACCTAATTGCACTCTCCCACTATACAAAAAGTTCCAGAGCAGGTGGAGACAGGCTGTTCTTGAAGGTGCACCGCAGATGGGCAGAGGCAACAGGCACACCAAACAGCAAGGAAAATTACACGTGGCTGGAGATAAAAAAGATCTTCAGAGTGGCTAAGCCCAGGCACAGGTGCCCAGAGAGATATTGGAGATATTCACATGGACAAGGACATAAGCAGCAACACCTAACTCAGAAGTCAACCTACTTTGAGCTGGAGTGGGACGCAAAGACCCAAGAAATTACCCTCTCTTTTTCAAGTTACCACAGCTTGTTAATGAGAAGTTACTCTGCAGTGAATGTTCATGAAGTTCACCTTGGGGATTAACAGAAAAACTTATCAATCCATAGTCCTTTATGTTATAGATTGAAATGACCAACAGCCCAATTTAGGTACTAATCAATCAAGCAATTTATTAAGCAAGCGGCAAGTAAGCAAAACAGCACTGGGTGGCCAGGGAGCTGCCTGCTCTGCCAACGGCATGCAACTTCCCCTTTTTGACTCAGGTCTTTTATACAGTTCTTTCTCCTGGTTACGTGTCATTTCTTCTTGTACTCTGTGCATGTGTTCTCCTGTTGCTGGGGGTCGTTTTCTGCCTCTTGGTGGTCGAGGGGATGAAGGCAGAGGTCTTCCTCAGCATGCCTGGTGGGTGACCTTCTTCTGGCACATGCACATTACAACTTATTTTATACAATCCTTTTGGGTATGTCTGTATTAGGCTTGCTGATATTGCAAATGTTTGCGGTTAAAAGTAGCACTTGTGGTTTGGTTACCCAATTGCATAAAATTGTTGAAAATAGCATTTGCAAGTTTCACAAAATTGCTTAATGTCTTGTCATCTGATTAATAGACAGCATAGGTTTCTCAATATCTTATGATTTGATTAACAAACAGCATAAAATCTATCACACTTTACTTATCCAAAGTAGTCCTACAATCACCTGGGCTCAGGAATTTCCCCAAGACTTTCTGTTTGGTCTGCAGTCTCTTTGAGCTGGATGTCAACAGTTCACATAGCAGCTGGTTCCTAGGAGCTATGGGAGATGAGAACATAAAAGTGCTCATGAAAAAGACAGTTCATCTTCTTCATCAGTGTTTACTATAGCTCTGTGTGTCTGAAAGCTGGGTACTGCACTCTGCCTGCTCGCGTTTAAGGGCTTTCATTTCCTCATGAGACCCTAGCATTTAGCAAACTCTAATAGGAAATGTATCCATGTAAATTAGAGCAAAATCTTCCTCAGAGGGCAAAACAGGTGCAGTTTTCCTTTAAGAGCTGTTTTCCATAACCACTACATAAATAAAAGCTGATTGCAGCAGAAGAAAAGATTTCCTTCATTGCAGCGAAGGAGCTGCGAGGTGATAAATGCCATCGCTGCTGGCTCCTCTGACAGCAGGCGCGCTGTTCATCGCCTCCTCTCCGGGGAAACGGCAGGTATATCCCCCTCCGGGTGTGGGGATTCATTGTCTGGAACTGATATCTCTGCTTAAATGGTGGATTAACATGATTTAAGAAATATTCATTGCAAAGTTGATTAGAAAGCCCCATCACCAACCTGGCAGGAGATTTCAGTTATTGCAGCATGAGCCCATTTTGAGATTGTCAGCTTTTCTGCAGAAGGCTGTATTGATGTGTCCATTTTTGCAGTGGCTCCAGAGAAGGAAGCCCAGAAGGCTGAGGGATTTATGTGCAGTAATGAGTCTTGGGATTATTTGCTACCCTAAGTATCTGTGGAAACCTGCAAGGAAAAAAAAAGAAAAAAAAAAGAACCCAGAAGGATTTGAGTAAAGTGCAAAGGGCTGTAGGGCTGTGCACTGGGAGAGCAGGAGTGTTTTCTTCCAGTGGTACCCTGTGAGATTGTGGCAAGTGCCAACAACTCCCCCCCCCAGTTAAAGGTTGCTTTTGCAGAGCAGGGACATGAATCCATCTAAGGGTAGATGTGCAGTTTACTCTACTCAGGAACAAAAGATGCTGAAAGATCACTGAAAAATCAAAACCACTTCTGCGCTGTAAGGCACTGCCTCAGGGCTGGTAAAGCCCAAACAAAAGGACCAACAGCTTCCTCTTTCATTGGGTACTGGCACCAGAGGGCAAATACCAATAAGTGCTGTTGAACTCAGGTTTTCTGTGAAGCCCACATGGCTTGTGAGGTCTCAGCTGGCACCACAGATTTTTGGCATCAAGGATTTTTGGAATTTAGTGAATCTTTATTCCTCTCTACCCTGGGATAAAAATACACACAAAAAAACTGCACAACACAGAGGCTCTTTTAAAAAAGATTTTAAACTAAACACTTATATCTCCTCTTTGCCTGGCTTTCCTGAGGGTAGACTGTTGTTCTGGATGGATGTCAAGGTCTAACAGCAGCTGTCAGCTCACTCACTCCTCCACTACCAGATCAGTAAGAGAACTGGAAGAGTACAAGTGAAAAAACTCATGGGTTGAGGACAAGACGCCTCAAAAGGCAGAGCAAAAGCTGTGTGCCCAAGGAAGGCAAAACAAGGAATTAATTCCCTGTTTCACACGGGCAGGCAGGTGTTCAGCCATCTCCTGGGAAGAGAGGCTCCATCACACATAGCAGTTACAGGGGAAATCAGTAACTCCAAACATCCCCCCTTCCTCCTTCTTTCCCCAGCTTTATCTGCTGAACACAATGCCCTGTGGTGTGGAATGTCCCTTTGGCCAGTGGGGGTCAGCTGTCCTGGCTCTGTCCCCTCCCAACTCCTTGTGCACCCCCAGCCCACTCACTGCTGGGTGGAGTGAGGAGCAGAAAAGTCCTTGATGTGTGCAGGCACTGCCAAACAATAACAAAAACATCTCTGTTATCAGCACAAATCCAAACTATAGCCCCACACCAGCCACTGTAAAGAAAAATAACTCTAAGCCAGTTAAAACCAGCACAGTAGCCAGCAGCATGCCTGAGGCAGAGAGTTTTGCATCATCTTCCAAGGATGTCTGGGTAGGAGCTGCGTGACTTTGCCCAAGTGCTAGTGGAAGCCTTGGCCTTAGGAAAGGGAACTCTCCTCACTCCACCCACAGAGCTTCTGCATTGAAGTATTAAGACTTATTTTTTGCAACATTTCAGACATATGCCTTAATTTCTTACTTCTGCTGCTCTTACCCCTGTGAAGATCACACTCTTTTTAGCAGAAAGGCTCCTAATTTACACTGTGGTAAATAAAAGAAACAGGCTGGGAAATTTTCCAGGGTAGTGAACACAAATAGTTTTTGTGCAAAAGAGGAATCACCCTTCAATCATTGTCACATTTGCTGCAGTGATTGGGCATCCCACTGTTTTTGCATTATGAGACTAATGTAAGAATACTATCAATCCATTTCATTTCCTCATTCATAATTTTGTATATAGGTCAAGTGTTACCATTTATTTGCTTCTCTTACACAGATGCAGGGGAGCTATGATTAATATTAGTCATAAACAAGCTCCTTTGCTCTGTGTTTATGCACTCCTATTTCTGGCAGGACCTGCCCTTCTAAAACATAAACTTTTATGACTGTAAAAATTATCAGGCAAGTAACAAAGTCCTACTTCAGCATCTGTTTTTACCCAGTCCTCACCCACGAGCTGCTTCTCAGTGCAAATTCACCACGAGCTGCAGCACTTTTGCCACATTCACATATGAATCATTTTGCTCGTAAATGAAGTACAACTGTTGCTGGAGTGAAATGTGGCAGCTGCTTAACAGTACATAATGAATCCACAGAGCTAGATCCTACTGCCACTTGGGGGAGGGGGGATTTGGTTTGAAGAATATCTCTCTCCAGAGCCCTATTTTCAGAAGAAATATCCACTGACTTCAGAACCACAGTGGGAATTCTTTGAGAATAAAAATAAAAAAATAGGCAACCTGCTACTGACACCCATATTAGCACTAGAATTTCCCAGTGGAATATTTTTCCTTCAGAAAAATGCAATTCTGTCAAACATGAAAGACACTAACAATGAATTTTCACCATGAGAAAGATATAAACATTTCAATAATGCCATTGGGCTCCATTCTGATTTTGCAATCGTTGCAACTTTTACTTATGAAAACCCCATCACTTCAGGCTCATCTCTGCATTATCCAGAAGGTTTAACATTGCAATGTAAAAAAGATTTCAAGTGTTATTGCAACAGCTCTCTGCATTTGATCTGACATTATTTCTAAGAATGTGATTTCCCAAGAAGTTTTGGACTTTGTTTTTCATTTGAATGAGGAACAGAATACAGTAGCACTTTGAATACCAAATCTCTACAAAACTTCTACAAAAGTTTGCCCACTCAGCAGCCCGCAGTGAAACTCTCCTTGAGAACAGGCCCATCCTATCACCAGGAGTAACATCAAAACATTTTTTAAACAGAGCCATCATGACATTGTCTTTGCAAGTGACACAGCCTCCCACCTGGTCATAGCACTGCTGCTTCGCTTCACCAAACCTTGCTAGCAACTGTTTGGAAAGGTAAGTGAAGGAGCACTTTAATTCCTCTCTCCTTGATGTCCTTCATCTACCTCTTCATAAGCAGCTTTTGGATTCCAGTGAAAGCCCTTTGTGCAAGGCACATCAAAATGAAGCTCTTGTTTTCATCAGCACATTAGCCCTTATTTGGCATTTCTGCCTCCAGCTTCTTTCAAGCCCCATGGGTACGAGAAAATTTATTTTATGCTTTTTTGTTTTGTTTTTGTCTTGGTGTGAACAGATTGTGATAGTCTCACATTTGTTTGTTTTCCAGAAACATTCCTGCCATCCTCTAAAGGAGAATCCTTGGCCTGCAGATCATTCTGACAGCTTACTAAAAACATTTGAGGTTCCCAGTCCTTGCCTCAGTCTTTGCTGACTACCAACATGCACAGCACAGCTTCATCTTCCTTGACATCTTGCCATTTGTGAGGTGCCAACAAGGGTGTACTGCTGGCATTCCACCTTTCCTCCTTGCTGTCCACCTCTCCTCCTTGCTCCCCCACGATATCCAAACAACTGGAGAAATTCAGGGCTGCAACCTGAGCCAAGCCAGACAGCTCCTCTGGGATTCCATGTCCTGTAGCACATATTGAAACCTGAAAATGGGGTTCATATCCAAATCAGCGCAGAGGGATCTGAAGCTAAACCATGGCAAACCCTAATACCATCACAGGGGAATTAAGGCCATGAGTTGGCTGGAAGCCACAGACATGACACCCTGGCCTTGTCCTCTGAGAATTGTTGGGGGAGCTTCTCCCTCACACAGCAACTGTGCTGGATGCTGACAGTGTTGGACATTGCTTGAACACAAATAATGGCATAGAAGGAGAAATTGAATTAATCTTTTAAACTAACAATCCATCACCAAATTCTTGCAAATTTAAAAGATTAGAAAAAAGAGAAAGCGTATGTTTTTGATGACTCCGGCTTCATCTTCCCTTGATCCAGCAGACGTGACCTCTCCTGAAGCAGTAGAACCCAAGCATGCACACCTGCAGGGTACCCAGGCAGTTCAAAAAGAAAGGCTGTTTTGAAAGAGGATGGTGAGATACCTACAGACCTGATGGTAATGTCAGAAAAAATTTGTGTTCACCTCAGTTATTGTGTTAGGTAAGAGTGGTACAGATCTTTTCTGCCTTCTGGACAGGACAGCAGGCAGCTCTCCTTGTAGGCCCAGGGAGGATGGTGCAAGGCTCCCAGGATCATATGTTGTGTTTCCCTGGAATACTCAGGGTACCTAAACCTGGTGGTTTTCCTCTGAAAAAAGTAGTCCACACGTTGCATCCCACTCACCTGAGGCCCATTTGGTCTCTCTCCAAGAATTATTTTGGCCAAAATAAGAGTAATATCACAGCTTTTATAACAGCATCAGCACTTGCCAACATCACAGGGTCAGAGAGTAAAAACTCCCAAAGAACCTCACCAAAACATCACCAGCCTGAGTTTTCTCATCCTGATGACTTTGTAGCCAGATGCATCTGAACTTTCTCATCTGACTGACACAAGTAAAAAGCAAAGCACTGCCCATAAAGAAAGCTGTTCAGCTTAGTCTGGAGACTAGATTTATTCAGCCCAAAACCAAAGGAGAATATGACCTCTGATTTGCAAGGCATAGGAAGGGTGGCAAATCCATGGAGAAAAGCTCCAGACAGAAGTGGTCTCCTCCAGCAACTGAGACAGTTTTGCTGCTGAGGCCTGCTGGCAAGAGAGGAAGGAAAAAAAAAATAGGCAACAAGAAGATCTTGTATAGAAAGAGTTTAGGGGTTTACCAGGATGAACTTCCAATAACTGTACAGACTTGGAACCAGAGAGTATTTGTCCCTTTGCAGCATGGCTCTGGTGGGTGCTCTAGGACATGTGAAGGACTGAATCCCATCCAAGCTGAAAGAGAAGCAAAGGTCAAGAGGTGAAGCTGTAGAGCACAAGTGGAAAATCTGAGGCACAGAGCCCAGTGGTGCCCTCCTAGGGCAACCATCCTGAGCATCACAGCATCAGGACTCAGCCTAGGCTCAAACATACAATGGAGAAAGCTGCTTTCCCCAAATTCTGCTTCCCAAGATCTGTGGGGGGCCAGCTGTGACCTGCATGGACTTAACAGAGCAGCACATCACTGCAGCTCCCTTGAAAAGAAAGGGCTTGTGTGTTCTGCTCTCCTTTTCCACCCGTTTGTCACATGCCCGTGGAGCGTGGGTATGGCAGCTGCCACCACCTTCCCCAGGCTGGCCCTGCTCTGTGACCTCTGTCCCCACACTGTGCTGGCAGCAGGCTCCCTTTTCCTGCCTCAGAGCAGCTCCAGCCCTGAGCTCTTCTGTCAGGATGAAAGGCTCCTCTCAGAGCTGCACGGTGTGCTTTGATAAGAGGGCTGCTCTCTTTGCTCTGCTCTATCAGAACATGGAAAAATGAGGATTGGTATTCTATCTGAGGTATTAATTAAATACCTTAAATAGCTAGATAAGGCACTTAGCTAGGGCTCACAGCCATGTATGCAGAGTGAGATGCCAGTGCAGAGAACAGCATATGGTCCCTAGTGAATGTTTCTGTCACTTTTCATTGACATTTCAACTAATGTTCTTCACTGATTATCTATATTCTACAATGTATTAAGGAAGCACATCAGACACTGCCTTCAACTTGTCTGGCCAAACTGCGCTACATTTCTAAATGCTTCCTTCTTCTTGGGGGAGGAGGAAGAGAAGAACTGAACTGTCTAATTCCATGGTCAAACACTGGAGGCTATGGGTAACAGTCACAGGCCAGAAACAGGGCCATAATATACTAGACTGTAAAAAGAAGGGCAGAGTCTCAGGTTATTTACAGAGGATGACTTCTGTGAAAATTATTCCATCCAGCAAAAAAGGTAATGCTGAAAGGGAAGAGGGACACTAGGAGAGGACAAGGCTCAGCAAAACCACCCATAGGCTGAGACAGACTTGGAAATGATTGCTTCCCACTGAGGTGAGAACTAGCACAGTACCACGCTGGGAAGCACCCAGGAGAGTAAAGATAGACTGGAAAACAACATGATAGTGCCTCAATTCCTGGTGCATTTTTAATTTTAACTTGTTCTGAAACAGAACTTGTCAATTTTAAATTTGGTGAGCTTATTAGAAAATCCCAGACCAAATCACTAATCTCACTATATCAACACTAATATATGAGAGGGTTTAAGATGGAGCAAGAGCTAAAGGAGAAGCAGCCACATCCTCCCCTCAGCCCACCTGGTGAGAAAATCTTGTCCCTCTCCCAGACATCTGATTTCCTCCAGCTACTCTGATGCTGGTGAGCCATAGGGAGATGCAGAAAGAGAGTGAGAGTAGAGCAGAGCTGAATGAAGCAGCTCTCCTAACTCACTAATGGAAAAGGCAACACAAATCTAGCAACTCCCAGGAATGAGTCAGGGACCTTGACTCTGCCACAGTGAACCAGCAAAAGTTTCTTCTCCAGAGCAAAAAGTTGAGACACTTTGAACCTAAAAACAATCACTGCTGGGATCTTTATGTACTGTCATTTTTTTTTTTTACTAATATTGGATAAGACTTTGGGGCAATACTAAATCAAGCCCCTTGTTTTCGGCATCCAGGAGAAAATTGTGTATAAGTAAGTGGGTGATGTGCTAAGATGAAGACTAAGCCTTTTCTCTCCTGCAGTCTGAATTTCAATTACTGTGCTTGTTGCAGCACACTGAGTGCAGGCCTTGGTAGCCATGAACTGGAGAATCCAACTCTAATGTGTTTGACCCAGTATGAGCCCCAGTGAGTGACAGAGAATGGGATTGAGCAGGAAATACCACGGGCTGTGATGGATCGGATTCCCAGAACAAAGAATTACCTTCCTCTTCTCCTTTCCTTTTATATCCTCCTGCCAAAGCACTGGGGATGGTCCTATTAACTATGGGCTACACAGAGCATTGGAGGAAATCACAAAGATGGGTTTTGCACTAAATAACTGGACTGTGAGAGAAAAATAGAGGGAAAAGACATCGCTGCATTGCTGGGAGACAAAAACTGAAAAATAGCCCATCCTGCAGCTTCTTTGGGGCCACAGGTTTATTATGTGTGTACAGTGCCTCAAACAGCAAGACTTTGATCCTTTGACTGGATCTTGAAAGACCTCTGTAACCCAAACAGAAAGAACAAACAATTATTCTGTGTCAGGGTGAGGAGCGATTAAAATAATTTTACTGTATTTTAACTGTTGGGTATATAAAAGCCCAAGGAAGTTTCAGAATAGTTAATCTTTAACTTTTTTTTTTTTAAACAGACTTCATAAATCTCTGGGTATTTTGTTAATCAGCACAGTTATGGGCTGTGGAAAAGCCAAGTGATTATAAAAATAATTATGTATTATTAATAAATTTCTATGCCTTGGTTATACTTGTGTTACCTGGTCAGCAATACAGGCCACAGAGCTCCAGTGCAGATACAGCCACTTTTTTAACTCCCCCCCTTTTAAGTACACACCTTCACGTTTTTTTTTTGTGCCAACTTCTGGTGGCAGTTTAGATCCTCCTATCTCAGTCAACAGGGAGCAGGAAGAGCAAAAATTTTACTGGTGAAACATTCACAGAGAGACAATCTAAAGCAAAATCAGAAACCACGTAGTTGAAAAATTAATTCCTGTTTATGACTCAAGAGTCCATCTCGGAAATACACCTGAAAAATCTTGTTTCTCTAACCAGGGATTAGCCCAAAGCCTGGATTTCTGAATAAAACCATGCCCATGTGCCTGCTGGCTCCAGGATCTAACACAAAGGCCACTGACTTGGACAGAATAATGCAACAACTTCAGTGTAGCCTGGAGCACATCTGAGACAAGGCAGCAGCACCCTAACCCTTCCTGGGGTCAATGGCCACATCAGGAACAAGCCACAAACATTGAGCTCCATCCCTACTGCTAAATACCACAGGAGATGCCCAGAGCCACGTGCCCATGCCACAGACTTATTTTCTGCCCTAAAGAAAGCATCTGATCCAGGCTGGAGGGGATGGGCATCTGCAAACTGCCATTTGGTAAATAAATAATAGTGCTGCTTTGCTAGCCAGCAAAAGCAACCTTTTGAGGTTACTTTCAGACCTGAAGAAAAGCCCACATGCCTGAACATTTCCCTGTTTCCTTCCATCTGCATCTCTGTTGATAGTTTTAACACAAGATGCTACATCACACCTGCATCTGTGCTAGGCCATTTAGTAAAATTTGTGTCAGAAGCGTTTGAAAAGTAAATATTTGCAATGACCAGGTCCACTGACTCTACCTGCTGACTATTACCTGGGGTTGGTTCCTCATGGGCAGCAAGCTGGGTGTCACCAGAACACAGGAACACCATCTGTTGACTGGTGCTGCTGTCATTGTCTGAGGTAGGTGTTGGTTTGACTCACACACACATCTGTTTATTCTTGATCCAGTAAACCACCCACAAACACCCTCCAGCACTCCTGGGGCCTAGGCAGCAGCGGGGCAGGGCCACAGGAGCTCTGCCCCAGACTCACACACCAGCACCTTTGGTTTCACAGAAGGTTACACCAGGTATGAACTGTGCCCTTGCACAGAACCAGGCATCTCCCATTGATTTTTCTCTCTCTCTTTCCCCCTGAGAACTCATCCCCAGGAAGTGACTGGGTGGTGGCAGGCAGAGAGTGCCTTTCAGAATGGCAGAGCAGCTCAGGAAGGCTGTGTACATCCCTGTTTGAGGTCACCATGCTGGTATTCAATGGAAGAGGCTTATAATATCTGCATTGTTTTCCTGAGAAATTATCTTTCCTCTTTTTAAAAGGCTTGTTTTCTTCTGTTTTTTTTTTTTTTTCTTCCAGGTTCCTGATAACTTCATGCTACTTTTCTACAAATGCACTCTAAATAATTTTACTGGCAATAATATATTCAAAAGTAGTATTCTAAGAAAATATTTTAGTGGCAAAAAATAGTCACAGAAAACAGATTTCACATTGTGTAGCACGAGTCACTGGAAATAGATGGAGATTCTATTATTTGGGTGAAAACTCACAAAATTTTCACATCAACAGACTAGTGCAATGTCCAGCCTGTAGCTAATGAAATGCAGAAAGCTTTGCTAGGAACAGTCCTTATTAGAGAAGGCATTCATACCAAAACAAACCATCCTCTTTCACCTCTTTTTCTGGTATAATGGAAGAAATAATAAAACAGATGGTGATAGCTTTACTCAGGGTTTTTCTGCAAGATACTCAGATATGGCAAGGAAATGTATAGATCTAAAAGCAATCCTGTCAAAAGAAGCTCAGGGAAGGTTCACTGCTATCATTTGTCAATAAGTAGCCCACAGCTGTTCCTTCCCAGCTCTGGATAATATTCTTAAGGCACAGGCCAATTACTAAGGGTTTTAATGGCTTATTATTTTTAGTAGCACAAAACATTTTAAGGTCACAGTCATTTTAGTCACAAAATAGAAACACATCAAGTACCTCAAGGCATTCAGACCAGCTAATCAACACATCAGCACAGGCAGGATTTAGAATCTCAAATACCTCACTTTGAGGTGTTCACAGACTGAAAAATTCATAAATCAAAAATGACTAAGGGCAGCATTCAGCAAATCATTTCAGACAGCGACTGCATTTGAGAAGCCCTCAATCTGTCCATACGAAGATCAGGAATGATAAGAGGAGGTGACTCTGGCTGTCCTTCTGTGGCAAATATGTTACTCATAGGAAGCCCCAGTTGTTTGGCCCCCAAGAAACCATCCCTGAGGAGCTGGGCAAGTCTATGTCCAGCTCAGGCTATACTCTTGGCTGTAATTGCAGCTGCCTTGCAGGAACGCTCAGGAAAAAATTTGCAGAAGTTATAAGATTTATTAAAAAAGAATGACAAATCTCTGTCACTCCATCCCTGTGGTTAGCTCAACCCTGCAGGAAAGGAAGCATCTGCTGCTGTGGTGGCTGGCTGCTGTCTCCACTGAAATGCATGTGTGGCTGTAACAAAGCATTGTGAGGACTTAAAATTAAATTTCCTATGAGATGGAAACCGGGCAGACCTGCAGGGTGATTCCAAACCTTCTGTCTCACTTCCTGACCACACAGAAAGGGTGGGTGTCTCCCCAACTCATGTTGGGTGTCTCCCCAACTCCTTCCCTACATCAGGTTGGGAGGAGGTGCTGCAGGCACCGGAGCAAAAAAGCCCCTTCCCTTCCCATCTCCTCTGCTCCCCCAAATCACTCAACAGGGAGAAACCCAAACCCCAGATATCACCAGCTCTTTTCCCTGACTCTCCAGAAGGGGCTGCCAGGGAGGAAGGAAAGCCAGGGCACCCCCGCCACAGGGCAGCTCAACACCTGGGAATCCTCCTTACGGCTTCCCCCACCATCCAGGGCTGTGCCACATCCCATCCCTGTGACAGAAAGCAGCTTTTTGTCTTCCCACCCATGTCTGGCTCATGCAGGAGGGACCACATCTAAGCTAGAACAAAGGTAACCATGCACATTTAAATCCTACACACACACACAGAGCAAAGATGTCCATCCATGCCTATCCCAGGAATCCTGTCCCTTCATGTGAGGGAGATCTCCTGTGCAAGAACACAGGAGGGCCAAAATGTGCAAAGGACAACCACAGAACAGCCACCAGTACTGAATGAGAATACCTTGTGCCATGTTGAAGCACATGCCAGATCCACTCACTCTTCTCTCTCCTACAGAGATCCAATGAAAATGAGAAGAAACTGCGGCTCACAGCTGGCAGATCAGCCCCATCCAACTGTGCTGGGCATGGACTTTGGCGTCAGAGACTCTCTAATCAGTTGAGCTGTTTTTCAGGAGAAAAAAAAAAAAAATTTTCCTTTTTTGGGATTGTTTTGTTCAGAGCTTCCCTCCACTGGTAGAATTCTACCGGGCTCCTGGGCAAATCACTCACACCACAGACAGAGGGTTTTCACTGGAGTTCAATGTAATTGCTAGCATTTATCACTTTAATAGCCTAATGAAGGTGAGATGTAATTAGAAAGGGTGTCAATTGGAATATGGAGTTTGTTTTACAATTACCTCTACAGTGTGTAACCACTGGCACAGAACAGTGCAGTTTATAAAGCTGGTAATATGTGGCATAAATGTTCATCACTGGGTGACTTAACGTGACCTAAAGCCACGTTCTGTAATTGCTACCTTTTTCCCCAAGTGTTTGAAACAAACACAAAGAGGTTGAACTCCTCCCAGGGAAGCTTTTCCAGCCAATGAAGATGGTTTATGCCCATGAAACTGAGCCCATATAACTGTCACCTCATCATCATTCCCACTTGCAGAGTGATTGGCAGTGATTTTGCTTGAGTGAGCTTTGTCTGTGTAAGCAAGCTCAAATGAATGCAACAATCATAAGAACTCCCAGCAGGGCATAGCAAAAAAAAAAAAAAAAAAAAAGAAAAAAAAAAAAGAAAAAAAAAAAAAAAAGGTCAAAAGAAGTGTTTTGGTAAAGTGAGTTTTATGCATTTGGCAGGATGGATGACCCTTGTTTAAAGCAGAATGTCTTAAAGCAGAACACCTCCTGGTTAAGGATCTCCTGCTGCTAAAACAGATACCAGGGCTTGTTGCTTGATGGATATTGTGTGGTAATGAGGACTGATGGTGCTGTTAGCAGACAGCTTGACGCTGAATCTGAGACCCGAGAGTCACACATCCAGGAACCTCCCGAGCCCAACAACCACAGCACAAAGTATGACTCTCCTTAAAGAGCTGATCTTGCTTCTGAGTAAGAAAACGCAGTTTCAATTTGTGTAATCTCTCAAGGGTTGGTCAAGTTACTGGAAGAGTGATTACTTCTGGGAAACAAGCCCTTCCCTCTCTGCAAAACGGAAATGCAGACTTTGGTACTAGTCTAATACCATGCGTGTACCCTAGCCCCGGCAACTTTTTCCACGTGTTATAGCTGTAGGATTAACAAATAACCTGCTGCACTGCCACCCCTCTGACATTATCTCAGACGGATTTTAATTTAGTGCAGAAGACTGACAAGAAACAATGTTGAAAATTTTACCTTAAAAAAGTCAGAAATAGCAAAGATGTGGTCTGGAGGTGTAACAATTTGTGCTGTGGCCAGCCTTGCTGTAAGATGGAAACAGAGGGTCTCATGCCTGCCTGTGAGATGCTTCCATCTGGTTCATCCTGACAGGGTCCCCTGATGTCCTACAAACCCACAAGTGGCTCTGCACAGAGCCCCCCACTGCACATGCAGCAGGGGCTTAGGTGGGGGGCTCCTAAAGCACTCCCAGATGACACTCCTGTCATCCACCATTTAACATTTTCACTAGATGGCAGGAAGCACTCAAATCTTCAGAAACATCACCCTAATAGCTCTGAAGGAAATCCCTTTCTGCATGAGGTGACCAGCTACAGTGCTTTGGAAGAGTGTGGTCACACCCTCATCACTCTGCCTCCTGACACACAGTCCCAGCCAGGTCTTCATTTCCTAAACAACCTGCCTATCACCTCCAAGTGGCACTTCTTGTCATGATGGCATATAAATTGAGCTTATGAAGTGCCTTAAAATTCAGGTTGAGATATTATTCCATATTTCCTGTACTTTGTGTAGCCATCTGAAGCTACAGAAAAAGGACAAAGAAACATTTCAGAGAGGCACCATTTTGCAGGTCACCTTGCAGGGTTTTAGGTGCCTTCACAAAGAAGAGGTATTAGCTCAGATACTCCCTTTCCTGTGGTCAGGTGAGCACAGCTTCTTGATATTATTACATGGACACCCCATACATCTGCATAGGGTGCCCCAACAGGTGGGATCCTGCTATTATGTGGAGGCCATATGATGACAGTGATGGCTCAGATGAAGTGATGCTGCTAATTGCAGCAATTAAACAGTAATGACATAATTAATGCAAAAATTATGCATGGCTGGAATCCAAGCTATTGCAGTGCAAGAGGTATTCATCATACCTAGATGAAAATCATTCCTGTGGATATGGTATCATATTTGCTTTTATGACTTGATCAGGGATAATGGTTATGGGGAATTCAGGGAACAGTGACAGCAGTAGAAGCAGCTGATGAAAATGGCAATGAAACACAAAAAGACTTTAAATTTGAATGGACAAATTAAACACTGAAGGTGAAGAGAATTGAAAAAGTCGGGTTACAGCAAGACCCTCCAGATCCGTGCCCCAGACTAAAAGATATCTCTCAGAGTGAGATGCAAATAACATTCAAATGGACAATTGGTATTTCCCTTTCCAAATGCAAGACAGTAATGAGGAACAGAAAAGTCAACTGGTTCATTTTTCTTTTTACAAAGCAACTTTTGATGAAGAGCAGGTTTAAAGTTGAGCATTAACTCTGCATAATCTGCATCCTGCATTTCTAGTCTAGTATGTTCACAAATTCCTAATCTGAGAAATTAAGTATTTTAAAGTGACATGAAATGTTAATAAATTTCTGTAATATTGCTTAAACCTCAGAAACCAGGTATTCCCACATGGCTGACAAAAATAGGTGAAAAAAAAAAAATCAGTCTGATGTATTTGCTCCATCCCTGACTCAGTTCTCAGTTCATTCTACAGTTTGGCTTCTAAATTTTGAAAATCCACTTTGTCATATTTCAAGGTATCTCCCAACAGGGCCTTTAGGAGGACATGTTAAAAATATGGCCAATCAGGCCTCATAAATTGGAAAGAAAAGATTTTTTTTTTTTGTGATGTTCAAAGACAATTGTGGAAGTCCACAGTCAGACCACTCAGATGGCTGTGCCCAGGAACTCTTTCCCACATTTAGACCAGAAGATGTTGCTGTGATTGCTGTTTGACTGTGCAGGAAGAGCAGAACTGCAAAATGTAAGAGTTCCTTGCCCATGTTACAGGTTGAGAGCATCGTATGTTTACTGGTTCAGAAATACTCTGGATTTGCAAAGCTGGACTGAAAATATGGTCAGCCCCAAGCCTTTCCCACAAATCCAGCTTGAAATACTATTACATTAAGTGGTGGTTTACTTGAACTGTATTATTTATGCTTCCATACTGGGTATCTTAATGTAGTAAATAAATAAAACCAAAATGTTCACTGTGTATTACCAGACATTTTACAGATTGATCTTCTTATGGACAAAGGCATTGGGCTTCAGGAAAAGGGAAGGACTGAGCAATCTCTGAGCTGAAAGTACACCGTGTATTTAAGAAAGCAGAGTTGCTTTCAGAAGGTTTTGTACCCTGACCCATAAGCATTAACTTTTAACCAATCCTTCTGTGCTGATCCCAGAATTCTTTCTCCAGTTTCTTTCTCTTCTTTCTTCACTGGAATGAAGTCACCAGGGAGTTTTGAGAGTCAAAATTAGCATATGGTGTACAGCTTTGTCCTCCAGTAGCTTCAAACACTTCGGTTTGTTAGTCTGTAGCTAAACATAGAAAGCCCCGAGGTCCAGTAAAGCAGACTTTGTATTTGTGTTCAGGCACTACAATGTATTGGCCATTTGGCTTTATGAACATGCCTTGTTTGGTGTCTAAGAAGGACTGATGGTTTTCCATTTAGACTGTGGAGTCTACTGCTTAATAATAAATACACTCCTGACATTGTTAAATGATAGCCTGCTTCTAATAAACCCCATGCTGATCCCTGTGTTGGTTAGAGTGGGTAATTCATCTTCCCAGGCTGTTAAAACTTTAGCTGAGATTATAGAGACGACATGAATCAGACATGATCAGCATGTCCCCTGCTGGTTTGCTCATTTTCTCCCCATAACAAAATGCTGGCTAGTTTTCTCTTCACATTGCAGATCTTGTTATTAGTTGATTTCATTATTAATTGCTCCTAAGGCTTGGGAGGTCTTTCCTAGCCACATCCACAAGAGATCCACATGGTCTACAGTAAAACACATCCCTGTACTTTCATGCTCACACTTCTCCCAGGCTACTTGATATCAAGTTGTAATCCCTTTGTGTTACTGAGTACAGCCTGCAGCCACACTCTGAACACACAAGAATGAACTGAAAGCTCCAATTTTTCCCTTGATTTGCTACCAGAAAGAAAGGGGGGGGGGGGGGGGGGGAAGAAAAAGAGAAAGAAAGAAAAAAAAATCTTATTATCCTCAAATCTAATTACAGCTCAATAGCTCCTGAGGATTTGGCTTCATGAAGTGGTTCATAAAGCCTTCCTTGTCATTATGCCCACTAACACCCTTTGGTCTCATGTACTGATAAGGGCTTGTGTGAGTAATTTTAAATTAGCTGATAATATGCCAACAACTGCTGGACGCTCCAGGCACAGCCAGGTATCCTAAAAAGAGGAGCCTCCAAGGAACAACTCCTGACTGCCTGAACAGACCTGGCTTCTCGCTCCCTTGGGCCCCACCAAAGGTAACTAACTCCTTGTGCTCCCCCTGGCTGTGCTGGGACTGGCATCGGGCCCCAAGAGTGTCACTCCAGGAAGGGAAGGGGGGCACAGCACACCACCACACATCCCCCCATGGCCAGCACTGATGGAGCCTCCACAGCTCCCCGGGGACCCAGCACAGCCCTGTGCTCTTGAGCATACAGGACACCTGATAGAGCAAGCAGAGCTCAACTCTGGATCCATTGCCTCTCATTAAGGCAGCTCAGTGCTGCCCTTTCCAATCACAGACTGGATAGCACACAGTCCCTTCCTGCACATCTGCCCACTCACAGCTCTGCCATCATTATTTGCCACAAAAAACTGAAGTCAGGTTAAGAACGTGTTCTTTTTCTTTCCCCAGTCCAGTAAATTCTTACAAAATCCAATTGAGGCACCACAGATTTTTCCTTCTGGATGCTCGTATTCTCAGGCAATTTTGACAACACATTAATTATTGTGATAAGTGAACACAGCACCTTTCATTTCCACAGCTACGTGCAGCCAAACCAACAGAAGATTTGCTTTCTGCCATCAAAAGCAAGAAGCCCAGATGTGAATGCCACCCTGTTCCCTGCAGAACAGCCAGTGCTTGCCCCAGGCCAGGTCAGCCACAGTCTTTTCCCCTGTAGTCTCATGGGCAACCTGAGTTGGCAGCACTTGCTAGGAATCCAACTGCTCCTGCTTGGAGAAACCGCTCAGTGCTCCTGAACCAACCTGACACTTGTGCCAAGGGAAAACAGCAACTCATGACCCACAAAACACAACCAGCCTTAGAACTGGAGCTGACAACCTTGTGCTTAGGGAAGAGGAGGGATGGCTCCAGCCCAGAGCTGGACTGCAAATCTACCTGTATCTTCAGCACCACTGCAGTTTCCCAAGCCCTGATACCTCTTAGATACCCTACAAATTAGATTAGTACACATCAGGGATACCTATTACAGGAGGCTAATAGATTGGGAGAAGGGAAGGAGAAAAAAGTAGTGGGTGTGTTGTGCTTACTTTTTCCCTTCACTGCTTTTCCCTTTAAAGCATACTTTCTGTTTTGCTCTTTCTGTAGGTTGGCTACCACACTACCTAAACAAACAGCAAGCAAATGAGGACCAGACCAGAAGGACTGAGTTCAACAGGAGATAAAAGACACCAAATCTAGCTAGAAAGAAAAGCAAGCCACATAGATGACCCTCCAGAGCCACTACTTACTGGGTAGCAGCACAGGTAGAACCTCACAGAGCAGCTTTCAAATCAGTGGGAGCAGTTTAGGATCTCATTTATGAGGCCAGTCCCCCAAAGTAGATAAAGCTGCCTCACTTGCCTGGGTTATATGTTCAGTGTTAACACTACCAGGCCTCCCTAATTTTTGTAATGTGATTGGGAAATATGATGCACCTGTCCTGAATTAGAGGCAATAGGTTTATCTCATTTCAGAGCCAGCTCATGGATGGGTGGAGATCAGATCAGCTGTAAGAAATTCATTTTATTGTGTGACTTGTTACTCGCAGTAGGGTGAGAACGTCTTCTGAGGTGATCTCGTGCACTCTGAGGGATATCTTCTTATCTCTAATGTAGTTTATACAAACCAAATTGGTTTTTGCTTCAAACAGCTTTCTGTAGAAGAAAATCAATTTCAAGATGCAATGACTGCGATCCTTCACGCCAAGGATCCATTGCAAACATACCAATGCATACTCTGGCAATGCACAGCTGCAGAGACAGGACAAGCAATGCCTATTATCAACTTACAGGCCCTGTCCAAATCAAGGTTTCACGTCCAGGGCACTGAATAATCCACTGCCACTCTAATAACAGTTCCATTAACAGAAGTGAAAGTATGTTGTGACCAGATAAGCAAATTCTTTTTAACCCCTAGAGCCTTCTGGGGCAGCCATTTCAAGCACTGGCTCAGTTATCAGTCAAAATAAATCGCCCCTGAAAGTGCAGGGTGCTGATCTGAGGTCCACCCAGACTCTCTGCACCCCTGGGTGCAGGTGTTTTCATGCTCAAATAATTTGAATTCTCCTTGGTAACTCACCAGCCTCACACCTCCACATCTTGTAAACCCATCCACCTTGGCCCCCATCAGCTGCAGTGTCAGCCAATGCTTCCCACCACTGCCAAACTCCAGGAAACCTCCTTTTCACCTTGCCTTCTGCACAGCACCCCCCCCAGATCAACCTCCCAAGGATTAGTAAGGAGGTCATAGCAGCCTCAGTATGAGAATTAGAAATGCCCTCTCCCAACACCACAGATTCTCCTGCTTCTGGTGAGATGATTGTTGCTACACGTTCTTGTTGTCAGTGGTCTCAGGCTGCTGGAGTCCAGTAAAATTTGTAAAAACCATCTAAATTGTGTGGACTTAGGCCAAGAGGGTCAGAACTGATATTAGTAATTCCCTTGGATCTGGTTGTGACTACACATAGGCTTTGGGTGTGACTGCATTTAGAGAAAACAATCATCTCTGCTACATAACATAGGCTGGACATCAATGGGCATGATCCAGAAATTGTCAGCAGGATCAGACTTCATGAACTGCTCAAAGTGCTTGTAACACTGATTCTTCTGAAAACATTTCAAATGCCAGAACACCATTACAGCACCAGGATGCCAATCTGCATTAGAAGAGGCTCACACAACTGTTCCAAAGCTGTGAAAAGGAGGCAGGGTTTTTATCTATCTGCTGCAGAGACACAGACATGTGGATCATCAGGTGTCTCCACGGCCAGAGCTAGTCAGGACCACAAAGTGCATGTTGAACACCTGACATGAGCACAGCTTGGTTCACAGGAGCAGTGCAGAAGCTTGGGTTCTTTCAGAAAACTGTAGACTGAGGGGACTTTGTTCAGGTGCTGTGTTATAAACTTGTCCCCGTGGTGTAACTCCGAGTCACTAGGGCTCTTAAAAATAACCCTGATTACATTCCTACTGACTTGCAGACTCCTAAGCCTTTCACCCTGGGAACAGTCCAGATTTCACAATATCATTCTTTTATTGCATCTGTCAGGTTACATACAAACTTTCGGTGCTCCTTCTCCTTTTTCTCCTCTTTGGTTGGTTGGATGGCTGGTTGGTTTTACAACTGAATTTAACCCTTTGCAGTAGCAACACTTTGTCTGGACACTTTTTCATGTAAATCACAGGAAAATGAGAAACATCACTCATTGTGATGGACAGTTGATAGATAATTATTACACGAATGCTTATGCAAAACTCAGCCTTGAAACCGAGTCATGACTTCTTTTATACATCATACAGAACCAGTTTCGGTTTCTTTAGTGCCCAAGCAGTATCAGAGAAAACAAAACAGCTCCCAGCTCAACAAAATGAGCATCCTTACCTGTAAATTTATGTATTGCTTTTTGTCAGCTTTGTGCTAAAATGCAGCTCAATTTGAAACTTAATTAGATTCAGTTGGAGAGGCAGTAGCTTGCAACAGGTTTTTATTCTTACAGGGTTCTGAAGGCACTTCCAGTGAGAAACAACAGTGGACATTGGGAAAACATCCATAAATCTGGAAAAATGCCACTGGATTTCAGCATATAAGTCTCAACATAACCTGGACATCCATACCATAGGGTTCCTTTAACTCTGCAGCCATGTAAAGCAGCTGCACATTAAAACTGCTGCTGGACTGATCATTCAAAATTAATTTAGCCAGAACATTAATGAGCAGCAGAAGTTTTTTCTGTTGCTTGTGTGAAACCTCCTTGACTTTGCTTCCTTTGCCCTTTCTGCAAACAATGCTAGCCCCCAGCTTTTCACCGAAGCTTTTAAAATCAGAAATGTGAGCAGTGCAGATCACACTGCAGGGTTGTGATCAGAGCCTGTTACATCACAGACCCTGGTCTGCTTAGGGCACTGGGGTGGGCTGACCCTATCTGGCAGCTCAGCTCCTACTCCCTCCCTGCCCAACAGGATGGGAGAAAGATTCTAAAGGGCAAAAGTGAGAAACACTTGTGGGTCAAGATAAAGACAGTCATGAAGGAAAACGAAATGAAACAACCAAGTGATGCAAAGGCAGTCACTTGCAGCCTGATGCCCAGCCAGTTAGAGACTTCCTGGGGCAGAACTCCTCCCAGTTTTACCTTTGAGTGTCACATTATACAGTATGAGATGTGTCTTTGGTCAGTTTGGGGGAGCTGTCCCAGTTGTCCCCCATCCCAGTCCTCTCCCCTAGCACCATCCTGCTCACAAGGGCAGCAGAGTGAGATGGAAAAGGCCTTGACACTGTGCAGGCACAGCAATATCTAAAACACTGTGGTGTGTTATCAACACTGTTTTGGTCACCCATCTAAACCACAGGACCTTACAGGCTGTTATACAGAAGATGAACTCCATCTGAACCAGAGCCTGTACAGGCAGATAAAAAGGGTCCATGGAGACTGCCAGCCAGTACTGCTGGTGTTGCATGCAACAAAAACTAATCCTTGGCTTCTTCTCTCTTCAAGACACCCAGTCTTCACTAAAATGTTGGGGAACTGTGGCAGGGAAATGAAGTAAGCTATCCCAAGCCACTCCTAGAAGCAGGAGAAGGGATTAGCACTCAGGGCTGTGCTTGTCTTGAACCATCACCAGTTCTCCAGTCTTCATCCACCAGCCCCATTTTGCTGTTGCATTGCTGGATAAACAAAGATCTTTGAATTCAGTTTCCACTTTACCACTAAATCACTACCTTGACATGTTCCTCAGGTGATTTCCTGATTTCCTCAAGTGAACCTGAGGTGCACAGATGATTTGTGTTGTTACCTTGTGGTACTGCACTGGTGCAAGAGAAGATGAGCACAAGACACCTAGAAATCACATAAGCAGCAAGTTAAGGACTGCAAGACTTCTCCAGCCCAAATGAAACCAGATAGATTTGTTCTAATTGGAACATGGATCTCCTTTGAGAGGGAGGGGAAGTGCTTTGTTTGACTTTTTCTGGTGTGTTTTGGGTTTTTTTTTCGAATAGCCTTGGTTGGCCCTTTAAAAGCCAGTAGTAGTTCTCGCCTTGAGTTTCCTGCTCTGAATCTAAATTTCCCAAGGCACAAGGAGTGACTTACCTGGAGATCATAAAGGCTGTCACAAAGCTCAACAGACAGGATTAGAATCATATTTTCTGCTTTATCTTATGTTCTTTCAATTCAGTGCAAAACGCTACCAAAAAAGCATTACTACCAAATGACGTTGGGGCTTAAGCAGCATTGGCATGGGACCCCATCTAGATCCCAATCAGTCACATTGTACCTGTTCACAGCATGACAATCATTTGTCTAGGCATTGAAAAAACACAAAGCAAGAAAAGTTCATCTGTTTTCAGTGTATTTTAATAAATGAAAGAAACCTGAAGGTACGAGTTGGATTTCAGCAGCAAGTTAACCTTTTCCCTGACACGATGCAAGGTCTCTCTGCAGGGGTGTTAAGCAGATTTGCTAAATGCCACACTGGGGTTAACTCTGGAGACTGCCAGACCATGGCCAGCTTTATATAAAGCTCCCCAGGAGTCAGGCTGATACTCTCAGGCTTCTCTGAAAACACTGCTGATCCATAGGGATAATATCATTTCCTGGACCATGAAATAAGCTGTAGCCTAAGGGTTACAGCTGATGGCTGTGTGAGACACAATCACCAGTTTGACAAGTGCTGCAGCTTCCCAGGTCTGTGAGGTATGTGGTGGCTTTTGGGCCTGCAAAAGACTTAGCTGAACTTGGCTGCTGCTCTCTGGTAGGGACCACCATGCCTGATGGCCCCTCTCCACTGCCTGCCTTCCATTGTCCCCAGACATGTTCACAGTGATCACTGAGCACGTTTTGGAATAGGAGGGGTTTGCTATAGCATTTGTGTTTCCCAAAAGGCAAGAGAGCTGCAAAGCTGGTCAAACAACTCCTTCCTAGAACAAATCCCTGCAGGTCCCATGGGTCCATGTGCCCAAGCACACACACACACATATGTAGTGAGGTAGCTGTTTCTGCTAAGGCAGAGAGCAGTTTCGAGAGCTTTGGCTGTCAGGAGAAGAGATTTTGAGCTTTGGTAGAAAACAGTAAAGCTAGATAGGTCTGAGGTCCTCCTCAGAGTGTACCTGCCACGTGCTGAACTTCAAAACCCATGCCAAGGTGTTTAGCAATTTGAATTTTCAGAATCGAGTTGCCAGCTGCTGGGCAGTGCCAGGCTGTGGGCACAGTACAGGTGTGAACGTGTTAAGCTTCAGGCTCTTGGGAGCTGCCTTCCCTTGTAAACACTAGACAGGGAATTACTACCCCTAGCTGTCATCACCATTGTGAGAAGTAGACGTGGTATGTCCCTGTTCAATTAAAAAGAAGCCCAAGGTCACTGCCCTCCTTTGTGAAATGGGTCCATTCATTTGAAGTACTCCCCTTTGTTTCCTCACAGAGTGGTGGCACGGAAACAATACCACCTCCCACCATGAAATGACAGCTTGCTCCAGCCCTCTTGGAACAGAAGCCCTTGAGGCTGGCACCAAGGGAGCTTGATGAGGTTAGTAATCACTGCAGCACATGAAAAGCATTTTGCACTGCGACCTTTTGTACATAAAGAGCTATACTAGTTTTGCTTCTAAAGCCGGGAAGATTTATACACATGGCTTTCTCCCAGCACTGAGGGAGGAGAAACTGAGGCAGTAAAACCCTGAAAGCCAGCAATTTATTCAAGAAGGGATGCTGAGAGCACTTGAAGGCTTAAAGCTTATGGTATTTCACCTGCAGTTTGCAGCACAGGAAACAAAGGATAGGATTTTCACTAAATCCTAGCATTTTTAGACAGAAATGATGAATTTTTTTTCAAGTCACACTGACAGTCCTGTGGAAGTTCTTTTTGAGAGTTGTTACTATATGAAGGCTGTGCGCACAGCTCTTGGTGATGCTCAGCCTGTTACCTGTGGCTGTAGTGACAGCTGCCCTGAAAGGCTGGAAAGGACCTTCCAGTCTTCTATTCCTAAGACCTCTCCTGAGGTCATCTGTCCTACTCTCCCCCTCAGGAAGTCACCTCACTCCCCCATAGAGGCAGCATCTGACATGATCTCTGGTAAAAGACATCTCTAAAAGCTGAAGAAATAATTTCTGCCTGGTCTGGCTATGCTAAGTGACTTGGAGAGAGAGGAACATCATGGCCCAGGATGCCCTGCTCACTGGTGTGAATGGGGAATCCCAAACCTTTTCTTCAGTATTTTACATTGTGGGCTACAAGGTAACTGGGAAGCAAACCCAGTTCCTTTCTTGGAGCAGTCTCTAATTTTAATTAAAAATTAAACCTTCACCATTCCATCAGTAGCAACATTTTATGGGAGTCCCTTCATCTGTAGTTTGGAAACTGGGAAAGAGAAATATGACACAATTACCTTCAATTACCAAAAATATTACTTTTATGGAAGAAAAGTGAAAATTTGAATTAGTCCAGATCTGAAGCAGAGCAGTGAGAGACACATAGGAAAATTTTAGAGGAGTTTTCAGTGACCCACGGCCTTCAGAGAGGAGAAATTAATCACATTACTGCCTTTCCTCCCAGCTTGACAGAAATGTATATCCTTTAATCTCATGCAGTGAATCCTCTGTTTGCTTGGGCTTTGGAGATTCAACAAGCACCGTGTGCAGTTAGCACAGAGCAGGATTCCCCCATCACTCGCTGTTCTGATCCTGGCCCAGCCATCAAGGACTGCTCTGCCTCTGTATACACCACATGGACGTGGACCAGGTACCAATTCAATTGTGCAACACAGCTCCACTCCTGCTGCCTGCAGAAGACAGAAACATCCACAGCAAAGTGCAAAAATAATTCAGTGTCTTCCACTTGATCCCTGGTGATGTTTCTTAGCATTCCTTGGCACATCCCACCCTGTGCACCCACCTCAACCCCCAAGAGCTACTGAGATGCTTGTTTTGCTCAGCCCAAGACTCCTTTAGGCATTAAAGGCTCTTCTACCTACGTCGCCAGGGAGATTAAACAACGCTGTGCATGCTGAAGTTTTGTACAGCCCATTGCAGGAGCCCCAGTCCCCCTCTAAAACATTTCAAGCTTGTTTTTCTGCCATCCCTCCTCCTTGACCATCACCAGGCCAATACCAGCTGCATGCCTGGCAGTCAACATCTGCTGTTCCACCTGGAGTGCTGTGTCTCATTTTGATTTGAGTGATTCTCCTCCTGTCCCACAGCACACAGGGACTCCCGATGGTTTGGATTTGAGCCCCATCTGGTGCATGTCAGCCGCGTGTAGCCGCGTCCCCGCCGCGCACATCCTCCAGCAGGTCAAGACATCACCATGTCCCAGCGCTGGCTCATGGCTGTGCTCTCACAGGGGTTGATGACGAGCTCTTTGATGCTCTCGTGGGTGTCCCCAATGGTCTCAGTGTCCAAGCAAAAGCGTGAAGCTATGTGCTCAATGTGTGACCCGACTTTGCCCCAGCGCTGAGGGGAGACACATGACAGGAAAAACAGGTGAACAAGCTTCCTCCCCACCATGCTTTTACTGCACTGTTCCAGCATCAAGAGGACAGCTCTCATCCAGCCTTTGTGGTCTGATGCTGTCAAGTACAAGGTCCCCAAACCCACACCAGGCAGAGCTCAACACTGAGCATTTTTCCCATCAGAAGCACACTCATTTAACTTGGCCTCTGCCTGCCTTCAGGGAGATAATATATTACTAACAGCTTTTTCCCCAGGTCACTGGTTCAAATGCCAGCTCAGTGATTAACTGCAGGGAAATGTTAGCATCTGCTGCCTGACTGGCAGCCCATGTGAACTAAATTGCCAGTTTGGGTTTGACTTCTGCATTGAAGTATCCAGATCACCACCCTCACTAATAGACATCCTTACCAACACACTCATTTAAGAGGCAAAGGGCTGAACAGGCCAGAGTCTGTACTCCCAAATTGACTGTGCTTCCCAGATGAAGTCAGAGCACAGGCCATTTAATGTGCAGTAATACTGTGATGAAAGAAAGGGAATTTCAAAGAAAATGGGGGATCAGTGAAAAGGGCTCACCTGCTTGTTGTCACCTTCTTTACAAGGTGACAGCAGCACCTGGGAACCAGGGAAGAGGGTGTACACAGACAAACACAGCTGCTGTTGGCGGACATGGTGGTTGTATGTGTACGTCCATTCCTGCACAGAGGAAGAAAAAGAAAGGTGGTGAGAGAGCAGTGTTGATTCTTTCTGATCTTTTACCTGGAAAACAAACACTTTGGCTTGGATCCTGCCCCTTACAAAATCAAGCACAAACCTCACTGACTTCAAGAGGCATCAGGAGAAGTCAGTGGGATGTTTCAAGCCTGCCTAGAATTGCAGTTGTCATTGAGGGACTACAGGTACCAAAGAAAATGCCTACAAAAGCGGCTGGAAGAACATGTTTCATGATACAAAAGATTTCATAGCCAGAACTGGGCTGTGGTTGGAGAACAGAAGGATGGGAAAAAAACAGAAGAGAGGCAGGAACACTACTAACCACACAATGTGCAATCCTATTTTTTCAGGGAAGAGCAGCAGAGATGCTTTGCAGCTGTCACTGGGAGACAAGAGGTGATATACAGCAAATATCTGCAACTCCTGGGGTTCTGTTCCCAAATATCACAAAAATAAGAGGTAAAGATCTGCTTTCTATCAAGATACTGGGACCAAATTTCAAACGTTTGCTGTAATGGTTGGCTATAACCATTGCTACTCTCATTCCACTGGGTTGTCTTGGAGGTTTTATTCTTTTGTTGCTTTTTCATGTTCACCAGCTTTTTATCAGCTTCTCAGCCCCAGAAATAAACTCTGGAGGAGCAGAGACTCTTTGTCCTGTGTGATGCTTACCAAACAACAGGAGATCTCGGGGGTTACCATCTTTTTCACCACTGGATGTTTTTGGGAGAAGAAGAGCAGCTGATAGTTTGATGAGGATTTGCAAACGTGCTGGACAAAGCACCATGGATGTACAGACACACTGCTTAGCCCAGGACTGTTCCACAGAAATTTCCTCCAACGTTTATTCCAGCTGAACATTTTCTATCACTCACCTGTGCTCGTATTACCCAAGAGCACCTCCTGAGAGGATCCCAGCCAAGGGATGTCTATCTCCCTGTTATTTGTGTGTGTGTGCACAAGCAGACAAGAGTTGGTTTGGCTGATGGGAAACCACAAGCCATGCTTTTACATAACCCTGGAGAGGGACTTCTGGAACAGGTGTTTTGCTTGTAACTTCCTGTGAGCATCAACTTTGAAATTAGAAAGAGTGGGGCTCCAAGGGCTTTCCGAGGGCTCCCATCCAGGCTGCAAAGCAGGATCAGCTCCTGCTGTGTAAATGGCTCTGAGCAGCAGCAGTGGGAGCAGATGGAAAGCAGGTTTCTGAGCTGTGGCAGGGCAGGTGAGCAGGGCTGGAGGACCAACAGCAGGCTGGCTTCATTATCAGAGTGCAATAACTCTGCCAGAGACAGCAAGGCCAGGGAGCAAAAGGGTTCCCACAAGAGACCCCAGGAGCCATGGCACATGCTTTAGCAAGGTACAGGCTATGAAAACTCTGAACCTGCTGAGAAAGAAAAAGTGCAAAGAGGAAGCAGAGCAGTTGGGAGCTCAGCTATGGAGAAATCAGAGCTCCATGAGAAGTGACGTGAGCAACAGTGTTGGCAGTGGAGGGGAAGGCAGTGCTCAAACATACGGCTGTTAGGCTGGGGCTGGAAAAATGGGGCTCCTGGGAGACTTCAACCCTTTCTGAGTGCTGGAGGGGAATGTGAAAAATGGCTGTCCTACTCTCAGAGCTGGGATGCCTGCAGCACCCCTGACTTTGAATGGTGGAGGTTTCGGGTTGCATTAGCATGAGTTATTAGAGCAGGGACATGCTTCCAGTCCTTTGGTATTTGTCACTGCCAGCAGCTCTAACTCCTCTCCTCAACTTCAAAACAGACAGGTACAGGCATTTAACTCCGGGGAATATAAATTCCATTTTCATTCAGGTTTTTAGTCACCTGGAAGGGAAAACACGCTTTTGCACAGCAGACCCAGCTCCACAAGGACTTCACACTGTGATCCTCATACTCTGTGCTTCTTAGCCCACTATTCCCCAAGAGCTCATGAAAATCAAACCTGACTTCCTGAACAGCCTGCCCACAGGCTCCTCAGCAAGAGCTGCCCAGGATCTGGGTACATAACAAGCATTCATTTTCAAAGCTGTAATCCACACTCTTCTGGCAACCACTTTTCTTTGTCATACGGAGCAGGGTTCACCTGATTCCACAGTGAACACATTCCAAATATCCCAACCCTGCACGCTGTCAGCTGCTGTGTAAACCACCAGCCTGGGAAATCAGGTACCAAATTAGTCCAGCATCTGCGAAGAACCAAACCCTATGGGGCAAGCTCCAACATCTGTTCTTGGCACCCACGCTGCTGCAAGCTGCTTTGAAAACCTGCTTAACATTTTTAACCAGTTGCTGGTCATTTTAGCTCAGGACAAGGCTGAAGCTGCACCCATGAGGCTCCTCAGCAGCAGCCAGTTAATGCTTTGTATTGTATATAATATATATACATATATACAATATATATATTGCATATAATAACTTGTATATATGTTGAATTCTCCAACTAACCCAGGCCATGGGACTTTTTGTTTGTTTGTTTTGATATCTTCACTGAGATTATCTTACAGAAGACTGCCCCTAATAGAGGTCCTCCATTATTTTTTTATCCAGGCTACGTTCAAACCTTCAGAATATTCACATCCTCTCAAGGCAGAGCCATCCTCTCATCCAGCAGTGGACCATGGGATAGGAAGGGTGGTGAAAACCATTTTCCCTAAGCTGTTGTTCATCATCATAAGTGAGGGCTCCAGAGCTGGATGTGTGCACCAGTTCCACAGCTGACACTGGATCCTACCCTCAAGCCCCCAGGCTGTCCTTCCACTGTCTTTATCTCAGCTGACAGATTTTCACACAGCTCATCTATCTCGGCAGAATGGCTTTTTATGGAAGCCAGTCCTGTTGAAAATGTTTTATCCAGCTCTAATCATGTCTTCTTCCCTTTCAGCCCTAGATGAAAGCCAAAGAAAATTATGCAGAAAATGAAGAAATTTGAAGGGGAAGGAGGAGGGAAGTCAGTTGAACACCACAGAATCCATGAAGGACTTTAAGTTAAAATACATGCCCATGGCCACACAAATTTTTATCTTACTCCTTCTTTTCCCTTATTTTTATGAGTTGGGATTATTTTTTTTTTCCATGAGGAACTACTTTATCTCCTAATCCCTGGCACAATGACGTGGCCAGCACAGTAGAGGTTGTGGTGGATGGAGCAGCCCATGGTACCCCTAAGGAGCCCTGCAAGGAACTAGCACGGCTTCAGGACTGCAGACTTGCCTGCGAGATGCCATCAGGGATTAGAGCTGATCCAGAACCAAAGAAAAATTGATCTATGAGGTAAAACTGACATCAAGATTTCCTGACTTTTCAAAGGCAAAGATGGAGGGGTGGTGGAGCCAGGAGGAAGAGGATGGACTTGGTAAAGAGAGCATCACCAGCTGCACAGCACAACCAGCAACCCCCTTCCTCCAAAGCCTCAGATAACACCAACCCCTCATCGGAGGCTTGTGACTGTTTCTCAAGGCTTTAGCATCATCTGAGCCGGCACCTGTCACTGCTATTCAGCATTATTGTGAACTGAGCAAATTATTTTCAAGAGTGACCTTTGGCTTGGCATAGCCTGGCTGGCAGATGGAGCAAGGAGCCCTTCAGCCCAGGAAGGAGCAGTCCCAGGGGAGCCCAGCGTTCCGTGACAGTGAGGCCTCTGCTGCCGAGCGAGAGGTCAGCCGTGCCCTAAAGCAGGGGTAGGAGCAAGAGAGAAGTGTTTCTGAATAAGGTGGAACAATCTAATTATCCAATTATCTTCTTAAAATCCCAGAGAAGGACTTCCCAAGGCATGCGACTGCCCGAGTCACCTGAGGATACCAAAGTGCTGCTCTCATCAAAGACCCTGGGATACAACTGGCACTTCTACACTTCTCAGGAGAGGGAAAGCAAAGTACATGAGGTGCCCAGAACAACCTGGGTGCAGAGGTGACACTGCTGCCCCCTGCTCTGCTTGCTCAGCCTGGCTCCCACAGCTCCAGCTAGCCTACAGTCGGGGCAGGTCATGCCCATGGAGGAGAAGAATGAAGGCTTTTGAGGGGAGGAGGGTCAGAAGACAATGTTTATGGCTGAGATGTCTCAGGAGGGTCACTTAGTTTTGACAGATGCTAAATGCTCTCCAAAAAACGGGCAGATCTAGTCAGTACACAGAGGACCTCAAGCCACACCAGGCAGATCATCACACTGCCTTTCCTTCCCAAGAAGAGTCAAGGTCATGCCACTCAAATGCAACGGCAGCCACTCAGCTGCAAACTCCAGGTATTTTGGGGTGCAGGCCCAGGAAACGGATGTTGCCGCCTTTCCCCTGTTTCCTTGCTTGTCTAAAAGATGCCTGAGCTTTACATTCCTCTTGCAGCAACTGCTTACACATGTGTTATATCCAGGTCAAAGCATCTTCAGATTTTTTATCTGAAGTATGTCAAGTTTCCTGAAGCTGCTAATGACTTAAATAAATCCCAGTCAGATGTCTTTTCCAAACTCTATGAACTAATACCAACTGACACTTGGTTTGAAAAAAATAACCCCAACTACTCACATCTTCATTAGATAGATGAGGACAAAATTATGATCAATTATTTTCCCTCAGATGCATTTCTCTCGTGAAAAACTAAATCAATCTGTTCATTTAGCAAATGAGACGCAACAAGGCATGGAGTGCCGAGGCTCCAGTGGGCAGGAGCACAGGCAGAGTCTGCTGTGCTCTGGGGATGGGCACTGCACAAACATCTCTGCCTGTCACTAACTCAAGAGCCCTCTGACAGCCACCCTGAGGTCCTCAACCACCTCAAATCCCTCTGAGAGCCACCTCAAGGGACAGAGCCCACCCTGCCCGCTGCCAGGCCTTCTGGAGAGGAAAGGGCCAAGTGGATCTCCAGGATGATAAGACAAAGTTCTCCTACACAAAGATGAGGGGTCTTATTGCACCTTAGTGCCCCTTTCAGTGATTCAGGACCAACACCAGACACAACAGGGAGGTTTTTTGAGACCTTCTAAAGGTGTAGGTCTGATTTCACCACTAAGCACTCAATTTACCCCAACTATGGATGTAGCCAGAGGTCTCACAACACCCTTCCCCTACGCTACAGTTAGAAAAACATAAAATAAAGAGCAATTGATTGCCATCTGACAGCTCCTGTACCTCTCTCCTCAAACCATGACAGCCTAGATCTGCTCACACCCAGTATCAAGACTTCGTGCATGTAATGTTGGAAAAGGGCTGGGGCAGCCCAGCAGGGAGACAGCTACAGAAAGGCAATCAAAGCAACTGAATTACTGCTACTGTAATAGTTATAATAAAGAATTTGGACAGTCAGGATATTTCCACGGTACTTACTGAATGCCAAGGAAGCACAGCTTTGATTTAGCTAAGCCTGTTTTTCACAAAATGAAGCTTAGGGTAAACAAGACGTGACTTCAGTATGTTAAAAGTGAAGATTATTGCTCTATTCTGGTGTATCAAATGCAAAACCAAGTAGCATTCAGGACTGCTGCATAATCAATCCTACACAGCCTGGTGACTGTAACACCCACGTCATCCACAAGTTCAGGTGGTCTTGTGGCAACTGAGTCATTAAAATATAAGTGTCTATTCACAATAAAAGTTTAAATATCCTGCTTTAATCTGAACTATTCTCCATGGGTACAAGTAACAAAGAACTATACTAGGAAGACAGAGAAAGATAAAAAAGAAAGGCTTTTCTTTGTTCCTGCTGTGTACTGAGTGCAGTCATTCTGCAATCTGTTTGTAGTGCATTTTTCTGTTCCTTTGCAAAGTTAGTCCTGGATGTGCACAAGAAATAGAGTTGCCATCCAGTGGGAAGTGTTGACCTATTGCAAACTGCTGCAGAATCAGAACAGGAAGATGAAAAGTTTGTGGCATGAAAAATTCCGAAAATTTACTGCACAGAAATGTCAAAACAAAATGTGTTTGGTAGGAATGAAACAATCCAACTTGTTGGCATGACATTTCTCATTTTAAAATACCACATCAAATTGGTATTTCAGAAAGACCAATACCATTTCACTTTGAAACGCTAACTTGCAGCAGCATTCTTCATTCTGATTTTCTCAGATATTTTTTTTTAAAAACAGTCGGTTCATTGGAAATTGCTATTGTTACAACACTCTTCCTTTCTTCTGCAGAGCTAGAAAAACATGGTGACCTGCTCTCATCAGCTTGTTGTTTGTGTGAAAAGTCCATGTAGCAGTGGAAGAAAAAAAAAAAAACTATTCTGGAACATGGAAACCAGTGAAACTGTAAGAAGTGTTACTGTGTGGCACTTGCAATTATATTAACTACACTTTCTGAACTGACTAATATTCCAATAGTCACTGTTGATTTTGCCATGCTGTGAAACAGATATTAATTTCCTGCCTACAGACAGGCACGCAACTGCATTTAAAAGAGACACACATAATGACATGCTTTGTTTGCACTCACAAATCAGGGATATTTTAAGCAGTCTCCCCAAGCTGGGCCTTTTATGTGCACAGCTACCTGGTTTGAATATGTAACCATGAGGGTTAAGGATGTACAGTCAAGTGGAAGCAAGCACACCACACCATGTCCTACTGAATTATTTCACGGCAACCATGAAGAAGCAAAGGATTGTTATCCTCCCCGTTTTATGGATGGGAACACAGAACTTACTGACATGCCCAAAATCACAAAAGTGAGTTTTGAAGCTGTGTGTATCTTCAGTGTCTTGCTCCAAAAAGGAAGCAAGGCACATGTGCCTGCTCTTGGCTCTAAAATCTCTTAGGCTGTGCTTTTGAGAACATCAATTCATACAGCTTTTTCTTGTCTTAATGAGACTGAAAAAACTGAGATCATCCTCATGAAATCCTTGCTAGTTTAATGGGCAATCCAATACTGAGAGAATGCAGACTATGAAGTTACAAATGCCACTGCGACTCAGTCCATTCTGAAAGAAAAAAGGCTGAGAGATGACAGGAAGTTATAATTCTCTTTGCCTTTGATCTGTGCAGTGTGGTGTTCCTAGGCAGTGGGAAGAGCTCAGCATAGGCTCCTATGCAGATGAGTGGGACACACTGTCCTGTGGCTCCTGCACCAGTCCCTGCGGCTGCCCAGAGCCTCCACGAAGGTCAGGTGGAGCTGCCAAGGTTTAATGACAGGCTGCCTAAGAGAAGACACTGTCAGAATGGGTAAATCCTCCAACAGAGCTTTAGCAACCTTAAGAAATCATCGTGAAGCTGCCCCCACGGCTTCTTCCCATCCAGCATTACAGGAATACACAACACATCTTACCTGTGCCTTTGGCACTGTGCCCTTGCTGCTGTTACAAGAAGTTAAACTCAGGATGGGGAACTCCTGGTCTTCAGACTTGTGTGACTCCAGGCAGCTCTGCCTTTGCCTGATGATCCCAGTCTGATAGAGTGATTCCTCGGGAATCCTGTGGGAACAGCGTGAAAACAACATCATACTGCCCCACACACAGGGAGGCTCAGTGGGGTAAGGTTGCACCATTTCACCTTCAGAAAATGAGGGGTGGCAAGATCTACCACAATATTGACAATACTGAAGCACTGAGAGCAGCACGAGGACAGGGATGCTGCAGAAGCAGCACTCAGAGATGGATGGCTGACCTTTATAAGAGGAAAAAATAAATAACTGCCCAAGGCAAACAGAGGAGTCAGGAGTAGGCTGTGAGCAGCCTTCAGCTTACAGGAGAGGGGAACTTTACAACAAACTGTCACAGAGCCCTGGCACTGCACGTGAATGCTGCTGTGCAATGCCACATGTGGAAAAAAAAAAAAAAAAAAAAAAAAAAAAAAAAAAAAAAAAAAAAAAAAAAAAAGGTAAGAAAATGGCTATAAATCATCATTTTCATTTTCACACAGTGATTCTGCACTCAGCTATTGCACCAGCAGGTCCCTGAAGGTATCTCCAGAATTTTACCATCCTTTCTTAGGATGGCTCCTGATAGGGATCAGGGGAATTAATGCAATGGTTTCTGGTGTAAATTGGCAACTAAAAGATATCTGTGCAAAAGCAACAATATTTACTAAAGCATTGGGCTAGAGGCAAGGCAGAGACATCTGAATACAAGTCATAAAATCCTACAGTGAATGGTTTCACAACAGAGAAGCCTTGAGTGCCACAGAACAGTGTGAAAGGACTGGAAATTAGGTGCTTGTTTAGTAAGTAGGAGTCATTAAGTACCAAAACACCCCTGCAGATGCTATGGTGGATTTTCTGCCTTGGGATACTTTTGTAAGGAAATTCTCTTATTTCCCTACACAACCTGTTCCACAGATTGGGCAGGAGGATATCGAATGAATTCCTGAGAGCAAATGGGAATAACTGGTGCTTTGTCCCTCACCAACCCTGCAGCAAAGAGCTTGGAGGAAGCGGGTATCACAGATTATCCCAAGCTGGAAGGGACCCCCAAGGATCTCCAAAGCCCTGCAGTATGTCACACTGTGAGCAAGCTGTGCAGCACAAAATTCCCTCTGCCCTTCTGTGAAGCCCAAGGGAGGGAAGGAGCACCCCACTGGCCTGCTGGACGCAGGTGGAGATCGCAAATCCGTACCGAAGTTCGGGATAAACGTTTTCCAGGTACCACTTGAA
Organism: Vidua macroura; assembly: GCF_024509145.1. NCBI lineage: Eukaryota > Metazoa > Chordata > Aves > Passeriformes > Viduidae > Vidua > Vidua macroura. The sequence continues at coordinate 32,723,429 of NC_071573.1, read as the reverse complement.
GCTGTGGCATTTCAACTTCTTCCGCAGCTCCACTCTGCTCTGGATGCTGTGGGAAGAAAATATCACAGAGATACAATGGAAATCATGAAGGTGAGGCCCAACACACCAAGCAGGGAGGATGACAGAAACCCATCAGAAATGCACAGACAGCAAATGCAAGAGCATCAGCAGCTCTGTTTCTCTCTGTATGAGCTTGAGCAGTCGTTTTGATCCGTCTCTTTGGAGGTCTCTCTTACCATTTCACTTGGTAAAATGGCACGATGACATATTGTCATTTTAACAAGGAATCTGGAGCTGAGAAGGTTCTTGGAAGAGCACAGTCATTTAAAAATTATTAGTAAAAAAATGTATGCTGTCTACTATAACCCCTACCTGAACATATTAATATACTGGGAAATTAAAATATGCTGTTTGCTATTCTAAGTTACTCTTGGTTTACAGGACTACAGGAGGCCTTGATTTGCAAGAGCACCGAAACATGCTGGTAAGCCAGCAGAAGTTAATCACACAGTGAAACACTTTTCTTTTATTAATCAGGACAAAATTTCTGCTGAAGGATCATGCTGTACAGTGACATTTTCAAAACTCCAGCTCCTCCCTGGGCCAGCCTCCAGCTGTGGGGTGGTTATGAGCTGGCTTTTATGGAATAGTCAGAAGCCTCCAGTACCTCCTTTTCACATAGGTTAACTTCTCTGTACCCTAAGCAGAGGACAGAGCTGCTACTTCATTCTGTGCTGATGGATGGGAGGAGAATATTAATTCAGAGGAAACAGGGGAGTCCCAGGACTTAAAATTATTTATCCTGGAAACTGAAGAGTCATCACAAGGAATTCAGGTTTGGACTCAGAGCCCCTTGGAGTCTAAAGGAAACTTTCTAAGGCAAAGAAGAACATGTGAAAATGAGAAATGCAACACAAATATTTACAGTCCTCCTGACAGGGAGGCATTTTTGACTCCTCACAGAATGAATGTCAAACTCCCTGCACACAAACACTTGCTGCCTTCCAATAAAGCATCAACAGGTCAAAAATTTGATGCTTTTCCTGCCTGTCAGCTGCCACCAACACCTCTGGACTCTCCTTACCAAACTCCACTATGGGATCAGAAGTAGCCCTGTGTTATGCCAAGGACAGGACAGAGGCAGAGGGGGTTTTCCCCCACCTGGATTTAGTTCACTGGAATAAACCAGCACAGCATTTAAACTGGCAGTTTATTCACCTCACTGCTGTAGCACGTGCCTATCATCAGTATTTTACTATCACTACAGAAACAACACAGGTGTGTTTCCACAGCAGGGAACATCTCTGTGAGCACCCACTGCAGCAGGCAGGGCCCAGGCAGGGCATGGGCAGAACAGGAAGAATCCTTACTTCCCAAAGGGCCTCCCCTGGGCTGCGGGCCGGGCGGCGTAGTAGTACTGCTTGAACTCGTCCATCCACACCTCGGCCGTGCGCTTGGTGTTCCTGAGGGAGGCAAGGGGACACGCTGAAACCAAGGGGGCCTCCAAGGTGACATCCTCCAGAATTCACCAACTGATCCATCCTGCCCTCCTCCCACCCTCAGCCTGGTCTTCACCCAAGCCCTCTCTGAGCCAGCCCATCCCTCACTACTACAGAAGGTACTCCTTTCTTCCCATTACTCAGGGACCAAACAAAGCTTGGATGAAGAATTCACCATTTCAAACACAGCTGGATGCTTTGCATCCACCAGAGTCAGAACTGAAGGTTATCTTAAGCATTATCTCCAAGGCAGGAATGCCTAGGGTTTTATTTAGTGGCTGGGATGGAGCTCTGAAAAGTTTACCAAAGATTTGCAAGT